>NC_138958.1:5917500-7212500 GCF_965226115.1 Aulonocara stuartgranti
TTCACTCTCATTTTAGCTTTGTTTATGTCCCGAGAAAGAGAGATATATGAAATATGTTAATGACAGAGCTGAGTTTGATCAGAAACAATAAAACTGTGGACCATAAATCAAAACCAGAGGAATGGAAGATGTTTAACAACATTGCAGAGCTGAGAAAAACTGAAGGATACCATTATTTGTATCTTCGTCAGGGCATAATATTACACTTTATTATTTGATTGATTATTAATATGTAAATTTAAATCAGAGGAGCTTTAAGGAACTATTTTTTATGACCAAGTTTTATGCAAGTTGGAATGATGGGGTCTATATTGCATGAATGAAAAAAATCTAAAGCCTCCAAATATCAAAAGATCAATGGCAATAATGTGAAATACACTGGCCACTTCATTAGATACACCTTACTAGTATTGGGTCCACTTGCTTTAATTCTTTGTTTCATAGATTCAACAAGATGCTGGAAACATTCTTTTGAGATTTCCTATTGATGTGATAGCATCATACGGTTCCTACAGATTTGCTACCCATCATGTGAATCTCCCATCATGTTAAAGAAACCAGTTTTAGGTGATCTTAGCTTATCCTCCTGGAAGCATCCATCACAAGATGACTACAGCATGATCGTCAAGAGATGAACATCATCAGCAACAGTTCTCAAGTAAGTTGTATAAATGATCTTCAGTTGGTACTAAGGGGCCCAAAGTGTACCCAGAATATTTTCCCCCTACCATTACACCACCACCACCACCACCACCAATCTGAACTTGTAATACAAGGCAGGTTGGATCCATACTTTCATGTTGTTTACCCCAAACTCTCACAATACCATCCAAATATTGTAGCAGACCAGAAAACATCTGTGATTATCCAATTTTAATGAACCCATGCAAATGTTATCCTCAGTTTCCCGATTTTAGCAGACAGGAGTGTCACCTGGTATGGTCTTCTGCTGCTGTAGCCCATATGCTTCAAGATTTGATGTCTGTGTATTTAGAAATGTACTTCTGCATACCTTGTTTAGAACATCTTCTGATCTCTGACATCAACAAGGCATTTTCCTCCCACAGAACTGGCGATCACTGGATGTTTTCTGCTTTGTGAACCATTCTCTGTAAACTCCAGAGATGGTGGTGCAAGAAAATCCCAACAGATCAACAGTTTCTGAAATACTCGGATCTGCTCGTCTGACACACCAATGATGCCACGTTCATAGCCACTTAAATCATCTCTCTTCCCTATTCTATTATTGATATGAACTTCAACATTTCTCTTGGACATTTCTATTGGACGTGCTTAAATACACTGATTTGCTGGTGTGTGATTGGCTGATTGGTGTTTGCACTAACAAGGTGTACCTAATGAAGTGGCTGGTAAGTTTCTAGTTAATGGGCTAAAATATGGAAAATTATCAGTAAGTGCTTGTGAACACTTCACTAAATGCTAGAAAATGCTGATTGATTATACATATATTCAATTCTACCTTCTATTTCAGGCAGCAGGTTCAGAGTGGCCAAGTATACTGATATTTGTAAAGAAACTGTAAAACTGGCATTTGACCTACCTACTGTTTTTGTGCATGCTCCCTGGATTTAAAGCTTGTGTTTCATCTCAGCCTTCTGGACCATGGCAGACACATTTACTTCAGGCTTTTTCACCAAACAGTCATCTCCACCTTAACAGTCAGTCTTCAAAAGAAGAAAAAGTCACTGGTATCAGTGCTGATGGTGCTGTTAGTGGCTCCCATAGAAGTTTGTAATTCGGTCCCAGGATACAGTCTTTGATCAAATCATGCAGTTTCTGAAGCAGTGTCAGTAAAGAAAACAGAGTTTTGGCCACACTTGACTGAGCCTTTTACTTAGAAGCACTCACATGATGAAGGAAATGCATTCTTGATCATTTTTTTAATGGAAATGTTACAATTATGCATCATCAATATGCTGTTAGGCCTCATTGACAAAGGTTAAGAATAATATCAGCTCACCCCACTGTAATGCAAAATATGAAGAAAATCTGTATGGCAGTGTCTCGTGTTTGAGTTAATTTTATTTGTAGTATAATATTTATATACACGATGTGATTTTCTTTGATAACACTCCTTTGATCAGAAGGGGGAGAACTGTCAGCAGATTGGAGAAGGGCTGGCGGTAGAAATACAGCTAAAATATGGTTTCACAAATAATGCTGTTCAAATGGAGTTCACATGCCTTTTTGAATTTGACAAAAACAAATCTGGTAAACTGGTTTGCTGATGAAACATCCCAAAACATAACATTTCCATAATTCACAACTGTCAAAAAAAAGGTTAGGACGCAAATGGAGGAAGTTAAAGGCTGATTGACTTAAACGAAAAAGCTTTAATGCTGAAGTAAATCCAATTTAAACAAAGTCCAAACATGAAAAGAGAACTCTATAAACACTAAAGGCAAAAAAAATTACAGTGCTGAACATAAGGAGAAAAAACAGGAAACGAGACGAAGGTCCAGTCCACAGTTAAAGGTTTAGCCTTGCTGCCTGATTCTGGCCGCCAGGCAAAGGCATTTTAACTTAATATCTCATGGTCATGATGACCTCCTTATAAAAGCCTATTTCATGAGCAGAACATACAGGAACACACTCAAAGTCGATACATTGCGCAATTGTCATTCTCGACCTCCATGACCATATCTGTGTGACAAGACAATCCCAAAGGCCAAAACTAAAACAGCTATACCAAAAGGTGATACCATGAAACAGACACTAGAAAAGAATATTTCAGTATGTCGTTCACATGGATGGCATGTTGCCTGGGTCCAGACATATGAATCAGTCCACTCCACTGAGTTGTCTGATTCATATGGGATGGGGAGATAAAAGGTGAATGTAGTCACTGTGACCTCACCCGTTGGTCTGTGTACTTCAGTTTTAAAGCTTAGGTTTCTTTAGATTTAATGTCAGTATCTTGATTTTTTTGAAGAAGAAAAACAGCAAGGAATAGGTCTGATGGGAACCCAGAAACAGATGGAGGACAAAGCATACCCTTCTATATCGTCTATTTTACCCTCAGTGTGACCATTATTTATAGAATAAAAAATATCCTGTAATGAAGAAGGCTTGAAATTACAAACTGAGACCATAAACTCATTAGGAAAATGTTTACTGAGGTAATAAATCAAGAAGTAGAAGAAAAGTTGGGCCTTTGCTCATAGGCTTCTATACAAGTTGACGTATTTTTGCAAGCAGAGGAGTTGGCCCCTGCTGGTTATGATATTTGCAGGTTTAATGCTGAAGGGGCAGTCTTCATGGACCACATGCTGTTATTTTTAATCTGATTTTTTTGGATTTGAGTTGTAAACTGATAGGGCTTATACACTTTGTGTTTACTGTATTTTTACCATAGCCAGCAATGCCAGCTGTTAGTAAAGAGACAAAAGCAAATATTGAACAAACAAAAATTGAGTAATATACAAGGTCAGTAAAAATAAAACCTGTGTAGGATGGCTTAGATATGTTTGTTTTAACCCTGCAGTGAAATTTGAATCTGTACATAATGGTTTCTAATCCCAGTTCTTATTGATTTTAGTATGTTGACACTTTGCCTTTATTATGTCCTCCCTGCCACGACCCTACAAAAACAGATACTGATAAAATACATTAGCAGGAAAACGCTAGATTCTGGCTGCAAAAAAGCACATGTATTCTTTGTGTTATGCCTTTACTGGGAACATCATTAAACATCAAACCAAACCTTTCTTGCTCCCTGCCTTCCATCAGGGTCAGTCAGAGAGTCTCTGATTGGCTGTCTGTTTATAATAGGCTAAGCAAAGCCCAGCTAACAGCCTCTTGTCTCCTCCCCTCTCACCTTCATTTATTATAGATCACCTGCCCCCACCTGCATGGCTTCATTACTCCCTCATTTACAGCTTCTCTGGTCTGCTGACTCTTCTTTTTTTCCTCGGTGCCTAACAGCTCTCCTGGTGCTGCTGTTTCAAACCCCGCCAGCATCACCCCTCTCTTTGTCTGTCTTCCCTCTCCTCCTCCTATCCCTTTCTCTCGACCATCCTGAGTTCTCATTTTCATCCATTAGGTAATTTAAACCGTCATGCAGGCAGTCGTTCGCAATGATGGCAAATGACTGAGTGCAGTTTGCTGATAGCCTTTTAGTGCTAGTGTCATTCATTTCTGGGTCAGTAAGCTGCAGGACCTGGATTGGCACCAGTGGTGACCCTGACATATGACACACACAAATATCCCTCTCTATTTGTCAGACACACATGCACTGTTACTCCCTCCCTCTGTTTAGCTGCTTACCGATGAGCCTATCTAGAAAGCTGTCTAATGACTTGACAAAGCCATATAAACAAAAGAGAACAAAAAGTTATTGGCAGCTGGGCCCGGGAACCTTTTGCTGCCTTCTTATTTCTCTTAGTCTACTTATACGTGAAGGTGTAGTACTGTCTAAATAGTAATAAGCTAATTGACCAAAGAGTATTTATTTGATTGGCATTTACTAACCTTGCTATACCGGATTTTTACCTGCGTGTGCTCCCTTTATTTGTATGTTTAGGCTTGAGTTGCTTTCTCTCTTACCTTGTTTGGCCCTCAGGAGACAAGCTATCCTGAAAAAACAAAACAAACAAGCACAAACGTAAAATAAGCTTAAGGCCAAATCACTGTTGCTACCTGTGTACTATTGCTAGTCTGTGTATGTGTGTGTGTATTTTGAGTTAAAGGAAGAATAAGGTTTTAGAAATCTTGAAATGTTTGAATTTGTTGATGGAAAATTATTTAATGGGGAATGCACTCAGCATCAAGTCTTTTCATGCGCTCTCTTACATATACAGATGCCTTGAAACACAATAAAACCCACTGCTGCCTCCTCCACTTTTCACTTGGTTGTTTACTCAGGCTGGATGTGCATCACTTTCAGCTTTCTTTAAATGAAGGCAGCTGGTGGGAGTTTGTGTATTACAATTCTAAAGATTAACATCAGTTTGTCAGGATGCTTATGTAACTTATTAAATTTGTTTTCCATCACTGTGACCATTTAAATGTGAGGATTTCTCTGAATAATTGGAAGCAGGAAAATGCCGAGGTTGGCTGCGCAAAAAGTTTGTGTTCTGTTAAACAAGTTTAAACTCAATGCAACAAAACCATTGGGGATTAATTGTGATTTGTTACCACGCTAGCTGTGGGACACTAAAATGTTGTTACAGCAGGGAGAACACAACCTGCTGACCTTGGTAATTCTCTAATTTGGCCTGTGCAGTCACCAACTTTACTTGAACATACAGGTGTTAAAAATATGGCCCACAGGCCAAAATCAGCCTCCCAAATGAGTCAATCTAGACCATTTATGCAACAGTATTTTTGCACTTAACACTGTATTTTGTATAGAGGGACACTATGTTGCAAGATGCTTAGAATGAACAATGAGAGCAGCTGTCTGACCTAACACATTTCTGGTAAGAAATTTACATTCATCATGGGCGTTAATGTCTTAGTAATTTGGGGCTTTAAAAGATTTCTTTAAACTTTTCTTTTTCTAGGATGGAATGATTGCACAGCATACATAGTGACAAGTAGGGGCTTCTTTCTTGGTGAGCACACTGGCTTCACTGTGGACAGTGGTGCTGGTATTCCAGCAGTTTTCAGTTTATGACAGGCTTCAACCTTGGTGGTTTCTGGGTTCTTGAACATCAGAACCAAATTTCCCGTCATGTAAAGGTAACAGTTTGGGCCATCACCCAGACCTTGGCAAAGTGGTAACACATCCAAATAACTTGTACTCATGTATTATTGTTGAAGGAATATACCATTATTTAAAAATCACTCCAACAGACCTTCCCAATTTTTGTAAAATGTAGAATCTCCTTAGAACTTCACTTTGGCCCTTGGACTTGCCTGTCGTTCGTAGTATTGGTCATCCAATGAGTGCTGTCAAACAAATGCTTTTTAGGGTGGCAAAGTGAAACTACCAGTTGCAGTCAATAAGGATCATGAAAAAGACCTTTGGGCAGATGTGTGCTGTAAAGTTATTCCAACTTGGAAAAAGAACAGTTCAAAGAAATTATTAAAAGCCCCAAATTACCACCACATTCATGCTCCTGATGACTGTATATAAATTTCTGCTCACAACTGTAGATTATTCTGGCCTACAGTATAGAGACTGAATGTGGAAAATCTGAGACATTGTTGAAACTGCATAATTTTTCTTATGATACTCATGTTGCTCATGAATGTTCTGAACGTAGTTCTTCACACCAAAATAAAGGACATTTGACGGTGTTTTATTGGTTTTTAATAAAATTATGTTAGTCTGACTAACTTGAAGTCAAATTAAGCTATCCCATGATCTAAAATGAACATGTTCAGGATGGATTGGCTTATCATTTTGTACAGATATTCACGATTTCCTGATGATGTCACAGGTCCAAACAGACTCAAGCGCAGACCAGGTTTATTTCAAAATGAAAGTCAACAGTTTATTTACAGAAACACCAAGTGCAATATAGACAATGTGCAGGGCCCGGGGCTTTCAGGAATCCATGGGGAGGAAGGGAAAAGGTCCCCACACACACACGCAACGTTCCTCTTCAGTCACTCAGGCTCTCGCTTCACGCACATCTCGCCACTCAGCCACTCTCAGATAATCCAGGGACAGGAAAACGGAACAGGTCCAGAGGACTCTAAATACAGGAGAACATGGTCAGAAACAAGCTAGAGATTCGCACAGGATAAACAGGTTTGCTGGAGCTGCACTAAGACAGGTTACTCAATGATCTAGTGGCAAGAAGCGCTAAATCACCATCTTAAATAGCGGCCAGGTAATCAGGCAGATCAGCTGCCCGTGAGTAATCAGGCCAGGTACATGGGCCAAAGGCGGAGCCCAAGATGAGCTCCGCCCAGGTAGACCGAGGATAGAAGAGAGGACATCTGAGTTTCTAAAGGCACCATAAAGTTGACTTTTGTGGTTTTTCATGAATTGTTTGGAAAAATATTTGATGTGAACATACTGGCTGTCTAACCAGGGTGCAACCTGTTTCTACAACAACAGTTGCAGCCTGCATTTAATAAGTGGTTAAGAAAATGAATTGGTGGATTTGATGTTCCCATTATGAATGTAACAACTTAAATGGATCATTAACTTAATGTCCAGTGCCACCTTCAGATGAAGATATCCTTTTGCATTTGCTTTCACTTTTCTTCAGTTCCCTCTGTGTTAAGAGCTGATTGGTAGAATGCTAATACTCTGACTTCACATATTGAGCATGGTAAACATTATAGTAGTTACAAAGCAGTATGATTTGCATCCTATTGTTAGTTGTTTGTTTTTTTTTGTTTTTTTTTTAAGCAAAAACTCCTAAGTGCTTCATTGCAATACTATTAATTTTTATTTTTGAAATTAAGGGCATAATGTGTAATGACATAAAAGATGGCTTTGTTATAAGGCTGCTAAATAGCTGTTTTTTGTGGATTGTCATTATATACATGCTACAGTTTATTTCGTATGATCAGGTCTAGTGTATGGCCAGGGCTATCTTATAAAGGGGATTTTAATCTCACTGGGATTTAATGTTAAATATATGTAAAATGGTAGTTCTTAGTGTTATAAATGTAAAGCTGACTGAATGCAAAAAGAGATATAGAGTGTAACAGGCCCTGTGATTTATAGCCAGATGGAGTCACTGATGCATTCAAGTAACTGTTTTAAAGATGAAGGTAGCTCACTGGGTAATCTTGCACTCTGGGTCAGAGTTTAAACACACATTTGTTATGTCTGATTGAGACTACAGAGAGGACAGATTATTTAAGATGGGAAAACAACAATGAGCACAAAGCTTTAATAGCAGAAGTCTGTCTGGGCGTCTGCAGGTCTGCTGACCTTTTTCCTGATTTCCTCTTCCTCAGTGGCAGAAAAACAAGCTTCAATCAGTTTGTTTTAATTGCCAAACAAATATACGTTCTGTTAATTAAAACTGAAATACGATGGCTTTTCTTTGTGTTGACTTCACTCGAGATACTCACCCACGTACAGTACCGTGAGATGTTTTCAATGAGTTTCTGGGGATAGAAAATGCAGTGTTGTTGTCATTAAAGCTGATGTGTGCTTCTTGATTGTTACGCCTCTCAGAGTTAAGTCTGTGTGCAAACAAAAGCCCAGTTCCTGTCAAAGACTAGGGGGTAAACTTTATCCCAGAATCCTCTCAGGGACGAACGCATTTCTCTGCTCTGTCTAATTATTCCTTTGGATTTCAGGGGTGGCTGGACAATGTTTTAAGAAGACAGTTCTCCAGGGATTAATTTCTCTCATGCTTTGCCTAATTAAGGTATTAACAAAATGTAATAAACTCTTGCCAGAGGATGCTTCAAAGCAGTGCATTGCTCATTGCTCCAGTTGCCCCATCAAATATGTATTTAATCTAAGTATAATGTAGTGGCTACAGAAGATAAACACATTTACCCACAGCTATAAAGCCTAGGAATCGATATAAACCATTTCTTTGTTTACTCTCTTGTTTGTAGTTTGATTGCCTTCAGGGAAACAGAGAAGCAGGAAAAACAGAGAGGCAAAGATTAAAACAAAAAAACAGGGAGTAAGAAAGCACTGTCTCTGTAGTCTTCGTCATCATCTCAATCATCACCACCATCATCAGAACTCTTCAAAGGATCCTGCCCTTTTTAAAAGTCGGGATATGAGGAGATCTGATAAGCTTGGGCTCAGGGTGGTGCTGCAGTCCTTTTGGTGTCAAACTCACTGGAGAGTCCGCCTGGCTTCAACCATTCTTTAAAGCTGAGGATAGTCTCAAGCACTTAGCCAGGATTAGCTGAAGAGCACTGCTTTGAACAGGACAAAGATTTCAGCCATCCCCACAGTACAGCCATTATGCCATCAGCAACCTGTCTGTAAGCATCAGATGATTTGCTCTAAGTGATGAGTTGTTTAAGTCTTTTTCTGCCAGTGATCATTAGAGTTGCCTCCCATGTTTTTTCATCAACTCTGAAATCCAATGATATTCCCAATATGCCTGCAAATAAAATCTGCTGTATGCCTGTTTATTAAATGTAAGTTGAGAGCAAATAAAATAATTGCAAAAAAAAGAATGATATTGATTGTAAGGCTCATTTTATAGTGAGCAAGCTAACTTTGATGCACAGAAACAAGGCTTATGAATTTCATGAGGTATCTTACAGTTTGTCATCCCTATTTGAATTATGAAAATTACATCATCACAATCAAAAATATTTTTTAATTCTAATTTGAGCATTTCTCTCACAGTCACTTTATAACTTCCTAATTCTTCTTCCTAACTGTCTTTTTCTGGTCTCTCCTTCAAACCTGCAGCATTACAATTGGCCAAAAGAAGATAATACATGATATACTTTCCAAAGTCTCACTCTTGGCTTTTATTTTATAATATATTTTATGATATGCCTTATGACACTGCTCAATTTTTAATTACTCAGGGGGCTAGCTCCCAAATATATAACACTTGTGGTTATTGGATAAGTCTTGTCTGCATCTTTATGTTCTCTGGCCTTTTTGTTGCTCCCTTGGCTAGGACTAACACTTGTGTTGAGGAAGCTGTAGTTTCATGGCCCTTTCCTCTAAAGCAGCCATCCAAAAGACCGGGAGGCATTTGAACCTGCTGACAGCTCCACAGAATTTCAAGTTATACTTTGTCAACAAAGTATTTAAATAATGGCAAACAGCAGCTGGGGTCAGCGTGAAGTATTTTTAAGTACCATCGAAGAATTGTTTTTCTTATTGCCTTTTCTCTGTCTTGTTATGCTTCTGCTATAATTAATAATTTAATGCCTTTTAAAAAAAAAAATGTACTGGAAGTACTATGGAGCTGGTTTAGACCACATTTAACCACTGACCTTCTGATTTGGGAGATAGCCAACTCTTCCTCCTGAGGCACAGCTACCCAATGATGAAAAATAAAATAACTAAGAAATGGTAAAAGTAATGTGTAATCATAAAAATAGAATTTAACAATGAATCAAAGATTTCTTTTGCTTATGTTCGTTCACACTTAACTATAGGAACAGAGAGCTTTAATGGTCTGCTGTGAAAGGAAAGACCTTATTTTTGGCTGTGTCTGATGAGATTAAATATAAAGTCTGTTTCATGATTTATTGATCATCATGTGATGATTTTAAGAGCTGAACTTCAAGGTGTCTTTTTCTGTGTGTGCGACTAGAATGGGAGAAAAAAAGTGAGCCATGGAGAAACCTTTTAAAGATTTTCTTTTTCTTGTTTTGCTTGTAAAAAGATATTGATTTAAGTCTTCCCAACTTAGAAAAAACATTTTAAAGCAAAGATGATAGACATTGTTTCGCTATGCATTTGATATTTGTGGCATGACAATGATTTATAACTGCCAGCTCTTTGGCGAGCAGACATGAAATCATGCTTTGGTAATGCCAATGATTTAAAATATTATGTCATTAAATCTAAGCAGCAGCCTAAACCATACCCCCGCCATGCATCCTTTCCACAGATGCAACCAGCAAACAGTGTATTGATTAGCACGAGGATAGCAAGATAAACAAAATGTAATTTGTGACATTTATATGTATCGTACTCATTACACAAGACAGACTCAAACAGACTCGAACTTTATCTCATTCTTATGTTTCAGTAAAAGCAACCGTCATTCAATACTTACTACCTTCAGGTCCAACATGAGCTGCTCACTTTCACTTGAGAAGGCAGAGGGAAGGCAGACACGGGGCACAAGTATAAATGGAAACAAGGTCCCTCCAGTTGTGGAGATTTAACGCAGGGCTATTCACACTTTATGCCGCTCAAAAGCTTCAGCACCACGGACAGCTCCTTTAGTCTTTAGATGCCGTGTGGTCTCCATTAGCGACCCTTTTTACAGCAGCCAAGAATACTGGAGGCATGTGGTAAAAACGCACTCTGCCTATAGAAAAAAAATATATACATGTAAAATCAACAAAAATGCAAGCTGCCCCAGTTATGCGTAAATTATACAACTCTGCTGAACAATGCCTTAATCTTCCTGTCCGCACGGGTCTCACGGGGGATCATTATTCTTTAACAAAGCAGTGGGTCTTTCAAACTGCCCGTGAATGTATATAAGCACCACTTTTGCAAACTCTTTCAAATGACCGTTTTTATTTTTATTATTTCACAAGCACCACAGTAATTATGCTAATGTTAAACTCCCACCGCGCAGACTTTACAGTGCAGGGTAGAAAGCCAGTAAGCCTCGCTATATGTCCATGTCAGATTCGCTCTTATGTGAAAAATGTTGATTCAACGTTTGCCGCTTAGGCCTGCCAACTAAATCCTTGGCGATTTGGGCATTAATCCAATTTGATAGCCTAAGCTCGCTCCATTGCAAGTAAATCTCAGGTTGAGGTCACTGCTACGCTGCCAAACAAGGTAATTCTTTCCCTAAAGTCATTAATTACAGCGCTCAGACAAAGGCCAAACGGGATTGTGGGGGCCTACAGTAGGACAGAGATGCCAAATCACGTCTTAAACTAAACCCTCACCCTCCCCGACTGTCATAAATTCCTTGAACAGATAATGACTAATGGATTTGTGATTGTTGTGTGCCTGGGTTTATTACAAGCAACCATACGTCTTGTCAGGCGGTCTACATGCGTTACATTAGATGGTTTTCAAGAGATGCTCGAAGTACAAACTTCTGATCTTTATATCAACCTTAACACTAAAGGCTCCCCCCCCCAACACTCTTACACACACTCACACATCATCCTCCTCCCCTTCGTTCCGCACACCCAACCACCAGCACCCCCCAATCTTCGTTCATCCCTCTCTCCTGCTATTTGAATAGAGAGCCTGCGGAGCACTCTTTTGTTCAGTAGCGCTCAGCTGCTGGAGAGGTGAGCACCACTCTGGCTGGCGCTCATCCACTCATCGCTGCTGCTGATTCGACAAGTCCCCGAAAGACGCAAGGACACGTCTCTGCATCCAGGCGCACTGCACACGAAACGACACAGACCCTGTCTCCCTGTCTGACAGCAATTCCTCGGACTCGCGGGGCTTTTACGCGTCTCTTGGATGGTTCAGCTTCCCTGACTGTGGCGCTACCACCTGCACTGTATCACACAGACGCTCCTGTAAAGCTGCGGCATCGCTCTACATTCCTGTAGACGGGACCTGACTTGATCTGAAAGGTGAAGGCGAGTAGTCTTGTGTGTTTTTGCATATCTATTTATTTATGAATTTGTCTGACTGACTGACTTATTTTAATTCCACGAAACGAAATGGGTGTTTCACGAATTTTGTTCACTTAAAGTCGATCATCATTTGGAAATGTCCTTGTCGGTACTATTCAAAGACAAAGATATGTGGCTGTTACCAAAAGAAATGTGCTTTATATCGCAAAAGTGTGTAGTCTTTGCAAGCATGCGATTCACTGCTTGAAGCTAGTTACTGCTTCCATAAGGCTATTTTTCAATTAATCCTTTTAGGTTTTGCTGTGTTGGTGATTTAGTTTTAATAAGACTCCAAAATGCACTTTGACAAAAGTTAAGCGATTTTGCTTTTTTCTGTCTGTTTGAATTACGTCGTAATTGTCCAATTATGCAGCATCTGTTGAAAAGTAATAAATGTAGCAAAGCGTCGCTCCCTCTTATTTTCTCCTTTGAGGCTGCTTATGTTCAAAAGGATGTTTGACAGCGCCGGTTACTGTACGATTTGGATCTGTATGACCATGAGCTCACTTCTTTGTAGTGAAAATCCCATTTTCTTCCCCTTTGGTAAGCCTTCAGGTGAGGCAGATGGGGACAGAGGGAGCTTTTGGAGTGGGTGTAAGTCGATAGGCAGCGCAGGCAGGGCTGTCAGCGCTGTCAGCGAAGCAAAGGAGGGAAACCTGAGACATTATCTTGGATGGCACTTGTACTCCACCTAAAGGGTCTCTCAATTATTTCTACTGAAGAAAGGCTGGCATCTGGCAGAAGGAGCTCTAGGTCACAAACTGACTGAAAAGGAGGAGGTCCAGCCCAGCCTGCATGCCACGGTTCAGTCCTGTGTGGACATGGCTTTCATTTGCCTGTGTAGCAGCGAGGAGTGTTTTTTGTGGATGAAAAAGAAAGTAAAGTTTTGTTTCATTTTTCATGTTTGTCAGAGAACGGCAATGGAGCTGGAGTGGGGTTGCTCATGACCCCCTGGGAAATTAAGCAGAAATTCAGCCAAACTGTTTGTGAAATGGTTACTAGCCTCCCTCCCTCCCTTTTCTCACTCTCGCTGGATTCTTATTCTGTCTTATAATTGTGTGTCTCAGGTATTTGCATACATGTGCACACATTCACTCAGCCAGCCAACCTAGAATTTGTCTAAGCAGTCTTCAGCCAAACAGATTATGCACCATTTTTATCTGATATTCCATCTCTCCAAATCTCCCACAACTACACAAATCTTTTGAATCTGTTTGGGCTTAGCATTGGCAATGTGATCCTTGATACTCCAGGTCTGCAAACTGACCAGCCTCATTTTCATTCTGTGACTGATTGTAGATAAAACATTCTCCTCTCACTGGTTGGGCAGCCATGTGTAGGTCTTTGTCTATCTGATAAGTGTGTGTGTGTGTGTGTGTGTGTGTGTGTGTGTGTGTGTGTGTGTGTGTGTACATTTATGGCCACTGATGCTTCCAGTTGCTGAGTTTTGCTGTTGGATGATATGGGCATCATCAGCTCCTGTTGCACTATTAGTATCTGGCTGCACATTAAACTGCTGTTTAAGTCCCTCTGCTTCTTTCTGCCTTGTCCACTCATGCATATTGCAGAAGGTTTCTGTGTTTGTCTTTGTGTCTCTTTCTCTTGCCCTGCACTGTTTGGACTCTCACTCATCACTCTTGCACTGGATCGCAGGCTCTACTGTTAGCGCTATTGTTCTCAGAAGAGGTATTCTTTTTCTGTGGCATTGCCAGTTCACTGCCCCCATTTTCACATTTTCTGTGTGATGAGGCATTACAATGGATGAACAATATTCCTTTAGAGAGTGGTTCATCGCTTCTTAGTGGCTCCTCTCCAACTGCGGTCAAGGCCAAAAGCAGTTCGGAAATGTTGTCATCACATCTCATGAGCATGGACAGAAAAGCAAGACAGAACGAAAGAGGAAAGAGAGAAAGAAAGAAAGAGAATGAAGAAGGGATGTAACAGACTGTGGGAGTTTTACAGCATTATCTGCTCTTTGCATGAGGTTGCGTTGTCACATATTTCAATAATGTGTCTTTTCTGGTTGGCTGCGCTCAGCTTAGTGCAGACACTTGTAGCGGAAGACGTGAATGGGCCAGAATTCAATTTTGCACTTGAGTAGTGTCCAAGCAAGTAAATTGGAAACTGTGAATTTTTACAGAGATTTCGCAAATGTAAGACATTAATATTCCTACAATGAACCTTCTGCTATGCTTAAAACAAACAAAGCCACCCTGGCACAGGATGAAACAAGGGAAAGCTGCCAAGCAACTGCACAATATCAGTACAGAAGATCTCTGGGCTTGAGTTAGACTGTTTGACTGGCAAAGGCCTCCAGCTTGAAATCCTGTAGTTGGAAGAGTGTGGCGCTATGAATCAGCTGTGATCCTGCTGTGTGTAATTTTACAGTGGGAAGGAACATTTATTAATATGTTTTTTCTTTTGTGTGTTTTCGATAAAGGTTCAGAGCTGTAGGCTCACGACGTATGTTACAAATGGGGGTAGTTTTTTTTCCCCCCATGGTGGGAGAAGGGCCAGGAGGGATACTGGAAGACTCCTGCAGTGAGAGACTAATTTACACACTTACAGTACATAACCTGGATCCAATTAGGCAGTGAAAACACTCACAGCAGCCTACGCGCATATTCAATTCTGTTTGTATAAATGATCATGAGAGTGTGCGCTTGCTATTGTCTGTTCAAGTTACACGTGTGTCGCAGCAGAACCCTGAGCACACACGACCATAGATCACATTTTAGGCCAGGATCCACTTGGCACCTCTGTTCCCCCAGCCCCAGGGTCATTTCATTGGTTTAATGAATGCTGTACCTTTGCTCGCTGGACGACGTCAGTCTCCTTGATAGACAGCTCTGGGTCCCTCCATTCCTCCAACCTGACACCACCAAGCAGATGGAGCGGAGCTTAAGTGGGCTGCTGCTAGCTTTGCCTTGGCTAATAATATAATAGCCTGGCATTAACCATGTTGAACTAGCCACTGTGCGTAGCGCCAAGCAAATGAGCAGCGCAGCTGGGCCATCATGGCAAGTGGCAGAGCAGACAAAGCCCAGGAGGCACAGAGGCAGAAAAAAAGGTAGTTTAGCACAATCCCTCCAGACGCAGCTTGTGAATATTCATCAGTCAACCTCTCCATCCCCACCTCCCCAAATCCAGCGCTCTCACCAAATGTATTATTCAAAAGAAGCATTTTCACTATTAAATACTATAAATAAGTAATGACATCTGGTAACAGTTTTTGTCTGCTGAATTAATGACAGGAGCACAGTTGAGTATCTTCCAGTGATTGGAGAAATTATTCCTGAAGGTGGATTTTTGTTAAGCCTTCCTTTCCCCTTTGTCTTGCCAGTTCAGTGTGTTGCCTCTTTTGTTAAACTCATTTGGCACATCAGTAAATCTGAATTGGCCCATGTCTCTATCATTCACCTTCTAAAACACCCAAGAGGAGAAGCAAATACTAAGAAGCTGCTTATTTTACCATTATGTCTGCATTTCCTTGCCTGAGCTAATCTTCGGAAAATGAAAAGCTCCCTGTTGGCTCTTTCTGTGGTTTCAGCACTGGACAGCGCCTGAAGAATTGCCTGTTTTGTCTACCTCATTGTTTTTCTTTCCTGCCTAACAAAAACTCAACAGGGTTCCCACATCTTCACGCACATAGTGTACAACTGAAAGACGTCTTACTGAAGGATATCAGCTATAAAATGCTGGAATTATTGTTGTACAGACTGTATCTGTCAGACTCTGATGAGCTGGTAAACAGGGAGTGCTTGGAAAGCCTACAGATGGTCAATGTTTTCCACTCATGTGTGCTCCATTTCCCAAAGGAGAAACCCACATTTTTGTTGTATGTGACAACAAAAGTGTTCGATTTTAATCTGTAGCGGTACAGAGGAGTCCCCTGGATCTGCTCGTTGATTTCCAGACAGGAAGATCATAACTAAAGTTTGAGAAACACAAGACATAAGTGGGGAGAACAATAAGAAGGACGTCTTGTTACCAAGAGTGATTTCTGTCTGTCTTCCTCTACTTTAGCCTGCCGCCTGGATTCTACACAGTGGGGCTATTTATGAAGCCGAGGCACCAGTATGATACTTATAAAGCCCTCCTCGCTAATAACAGATCTAGCTCTGGGGTTCCTGAAACCAATCACAGGGATTTATGGGAGAGAATTGGAAAGTAGTAAAATTAATTTTATTCAGAACCTTTGCACCCAGGTTAAGCTTATCCATGCACGCTGCTGCCAGGTGGGGAGCACATTATTCTAGTTCTGCAGCTGTTGATATTGGTTAGCACTTTTGAGCCACACAAAATAAGACACAATGTGATTTTCCCTGCTTGGTGTTATTCACGCAAATGTTGAAAAACTATTATGTTCAGTAGTCCTTAGTGCATGATTTCTGGAAAATTATTTGGCTTCAGAAGGTTTCTTGTTGGTTTATTTTGTCATTGTAAAAAAAAATAATAAATCAGTTCCGCTTTTTATTCTGTTCCCCATCCAGGAAAAAATAGGTTTCTGTAACCCTCCTGTCTGTCTCCCTAGAGGCAAAGAACTGTGAATCATATTTTTCTTAAAGGTTTTTATTGTTGTGGTAATATTGGCTTTTACTCTTGTTCACAGTTCTTCTGATGAAGCAGCTCTGCTCATTTTAATGAATCCAGACGCTCTCACAAATTAGATTAAAATATAACCGTCTTGGACTATGACAATCACATAAAAGTCACTCTAAAAATATAGTCTAAACTTTAATATGTAAATCTACTCTGACAGAAAGACCAAACCAAGCCTTCTTATGTTGTGTTTTATAGGGTGTGATCAAAAATTCAGAGAACAGGTCCATAAAAGTCAAAAGCCTTACCTGATTTAAAGTTGTCCGATTTCAGATTCAAGGTCATCTTTTTCAGGCATGTCCAGGGAGCCTTGAGTGTGGCTTCTATCATTAGCGTCTTACTGGAAGTCCTGTTCTGAGCACTTGCACTGTGCACTCTGCAATTTCTCTGCAGACCTCCACAGAGATTAAACGTCATTCATCTTGTGCTTCAAACTAACCCACATTTTGTGTGGAGGATCATGCTGGTAACGAGACCTGGGTTTCCATCCATGAACAAGTAGTTTTAAGTGAAAGACTCTATGCTTTCCAAGCCAGAGGGCACGTGTGTCATGTGTGACATGACAACCTCTCTGTTTGTCATAGTGTTTATCATGAATTATCATGATAACACTGTAAACATGGAGTTCCGATCTAATGTTTTGAGGTGTCTGAGGGAGAATGTTCAACTTAAAAATAAAAAATGTCTCTTTCTTGAGAATGTCCTGGTCTTGCCCTGGTCCCAGATAGTTAATAACCTAATGTATTTTGCACTTGTGGGGAAAACCAGAGATTAAACCATTTTAGAAAAGCATAAGAAGTGCTCCAAACAGAGAGCACTTTTGCCTCACAGCAAAAAAGATCCTTGATTCCAATGTGTTAATCACTGAATTGCTTCAAAAGAAATTTTTGAAGATATGTGAAGGGCTACATTCACGGTCACATTTAAATCAGGTAATCTCCTTCAAAAAGTATTTTTATTAATCACACTTCATATGTTATGTCATATAAGTAAGATGAGACAGAAAAACCCTGCTGGCACAAATATGTTTATAAGATTTGTATGTATATACAGTGGGGCAAAAAAGTATTTAGTCAGCCACCGATTGTGCAAGTTCCCCCACTTAAAATGATGACAGAGGTCAGTAATTTGCACCAGAGGTACACTTCAACTGTGAGAGACAGAATGTGAAAAAAAAATCCATGAATTCACATGGTAGGATTTGTAAAGAATTTATTCCTAAATTAGGGTGGAAAATAAGTATTTGGTCACCTCAAACAAGGAAAATCTCTGGCTCTCACAGACCTGTAACGTCTTCTGTAAGAAGCTTTTCTGTCCCCCACTCGTTACCTGTATGAATGGCACCTGTTTGAACTCATCATCTGTATAAAAGACACCTGTCCACAGCCTCAAACAGTCAGACTCCAAACTCCGCCATGGCCAAGACCAAAGAGCTTTCGAAGGACACCAGGAAAAGTATTGTAGACCTGCACCAGACTGGGAAGAGTGAATCTACAATAGGCAAGCAGCTTGGTGTGAAAAAATCAACTGTGGGAGCAATCATCAGAAAATGGAAGACATACAACACCACTGATAATCTCCCTCGATCTGGGGCTCCACGCAAGATCTCATCCCGTGGGGTCAAAATGATCATGAGAACGGTGAGCAAAGATCCCAGAACCACACGGGGGGACCTGGTGAATGACCTGCAGAGAGCTGGGACCAAAGTAACAAAGGTCACCATCAGTAACACACTACAACGGCAGGGAATCAAATCCCGCAGTGCCAGACGTGTTCCGCTGCTGAAGCCAGTGCATGTCCAGGCCCGTCTGAAGTTTGCCAGAGAGCACATGGATGATAGAGCAGAGGATTGGGAGAATGTCATGTGGTCAGATGAAACCAAAGTAGAACTTTTTGGTATAAACTCAACTCGTCGTGTTTGGAGGAAGAAGAATACTGAGTTGCATCCCAAGAACACCATACCTACTGTGAAGCATGGGGGTGGAAACATCATGCTATGGGGCTGTTTTTCTGCCAAGGGGACAGGACGACTGATCCGTGTTAAGGACAGAATGAATGGGGCCATGTATCGTGAGATTTTGAGCCAAAACCTCCTTCCATCAGTGAGAACTTTGAAGATGAAACGAGGCTGGGTCTTCCAACATGACAAAGATCCAAAACACACCGCCCGGGCAACAAAGGAGTGGCTCCGTAAGAAGCATTTGAAAGTCCTGGAGTGGCCTAGCCAGTCTCCAGACCTCAACCCCATAGAAAATCTGTGGCGGGAGTTGAAAGTCCGTGTTGCTCGGCGACAGCCCCAAAACATCACTGCTCTCGAGAAGATCTGCATGGAGGAATGGGCCAAAATACCAGCTACTGTGTGTGCAAACCTGGTAAAGACCTATAGTAAACGTTTGACCTCTGTTATTGCCAACAAAGGTTATGTTACAAAGTATTGAGTTGTATTTTTGTTATTGACCAAATACTTATTTTCCACCCTGATTTACGAATAAATTCTTTACAAATCCTACCATGTGGATTCATGGATTTTTTTTTTCACATTCTGTCTCTCACAGTTGAAGTGTACCTCTGGTGCAAATTACTGACCTCTGTCATCATTTTAGGTGGGGGAACTTGCACAATCGGTGGCTGACTAAATACTTTTTTGCCCCACTGTACACACTTGATCTTATCTATGTTTCAAACCAATAATCTTCTCACAAGCTCTGGCCACTAAAGTTAACTTCAGGTTGGTGCAATTAGAGGCTTATCAAAGTCAGTAGGATTGTTTTAAAGGGAACATAAATTTCCATACAATATGTTATAATTCATGTAATAGATGCTGAGATATCTAAGTCTCAACCAAACTGGTGTATGCTGAAATCAGCATTCACCTGCTGAGTGGCTAAAACCTGCAAAGATTTGTGTGCACCAGTTGGCTCGTAAAGTACTCTTTAAAAACTAAAACTAAAACTATCAAGGAACATTCAGAGAGATATGAGACAGACGGGGATATAGATACAGATAAATGGGGAAACAGTCAGTGTGAGCAGCAGCAGCTGGCCAACTTCCAGGCCTCACCAGGTGGATTTAGTCAATTGTGTCCAAAGTCAGCCTACAGGTGACTCTTGGATTTGTCGTCCATGACGGTTTACCCACCGACATGAGAAAATCTGCTCCTGGAGAGGTTTGGACCTGTCTGTATTGCAGCTGTATCCAAGCACTCCTGTGTACGTGTGTGTGTGTGTGTGTGTGTGTGTGTGTGTGTGTGTGCGCGCGCGCACATAGCTCAGTGGGATCCATGGATATGCTGAGCTAAACAGAATGTGCCAGAGGATTAGAAAGTAGGTGAAAAGGTCAAACCAAGAGCTACCTTCATGTGGTCAGGGTTCATCTTCTTGGCATTCACCACAACACATCTATTCTGCTAATTTGTTTGTTATCTGTTTTTACAAGTTATCTCATAACCATATATGATAGTAAAATTATAACATCTAACATGAGAGGAGGATGTTAGTGAAGCTAATGTCCATTATGGACAGCACCTCTCACTCCCTTGCAGGAGACTATGGAGGCACCGAGCAGCTCCATCAGCAGTAGGCGTTACAGCCACGCCATCGCAGGTCCTTCATCACGACAGCAGTCACATTGTACAGTGCACACAAGTGTACAGAAACCGGCTATAATTTACCTGTATATATTATCATTTTCACTGCACTTTAAGTAAATGTGAAAAATTCTCTGTAATTGGATTTACTGCATAAAGCAACAATTTGTAAATAATACTAATGACTCTTTTTTTTATTTGTACACTATTTTTCTAATCTATTTGTTTTTCTAGTTTTTATTTTTCTAATATATCTCTAATTCACTTCCTCTTGCTGACCCTTGTGCTGCTGTAATATTGTGTGAATTTCCCCAGGGTGGGATTAATAAAGTCTTTGTCTATGTCTAAGTCAGTGTCAGATTCCAGGGTGATATTTCACATCTTCTCTGTTTCTTTCGTTGGTGCTGAACGAAATGCTGGAGAAACCAACCTAATATTGAATTTGCAATGCAGATAACGGGTCAGATGTCTTGCCAGTAGAGTTCGTAGTTATTTGGCAGTTCTTAATAAGATTGCCAATGCTCCACCAAAGTGGCTTTTACACTGAGCTATGACGCATGCTGCCTTCAAAGCCCTGAGGTATTAGAGTCGATGGTAGAAGTGATGGTGGGGGTAGCGGCAACTGTGCATGTGTGTGGGTAAGGAAGTCAGGGGGTTAAACCTTTGGTCAAGGACTGTGGCTAATAGGAGTGGACAATACAGTGTCAAAATTATATCATGATATTTCAAATAAATATGTAGAAAGAATTACTAAATAAAGCTTTATCAGCAATTGCAGCCCGCAGGATTTAGTAGTGCAAGCAAAATGAATGGCGTTTTCCATCCTATAGTGCAATAGTAGTGACACAGCATAAGTCATATGTAAGTAAAAAGCTGCTTAGGCAGTGCCTTCCCTGGAAATTTTATGTATGCACTATATTGTGACATCATAACATTGAATTTGAAAAATATTTTCTACCTGGGATGTACCAGTTACTTAAATCCCTCCTTTTCCCACCATAACACTATTTAGGAATTTTGCATCCACCATTTGCTCTTCTTCTAATATGAAATTCGGTTGAGTCATTCACTTACTTTTTGGTTGCACATCACCTGCTGCTCATATCTCCTCCTTCACAGCTTGGTTGTAATTGATGACGTTTTTGTTTTTTGCCTGTGTGGTGAAACAGATTAGTTTCCACTTTTAACAGTTTCCTTCATATTTTGCAAAGTATCAAACTTTGATGGAGGTCTGACCTCTTGTATCCCAGCCACTTCCTGTTATTGAAGTAGCTCCCTTTTTTAGGTACTTGGATTTTAGGTAATTGGATGCTGAAATGCTGGACTCGCTCTTAGGCATGTTTGGGCTTGTGTTGTTGTTGTGGATAGTAGGGAACATAACGCATGGCATTACTATATCACTGAAAGCATAATACTGTTTATACAGTAAGTGTACGGTATGAGGAGGTGGCATTTGGACTCCTGGTTTAGAGGAACTGATTTAATCAATTTTTTGGGAAGAGAAGAACTCATTTTCCCAGTGTTCGTGGGATTGCTAGCAAGATCACAGCTTGTTTAAAGAACAATTTTCAATTCAAATAGCTTTTCCTGTTTATTTTTCCAAAGCACTGATCAAACAAAGAAATAAAATCTCTGTTGTCTGCTGTCCAAATCATGACGAAACCAAGTTACTCACCGGGTCATCCAATTTGTCACACTACATGTGGAGGTCCATTTTTGTGGTTGCAAATTTTAATGTACAAGGCTGTTAAACAATTACCGAGTTGCGGCTTTGCACAGACTCTCTGCAGGCCAATTCCCCTCAGCGCTTAGAGTAGCTTTTCAGTTCTGCTCTGGCAAATTCAAAATGAGCTGCTGGGGTGCATACCAGTACTGTTTTGTAATTAACTGTCACACTGCTAAATTAATAGAGAAGAAAATAAAGCATGGAAAATGCAGAAAATGAAGAGCCCTTGCTGCAGTCACTCAATCTTTAGTCAGACAGGAATTACATTAATCAGCCGTTTTTCTTTATGTCAAAGTGTAAATCTTCAACCCCAACATCTGGTTTCTCTGTCATTGAGGCTTCCTGCATCCCTGCCTCTTGCATCCAACAAAAAGCCACATTCAGTTTGTGCCCCTTATGTTCTCTCCCCATCCACTCTTTCTGGGATTTTTTCCCCACAGCTGTAATTAAAGGGGCTGTCTCTCTGACTTTCTAACTGTCCTAATAATTACACATTGGTGCAGAAGTGCTGGAGCCCTCCGGATTGCTCCTGGACCTCTTTGATAAATTTGGCAACTGCTCCCAGAGCTGTTGCTGGGGCACCTCTAGTGACTGTGAATGCCCGTGACTTGGTGGATCTGTGTGTGATAGAAAGGTTGGTGTGAGATCACTGCCACTGTATCCCCAAGCGTTCAGTTCTCTGCAGAGATTGATTGGGGTTGCTGTTTGTGATGGACCCTTCTGTGTGCACTCTTGTTTGCACTGCAAAGGGGTTTCTGCAGCTGCACTGAGGACTGTGTGTGATTATGTGCACACATTCATTACCAGATCATCCGCATTTTAGTCTGACTCTTCTTATCTGTTTTGACTTGCTCCAGCCTTTACATTGGAGTCCATTGGCTTCGTGGATAGCAGCCAGGAAAACGGTGCATAATAATTGTAGTAAAATGTCTCTTCTCACTGGTGTCCTCTTTTTGCTTTAATGTGTGTTGGGACATATGGTTTCATAATGCTTGACTATCCAAATGCCTGCCACCCCCTCCCGTGGTCAGAAGCACACATGCAAACCCTCTAGACAAAGAAAAACACAGAGATTCTCTTTGCTCACTTCAGGTATTTGAGGCCAAGCTCTAATTGGACCTTGTCTTAGTCTGACCTTCATTGTTTTCACAGAGAAAAGATCGCAGAGAGACATTCCTCTCCTCTCCATGTCAAACTATCAGGCTCAACAGTAAGGAGGCATGTTAAAGCAACCTTTAGCTGCCACCCAAAGCTTCTCCAAAAGGGTCAGCGCTGTCTGAAGCTTTGGAGTTTATTTCTTAGCACTCTCCTCGGTAGGTAGTCAGTGTGTGTGTGTGTGTGTGTGCCTTTTGATTGTTATATGCACATTTTGTGTGTGTCTTGCCTGCGACTGCAACAAGACAAGCACCCAAGAATTGCAAGTTTCAAATAGTGAGTCGGCTTTCGAGTTCGTGATGTGATTTACCACTGAGCCATTAGCAGTCAAGCTGGGTATGCTTCAGGTGTTCTCAGAGGGAATGGGAAAAGAAATACTCCCCACTGCACTGCACACTGATTTTAAAAGCTCCCTTGTGATTTATTAGGAAAACATTTCTTTAGACCACCCGCAATCACTTCACTGCCTTAGAACGTATAGATGCAGAGTGTGCACACAATCGCAAGCTCGCATGCTGAAGTAGCAGGAGAGCAATTTGGGGCGGATTTTAAGTGGCCATTGGAGATTCACAGTAAATCACTAGATTTTCTCTTCTCTGAGCTCTAAATGTCCTGTCATCGTAGTGCTTTGGTAGGTGCTTTACAGAGCTGCTTGTGCCAATATCTACATGTTTTTGCTGTCTACTCCCACTTGGGGTACGGCAATATATCATATAACCTTTAATGTGAGCTACTCTTGTTTTCGTTTGTGCTCCCCCGTCGATCCTTTAGCTTTTGCTGTGCTGTGGAGAAGACAGATGTCTTAATGTTCATTAATTTCTTTGCAGTGGTGAGAAACTGAAAAGTCAAAATTGTTCACTGTTTCTGCTTTTCATTCATTCCACAATAATCTTTCGGTCTTTGTTTCTTTTATCTTCTTTGTCTTTATTGTTACTCCTGCTATGATTGTTCCCTTTCCAAGTTTTAGACCAACTGCCATTTCAGCCAGTGGGTAGCATCATCACTGCTGGGTAATACTCCAAGCACGTGTCTGTTAAGATGCTACCAGAACCAATTCTTACAATAACTTTTTTCTAAATTTCAGCATTCAGAATTGTTTTTTTTAATTACTGTTTTTTGTACTGTAGGTGACATTAGCAGTGTACATACCAAGTCTGCAGTTCCTCCAGAGCTGTTGGGGGCAGCATAAGTTTACAGGTGTTCTTGTCTGACTTTACATCCTGAAGAAGGAGGAAATTTGCAAATGCAGATCTGACATGAGTCATGACTGAATCATCATTTTCACCACTATATGAGCTACCTGGTTATTCTTTGCTTCTCTTAAAGGACTTTGCTAGTGGGCAGATAAACCCAGTCGGGTCGACCTGGGTTTATCTGAAAGATTCCCTCAGATTTTCTTCACTCCAGCAAAAAAAAATTTTTTTTTAAAAAAGTTCCAAAGTTTTCATGTTTTTTCGTATATTTCTATAAATTGGTTTTGCTACCTCAGTAGAGAATTTCTTTCTGCATCGTTTGGGAAATTTTCTTATACAGCTGCAACATATCTCCACGTGATGCTCCTTTTTTTCACTCACTGAAGCTTGCATCTGTCTGCTTAGTGCAACTGAGTCACATGGAGATAGCAAAACACAGCCGAGGACGGGGAGGGGGTGCTTGCATAAGGGAAGTTTGCACAGACATGTGTACTGTTTGATGAAATGGGAACAACGTACTGAACATAGCTGAGAGAAACAAACGAAAGCATTGATCCTATCGTGCTAGCATCAATCTGACACCAGTTCAATGTTGGTATTGAGACTATCAGAAATACTACACATGGACTCTCAGAATAGCTCTGCCTGGATGTCATTCATATCCCAAAATACAAGTTACCATTTCGTTGGAGGCAGAGGGCATTGCCATTGTGAAATCATGCATGATTCCTAAGTTAAAAGGTTTTTAATGGATAATGTTTTATCAACCAATGGAAGCCTATCCAGGAACCATGTAATGTTAACATTTTATGGCTTTCCATCACCGTCTCATTGATTTTGAATGGTTAAACGTTTAAAACTTTTTACTGAAGGAGTTTATCAAAGTCAAAGTAAACTTTATTGTCATCTCTGCTATATACAGTACAGTATATATAGAGACGAGACGACAAGGCTCCGGTTCCATTCAGTGCAAAAAACAACAATAAATCTAATTGTAAGAAATAAATATACTCTTTAAGACTAAGGTAAGGGGAGTCAATATGCACTTAAACTAAAAAGGATCAGTCACAGTCTAGCTTTACAATTTACAACTGAGATTTAAAGTGACCTTGAAGTGGTTTAAAGAACATGGGATAATATGATTCTTTATATTTCATTCTGGTAAAAGAATTGGTTATTGAGTAATGTGTAATTCTACTTGTACGAGTATTAGCTGGTATTTCTGGTATCATTCCCAGTCTTTGTAGTCTCTACATTGCTAACACTTTATTACAGGCATTGTAAATTAAATAAATAGTAAGGCTTTTTTAAAACTGTTGACACATAATCAAATTATAATTAATAATGTTTACTGATTTGCTTATGACATAAACATAGATTGACTCATGCTTACTATTTATAATTAATTATCATTTGATTGTTTACAAATGAAAGAAGTCTTATATAAACTTATATTTTATTAACTGCCAATGCACAATTTATGAACAATAGTTGTTATAACCTGCTACTGATTTCCCATAATCCTTTCCACATAGAGGGAGAGCTAATGGATATTGTAAAGAATGTGTCTAACTGATTATGCATAATGTGTGTTGTGTTTAGTACGACTACTACAAACATATTACATCTCCACACAAGGAAATCATTGATTCTTTCTTCCTCCTGCTTTTTTTTTGCATCTCGCTGAATCAAGGTCACATTTGAACTTTAGCACGTTTAAGAGGCCAATCCTGCAATCACGCTTCCTGATTGGGGTGTTTATTCTCAATCAAGATCTCAGGAAGGCCAACATCTTTAACAGCCCATCATCACACCTCACAGCAATCACAGCATTTGTCATTTCTTGTCTATTACTACAAACACCCTTAATTGGCTGCTGTATCTCCCTGGACCACGCTGCCGCTACCGCTGCTGCTGATGAAGTCACTCAGGATTAATAGCCCTTTTTCATAATGCAGACTCTGAAATTAGCTCTGTAAATGAATTCTCAAGATTATGGCTTGGCTGCAGTTTTTGTTTTATTTGATTTTAAATTGTGTTTTTTTAAAAGGTCTTGCTCCAGTTCATTATGGGTTTTATGTTCCCCCTGACCTGGCTGACCTTAAGCTTTGGCCGAGCTCTGTTTTAAACTGCTTGCCTGTGTGCTGTCCAACACCAGTGTTTGTCCGAGCAGCTTTGCCTTTTCCTAAAGCCAGGAGCTCGGGCTGCTCATCTTGTCACTACCGTGGATCCAACTGCCAGCTCCTCAGGCCCCCAGTGACATCTGCTCTTTGCATTTGGCTGCCAGATAAATGAGGTGTTTGCTTTTCTTTGGCACATCAGTACCTTTTGGAAGGTCATTGAGGGTGATTTCACCAGGGAAAGTGAACACTGTTGATATTAAAGGACAAGTAGTTCTGAATGTGTTAGCCCATTAAACACAAATCATATACGCTATAGGTTACTGCCAGCCATTTCCCAAAGGCGACTAGGTATTTACATAAATTTCTTTGCTTTACCTATCCCACAGCAAAGTGAATATTTCTTGATGTTAGTAATCCATCAGGGTGAGCATTAAGTTCATGAAACCTCTTTGTGTCCAACCTCTTTTGTTCCATTTGTTGAAGGTTGCAGGTTGTAGATTTTGTAGCTACTGAAAACTACCAGAAATACAGTAGAATTCTCAATCCTCTCAAATTTATCAGAATGATTAATCCCCTACCCCTCTCACAAGTTTGTAGTCCCTTCCCACAGTAAAGTGAAGTTTTCAAGATCAAAAGAGCTTCTATTGGAGACTTCAGTTAAAAGAAAGGAAATGAAAAGCTTCTTCGATATCTGACCATTACTTTAAGTAACATGCAGTATTCACATTTCTCACCAGGCGTCAAGACCAGGCATTAGTGGCAGTTTGTTCATTCTGTCCCATTTAGGAAATGCTTTTACTGGTGAAAAAATTATACCCACAAACAGGAGCAGTCTAGTATTACCATTTTTGTGAATGTGTCAACGTTACACTCAAAACGCAGCTGATGAACAGCCTTGCAGAGCTGCTAGTATTTTAGAAAAGTATGTGCTTTTTGTTGTTTTTATATGACTGGGAAATGCATGATAGCAAGCTCTGACAGTCATACAAGCAAAGCCAAGGCAAAGTACAGGGTGTACTGGTTTAGGAAGAAGTTTAGAAAGAAGTTTAATGTGAAAGCACATGAGTGTTTAGTTTTAAAAGAAAAAGTCTTAAAAGAAAAAAAATCAGGATAGGATTCGAGATAGTTACCTTGATGTCTGATGAATGTCTTACAGACAAAAACATTTATTATATAATGTATTATATTAATACAGTGTGAATCTGTAATTCACGTTAAAAAAAACCCTCAAGCAGAGAACTTGAGCAACCCCAGACAAAGGTAGCATGTCTAAGTCTCCTTATGTACACAAAACATATCAAATTTAAAGCTGCAAATTTCTCATCTCTCCCTTTGACATGCCAGTGCTGCTACCATCCATTGTTGGCTGCTGTTTCAGCTCCTCTACCACCTCAACATCCACTCAGGCTCCATGTGAATAATTAGTCATCATTCCCCAATTTTATATGTAACATATTTGCAGCGACACGCTTGGCACCTAGATGCCAAACTCTAATTATGTTCCTCTGCTGTAATCATTTCAACTGTAAGATGTCTGTCTAAACTATGCTTCTTGCTTTCTTTTGCTCATGTACTGCAGTTAGCTGGCATGCAGCATCGGTATCTGGCTTCAGAAGTCAGATTCAAAGCTCCCAGAAAATTGAAAAGGAAAAGAAATGTGATATACAAAACCACAAACATGTTTAGAGGATATCTTTTCTGTTAATGGGTCAGACTGGTCGAAGCCCAGTGTATCCAGCTCATGAATCTGTCTCAAGGAATACGCTAAATCTCTTTATTATGCCAGTGCCTTCTGCCTGCACATCTTTCTCAGTAGGCAAATGTTTTGTATTCTTTTACTTCTCTCTACCACACCGATCCTCTGCTCATCCATTTATAGACAGCTCTGTATTTGCCCTCCCTCTTCTGATTCTTTCAAGTAAATCCTCCCATGATCATTTACTTAACATAGCTCCTACTCAGACCCCCCATCACTTCACCCAGCCTCTGCATGGAAATGTGCTTTGAATTAGCGCCAAGTGTTTGTTTTTCCTCTTTCAGTAAACATAGACATAAACAGCGTAGAATACGTTTAGATCCCCGCAGACCACAGCCTCTCTGTGTGAGGATCTAAACGTATTCTACGCTAGATTCGACACAGCGAACACCATGAGACCGGACAGTGTGCGCACCGCGGATGACGTCAGTGCGCACACTGTGTCTGAGGAGGATGTGCGGAAGTGCTTCAGGAAGGTGAACGCACGCAAAGCTACTGGTCCGGATGGGATTCCCGGCCGCGTCCTCAGGTCATGCGCGGCTCAGCTGGCTGGAGTGTTCACACACATCTTCAACCTTTCCCTCTCTCTGTCTGTAGTCCCAGCCTGCTTCAAAATGGCCACCATCGTCCCTGTACCCAAATCCTCCACCATCTCCTCATTGAACGACTGGCGACCTGTAGCCCTGACCCCCATCGTAAGCAAATGCTTTGAGAAGCTGGTCAGGGACTTCATCTGCTCTGCACTACCCGACTCACTGGACCCTCTACAGTTTGCATACCGCCACAACAGGTCCACTGATGATGCCATAGCCCTGACACTACACACTGCCCTGTCACACCTGGAGAAGAGAGACACGTATGTGAGGATGCTGTTTGTAGATTACAGCTCAGCATTCAATACCATCGTTCCCTCGAAGCTGGACAGGAAACTGCAGGATCTAGGACTGAGCAGCTCCCTCTGCAGCTGGATCCTTAGCTTCCTGTCTGACAGACGCCAGGTGGTCAGACTGGGCAGCATCACCTCATCCCCCATCACACTGAACACTGGTGCTCCACAGGGGTGTGTACTGAGCCCTCTCCTGTACTCACTCTACACCTACGACTGCACAGCCACTAACAGCTCCAACATCATTGTGAAGTTTGCGGACGACACTACAGTGGTGGGTCTTATCACCAACGGTGATGAGACGGCTTACAGGGAGGAGGTCAGCGCCCTGACCCACTGGTGTCAAGACAACCATCTCACCCTCAACGTCGCAAAGACAAAGGAGTTGATAGTGGACTTCCGGAGGTGCAGAGAAGTACACAACCCCATCACCATCAACGGCGCTGCTGTGGAGAGAGTGAGCAGCTTCCGGTTCCTTGGCGTACACCTGGCTGAGGATCTTACGTGGTCAGTACACACAAACAAAACAGTGAAGAAGGCGCAGCAGCGCCTCTTCTTTCTCAGGAGACTGAAAAGATTCGGCATGAGCCCCCGCATCCTCAGGACCTTCTATCACTGTGCCATTGAGAGCGTCCTCACTGGATGCATCACCACCTGGTATGGCAACAGCACCGCCTACAACTGCAAAGCTCTCCAGCGAGTAGTGCGGTGCTCTGAACGGATAATTGGAGGTGAGCTTCCCTCCCTCCAAGACATCTACAGGAAGCGCTGCCTGAGGAAAGCGGGGAGGATCATCAAGGACTCCAGTCACCCCAGCCATAAACTGTTCAGACTGCTTCCATCAGGAAGGAGGTTCTGCAGCATCCGGTCCCGTACCAGCAGACTGAGAGACAGCTTTTTCCATCAGGCCATCAGACTGCTGAACACGTCATAGACACCTCAGCTTCACTACTGGAACTTCAACATTATGCACTACATACTGTATATAAATGCCACTTGTTTTGCACATATTCAACTCTGTATATTTTATATATTTTATTATTATTATTATTATTTTATTTTATTTTTTTACTATTTAATTTGTAAAAATGTGTATACACACACACACACACACACACACACACACACACACACACACACACACACACACACACACACACACACACACACGTAGGAAAATATTTAGTATACACATCCAGAAATGCATACACTATTATATATTGTACATATATTTATTAGTTTCAGGTTGGCCATTCTTGTATTTTGCTCGTTTGTGTTGTTGTGTTTGCACATCTCTGTTGCTTGTGGGGCTCGCACACAAGAATTTCACTCGCATGTGCTGTGCCAGTGTGCCTGCACATGTGATGTGACAATAAAAAGTGATTTGATTTGATTTGATTTGTTTGATGAGATAAATTAGCTTTGCCATGCCTTCTTCTTTAGAGCAAAGGTACGCCACAGGAACAAGAGTGCGTCACACACACTCTGTGAAGCTTTAAATTCCCTCATACAGATCACCGTCACCTTTGATTAGCTTTGAATTTTCTCTTGTGTCTCATTTAGGACTTCTCTTTCCTCAGTGCTTTTTGTGGCCACTGTGTAACATGTAAATCTTCCTTCCTTGATCTCAAACCTCGGTTTGCAGCCAGCTTCCACTATGACTCATTTTGCTGGAGTGCCTACTTTTATGTTCACTGTCATTAATTATACAGTACCTACGTAAGTACCGTGCATAATTATCTCACAGCCTCAACATGGAAATGTCTTGTTGCTGTTCCTGTTCCATTTGTCAAGATGCAAAACAAAATGTTATAAAGAAAGACACTTGTGTTATTTACCTCTTATGCACTGTAAATGAATGAAATTACACAAGAAAATGATGTAGTAAAAATAGTTCCTTAACTTCAAAAGGCACTTTTCCCAAAATCTAAATATTTTTCATTCTTTTAGATCTTATTTCTCTATAAATATTATTGTCGCAACATATATTGCATCTTTCCACTAGTTTTCACAGTCTTTTACCACTGTCTATAACTCAGACAAGTAGTATTTTCATTGCCCGACAGCATGGCACATCCCACCTCTTTGACTTTTTCTTTTGTCAGGTTATAGAGATTCATCTTGTAGCTGTCAGAATGAATGAGGTGAAACATATGTTTGAGGTAGAAAATGTCCTGGACAATCTTTTCCATATAAATATTATATTTAAAGGATGAAAAAAATATTGCTCTAAAAGTTTTACTTAGGGAGTAAGAGAAACATCAAAAGAAATAACTGCCAAAAGACTCCTGAGTCCAGGGCATCACTACAAATTCACTTAACATGCTTAGTATAGTTGAAGGACTAGTGTGGTGTTTTGGAAAATACACCTGAGGTGGCTGCTTGCAGGTTAGATGAGAATACTGATTAGGATACAGTCAATTAGACTGGAAGAAGGTTGCACCTCATATTTTGTTTCCAGGTACAGGTAAACACATTCTGGCAACCCACTGGTTAGTCCGCCACAAAAACACCGATGACACATGTGGGATGGTTGAAGAGTCCAGGCTCAGTTATGTAGGTAATCTTCTGATGTATTTGCCACCACTTCATATCTTAAATAATGCTCACTGGTAGCTTCTTCAATGATGTGTCTCAAAGTTGTACTAAGTTACTTAACTGAATGTTATTTCACCTCTAATTGCTACAAGCTTCTAAATTTCATTTAGGACTTCAAGTTCTGTCCAAACAAATGAAGCATGAGGACTTTGAAATGCTAAATAATCATTTTTTAGCTCTTACAACCACAGCGGCTTAAACTTGGGTGGCCAAGAGAACCTGGACTGCAAAGGGACTGCATGTGGAAACTGGAAAGCTTCAGGTGTCTCCACATATCTAGTGTAGCCATATGTTTAATCTGTTTATAATGATTAAACTAAATATGATTCAACCCAAGGATACTGATGATTGACATGAGCAGGTGGTAAATACATTAGAGGATTACCCAGGCAACTGTAGCCTGGAATGCCCACTAGCTATAAGTGGTCAGCAACAAAATAATGGGCATAGAGCAAATCCCACATATACTTAATTTTTTTAACTCTTCGGATTGAGCCGGAATACGTTTTTAGTTCTGTCTCCTGACAAATACAGGTTAGTAGGAAACACCCTCAAAGAGCAGCATGAAATTACATGTATCCAACAATAATGACTCATATGATGCAATTCGTGCATAATTTACATTTCTACTGTGCTTATTTCACGGTTACAACATCCACCTGCTTCTCAGAGTTACTCTTTTTGAGAGAAATTCATCCACCTATGAAACAGGATTTCTGTTCTGACACTACTCTGATGGGATTAGCGCTGTTCAAATGTGCAAAATACTCAATTTATCAAGAAGCCAACAACTGGGAATCATGTGAAATTAGAAATGAAATGCTGTCTCTCATATAAACCTGTACCAAATAAAGACTTGGATCTCTTTCTGCAAATAGGGTGCATAAAGACCTAGCCACTATTTGAGCATTTACAGTATTTATGGGGCACATGTAGTATAAGATACATAAACCTTGTGATTGAAATTCTGAAGATGTTATAGTCTTCCTTGTCATTTGTTGCACAAGCCTATTGGCATCACACTTTCTTCTCTTCCTTCCACCTGTGCCTCTCAACATTGCAACACTTTGGCTTTCTCTCAGTCAGCTGTTATGATATGTTGTGACACTTTCCCCTCAAGTAATTGTGTGTGAAGGAGATGTCGCTGAACTTGAACTGCTATCACGGCCATATTACTCCCACCAAAAGCAGAAGAATACAGTAGCTTTGTTTCTTTGTAACTTTACCTCCCCTTTGACTTAATCTTTTCACCACTTTTCATTCACCAGGCGGTGGGTCAAAACCATCAACGGAGAAGTAAAAAAAGAAAAAGAAAAAAGGGAACAAAAAAGGAGGAAAATGGGAAAATGTAGAAATGGTTATTTGCAACGAGATTTTGAGGAACTGCTGAGTTCACCCCACAATCAAATATAAATGTTTTCCCTCTGAGTGGTAGTGCCAGATTTACATTTAGATTGTTTTAGCGTGAGATGTACAGCATTGGAGATATCGTCTTTTTAAATGTTGGTGCTCCCTCTGATATGTAGTAGAGCTAACTGGCAGCAATGTCAGTGCACCAAAAGTCATGTTTTGTGTTCCTCAAAAAAAGAAAAAAATCCACAAATGTTGTTACGTTAGCTTCATGAACTATTAGTGTGAAAACTATAAAGTGTGAAAAGAAGCTCATGCTAACACAAGCGTGGCAATGCTAAACTTCTGCACAAAGACAGAAGACAATGTTGCTGAGCTTTTAATTTTTGGGTACTTGAGCAATACAAAGCAAGGGGACTTAGTTTCATTATAATCAAGGCAAGGCAGACCCCTCTATAGCTGAGAATCCAAAAACTGGGCAATACACATCAATACAGGCGAATGGAAAATACATACTTTTAATTTTCAGTTATCGAAAGAAAATCATGTTAGAGAATAATTATAGAATAATTGAAGATGTGGAGCAGCTATTAAAATCAAATGTGTCCCTAAGCTGCCAGTGCTGTATCCTGAGGAAGACAGGTAATGGGCGGCGGTCGGGGGGATGAGAGGCATCCGCTGCTTGAACAGTTGGCTACACTGACAGGACAGCATCCATCAGGGCTTCATGGATGACGGCAAGTTACCAGGTACGAGCCCAGAGAGAGTGAAAGAGCTGGCCGCATTGACAAACACACATTCACAAATCTTATCCCAATATTTACCCATCATTGCTTGTGAAATATGAAATGTGGGTTGTTTATCCTGAAGGTAATAACCAACCATGTCCGTAATTTGCCTCAGTTGGTGTAGAGGGAACTATTATTTGATGCATGACTCCACCTCGGAATTGCAGATCATGCCTATGAAGTCCCACTACAGTGGTAATGCAGGAGGACAGCTGAGAGCCTGTGGCTGTGTGTGGTCGTGATGAGATGTGTAATTATCCAAAGCAGCCTGACAAAGTGCTGCAGGTGCATGAGAGATGAAAGGAAATGAGCCAGGAGAGAGGTCAGGCAAAGAGGAGAGGAGTAGTTATTGTAGCCTGCAAAATTCAAGGTTGATCCAGTTTGGTGAAGTCATGCAATGATATATTGTTTTTTAGTCTTTATGTCAGCGAATTCAATACTCTCTTGCTACGTGCTCGAGTCAAAGCATTTCTCATTCAGTCTGGAAATACAGTGCTTTGATAACCACTGCTGAGGATGACTATCAAGGCTACAGTATGAATCAGGTACTTTGTTTGCACTGCCAAGAGTCCAGGTGGAAGAGGTGGAGGTTAACATCACCGATCAGGGTAATTAATTGCTCCAATTTAGTCATTAAGTGTTGAGCTGGAACCGATAGCTGACACCTGCAGGGTCTCTGAGAGAGTCACAAAGAGAAATGATAGGGGGAACTGGAACAGTGGGATGGAGGGACAGGAGAAAGGTAGTGACTGTATCGTTTTAAAAATAAAGGGAAATATATAAGCTAAAAATGAATGCAAATGACCTATTCTCGTAAATTGAGTGATATTACTACAAGAAACCTGTATTGATTTGTTATGTAGCTCATTTTGGCTGCAGTTTAAAATTCAGTGGCAGTTCATAGGTGGTTACTGTGTGTGTGTGTGTGTGTGTGTGTGTGTGTGTGTGTGTGTGTGTGTGTGTGTGTGTGGGTCTGTGGCCACTGAGGTAAATTCTGACAGGCCCCTGGAGTGACACCTTCACTGGTTCTGCTTCTGCCAAGACACTCATCAGTGATCCCACGGAGAGGGAGGAACAGGGCAGAAAATTGGAAGGCAAGAGAGAAAGAAAAAAGTTAGAGGAGAGGCAGAAATGTGTACAAAAGAAAATCTAGGCAAAGAGAACAAATGGCAAAAAGTTTAAAAAAAAAAAAAGATGGCGTAGCTATTAATCTGCAGAAAGACTTTTAGAATAGCACAAAAAATACATATAATTTTAGGCTTCTGAAAAAGTGCAATTATAAAATGAGACTTTCCTGATTGGAATCTTGATTTATATTCAGCTCAAGCAAAAAAAATACTTAAACTCTGTAAAATCTGCTTCCCAAATAGTTATAATAAAGCCACAATAGAGGCCACATAACATTCCCTGTAATTTTACCTAGGTCATTGTGGTTAAACGGTACAAAAACAAAAGGTTGCAAAGACTGAAATTCTCACATGAAATCCACTGAACTCTAATTAAGTTTTGTTTTGTTGCAAGCACATCTAAACGGAAACGTTTCAATAAGATAACCACAATTTGTGGCTTAAGCTCATTTTTACAATGGAGACCAAAGTGGTATGGATGTTCTCATTAGATTGTGAGAAACAAAAGCAATAATTTCTCACAAATTCAGACTATTCTTTGAGTTGTTGCGTAAAGCATTTGGGTAAAGAAATACAGATAGAGAAAGAGCAATGGGAATTAAGCACCCAGTGAGTGGGGTGTCATCCAGAAAAGGCTTTCCATCCCTGTCTGTTCTGTACAAGTAGGTTTTCGTGCAACAGATGGTCCAAGCAAAGCTAGCCAGCCACTTTTTACCTCAACTTTTAAATAATTTCTCACTCTTACAGTCTTTTCCTCTACTTCCCAAGTTGCCTTGACCTTTTCTTCATCGCTTTCTTATTCCTCCCTCGCTTTCAAAATGCTTCTAGAGCTCCTTCACCTGCTTTCATTGTCTTCAGCAGTGCCTGCTCTGTAAATCCAGTGTTTCTTCTTGGGTTCCAGTGCTGAGTAATTACAGCACAGGCTGGAGGAGGTTACGTTTGCCACACCAGCACTCTTTTTCTCTGATATTCAAATGAGCTTTTGCGTCCTCATTTGTCATCTGTTCGATGTTGCGTGCACGCGCGTGTGCTTACATGTTTGTGTACGTTGCGTCTCATCTCTTATTTAGTGTATCCCACGGGAACGTCGGTGAGGTGAGAAATTAGAAACGGGGCTGATTAATTCCTGGAAAAAAGGAATTAAAGGGTTCTTCCCTGCCATCCTCTTTGTGGAGGAGCTGGGATTTACCTGCAGTGTGATTGAAGGTGGCTGCTCTGCGCTGCCACTGTCATTAATAATCACCAGCCTTCAGAAAGATTCATGCTGCCATGTGCTAGTTGGTTCAAAACACTTAGCCATTACACATGACACCGAGGGCTTGATAAATGACAGGCTAATAGCTCTCCATTCCAGCACCAAAGCTGTGGGACAACAATAAGAACCATTAAGCTTTTATCAAAAAGATTACAAGAACAGGTTACAATTCAACAAAAGTGGCAGCTTGTCAGAAAACTGAACAAAAATGAATGACTGTAATGGAAAATTAGTACAGCTTGGTTTATTCTCTATTTGTTTGGCTGGTATTGTAATAAATTTTAAAAAGAATCAGAGGCTGTGCATTTCTCGTTTGGGGCCTGTGTGCTTGGAATGAATATTACTGGGGAGAACACAGGCGCTGTTGACTCATAAGCAAGAAGCATCTTTCTGATGGAATGGCTTTGCTTCTGTGATGCTCTCATTTAGTCAGCTCACAGAGTAAAACCTTTAAAGCCCCCCTACTCCACTTCTTCTTCTCATGTACAGGGAAAAATATAATAAATGTGATCAAATTTACAGGTTGCTAACAGTGTTCTCTCCTGTAAAGCAGGTTAATTTGTCTCCAATAAAGAAGCAGTCGGAGCAAAATCGCTTTATTACTTTAGATTCAGGATGGAGTGCCTTAGTTTTTTTTGTTCTTGACTTTTTTCTGAAGGTGTATTCAGCGGAGATGAATAAGCACTTCATGGCTGGCTCTAATTTTCCCTGGTCAAGTGTTAGGCTGCAGGTACTAATCAGTTTCATTACACTAACTCAGGTGATAAGGCCTCTTGGGAAATTGGAAAAGGAGTGTTTAGCGCTGCAGCACAGCCTTTTACCTAGCCCGAACTCTTCATGTGTTGCATGCAAAATGAAAAAGCAACACAAATGACAGCATGTTACACTTTTAAAAAATTACATATTAGTAACGGCCTCAAGGATATAACTGAAACAACCACCTGTAGTGTAAGAGAAATACAATGGCACTTATATATTGGAGGGCATAAAGTATTTCCATGCTTAAATTTTGCAGGTTGCACGGGAAGCTTTTGGGATCCAAAGTCTGTCAATTACTGACAAAAACGTGATAGAACTGAACTGATCAAAGGCTGTCCTGATGTAGTCTGGCCTCTTTGTTCCTTTCTCAAGGGATGGGGGAAGGGGTTGTATTGATGCTCTGCTGCGACTTCACATTCAAAAGGCTTCTCTCCAGACCAGAAAGCAAACAGAAATTCAATGCATATGCTGAAGACCAACGCACATGCACAGTCACAGACATACAGTATTCGTACAGATTGACTCACCCGAGCATGAGAATGGCTAGCGACAATTTGTCACATCAGAGCTACGCGCCTGTACAGGTGCACGGTCTGCCCCAAACTGCGTTAGAATGATATCATATGTTTTCCTGTCGCCCTCCCAGAGAGACCTGCCTGACCAGAAAGATGATCGCCACGCCTGAGATTAATTCTGGTTTTTGCTGCTAATTATTTTATGCCTTCGTTTGAACTGTCTGATGAAATCCAATTATCAGGCAGTCTGTGTAGCTTACAAGATTGGGGCGGCGACGAGGGGAGGGGAGAAATTGGAGGGCTGGGAGAGAAACAGGGACAGGGGAAACACTGTCTGCTTGTGAGATATGAAGAACCTCACAGAGCAATCCTTTATATACGATGCTTTTAAACGCTTGTTTACTTTGAAATGGTGACTGTGTTTCTTTTTGCTTTTCAAATCACCAAATAGGCAAAAGGCTTCAAGCAATAGTTTGTCTGGCTGGAGCTGGTTAGCTTGGATTAGCTTAGCCTCTGTAATTGGGGTGAAACACTAGCATGGGCTCTGTTTAACAACATCAAATATCTATCTACTAACACCTCTAAAGGTCACTAATTAAGACACTGTCTTTTTTTACACAAAAACTGAGGAATAGCACCAGCAGCCCCACAGATTAAGTAACAAGCTAACAAAATTAAGGCTTTGGAGATCTTTGTAGTATAAATCTAGAACTATTTCTTGAGAAAAACGGGTACACAAGAGAAAAGATGGAGTCAAATGGACAGGAAGTCTCCAGATATCTTCATTGTTGACGAAGAACTTAAATGACAACAGGAGTATCGACTTTGCAGCAGGGAGTGACATGTTGCTCATGTTAAAATCGACTTGTCTGTATGTAGGATAAGTGAGCCTAACAACAAATAGCCTAAAACTAACAATCAAGTGAACCTTAAATTGAACTACACACCTCTGAGAAATGTCAATTTGTGTTGCCTAGCTGGTTCTGCTTTATGCAGCTCATGGGTTAAATCTGTGTTCTGCTGCATGCTCAGTGTCCCGCTCTTTCACATCCACTCACATGTTCTGAAATTGGTTGTCATGCTTGGACGTGGAGGGCTGCTGGTAGCCCCAGCAGGTAGCCACTTTATTCCAAGACAGCCAGGAGCAGGGCTAGAGCAGACACCAGATAAATAGGTAAATAAACCTCTGCCTTAGGCAGGTATCATCAATTTTGATTCTCCCAAATGAGTGTGCCTGAGAATCGATATACCTAGGGGATCCTGGTCCATCTCCATCTCAAACCGAGAACTCGTGCTTGGACTTAGACCGCACTGTGGCACTTTGCAATAAAGCCTGAAATAAGCCAGACTGCACCATCGCCTCTTGCTTTCTATCGCTCTTTTCCATCCTCAGTCGTTCTACTTTTTTACAGAGTTGCCCAAACTTTCCATTCTTCTCTTCATCTCCCATGGCTTCACTCCCACCAGTGCCTCACACCTTCCTCAACCTGCTTGTTTACACGTTAACAGAAATTATACTCCTTTGCCACGCTTAAAGAAAGACTGGAGACATCTGTACATTTCTACAACTCATTAACACTTCTGCATGTGACTTTTTAATGCATTTAAGAGCAGTGAAGCTACTCCCACTATTATGTGCCTGCTTCATTTCACCTTGCATTTTACACCCCACCCCCCACACAGAATTTCCTTTCTTAGTGCTTTGAGTATTTGATTTTTTTCCCCCCCCTTTCTATTCTCACACTTCGATTCTTCCGCCTCACACAGTTATCACAGCTCAGTGTCTTTCTCCTTCATGCGGTTTCTTTTCTTACACTCTCTGTCTACCCTGTCAAAATCAGGTTCCCTTCATGGCCAGAGTATGCTCCAATTCCAATTTCTGCTCAATTTATTCACTGTACTTTTCATCTTGTCTTGGTCTCTCAGTTTTTTTTTTTTAAACCTCCATTTTTTCCCCAGTTTCTTTCCATGTTATTTCCTATATATCCGCTATCTGGTACAATTTGTCAGAGCTGATTCATTGTCAGAATCTTATCAGCAATCTCATTGTCACTCTTCTATATTTCCGTTGCCTATAAGACTTCGGACTTGTTAATCAGCCCTTTTTCTTTCAGTCGCACTTCAATTTTAGACTGAGATTAACACAACTTCACGTTTCTAGTCCTGAACATTTTTAGTCACATCTCACTGCTCTTATTAACTGTACTCATTTATTTGTCTAAAAAATTAAGAATTTTCTTCTAGGGGCTATAGCTTTTAGATCAGAGTTGTAGAATGTGGATGTATTTTTAGTGCAGATTTTACTGCAAACTCTTAAAACTAATGATGAACAAAACCCACTTTATTGCATTTTATTTTAAGAAGCACCACAAAAAGATTAAATTGGATCATCGGTATGCTGTTTCATTCAGCAGTCACAGACATTACTCATTAATCATTCACAAATGGTGGGTGTATTCTTAAACACACAATCTTTTTTATGTTTTTTGCAGCTCATTAGCTTCACGTCCTTGTTTTTGCCTGAATGTAGTGTTTTAATAGTTTCAGTTTGTTGTCAGTCCTGCCATGATATTTTCTGTTTTCCATTTCTCATGTGGCATACTCTCTCAATGCCCGACTTCCTCTAGTGATGCCATAACATCAAAGGTATGGCTTAAATTCAAATTTTCTGTCACAAACACTCAGTGTCCAACTCAGGAAGAAGAATATTTATATTTTAATATTTTACAAAGCCCTTGTATATCTGCTACACTGTCAGACCAAATAATGTTATCTTCTGGATTAGCAAAGAATGATGCTAACGCTCACGCTCTAAAAGTAGAGCTGCACTCTTCAACTGGGTGGGGACCAGAATTGGCCAATTTTCAGTGTTCTTAATCATGACTGGCAAGTCTGCATCATACGTTTCATCCATGTGCAAACCAAGCAAATAGTTGCATATGCAATCACAGCTAAGTGGTAAAAGGTCATTAGTGTAGAAGCTTTTCACTGTGGGCAAAGACACAAACGTAGCCATGAAAACATTCTTAACAAGAAACCTAATCAGACACTTAAATCACATTTTAAAAGGCTTAAAGAGGAGAAATGGCCAAAGCTATAGATATCCACCTCAGAGCCCACTGTACGCCAGTGTCAAGGTGACGATGTGTGGCAGGCAGGATGTGGACCCAAACGCAAGACTCAAGACGAAGGAATAAACTCAAAACGGCAACTTTATTGCTGGAAAAACTTCACGTCAAGTACAAAACTAAACTAGGAACTGGAATCAAGAAACTCGAACACTAGGAAATAAACCAGGAACTGAGAACTAGGAATTAACTAAGAACACGAAGGGGGGGAAATACAGCATAGTGAGAGTACAACATGACAACGGACAGAGGAAAACACAGGGCTAAAATATACCAGTGAGTAATGAGGGAATGGAAAACAGGAGGAAAGCACAGCTGGGGCTAATCTGACATAACGAGACAAAGGAAACAAAGCAGAATATGCTAACATAGGACACAGACTGTCAAAGTAAAACAGGAAGCACAAGGCATTCACAAAGACGCAGACTAGAAAGAGACATGGAAACATGACAGACTCTGGAACAGAAGGAACACAAAGCGAAGAGACGAAAGTAACAAGACATGGGACACAGGGAAGAGATTAATTAATAAATAAGCTGGAGAAAAAAAACAAATGTCAGATACTTACATTATTGTTACTTACACTGTTTTGTTATGTAAATCTGTCTAAAAGTGGGTGCACAGCAGCTCGTTTTCAGTTAATTACGTGTACCTTCTTTCTAATAGCAGAGCAATTTTCAATTATTTAAATGAGAGATGATCTTTAACTTACTACAAAATATTATTGTGAATTAAAAGAAACATTTATATTTGCTCGTGTAGGATCTTAAAAAAAGAAAAAGCTCTTAAAAAGTCTGACTAGCTTATCCTAAAAAATCTAATTATAATAACTGCTATTGCTGTTATCCCATAGATTCAGTTCTTTCAGTGATGTCTCTCTCTCTCTCTCTTATAACGTCTATGGTTTGACCGTCAGTCAGCCAGAAACTGTGACACCAAAGGTCACAGTCCAGTCCAGTTCCCACTCAGGGGGCTGCAGTGTTAGCTGAGCCATACACACAAACATCCAACCCTTGTGAACATGATACAAACACACCATCTGTCCATCTGCATCCTGGTGACTTCACGGTTAAGTTTGTGTATGTGTGTTTCAGATGGATGTCTGTGTCTGGCAGTTGCAGCAATCGTGATGAGATGTAGACTGATTTAATTGCACATCAAAGCAGCAATTTACCCCTGCCACAGGGCTAGTGTGTGTGTGTGTGTGTGTGTGTGTGTGTGTGTGTGTGAGAGAGAGAGAGAGAGAGAGAGAGAGAGAGAGAGAGAGAGACCACCTATGCATAGTCTTCTCAGTGTGTTAATTGTGATATGGTTTAATGAAAAATATAAAAGTGGATTATATGGATCTCGCGTACACACACACACACATACACCGATTTTGTGTCATACTGGGGTGTTTCTATATAAATATTTCTCTTATTTTGGTCAACCCTCCCAGAATGGCTTCTCAGCTTCCTTTTGAAAATACAAGGGACAATTAGATAAGTCCCTAAACGACAGGCAGCTCTCATCCCTCTGTTAATTAGTCTGCTCTCTCTGTGTGGCTGACTTGCATGATGAGGGAGGTGGAGGAATGAAGGAAGGAGAAGGAGCATGTGTATCACCAAGGGAGGAAGGATGGAGTATTCAAACTCATCCATCATAGACAACTGAAACAACTGTGATGGCAGTACTGGGTTTAGTTCATTAAAATCCTAAACTTTAATAAATGTGTATCACAGGAATAATTATCAGAGTATTGATATGAATATTGATCAGATGAGAAAATCACATCTAAAATGATCTAATTTATTCTCAGTGCAGCTAATTTTGCTCCACAACTCTTCATATGCATTGCATACTTTTGCAGATTTGATAGCATTACATCATGTCACAATACTAAAAATAGAGGAGAATACACCAGCCACCCTTTTCTGTAACCCATCATGCCTGTGGTGTGGTGGTTGAAAAGCAAAACTCGAGTCAACTCATGCTACTGTACATACTGTATGATTGTGCTGATCTATAGACTGCTGCTCTATTTATTCTAATGGGAGAATCTGGTGCACAGTTGATAGTGCTGGTTTACTGACCAGCTCCTTGGCCTTTGCCTCAGCATGATTTAGTGCCGCTGCTCTGCTGACATTGATTAACTGAGGAGTCTTTACAACCTGCAGTCAACATCCTGGATTTACTGTATCCCATTCGTCCCTGGATCCTGAAAACAGACCAAAAAAAGGGACAAATTGAGAGAGGAAACACAAAGACGTACGAGCTGGAGTCAGATGACAGAGAAGAAACAATGTAGAAAAGAGAGAATAAGAGAGTGAAAGAAGTAAAGAGAGGAAAAATCTTGGCAGCTTTCCCAGAGAAGTATGTCCTTCTCCAAGACCTGCTGTAATAAACTGATAACATCCTTTCAGCACCGCCATGTACAGTGGTATACAAAATATGTTTGAGCCTGTGTTTAGTAGCTATATTGAGAGGAGGATGGTTTATATAGATAAATAGATAGATAGATAGTCTAAACGAGCCCTGACGGCAGATGCAACTTTGCCTCTCGTGTTCAAGGTGTTGAAACCATTTCTTTCCTACACCCTGCCTCAAGCTACATTTACTATTCCAGGCGAAGGCAAGTAGGCGGCCAAGGGGACCTTGATGTCACCAGAACAAGTTTAACATTTGCCACCATATAAAGTGGCTTTGCAGGCAGGCCAATGAGAAGCCTCAGACATTTGAAAATTGCCTGGCCACCCTTCCCGCACATAAAAAGCTTTCTGTCACCTCATTTTTCAGGAGAATCTCTCACTCTGTTCCTCCCTCTCTCTGTTCGTTACCTTTCTCTTTCTATCGTTCACTCTTGCCCTTTTTTATTCACATGTAGGATGAGCTCGCCTTTTCTGGCCACAGAGAGCAAGGTAATATGTTTTAGAGAAAGTAATGGGAGATATTCCACTTCCAGCTGACTCTTTAACAGGAGCTCGGGTTGTGGTGGCTGGTGTGTGGGTGCGCTGTATGAATGAGGGAGACCAGGGTGGCTTTCAGCTGTAAGTAATGGCTTTCTGTATGGTTCTGGGCAGCCCTGAAGCCTATTCCCACTCGGCACCATCAGGGTGCTCAGCAGTGTCAGCCCTGCTTTCTATAGCATAGAAGCTCTTTCTCTTTTTTTTTAACCTGTCCTTTGCCACTCAGACCATCGTGTTTATTGAAAATTTGAGGAATCGCAGCAGAAAAGCATCTAAATGCAAACATTCAGACAGACAAATGGACTTGATAAAAACACCTGTCTGGGTTTGGGTAAGTGTGCGCACGCAGTTTTGTGCAGTAAAACACAGTAATTGACAACACTTTTCAGCTCTGAGGCACACAATGGTGGAGGAAGCGCAGTCTCATCCTTGCTTTTTATTCCCTCTTCCTTCATGGCTTTTATCCCTCTGTCCCTCTTGTCCCAACTCCTGATTAACTGCACCTTTTCATGTGAGTACGAGGAGCTCCTCATTCATGTCCTACAGAGCCTATTAAAAAATAATCTGCATTCGTGTGGGACCTTTAAATATAACAATTACAGAGTTCTTTGTAAAATAAAATGCCTCACTTGCAATATCAAAAGAAAAGCGAACAATAAGAAAAACAAAAGCATGAAACTCTTTGTTTAAAAAAAAAAAGGCACAAATTATCTACAAAAAGCATTCAAGTGTGTCCTGAGTTGAGATGTATGCGCAGGTGTATGCACTAATGAGTTTATATCAGGTGCATGTCTGCATTCGAGTGCGTGCGAGCAAGCATCTGTTCATGTCATCCACACTTCATTCACACTCTTAGCACACAGGTATATCCACATTCCCATAGGTATTTTAAACATTACTTATTCAGTGTTCATAATATTCCAGGCTTCATTTTAATGCAGATCAGTTCTCCTCCCTCATAAACAGTGCCTTCTTCAGACTTTCAGATTCTAAGGAAAATTTTATTGCCTGTATTTGCACTGTTGGCATGCATACGTGCGTGTGTGTGTGTGTGTGTGTGTGTGTGTGTGTGTGTGTGTGTGTGTGTGTGTGTGTGTGTGTGTGTGTGTGTGTGTGAGAGAGAGAGAGAGAGAGAGACAGAGAGAGAGAGAGAGAGATGGAATAAACCTGTCTCTGAGTTAACCTGTGTGTCTAAGCCCATATGGTGGTTTCTTAATCTCATGGCAACTTTTGCGTTTTGGGAGTCTTGCCATATTCCCTCACCCTGGTCTACGAGCTTCTGTTCCCTTCCAAGCATATACAGAGAGTGCAGGCATAGCAAAGCATCAGGGGAAATTTATGGCTGCTTAAGATTCAAGTTCCCCTCTCATCCACTCAGGCTTGGCATTTGAGTTGGGCTGAAATAAGCCTTGGCTTTCTCAGTACCGTTTTTGTTTCTCTGTGCCTTTTCACACTTTGTTTACCTCACTTCCTTTCGCTTTTATTTCAGCTACCTGCCCATTTTTCTTCCTCTCTCAATTTAGATGGTAATTGAGGAGTTATCAATGAGTCATCTCAATTGTCAGCTGTACAACTTATTCTCTTCCAGCACACAGTATATGTTCCTTTTTTCTTTCATTCTTTTTTTTTGTCTGAACAGCCGTACGGTCCTGCTGTTTTGCCTCATACAGGTTTTATAAGCTGGAATATAGCCACCCACTCAGCCATTGTTTTTATTTAGGTGTTTCATGCTGTAGCTCGCCAGCAACAAAAGAAACCCACCCAAGGATAACACATGCTTCAAGACAGGTGCAAACACAGAACAGTCCCCTTTTGTGCAGAAAATGTGAAGTGCTAAAGCCATTTATGTATGACACAGCGTGACAGGTTGCTTGCTAAAACCTTGGTAATATCGTCCTGGAAGGAAAACAGCCCTTTGTCACTCGAAGGGTAGCCTCATTTTTCACTCTAAGGAACTTATACACAGACACTGATGGGACTAACTCCCCCTGTGAAACCAGCATTAATGTGTGCGTGAATGTGTGTGCATGTGTGCTGCGGGGACAACAGAAGTGTGTGGCGATGGAGTGACAGGCAGCCCGAGTGATTAATGTGCCTCCTTAATAATGCAGCATGGCGAGGAAAGAGTGTTGCGACAATTTGAGAAAAGCAAATAAATGAAGCAAGATCAAACTTGTGTGTGAGAAAAACACACACAAAAAAAGACTTCTTTGAGCCATGGGTAAAGATGGTGGCAGACGTAGACTGGCAGCTAATTTTATCCAAATATAGATAGACAGAAAAAGGTAGAAGGTGAGATTAAGATGGAACGACAGATGGATTGAGCAAGTCATCCATGAAAGGCTGAGGTTGGACCAAGGTCTTTGGAACTGAAAGGAAAATGCGACAGCTTGGCTCTGTATCTTTCTTTCAGGATGTCTCTGTATTTTTGTCCGTCTGTCTGTAACCATCTAGCTGTCTGTCTTATCTACAGTATCTGTGACAGGCATGGTGGGGAACAGGGCACATCTCTGACATGCTGAGATCTGGCTGAATCTTTCCTGCTGATATTACCACACAGCAGGAGAGATCATACTGACTTTCAGTTGCGATTAGTCAGCTTCGGTTGGAAGACTTTCTAATAGCATTAATAAATCAAGGAATCTCTGTATGTTTTTCTGCCTTTATTTTCTTTGCATATCTCATTAGCTATTCACCCGATCCACTTCACACTTATATTATGGGGGACCTAGATAAGTGAAGCGTCAGCTTTGAGGCTGTATAGATGAGGGGCTGGGCGGTAAAGGTAGTATTTGTAGGTTCTTATGCTAGATTTATTACTTCCTGTCTGTGATCTCATATAACATATTCAAGTCACATAGTTCAAAAAATAAACCTTCATTGACTTGTTGTCATTTATTCTCCTTTTTTGGTAGGAAAAATCATATTAAAAGTAGCTGAACTCTTTTAGTCTTTCAGTTTCTCAGCATCTCTTAACGTGTACTCAGCACAAAATGATGTGACACAGCAATTGTAATCTTATTTTTCAGTTGGTGTCAACAAAGTGGATATCTTCCTTTATGAATGTTTCGACAATATGTTGCCACATCCTTACAATTTATTGCACAATGGAGCTTAATGTCAGCTGCACCGGATAGTTAACTGATTCTCATTTCTAGTCAGTTAGCAGTGACTTAAATAGAGACTTAAATAAAAGAATAGTAAATAGTAAAGAAGTAGAAGTAGAATAAAAGTAGTCTTAAATACCAGATCTTATATGGTTTGCCTACTCTGATGTCAGTGGTAAGCATACTGAAGAGTCCATCCACAGGTGATACTTAAAAAGCACGTGCTACTGGTAGGATCAGGAAATTGGTACAAGATAAAAGACCTAAGCTGATCAAAAATCTACATCAACATGTATGGTATGATTCTTGTGAGGCAGAGCCAGTTAAATGGTATATTATGTTGCAGTATTATAGTTCATCAAAAATGAAGAGTGGAGCAGAACGTCTTTAATATTTAACTATCAGACCAGCTAATATTCAGGCTCCATACATAGTGAACTCTGCTGCACCTATTTAGTAATTAAACAGCCCTGATTCTGACTGGAATTTGCCTGAGTTCAATATATAAATGTGGAGCCAAGACTGGAGCCAAATTCACATGGATCAGAATATTTTTCTTGCATCCCCCAAACTCTTGATGGAGAATTTACGCTGCTGAATTTAGACTCGATGTGGGAGTTTAATGTCAGGTCTGACTCAAGTGAGCTGATGTTTTCAAAGGACAGTCTCAGCATGTTGTCTGGAACATACTTTGTAGAAAGCACTTAGAATACAGATGTAGAAAACCGCTCTCACTTATACAACATTGTCCTAGAATCCTTGTAACAGCCAGAGTCCTATTGTGGATATACAAGAGATAACCTTGCATCACAAAAGAGGAGAGAGGAGGAGAAAGGAGGGCACAGCGGGCTATAGAAAGGTGTGATGTACCAATGCAAAGCATTAACGTTGTCCTGGAAGAGTTTAATACACAATTTGCAGAAAAGGGCATACTAAGATAAAATGTTGTACTTTTTATTTACTATAGCTTTGTGGAGGCCTTAAATTTAAAATGCAAAGGGAATGAAAAGCAAACACCATGAAAAAAGTGAAGGAACGATGGATAGTAGACTAAATGTAGAGATGATGGTTGGGTAAAATAAAAGGAAGCGATGAAATTGGTTGGTCACAGTAAACAAAATTGTGACCGGAGAGTGCACATGAGTAGCTGCTAATGATTAACAGCTTTGATAAACTGAGGAGGGAAAGACACAAGAAAGAGTCAAACCTAGCAACCAGTGAAGGAAAAATAAAGCACAATATCAAACTATGATGAATATGGAGCTGCAAGACAGAAGGAACAGAGGTGGAAAGGAAGATTCATGAATGCACTGGAGGAAGATGTGGCTCAGTATACATGAAGAGGATGCAAGAGATAGGGTGAGATGGAGGCAGATGACCTGCTGTGGCAGAAGCTTAAACCGTGACTGTGTAATTACTTAAGCAATTTTGAAAACAATATGCTTTTATTTTAGAATTAATTAAAAAAGTTCCGAATGTTAGAAAATACAACACCAAGCCAAAATAGCAATTAAGATAGACTTTTAATACATGCTGTTTGGACTTGCAGAGTCTTCTGTGTATATTCTCATGAAAGTTGAAATTAAATACCTGATGCTGATCTAGCTTTTCTAAAAAAAAAAAAAAAGAAGAAAAGAAGAAAAAACAGATCAGTTCAGTTAAATTGAACTTGTATTGTGATGCCTGTCCTGCACATAATTAAGGCTGCAGGCTTTTAATAATTACTTTCAGAGAGTTTTGTAAAATAGCTGCATTTATTTGCCTTAACCATTTGCTATCAAGCAGGATTTTACAAAGGTTCAGCTTCAAAAATGTTCTTTTTGCAAACTTGCTGTTTTGACGTGTGCTGCCACCGTGGACATTGAGCTGTTGCAGAGCATATTTATTTGGTATGAGGTCAGTGTTTTTGTCCTTGGCTGTAACGTTGAGATTGAGTCAGAGAGACCAGCGCTGCCGTAACTGACACTGGTTATCTATGTCCTGCATCTCTGCGACCAGCCACTAAATCCTCCTCCATCCCTCCCACCCAGCTCCTCTCCTGCCCTCAGGCCCCGCTTGGCCTGCCATGTCTCCAGAGATGCCATACTCATTATTTACACCCGGGACCCAACAGCAGGAGGCCGACTTACCTCATTTGGTCTCCATCCCCTTGCTTTTGTGACTTAAAGACATTATGTTATAGTCACATTTACATAAATAAATGCTCAGATAATAGTGTTACTTGAGCCTTGTTTGTATGGTCGTCCATCTCTTGTTTTCTTGTTGGCTGTTGTAAACTCTCGGACAACTACGATGAAAAATACAAAAGGTTGCAAAGATCTTGGCAAGAGAGAAAAAATATTCAGTCCTGTGATGTACACTGGCATTGGGTAGTCATTATCAGCATGTTTTAGTTCCTATACTCCTTGAATTTTAAAGTGAAAGCTAAGCCAGCATCGGTGTAAGTCACAAATATCCCTAGTTATTTAAAAAATGTTTTCCAGATAAACTTATACAGACATACCATAGACACCTCCTGTCAACCTACCTCTCAAATACATAGCTTTTTTTGTTGAATGTGGCAGACTCGATCCTGCTTTGATTCAGCAGAGTTTTCAGCAGGCAGTGTGGAACAAGCGAACCCAGAGGTCCATCATGTTAGATTTGGCTCTAGTATCCTTATCTATCTATTTTTATTCTTGAAATCCATCAGCATCTCTTCCTCTTCTTCAGCATTTTTCCCAAAAAGTCTCTTTTGCTTTCCCCCCCTCCATTAAACCTTTGAACAGCTTGCTATATCAAGCAAGCCATTAGGCACATTATATAGTTAATATTTTTTACCAGAATTTTCATCACATCTATTGCCAGTTGGTTGATGGCTTAGTGCGCAAAGATGGTATGGCATGGTTTTTGAGAGCTTGGATATAAGGTGAAAATTTATGCCATGAAATATTCTGAGAAAGAAGCACATATTGGGATAGATTTAAAGATAAAAGGTAAATCTCAGCCTGTACATTTAATTCTGAGCAATAGCTATTTGTGAAGTGTAAAGATAATCGTCTATTTCTTTATTGTACTTCAAAAGGATTAAGCACAATGGTCACATCAAGTCGAGGTATTTATTACATAGCCTTTAAAAGCCTTTAATCACCATTGTCTGAAAAGGCTTCAGAAGACTTTATCCCACCCACATTACGAAACAGCAAATTAAACTGAAGAATGAACTGTATGTGTGTCCTAAGGCCTTCACTGAGCAACAGGGGGGAAAAAATCCCTTGAAAAGGAATTATTAATGATGACTCATCCAAGCATGTCTAGTGTATTAGAAGAACTTCACAAGGGCAATGTGTTGATTACAGTTTCCTTTGTGTACTCACATTTCCTCCCTCTCTCTTCATCTCTGTCTCCAGGTGCAGCAGGATGCAGGGCTTACTGCCTGTTTGTGGACCGCAGCTCCTGCTGGCCCTCCTTCTGCTTCAAACTGCGGTCTGGGGTGAGTCCTCATTAAACTGTGGGCAGTCCCCATCGTCTGACCTAGAGTGCATGTAATACAGAACTTTCTGATAACCATCTGCACACATAGCCATTAAACCAGTGTCTCGGAAATCTTCCCAGAAGCTAAAGTTTCTACAAATTTTCTCTTACGTGTATGATTCTACAGTGTGCATTAGATTAATTATAAACAATTAAATCACAAGATTTAGGTTCTCTGATACACAGACCACTCTTGCCTCACTTTTCTGACCCAGAAGTTATATCCGAGTTTTATATCTTTTGTTTCTTAGCAGTAGCTGATAATGGCTAGCTGTGCCAATTAAGGACAATATAATATGGATAATAGCTATAGTCATTTAGATGTGGCCAATTTGTGAAATATTGCATGTTGTGAGCAGTAGCCCTCCGCAGCTATCTTCAAGGAGATTAAAAAACCACATCTCTTTACATTTCTCATTAGCTCTTCTCGGTCATGCTGACATTTTCTTTGTCAGTGTGTCCATTTCCCTCTAATTCTGTAGCCGCGCTCACGATGTGAATGCTTGGCAGACCTTCACCACCAGCCCACTTACTTTCATTTCATCTGCTCGTAATTACCCCAATGGCTCATTCAAGAGGAGCTTGAAAGGATGAGAAGTACAACAGAAATCACATCTGAGATCTCCGAAGCTAGCTTTCACCCTCTCAGCCATTTTAGAGAGACTGAAATGATTTGATAAGTCTCTGAGATATTTATTTCTAATATAAATTTGCAGAGCTCATTAAACTTTTCTTTGATTGGGCTCAAAAGCTGGACTTTACGATCCTAATCCTCTCATTATGTGTCAGCGAGTTAGCCAAACTTTTGAATGTTTGTTTTACGGACTCACTAAACCTTTGAGTTTAGAAAAGGACATCGTGACAGAGAAACATGTAATTGGGTGTATGAAAAGAAATCATCCATACAGTTAAGACGGAACTCTAAGTCTTGTCAGCCTGTACGCCTAATCTGGTTAACTGCTATCTTATCTGTCTGTTTAGTAGTGTTATCTGTCCATTACAAGGACACAGTATGCAATACAAGGATCTACAACCCACGGTACTTCTTTGCCCTCTCCAAACTCTCCTTGTACACTCCTGCTGTGTATCTGTGTGTATCTGCATGTGCTGGTGTGTATGTAGGACAGACTGCACGCCCCCTCACTGCTCTCAGTGGCCTCCCCAACCGTCTGCTCAGTGTATTGCATTGTTTCTGCCTTCTGTGCAAGAAAAAAAAATCTACTGTCCTGGCAGCAGGGCCTTTCTGTGACTCAGGGCTCTGATTCCACAGCAGAGAGATGATGAAAATGCAGCCAACTCTTCTGTCTTTCTCTGTGTGTATTTGTTTGTGTGAAAGCCTCAGGTTACATCTGCCAGGTAGTTGCAGCCAACTTACAGAGAACTGTAGCCCGCACACACACAGAGCATCTCCAAGGAGTCTGATAACACACTCGTGACAATTCAGAGTGTGTATGTCATGCGAGAAGACACTCCCTGCTTCTGTTTTGGAGTTTTGGAGGAGTTTTTGAGGCCATCAACATTGCCTGTTCTCGCTTTCTTTTTTTCCTCCTTGCATTTTGTGCTTTTTTCCACTTGAGTGGCTCTGGAAATAGTCAATGGTAGGGGACTACTGGGAGGGGTGGCACTAAAGCTCACCCTGTGACACTTTGCTTGACAGCCCTGAAATGGAAAGATGGTGGGGAAGGAACAGATTAGGTGTGAGCTTTTTGCACGTGTCTGTCTGTGTGTTGGCGATAGTGTGAGCTTGCCTTGCACTCCTGTACAAACGCTGATATACTTGTATATATGCATGTTTATGAATTTTAAAATGTCGGCAGTGTGCCAAGCAAGATAAAGGTATCATTATGCCTCAGAAGGTCCAAAATTAGTCATGGCAGCAGCCTCAGGGAAGTTAGTGTGAAGCCTGACATGGCCTGGTAAAAGTCAGCTCAGGCACAGAGAGCTACAGTGAGAGGGTTAATAACTGTCACCTAGGAAGGCGGAGGAGACAAAGCATGTAGTCAGATTTAGAAAGGATTTAAGGCATGATTTAAGATTACAGTAGGTATGGGGGAATATACCTGATCACAAAATACCCAGGGAGTTGGTAACGAGGGTCATTTACTTTAATCACCCGCTTAAATAGATTTGTTTGATTTGATTGTTGCTTGCTGGCATCGTGACTTGTGCAATAAGTTGAACTGTTGCTTTCATGGTAAGGCAAGGCATGGGAGAGAGTGTCTGGCACCGTCAAGTCCTGCATTGCACGAGCGCTAGAGGATGGCACTGGTTCAGATGGTAAGAACAATTTGTGGAGTGACACAGTTTGCTGTGTATGATAGTCTTTTTCAACGCTGGACATTAAACAGCCAAAATGCCTCCACATTCCCATATTCCGTCTTTTCTACAGTGCCCTCTTTTGGGACATGTGAGCCTTGAGCTGCGTCAATTGGGGTGCCATGTTTGGTAACGTTGTTTTTGTCTTTTATCTCGCTCACACTCCTAATGTACTGGTGTACATTAACATTAGTAGAAGTGGTACTCTTGCAGGCTGTGCCTCAAACCTACCCTCACGTGGCTTTAACTGTATTCAGACCACATGCCTGGTTCAGGATGGGACTGTTAAATTAGAGCTTTTCAAAACCAAACCCTAGTGAGCAGTCTGGAAATAGCAGCAGCACTATAAGCAGTCCAGAATTGCATAGGAAGGTTGCCTTGAAGAAGCGATTGGTCACATTTAGATCATATATGTTTTTTGCCTTTTATGATTATGCTTCTTGTACAGAAAAAAAACGTGCCTGGCTCTAACCAGGTCAATAAGCACTGTGTTCATTTATCAAGGCTTAATTATAACAGACGTGCATTAGATAAATTCCCACCCTGCAAATTTCACAGCACAAAATAAATCCATCTTTAATCCAAACTCTGGCTGTTTGAACACTATTATAGTTTCAAACACAAGTCACAGTTATTCTTTCTCACTTGATCTGATTGTTGCAAACTCTGCTTTCCGCTGCAGTGTGATCATTCAGAAGGCTGACTTGCTCAACAAAGCACCGACTGTCTGCGTTTAGTTACAAGCAGATAAAATATCTGTTAAGATCCAAGTAGAAAGATTTCTGCAGGTGACATTTAGAGGAAGGAATAAATGTCTGAGACGCAACGTCAGTCGGCCATTCATTTCAGCCAGTATATCAAACTGAGCATAATCTTAACTTTATTGTATAGCCACATTGTATATTCCTGTTACATAGCACAGCATCAGTTCAGTCTAAATATCAGAAATGTTTTCCTGATTTGTCTCATCTGTTCTGTCTTGTTTTCGCTAAGACTGTGGATTCGCTCTATCTTCCGTCTGTAAATCTTTTTTCCTTCGCACAACTGGTAACATTAGCACACATCTCTGGCAGAGACATAAAGCAGCTAAAATGCAAAATGCTGCTCATTAGTGTGACATGTCAAGTGGCAGAAACAGTTTGTGAAAAAGAAATCCTTTTGCAGAGGATACATTTTACAAATCAGGAACATAACAAAATACATGTCTGCATATGGCTGCTGTTAATTAAGTAAGACAGGAATTTGCAATTAGTGCATGTGTACATTCTCCTGTCTGTCACATTAGGTTTTGTTTCCAAAGGCTACTTTTCATAAATTTTAGTCTAGCTTTGAAATAGGATTAGGATTTATATGAAGAAAAGCCAAACTGAGAAAAATGAGGAGCAGGCGTTAAGAGAGAAAGAAGTCGGTTAGGCAGAAAAGCATAGGTGGTATATAATAAGAGCACAAAATACCCAATGGATGGAGAAGAAAGACGTGAGCGCAATAGGAAAGAAAACATCAAGAAGCTGAGGAGGACTCCTGGAAACAAGTGGGAGTTGAAGGGATGTTTTGGTGGAAGATATCATGAGAGAGAATGTCAGCAAGAAGACATTAATTCCAAACCCTGCATGATGTCCGCCTGGCAGATCTGGTGTGCTTAGAGAGGTGACATGAATGTGCATGGACACAGACACACACACATACACACAGACACAGAAAACTTAGTGTGTCTTTGAATGTCTTTGGTTTAGAAGATCCAACTGTTTGTGTAACTTTGTATATTTACAGTGTGCGTCTCTGCAGATGAGACTGTGTACTTCCTGTAGAGGTAGTGCAGCTGCACTGCAGTGAAACACACACCACTGATCAAACACGATGGAAAAATGAGGAAACCAGCCCTTCGTTTAATTTACATTATACAGTACATAGCATCAGATCTGCTCTTTGAGGAGGCCACCGACAACGCACACAGTTAAAGTGTGTATGCATGTGTGAGCGCGCGTGTGAGTGTGCTTTTAATCAGAAGCTTCTTCCCGCCTTTTTTTGCACTTGTGGCGCCTCTGTTGCCATGGTTATGGTTTCTTGGCTTGGACAGGGCGGCATCAGCCTCAGCGTCGTTTACTGTGCTCTTCGTAAGCGATAACGTGGCAGTGCTTAAGGATCAGCCATCGCCGTTTTCATGTTATTCATCTTGTTCATTTCATTTCATTTCATTTATTTATTCATTTTCAGGCACAACAAATACCTATATTGAACATAAAATACACAAAACAAAAAACAAAACTTGCCTGAAAAAGGAGTGGGACGAAGAAAACTTATTAAATCCCACCCCTATACTCACTCATCAACAAAAAAAACAATAAACTTCCCGCAGCTACGCCCATCATTGCATACAGACCCATCAACAGCCCCAGGCAGATACAAGCATCTAAGCGGCAGCTCGCAACCAACAATTAGAGCCTTCATAACTGAATACAGAATATATAAATTATAAATTGCATTACCACAGGTAACAGGCAGTAATAACTACAAGTAACAAACACACATACATATACATACATATATATCTACACACACAAGTACATATATGTACATACATACGCACAGTTTATTTTTTATTTTTTATTTTGGAATCCATACCAGCAATGGTAAGAGGACAGACATTACAGAGCACACTAAAACCCATCATTGAGTATACTGTGACCAGACCAACTGTTTGTAGAGAAATTTAAATCTATGAATATTTTTGCATTGTTTCAATTGTAAACTCAGACTGTTCCAGATTTTCACACCACATACAGACACACAAAAGCCTTTACGGGTTGTTCGAGTTCTGGGTAATTTGAATTCTCCAAAGCCTCTCACATTATAAACCTTTTCTCGAATTTCAAATCTAGTTTGTAAATTTGCCGGTAAAAGTTTAGTAAAAGCTTTATACAAAATTATGGATGTATTGTAATTAACCAGATCCTGGAATTTAAGTAACTTTGCCTGAAGAAAGAATTTGTGAGTATGATCTAGATAACCAGCCTTGTGAATAATACGCAGTGCTCGTTTCTGTACTGTGACTAATGGATTAGTTGTATTTTTATATGTATTTCCCCACACTTCCACACAATATGTAAGATATGGAAGAACCAGGGTACAGTACAGAGTACGAAGTGCATCTTTATCAAGGAATTGTTTCACTTTGTTCAAAACTGCGAGGCTTCTAGAAATTTTGGTTTTTATGTGTCTGACGTGGGGTTTCCATGAAATTTTGTTATCAATTATAACTCCCAAAAATTTGTTTTCACTCACATTATCAATTGGTACACCTTCAATGATAATTGGTAATTCTATATTATATTTTAAATTACCAAAAAACATTGCTTTAGTTTTATTTATATTTAATGATAATTTATTTATGTCCATCCATTTTTTTATTAATTTTAGCTCCCTGTTTACGGTCATTACAAGATCAGTATAATCATCGCTACTGAAAAATATGTTGGTGTCATCTGCGAACAGTATGAGTTTAAGTACTTGAGAAACATCAAAAATATCATTTATGTATACATTGAAAAGTTTTGGTCCCAACACTGACCCTTGGGGAACACCACATGTAATACCAAGTTTCTCTGAATGGTAATGCCCTATGCTAACATATTGTTCCCGACCTGTTAGGTAACTTTTTAACCAGTTACCAGCTTTCCCTCGAATACCATATCTTTCCAATTTATCCAGTAAAATTGAGTGATTGATTGTGTCGAAGGCCTTTTTGAGGTCAACAAAAATACCAACTGCATATTTATTTTTATCCAGTGTATCAGTAATTTCTTCTACTGCCTCAATTATCGCCATTGAAGTGGTTCTTTGCGTTCTGAAACCATACTGACCAACATTTATTATTTGATGTTTTTCAAGGAATTTTTCTAATCTTGAATTAAAAAGTTTTTCTAGAATTTTTGAGAATTGAGGCAGTAGAGAAATAGGCCTATAATTGGTAAAACTGTGTTTGTCATTACTTTTATATAGTGGTATTACTTTCGCAATTTTCATTTTTTTTGGAAAACAACCGGACTGAAATGATAAATTACAGATATATGTTAAGGGACTAGCAATATTCAGAATAACCTGTTTAACTACAGACATATTTATGTCATGATAATCCACTGAAGACTTACTTTTACATTTTAATGTGATATTTATTACTTCTTGCTCATTTGTAGCTGAGAGGAACAGTGAAAAGGGATTTGATTTTATATTACTGATATTTTCATTTTTATGACACGGGATGTCCGCTGCTAGCTCAGGGCCAACATTTATGAAGAATTTATTGAACCCATCGACAATATTACTCATGTTGTGATTTTCACCATTTGCATCAGTAAAATATTCAGGATATGATGTTCCAGAAGATCCTTGTTTAATTAAGTTGTTTAACACATCCCAAGTTCCTTTTATATTGTTTTTATTTTCATATAATCTTCTTCTATAATAAAGTTGTTTGCTCGTTCTTATAATATCAGTCAATTTATTTCTATATGCTTTATATCTTTGTTCCACTTCTTTTGTTTTTACTTTGATAAACTGTTTATACAGATTGTTTTTCTTTTTGCAAGCATTAATAATTCCTTTTGTGAGCCAAGGACTTTTTATCTTTTTTTTCTTTGTCATGTGTTCGTTTACAGGACAATGTTTATTGTACCACATAGTAAAAATATCTAGAAAATTATCATAAGCCTTGTCCACATCTGACTCTTCATACACCGAACTCCAATCTTGTTGTGCTAAATCGAAATTGAAGGCATGAATTGCTTCGTCATTTATTATTCGCTTTGCTATCATGATCTTGGTATCTATTTTTTTTAAATCACAGTCACACAAAGTAAAAACTGGTAAGTGGTCAGTTATATCACAGACAAACAGACCACTATTAATTTGGAAATCCATGACATTAGTAAAAATGTTGTCAATAATAGTGGCGCTATGTGATGTTATTCTGCTTGGCTTTGTTATTGTTATTGTTCTCTCCATTTGTCTTTGTGCATCATCCAAGGTCTTTTTCAAAGGATGCATTTCTTCACAACCAACAAAGAAAACCCCAAAACAATAAAGACAGCAAACGAAATGCTCTCAGGAAAACAAAACTAACCCCCACTTACCACCATTGCCCTTGACGTGTTTTATTCACACAGAAGGCAAAACTTATACAGCTTCCACTTGCTCTAAAAAGTTCGACTTTACCCTCTTTCTTTTGTTTTCCCTGTTTACCAAAGAAACTTACCACAGTAAAATACATATAAATATTTCTCCTTGTGTGTTAATTTGAATAATTTCTTATGAAAAAATTTAAATGCAACTATAACCTCATACTAAGCAGCTACATAGTCAGTTTTGAGGGCCACTTTGAGGTCTAATGATTTTTAACTTTAAACAGGAGTACCTGTTTTTTTATTTTGTTGTTGTTGTTAGTTTTTTTTTAACTTGCAAAGTATATGGTTAATCTGATTATTATTAATTAAACAACTGAGCAGTATTTGAGTATGCAGAGCGGTAATGTACATCTAAAATAAACAGCATCATTAAAACACTTGTCATGTGCATTAAGTGCATTTTATCGGATGTCTTTGAACACAGAACTTTCATTTCTGGCAGATTATTTAACCCAGTGCTGTGTTTTTTAGTGAGGTATCAGAGCACCAAGTGCACAGGAGGCCAGTTAAACATACAAAACTGTTACAGTCTACAAATAATCAGAACTAATCTAACTGTATCATAAATAAATACTTGAGTAAAAGTGCAACAGAAAATTTCTTAGGAACTCAACAGTTGCAAATCTGTTTATTTTTACACAATTATGTTTCTGATAATCATATATGAATTATTAGTAAGGCATTTACCTATTGCAGTTAAATAAATATAAACCGCTTCCTGTGAACTGTCTCTTTATGTAGCACCTCCCAGGTGAAAGCAAAATCTCAAAAGAGTTCAAGCCGTGCCTGCTGCTGTGCAGTTGTATGTGTTGTATCGACTGTCATTTCTTAACACAGTAATCAACAAATAGCGGCGTGACTCTGTCAGACAGCTCGTCTGTCATGATTTATGACCTGCACACACTTGTCCACACACACACACTTACACAAACATATAATCAGCTGGCATGCAGGCAGCAGAAGTGGAGTGCCGACGACTGCAGAGGGATATACTCGATCAGTCCCGGGAGCTCTTGACTGGCAGGTTGGCAGCTGTGATGTTGGCAAATTGAAGACAATGCTGCCTTTATCTTTGGAAAACCCATTGCAAGCCCCATGGAAAGAAAGAAAAGGAGGAAGAATAAGAAAGAGAGAACGAGAACAAGGAATGATGTTCTCAATTGTGTTCCTATTACAGTGAAAATGCCATTACCGCCCACCTTGTGTCTGTGTGCAGCTCCGTGCCAGCTATATAAAGGCTCTCCGACTGTTTAATAATTCGAGAGCACCTCTAATGGAAAAACAGATGGGTCAGTGGTGATGATCACGCAGATGCCTCTGTGAACCAACAGAGAAAATGGGAAAATCTAAGCTCTACCTGCAGGCTGCTGGAAGTGGATCTTCCGGGAAGAGTTGCACGATGTGTCCTGTTACACCTTACCCTTCTCGTACCCATGCAGGCAAAGACACAAGATGAGGTCAATAAAAGATCACCTGGTGACATTTAGAAGAGTCCTCCATAGCACCTTGGGTTTTGCTATCCAATGTTGCCAGTGGACAAGTTTTACTGAGCACACGCTCCCTTTTTGAGCACCTTTCTGCTTTGTATTGACATTCAGGATTTCCTCTTGTCTTTTTTCACCTCACAGCCAGCCAAGCCTTGTTTAGAAAAAAGAATGACAATGAGAAATATGAAACAAGGATAGATAACAAAACAAAAGAGCCTTGTGTGGGTTATGCCTGTGACAACATTTCCATCTAAATGCAGATTTCAGATAGAGGTGGCACTGGCGCCCTTGCTTGTTTACATTCATTACCATGGAGGAAGAGAGCAATGTTGTTGTTTGTCTTGTTTTTTTCTTTCTTTCAAAATTCCCCCAGTCCCCTTCGAGATGTAATTTAGGCTTTTCAACAAGTGAATCGGCAATTTCTTTTATTTAATTTCTCTGAGCAAATTGCAGCACTGGCCATGTAACAAAGATAAGCATTTGTCCAAATAAAGTGGACAGAAAGAGTGAAGAGTGGGCGGGAGAATGTGAATGAGATTTTGATTGTGAAACTTGGTTGGCTACATTTAAAGCTTTGTATCGCTTTTGGCAACATTGGGGTTGTTACCCAAATGACACTTACGCAGGTGGAACTTGGCAAGAAAATGGCAGGCCAATTAAAAGAATAAATTTGCCTATTTTTGTTCTGTGCACGCTTTAGGCAAGGAAGTTTGTAGGTTGATTGTCTTCTGGGAGCGCGTTTCACTCTATTTGTGTGTGTCCGGGCATGTGTGTTGGGAGGAGGGGCACGTGCATGAGTGTGTGACAATCAAAGACGAGTGCCACATCCTCAAGGGGGATAAAGCAAAGAGCGTGACAGCAGGTAGTGGAATCTGATAGCCTCTCTTCTGAAAGATGTTTTTTTTAAGTGCGCTTCTGTTTGTGTTTGTGTGTATGAGCATGAATGTCTCACTTTGTCAATCTTTACACATCTCCTGCTGAATCATAACAGTGCATGTCTACTTTTTCCATCATCTTCTCTTGACTCCCTTTCCACATCACATCACTTCAATTTTCCTGTTACACATACCCCCTGTTTCTTTTTTCCTTTTCTTTCTGTTCGTTTGGATATTGGGTTTGTTTCTCTCCCATTCCTTACCTCCTTCCAAACTCATCATCCTGGACTCTGTCATGATTGAGTCAGTTGTGTATCTTTTAGATTACTTCTGCAAGTTCTTCTATCAATGCAAAATGATATTGTTGCTGCCATCAAGTAAAACAGAAGTCAGAAGTAAATTATTTCCTGCACGTCTACTCTCATACCAGAGAGCTCAAGTATTTTCTGTGCTGTTATTGACAAAATTAATATGAATAATTTATTAGAAATTATAAGCATCCCAATACACCTGGTAACCTTGATGCTTTGATAAACTTAAACCTTCCACTGAGTCAACATTCAGCCGATGTGAGCTGCTCATTATATAAAAACATTGCTTAGTAATCAGGACTAGTGAAAGTGCCTGAAGTCATTTCATTATTATTTGCAAAAAGGGACTTTCTCAGTGTCACCGCTTGCCTTGACTGAAGGTGTCTAAAATATGTGGCACTCTAAAACACTTTGCAAAAACTTAATCAGATGCATTCCCTGTGCAGCTAAGCAGACCAACAGTGACCACATGAGCTGCCAGGCAGGAGGAAAAGAGGAAGACCACAGAGGAGATTTATGGAAGCAGTGAAGGAAGACATGCAGAGGGGTGGTGTGACAAAGGAGGATGGTAGAGATGGGATGAGCAGAAAGTTAGATGAATAGAAGAGAGAATGACATCACAGTCCAATAAACCCTCAACAAACATGGTTGTGGGAATATGCTTTACTTTCTACAAAATCACCTGACATAAACCCCAATGGGAGCATTAAATACTGAGAAAGTCAAGCATTCATTACATGGCAAGAGGCTATTTGGAACAGCCATGCTGGCAAAACAGTGGTATCCATGGTTTACATGAACTTGTGGTGTCTGTTCAGCTGAGATGTATGGTTTCATATATATGTTTTATATTTTGATAATAAAATTAATATTGTTATTGATTGAGCCTAACAACGCAGGAACTCCAGCAACACGTAAAGCTAAAGAGGAACAACTTTTGTTGCTATTTACTGATTGAGCCACCAGAAAATAAATATGAGCATTCATCTAACTAAAAAAACATTTTTTTAATACATAGGCGAGAAAAAACAGTAATCAGAAAAAGGTGTCTTCTCTAAGTAGCCACATGGTAACAACCCACACTGCTTTGCTTATTTATTCCTCACCTCCCCTTCTTGTCTTATCGTTCTGCTTTCGAAAGCTTCATGCATTTTGTTTCACAGGTCACCTCACTCGACGGGCTGAACGCCTCTCGAGTGCAAAACGAGAGGCCATTTCAGAGCACAAATGCTGTTTGATGTTGCCATGCCAAGCAACACAGATCTGTCGGTGAGGGAGTTAAACAAGTAGCATTTGTCTAAGGCGATGTCACTGGGAGAAGCAGAGAAGTGGGTATTAATGTGTGTTTATGCGTCTGTGGGGAGGTGAAAATGTGATGGGAGGGCTGATGTTAAGCTATCAGGGAAGAGGCACTCATCCTCTTAGCTTGAGCAACTGCAACAGGATAAGGGCTACAGGAATGAGCAATGACAGCTAATCATGCACATTTTTTATGTGTGTTCAAAGGCACATTAACTATCCAGTAAGGGATGAAATGTGGCAGCAAGGTTTGTGTGTTATGTGTGTGTGTCTGTGTGTGCAGAGCAGAGAGTGTGCACTTGATGTTCCATGAATAGTAAATAAGAGATAAGATTTTTTTTTTCCACTTGCAAGTACACACACACATTCACATCATATTCCCCTGTTGGGAGCATTGCATTCAGTGGCTGTCAAAGATAAGGCAACTAATTCAAAGTTGAGTCAGAATGGTGGAATAAGTGAATTTTTACAGAAGGGCTAAGGAGGATCAAGTCCTGAAAACAATAATAATAATAATAAAAAAATAGTATATCTTTATACATATGTGGAATAAAAATACAAAAATAAGAAAAAGTGAGTTGAAAAGCTCATCTGAAAGCTGGCAGGTGGTTGTACTGCAGGGGACGAAGAGGGAAAAGAGAATGGCAGGAGATGGGGAGAAAAATGACAAGGATGGGAGAAGGACGGAGGGGTTGAGCAGCTCACGCAGCGATGCGTCTGTGATCACTGGAAAAGCACTGTTCCAGAAATATGCCATTTAATTACAGGCAGGACAGGCTGACCTTATAGCGTGTAGTACTTTAACATGGATTCAGACAAATAGGAATGGAGCATGACAGCGGAAACCGACACTAATAAAAGAAATCGGGTAGGCTCATTTTCCCCACCTCACTGTCTGTTTCACAATCCTTGGCTGTGCTAAATTCTTTATTTGTTTTTTCTCTCTACTTGTCTTTTGTCACTCATTCTTAGCAGCAGCTGTACCTGTTTGATATAGATCTTCAACTTCTCTGCAGGTCAAATTGTGTTTCTAATTATTTGCTGACTGACTGACACTACAGGCCAGTTTTAAAACATGTTTTATTAATAAAGTAACTTACTGTGGACCCTGGTCTGTTCCCAGAGTTTTTGAAGTCTCAGTTTCTTATTTATTTTTAGGTACTCTCTGTTTCTTTGCTTTAAGGTTTCTTTTATTCTTAGTATATTGTTGTTTAGTGCTGAGGTTTTATTTTCAATTATTCCTGACCATTATAATGCTTGTTATCTTTTAGTAATAGATACTGTTTACATTCATGAATTTATTAATCCCTGTGTGTCTTTCCTCATTTTAAATGAAACTGGTGTTTATATAGTGCTTTGCTATTCCAATCATTTTAGTAGTACAAGCCTTATTAATGCATTCACATTCATACAACCACTTTTATCTATGGCTAAGACTTTTAGCCTAACATTCAGACGCTCACACTTTGATGGATGCATCAAGGGCAACTCTGTCTCACTCAGGAACACTTTAACATGTTTTATTTTTATAGTTACTTGTCTCTTCTGTCTTGATTGTCCTCACAAGTGACTCAAGTGACTCACACTTGTGTCTCAGCTGTTTCCACTTCCCTGATTACCCCATCTGTATAAATAGTCCCATCTTCTCCTCAGCCTTTGTCTCACTATCTTATTAGCGCCCTGTGTTAAGTTCTCGTGTGGCCTGAACGATCTTGGATTCTGTATGGGACTTTTGTTTACCAAAGACAGACAGCAGCATTAAAGATTTAAATGCAACTCATGTGAGATAGTTTTACAGTCTAGGGTTAGAGGGCAGAGCAGGGTGATAGTGAACAGAGTTCAGTCTTCTAACATCCTGGTGAATGAAGCTGTTTATCAGTCTAGCAGAGCGAGCCCGGATGCTCTAGAAATCTTCTTCCCAAAGGCAAGAAGCTGAAAAGGAAGTGTGAAGGGTGGAAGAGATGGGTGTTGAAAATGTCCATGAGGAAGGGCAGGAGGGCACAAATAATCTTGTTGGCTGCACTCACTATGGCTTGCTGGGTCTTCCGGTCAGCCGGTCTTCTGGCAGGAGGTTGTGCAGCCTCGGTTCCACACAGCAGCCAGCGAGGACACTTTCAATGGTGCCCTTGTAGAATGAATACATGATAACAATTGCTAATGACAAAAAACAATTACAAGAGCAGAAAGCTAATCGGGGTATTCCATATGTATTTTTCCAGCAACTAACAAAACTTTAGTCAGCCTAATTGTTTCCTGTTCTTCTTGGGGAATCCAGAGACACTGCTGGGCCAGATAGATATCACCCCTGAAATTCCAGGTCTACCCTGAGGTCTTCAAGGGAAGTTTCCCTGGAGGAATCCTGATTAGAGACCTGCACCACATCGCATGGCTTCTCTTTGACACAAGGGATCAGCAGCTCTATATTTCTAAAGCTATTCCCTGCCAGCCTACGGAGGAAATTAATTCATCTAAATGTATCTGCAGTCTAATTCTTTTGGTCACTACCCAAAGCTCATGACCATAAGTAATAAATCAAAGGATTTTCTTTCTTGCTCAGCTCTTTCTTCACCATAAGTCTGCTACACAACCCTCATCACTTGCAGCCCTACACTAACCCACCTGTCCATCTCACAGTCATGACTTCAGATTTGGAGGGAACAATTCTCTTCAATTAAACGAACAAAAAATACAATGAACCTTTCATGTAAGAATTGCTTTCCCAAAAGATTGAACCCTCCTGGAGTCATGGAGCTCAGCCAGGCATGGCTGCAAGAAATATCATTAAGCCACCCATCAGCTGCTGCATACACACAACTGTACATTGAAAATGAATGTGTTTCTTGGCTGTTTCTTGTCTTTGGGGCAAATTAGATAAGACAGCAACATTTTTTATCAGGATTCTTAGAAATAAGAGAAAGGAAGTAGTGACTGATAAGCGAACTATAAAAAAGTGAGATGAGGGGAAAGCGTTTACAGGTTAACCTCATTCATACACTGTGCACAAGAGAAACAAAGAAGTGGATAAAGCTCAGAAGTGATAAACTGCATCACTGTGTTGTTTTGTTTCCCTCTACAATGTAAATGAGCTACCTATATCTTTTCTGTGAAGGTGGCACCGGATTAGAGCATAAAGATAATGTATGATGTGTATTAAAGAAACTCCATTGAAAAAAGAGTTTTACACTGGTTGAAAACAAATATCAATAACAGAACTTTGCAGGATTTTGCTCAAGACACTACCTTTTCTTAAAGTCATTCATTTTAATAATATCCTGTCCCTGCATTTAGGATAAAATATTTTTATTTTTACGGTGGGGATGGTGGTGACTTAAACTGCAAAAAGAGGTGTGTAATATTGATCCTATAATTCATATCCACATTTGATGTATGGTTCATGAAAGCACCTTTGAAATCTTTTATATATATGCCTCCCAGTGTTAGATATCAAGCTAATGGTCTGTTGGATCAATGACGGATAATCAATAATCATAGGGACACAATGAGCTTGTGTTTTTTCCCTTCTACTCTACTACAAGAAAGATCTGATGGGGTAACGGAACTCAGAGGGAAAGCACATGCTTGACTCTCAAAGAAGCAACTAAGAGAAACCTGCTTAATGAGACAAAACATTTTGTTACTTCATTTACAAATGAAAAGCACTGATTTATTTCTCCTCTCCTCTTCTCAGGCTTAACCAGTGCAGATACAGTGGTGAATATGCGGAAGGTTACCCATCAGACCATAAGTGAGGAGCTTTCTAAAACAGTTCTGCTCCCTTGCCTCTTCACCCTCCGCCCCAGTGCTGGTTCATTCCATGAGCCACCCAGAATCAAGTGGACTAAGGTTTGGGGCCAAAGAGGCTCTGATGGCCTGCAAAAGGAACAGTCAGTCCTGGTGGCCAAAGACAATGTGGTCAAGGTACAGTAAACATATTTACCGTTAGTAAATGCTTGACTTACCTGTAATTTAGCTATTTCTCTCAAACATTTTTTTTTCACTATTTTTCTCACTCTCTGCTCCTCAGGTGAAGAAGGCCTTCCAGGGTCGTGTCACACTGCCTGGTTATAATAAGAACCGCTACAATGCCAGTCTCGCTCTGACTGGGCTGCGCTCTAGCGACTCTGGTCTATATCGGTGTGAGGTAGTGGTGGGCATTAATGATGAGCAGGACACAGTTCCTCTGGAGGTCACAGGTGAATAAAATGTAAACTTTTCTTTCACTGTGATAGTTATTTTAAATTTAAGGTAAAGTTTTCAACATTTCACCTACATTTAAATTACTTCTGGTAAAATATAGTGAGTAGTCACACTAGCATCACCCGCTCCTCACCCTACCTCTAAGGCAGAAAACTCCAGAAGTGGAAGATTTAGAGCTCGATAACCTCATCCACAAACTAGTAGGAAGAAAACTAGGCGCCAAGCATTTGGTGGCCAGATCTGTAACCATGATGCTCGGTCAATTACAGTGGAAAGAAATAGCATGAACCCCTGTCTAGCAAAGTCCATGTATCTACCCCATCCTGTGGATGCACCACCTGCAGGGATAGGCATTGATGTTGCGTTCAGTGTGAGCTGGGAGGTAGGCAAAAGTAGGCTCCAGGGTCTTTTTTTGTAAGCAGTTGCAAAATAAATATACCTGCAGTGCTGAATTACAATAAAACAACAGTATAATATTTGTGACTGGATGACTGATTCTGTTTTAAAATTGCTCCAGTTTCATTTCAAAATGATCCCAGTCACGGTCCAGATGATTTTAAAATTATTTAAAAGCTTACACTTCATTATTTAGTAGTGTGTACAATATCTGTGCAACTGATTCAGGATGTAGTATCTGTTATATAAAGAAACAACTTGGAATACAACGCAGTAGCAATTTAAAATTACTGCTAGTTCATCTGGTTAGATGTAGCATCATTAGGAGTGCAGACAGAATTACCAGTAATAAAAAAATCAAGAACTAAACTAATAAAAAGATTCAAAAACTCAAACAGCATATTTGGGGTAATCTTCATTAATTGTTTGTGTTATTATTGTAGTGTTCAGTTATACCACTGCCTCCTCTCATCCTAATCAGAGTTTGTACATGTAACAAACTTAGGACGTGACCAGGTTTTGTTTTAATTTGATGGCTATAAGACGAATTATTAACACTATTTTCAATGTTTTGTAAGAAAAAGAAAAAAGGTAGAAAGCAGGAAGTATCTTCATAAAAACTGATTATTTCTATTCAGTGTGTGTTGATGTACGCGATTACATTATGTATGCGTTATGTGTGTTTAACCAACACAAAGAACTGTCTCAGCAAATAACTGCCGCGCTGGTTGTGTATAGCTCCATTGTAGCTCTCAAGGTCTGCCACTATGAATAATAATGACCCTGTTTCCGTGTCAGGCTAGTACAATCATTACAGCAAGGGTTATTTACTGTTTATGTAGAATGTATGATGATAGGGAAAAGGTGAAGGAACTCAAACACATTAAACATCATTGACCTGGGCCATTCAGGTGCTGTTCATGCACTGAAAACCTAATGAAGCCAATAAGGTAGAAACCCAGCAGGGCACAGTGTTGTCAAATAGCATTGCACCGAGAGCTCTGTGTGGCTCTAGGTGGCTTAACTAAATAGGCAAACCATTTGTTCTGTCCAGGAAACCGATATTTGTGGAATACCACGCTACTTGGAGGTAGCTCGCTCTAGTGGAACTATTATTACCGTGTCTGGGTGTTTTATCTGCAAAGCTATCATAGGTTTTTGTCGGGGCACTCACTATTTTTAATAATAACCTACTATCATAATGACTGCCGGGAACTGATTGATGCATTAGGCACTGTACACCACGCCACCACTTACTACGAAGCCATGCTACCGCTAACATAACCAACAGAAGCTGTAAAAGTTCAGAGGACTTTTGGCTCCATTTTCACTCTTCATAGTAATAGAGACAGACTGCACTCAGTTTCTGCACATGGTTCAAATGTGAACACGTGCAAGCTTGTTAATGTCTGTGGGAAATTTGTGTGTGCCTGTTTGTAAAGACCACTATGCCTAATGCCTAATTTCAGTACTTCAACAAGGATGCCATCTGGTTTTGTCAAGTATGAAGAACACCTAATAGGTGCTCATAGAATACATTTCATAAGTGAGACCCCTGCCACTATGCTTAGGAGACCCTGTGTCCTCCCATTCTTGGCCAATTGATTAATACACCATGAAAACCACTCCTTCAGAGAGAAGCCAATTACGTAGCTGGCGAGGAGTAGCCTTCTCCAGGGCTTAGTCTTAATTGGAAGTCACGGTACATGGCAGACCACAGCCGTCCTCTCGCTAATTCTACCAACTGCTCAACATGTTAATTAGCAGGTATTGATACTGCTCAGCTGTATTAATATCATATTAATCCACACCACTCTTCTTATAGAGTAATTTGTGTGTTCCCTGATGTCCTCTTCTGCCATTTGTTTTTTTTTTTTTATTTCTCCCTTGTTCCCTCTGCCTTTCTTCCTCCTTGTTTTGTCTCCATCGTCTTCCTTTCTCCTGGCACATATTGACTGACCAATTGGCTGTGTCTCACCAATTACAACGCAGTGCTATTGATTGTGTTTGTCAGACTTTCTCTGTGGTGACATATGGCAGCTCACTGCTGTAAGAGCAGTGCATAGTGTATCTGCACTGACTATTGTTAATGTAACCTCTGAATGGAAGGAAACTACTTGAATGGCCAGATCATGTCAGCTATAAGACGACCATCTAGAAAAGCTGATATCAACTCTGCAAGTTTCTGAAAGTTTACTGGAGAGATTGAAGTTGTTTTCTTTTTTCCAAAAGTTTGTTTTTGTTTTGTTTTTTTCTTATTTTGTGGATGATGATTGTAGTGCATCGAACAGCAGTGTCTAACACACTAGTCTAAAATGTCACTGCTTTGAAATGTTTCCTCATATAGCGCTTGTGTAACTTACAGGTCAGCACTGCGACTGTTTAATTTTACTTTATGTTCTGTTGTTTCCTTTGTCACCTTTTCTGCGTTGTCACAAATTAGGAATGAAAGTGTGGTTTAGAAATCACACTCTGAACTTAAAATACATCAGTTGCAGAAAGATGATACAACCAAGAGGTGGGAGTAAACTATCTTTAGACTTGTAATGCATTGCTCAGTTTGTTAACTTCATTGTGACACATTCATTATTTACATGTTGTGCCTTTAATCCAATTGCTTGCAGTTCAGACATATGTGTTTAAAGTGATATGTAAATATCACTTGGCCCAATGTAGTAGAGTTACTGTTGCTCCTTTCAGAATGGCACAAAATGTTCAAATGCTGTCAGACTAGCTGTTTCTGTATTTGCTGTGTTTATATTGTCAGACTTGAAAGTGGTTCTCTCATCCATGGCCAGAAAGCAAGTAAGTGATTGTATTTTCAAAAAAATTAGCACTTTGAAACAGCTCTTACCGCTCTGTAATTTAAACAAAAAAGGTTGATCATTTATTCAAAATTGCCTCATTGTATTTGTTGGGTTAAATAAAGAAAAATAATTATACATTTTTAAACACTAAAGCACATTGCGCCATATAATAATTCAAGTGTCAAGAGACACCAGCTCCTGATTAGTGTAGCAACGAGGGCATCATATGGTGGCTTTCTGTTTTTCCCTTAGGAGACTGTGTGGGGATGTACAAAGATGCATCGTGGTAAAAATAGATGAGATGAGGTATTGTGCATTCCCTGTGGAAAGGCACTGGGTTTCCCATGCTGAGAGGAAACCCATTTATCTCTCTGGTGCATGTGTTAGCCAGCAAGCTACAGTAGCATCTATGTTTGGACAAAACCCCGCAGCCTCAAAAGAGAAGGGATGGAGGCTGAGAAATTAGGAGAAGAGAAAAGAAACAAAACATTTCTTCTGCCCGCAACAGCAGATGCACTGCTGGTGCTGTGGGAACTCTCTCTGTCTACAAATGGCCCTGCTTACTCTCTGCGCTAAAGCCTGGAGTGTTAATGCTCAAATTGTCACAAGGGCCCTACGTCTCACATAGGAATATCTGTCACTCTCCCAGACAATGCCAGCGAAGATAAAGGCGATGTATTAGTTGCCAAACAGCCACTAGCTTTCATGTTGCTGGATGCACATCAGGGGCACAGTGTTGTGTGAAAGGCAACCAGAGGTGTGAACTGAAGGATAAACACTTGAACTTGGATAGACCTTCTGATGCAGTTCTATTCCAGGTTCGATGGAATATACTGTGTCATGTCTTTCTACTTCAAAATTTTTAACCAAGCTTTTCATATTCTCTGCCTATTTTTCTTTTCACTTTGGTTTAATGCACGCATGGTTTTCCTTTTCTTTGTCTGTCTTCTTTGTCATTCCATCATGGGTTCAGAGGCAGGCGGCGTGCAGCAGGGGGACACTGTGTTTGTACTGTTAAATCAGTCAAATAAACATCACCACTGTTTGTCAATCTCTGTATCCAAGGGCAACATCTCTTTTCTCAAATAAGCCAACCGACTATCCGATGCAAATGAGACTCACGTACAGAGGTTCCTGAATCTGAATCCTGTAGTTTCATATCACACAGATGGAACAATGTCAACACCTGATGAGGATGTCAAGGGGGCTTTGTGCACATATGCCTGTGAGCATGTACATGCTCATGTTTCGATGGTGCAAGGTTATAGTTCATAAATACTTTGGTGAATTGAAGGTTGCATGTTATGTATTCGTGTTTTTTGAGCTTCCTCTTTATTTCTTATCACAATTTCTTTGCTCCAGGTGTGGTATTCCACTACCGGGCCCCTCATGACCGCTATGCCCTGACCTTTGCTGATGCCAAGAGGGTGTGCATGGAGAACTCAGCGGCCATCGCAACACCTGGTCAGCTGCAGGCTACCTTTGCTGATGGCTATGACAACTGTGACGCTGGCTGGCTTTCTGACCAGACTGTACGGTGAGGCTTTTCAAGCTGGGTACAAGAGCTATTTGGGTTTTGTTGGAATAAAATTCAAGAATACATTATTCAATATGACTAGTTAATATACTGGCTGAATTACTACATTCTAGAAACTGTATATAAACAATGTAAATAGCTTCCAGGTCTTAAAAAAATATATCCAGTTTTGAAGTGCATTAAATCTGCTTTCTTTCTCCTCTGTCATTACTTTCTTATGATGTGATGGCCCAAATCACTGGTTTCAAGTTATTTATTCACAATGTCCGTTTTTTAAAATTCTGGCCCAACGTAGAATGGCCTGGCTAACCGCCCACCTCACTGCTGCTAAATTTAGATGTTTTTTGCTTCTATCATTAATTACCCTTTTATTTACCCCAAATCACTCAAATCCACTCCCCACTCATGGAGTCTGCTTTAAATAACACAAGATGTTCATAGCCAGTTCACAAACCCAAGTGACTCCTCAGTCTTTTTGTGGAATCTGTGCAACAAACCCCCATTAAATAAAGGGTATCATCAGCAAATCCAGAAGAAAAATTGTGAAAAAAAGACATATTTTCCCTCTGGCTAGAAATGACAACAAATAAGCTGTGTGACTCTGAAGTCTTGTTCTGTATGTCTGTAAATTTTCTCCCCAACAAACACAACAATGTCGACAAAATGTCGTCACCTGCAGGTGTCTTTGGTTTCATTCTACAATACTGGACTTATTTTTCTACAAGGTTTGAACTGTGAGTGTTAAACAAGAGAGAAAAGTGTGAAATGTTCATCCCTGTCTGAGAAAAGTGTATAAAGTGTGTAGTGAGGGCTTTTACAGCCTTAAAACATCTATAATAATTGGCTAATTTGCAGATTTCACCTATCGCGGGTTATTTTTAGAACGTAACTCCCGTGAAAAACAAGGGACCACTGTAATGGGAAATGGCATGGGTTCATGCATAGTTTCATAACATGTGTAAGAATTGGTACCCTCAATTTATTTGAATTGTTTTCTGCTAATCCAATTGAGAAAACCTGGGGTAAATTTTAAAAGGTCATTAATGATAGCTGAAATGAAAAAACAGTGGTGAGCAGTTAGGCAGGACGCTATGGGATAATGATCTAATAGTGCCAAAAATCACAATCACTTTCTGTAAGCTCTGTGTTTTCACTTTCATAAGGCTTTGTCTGAAGTTCATCTATGTCACTTGATTGGTGCTTTTCATTGGCTGTGACTTAAGAACGCACATGAGTTATTTAAAAAATCCCAACAACATTTGACTGAAGGTATTTTTGGGGATGACTGGAAGAGGTCTTCAAAACATCCATTACTTTGGTGATTTTGTATGGTGGAAATTGACCTTGTAACATGCTTTGAACGCTTTGCTTGATCCTTTTTGAATCCTCATTTATGTGGTTTAAAGATATATGCACAAAATTACTTTCAGCAAGCCCAACCCCATTGGTTGGGATTGCTATGCTCGAGGTGTAGTCATGAGGTTTGGTGAAAAATATCAGTCAGTGTGCCAAATTTCAAGTTTTAGAGAATCTGTGAGGAAACTTTCTTCGGTTACAGGCAACACATTATTTATCCTATAGACAGTGGCGTGTCTAGAAAATTTTTGTTGGGGGGGCCAGGTAGGGGCACAGATTTGGAGAAGGGTGGCAGATTTAATTGGCAGATAATGTTTAAAAAAAAATTCTACCAACCCTTAACCATAATTCAATAATCCTATAAACCTAATAACCAAATGCACTTTTAACTCTTATTAGAATGAGATTTTAACCACTACGGTGCAAAGTTTTTAGATACTGCGTTGATAAAGTACAAGAGATACAATCAGTGCTTTGTCAGTGTTTACTCAGCATTCAAGGACAGCAATATTTGCATAGTATTTTTACTGACATATACTGCACATATGTTTTGGGCAAAAACATTTTTGAATATTAAAATACGAACATTTGTAGCAAACAATTGACAAATTAGCCAGTTCCAATGTAAAACTTTCTCTGCCTGTTAAAAAAAGAAGATAATCTTCTCACAAACTGGTGTTTGATTTTGAAACAGGAAAAAAGTGGAGAAACAACTGAAAAGACTAATATTTGAATAAAACCTGAAAGCAAGTAAATACTTTCTATGCTGCCTTATGGTAAACTTTGGTAATATTGATAAAGAACAACACTGGCTGATGATGAAATACATTCATTCAGCTGGCATGGTGACACTGCCAGTATAACCTGCAGGGCTGGACTGGGACAGAAAATCGGGCATTTTGACTACAGACCGACCCACCAGGTATTAAAGCCATAAAGCCTTTGAATGAAAACAAACCCTGTTGTGACAGTGATGTACAGTCTTTTTGGTATATGTATGATTTCTATACATTTTACGTCAGATAAAAACTTTGGTTGTAAGATTTAGATAATTATTTAATAAAAGCTAGATATTTTAAATGAGAATAAGAAAGAAAAGTATTTCTTTGTTCCCCCTTTCCCTGTTAATGCCCTACCTGGCCCCCTGGCAAAACTTTGCTAGACCCGCCCCTGCACAGTTACCAGCTGTCAGCTACATAAAAAAGGATCCTGGTGGGTGGTCTTCACGTTTCCCTCTCACCAGATATCCAAACCGACATCATGACCAGCAGCTTTACAGCTGTGGCTCCAGCAAACATCAGCTGATACTAGAAATTAATATTAAATAAATTCTAACAACAGCCGATCAAGCTTAAACGTGCTGCTGTTGTTTAGCGCCACATCTGCTGGTTTCGTCTTTCTGGCGCAAAGTGGGCGATAAACAAACAAGAGAGAAAAGCCGATCAGCTGATCATCGATCAGTTTCATGATTGAAGTAGCAACAGGAGAGGCAGGATGAGAGAAGAGGCAGCTGTGCAGCGTAAAGACAGAATAAATCCAGCTTTGTGTCTTTTTCCATTCTAGCTGAAGTTCGGGACAAACTGCGTCTCTTCTCAGCTCAATACGAAACGTGTAATATTTTCTCTGATTGAGGGACCATTCCATTTTTTTAAGGAGCCGTTGGCAACTCTACTAACTAACCTTATGAATAAAATAAACTTCACTATCAGTAACATCATAGCAACCGAACAGCTGTATAAAAACTCCAAGCTGGCTAGAACGCAGTATGAGTTATTGCAACTGACAGTAAAAAGTCAGCACAACGAAAATAAACTCCACCTAAACTTAGTTTATATCTGACCCAGATAGACTGCAGGTCATGACTTCTTACCTGAAGTTCAGTTCACCTGACACTCGGACTGGTGGCTGCCTCGGGGCTCTCCTCCTGCCTCCCCTTCCCTCATCCACCTGCTGCCTCTGTGGAAGCCCCGCCATAGCCACCACCAAACAACGGAGTTATTTCTACACATCGACCTGCATCTGGCCAATCCACCACCTCTCATTGTTCATGCCGTTACAAAAAAAATAAAAAATAAGTCAAATAAGCCCGATGGCCAGTCCAGCTATGTTAACCTGCAACCAAATCTGCAGCTCCATACAGCAATGTTACGACTTAGATTACATCTTATAACTCATAACTCTTATGTTAGCTCCCCTCTGTAGCATACTGTCTGAAATATTCCACGGCTGCAATAATTCTTTAAGTGTTATTTTTTCCTTGGTATTCTAATTTCGCCGAAGTTTACTAAACTCAACAAACTTAATATTACTTACCGGGACATTTATTCTGTCCTCATTTTCTTTCACCGAAAAATTGTTTCCTGCAGTGACGTCTTTCGTTCTTGGCTCTCCTACCTTTGCTAACGTGATGCACATAGCGCAGAAGCCGATGCTGCATTCACTTACACTCGGATATCTGAGCGTCACCGTGAAAACATAATCGGACATTTGATATTTGATTGAATTTTATTGTTTTGCCTTTGGGGTGACACCTGGGGTGGCCAGTCTGGTTGGGGGGGGGGTGGCCTGTGCCCCCCCAGGCCACCCCGCTGGACACGCCATTGCCTATAGACACTGACTGACTCATAGATTGCAGCTGAACTTGACTTTTAAATAAGTTATCTATCTAGTTCTCATACTAACACGGTTTGCTGAAGAGAGTTATCGTATAAAACCTCTTTCAAGCAGTAGATAAGACTAATATTTGTGATTGCTTTCCTCACTATCAAACATTATAACAAAAGACAATCTCTAAATAATACGTCTACAAAAACACAAGTTAATGAACTATCTATAAGTATAAAGTATCAAAGTTTGAAAGTCATTGTGATATTTTGGGGGTTTTCATAGACTTGATACTGTGCAACATAATTGGACCTAATAGCTTGTTTGTACACTGGAAAGGCAGTTTAACTACATCAGCCCCCTCTGAGCTGCCTGTCAGCCATGTACTTCAGCTTGCCACTTTCTGTTAAATCCCTTTTTACATTACCAGTCAGAGCCTGCCTCTCCACATTGTTTTCCATATCAGCATTTTAATTTCAAATTGCCGTTGCTCCACTTGACAAGCACACTGACTGTTGTCTGCCTGACAGTTTTTCACAGACTTCCTGCGGCACGACTTCCTTGCCTTTTTCTTTCTCGCCTTCCATCCCGCACTCCTGTTGTTTTCACTCGGGAGCTACCTAATTGGTCCAGATCCAGGAGGCTCTGACTGCACATCAGCCAGGAGGAAAGTGTCCAATTAATACTTGGTGAAAAAATATAGACATCAACCGCCATTTCCTCAGACACCAAGCAAAAAGAAAGTAGCTGCGGCCTGAGACACTAAAAGATTTTGTTCTCTTCTTATATCACAAGCATGTCTGTCTTCTTCATGTATATTTGATTGCGCATCTTTTCCAAGTGCTTCATAAAGTCCCTGTATGCCCAGCATAATCTTTTAATCAGCCTCTTTGTTTGCACTGTGGTGCTGCAGGAAACAATGTTCTTGTGGAATAATTGCTCAGTTGGAGCCTAAATATAGATTGTTGATGTTGTTTTTTTCTTTTTAGCCCCACAGGCATGCCAAGCCACCACACAAATTCCTGATTCTTTTAACCTCTTCTTGACTTTCTATCTCTCTTTCTTTCTCTTTCTAAAAGCTCGAGCATTGACAGTCTTATACTGCTAGAGCACTAAATGCATTTTCAAACGATTTAAAATGAAACGATTTGGTTGTGAAACTCACACCGAGGGCAGAACAATTAAAACAAACAAGATAGTGTATCCATTGAAGTGCTTGCCAATTATTTTCCTGCGGTTGTTGTCGCATATTGTGAATGTTACTATATTTCTTGCTTCCAACCAGATTCAAGAGAGGACATCTCTGTGTTTATTTTTCATTAGTACTTGGGAAATATATTTTGGTCAACTCTGAGAGGAAGATATGTTTAAACTTATTGTATTTCAGGGCAGGCAATGATAAAAGTGTACCTTTTATCTTATTTTGTATGCGTGTGAACACAGACTCATCCCAGGGGAGCCAAGTCTCTGGCTGCTTTTTTCATGGCCAGGCTATATTAATCTCACTCTCTTTTCTTCTCTCACTCTCTCTGTCATTGTCCCTATCTCTTGGGTTCCTCTGCAGGTATCCCATCCAGTCACCACGGCCAGGTTGCTATGGGGATTGTGAGGACTCACCTGGAGTTCGTAACTACGGCAATAGGTCCCCTGATGAGCTGTTTGATGTCTACTGTTTTGCTAAGCGTCTTCAAGGTAGGAGTCAGGAGCTTCTACCATACATTTGAGTTTAGTCATGCATGGGTCCACTAAGCCGAGGGTTCGCAGTGCCAGAAGGCTGTGACCAGGCCTTAATACTCTGTTAGCACAGTGTAGAGAAGAGCAGTGGGAGAGGAAAGGGAGGAGAGTTTGTTCAACTGAGGGAGATGCAGAGGCCTGAAGGCAGAAGCTAAGTGGGTCAGTAGTGTTATCATAAAAGTTTGCTCTGATTTGCAGCGCCACAAGAAGAGGTGGCACTGGGCACATCTTATGTATCCAAAATCTTATTTACCCCATCCCCAATTGCTGCATGTTGTAAACGCAATAGCTTACACAATAAAACTGGGAAATCTATAGATTTGGTGTCATGCTTATTCCATTTTTATCGTTTTAATCTTTATTGTGAGATTTTTACAAGGATGTAATAAAGATGTCATGGACTGTGTGTCAAAGATCGGCTGTGTGGGAGTCGAAGGTGGACTGCAATAGAAAAAGCAAAACAACCTTAATCCTGTCTTGCAAAATGTAAACAACGCCTAAAAACAGGGCCATAAAATACAAATAAAAGACAACAAGGAACAAAGGAACGCAAAGCAATGAGGGACGACGTGGCAAACAACAAGGCGACTCAGACGACATATACTCACATGATAACAAGGTGGAGAGGTAACGGGTGAGAACACAGCTGAGGATAACTTAACATAATGACTCAGAAGGAATAAAAAAATAAAAATGGGAACAAAACAGAGACTAAACAAGCCATGAAAACACAAGGGAGGCAGGAACACACAGGAACTCAGTGACTTAAATACCCAACTTGAAGTAAAAGTAAAAACAGAAAATATAAATATAAAGAAACCGACCAGGAAATGCTATTACAAGAAAAATGTCAAAACAAATGATTCTCAAAGCCAAAAGAATAATATTATACAGAAAACTCAGAACCCTGACAGCACACTTATAACTGCAAAAAGGTAGCGGAAAGCTCTCTTTACACATTAGAGACTTAATATAGATTTACTTTGCAAGTTAGGGGGCATATCCTGATTTCATAAAGTGTTGCTCCACCTTTAAGTTGTTCTCCAAGTTGGCTGACTTTTTGCCTATAGCCTAAATCTGTTAGCGTCACATCATATAAAATATATAACAATTGAATGCATGTTTGAAGCATTTTTACAGAGTATTCTGTTCAATGCCAGTTAGCTGGAAGCATTGCAAGACAGATGGAGACAGAGTTGGTTTTCATACATCAAAATCAATGGTTGTTGGCTAGAAATTGGAGGCCTGCTTTGGTTTTCTCTCGCAAATGTCCATAAATCTTGAATGATAGATCTGACAACTATGTCAGTGTTTACTGCAGCACCTCAAAGCCTGACGATTATAGCAAGAGTAGCTGGTAGGCTGCACCTTATAAAGCTGCTACTGTGCAAAATGAAAGTCCTCCAAATCTACAAGAACTTCAAACCATTTTTAAGGATTAGAGAAGAAAGATGGCCACGTGATCAAGCTATTTAAACGTTATTTAAAGAAAACATTTGTACTTACATCTTGAAATCAAATATTGCAGTGATGAAACATTTTCTGTCATTGTCTGACTTTTTCTTTTTGACTGAATGACAGAAAAATCAGACGGCCGTCCATCATTTTTGACAGATTAGAAGAATGGCCTGTATTTGTATAGCAAATAATTCATATGCAATAGTGACAAGAACAGTGCTCACAGCATTGGTGACTTCTCTTTTTCTAAACATAACATCAAACATTATACAGAAATATCCTCCCTCAATTTCTTTGGGTGCATCTGTGACCACTGCAGGTCATAGATGGATTCTGTTGCACCCTGATACAGAAGAAACGCATGTGGTCTCATGTAAACACAGTATTGCTGACCTCTGATCGCCTCCCTGGGGGCAGCGTTTCTAGACTCGTCCATCCCACCCATCCATTCTCTTCAGCTATAATAGAGCAAGAGGCGGGCTGCACCCTGGACAGGTCGCCAATCTTCAATATATGAGGTTATGATGAGGGTTATTATATAATTACTGACAGTGGCCCCATCAGTTATCTTACTTTATCAAGCGAGCATCCTGTTTTCGTCACATTTGGTTGTTTAATAACAATGGTTGGAGTATTTTAGTGTCACTTTGAGTAAAAACTTATGTGCTTCTTGTGGTGTTGACATGAGGAGTGATCCCAAGGTCAGTGAAACTGTCTGTCCTTTCCTGATAAATGCATGTTCTCTACTCTGTATTAAACAGTGACTGAGTTGTTTCTTTATTATCTTTTTATTGAATATATTTCTTTATCAGGATAAATTAAAATTAAAATGACTGGTAATAATAGATTATGATGGACATTTTATGACCCTGTCTGTCACAATGACAGATGATGCAACCTCAGCTTGAAAGACATCAAGTCAGCCAGTGACCTTTATGATGCTTATTCCTCTTAAAGAGTCATTGATGTGCTTTGAGATTTGCCTTCTTTCTTCTCAAACGTCTCAGTTACATTTTTAGCCCTCTATTCTTTAATCTCAACATTGGATACACAGTATTTGTTGCCATCTTGATGAGGACTGAGCAGCGGCTAAACACCAGGGGGAATTATGGATATAAATCAATTAAACTAGTTGATAAGTTTTATTGTTTTTAGGTCAAATTAACAAACATATCTAACATTTTGCTCCTCCCGTTTGATTTAATTGGTGACTGAAGCCTCTCCACTCATTACTTATCTTAGATAGATGACAGCTGTGCAAGTGTGCTCAGGCATCACAAGTTCACTACCGCTCATACTACATGACAAGCTCTATGAGTGCAATTTACCGTACGTCCAGTGTATCCTTTGTGTAACGCAGTATATTTAAGCTGTCAGAGCTCTGATTGCTCTCTTGTTGCCACACTGCTATGATAGCCCTTCTTTCAAGTGTTAGTGCTGTTTTTAGAGAATATTAGATCACCTCCAAAAATCCAACTGTAGATTGTAAGTATGTGTTCCTCAAGGGGGAAAGTGATTATCCCCTAGCGTGGTGTTTCCTCTAGGGGAATGATGGGCTCAGTGCTGAAATGGCAAATATTAACACTGCATATATTCGTCATTCACACCATAATCACGTCTATGCCTGACTGAAATTAAGTGTTTGTCATACTTTAACCTCGTGCAAATTCCAAAGCCCAATTATAATAACCGGCATCCGTTTTTCTAATAATTTTAACACCGCATTCTGACCTGCAACAGGGGTTACTTTATCTAGGTCTCTCAGTATGAGGTGTGCAACTGTCATTAAGCATCATAGTAGTAAGAAAGCCATTCCACTATTTAAAGACAATATTAACACCTAGTATGGGACTGATGTGCTGAGAAGAGAAAATTGTACGACAATCTCTATACTTTATATCCTGCAGTTAAGAATGTTGTTCAGTGGAATTAACAACCTGATTGAAGTAATCAGCAAATAATTGTCTGCAGTCAAAGCAAAATTCCTGGGTGATACATAGCTGGCGTTTCATTCATTAATAAGAAAACAACAAAAACTAAAAGATGAATTAATAAACTCAGCAACAGACCTTTCTCTACATGTACAAAAGCTCAATGGCGTGTCCAGCGGGGTGGCCTGGGGGGGCACAGGCCACCCCCCCCCCAACCAGACTGGCCACCCCAGGTGCCACCCCAAAGGCAAAACAATAAAATTCAATCAAATATCAAATGTCCGATTATGTTTTCACGGTGACGCTCAGATATCCGAGTGTAAGTGAATGCAGCATCGGCTTCTGCGCTATGTGCATCACGTTAGCAAAGGTAGGAGAGCCAAGCACGAAAGACGTCACTGCAGGAAACAATTTTTCGGTGAAAGAAAATGAGGACAGAATAAATGTCCCGGTAAGTAATATTAAGTTTGTTGAGTTTAGTAAACTTCGGCGAAATTAGAATACCAAGGAAAAAATAACACTTAAAGAATTATTGCAGCCGTGGAATATTTCAGACAGTATGCTACAGAGGGGAGCTAACATAAGAGTTATGAGTTATAAGATGTAATCTAAGTCGTAACATTGCTGTATGGAGCTGCAGATTTGGTTGCAGGTTAACATAGCTGGACTGGCCATCGGGCTTATTTGACTTATTTTTTATTTTTTTTGTAACGGCATGAACAATGAGAGGTGGTGGATTGGCCAGATGCAGGTCGATGTGTAGAAATAACTCCGTTGTTTGGTGGTGGCTATGGCGGGGCTTCCACAGAGGCAGCAGGTGGATGAGGGAAGGGGAGGCAGGAGGAGAGCCCCGAGGCAGCCACCAGTCCGAGTGTCAGGTGAACTGAACTTCAGGTAAGAAGTCATGACCTGCAGTCTATCTGGGTCAGATATAAACTAAGTTTAGGTGGAGTTTATTTTCGTTGTGCTGACTTTTTACTGTCAGTTGCAATAACTCATACTGCGTTCTAGCCAGCTTGGAGTTTTTATACAGCTGTTCGGTTGCTATGATGTTACTGATAGTGAACTTTATTTTATTCATAAGGTTAGTTAGTAGAGTTGCCAACGGCTCCTTAAAAAAATGGAATGGTCCCTCAATCAGAGAAAATATTACACGTTTCGTATTGAGCTGAGAAGAGACACAGTTTGTCCCGAACTTCAGCTAGAATGGAAAAAGACACAAAGCTGGATTTATTCTGTCTTTACGCTGCACAGCTGCCTCTTCTCTCATCCTCCCTCTCCTGTTGCTACTTCAATCATGAAACTGATCGATGATCAGCTGATCGGCTTTTCTCTCTTGTTTGTTTATCGCCCACTTTGCGCCAGAAAGACGAAACCAGCAGATGTTGCGCTAAACAACAGCAGCACGTTTAAGCTTGATCGGCTGTTGTTAGAATTTATTTAATATTAATTTCTAGTATCAGCTGATGTTTGCTGGAGCCACAGCTGTAAAGCTGCTGGTCATGATGTCGGTTTGGATATCTGGTGAGAGGGAAACGTGAAGACCACCCACCAGGATCCTTTTTTATGTAGCTGACAGCTGGTAACTGTGCAGGGGCGGGTCTAGCAAAGTTTTGCCAGGGGGCCAGGTAGGGCATTAACAGGGAAAGGGGGCACAAAGAAATACTTTTCTTTCTTATTCTCATTTAAAATATCTAGCTTTTATTAAATAATTATCTAAATCTTACAACCAAAGTTTTTATCTGACGTAAAATGTATAGAAATCATACATATACCAAAAAGACTGTACATCACTGTCACAACAGGGTTTGTTTTCATTCAAAGGCTTTATGGCTTTAATACCTGGTGGGTCGGTCTGTAGTCAAAATGCCCGATTTTCTGTCCCAGTCCAGCCCTGCAGGTTATACTGGCAGTGTCACCATGCCAGCTGAATGAATGTATTTCATCATCAGCCAGTGTTGTTCTTTATCAATATTACCAAAGTTTACCATAAGGCAGCATAGAAAGTATTTACTTGCTTTCAGGTTTTATTCAAATATTAGTCTTTTCAGTTGTTTCTCCACTTTTTTCCTGTTTCAAAATCAAACACCAGTTTGTGAGAAGATTATCTTCTTTTTTTAACAGGCAGAGAAAGTTTTACATTGGAACTGGCTAATTTGTCAATTGTTTGCTACAAATGTTCGTATTTTAATATTCAAAAATGTTTTTGCCCAAAACATATGTGCAGTATATGTCAGTAAAAATACTATGCAAATATTGCTGTCCTTGAATGCTGAGTAAACACTGACAAAGCACTGATTGTATCTCTTGTACTTTATCAACGCAGTATCTAAAAACTTTGCACCGTAGTGGTTAAAATCTCATTCTAATAAGAGTTAAAAGTGCATTTGGTTATTAGGTTTATAGGATTATTGAATTATGGTTAAGGGTTGGTAGAATTTTTTTTTTTAAACATTATCTGCCAATTAAATCTGCCACCCTTCTCCAAATCTGTGCCCCTACCTGGCCCCCCCAACAAAAATTTTCTAGACACGCCACTGCAAAAGCTCAGCTGGGCTTGATTTGCACAAAAAAATGACAGTATATAGGTCTTTCGCTGATTTGTCAATCTTTTCTAATTTAATCTGCAATCTATAAAAATTAGCACATTTTCAGCACCTTTTAAATGCCTATTTAAGCATCTTCTAACTTTAGTTCTGACAAATAACACCTCATATATCCCCTTTCTGGCTCTTTCCCATTTTATTTTGCTTGGATCTTGACCTTTTTAACTGTTCAGAAAAACTGAAGTGACATTCTTCTTTCTTGACATAAATCTCCTAGATCCTCGTATCAAATGTGTTCTTCTGTTTTCTGCTCCTCATTCTTACTGTCCAACCCTCCAGCTTATATATTTTTCATCACCACACCCTGAGCTGCCAGCGATCATATAAATGCATTTGTGCTATGTTCTTCTTGAGCACTCTCTGTCTTGCCTGTTTTTGAATTTCTTCTTTATCAGCATCAACAGCACCATTCTTCAGCCTCTTTTTTCTTCTTTTCTTTTATTCGCTGTCTGTGTACTTAGATCTTCTTTTTTTAAATGTCTTTGATTTCAAACAATTTCCTTTAGTCAATACTTTGAATTACTGATTTCCTTTTATTATTGCAGGCAACAATAAATGCCTTCTGCTTCCTCACTTCTAGTCTACACCTCTTACTTTTTTTACAGTTCACAAAGGAGAAAGAGAAAATGTCTAGAACTGACTGCCGTTATAGCACCTTAAAAGAAAATACTAATACGGTTCAACCAAGAAGAGACAGACACAAACCCAAATTCATTTAACATCAGTTTGCAATACCAAATGATCCAAGAATCAACCAGCACTCAAAATCCTGCTACTGCCAACCAACAAAACAAAAATTTTCTCGAGGCTGAAGTGCTTTTGCTCTGTAATACAACTCAACGCTTCTTTTTACACCTTCCAGGTGAGGTTTTTCACTCCACAGTGCCAGAGAAGCTGAGCCTTGCCACCGCCTCCACTCACTGCCATTCCCTGGGAGCCCAGCTGGCTACTGTTGGGCAGCTCTTCCTCGCCTGGCAGGCTGGTCTTGACCAGTGTGATCCCGGCTGGCTCGCTGATGGCAGCGTTCGCTATCCCATCAACGTCCCGCGGAAGAACTGCGGCGGAGACGAGCCTGGGGTACGGACTGTCTACAACAACCCGAACCGGACTGGGTTTCCTGACACCGCAGCTCTGTTTGATGCCTACTGCTACCGAGGTACTAAGCCTTCTGCGATAATGAAGGTGATGCAGTTACATTGTGGTAATTGCCATGGTAACGAGCGTTGTATCTGGGGAATTGTTTCCCCTTCTGATTTTTAATTAACATGAGATGTTGGTGTCACACATGAAGGAGTTGTGAAGAGACTGCGACATTTGTTTCCCCTCAATGGATATCAGGGCTTGTATGTTGTGGGTTGCTGCGCTTGCAAGACAGAATGGAAATGTGGATCAAATAAGAGTGAGAGCATGACTAAAGCAAGTCTAGCTGGGGTCTGCAGTGACTGTGTCTGGCCTTGTCCTCTTATCTGCTGACACACGAATAAGTTGGGCTCATCTTCAAACCGAATGAACTATTTTGTTCACTGTTTGTAGCCAACTTCTTCCACCAACACACACAGAATAAGAACTGATATTATGAGAAGACTACAAATTAATATTTAGGTAGGAAAAAAGAAAGAATGACAATTTCATCTTTCACATTGTCAGCCCATGAAAATGTAACTGAAGTGAAACATCTGCATAACCCAGTAATTTTAAAGTAAACAAGAACAGCGTGAGAGCAGAGCAGCAGTGAATCTGTCAAAACAAACAGCTGACAGATGAACCTCTTCATAGCACCAACAATGCTGAACGCAGATTTACAAGAATAATGTCTTTCAGATAGCTAAAAGTAGATAAAAATGGTAATGGATTTTGTTTATTAACATAGATATGGTTCGTGTGAATAATATTGTGGATACAGTCACATTTATATATTTGCTGATTTCAAATGGTTGTAATTTTTTGTAGAAAAACAGATCTACTTGTGATATCTATAACACATGTGTGTCCTACTCTGGATTTAATCTTCTTAAAAATAAGGAATGTGAGGTTTTGGGCTGTGTTGTAAGGTAGAAGACAAAACAAGTCAATTGATGTTTGATTGTGTGTTTCAGCCCACCAGCCAGCAGGGGTGCAGGCTGCGGAGCCACAGCCTTTGTATCAGACACCTCACCTGGCAGCAGAGGCCATGTCCTTATTAACCGAAGCCCAGGATAGTGCCTCTATTCCTAAGACTTCCACCTGGACTGGCCTTGTTGACTTAGATGAAGTACGAGTCCCGTCCATTGCTGGAATCAACAACTCATCTGAGATCTCCGAAGAGCATGTGATCACCCACTTAAGGCCTGAGGAGGGTTGGGATGAAACTCAGGATGGACCTGGAACGCCAGAACCCAGCCAGAATGAGTCACACAGCTTAAATAACAGCAAGACTCTGGGCGTTTCTGACCTTGAAACCTTCGAGAAGCATGGAGGCTCTGCCCATGAGGAAGAAGATGGAAGCTACTTTGGATCTGAGACCCCAACATTATCCTCAATTTCTACTTCCACGCCCCAAGTTCAAACCAGTAATAGTATTCTGACTGACTTTGTTAACACTCTTATGAGGCCTTTTAGATACTGGACTCAGAGTGAGAAAGGCGATGATACAGAGAAAACACCCATGGTGCCAGACGAAAAGACAACAAATAACCAAACACAGGGGGAAGCGCCCAGCAGGAACCCAAGTTTTCCAAAACCCAGTGGGAAAAAAGGCAGCATAGATAATGCCATTATGGAGCACAGAAGTGGCACTTTTTCTTTCAGGAGTCCGGTGACTGAGCTGCAGAACTCAGAAGAAGGTCTTTCCAGTGAGGAGAAAGAGGTGATGCCATTGATTCAGTTAGTACCTGCAGTCCAAAGCACAGAGGCAAGTGGTACGAGCAGCCCTCCAGGAGAGAGAACAACGAGCCCCATCGCTGACCACACTCAATCTGCTGTTAAAGGTATGCGTTCAGCTTTTAATTTGTATGTATATTTCTATCTACAATTCAACTTTACCCTTTAAAACAAATAACTACACGTGAAATTGAAACAGAAATGAGCCTAAATTGAAGCTGTTTTGTTTCAAATGGAGGCGGGGTGCATTTGAATATCTCTGGTAAATATAGAATCTGTTTGTGTCATGCCTTTTAAATAGTCTCTGCCTCTCCATTCCACTCTATCTTCTTTCCCCTCGAGTATGCCATAATATATTCCTCCGCAGGGCAATTTGAAGTATCGCTGTAAATTTAATTAAACAGTAATTGCAAACAAACAAAGGGGGCACAGCACATACAGTAATGCAGGGTGTTGGAGTGTTCTGCCTTCATTCTCATATTTATTCAAAAAGCGCTTTGTTTACATTGCAGGCTGTAAGAGTAACAGCTATGCTTACTTTTTTAAACCTATTTGAATGTGATGAAATGTGTTTTTTTTTTTGTCTTTTGTATTTTTGTTTAAAAGAGGACAACTTACAGCCTGTTTTTTTTAGGAAATGGAGCTATATTAGACTATATTAGTGGGAATACCTGTGGCTAATATTATAATATAGAATAATATAGAAACATTTCAAAATCCATCTTTCATAGTGATTAACAAGGATACAAAAAAAATCCAAACATACAAGTCCTAAAATCCTGAGATTTAAAGGAAGACATGAGAATCTGGAGTGCAAAGTCTGATATATAATACTGTACTAAAGTCTTGAGCCCCTCATTTCTTTTTGCTTTGATTCCAAGGAGCCAGATTTTCTTGTGATTGTTTTAAAGTGGTGTTGGGCTATAGTTCTCTCAGCTGTCTGAAGGTCTTTCAAAGTTTGTCTTTGATCATTGGCCGCTCTTTCACACATTTTCCATCCAGTCCCTGTATGTGGCCATGTTGAATGGAATGCCTCTTTGCTTGTTAAGCCACCTAAGACTGACCTTCGAATCCTTCAAGCATAAAAAGGGGCACCTAACTCAAGGGACGAGCCAGCGTTGTGACAGACAGCTTAGCAAAGAAAAATTTTAAACTGTTTCTTTAGCTAGCCTTATAATAGCAGCCTGTTGTAAAAGCACGTCATTTGTTGCTATTTCTTCTGTTGAATCTACAGAAATGCCAAAAATAACACAGTTTGATCGGCATAAAATAGTGTTTGTGGTACAATAAAGTAATTTTCGAAGAGTTATTAGCCAAAAACAGGCATTTTTAGCATAGTTTGCTGTGTGTCCTTAAACGTTTTGAGGAAACAGGACAAACAGAGGACAAAAGAAGAAATAGCAGGTCTAAAAAAAACTATCTGCAGCAGAAGAGCAGTATCCAGCAAAGACCTGACAGAGGACTTGAGAGAAGCAGCTGGCCCTTCAGTTGATTCATCATCCATTCACTGAAGCCTTGTCGGAAATGGTCTCAATGGAAGTGTAGCTGTCAAGGAGCCATTCTTGGATAGACAACAGCAAGAAAAGCCTGACAACTGCCAAATTACACAAGAGCTGGGCTGAAAATCAATGGCAACAGGCCTGATGGAGTGATGGCTCTAAATGTGAAATTTCTGGTTGAAACCGTGATCAACAAGTGTGGAGCAATTCAGAAGAGAGGCACAACAGTGAGTGTCCACAGCCATCTGTAAGACATGGTGGAGGCTCTGTCATGGTTTGGGGCCACATTTTAGCGAGTGGTGTTGAAAATCTTGTCAAAATTGATGGAATTATGAATGCAGAGAAGTACCATCAGATTTTGATCCACCATACAATACCATCTTTAAAGTATTTGATTAGTAAATAAGTTAATTGATTAGGTCAGTGCATACAAGCATACCTGGATGGAAAAAGACAATGGAACACTATCAGTCATGGATTGGCCTCCCCAGAGCAACACTCCCGAAGCAACGTTGCCTCATCTTGACAAAGAAAAGAACAAAAAGGTAGCCAACATCCAAAGAAGAGCTTTGAGTGTCCTTCAGGAAGAATGGAGAACTATTCCTGAAGAATAGTAAAAGGAATTACAAGAAAACTGTCTAAGAGAGTTCAGGCTGTGTTAAAAAATAAATATGGTGTTACCAAATACTGACTTTAAAGCTCATCAAAATTGTACACATCAACTGTTTTGCCTTATATAGTGTATTCTACTATAATACTAAATTAGAGCACATCAGAAAGAGGTAAACAAGCAAGGCTAAAAAGAAAGTGTACTACAACCTTGGGTTGATGGAAGCAGGAAGCTTTTCTTTAATGGCTGCCACAAATAACACATCCATGGCGCCAGCTAAATAGGAAAGATCCAAAGTAAGACAAACATTCACACCAGCAGCCAAAAGAATGATTCAATAAAGGTGCAAGGCTTTTCTCACCTAGCGATTGCTGGCTTTATTAATATAAATACTCACTGCTGTGCTACCTGAAATCCCATAGCAACCCAATCCCAAGGTATTAATGAAAATCCATCCTTTAGTCCGCATGCATTATTCACAACCTTATCCAATTAACATGGAGGCTGGGCTGCAATGCCGTTCACTCTAACCACCATCCATGTCTCTGCCAATTAGGCCCCAGCTCTTTGAAGGTAGGCAGTAATGATCACTACAGTGTGGGTGAGCAACACACGAGGAGCGTGAGTATAGGAGGGAAGAAGCAAACAAAGGGAAAGATGGAGAAAGGACTGTGAGGTGTAGTTTTTTTTTTTCTTTAATGTTGCTGTGATGGAAAACTGCCCAGCTGATGTCTAGTAGAACCAATGAACTAAATTAGCTGTTGTTGTGCATCAAGGGCTCAACACTTGATAGCGATTAACATTGCTGTTTTGTCTCTTTGATTGAGGGGAGGAAAACATTTGTTAAGATGGGAATTTATATAATGATCACATTTATTTCAGATGCTTAAAAATTCTTTGCATCAAGAGCATTCAGTTAAATTATTTGCCAAGAAAATATGAGTATTTTGAACATTTTAATAAACTGAAACAGCATGTTAACAAATTATATTCAGGTCAAGAATCACAGCTGAGGAAATATTTGCCAGCTTCATACCAGTCTCAGAAGACAGTGAGGTCTTCACACTGACACTCAGTGTGGCTGCTCCTGACATGATTCACCTGGCCATGCAATAACTTTGCCTCAGTCTTTTTTTATTAGATGCCATATCTGTAGATGGAATGAGCTGGCATTAGTACCATCTTCTGTCTCGCGCGCCTTCTCTTTCTATCATTGTCAGTCTCCTCGCTCGCAATTTAATATCATGTCTGCCTGACCTGCAGGGATTCTTTCAGCCCGTTTACTCCACTAAAGTGCAGTCAACACAGCAGAACCACTCAGTGGAAGCACACAATTACTGTCTGAATGAGGTTCATTATAAGTTTATTTTGCAGCATTTTTGCTCTGAGTTCTGGCCATTTCCACCAAGCCCTCCACCAGCAGATTTACAGCAGCTGAGCTGAACTCTAACCATGCTCTAAATAGCGCCATGAAATCACCCAAACCTATGCCTAATTGTCTCATTTTATTTATTACATGGTTCATTACATAGATGATCAAACCAGATTAATGTGTTTAATTATTCTCACTTCCATCAGTGTGTGTAGTAAAAGTATGTAATTAGCTATTTGGATTATTAATAGGACAATTACACCAGGCTACATGGCTCTTATGGAAATGAACCTCAGGCTCGTAAACCTCACTTAGGCATACGGCAACAGCGAACCTTCTGAATAATTTACATACACTTTAATATTTTATGCATAGACATATTTGTGCATGTTGTCCATCTTGAGGTAATTTGTTGTGCTGTATTGCTATACTTTTCTGGCACGTTAACCGAACTGAGGGTAGCCAAACTGGGCTGAATGATTATAAAGGTGGGATCACTAACTAGACCTCTCAGTAATGTGACTGCACCACTCTCCTAAAAAAATCCCCACGAACATCATCCATGAGTTACACATGCAGACAGAATGAATTATTGATGGTGTAGACAGAGTCTGGTTTAAAGCTGTAAGCTGATAACATACAGTGGAACATTTCATCTAAATAAACAGATCGAGATGGAGCTTGTTGTGGAGCCAGTCATTTGCTTATCGTGCTGCAAGTGCATCTGCATTTTTCCACATGGCTTCTCTCACTACAGGCAACTGTATACCAGCAGGAACTTGTTTTAGGTAAAAGAATCCACAGGGAGTGGAGAAACAGGGACAGAGAAGTGTGAAATTACATTTGAATACATCCTCCCATCCTTTTGGTGTGAGTTTATTCGTGGGCATGTGTGCATATACTCCAGAAGAGGAGGTTCCCATTTTTGTCTACAAACTCCAGCAACTTTAATACCCACACTGATCAGCTCCAGTGGTGCAGAAAAATATCCAAAACATCCAGCTTACAGTAAATGGCAGTTAACTGCTTCTTTTAGTTTGCCAAAATTATCATTTGACTACAGCTTCAAGGAACACACAGAAGAAAAAATTGAACCTACATCTCAGGTACATTGCGTCCGTAGTAAACGTGTAAAAGCACAGTTAAGATTTTAAAGACATTTTAATACACTTTAAGTTGTTGCAGCAGTGCATAAAAATGTAGAAAATATAGTTTTATGGAAATAATAGAAAAAGATGGCATGGCTAAACTACAATTGTTCTCTGCAGGTGATTGTGTTACAAACCAAGACTAAGAAGAGTAAATTCTACTCGAGAATGCAGCTTTGAGGGAAATGGGCTCCATAGGCAATAAACACATCTGAGAGAACTCTAGATTGTTTACTTTGTTTGATCTTGGTTGATATAATTCATTCTGAAATAATGTGTTTAAATTATTAACAGCTTTAGTTTATTACATGATAAATATGATGAACAAAAACTGTACTTTCCAAGCTCAATTGGAAAGCGCAGTGTTGGATATTTCTGTGCTCCGGTCAAGCACGAGGAACATTTTGCTGTTCTTTTTTTTTTGCATCCTGATAGATAAGTGTGAATGAAATCAGTTTGAAGCCATAGCCACTCAGCCTGATTGGTCAAGTAACCAAGAATTATTCTTTGTTTATTTAACTTCTTATAAAAAAACCCCCAAAAAAACAGGGATATTACTGATGGAGATTATGGAATTGTTGCTTGTGTAATCAGGAATCAAATGGTGAAGAAAGGCATAAAAGGAATGACTTCATGGCATTTCAATCTACATTGTTTCATGGTGAACTCCCTCTTCATTATTTACATGCATTTTCACACACTTGATTATTTTTACACATTTGGACCTGATTATTTGAGTGTTTCTCTCACCAAGACTTAGCTAAGACTGGCTGGCTGTGCAAGCCCTTTCTGACTTCTGTTTCCCTACTGGCAGGCTGACAGCCACTGTATCTAAAATCCTCCATTGGATAGATTCCAACTCCACTGTCTTGTGTTGCATCTAATGATGCTATTCTTTGCTTTTAAAGTTCACTGTTGGTCTCTAACCAAACGCTGTGCAGTGCAGAACAAGGACCACTGTTCTTAACTGCTCTCCAAGGGCACAAGGTTGCTCATGGCTCTGTGGTTTATTTGCCGTAAAGTAGAGCAACTTTTATTTGCAGAGTTGCATCGTTTATGTCGTGTTATTTATTCGTTCTTGATCAGTGAGTGGGTGAGTGGTTGCACAAACCAGTGAACCTACCTCATTCTTCAATATCCACCCTTTCCATTACCGCAAATTGAATCCAATTCCAGTTCGGTTGGGGAAAAAAGCAGAATTCTATTATTTCATAACTGCGTACAATGTGTGTGCAGGAATAAAGGAAATATGCAAATACTATGAATGAAATCAGATACAGTTAACACACAGCATTTCCAGCTCAGAGCACTGGCCACAGCAAATCTGTGTTCTTGCTGTTATCATTCATTTTTTAACTATGTTCCCTGAACAGTCTCCATGGGGTTGATGTAGTCTGTGCTTGAGTTTTAAATTGCTAATTCTAGATAACATCCCCTGATGCTTTGCTTAATTAGTCTGTTCTGTCTCTGTATTTTCTATAGAAATCCCTGAATCGGATCCCACTGAGAGCTCACCATCCAGTGAACATGTCAACTTCTCCAGTCTTCAGGGTCTCAGGCGACACCCTACCTTTGTTCCTGCTCCCAGCTCCCAGTTTCAGTGGGCCATCAAATCAATGCGCATTCCCAAACTAGGCCTTCCTAAAAATGTGGGCTATGTGGGTAAAAAACCCACCTGGGAGCCAATGGAAGCTAAAGCAGGACCCATTGAGATGATGACCCTGCCTACCTTCCTTCGACAGGACTACACAGATAATTATTCAGGTGAAGGCAAAGAGCAGGATACAGAGAATGTCAATACTCCAACTGCCAGAAGCGCATCAGGAGAGGAGAAAGTGATAGAGGGTAGTGGAGAAGGGAGCAACGTGGCGGATGGATTTGGAGTGAAAGACAACAATTTGGACAGCAGTGGCATCAAAGTGATTACTGAGTCGAAATCTTCACTTAGCCACAGTGATTTTGCCACTGTGACTGAGCGCACAACTCTGTCCCACTGGCAGCTGGTGGAACAGCCCACCACCCCACCTCAGGTCTCCCAGGAAACAGAGTCAGCAGAGGAGGCTAGGGGCGAGATCTTCTACATTCACAGGCCTACTGACAAGCTCTCATCTACCTCCTCACACAGCGGGGAAGTTAGTTCAAACTCCGGATTCACCCCAGTTTATAGAAAAGACAGTAAAGATACAAGCACTGATGAGGTGATGATTACTGCACATGAGGCTTTGATAGAGATGCTGACAACTTCTGAAATGACGACGGCAGAGCTTCTGGGCAGAGATGCACAGACAGTGGATCCTGCTACCACAGCAGCCACTATAGAAAATAGATCTTATACAGAGGAGCCATCTATTTCCATTTCATGGGCTCAGGAAGACAAGGAGAAAGCTACAAGTTTCCCCAACATGCAGGGCCTCTCATCGACTCCCTCACCCGAAGGAGCATCCACAACCACTTCTGGAGTCATTCACTTGACTACTGCCGTATCAGACATCAAGGTTGCTGCTACAGAAATGGAATCCAGATCTGCCGTTTCTGAGTCTTTTGTTGTGGGAAGCCATTGGACGCCATTCAAGGGCTTAAAGTCAGAGGAACATAAAACCCCGCCAACAACAGAAGATACTGGTACAAAGAATCCTTTTGGCATTCTTGTACCCAGCTGGGAATTTGGGCTCATCCCATCAGGTAGGTTAGCTTCATGTTGTTCCCAGTGAATTAACTGTCATTATTGTCTTCATCATTGTGATTGTCTAATCAGCAGAGATTTATTTAATTATGTATGCAGATTAGTTGGAGACAAAAGCATCAGTACCCTCCACCTTAAAACTAACTCAGATATAAAACATATGCTCCCAACTTGGTCTGTCTGTCACTTGTTGTTTCATTCTACATCCTGTTTCTGTCTCCTGCTTTGACATATATCATGCATTCTTAATCCAGCCTCGTTTGCCCTTTGTGCCTTCACATTTACTTTCATTCCTTGTCCCACCCTCCCACACTGGTATGGAGACAACTTTAGACAGAGAAGTAGTGCAGTGAAGTGAGACCAGCTAGGTCTTAGTGAAGTAATTAGCGGGTCACAGTGAGTGCAATTAGGTGAGCTGGGAAGAGGCAGAGATCCTAGTCCCCAACAAATCAATGTAGACACAAACTACAAGATGGAACTCGTAATAGACTGTGGTCTCTTCTTCTGTCTCATTTTCTTTTGTGTTCATGTTTATTTGACTCAGTCTTCCATTTTTGGCTCAACTATGTTTTCTTATACACTCACAATAATTGCAATGTCTGTGCTCTTTGTCTCACGACAATCACATCGATTTCTTTTGATACTTAATGCACCTGCTACTTGTGGCAGAAAACCTCAAAGTAAATGAACACGGAAAATGCTGCATGCTGTATAAGTCTACTCAGGTCTCTGAAATTTGTCTGGTTTTAACAACCAAAATGTGTTTGCTCAATGTTTAATGAATCTATGTGGAAGGATTGCAATATTTATTGCTCCTTAACTAATGCCTTATATTCATCCTCAGATCTGTGCTTCTAGGTTTTGAAAATGCATTTTTAACATCATGATTTGGATTATGAGTCATCCTGCTCAGTAAAGTGCATTTCTAAAAGTTTTATGTCATCACATGGAGTTGGTGCTGTTGGGAATCACATTGCACGTGGCCCACATACTGTACAGTTTTTTATATAGATAGATAGATAGATAGATAGATTGATTTACACTAACAGTCAAAAGTTTGGACGCACCTTCTTATTTAATGGTTATTCTTTATATAGGCCAAGGGTTTGCAGCACTGTCAATAAAACAAAGGGTGGCTACTTTGAGGAATCTAAAATATACGCCAATTCCATATCTTGTTTTAAAATATTTGATGTTTTCAGTATGAAGACATTGAGAAGGTGTGTCCAAACTTTTGACTGGTATATGCATTTAAAAATTATTATATATATTAAAATAAAAAGTCTGAATATATCGAATGAAGACATCCCCACAGGAGAAATCAGATTTGGTCGAGTGATGTTTTCTAGTTTACAGGGAGCTGTAAAGCAGGAGATGAGCTTTCATCCGTTTAATAACAACAGGAGTAGGAGATAGATTTTGATTTCAGTCGAATGCACCCCAGCAAACCAATAACGTAGGCTCAACTCTGTCTTGTTTGCTTCAGGTGCATGCATTCAATATATTTCACATTTTATGAATGCTTTCCATGGAGCATGACCATGACCCATTATGCAATCATTTAATTTAGTGAACGTGTAAATCCTGCCAAATTATTTTATTCAGAGAAGGAAAAAACTGTTTATATAAGTGCAGCTCAAGGGCATTTAAAAAAAAATGTAAACACTATATTCTCTGTGTTCAACTGTTTATTACATCAGAAAAAGAAAAGAAAACAGTCAGTAGTAGAGGACATTTTGTCTTTATCATGGTGATATTTGAATGGACTGAGTGGCCCTGCTCTTGTTGAGTGATTAGAAGCATGAGACCACTTCCTCTGTGTGACCTTTTATAGTTGTCAGTTTTTAGTACAGAGGAAATTACAGCAATGGTTGTCTGCCCATTACTTCAGAGAGATAGAGACAGAGAGAAGGGAAAGGGCAGGAGGATGGACAGCCCTGGGAAGTAAGAATAGGGGGCGGGAGGGTTGAGGCAGTGCTTGAGAGAGGTGAGCGTGTCCTCCACAATGCTGTGGGTAGGAGAACATAAAGCTCTTTAATCAATGATCAGAGAACTACACTAACCATAGTCCTGTGGGCATCCAGAGAGCACATTGTTCCTCCCCATGTTTTCTTTTTCCTCTCCTCCTTTTTCTTTTTTAAATTTATTTTTTTACATGTCTGTGCTTCCTTCCGATCTTCATTCATCGCTGTCTGATCAGGCTCAGCCCCTCTGTGTCCTGTTTGGCTATATATCTCTGTGCTAAGACAATGGTATATAACGAAACACCCAGCTTTTCCAATCCCTTGTTGCTTTGCCCTCCAGCTAAACCCACACAGATGGGTGGACACACACACTCAAACACAAACACATACATAAGGGGGAAAAAGATATGTGAAGAAGCACCAGCATGCACAGCTCACTCTGAAGTAAACCTCTCTAATCCATCCCACATGTCACACCATCATATACAAACACACACACAGGATATGTGCTAATCCCTCTCTGTGAACACTGTGAAAAGTAGAGACATTTATTTTCTTTTTAAAATTTATTTTATCTTAATTTCCATATTGTATAATCCTAAAGACGGCATTTGTTGAAGTTTGCAACTACGAAAAGTTACAAAAATTGATTTCCAATCCAACGTGTCTCAACAAGCATGGAAATTTACCAAATGCTTCGGAGCACTGGCATCCGGCCCTTTAGGGTGATGAAGCGAGGCAGGTGCATACAGTAATATTGGCTGTCTATCCAACCTTTAAATTACCAATGCTGGTCTGATACTCTGGCAAACAGGGAGCAGGATGCCTCTGACTTATAGCCATTTTGACTGAAGCCTTGTCCCAGGCTCTAGATGGATCAGACCTCTGGCAACATCAATAACACGGCAGCCAGCCCTCTACCAAATTAGAGTGTTAAATTTGGAGGAGAAAAGCCAGTAGGTTGAAGTGTGTGCATGTGTGCGTGCGTGTGTATGTGTTTATGGGAGGAGACGGAGATAAATGGAGACAGGGACAGACTGGGGTGGCATATTATGAGTGTGGGTCTGTGGATAGATGTTCAGTTTGTCTGCTGGCTGTTGGAGTCCTTGGATAGGCTGTCTGGAGCAGCAAGAGGGCACATTCTCAATGCTGCATATAGAAGTGTATTGATTTTTCTGCCTCTCGCTCCCTGTGTCTTCCATCTTTTTTTTTTCTTGACTATCCTTCTTTCCCTCTGCCCTACTAGCTTTTCCCATCTCCCTGACTTTGTCTTTTATTACTCTGCTGGTCATTGTTATGACTCTCCCTGGCATAATGTTTTGATAGCCTCTTGAACTCCAACATGATACAACACAAGGCAGTCAATTGCTGTCTAACTGTATCTGTCCCCTGTAGGATCCTCTGCCTCAGCAAAATCACTTGTGTTTAAAAAAGAAGTCACCTCACTTTAAATCCATTCATTGCCTAATCAGTCATCCTCCCCTCTACTTTCCATCTCCAAGTTTCTCTTCTTTCTTTTCATGGTGTAATTCCACCATTTTTCCATATCAAACACTCCTGCCGAATCGAATCCAGCGCCACTGGCTGCTGCTTATTAAATGAATGGGCTTTGTTAAAGAGGAGCCTTAAGGGACTTTTGGTTCTATCGTGGTGTGGGATGAAATGGTGTTACATACCGCTCTGTGCTGACTGAGCATAGGCCCTTTGTATCCCGTTAACCAGGGAAATAACAGCACTACCAAAGTGTTGAAAATGAGCTCAGATCAACTATGCTGAGCCTTTTGTGTACATCATTAACTGTTAATGATATTAATGCAGACCAGTCTTAAATCCACTGAATTTCAATCAAATCCTACTGTCAGTTTCTCTGTAAACAGATGTACAACTTTGAGGATATCTCAGTGATTAGTCTCAGGTGAAGTCTACTAAGGAGAGGATGTCATTCTTTGAGGAAATAATCATGCCGGGACCCAAATACAGAAACCATGGAGGCAAAATGGAAATTTACAAAAAATTCACTCCTTTATTTTCAGCACACAAGTATGACTGAACAAAATTTCATTCAATACAAGTGTATTTTTCAAAAACAAACACTAAAAGTCCTAATCAAAACAACCAAATGTAGTAGATTATCTTGAGATCACAAATGAATTATATGCAGAAACAGAAGGGCTTTGTGACAGCAACCTGACGAATATGGAGGGAGAAAATGCATACTAAATAAATACACCAGGGAGAAGGGTAAGAAGGTGCAGGTGAATTCAATTAAGACAATAATGAGGATGGGAGATGGAAAAAAAGAAGACAGTAAGATGTAGAAATTAGCATGAAGAACTAACCTACAAAATGATTACTGATTACTACAGCTATAAAAAAAAGTCAGTAATTTGCCCCTCAGGGATAGGAGAGCAGAGACAAACAGAAACAAACAAATCCATTGTTTTACTGACAAACTAGTCTTTTCTTCATTCTTGCTACAGTTACTTGTTATGTTGTCAGTTTGTATTCCCTCAATGGTCAGACACAGTGTTACCACCCTAAGATTAGCCTTTAGGTCCGTATCCTCAGGTAAACAAGATGGTCTCAATTTCCAGTCAACTGAAAGATCTCTTACAAGTGTGAATCGATAACCCCTGTTTTACCCCCAAATCACAGTTTACAAGAGAATGTTGGACAGCAGGACAATAAGTACAGCTGGTATCAAAACCTTCTTTCATTTGTTCTTACAGAACAGAGCAAAACTACATCAATACTATCACGCTGTTAGTCATGGCATTAACTCCAGCAAACTATAGACTGGATGGACATGATGGATGTAGCCCTTTTTTAAACTCTATATTGCTCAGCCAGCTATACGTGCAACTTAGGTGCAGTTTGTTTGTTTTTTTAATTATGGTTGGATCTGCCCCTTAATGCATCTCCTCATACTGTGTTTCATTCTTAATCATAGTAAGAATGAAACATTCCATTATGCAAGAACATAATTCATTAATTTGAACTTGGAAGAGTTTTCATTTTTGTTGTTTTGTTCCTTTGAAAATTGATAATATGAAATATACCATAAAGTACATGAGGAATAACATAAACCGAGTACATAAGAAGAAGAGTAAAGATTAAAGAGAGCAATAAAACAAAAGCAGCCTTGATGAAGTACAGAGAGCTCAGTCAAACATGATTAACCTTTCCCAAGTCAAGCTGAGCTTTACTTGCTGAGCAACGTCCAAGAAGTGGGTAAGCACAAGGGCCAAACGCTGTGCCTGGCAAGGTCATCATCTAACATCAACAGCAGTGATATAAAAAACAAATTCTTGCTCCTTTGCAAAGCACTGTTGGTTTTCAATGAATAAACTCAAACCCATCCTGAGTAAATTTCACCAGGGAATTTTTATTTTCATGCTTTTTATGCAATTTTTTATTTTACATCAGCCAAAGCGCTCCAGCGAAAAAAAATATCTGTTATCAGTGTTCACTGTCTTCTGGAAATGGAGAGCATTCTTTAAACATGTAAAAGTCAATGACATGCCACTTAAGTTGGTAAAGCTAATACTCTGTGAAAATTTTTGGTTTATTATTCTGCAGCAAGCTTGGAAAAGCATAGAAAAGTCTTGAACAGGCGTTTTTATGGCATCATAAAAATGCTTTATTATGTTTGCTGCCACAACAAAACCTGGTGATTATTCAGCCTAGGAGCCCCATCACAGGCAGCTGTATTTTATTTTTTAGATTGTGTGACCCAGAGCTCCCATTATGGCAGATGAATGACTGCATCTCTTGACTGTTCCTGGTAGCAAATCCGCAACAGAATTGATAAACAAGTTTTGTTGTTGTTTTTATGAATATTTTCTCATCTCAAAGCCCTCTAAAGATCAGTTGGGAGGCAGACAAAAGTGTGGCGTTAACTCTAGTAATGCAGTAACAATCGATACTAAACTTCAGTTTTTTGTGTCCCTGGGCACAACATATGTCTTCTAATCATGCATTTGTCTTTTTATTACTCAGCTTTATACTCGCATATGCACAAAGCCCCTTTGTGTGACCATTTGTGGTCTTTTCTCCCATTCAGCTCTCAGTAACTTTGCATTTTTGTATTGCAAGTTTACGATAATTGATCCTAGTCCCATACCAGCCAAAATATGGCAAACATTTGCTCCTGTTGCCTTTATGAATGAGTCACATTCAAACCAGCTGACTCAATGAGGAGTAAAACAACTAAAAGTAAAATCTCACAGCAGATACAGCCATCAGCTGCTTGGTGGAGCATTCAGGCAACCTCATCTCTGCCTGTTTTATGGTACTCATTTTCATTTTGAAGCTGCTCAAAAGAAGATGAATGAAGACCCCTCCTGGGTTGTATGTCACCCTATTTAGAAAAAAAAAACAAGAACAAAAACCAAAGAGCATTTCACTCAGGGATTTTTTTTTCTTACCCAATGAAAAACTGAGTGTTTGTTGTCAGGCACAGACTTTGGGATCCTGCTGGTTTGTAGAGTTTCAGTGAAGCAAAGAACAACATCACCTCTGTGTGCCACCAATTGTGAGGTGATAGGGGCGATGGATGGAGACAGAGAGCTGGACGTGGTGCTGTCAGACAGAATAAAATCCTTTATGTGGAGTCATTGTGTGACTGTGCAGAGTAGAAAACACTCACCTGGTTGCATGATATAGGTTACAGTGGAGCATTCAAGTGCCATCAGATTAGATGTCAGGAATCAGCTTCCTTCTGCTGAAAGAGACAGGTAACAGTTCTATCCTCTCCGTGGTCAGAGAAATGAGACAAAATATCAGCTACTTTTATTACAACCAAATGCGGAGCATGTAGGCATTCATTTTATGGTAACAGGTCACTAGGCAGAGCATAAAAACAATGGCTGCCAAACATGATTTGAATACCAGCATCCTTGCGTGTTCCTCTCACGTTTCCGCACTCCATTTGCAGTCAGACACACGCGTGCACACCTGTCAGGATCTCAGCAAGTCACACATGCATGCACTTGCCGTCAAAAATGGAGCTGCCTGCCATCAAGGTTAACAGCGAAATGTATGATTTCGAATTGAGGTATTTTCTAGCTACAGACGAGTGGCAGCAGAGGGGATGAGTGCACTCAGCTGGGGGTTTTGAGTTGCCAAATTGCCTGACTGACTTTGCTCCTTCTCTGTGGTGCTAAAGGCAGAGCAGTGGCAGCGGTGTTTGGCTCCCAGCATCAGTCACAACGCATCATGTAGCAGCCAGCCCACAGCGGGTGCAAGGGCTGAGCGGTCTCTTCATGTAGGGCATGTCAGACACACCCACGGATCTGTCCCAGCGAGAAGGATTCAGAGACGAGGAAAAATTACAAGTCACAAGAGGGGGAAGGTCTCTAAATGGGTAGAGGATATGAAGGTGTAAATTATACAATTTTCTGAGTTTCTGCTGGCAAGCAGCACTCTGGGGTCATCTAAAGTAGTTCTTCTTTGTTGAGTTTTAAATATTTCTACAGGCAAACCCTCCTGCCCACAGCTTGCTTGTAGTAATAGTGCTGCAATGCTGTCAGAACAACTTCCTCGTGGTAACCACAGTGGGATAGAGACATACACACAGGGGAAGATGAGATTCCCTAACCACACGTGTGTGTGTGTGTGTGTGTGTGTGTGTGTTCGTGTGTGTTCGTGTTCCCTTCTATTACCAATTTTCTGACCTAAATCCATTTAGATAGTTGCATTGTGGAGACCTGACTAGATTTCAGGGACAAAAAACAAGTCCCTAAAGTTTAACTCATTCAATATAAGGTTAGGCAAGAAGTAGTTATCCTTAGGGTTTAGAACCCTGAAACGAATAAAAGTGTAATGTCCTCTAAAGGAATAGAAATAGAACTGCTCGTGTCGCCTTTCCTTTTCATTTAAAGCAAAAAAAAAAAATGTCGTGTGTCCAAAGTCAGTGAGGGTGTTTCCAAGCATGCTTGGCATATTTGTAGATTTTTGCAGAAAAGATTTGGAAAAAGTAGAATAGAAACTGAAGTATTTTGGAGTTTAATCATTGCCTTCTCAGCCAGTCTCAGCATTAGCCTCATCTCTTTTAAGCATATGTGTCAATCGCAGTGAGGAAATGGCTCATCATTTTCAAGTGTGGAAATAAGCTTCACCAAGCAAGAAAGTATTTTTGTTTTTGATTCAGTTTAACTAGACACAAATGTACACCATCGCACTGTGTTTCCAAGGGAGGTTATTCCTTTTAAAATTTCATTTAAAATTCTAGTGTGTCTCAGTGATGTGCACCTAGTGCTTAGTTCCATGATTTCTAACAATCACAGTTAGAAATGCAGTGTCTTTTAGGTGTGAAATGTTTCTGATCTATACACCCACCAAGAGTTATATCCAACACAGTCCAACACAGGTACAAAAATTAAATATGAATGACTTCAAAGAAACCCTCTCAGAGCAGCACCAGCTTCTTATTGAGAACAGTCTGGGCTTGGGTGAGGTTGGACAGGTAGGTCACCATTAACAGGTCATTGATGTTGGAATTGAGCATGTTCTCAAAGTCCTCAGGTGAGATAGTGGGTACTTTGTTTACCAGATCCATCAGGAAACGGCCCACGCTGTTGTCTGCTGTCACCTTGCCAGACAGCACATCCTCAATGTATGCCAGCACTGTGGTCAACATGTACAAACAGCATTAGATGACATATAACAGAAATATAAATGATAATTGGTTTTACAGCTTATTTGAAACAATGTTTAACAAATCATCAAAAGCATTTTTTCTTGCTAAAACCTCCTTATTATTCTGAAAATGCCGAAACTCACAAAATTCAACCATTTTCCAACCTCTTGCTTCTGATTTGCATGGAACTCCTTTGTAAATCTTTTGCACCACATGTGCTACAAGGGCATAAAAATATCAGAGGAGGACTGTGGATTTCAAGGTCAAAGCATACCATCATGTTCCTTGCACTTCATGTGGCACATTTTGCAGTGCAGCTTACTGAATACTGAAAATATGAAACAGCGTACTGCACTCGTTGCACACTTAATTTGACAGCATATTTTTCATTCACCGTGCATCTTGATGGAATTGTTCAATCACTTCATGTGTAACGCTGCAAATTCTTTAAGTCAAAATATAAATGATTCATAATCATTGGCAGTGTTTAAGCCCCTTTTTAGTTCTGTGGGTATATAAAATGTTATTAGACAGTTAAAAATGGGAGGATGTGGTTGATTCAATATTCTATTTCACAAAGCTCTGAAAATGAAAGCAAAGACAAATTGAAGAGAAGGGGGAAGAAACCCAAAGTGGATCGAATGTGTTTGTGATGATAAACCAGGATGGATTATTTTGCTGCCACTCTGACAGTCCAGATAATGCAATTTATTTAGCACGATCGGAGACGCTACAAGTGCTGCTCTTGTAACAATGGACCCTCAATTTGTTCGTCAGTCTCGCTTTACAGGGCTGTGGAATTGGGTTGTGTTGAATCCCTGGTATGTTACTCCTCCCCGGTCCTATCCAGGCTGATTCAGTGTGACGCTCGGCCCACAAGGTGCTCACTAAGAGTGCATCGGCTGCTTTCTGCTGTCTCGGGCTGCTGGTGCTGTAGCTAATCGCAAGTGTCATGCTTTTTCATATTTTGTGTTGTTGTGTGTGCGCGCTTGTGTGTGTGTATGTGTTTGCTTGGAGAAAAAAAAATTAAATATAGTTAAAAAGAGATGAAGTTGAAAGTGGAAAGTTTTATTTAAATTTGCAATGGACCAAAAGCCAGATTGGGCTAAAGTAGATTTCTAAACTTTCATCAGCTTCAGCTTTTTGTATATATATTTTTTTCTTGTATTGTGAAAGTGCAAGTTTGTTTGAATTAATTGTTTTTTCTGTAACGCATCTGAGCCTGTTTGCTTCTCTTTTTGTTTTGGGTTTGTTTTTGTGTTATATTTTGAAAAAAAAATTGCAATGGACTCTCGGGTTGTCTTGCTATTTACACAAAGAAAAATTGATAAATAACTCTAAATATGCTTTATATCTTAGATTCCTGAGAGTAGCCACCCTTTGCTGGTTTATTGACAGCGCTGCAAACCCTTGGCCTTTTCTCAATGAGCTTCATGATGTAATCACCTGAAATAGTTTCCACTACACAGGTGGGCCCTGTCAGGGTTCATTTGTGGAATTTCTTGAACTCTTAATGGTGTGGGGACCATCAGTTGTGTTGTGCAGAAGTCAGTTTGGTACACAGTTGAGAGCCCTATTTGACAACTGTTAGAATTCATATTGTGGTAAGAACCAATCAGCTAAGTAAAGAGAAACAACAGTCCATCATTGCTGAACTGAAGGTCAGTCAGTGGAGAAAATTACTAAAACTTTGAATGTGTGCCCAGTCACAAAAACCATCAAGTGCTACGATGAAACTGGTTCACATGAGGACTGCCCCAGGAAAGGAAGACCAAGAGTCACCTCTGCTGCTGAGGATAAATTCATCCGAGTCACCAGCCTCAGAAATTGCAAGTTAACAGCACTCAGATTAGAGCCCAGATAAATGCTACGAGTTCCAGTAGAAGACACATCTCTTCATCAAATGTTCAGAGGAGACTGCGCGAATCAGGCCTTTATGGTCAAATAGCTGCTAAGAAACTATGACTAAGGAAAAGCAACAAGCATAAGAGATTTTTTTGGGCCAAGAAACACAAGGAGTGGACATTAGAGCAGTGGAAATCTGTGCTTTGTTCTGATGAGTTCAGATTTGAGATCTTTGGTTCCACCTGCTGTGTCTTTGTGTGACGCAGAAAAGGATGGTCTCTACATGCATGGTTCCCATTGCGAAGCGTAGAGGAGGAGACGTGATGGTGTGGGGGTGCTTTGCTGGTGACACTGATGGGGATCTATTCAAAACTGAAGGCCACAGCATCCTGCAGTGACATCCCATCCGGATTGTATTTAGTTGGACCATCATTAATTTTTCAACAAGACAATGATCCCAAACACACCTCCAGGTTGCGTAAAGGCTGTTTGACCAAGTAAATGAGCCATGGAGTGCTGTCCCTGATGGCCTGTACTCCACAGTCAGCAGACCTAAACTCAGTCGAGATGGTTTAGGATGAGATGGACCACAGGGGGAAGGCAAAAGAGCCCTCAGTGCTCAGCATCTGTGGGAACTCGTCCTCATGAAGCACATCGAGAGAATGCCAAGAGTGTGCAAAGCAGTAATCAAAGCAAAGCGTGGCTTTAAAAACCATTAAATGAGAAGGTGTGTCCAACCTTTTGACTCGTGTGTGTATATATATGGTCTTGTTTTTCATTTTAATTTTTTATTTGGTAATACATCTTATTTGGGCTTTTTTCCTTTATGCGTCTCCACAGCTCTGTCTGTTTTGTGTCACATACACCAGCAGGGTTAACTTACCCCATTGAAATATGACTGAAATTGATCCCCGTACGATTTAAATAAATAATACTTTGGAACAGTTTAATATATTGGCAAGGTAGTAGGAGTCATTTGAGTAATCCAGTGTTGATTGCAACTTTAAGCATTCTTATTAATAATTAATGGAGCACTGTTAATGGTTACTTGTGGAATGGCTGAGCAGTGTGTTTGACATCTAGAACTACAGTTTAGATCCAGTGTTGCTTTCACCCCTTTTCACCTCTGGACACACTCTCTCTCTCACAGACACACAAAGGTGTGTAACGGCAACTAGACAAGGGACATCATATGTGGTCAGATGGACAGAAAAAGCTTCTCCCTCCCCTGCAGTGCTCATAAATCCTATTTTGTCAGACTCAGTGCAGTAATCACATCACTACACCTGCTCCATGAACAACCTTGCCTCTAAGATGTGAACACATTCCCAAAGGGTGCAGGCTTCTGTCTGCAGCTTTTGAAGTACATCAGGTGTTCTGATCATCCAATCAGCTCCTGCGAGATCAGTAGTCAGGAGACTGATCGATAGAATTACAAATGACTTCACACTGTTTGTAGTTTTTTGGCCTTTACATTCACCTACCCTAATCAGTTTTATCACTACATTGACAATGTGACTTTGCACAAAAGAACTTTCCGGTGTTTTATAGATTAACACTGACAATTGAAACCTTTGACTTTTGAGAGACAAAAAACAGATTTAGATGTACATTTACAAGCCGTTCAATAATGACATTAAATCATAGAGAACACACTTCTGAGGCAGCTGCTCCTAGACTTTTTTTTTTTTGCAGAATTTGCCTGATTGCTATCCCTTGGTCTTCCAGTTAAATGCAGACTGTGTCATTTCCACCCCTAGGGGTTTCTCAATAAAACTGATAATAAAAAAGGTAATTTGACAGCGTTGTGAAGGAGGATGAGGTTGTAGAAGTTGTTGTCTTACTACCATTGCCGCAAAAGTCTAGTGTGGGTAAAACTTTTTAATATAAAACCTCATGGTATCTTTCAGGGAAACAGGGGTAAGACGATAACGTCCGTCAGTGAATATTATTTTAACTCGAAACACGATATCTTGATGTTGGTAAGATGATATTTCAAATAAGCCAACCCTATCCCAAAACGCTTTCTCCAGATGAACAGATTCAACCTTTTGGGATTTACTTACCTGGATGATTGAGCATGCATCAAGACAATCTAACTCTATCAATTCATTCTAATGAAATATGTAACTTTAGCTAAGATAACGTTATTTTCTTACCTTCCCACTAAACATTGGCTGTTGGATAGATGTACAGATCTTTTTTTTATTGGATTTTGTTATTTATAAATATCAACATTATTGTTTGAAAAATAACACAAAAGAACAGATTATTTATAAACAAAAACAATTTATTACGTGTTGGCCAATTTATTTTTTGTGCTTATTTTACATTTTCTTGTTTTTCCTTAATTGGTTTATTTATTTGTTGAATAAATCAACTTAATTGTTTGTAACCAGGCTAAAACTTTATTAAAATGTGTTGAAAGATTAAAAACATTGAGATCCATGTTAAAATATAAAATAATAATAGTATTTAGTATTTAGAAAAACTTTTTGAAATTCCTTTTAGAAGGAGTACAATGTGTTTACTAAGTTTAAAAGAGCTTTTGCACTATATATGATTATTTTTTATGAGTACCCTGTTTTATTGTGAAGAGCTTTGAAAGAGGAAGTCAATGTTGTTGTGATCGGCAGCAGGACAGACAAGTTGCGATGGAGTTTATACAAGTGTATGTATGAACTGGACTATCTGCTCGACAGTCTTTGTTGATGTGCACATTTTGCAAACTGTCTGTGAGAAGCTGGGGACATATCTGGTCGAAATCCACCATGCAGCTGCTCACTTTTGTTTTAGCTTAAGAGCCCACAAAATCTTGGAGATGTCCGCTGATCACTGCATTCCTTCACACACAACTTTTTGTGTACAGGAAACATGCCCTCCACTCTTTGGACACATGGGACCACAGAGCCTTCAGAAGCAGTATAAAAACAATCTCTATAATGAGTCGAAGTTTGCCATTGAAAAAACGTCCACAACAACCACATTTTGGCCCGTACCTGGAGGTCATATGGATAACAACACTAGACGTTGCCTGGTGTTACAAAACAAACCCTTCAGTAGCTGAAAATTGCACGTCCATAGTTGCATATGCAACTATCCATAATTAACATTTAGCTGATTATCCCTTCGAGGTCATTTTTTTTGTGTATGTTCAAGCAGCTTACTAAGCAGCTTCTGTTGTTAGGTTTGCCACTGGCAGTCACGCTATATTGCCTTGCACCATTTATGGTGTATTACACTGAATCTGTTCTGTACACTGAAATGTCTTCTGTTTATCACCTTCGCCTCTCCGTGTGGGATGCACTGGCATTTGCCTCCCAGGTAGACACTAAGCCGAAGTTGTTGGTATGATCAAAAAATGATGGCATATGCAGCAGGTCAGGTGTTTTCTGCTGAATATTCCCCATCAAAGGCCACAGGATGTTATACAAGAAGTCAGTTTTGATAATCTCACCGAGGGACAAATTGGAGGCGCACAACATCTGGAAAGTTGAAAAAATAGCAAAGAATGGTCCTGGTCCCAGCCCTTGACTTGACACATCACTCTAAGTTTTGAAAAAAGTAGAATTTTGAAGCAAAAACTGCTGTTTGGTTTCTGAGTCATAGCTGGAGATCCAGCATTTTTTACCACCAATGATCCTCCACTCAAAAGTCAGGCCATTTGAAAACAAAATTGGTATTTGACCTTGGGGTCAGTGGTAAAATCACACAAGTACATAGGATCAGAACAGGTCTACCAGGGACTGTTCTGAAAATAGTTGTATGCAATAGCTTGGTAGCTGGCAAGAGTAAAGTGCAAAATTTACATTGTTCAGTTTGTAGCACAGATGCAACTGACTTTTCGTTAAAACCATGCGATTATATTTTTAAATCCCCACTTGTTTTAATAGAGTAACCAATAGGAAGTGAAAATATTGCAATTATATAGCATTTCACCAAGAAAGAGGAAGTACAAAGATAATTTTTAAAACCTGAAAACCACAGTTGTGATAGCCTCCAGCTCCCTAATGACCCTTAACTGGATAAATACAAGAGGATGGATGGATGGAATGAATTGCATTCAGTTAAACCATATTTAATTTTCTTCTAAAACTACCAGTCTTCACACGTATCTTGTGTACCACTGCTTTAGACTGGTAAAGGGAGAGCAGGAAGCAGCTTTTTCCCAGGGAGTTGAGACTGGCTGTTGTGTACATGATCCCTTAACTTGTAGGCCTGAGAAGTTTAGTGTAATGCTCCAGACTGCAGACCGACAGCTCTTGGGTGCATTAAATTGACGGTTGGGGCACCGACATCAGTAAGAGGCGAGAGCTGCACTACCCACAAGTAAACTTAACCTCTGTCTCACTCTATCTCTTCTTCTGCCCTTTTCCACTTTCTTACCTTCCCTTTCCACCTTTGTGTAGCTCACCTCTGTAAATCAATCACTTTGAAGTAATCTAAGATTGCATTGGGGTCTGCATCTCTGTGCTAGAGAGACGTGTTATCTATATTTCAACACAAAGCGGTTTTATATTTCCCCAGTGTGTATTCAGCTTGCAGTGGCAGTAATTGTGGCTGATCTGCACTGAGTGACTTTCCTGCCCAGGGGACACTGATACATGGCTAATGTTCAGACATGTGAGTCTCTATGTCATTCCTGTCAGAGGCGAGATGGAAATTTGAAGTCATATAGGTCATACGGATTATTGACTGAACCGTAGACTTTGGCAGAGCAGACAGTAGAGCCAACTTTTTACAATGGGTGTATTTTTCATCATGGAAAGTCATGCCGCACCTAATTATCTTAAAGAGCACTTCTAGTTTTATACAATCTGGCCTAGTACTCATTGCTGAGCTGTGCAAACACTAGAAGTATTAAGGAGAAGATAAGAATGATTAGAACTTAGGTGTGAGATCCCTAAAAGTTAAATGGGCTTTCATTGCTTTCTCATTTCCTGTGTGTCTGTATACCATAAAAGGTGTGACTATGAAGTTCAGCAAGTCTGCACCTAAAAATTAAAAACATTGTTTTTAATTTTTTGACGTGCACATCGTTTCTGAAACATCGCCAGGAAGTCACGTTTTGCCCTCTTCTTCTTGCGTGTCCGCAGCATTGTTTCAACATTTCTAGTTTTTTGCGTATTTTACTCTATTTTAAATTCTAGACTCCCCAAGTGTGGGGAATTCTTGGAGTTATACAGCACAGATGTTGCCACTTTCATATACAAAAAATGAACTTGTGATAAAATAGATGTTCACGGTGGCCATTGAACAAGTGACTATATAAATATTTCACACTGCACACACAGATGAGCTGCCACAGTGATGACAACAACTCTAGTGAAGCCCATACTTTGCAGTTTAGCCCTGGCATTCATCTGGCTCTAACATTTCTGTGTGCTTCGGTACCTTTTCGGAATGTATTGTAGCATTAAAGTTTTATGGGCCAGCTCTTTCTTGGGCCTAGGTGATGGCTTATCACGCTCAGAGAGGGGGAACACTTGAACAGGCTGAGGTATGATCTATGTCTCAGCAAAGCTATTACAAGGTTCACGGAGTCCAAGCACAGCTAAATGGTGGGTGATAAGCAGGTGTATATACAGCAAATGTAAGTGCATATGTGTGCAGTTTTGCCACATGTGGGTGTGCGTGTCACACATTTATTCATGCAGACTTCAGTGTTTCTGTCAGCACAACCTTTTCAGCAGGCTTCCATTCAGATGAATTTGCTAACCACTCAGCCTCAGACTTCATAGGACTTGAGACATTTCCCCAAGTGCAATCCTCTTTTATGGTCCATTCTAAATCCTGTGTGTGTACGAGCACACATCGAGGAGTAGCTTCCCAAATATGCCACAACGCTAAGATAATCTCTCTCTTGAGAGGCTTAGAAAAAAACTAAAGATGACCCAATGGAGCAGTAAAATGTCACCCAGCAGAACATATTTCATAAAACTCTGCAGAGGAATGAAGAGATGTTGCAATATCTGCTCATTGTCAGGGATGAAGACTTTACATTATCTGTTTTGTGAGTATGAATTTGTGTCACACCGCAGACCTTAGCCCTGGAAGTTGAAACCCTGCAAGGCTGAAAATGTCTCTCTTTTGCTATATCTGCCTATTTCCGTGTGTCTATGTCAGGGACAAGTTTCTCTATCTTTCCCCTTGTCTTTTTTCGTACTCTAGCCTCCAATCTTTCTTCTTCGGTCTTCGGCACAGAAGGAGAAAGACACACAGAAAGGATAGAAGGAGCGACCTATTTAAAGACCAGTGTGTAATTAATCATAAGCTAGCAGCATTAAGAGAGGAAGAAATGTATGACAGTTCTCTCTGTGGCTTTCTGTCCCTCTCTAGTTGGCATTTTCTCATACTTGTGCTTCTCTTTAATAAATGTGAATTTCTATCTTCTCCTCCCATCTGTGTCACGGACCAGGGGCTTTATCTCCTCCCTCTCATACTTTTTAAAAACTGTTTTCCAATTATATAATAACCGCAGTTAATATACGTGTACAGACATGCCCACAAGTACACTGTTCCAAAAAATAGTAATGTCAAAGTATCTTACTGTATATTTTACAGTTTTGTACTGTCTTTCTAGAATATCATTAAATTTACATAAGTAGACTGTAATTTTACATGTCAAAGGTAAAATAACATATCATTACTGTAAATATAGTAAAACACAATTTACTTCTTTTTAATTATATTTTTTGTACATATGCATATTTAGATTGTAAAAATACATTCAGAAATGTATCATAATTTCACAAATATTTGTCTGTTATGTGAGAGAATGATCTGTTAAATTCAAATTTAATACTATGGAAAAATATATAAAATGATCAAAAATTAATGAGAATAATCAATAATTTAAGGAGTATTTGAATTATAATTTTGCTGAAAATTTCATGTCATCTAGGTCTGATTCAATAATTCAGAGGTAACAAGTGAAAATATAATTAATAGGAATAAAAACTAAAAAAAAAACATATAAAACATTGCACGGCCACTCTGTGCTAATTATATATTTTAAAAAATAAATGTAGAGGTAGGAATTGCAATTAATATAAATCTCAAAGTATTCACAACATTCCTGAACAGAAATAGGCCTCTGCAACTGGGGTGAGGGTGTGGCCATGAAAACAATGTGACATGCCATTGGATGTTGGGACACATAATAACATGACGCTAAGCATCGGCCAATGAATGTGAACTAACAACCACAAGGTCGCGGGTATGGCTGCACTGTAGGAAAAAATCCTAATATAAAAGTATTTTACTGCATTTTACAGTTTTGTTCTGTTCTTCAAGAATATCATTAAAGTTAGGTAAATAGACTGTGATTTCACATTTCAAATGTAAATTAACGTTAAATCACTGTAATGCAATAAAACAGAATTTTATTGATATATTGATATACCTTTATTAGTCCCACAAGGGGAAATTTCACAAATATCTGTCCGTTATTTGAAAGATTGAACTGTTGAATTCAAATGTAATGCTATGGATTTGATTTGATTTGATATACCTTTATTAGTCCCACAAGGGGAAATTTCATAAGGCTGCCGACCTATTGCACGCAATGGCGGCGCCATCTTACCCTCCGACCATACATACATTACACAAAACATCACATGGGGAAGACAGGTCAGAGAGGTATAACAATGGAAAATGCACCACATGAGGAAAGATAAGGAGAAAAAAAAGAACTCCCCCCCAGACTGAGCTCCAACAGGGTGATCAGTTTGAGAACAGAAAAAAACACCTCTGCACATAGCACATGAAAAAACTCTTAATACACCAAAGAAACACATGACAAGCAAGCAGGGGTGGGTAAAGGGTGAGAGACAGCCGATTTAGACAGTACATCCGGGCCTGCAGCCTGTACGCTGGTCTCCTTGATCCACCGTCAGCATCAGAGGGGAATAAGCGTCGAAGGCGTTTGGAAAGGGAGGGGGGATGAGTGTGTGGAAAAGTATATAACATGATTCCTATAACCTTGTGTTACATCACATAAGTATTATTATCATTGCTATTTAGGGCAATTGCGGCTCAAGAGTTGGCAGTTTGCCTTGTGATCAGAAGGTTGCCGGTTCGAGCCCCGGCTCGGACACTCTCGGTATTGTGTCTGTGGTCAAGACTCTTCGCCTACTGGTGATGGCCAGAGGGGCCGATGGTGCGATATGGCAACCTCGCCTCTGTCAGTCTCTCCCAGGGCATGCAATCCATTATTATTTAAACCAACTGTTAACTGTATATTTCTGTACATTTACGTATTATGATTCATATTGCCACATTCATTGACCTTGTTTATAGGTAATTTCATTGTTTGATCACGTTAAAATGTTCCTAATTTGATGTCTAAAAGCACTTGGAAAAGGCAGAATCCCATGTGAGATTAGCGTAACAAACTGTATTTTCATTACTGAAAATAACTGTATTTTCATGAGGAAGTTATTTTCTGTTATTTTACGGTAGTATTTTGGCGCCCCAGCTGCCAGAATATTACCGTTTTTTTAAGATGTTTTTTTTAACAGTGTACTAGATGCAATGGGCTGGCTTTGTGTCTTCTTAAACATTCAAGCAGAACCTTGATGTGTACTGAAACTTTCCTGTACTCAATCCATACCTATGATTTCAGCACCAAGTCTGCAGGCTATTGTTTGTGGACAGATGGTGAAGAACACGGTCTCATTTGTGTGTAATAAGTCGTTACTAATTGTCTGCAGATTGGATCAATGTTCTATTCTGCTACAGCTCAGCTCCTTGTCTGTGTATTACCATAGACTGCACTGCCACCATTTATCACTGCTGGTAGAGGAAAAGTCCTTTTAAACTCATTATTAAGGCAATTTTGCTAGAACTACTTTAATTATAGCAAGAAATCATTTCTTTTGTGGCAAAAATTGAACCAATAGGAATTCATTTATGAGGTTTTTAAGGCATAAATGCATACATTCCCATATACATGAATAAACACAGCTGCCACACACAAGCTTTGCTCTAATTTTTCCTATCAGCTGGCAATGCCATTCACTGATATCTTAAAGAGCTTATGGATTACTTTTGAAGATCTGTCACTCTAATTTTTCACGATTGCAAAGAAGAGCCTTGTGCGACATTAATTCCAACAGCACCACAAGCCAAATCTATAGTGATACTCTCTGTGGTTTGACTGAATGGGGGTATAGTCATAAGGAGTTTGCCTTTTGGGTTCTGAAGCCTTTTTCATTGATAACCTGGTCCTCAGCTGCCAGTTACTTTGTGTGCATCGCTACCTTTTCTACTGCACCAGTCAAGACTTGAGACATTTGTGTAACTGATTGAATGCCCCAAAACTGACAGAGATAATCAAATGGTAGACCTATTTTTGGCAGTATGTGGTAAAGTTTGAGTAAGTGTGACTCAAGCAGTTTATTTAAGTGGGAAAGAGACCATTGGTTTATTTCATTGCAACTTAAATGTAAACATTTAAAAGATAACATGTAGAGGTTTGTCGAAGAAGCCATATAGATATTTAAAACTCCAACATATTAGACTGTCTTTTTTTCTTTCAAACATATGAAACATAAACAGATTTCCCTAACATTTGTCTTGCATATTTATTTTTCCATTAATACTCGGCCAATCTCTGCTGGGATCAGCTAGTCGTTGTTTTTTGAGGCGTTCCAAACTGTGTTACCAACAGGGAAACTGCAGAAAGTCTCTACCTTCAAACTATGGAACATCAGCACTAACAATAGTTTAAGGATGTGTCTTGTCTCTTCTTTACTTTTTTAATTTTTGCTTTATCAGCAATTATAGATGCTGATACTGAAAGGCATTTACTAACAACATATAGCCAATATGGGCCAACCAGTAAATTGTTGGTGCTCTAATATAAAGTTGTATACTTGAAGTCTTGCTTCAGCCAGGTTGATCTCTACCTTAGCATATAAATTTGGTTTTAATACGAGCAGACGATACTTTTTATGGGGAATTAGACAATTATTAGCTCTTTTATATTTGAAGTGCATACCATAAGGGTATCTCGCTGATACTGATACCTTCAAACACTGCACAACAACATTGCGAAGGACATTTGCTTCGCCCCCAATTCCAGTTAATGGTTTTATTTATATTATACAATGTAAAATGTAAAAAAGTACATTTTACAATGAATTACATTTTTTTAAATTAAATGTGGATTTCTAAGATTTGCAAATCATTGCATTCTGTTTAAATTTTACAAAACATCCTAACTTAATTGGAATTGGGTTAAGTTAATATTAGCTTTGAGGCACTATGATTTCTCTCTATTCAAGAGAGGTCAAGAGAATAAAGTTCAATAGAATCTGTGCCGAGCTGAAATAAAAAACATTATCGTCACTACTATTCATCACTGATTATTTATCCCTAATTTTCCATTAAAAAGAATTCTATGCATTTCTCCTTTTTTATTTTTTTTTATTTGAAGTATGAAACATTATTGACTTTCAAGTCACTCGCTTTGAAGCTAAATGCATGTGTGTTACATGTGCACTGGTATTTATGGCGGCTAACCACCATTTCCACATTACCAATTTACCTTTAGCCCTGGTGGATGAATTGATAGACAGATAACAACTCAGAAGGTGTCTGTCCTTTACCTCTTTCCTTCATTTCCGCAATTTTTCTTTACCCGACATTTTCAAACCCAACCAAGCCTTCAAATTGACCATATCCTAAGTGTGTTTTCACTTTGTCATACACTACTAGTACTTAGAGATTTCCCCATTTCCATCAGCACGTCATTAACCTTTAAGCAATGTATGTTTTCAAATCACGTACAGTGTTGCTTTTTCCTCCCCACTGCTGAATTAAGAAATGAGCCTGTCTCTAATGGTTTTTCTCATTCGGCGAATCACTTTTATGTATTTTCAAAGCCAGCATTTCCATCATTGCCCCAGCCCGCTGTATCAACAGCAGCCCCTCTGCAACAGCAGGAGTTTATCACCATGTTTCACAGAAAATTGAACACGCGGCCACATTATATCTCGTGTGCATGCAATGAGTCAGGGTCAGAGAAACATCCAGATATTCACACACATATGCTTCCAGATGTGCACATGTATAAAGACAGTAACGCACCCACCATTGCAAGTGTTCCCACACTTTTAGACCAAGTGTACTCTGTGTTGTGCACAGCATCTCTATGCTCATACATCATTAAGTGAGCCTGGGTGTTATTATGGAGAAGATGCAGTGTATTAGATGCCCTGACAGATTGTGTCAGGGCCTGCAATCCTATCAGGATTGGATAATAAAAAGACACTTAATCTAGGCAGTTCCCTACAGTCCTTTGCACACAGAATAAAAAATCCTGATGATCATTCTGTGCTCTAACTGTCCTTGTCAAATTTTCTCCTCCCTCTGTCCCATACTAAAATATAAGTTCAATAATTACAAGTTAATCTCAATCTCCACCATTCATCTGCCAAAACATTTCCCATGAAAAGGCACAGAGTTATAGCCCACCAACGTAAAATGCGTTTATTACCTTCTCGGCAACTCACTAATGGGCCATAGAAATAGGTCCCTGCATCAGTATGGATGACTAGAGTATGATCAGCTAATTTATGAGGACCTTGTCTCATCAGTAAGACCTGAGATGTGGGACAGTCAACTTAGCATGCTGTCCTTCTGGTGTGCCCCATTTTACTATCATTCATGATAAATAGGGGCATGACAGACACAACAACAGCCAATCCGTCACCTTGTTGAAAGTCATAGAGTCTGAGACATACTGTCTGCCTATGCTCTTCTTCTATCCCTGCCAGAGAGGAGCCAAAAATGAGCTCAGTAAGGGTAATGACAGAGGTATAATGCGGGCACATTGCCTGTTATAGTTTGTGAAGACACTTTTATAATGCTCTCTATCTATAGAAATATACCTGATAAATTCAGTTAACTTCTCCCTCGTCTTGTTTTCTTTCCTGACAGTGGAGAGTAATCCATGCCAGACCAATCCTTGCCTCCATGGTGGAAGCTGCCTGCAGGAAGGGGATGGTTACAGTTGCTACTGTCCTCAGGGGTTCTCTGGAGAGAGCTGTGAGATCGGTGAGTCACTGCCAGGTCAGGTATGAGTGAGGGAACCTCAGAGGTCAGCAGCTGCAAACTGCTGTGTCCCTGAAGCATAGGGGGAAATAATGACAGGCATATTCTGACTTAACATTTAACATATGCAGTCTACTGTGAGGTGACTTCACGAGGAAATGGCAGATTGCCTCTGTGGGCCTTGTTTCCATATTATGTGTTTGAATAACTGATTACAATCTCAGCCGCTTCACTGTCAGGTCCAGGATGCCTGGGTCAAGCTCCCTGACTGAAAATGAACATGGAATCTCCATATGCTGCAAGTCGGCCGTTTGTGCCAGAGGCTGTTCAAGATGAAGTATAGAGTATGTGCCTCAACTGTGTGTGAGTGTGTGTGTGTGTTTTCACCTTCTGCCCTGAGAGCAGTGGGCAGCTCATGTTTCCACTCAGCTATGTGATGTGAGAATGTGTCTGTCAGAAAATGGCAGTGCAGTGATTTAGGTGAATGAGGCTGTGTGTGTGACACAAGGACATATAGGCCACAGAGGAGCTCTGAGCTCACTGAGCAGTGGAGCAGCTGATTAAAGTATTGTCGAAGCGGTGCACGCCGCAGTGGATGAGGGAAAATACAGGAAAGAAAAGGAAGATGTGGCAGTAGTAGAAAATATCAAAGTGACTTTACTACTTTGAATGGCACTTTAAAAACTGAGAAACACTCAGTGGAAGACTTTGACTGAGCTTAAACACATCACCTTTGATGCAAAGTTGTTGACAGCATTCAGTCTGACATTGATTCTGGGTCCTGGCCAAATTTCTGTGGGAAGACTACAGTAAATGTTAGCTTGTGCACAAGAGTTACACGATGTTGCAGTATATGCATATCAAGCCATGTCCTGTTTTTGTGTTGTCCTTGCTGTAACAGCTCCAACAGATGAATTACAAACATCTCCAGTTGTGGTTCCGTCGTCCATGGTCTGATGTCTATGGTGTGATGGTCTTTTTCAGTTTTTCACAGTCATCCATGCAAAGACATTCGGCCACGCTGTGGTTTTAATGATCAATACTTATGGAAAGGAGTCACAGATCAGGGGTGAATATATTGACCTGGCTCTGATTATTCAATGCCTTTTAATGCTTTGACTCAAAAGTACCTATTATATAACATTTAGGCATGCCTGTGCATGAATGTCATTGAGGATCAATCAACACAACACTGGATCAATGAAAATTGATGCCAAATGAATGTATAACATCCACGAATGCACTTTGTAATGATTTTTAGCCATTGGATTTGGTTAAGGCTGCATAAAGCTTGATGGTTTATAGAAGCAGCTAGAATAAATTGTGATATTTTAGCTAAAATGTTTGGGCAGAAAAGCACTAAAAAGTCACAAAATATTGGTTATTTACTTATTTCTTAATTTCTGTGTCTCTCTTTGGCTTTCTTTTCTTTGAAGTTGTTATTTCCCAATGTAACTAAATTGCTGTGATGGCAATTAGGACAGCTGCATATCTGATGTGTTTTGCTATTACTTACCGCTAAAGGCAAAAAAGGTTAGCAACCTATAACAGAACATGCTTGACTACAATTTAAATATGTGCTATTTTGAAGAGGGAGTAGAAAGTCAGCTTTAATAACAGTGTTTCATTTCACATGTGTAGCCTCAGTGTCCTTAATCAGTCACTGATGGACAGCTTATTGAAGAGCTTCCATCTTTTTTCTTCTGGTTCAAATTGATTTTAGACAGCCAATACAATCCTATTATAGCCATAAAATCCAATAAACCAGTATTCCACCCATTGCCCCTACTCCATACAAGGTGATTATTTAGGCAAAATGATGCAATGTCATCCTTAGGGACTGTCTCTGGAACTTTTGGGAATTCTTTGGCGAAAAGCATTTTAAAGAACTGGTGTCTTCATGCTTTTTGTTTCCTCTGTGAGTTTGTAGTTAGTATTTATGGAGGTGTGACAGTGTAAAAATTATCTTCCAACTCCACTCTAACTTCTATTCAGGGCTCTAACTTTATCTAAACCCACAGAAGGCTGTCAGTAAGACATATGGGCAGTAATAAATCTAAAGACATTAACAATCTTGTTTGAAGTTGTGGTATCCCACTGATCATGAGAACCAATTTTTAGAATGCTGCAATAGAAAAAGTGGTTGATGAGGCACATCAAAGCCTCTAAGTTTGATGGCCATGTGTTGATACACAGTGATTAATTATATTATCCATATCCCACAGCTGGAATGAGTTGGAGATACAGAATAATTTAATAAACATTTACTGCACAAATAAAATAGTTGAAGGACTTGTTGAAGTGATTATCTTTAATGATTCTTGTTGTAACAATGAAGTGTGTGGATTGCAACGTTAAGGTAAGGAGGCAAAGTTGACAGTTAACAGAAAGCTTTTAAATGCTATCCCAACAAATGCAACTTGAGCGGGGACAAACAAGAGCTTGTGAAAGGTAGGACACAACAGGTACATTCACAGAAAGCCTGACAAAGAGGGCAGGACTATTTATACACTGGAGGCTAATTGAAAACTAGAAAAAAGAAGCACATTCTGAGATGCATTACAAACCTAATAACTAACGCAGTTCACTATACAGCACACTTAATTATCAGGGCTCTAGACTAACTTTTTGCCATGGGCGTACTGGTACGCCTAACTTTAAAAAGTTAGGTGTACCGGCACAAAAGTTAGGCGCACACAAATTTTATAATAATTTATATAATATAATGTGTTTTTCTGGATACACTGTGCTTTTTCAGCATTCAAAGATTGATGACACTGTGTCAGAGCACTGGCTATGAATTTCAGAAGGATCAGGCCTTAACAGAAAAGTTATCAATAGTTCTTTTCCTATTACAGCTACATCCACTTCTGTCGTGCCTAGGCTGCTCACTAGGGCTGGGTATCATCACTGATTTCTATAATCCATTCGATTCCGGTTTTCAAAGTCCCGATTTGATTCAACTTAGCCTCAGACAGTCAGAAATATTATAATTCTGATCATTTATCAGTACTGACTTCATCAGAATTGTGAACATCACAGCAGATGCCTTTGTGTGAAAGTAACTGAGAATAAAACACAGAAAAACATGAAGGAGATTTTCCTGGTCTGGCTTTTTATAGCAGATAACCTTAAAAATATTCTACAATGTTCTGTATATAAAGTTTAAATTTCTTCAGTATTGAACAACAGAAAAAATAGGCTTTCTTGTCCGAGGTCATTTAAGTGACAAAAAGAAAAGAAAAAGACAGCAGCCGACAGCGCTGTAAACAACGGTAGACTGGTGGGTAATAAGCGAATGAATAATACAGAAAACAGAGATTGGAGACGGGAAACTGTTCTTGAAGTACAGAGAGAGATAGAGAGAGAGCTAGCTGTGCATGAAGTGTGTTTTTAATAGTCGTGGAAGCAAAACAGCAAAATTCATGATGACATTGATCAAATGTGAAGCGTAGTTTGCTGCTTCTTTTGCTGCTGGCTTGGTGAATTTTGGTTGGAGAGAGACAAAACCTGCAGCTCAGAATCAGCGCAAAAAGACGTAATCACAGCGCGGACCGGACGCATCAGAATCGCTAAGCTCCGACAGCGTGTCCGTCTACGGGCCGTCGGGTGAGAAAGCCGAGAAAGACAAAGCTGATTCTGATGCGTCGGCTCTGTGTTTACGTCTTTGTGTGGAGTCCGTGTACCTGCTCTCAATTACTGTTTGGTTGTTGTTGAAATGGTTTTGTGAGCTTTAATCTGAGAATCTGGCGTTTCTGGCAAAACACAGTTATATTTAAAAGTCGATTCAGGATTTAATGAATTGATATCGCTTTATTCAAGCTACTCACCTCCCACTTCCACCTGCACTTTCAACTGGACCACGGCCAATCAGAGAGGTCCCGCCCCTTACTATCTCTGATTGGTTTAGTCCACGATAGGGGCATAATGTGTGTCTGTTGTTGACCACAGGGAAGGTTGCAGATTTTTTTTTTTTTTTTGCTACCCGAACAGTTGGTCGCACAGGTGCAACCAAATATTTTTTTTAGTCGCACCACTGAAAAATTTGGTCGCATTTGCGACCAAATTGGTCGCACTCTAGAGCCCTGATTATTGTTGAGTGATGACTAAAAGGCTTGTTGAGAAATGATAGGTATGTGTGGGTGCGAAATGCTGGGTGCTTTTAATTAAAAAAATGAAAGGACTTAAGTTTGTGTGAGCCAAACAACTTTAACAAGAGCACAGCAGCACAACAAGCATCGACTTCGTACATCTACTTTTCAAAACAGAGATCTGCCAGCCTTCTACAACTGAGGTTAATAAAAGCCCCATTTACTTTTTTATGAAAAAACACACAAACCAGATGCAGTGCCCCCAGGCATTAGTGTATCCTAAGTAACCATGATAATAAATATTAAATCTTGTTTAAAAATCTTTCTTATATTTATTAATACTAAAATCTCTAAATTTCACACACACTATAACTTTATCTGCCAGCTGTAAACACTGATTGAATCCTAATGGAACAGACCTGAGGGGTGTACTATGAAGTGAGATTAGTGTCTTAGCTATGCTAAGCTTAAAATCAGAGGGTTTTTTTTTTTTTGTATCATGAAAGAGGCTCCTTTCTCACCTGGCTAAGTCATAGTGGTAACTTTAACATTTCATTTACACCATGTTTTACATTAAGTGCATTATAGATTCTCTGTTGGCAGATCTGTTTTATATGTGGAAGTTGTTAAGCCACACCTTACTAAAACCACCACCAAATGAAGTGCACACCACAATATCACAGGAAGGTGCATAAATTAATTTAGTGATGCCAAAAATGTATAAATGCCATTATAACTGATCCTAATCTGCTGCTAAGTCTATTTTACACTGCTGGAATTGCAGCTACTAGAAGACAGAACACACACCAATATTACCTGTTCAGTGAATGAAAGTAATTTCACTTTGATCTGTTGACAAATTTCCATGTCTCCTTTATTGGGCTATGGGACAGTAACCTTTAATGTTAAAACGTATCCAGTTTAAAGTTTCAGAAGTCTAATGTGCAGCCAACAGCGTAGAAACAGACAGCAGTGCTGAGAGCGCACTCAGCAATAAAATGATTAACTCGCATTGGAATTGTTTATTTTACTGCTCTGTGCGCTAAAGCGCCAGATTAATGATTTTCTGAAGCATTAATCTCGTCTCTTATTTGCGACAGTTACATTTTACTTTTAGGTTTTTTTTTATGGGCTTTATAGATTTTTATCATCATCATCTGATAATGTCTCTGCTTGGAATAAGCAGCACTCACAGAGATTATTTTGTGTGGAAGAAATGTCATGTGACCCACCAATGGCCCATTTTTATGTGAGTGTGCACAGAAGCACGAAGCTCTGCTTAACAGAGAAAGTTAATAATCACAACTGTGATACAAGTCAATGGGGTTTAAAAATTTTGTGAAATCCTTCCTCTACGAAACTAGTATTAGTATACCTCTCTGGTCTGACTTTACTTGACTGGACTCTCATAATCAACTTGAGAGTGTCTCCACTTTACAATGACACTTAAATGCATGAAGTAAACTAGATCATTAACTTTTCTCAGTGTTAATTTTTCAACAATACACGTGTAATACTATTAACCAACAGTTTAAATGCAAAACCTGAAACCAGATGCATATGATAGTCCACAAATCATCCAGTTTCTATAAAAGAATTAGGTAGTAGTGAGAATTTGTGCAAGTCATGGACATACATGACATGCACACGCAGTTTCCTAGTTTTAGTGATAACTATCCTTTCATTTTATCATCAAGTATTAAATACTTTATGAGATCTTTTAAAGTGCGAGCGCTACAAATGTTTTACATTAATGGTACAGCTTCTATGAATATCCACAGCCATATGTAGCAGTTGTTCATGGTGACAAATGCTCTGGTGCTTTTGGAGGGTTTTGCCCATGTGACACAATGTGTTCATTGCCATCCATTCTGTTAAAAGGTCTATTAAGTATTAACTGCACTGCAAACTAATATATTTATGCCCATTTCATTCTAACTGGAGAGGGAAAAGCAGCCTTATGCACATAAATTCATAAAGCAAAATCAAGTACATGTTTAGTTTTATCTCATACTATTTTTTTGTCTGTGTATGTTCACAGTGTCACTCGTGGGTTTTTTTGTAGTTTTGTGTGGTATCTTTCCTGTACTCCTATGTTTTGTAAAAAGAATGCTCCCACATTCATCACATAAAACACCACGATTACATTTTAGTTAGAGTGATTTTGTTTGTTCATGACCTTGAAAATGGCAGCAGCCATACACTTCATTCTTCAGTACTTCCTGCCTGTATCGCACATTCTGGCAAATCCAGCAGGTTTATTTTATTCAGTTGTTGTGTTAAATTTAAATCAACATGGATGAGAAGTCAGAGTTCAGGATCCTGTGGCTTCTAATCAAATGTACTCTGCTGTCTGTATATAGTATATTTAAAAAACAAACAAACAAACAAAAAACTCCTGCCATGCAACACCAACAGGGTTATAATGGTGCAACATTTGTAGTTCTTTTGATTTAGAATCTGCAACCAGAGCAATAAATCACAAATTTAATAGATTCCTCCAAGATTAGGACCGTTGTTTGCCTTTATTTATAGTATAAAACCAAAATCCAACTCTTTCTGACAGAAGCAGCTTTTTCTGTTTAGTTCAAATGTGGTTTGTCGAGAAGGAAATGCATTAACCTATCTCCATCTATTTCTAAAGACTGGCCAACAAATCACAGTGATTCTAGGCAGACCAGGAATTATGCAAATTATTTCAGGTCAACTGCTATTTGCTTTGGCAGAAGATCTCAATCACGCCATCAGTCCGTCAATCAGGACAAAAAAGGGAGCAGGCAGGTAAGCAATTTCAGGCTGTAAATCACTCATATGCATCTAGATTAACAACAACACACTGTTATTACTGGCAACACATACAAGTCTGAGAGAAAATCAAAGCTAAAAGCTAGTAAATGAACTGTGATTTTTGGATTTCATATTCAGCGTGTGTTATAGGGTGAAGAAGGTAAATGGTGGTGTTAAAAGTGGGAAATTACTCTGGTCATCCTATTCTCACTTCCTGTGTTTTAACCCCTGTCTCACTTCATCTCTGTCCATCTTACTCATGGCCTGGTGTGGATTCCCCTCCTCCACTTTCTCTGTCATTTGCATGATGAATTGGAGGAGATAATAGTACCTGTGCTGCTTCATAAAGTTCAACAGTTTGGCCGAACTGACATGGTCACAGTTGCCTTGTAAGGACAAGCTCCCATTCTCATAAACTGCAACTAATGATCTGAGTAACTGCTACACAAATACTGATCATCGAAACTGACGACTATAATTGCCACATACAGTAATAGAATATTGGTAAATAAGACTCACACACTGTGTATTAAAATACATGTATTGTTTGTTTGTTGAATTGTCACATTATCACGGGAGTGATACGGGGCAGGGTTGTTCCACTTGACTGTAAAACATATTGTATGTATGTGTCATGAAACGCTGTGTGGCAGGCAGGGATTGGACCCAAACGCAAACTCACGGGGACAGAACTTGAACTCAAAAGCACAGCTTTATTGCTGGAAAATAGAACACAAGCAATACAAAACTGAACTGGGAAAAGCTAATTATAACACATACCAGAAGACATGGGGAGAATCACACACAGCATGAGGGACAACGCGATACTGACTCAGAGAAACACAGGGTTTAAATACAATGGGAAGTAACGAGGGGAATGAGACACAGAAGGAGAGCACAGCTGGGAGAAATCAGAACTGACGAGACAAGGGAGCAAAGTAGGATACACTCACATGAGACACAGACCTTCAAAGTAAAACAGGAATTAGCAAAGATGCAAACTAGACTAGGGGAGACAGCAACTAAGAAACACAGAGGGCAGCTACTAAATACTCAGAGAACTAAACAGAATACAAGAACACCAAACTAAGACACTACACTAAAGAACAAGCTAGGACAACAACGAGAACTAAGAACATAATACAGAAAACTCAGAGGCACAAGAAACTCAAAACACTGGGTCACTGACCCAGGACCGTGACAGTATGATTTATTGTTTGCTAGATGCCGGCTGAATAAAAAGGCTTATGCTAACATAAGCCAGTAAAGGCTGCATATTTTAATTCATCTACTGAAGAAACTTAACTCCCAGGGTGTTCAGGCAAAATAGTTCTTTGGTTGCAACCTTTTATTAATTCTGGGAGGACAACATCAAGTGGATTTTAGGTAGCAGGGTCTTTGGTTTTACTGGTTAGATGTACAATTGGAGTCAAAGCTTTATATATATTTATTATGGGCATTAATGTCATGGTGAGTCTGGGCTTTTAGTGATTTCTTTAAACTGTTCTTTTTCCAGGGTAAAATTATATCGCAGCATACATCTTTAATGACTTTAAAAAATTAGAAATGCACAAGTTTTAATTTATTTAGGATTTTCTCTAATCCAGACAGGGTCAAAAGAATGCTCACTAATATTTGGTTAGCAAGTTGCGCTTCAGCCAGCCACCTCACCTTTTGATAGTCATCAACACGCGTCTGGTATAGTTCTGAATGGATTCTGAATTCCCTACTGAATTTGTTGGATTCATTTAAATTGGTTACCTGACGAGGACCAAGCTCTTAAGCATAGTCCACAAAGTTTCAGTAGGGTTGAGGTTGGGGGTGTAGGAAGGCCATTCCAGAAGCTTAACGTTAGGCCGCTTTATGCATTCCAAAACTATTTGCAATGTGCTTGGGCTCATCATCCTGTTGGAACACCCAACTGTGTCCAAGTTTCAACCATCCAGCTGTTGATTTCATCAAAAGTGTCTGGTTAAGTTTTCCCTTGCTAAGGGACATTTATTATTAATGTCCATAGATTCAGTCTGATGTAACCTTTTAACTACAACTTTATGTATTTATTGATTGCTGTTTATTTGTATTTATTGGGCAATGGTGGTTTGTTAATGTGGATGGAGATTTTAAATAATTTAGGAAAGGGTTTTATGTAAGAAGTCTCTTTGAATCTGCTTATAGTACACATCCAGTAGTATTTAAGCAGAGGCCCACTTAGTGTGTCAGTTGTTGTCATTGATGGGATTGACTTGTGTTGTGTTTGAACTGGTGTTGGGATCTGTCTGTGGAGAGTGCTAGTCAGAATTGTTTCTTATGTTATCTGGTGGAACAAATAAATGTGTTTCATGTTTCAAAACTCCTCTTGGACTTGTGATTTCCTCTTTCTGCCTCTTGGGTCACTTGACTAATTTCACATGCCTCATAAACTCGTCTTATTTCTTATCCATAATCAGCCTTGCTCATTTCTTCTCAGCTTTCCAAAAATTTCTCAAGTAAATCAGTCAAAAACAACACCACGTCTAATAGGCATAAACATCTATCCAGTTCCTTTTCAATTTAACAGAGCACATTTGCTCAGACTTACAGGTGGTTTAAAGAACTCCCTGGTCAATTTCAGCAAAATAAATTGAAAAGCGACATCTTTTGCAGTATGTTTGCACATAGCAGAGTCCTCAGGTTGGTTTTCTGCTTGACAGGAAGCACTCTTTTTTTTTTTTTTTTAAATTTGCACCTTACCACACACTCTGCTCTTCCAACTTTCCCAATCATGGTGATTAGATCGGAGTTATTTCCCCCAGTTCCTCCCTCTCTCCCGTGCTTGCTCTTTACCGTTTATCAAATATGTTTTTTCTATTTCTTACATTTTTCACTTTGACCGCATCTTCATGCCTTCACCTCATTTGTCGCTCTTTCACGCTCCATCTCCTTATTTTCTTTCCTAGTTGCCATTTCCTGTATTTTCCTTCTCCTTCTGCCGTTCTTTTGCACCCATTTCTTCCCTCTCTTCTGCTCAGACCATCATTTTTTCCTTCATCCTTCCTCCCTTCCTTGACCCCTCCAGAACATCGCTCTTTGGCAAAGCCTGCAGTGTAGGGCTGCATTGAAATCGCGCTGCAGTGCAGAGATTGGGGTGAACACAAACCCTCCACCCTACACTATCACCTCCAGTTCTCCCAAATAACACATTTCATTTCCTGCCACACTTCCTCACTCTCTTGCAACCCCGAACCTCTCCCCCCACCTCTCGCTGTGGCTCCATGCCTTTTTTTCTCCCTCTCTTGCTCAGTATTTTTCTGTCAAAGGCCAATACAATTATTCATACCGAAATGTCTCTGTACTCATGCATAAAATGAAACTTATTCAAGCTCACACGCTCACTCACCTGCATACTCGAATTGCCAAATATGCTCACAAGGGCGTGTGCAAAATGTATTCTCCTTTTTATGTCCATTTTTTCTCTACACAGATATGACCTCCCCCCCACACACACACCTGTTTGTACCTGTCTTATGTTAAACTAATATGTACTCAAGACTATAAGAAGAGCTAATGCACAACTCTTGTTTAAAGAGGGCATTAGAAATGCCTCCACTGGTTGATGTATTAACTAATTCATCCTCTAGGGCCAACTCCTTTCACATCAGCTCATATGATTGAGCCTGAAAGATTCATGAGGTTGAGGCTATTCATATCAGCGGCCCATACCCACTTCACCAAAGGTCCATACATCTAAGCGGTGAGGTCAAAGACGATTGTGAAAGTGGAAAGCACAGACTGTAGCTGAACATGGTGGATGTTCTATGGCAGATACACACAGGCTGTTCAGATATTTGTCAGCAGATTCTCTCAAGATTAACAAAGTGTGAAGCTAAAGTTGGTATTCTTAGAGCTAGAGGTGATTTATGCAGTAAAGCAAAGAATTATAATCAGAAGTGTAAAAAAGTAAGAAAGAAATGTGCAGATCGATAGATCCTAGGTGAGTTGTTAGGTTACATATAGGAAGATAGATGGAAGGAGCAGGAGCTGCCGTGCTGCTCCCCTCAGGACATCTCATTCATTCCATCATTAATGATGCAATGGATTTATGTGTTTGGCTCCAAATCCTTCTAGTTCTAGAGGTTAGGCCCATATGTTATAGAGTTTCTAGTGCTTTTTCTTTGCTTCTATTTTTCCTGCAATAGTAGGGCAATCACCACCAGGTAGGAAAAAGTGATATTAAGAAAAGGTCATTCATATGCCACCAACAACTCTGACAAACTCAACCATGGGAAAATACAGTCCTGGTCTTTAATGATCCTGGATTTTTTTTTAATCAGACGTTTTTTAACTCAAACAAGATGCTTTTAAGAGCAATCTTTGCTGAAAAATATGGGGTGGTGATGCATTTTGTGGTTAAAATAAGACTTTTTTGGTGAATTCTTTTGGTTTGAAGGTGGTATAACAACAAATGACTCAGCATTGTGACTCAAAATGAACAATCCATGAGCTACCATGTGATGGCAAGTGTGCGAATGGCAGAGAACGTCTCTTTTGGTGTGATTGATGACCGGCAGTTTTTCACAGTTTGTCAGCAGCTGACGAGTTCTTAAAGGGCTATGATTGGCTGGCTCAGCCAGTACCCCATGCCTCATTAATTCGTCCACATCACTGGATTCCTCAATCAGCATTATGATTGGCTGTACCCCCGCTGCCACTACCATGCATACTCTTACCCCAACACCACCAAGAATGCCAAAAAAAACCTGTAGTACTGATTGACACTGCTGCGCCTGCAGCTGACTCAGTTGGTGGTGCATCCATTAGACACATTCAAAAAAATGCCACAAAAAAAAAAACATTAATAAAAAAAAACCCAAGCATCTGCAGAGGGGTACTGGAGTGTAGGCAAACTCTGTTCACAGAAGATATGAGATAGGTGATGGCATAATTTCTCAGTTTTCAATCACCATGGACACTCCCTCCTCTCAAACCTCCTCAGGACAATGAGAATCAAAGGACACACTGGCTGCAGAGTTGAATAAGAATGAGCTACAGGGCTCATAATGTGCGTGCGTCCATGTGTGAATACATGTGAGTGCAGCACACCGTATCTCTTTGGTGTGAACACATCTGCAGATTAATGAGCTCCTGGCCAAGTTGCCAGGATTCACCTCTCTCTTTTTATCTCTTTTTCACTCTCTCACCAGCTCACACATACACACTCACCACCACCTTGAGTTGACTCATCTTTTCTGCCACTCTTTGTAATTCACTTGTCAGCTGGAGTGCCGAATATGCATAGAAATTGAATGAATATGCATGTATGTGGCTGATATGCGTTTGATTTAGCTCAGTGAGTATGTGTGTGTTGTGTTGGATGGAGGGAGGCAATGGTTCTGTATACATTGGGTGACAGCTGTGGGAGGAAGTGAAGCATATAAAGGCTGGCCACGTAGAAAGCGGGACAAATTGATTTCCCATGAAGACCGCAAACTGGGTTTTACACGGGAGGGTCTTATCAGTGTTCCAGAAACACTCACACAATGACACTAAAGTACAGACACACAAGCACCTGCAGACTGAGACTCAAACTTATGTCAGCTGTAAATATGAATTAAATACTTCTTCAACACAGTGCGCTCATGCAAGAAAATAAAAACATATGGCATGGTTTAGACAGGAACTGTATATATAAGATGGACTTAGCCAGTATGACATCATCGACTGGTTTTGACTTCACAGTTTGAAGCTGTTATCATTTAGCTGTCACCGTGTTGGCATGTTGGCTCTATGCAGACAGTCATTACCATATTTGAATGAAAGTGATTTCATTAATTAAAGAAATTAATTTGTTGGTGGAGCCAACAAATGTAGCAATGCACCTAAAAACGACAAATATGTAGTAGTTAACAGGCATAGGACATTTTTACACATGTAGTCTAAACAATGCCCACTTCTGTGCTGTTAATTCACTTACCATTAGTATCCATGGATACAGACTTTGTACTATGTGCTAGAATGTAAAGACAATTTAATGTCTGATTCATGCATCTGCATTCACCACCTGGTAATGACTAGATTAGTTTTGGAGCCCCTTGTAGGGGCTGAGCTGTCAACTGATCACCACCTGGTGGTGAGTTGGATCAGGTGGCGGGGGAGGACGCTGGACAGACCTGGTGCACGTAAACACGTAGTGAGGGTGTGCTGGGAACGTCTAGCAGAGGCCCCAGTCCACGAGATCTTCAACGCACACCTCCGGCAGAGCTTCAACAGCATTCCGAGGGAGACTGGGGACATTGAGTCCGAATGGACCATGTACAGCGTCTCCATTGCCGGCAATAAGTCGGACTCATTCCCGGTGGGTGATGGGCTCCGCCAGGGCTGCCCTTTGTCTCCGGTTCTGTTCATAATTTTTATGGACAGGATTTCTAGGCGCAGCCAAGTGGCGGAGGGCTTTCGCTTTGATGGCCTCAGAATCTCATCTCTGATTTTTGCGGATGATGTGGTTCTGTTGGCTTCATCGGGTGAGGGCCTCCAGCTCGCACTGGAACGGTTCGCAGCCGAGTGTGAAGCAGCGGGAATGAGGATCAGCACCTCCAAATCTGAGGCCATGGTTCTCAGCCGGGAAAGGGTGGAGTGCCCTCTCCGGGTCGGGGATGAGTTCCTGCCCCAAGTGGAGGAGTTCAAGTATCTCGGGGTCTTGTTCGCGAGTGATGGGAGAAGGGAGCCAGAGATCGACAGACAGATTGGGGCTGCAGCTGCAGTAATGCAGACGCTGCACCGGTCCATCGTGGTGAAGAGGGAGCTGAGTGTAAAAGCGAAGCTCTCAATTTACCGGTCGATCTACGTCCCTACCCTCGCCTATGGCTACGAGCTGTGGGTAGTGACCAAAAGAACGAGATCGCGGATACAAGCGTCAGAAATGAGCTTCCTCCGAAGGGTGGCTGGCCTCTCCCTTAGAGATAGGGTGAGAAGTTCGGCCATCCGGGAGGGGCTCAGAGTAGAGCCGCTGCTGCTCCACATCGAAAGGAGCCAGCTGAGGTGGTTCGGGCATCTGACAAGGATGCCCTCTTGGCGCCTCCTGGGTGAGGTGTTCCAGGCATGTCCCACCGGGAGGAGGCCCCGGGGCAGACCCAGGACACGCTGGAGAGATTATATCTCTCGGCTGGCCTGGGAACGTCTTGGTGTTCCCCCGGATAAGCTGGAGGAGGTGGCTGGGGAGAGGGAGGTCTGGGCCTCTTTGCTTAGGCTGCTGCCCCCGCGATCCGGCCTCGGATAAAGCGGATGAGGATGGATGGATGGATGGATAGTTTTGGAGCTGCATGTGTAAGAACAAATATAAGTATAAACACTGTATACTTTGCATATATTTGACATTTTTAATGAGGAATAAAATGCAAGAAACACTGTACTAAAATGTATGAGCAAATGCATTACTGTACACCTTGTGGTGGCCCAACAGTGTAAAGGATTTTTTTTTTGTTATATCTCCATAGCAGCAACCCAGAGGGCGGAAAATAACCAAAGAGATGAATGAGGTAGAGTGAGATGAAGCAAGAAAGCATGAAAGAGAAAGAGACAGAGCAAAGATGACTGAGGGGATAAAGTCCTTCACTAGGCTCATGTCTGAATGACTGTCAGATCTACACTGGCTGAAAAATAGTAAATAATTCCTTCTTAGTATTTACCAGAGGGCAGTTTTTTTTGATTTTCATTCAATTTCCTTACCAGAAATAGATTTAAGAATTCAACATCAGAGCTCTCACCACTCCGGAAAACATCCTTATATAATTTTACTGTCAGTGATTAATTGATTCTGACAGGACAAAGGGAAAAATAGATAATTTTAGTCTACTATTTCCTCTTTAACTATGTCAGAAATAACGACAGGAGGCAAAGAATAGCCTGTCACTCACCCCTCTAGGGAACTGCTCTACTTAAAGTTATTGTATTTTTTAAGTGTGCGCACTCATAGAGGTAAGGACCAAAAGACAAGGAGGCGAGGAAGGATGGAAAAGCATGCAAGGAAGGAAGCACAAAAATGAAAAAAATATAACAAAGTATGCACAAAAAGGAGGAACACAGATGGAAGATGGAGGACTGGAAAAAGCTTCAAGGAAGCAAGTGGAGAAAAGTGATATCACAAGCAATCCATTGTAAGATTTAGACGTGTGGCTCCTTTAAGCTGTGATGAGACGTGTTAATGATAACACCTGGCACCCTGGGTGTTACGGGCAGACAGAGCTGTCAGAGAACAGACCTTACACCACACAGCCTTGAGGGACACCACCACTGCTAACACCAGGAACCCTAAAGGGACACCTGTAAACCTTGTAGACTCAAAGGAAATCAGCCTGGTAAGAGCCACAGGGTGAACGAGGATAAACTTGCCATTAAAAGATCTCCAGAGGGAGAGAGAGAAAATAGAAGGTGAAGAGACTCGGAAGTGACTAATATAACAGTAGTAGCGAAGACAACGAGGGAGGAGAAATAGAAAGGAGAGGAAGAGGATTCTTTGGATCTGTTCTGCATGTTCTGTCACTTTACAGTCCTGAATATCTCCAGTTTCCTTCTTTCGACTTCTGTGGCGAGACAAAAATAGCGTGAGGCTGTAAGATACTGGTGGCATTGTGGCAGCTTGCTTGGCTTCTCCTGTCCCTGGCTTCCATTTCTTGGCCATTGGCCCCCTCCCACACAAAATATAAACAGACCCTGAAGATAAAGCCAGTGAACACACACAAACACACACACACAGCACTGGGGAGCGGAGTCAGACTGTCAGAAGTGAAGGCTAGCAGAGCGATTTGAGATGTTGTGACACTTTAGCTCATTACATTTTCCCAGGCTGTTATGAATGTTGCAACAGTGCTGTCAACCAAAGCGAAGACCTGTCTGAAACATACTGTGGGCACACACATTCACAGACACGCCGCTGACGCAGCCTGCGCATTGCCACATCCACATTGCAGGCCTTGAATTAAGATGAATCTTTTGCTGTTTTTATTCTCAACGTTGCAGATTTTTGGGGGGAAATGTCTACAAGGACGGCTTTAGGCTCACTTTGCTCACTTTCCTTTGACACAAGAAAATCTGGTAACCCCTGACGAGCCGGATCCCTGCCTGCATGAAGCTCTTAGTACATCATCTGGGCTCCCACATGATGTACTGGTGAAGTAATGTAGTCCTGTTCAAAAGGGGTGAAATACTTTTCTCTATTTCTAACCAGAAATGCACAGTAAAAGATTGTGTTATCGTCAGACTGTGGATCCTCTGATCAGCTGATCACGCCCAAGCACGCTCTCTTGAGAGCAGCATAGAGCCTTGGGCAGTACCAGAGCTGCTGTGTAGTCTCCTCTTGTCCCTGCTGATCCTGATCCGTTTGTAATTCAGTGCACCTAAAGACAGCTTAAGGCCCAGGACTCTACTGTGTGCTGGTGGTACACACACATGCACACACAAAATTCGTATCTCACATACATTCATACACGTCCATGAGCTAAACACATATTTACACTGATTGCAGCTATTTTGTCTCCTGTCTGTCTGTATTTCACTGGCCTCCTGGAGACCTACGAGTACTGACCGTCGAATTTTGTTTTTTTCCCTTAAGTCAATATGCCGCAACCAAAAATTTTAGCTGTGATATATGACATATGACAGGTATTATTATTATTATTATTATTATTATTATTATTATTATTATGTCTGCCTCACCCTTAAAGGTGCAACCTAAGAAGATGGATACATATTTCTCGACTGTATAAATAGACAATGTCACACTAACAACTGTTTTTACATTTGAGGCTTGAGGTTGCTGTTCCCTCAACATAGTCCGCTGAATGGTTAATGTGGCTGTACTAAATTAAGCCCATGGTGAAATTGGGTTACACTATTAATGTAAGCTACATTTGCAAGAGAAAAACCAATAGGCAGAATTTTGTGACACTTGGTGTTGCGGTGGTTCACAGGCAACAGAAATTGTTATGTTTTGGTGCAGACTGGGACGACTTTCAAATGTTGGAAATAGGGAATTTGCACTTGCATCAGCAGTGGCAGTGACAGTGGTGGAGGGCCTTGCTCTCAGATTGCCCCTTTTGTGTTAGCATGGCATACAAGTTAAATTTGTTGTATTTAAGGCTGTCTGATAAATATCAGTGAATTAGTGTTATTGCTATTTTTAGCTGCTGAAGACACTTCTATGTTCACCAGTTTGTTAACAATTTTGTCTGTTTCTGTTGGACAATGTAGAGGACTGGTGATCTTAAAAAAAAAAATCACAATCCCGTGTTGAAGTTATTTTTGGTAAATTAATTCAAAAAGGATAATTTTATTCACCTCCTTCACCACAAATTACTGCTCCATAAGGCGTGACATGGAGAGAAGCAGCTTGCAGCAGGCTGAGATGTTACTGAAGCCTAGCAGTGTTGGTCAAGTTACTTGAAAAAAGTATTTAGTTACTAATATTACTAATAAATGCAGCTGGAAGAATTGATATAAATAAGTAATAAATCTGCATATTCCAGCATATAAGACAAAAGAATGTTTTGTGTTTACACTCACTCTTTCAAATAGATGCAAGTAAAAACAAAAAGCAAAAAATAAATAAAATAGTGCTTTCAGTGTTATTCTCGTTAAAATGATGTTAACCGCATCCGCCATAACCGCATTAACGCGGCAAATCTCCTTTAGCAATCTAATGCGGATTGCCCCATGCGTGGGGCCGCACAGCGCTAACACGTTAACGAGCTAACCATGCTAACATGTTGACGTCATGCAGCTCCACGCACGGGACCATCCACATTAACTAACAGAGATTTGCCGTGTTGATGCGGTTATGGCGTTAACGTCATTTTAACAAGATTAACGCTGGCAGCACTAAAATAAAATCAAAAATTGAGCGGCACTAAGTCCTGTTGCTCTTAAATATATTGTCACCTGTTTAGCAGGAGTGGGGTTTGCCCAGTACCAGGAGTCATGTCAGTGGGGGGATCCGGGGGTTTCTCTGTGAATTTCACATTCCCGTGGCAGCTTGCCAGGTGCTTGCTCAGATTTGAAGTTCAACTTTTTGCTGTAGAAAGAAGTTTTCTTCCCACGCAGAGTGTACAGAGGACGCTAATGTTTTTGTCACTTGTTACGGAATAAAACTTAAAGTAATGTAAGTACGTCCACGCTTTAAACGCTGCATGGTCGTACTCTCCCCCACACTCCATATTATCCATTGTTGATCTACACAGGTCTGTTGCTGCCACGAGCGTCGCACGGGCTTACGTCATTGTCACAACAGTTTAATAACGCAGTAACGCAGCATGCTTATGGGAAAGTAAGTAAAGAATAGTAATCCCTTACATTACGCGTTACTTGAAAAAAGTAATCAGATTACAAACTGCTCATCTCTGAAGCCTTCACCTTCTCTAGTTTTGTGTTAAGTGTTTCTCAACTTCCTCTTGATAATACAGTCATGTTGACTGGTCAGTCAAGCGCAGTAATAACATGGTCAGTAAATAATTTGATAGTAGTTTTGGCACTGTGCTTCTGGAAAAAGAAATGGTCTCCATTTGTCTGCAGATGGATGTAAGTGCTCTAAAGTCAGTCTCCTAGTAGACAACTGCAGTTTGCATTTGGTAAAACACAGCGTACCAAACAACACCAACACCAGAAGATGGCACGTCAAATCATCACCGAGTGCAGAGACTTCATACTGGAGAACAAACACCTTAGATTTTGTGCCTCTCCACTCATCCTTTCACTTGGAACTTCCAAATGAAATGAAAAACTTAGTTTCATCTGAAAAGAGAATTTTGGAAGTCCAATTCTTTTCCTCTTTAGCACAAGTAAGACACTTGTGATGTTGTTTCTGTTTCAGGAGTGGTTTGATATGAGAAATGTGACAGTGATTTTTGTGTGTCATAGTTCTTCATGCACTGACACCAGCCTCAGTGCACTCCTTGTGATTCTCTCCCAAGTTTTTGAATCAACATTTCTTGACAGTACTCTGCAGGCTCTGTTCAGCCCTGTGGCTTGTGCACCTTTTCCCACCACACTTTTCCCTTCCAGTCACTTTTACACAAACATGCTTGAGTACAACACTCTGTGAACAGTCAGTCCTTTCAACAGTGACCTTATCCTGTCAGTGATATGCACAACTGTCAAATCAGCAATTTTCCCCACGATTGTTGTGTGCATTTCACTTTACATGAAATAAATACAGAATATATGAACGTTTACATTTTTGTGTGAAATTATGAAAAAAAAAAATCAAACAAAATGTAACATTATGCATTAGAACAGTGGACATATCTGAGCTGACTTGTGATGCTGGAAATTATGTTATGAGGATTTATGATTTGCGAGTTGAAACTGGATTAAATGATGAAAGCAATATGCAAAAAATTAATAAATGAACCAAAATAGTTAGCTGAATGACACTAAAGCCCTTTCTGTTCAGGAAAACTGCAGAGCCGGGTGATAGTTCTCTTATATTCACATATAAAAAGGAAGACATCTTTTTATCCATTTTTAAATATAAAAATGGTAATTAGTGCTGCCAAAAATGCAAGCTAAAAGGGCTCTTGCTCAAAACAAAAGCGGGAGAATAGAGATCCATTTAGGCATCTTGGCACTAACACATACTGAAACACAAGTACATCGGCTGCAGCTGCAGATATGCAGTCTATAAACACACAAAAACATATAATTGTTTTCTCCTACACACTCATACACAGCCGTTAAACACACATTCACAAAAACATAACAAAATTCATTTTATGCTCATTAATGTCGCTGTACACACCCACACACACACACACAGCACTCACCTACATTATGGTTATTGACACAAAGCAACATGGTCCATTGTGTGCTGTTTGGACGAGCGGGCGCTCAATAGAAAGGTATCCTTCTTTGTAGAAGGGCATGGAAATGTCAATGCCCCTCAGCAAGCTAAAGGAAGCCAGTCTCCTAGGGTCTTTTAATATGAAAGATGACGAACACAAAAAAAAAAAAAACCTTTTAGCAAAAAACACTTTTTGTCATGAACATTTCAATGTCAAAGCCTCCATTTTGCAGGATCACATGTCAGTTTATTTTTGGATAATGTCAGTTGTCGTTCTTAGGCAATTAGAAGAATGCGTTTGTATATAGGTGTCTGAAGGCGATAGCGTCATTGGGAGTGTGTCATGGTTAATGTGCATTAATGTGTATTTTTCTGCATGTTACCCTCCCTCTGTGGTAATAATACTGTCCTTTCATCCCTTCTATGCCACACTGTTAGGTTTAGAAGTCCTCGGATGGCATTTAGTGGTTCAAAGGTTCTCTGTGTAATTGATCAGACTGCTACTTGATCTGTACAGCTGGCATTTAGTCCACACAGAAAAATGTGCTTTTCCAGCTCTGTTAGGATAAACTTGCTTTCAAATGTCAGTGCCTGCCACCGACAGAAGTTTGACATGGATGAATTGTATACAGAGCATAATGAGATTTCAGTTTCTCACCTTCCATCACTTGCTTTTGTGGGCATACAGGTATTTACATAATGAGTCAACACAATTATAATAGATGTGCCATACTGCAAATATACGCTCACTAATGGCTTTATTTTGTTATCTGAATGTTTCAAATTTTCTCTGTTGCTTTATTCTTTGTTTGCTTCTTCTTTTTTTATCATTTAACAAAGCTCTTTTTGGAAGGGTAATTATTTTTGACCAAAGCAGTTACACCATTTTGCAAAAACGACACTGTTTCTTTGTCAGAATTTTCCCTTAAATGTTAAATAGGTTTAAAAAGAAGTCAGCTGCAGCACTAAATTTCACAGCTCCTACTGCTCTTTCAAACAGTCATTATGTTGACAGGTAAATGGCTGCAATCTTGACCCTCTCAATAGGTGTTTATAGTGGTTTTGGGTAATCAGAATGGGCACCCAGCAGCTTTACTCCCTTCTCACTCCTCTCAAGCTACAAAGCAAACCCTAGATGCAGGATCATTAAAATCAGTTGATCAGAGGGAATTGTTACTATTTTTATATCAAAGCCCACAAAAAGTAAAAAAAAAGTCTTAAATGCTTTTCTTTTTGACGTTTGCTATCATTTGATGTGGTAGGTGAATATTTATGAGTGTCTGAAATAGGGATCAGGACATTTGCAAAAAAAAAATCAGAAAAGATGACCAAAAAGGACATAGTCACCCTTCAGTTAATTTTAATGAGAGGGGACAGATAAGAATATACAGATTTCAAGCACTGTCTTTCATCTGTGGAATGAAAAGGGCTTCCTCTGTGCAAGTAAATGCTTTTATAAGTAACATCATGTTCCTTGCAACTAGAACGTTCTGAGAAATGGACCTGTAACTGAATTTTCAATTTTATTTTTTTTTTAAATTCATGAAAAAAGAGGAAATATATGTAGACAAAATAATTTGGAATATTCAAAGAACAAAAATGGGGCTAATTTCATGCAATAAATATAAGACCTAGTATTTATTTCCAAATTGGTTTTATATCTTCAAACAGTCTTTAAACACAAAGTCCTGTACCAGGAAGCAGGATTTGGGGTTATTCCGGTAACTTCAGGGTAATCCTGTACAACACAGGTGGATTACTTCTTACTGTGGTGCATTGGCACACTAATGGTAGACCTAAGTTGCTCCAGAGAAGGTTATGTTCCAAATTAGAGATCAACAGGTTAAAAAACAAAATCACCTCTTTCTGATCTGTCAATTCTCCAGAAGTATAAAGTTTTAAACAACATTTCAAGGCTTCGTCTTTCGCTGATGGGCCTCAGCAAATATTGATGTTTAGATATAGCTCTATTCCTGTTAGACTAAAGAGCTTAATAGAAGGATAGTTCCAATCTTATAACCGTGGTATATATTTTATAGCATAGTTACTAGACCGCTAAAATAATATACTATGTTTTAATGCATAGTCCTTTGCTGAAATATTGATTTCTTTCTCGAAGCCTTTATTGCCCCCTAAGTGAACTGTCTCTTTGCTGTACTCTTCCTATTTTATCCCGATTCATAGCCATTAAATAATGATTGTTTTTCAAGTCTTGTTTATATAAAAAAAAGAAAAAGAGCTTTATACTTTTTATTTGGCCTCAATATTCAGAAACACGCAGGCTGGGGCGAGTGTTAAAAGTGTAACTCTCTCTGCTTGAAAGTAGAAAAAGACCCTCTGGAAGCACAAGCATGTCAGATAGGTCGACCGGGTGATGGAGTTGAACTTTAGCGTCACAATGCTCTGGATGAGTAAGCAGCTAATAGGAATTTAATCTGATCTATTGAACTGGGAGATAATCCAGAAAGGGAAATGGGGGAAAGGCTGGACCATGTTATTCTCCCACCCATTTTCTGTTGACTCCCACTCTTATTCTCTCTGTATCTCTCTGTTTCTTTCTCTGTCCCTTTTCAATTATTCATACTATGGTTTTGACACATGCCTGCAGTAAGCCTCCAGATATTCTGTCAAGTGACACCACCCCCAGTTTGTCTGGCTGCTCTCTCACTATCCTCCCCCATATTCCTCTCTCTATTTCCCCTTCCTCCATCCTCATAACTCACCAGCTCTCCTCAGCTACACACAGGAAGATGAGGATAAACAACAAGTGGAGGTCAAATTTTCATCTTGCAATCAGAAACAGCCCCATTCAAATGATGTAGTTAAACCTTAATTTGATATTTTTCATCACAGTAACTTATTAAGTTTTTGCATTCATTTGCTTCCTGCCGATTCAATTTAAAATACTGGCTCAAATAAAAGCTAGTAGGGTCACGAGTTTGTAAGCGACACACAGAAATTACCACAGTGGCTGGCACCTGTTTATTCCTCCATCCATTTCTCTGCCAGTAGATAAGTGGAGCACTGCTCTCCTCAACTCCCTGGAGACTGTACTAGTGCCCAGGCCTGATTTGGTTGTGCTGGGGAATGAGCCAGAGAGTGTGGACACACATACAAATTCTCAAATCCAGTCTCACACACACACTGCCACCTGCTTAAGTTGGATGGTCCTCTCATTAAGTCAGCCGGGCGGACATCGAGTGGATAGGCCCTACCGCACTTTGGCCCTCATCTCACTGTTTAAGGAGAGGAACAGTGTTTTCATGGCTATATAGAGCACAATGGTAATATTATATTTTTTCAGCAGCTTTAGATTTAGCATCAAAAGTTAACCTGAATGTTTGACCTTTACTGTGCTGAATGATGTATATAGTTCGGACTGCTGCAGGTACAAGGTTTAGCATTGTTTTGTGACAAGACAAGCAGCTTGGAAACCAGTGATGGGCAAGTAGGTAATTCCCACAAGTATACAGTGCAAACCTAGCCTCCAGCTCTCATTCACTGTGAATGGACTAGGAGGTAAAGGGCAGCCACTGCACATTCATACAGCCCTTCTTTTGAATAAGTAGGAAGATAAAGTAACACCTACTCAATATAGTTTAAAAAATGAACTATGTAATTAAACTTTTATACCAATGAAAATGTAGTTAGCAAACCATTTTAGTTGGACTTATTCTTTGGGTTTTTACTGAAGTCCTGTGATACCCACACAGTTATTATTATACTTTTAAGAAGCACATTAACATTTTTACAAATGATCCCTCATTTTTTAATAACTAATAGGTGTATGTGGGATATTTTACTCTTACTCGGTGGACAAGGTGATAGCAAATGCATTTTAGGTGTGTTTTTTTTCTTTATGCTTTTAATGTAGTGTTTCTCAAATGCCTGATTTCCCAAAATGTTTGATTGATAACTGTTTTATTTAAAAAAGGCTGTGTAAAGTCTTACTTGGTTATTTTCCCTATAGATATATATGTTACTTTAGTTTCACTTCATATTTGTCAATTCGTTTTCCATGCCTCCAGTGGCTCTGCACTTGAGAAACACTCGCTTAATCCAAAGTGACAGCAAATTTGAGTGAAGCCTACATCTATACATGCTCTATTAGGTCTTCAGCTGCTACTCCAAAGCTCTGTGTCATCAAGGTCACAGAAGTCTGAGAAAAATCTAGACAAAAGACTAGTGTGCTTTTCCCCAAGGCTTTTAAATTGGTTACAAGAAGATGAAATTACCTCTTCAGAAACTACACAGGTTGTTAACTCATGTTTATAGTGGAATTTTGTAGTTTCTCTTACAGTGCTTCAAATATTACCTCGGCATTACCCGAGTTAAGCTCATATTCACGGGCAGACAGGTTGGTCAAAGTATGAAGCTACAGAGGAGGATTTACTTATCCTTTTTAGTCATCATTCACAAGTGTGAATCCATCCAGTCTATCGTTTTTACAAAAGAGCTAGGACTGCATTAAAGACTAGATACTCAGGCATGAAGTAAGAAATAGATGTATATTTTTAAGTACTTTCTTCCATATTTTTAGGCCAAAATTCATTCATGTGTGTGCACTTTTCTCTACTGTGAAAAAGGAAAAGGAAACCCATTTCCTACATAATCTTTTGCTTCTTTTATTTGGTCTCACTGAGATCCACTCTTGGTAATTGTACAGCGATGGTCCAGTGCTAATACAGAATATGCGCTCTCTCTCTCCCTCTCGCTCTGCCTTTGTGTGTGTCTGGGGGTGTGTGTGTCCCTCAAAAAAGAAAAGAGGTTAATCAGAATACTGCCATATCCATAAATCCCATTAGAACTGCAGAGACACTTGCACTTTCAATTTAATTCCCTAAAAGTGTAGCTTTTTAATTAATACTTGACTCTTTCTGGTCAATAGTGCATATATTTTTGTGAACATGTCATCAGAGGAAACTGTATATACAGTGGTGGTTTTGTAAAAATAATAAAACAATTAAACAGGGTGATACAGAAAAATACCTATATTGAATGACTTGTACCAGTGGATTACAAACACTTTATTATTATGTTTCTTTACTTGAACATCACGTTTGTCTGCTTATTCAGTTAGACACTTTGTTAGGTGCACCCATTCAGCTGCTTGTTAACTTGAATCTCTAATCAGCCAATCATTTGACAGCAACTCAGTGTTTTAAGTGCATTAATCTGAAGTTCAAACTGAACATCAGAGTGTGGAAGAAAGGTGATTTGAGTGACTTTGAACATGGCATGCTTTGTTGGTGCCATATGGACTATTGTGAGCATTTCAGAGGCTGGTATTCCACTGGGATGCATTGTCTCAAAGCTGGACACATCAAAGGTGAAGTTAGTATGTAAAGAGATCTGTGAAAAGATCATCAGTGGATTAAATATCAGGATATTATATGCATATTTCATAGATGATTATCCAAAGTCAAGGATATTGTCAGTATCTGTGACAAATACACAGATACCAATTCACTGCCTAGATAGTACCATAGTTTAGTGCTTTTATTTCAATGAGGTTAGCCATCTCTATAGTTTATCATTTGCAGAGAAAATATGCAGTGAGTAGCAGTTCTCTGGTTGAAAATGGCTTGTTGGTGACAGAGGTCAGAGGAAAATAGACAGATTGTTTGTAGCTGGCCTCAGCACCATAAATCAACACTTGAAGCAGATGGACTGCAGAAGCAGAAGACAACACTGTGAACCACTCAGATGCGACCAGAACCTGAGGATATAATTCAGCTCAACAAAACTGGACAACAGAAAATTGGAAAAAACATTGCCTGGTCTGGTGATCTTTGTTGCAACATTTAGGATTTATGGTTAAGAATTTGGTGTAAGCAACATAAAAACACAGATCCATCCTACCGTGCATCAACAGTTCAGGCTGGTGGTGTAATAATGTGGCATATGAATATATTTGCTGGAAGTCCATCCCATATGACCACAGTGTACTCATTTTCCCGCATTTCCAACAGGAAAACCAGAGGTGGGAAACAATGAAGTTCAAGTACTTTACTTGAGTATTTATTTTTTTGAGAACTTTTTATTGTACTCCCTAAATTTTTAAAGAAATATCTGTACTTTGTACTCTTTACATTTTCAAAACAGGCTTGTTACTTTAGGTTAATTTATGTCTTTTATACCCAATTGGCCGGAGGGAGTGCAGGTGCCCGCCGTATGTTGTGTACGTGCTACTTCAGCATCTAGCTAGCACTACTGAGGAGGACAAAGCATGAAGCGAGTGCCATTTTTTTAAGTGGCATTTAATTTCAAATTCAACGTTTTTATCAGCTGAACAAACATCAGAAAACACACAAACTGTTTGTTTGGAGTTTGTCGCACAGTTTGCTGCTAGCTAAAGGTCCAGCTGCTGGATTCACAGGGAGACAAGAGAATGAGAGCTAACGTCGCTCTGAGATGGAGAAAGATGTAGGAAGACAGACAGAGAGGAAGAAGAGTGGTGAGATTTAAAGGTAAAGACTGCTCACTGATAAACTGCAGATTTAAAGCTTACATGTCATTTTAATCACATATTGAATTTGTGTATTTATAAATTATGTTTTTTTTCATTTTGTGAAACGTCCTGCTAAACAAAGAAAGCTATACTAGTTGTGTGTTATTCAAATGTTTGAATGAAAATTCTGGGTAGTTATGTGAAGGATAAACAACTGTATAGGTCTAGTATAAAGATAGTATAAAGGGTATAGTGTCAGTGTAGGGGGTGGACATCGGACTTTGATACTAGCTTTGAAACATCTGATGACATCTTGTTGGATAAATCCACAAAGAGCAGAAGGTTAGCTGATCACAGCCAGTACACTACAAAAGCCTACTGAGGCTCACATTAGTAACTGTGAGATGTTATTCTTTTCCGTGCACTGAGCCACTAAACAGATATTAGTATTCCCCACCTGCTGAGTCCCACTGTAACCTTTGACTAGACTAATTTTATTGTTTAGGTGTATGCGTTTGCCACCTCTAAGGATAACACACCATGTCACTAAGCTTGTCAATGATTGTTAGTTCACTCTACTGAAATGAGCTCCACAGTCAGCATTTTGTTGAATGCCAAAAGAATTAAGGCAGTTCTGAAGGCAAAATGGGGACCAACCAGGTACTGGCAAGATGTACCTAATGAATCGTCCAGTGAGTGTATATACAGTAAAAGCATTTTGTCCTTAAATTTCTTCAGATTTCTGTGAACCTGACAACATGAAGCTATTAATATCCCCTGTGCTCTTGGCTCTCAACTGAGAAAATATCTGTCGTCTACTGTGGCCCCACTAATAGCTCATGTACAGAGCTGTACTTTATTGACCCTGTTGCTCCTAAAATCCAAGGGGTGCCTTGAGTCTTCGGCTTAGCTCTCTTCTGCAGTGCTTAATGAGACCAGATGCTGGCTCATATTAGGGTTCTTTTTTTTTCTTTGAACAGCTGTACTGGCAACCAGGGGCGGAGCGTGGGGGTGGCTTACTGGGCTTAAGCCCGGGTTGTTTTGTCAGAAGCCCGGGGTCTTTTGGAGTGTAATTTTTTCATAGTTAGATGCCTGGCTGACAACTGTATAAAACAAAAAGTACACATAATATTCGAAGCACATAGTGCACACTGTGGGAATTTACGACTGTGCGTGAATCCCCCCTGATATTGGTATGATCCGAGCTCAGGCACTAAGCGACTGAGCGAGGGGGCGGGGCAGCTGCTACCTGTCAGTGCGCTGTTGGAGAAACAGAGCCAGCCATACTAAGGAGAGCTTAAGTTTGACCAGGTACCAAAGAAAATCATTCGTACCGTACAAATAATGTAAATATGACGGTGCATCACGAAAGATTGATATCAAACTGATCACTTGACCAATATTACGTTACTTGCTCTTCAAGTGAATCAACAAATGGCGAAATGAAAAGCCGAACAAATGCTATTTTTTTTAGAGAGTCTTAGCTTACGTGTGTTTATTTCATATTTTCAGTTCTTACCCTCCCCGACTAAATCGGTTTCAGTTATGTACTGAAATATAAGAATGGATGTCAGAAGTAAACAGTTATCAAACACTCAGGTGAAGAAATGACACTCAGACACTTAGAGCAGTTTTAACGTGCACGGGTGAGAGCTCAAGAGAGACTCACACCCCCTGCAGCAGTTCTCTGCTTTGTGTTCCCATACAAGGTCGTTTCTTGGGTGGCGATTTCCTGTAGCTTGACAGATAATATGAAGGCAAACAGTTTCCGTTGTAGAGCAGAGAGCCAGCAATTAAAAAGTGCAGCTGGTTGAGTACAAGTTGAGTACAAACAGAAATATAAACACTCTTAGCTGATTATTATATAAAAGTAAAAGTAAAAATCCTCTGACAATGGACATTAGAGTGTTCTTTCAAAGAGAAAACTCAGGTAAATGTTATTTTATATATTATGCTTTGTATGTTGTTCAGTATATTTCTATGCAAAACAAGAGAGATTTCAGTACACAGCAGGATATTCACATTTGTAACCAGATATTTACACTTTAGGGAGAAAACATAAAACATTTTTACTGTACAACAACAATTTAGAGTAAACTGTTTGTTTTAGATAAATATTGAAATATATTTTGAATTAGTTAAATGTCAGAATAAAGAGAGACAGAGCTGTCTATTTTTTATCACTTTCATCAAATTTAGGAGTACATGTACACTAAGTTTGTTAATTAATAAGAAAACTCCAGACGATTCCATTCTGAGCTGCAGAAGCTTCTGATAGGTTAGTAGAGTCCATGTGAGTAAACTGGTGGCACAGCTATGGATGCATATAAGGCAAAACACAGAGCCTGTTTCTGTGACATGGGAACATCAAGAGATGTCAACCAAAACACCAGGAAAAGAACTGTGGAGCTCCATAAGTGTGGCTCAGTTTTGAATACAATTTGGTGCCATTTGCAATTAAGAAATACAGATAGTTTCTCTCTTTACTCTTAAAGTTAACAAATATGTTTTTATATTTATCAATCTAAAAAAAATAAACATTTAGTCTGATTTGATGTTACAATTAAAAAAGTGTTTGTGTTTTGATCTGAAGAGTTTGTAAATATCTGGTTTCAACTGTCTATTTGATGATTGTCAGCACAAAGAGAGAGAGAGAGGAACAGAGAGGGAGATGGAGAATGAGGACAGAACAGAGGTGGAACAAGAGCAGGTGAGACACACATGTTAGTCAAATGGTTGTTTAGCAAAAGTATCACCGTATCATAGGTCCTCATGTATCTCGTACCTAGTGTTTCTTTTTAGGTTTGTTATTTTTCAAATTCTATATTTATTAAGTTATGCAGGCTTGTTTGCACAACAAGGCTAAATAATTATATAAACTTTTCTCAATCTAAATAGTGGACTTTGGTAGATTTAAAAAAATAAGTGTAGTGCAGGTCTATGATGATTTTTAGTGCTACTATCATCTAGTTCTGATTCTGGTTCTGTCTTGGTTAAATCCTAAGTAGTGCTGATTTTGAACTGTTGCAGTCCTGTTTTAATTCTGGATCAGTTCTGCGTCTGGTTGAATTGGGGTTAGTCCTCGTGTCTTGATACAGCCCCGACTTCGTTCTGCCTCGCTGCTTAATTAAAAAACTAGTTTAAGGTGTCCTGCATGTGTGATATATATTTTTCCCTATATGAAGTCATTCTTTTTTGAACAAAACTCAAAACAGAGCCAATTAATCTTTCAGTCATTTCTAAGCCCCCCCCCCCCCCCCCAAAGAAAAAAAAAATCCCACATGCATACTACCCTTTAGGGCTAAGCCCCGGGTGTTTCAAATGTCTGGCTCCGCCTCTGCTGGCAACCTGCTCATCTATTGGCTCGGTGTGGCTGTGGAAGGAGAGACATTTTCTGGAGTTTCTGAGAGATCGGTTCAAATTATCATTTTTTTGTGCAAATACATTTTATGTTTGCATTCAGCTACACTGAAGATACTTAAACTCACGTTTTTCAATTAAACAGTTCTGTGTAACCATGTTTCGGTGTTTATGATACGGTGTTTATGTTTATGATACCAGTCTCCAGCTGGTAAAGTCAGACTAGGTATCAAAATATTCAGTGCTGATTTAGAGATCATATGTGTAAAATGGCCTGGTAAATGGCCTGTATTTCATTCACACACTGGTGATGGCAGCTACATTGTAGCCACAGCCACCCTGTGGTGCACTGACAGAGGCGAGGCTGCCGGACACTGGCGCCACCGGGCCCTCTGACCACCACCAGTAGGCACAAGGACACAACGACCGAGACTGTCCAAGCCAGGGCTCGAACCAGCAACCTTCCGATTACAAGGCAAACTCCCAACTCTTGAGCCACGATCGCCCCTACTATATCTTATAGGTTAACTTTTAACTGTCTCACTCTTTTCTCTTGATCTCTCATTTAGATACAAGCTAAATTTCACCTGCTAATCTTGGTAGCGTATTACTAACCTTTACTTTTGGGCATTATATTGTAGTGATGAAGGAAAAGGCACAGAGATACTGCTGTAACATTTCTTTCATTTTGCCTGTATTTTCTCTTATGATACAGCAAATGGTACAGCTTTTGAATTTCTGTTACACTGAAATATCTTGATGCATGCTCAATCATCCAGGTAATGAAATCCAAGAAAGCTTATTCTGTTCATCTGGATGTAGCGTTGGAAGAAACATTTGTCACTCATCCAGGTGACTTAAATGAGTGAGCCAGTGTTGATTGTGTTCATCTCGATGAACACAATCAACTTTCTGAGTGTTACACTGAGAGTTGGCCCTGTCTACTTTATGACTGATTTCACTAACTTAATCACCCCTGTGCCGTTCACAATGGCTGAGGCCTTGTGCGTATTGCTATCTCATACAGCGAAAGCAAAGAGAGAGCTGCTGACTTTTTGTTTGGCTGTTTAACTCACATTTACAATAATGTGCTGAAGTGTTGAATCACCCCTCATTTATTAATTTTTTGGCTTCTAAGGAGACAGCGTTAATTTTTTAAATGTGGTTTTGAACAATAGTTCTCTGGGCTTTTCCAAGCTGGACTTTGATCACTTTTTAACTCATCTTCAGTCCAGTCTTTCACTTTAGTCCAGGGGCAAACAAATGCCAGCGAGAACACACTTTTACAGACATACTGTTAAATTGTAAGATAATTCCCAAAGAGCTAATAGCTTAAAAATTTACCATATCTCAGTACACTGTGCAGTGTGTTCTTAAAAAATCAGAGGAAACTGGACACTTGGAAACTGGAGGACAAAAAAGAAAAAAGATGTGGCAAGCCTAAAAAAAAGAAAAATCTGCAACAGATAAACAGTATTTGAAAGCCCCCAAAAAATCCAATTGAGACCTGACACAGGCCGACGATATAAATCTGGTGCTTTAGTTGATTGCGCTAGTGTTCAATGAAGCCTCATCAGAAATGGTCTCAGTGGAAGGGTGGCTGTCAAGAAGCCATTCTTCAGATTTTGATCCACCATGAATTCAACAGCTTTATTTTTCAGCAGCCATCCCAAACACACTGCCAATGCAGTAAAAGCAAGCCAGATATAAATAAACTTTTTTTTAGTAGAGGACTATACAGTAATATTGTATCATTATACTTTGAGGCTTTCATTGTAGTATCTTATTGTATATCATCATTTCTCTGAAGCATATGTGGCTGTGGGTACTTGCTGTTAATTTTAACTTTATTGATTTCACATTAGGTTATTTGACAGCTAATAACTTACATAGGTTGCATTGCTAGTCCAGTACTTCACATGCCATTTGGGTTATTAGTATTGATCCGCCCTATCCTGTTTAGCAGTTTATAAAGCATTTAACAGTCCTGCTGCAGTCTCCAGCTGTTTAGTGTTGCACTTTCTAAAGATTGTGAGAGTCATAGACAGATTCAAACCAAAAACGGTGAAGATGAGCGATGATAGTATAGTTTGATTACTGGCACAGTAAAATCAATTGTATAACAACTAACTCTGATAACTCTTTGCAATACTTCACCAGGAATCGATCGGAATAGATTTCTTTTTTTACTTGTGTAGCTCCCCCATTGGTTTTCGCTTTCCCATATATGGAACTATAATCCAGTGACACTGGTGTGTTTGTTTGTTTCTTTTAAAAGATCAAACCTCCAATTTGAATGAAATTTAAGCAAAAGAGCTGAGCCAAGATAACTCTGTTGACATCAGTTTTTTTTATTTCAGTGAAATTTGCCCTCATATGCACTTATAATAACCTTTTATATATCAAACTTCTTGATAAGTTCCTGAGCATTTAAGATAAAAAAAAATTAACGATGTGCTGCTTTAAAGCCAAACAATGATAAAGCCTTTCCATTCACTGCCCCTTAAAATTTGGACCAGCCACCCACTTATAATGTCAGATTATCTGTGCCAGACCTAAAGCTCATTTTAATGGTGTGGGAAGTGTTTACTCTCTGCGTATCTCTGCTTTGTTATTTTGTTTCTTCGTGTACTTTCTTTTTCCACCCTGTCGTGACTCAGACAGAGGCAGTTATACACGGATTTCCAGTGATACACTAAACCAAGCATCTCATTCCGGTTCCTCTGGCTGGGTCTCTACCTCCTGCATCAAATTCAGCTTTTGATATCAGCCAGCCCAAAGCGGGGCACCAGCAATGAAGCTGTCATGCTGTTTTATCCAAACAGACTCTTCCGCCCCAAACAGAGTCTGCCTGCAAAGCCGCTGTAATCCAACCCTGAAACTTGCCAACTTCCCAGACTCACAGAATCGTATCACCTCTCCGAATGGCTTTCTCCACCCATCCTTGTTTTCATCACCTCTCCTTCCTAACTCTGCTCCTCTCCATGTTTGTCAGTATTTCTTTATCCTCTCATCTTCCCTCAGTCTTCTGTCTTTCCGCTGCCTCCCTCCTCTCCCTTCACCTTTCCTCCCCTCCTGTGACCTCTTGCCAAAGCTCCAGGGATTCACTCAGTTGTTGTGATGGCAGAGGACTGTGGGATACCAGCTGCAGTTTTAATGATTTTGCCCCCAGGCACAGATCAGCCAGAGAAATACAGCTACCATTTTTCAACAGAATGGGAACTCTCACCCGGGCAACTCCTCTGTGAAATATGTGTGAATTTGGATATGCCTGTGCACAAACATCTAAACTTGTTTTAATATCACATCTAAGCGATGGCTTCGGCATTTTGTTTCTGGTCACTTTGAGAAATTTTAAATTGCATTATTATACATGTTTTCATAGCTGCTATAGCGAGATAACTTTTGAGTGGGAGCAGTGTTGTTGCTGAAGTTGGAAGTTCATTTTAACTGTTTTTCTTTGTTTTCCTCCATGCCGCTTTGTCTCTCTTCATAGCTTCCACCGTACTCTCCCTCTCTCTTTTGGCTCAAGTTTGACAGCAGAACTGCGGCACGTCCTGCAAACACATTGCAATTAGCATCATGCGCTTCAGTGCATCCCAAACCGCTCGCTGATGAAGTTCAATCAATTCGCTTTAATTATAACTTTCTCAGAAACAGCTCTAATTTCTGCAAAAGTTTGATCTCTCAGGGGTTTTTTTTTCAATAACAAGCTGTGGCAGGTAGTTTAGAAAAGTAGCCATTTGGAAAGTGCTGTTTATACGTCTATGTTTCTGTCTAATCTCACTCACCTCCTCATGTTCTCTCTCTCCCTGCAGACATTGATGACTGCCAGTCGAATCCATGTCAGAACGGAGGAACCTGCATCGATGAGATCAACTCTTTTGTGTGTCTTTGTCTGCCCAGCTATGGTGGCGCTACTTGCGAAAAAGGTAAAGGTAAAAATGGGATTGCTTCCCCTTTTACTCATTAGTTCATTTTAGTAAACGCTGCATGTGTGCAGGGATGAAATACATTCCCTCTTTCTAATTTCTATTAGTTCTTAGCTTACCTTAATTTTTGGATCAACCGGAAACTTTAAAAGGGGCTTCTGGGACAACCTGATTATACAAAATTACAGTAGTAAAAATGATAAAAGGAGTTTTTCAGCATTATTTCCAGAGAGTATATTCCTAATGTTAGTAATATTGTGCTGTTGAAAGTAGCTACTCCAGGATGAGGATAATGCAAAAAAAATACAGAAGAAAAACAGAGCTGTGCAGGACCAAAAGGAAGAGATGATGAAGGTGGAGAAGCAAGGTAACAAGCGAGGATAGTAAAAAAAGAAGACTGGGTATTCCTCTGTGTATATGCAAAAGAGAATAAGAAGATGGTTTAAGACCAGTATGTGGAGACAAAGGTAGATTTAGGAAGATGGAGTTAATGAGTTATGTGTCAGTGAAGACAGAGGAGATAGAGGAAATGGAGAAGGAGGGGGTGAATGTAGACAAAGAAGTTGAGGAGGGGGAGACAGGGAAGCCCTGTGGCATAATGTATGGGTTTATAGAGAACACCTGCGTCCAGCTGGTTTTGTTTCTCATTATGGGAATTCCCATGTGAGAAAAGGGGCATTTCATGGAAACGTGGCCTACATGTCACTGCAGAACACCACTGAGGGGTACTTACAGCTACTGTTTGCATTAGGGTTTGCTTTGAACAGATTTTTACCCAGATTCTACGACAGACATATTATTGGATATTTTCTAATGTAAGAACCGTGTAATCAATGCAGTCTAAAGAAAAGAAGGTCACATAACGCTGACAGTTGAGACTGAAAATGAAACCAAAATTGAAGATAAAAATGGAGAAGAAATGTGTACGGCCCTCACCATGTCTCAGGTTAAAAACAAAGTACAGTTATTGCATAAGTACCTTTGGAGTCTCTCAGGCAGATGCTTGTCTAAATAAACAAATGCTGATTTTCTTGGAAATCATTAGAAAGACATCCCAATTAACTTTCCTGAGAATCTTGATAAATTTCAGGGTTTCTTAAGCATGAAAATAACCTAGAATTAGTTGTCTCTGTATACTCGATACAGTGCAACCAGGAATTTCTCATAAGTAAATTGGCTCATTTGTGATGATGTAATAACTTGGGATGTCAAGTATTAACAAACGTTGGCAAAGAAAACACATTTGAGATATTGAGGGGGGCAATAACTGCGTAAAGCAAACTGTGAATCTCCTAAAATATGAGCCTTAAGATAGCGCAATTAAATTTAAAAAGTGAAAACCAATGAAGACAGCTGAGCTGACGAGTTTTAGGTAGAGGGAGAGTTAGAAAATTGTGCTTAATTAAATGCAGCCAAGCTAAGTTCCTGCCCATTCAGGTTGACCTTTGACCTTATCTCAGAAGAAGAGTTGTGTCTCTGAAGATGTGTCTTTTCTTTTAATGCAAGTTTTGCTTCTGGTCTCTTTTGCTTTTTACTACTCTTTTCTGATCTGGGACTTTGAGGGAACAACAATCGATGCTGCGCAAAGAGCGGGAAGAGAATGAAGCACAATGGACATTTTAAATGTTGAAAACTTTAGTTTTGGTTTTGGCAGGTTGCAAAAAGAAAAGTAATGACATGTAAGCAGAACAAAAACACAAAGCTCCAAATTAGCTCTGCTCTTTGACAGCGTGCAGGTTAGTTTCCACAGCAGTTTGACACTCTAGTCCTCACTGACACATATTGACTACTGTATACTGACTTATACTGTAACATTTCTGCTCATGAATTAGCTCTTTTCTTTTCTTATGTAGGTGCTTTTCTGTACATCAAAAGTAAGACTTAAAGTGTACACTGGTGTTTATCTATTAAACTCTTAGTCCCTTTTCTTTTCTGCACTGAGATAATTATTAAAAGAAAACTAATGCATTACATTACTTAATTACTCCCAAGAGACAATAATTTTTTACGCTTCATGTGACATTATTTGTGCGTCACTCTTTAACATAACCTAAAGCGCACTATCATATTATTACAAGTTAACAATGTAAGCCTACAGCCACATGCCGAATCAAATGCCTATCCCAATGAGAACATGCTTACAATCTTTCTTTTAGTGTTTAAGTTTGAATATAAAAGTTGAAAATCATCCCAAAGAGATTTCAATTTAACTTTCAATTCAATTTCAATTTATTTATTTATTTATACAGCACCAAATCACAAAAAACAGTCACGTCAAGGCACTTTATATTGTAAGGTAGACGCTACCGTAATACATACACAGAAAAACCCAACAATCATACGACCCCCTATGAGCAAATGGGTGTGGCAACAACTCTGATGTAGCAAAGTTGTTGCCACAGCAATTCTACAGTTGAACTATGTAAAGGTAAAAATGGAGGCTGCAATATGTTGGCTGTGTCAAAGTCACTCACCACTGACTTTGTTACCTGTTGAAGATCGGGCTGTGGCCGCTGTGCTCGGGTCTGCATACAGACAGACTAAACATCACTCTGGGTTCTTCACCTACTGTAATAGTATGTCACGATCCTGGGTCTTATGACCCAGTGTTTTGAGTTTTAGTTCATTTTGATGTTTATAGTATGTTTAAGCTCATTAGGTCTCCTATGTTCATTTGCTTATTAGTACCCCCTTGTGTTTCCAACCCATGTTAAGTCTCCCCTGCTCTTCATGTGTTTCATGTCTGTGTCTTACGTTGTCAAGTTCTGGTTGTCATGTCTGCGTCTCATTATGTTTCCTATTTTATTTTGAAGAGATCTCGTGTTTTTATATTATGGATTATGTTTTGAGTCCTTTGTTGTACTGTTTCTTGTTTCCCTAGGTCTCAGTTATGGTTATCATAGGTTTAGTTCTTTGGCTTTGTAATATGGCTTCCCTGTGTTCCATGTTGTGTCTACTGTGACGTTTTTGTACCATGTTTCAGGTTCCTATGTTCTGTCTTCCCAGTTGCTGTTAAGTTTACAGGTCTAGAGTTCAGTCAGTGTGTTCCCTGTTTTACTTTGAAGGTCCGTGTCTCATGTCAGTGTTTCTAGTTTTGCTTCCCTTGTCTCGTCCAGCCTGATTACTCCCAGCTGTGCTCTCCTTCTGTGTCTCGTTCCCTCGTTATCCCTCTGTGTATTTGAGCCCTGTGTTTCTCTTTGTTAGTGTCGTAGTCTCCCTCGTGGCCTGTGTGTCAGTTTATCCATGCCCCAGTTTAGTTTTGTTATATTTTTGTGCCATTCTGCAATAAAGCAGCTTTTTGAGTTTTATTCCTGCGTGGTGAGTTTTGCGTTTGGGTCCTTCTCTTGCCTGCACACAGCCGAAACATGACATAGTATTCTGTCTGTGCAGATGTTCGCAATGAGCCCATTTTGTGTTAGTATAATGCAGCTGTTTCTGCCCTGGGTGTGATTTGCCATGTACCATAACACTCGTCCTTTTGTGGAATAAAAATAAATGTACTGTCCATATCTGTGCTCCTGAGAAGTCATAGACTGATCTACCATGTTCCTTCTTCTTTCACACAAACTGAAACCAGCTGATTTTAGTGTAATTGTGCAGAGGGAAAAATGCACCTTTGACATTATTAATTTAGTACAGTAACACATTACTTTGTAAAGCAGTCCACCCAGGATTTAAAATCTTATTATAGTTTTTATTTTTTTTGAAAAAGCACACACAACATAATTGAAAGCAATGCAACACACACTACAGAACATTGAGCTTAGCATTATCTCAGAGCAACACAGATGTAAACAATAATGGAGACTTTGGTGCCACAGCTTGCTGCAGTAAGAAACAGTAAAATCAGAAGGCTGAAGTTTGGATGAAAGTGCTTGGAAGGATGCAGCTTTAGTGAGAAGTGATGAGTGCTGAGACTGTGTGCAGTTATAGTTGTCAAAAATAAGTATGTTAGCTAACATTAGTCTAAGCATCAGCTGTTCCAGGACTGGCATTGTACATAAAGTCATATTTGTTGTGTACTAAAAAGCTTTTACTCCATTTCAGCTGTCCAGTGCTCCCGTACAGTAGCTTGTTGTTTTACAGTCACTATTTCAAGTGCTTTCTCATTCACTTCTGTCTGCTTGTAGACTGAAAGTGCTGATTTAACTATTACCATGCTGTCATATTGCAGATTTTAATAAATGTCACAGATGTTTGATGTTATTGAGATTCTTTTGGAAGGTTTCAAATGAGTTTTGTAAACCCTTTACAATACCACTGTAGGGCATTTTGACTTGAATATATTTCTTGAAAGTCCAACAACTTCATTCACAAGCTGTGTTAAATCTTCTAAATGCTGCCTTTAATCTCACTGGTCCCTGTATTTTCATTAGTTCTCATCTACCTCTTTTTGATCTTTAACCAGAGCAAATGTTACTTTGGTCACAGCATTTGTAATTTTCCTTGAGCTTATGATTGTCTCTTTAATATTCATTCACTTCCTCTGGTGCAGATCATGAATAAACAAACAAAAGAAAAACATTTAGGCATAGTTTAAAAGTCCCATAAAAATGCAGAGCTTCTTCAAATCAGGGTTGGTTATTAAATGCTTGATTGATCTCACGAATTAGACTTTGATATCCTTCAATATTGCATCTATAAGACATATAAGAAAAAGTGTAGTTTTTTCTTTGCCAAACACAGAGTACCTGAGTGCGCCTGTCGTTTGACATGCACACGAGCTCTGCGTACGTTTCCACTCCTGCTGCGTTGCTGCCTTCATGGCTGATTGGGAGCAGCAGGACTGATTGTGTAAATCTAAAGTCTCTGTTTTCCTGTCGCTTTTATCTCTCGCTGCTCTGCACTCGCAGAAATGTGGGATTCAGCTGTGAAAAGTGCGATTCGCAACAGGCGTCGCTCTGCCATTTCAGCGTGATCTCAGTTTGATATCCAGAGGGAGGTCTCAACTGCGACAGAAACGGCAGAAATGAACTCATTTGTTCCGCCGAAGCTTCCATCCATTTAAATGTCATCCAATTGGTCCCCGTCTCACTAAAGTGGTCCGGTTTTTTTTTTCTGTCTCATTGGTTGTGTGTACTTGAGTGCAAGTGTGCATACGTGTGTGACTGTGCTTGTACACGTTCAGGTCTATGTGTTGTGAGCTCACAGCCTTGGATGCAGGGTAGATCCAGTCAGCTGCTTCCTCCGGCCTGTTACCATGGTGATCCAATCTGAGAGTCAATAATAGTAAGTTGACAGGGCTGAAATCCTTCAGTGAATGTGCCGAGAGAGAAGGAGAAGGCTTGTTACTGTGCAATTTTAGCAATTCTATTTACATTTCACATTTTATTTCTTTTTCTTGAAACAAATTGTAGAGCTTTAGATTTCAGAGACATTGTTGATAATCTTGTCATTCGTAAAGCCTTTAGCAGGATTTGCTGTGTAATAACTTAACAATCCATACTTATGCTGATTTTTTGTTGTTGCCAGCAATGAAAGGAGATTTGATAAAAAGAATAGGAGGTTTGCGCTTAGCTAACAAAGACACCAGTCAGTTGTTTCACTCGCGTTGCGCTGTTGAGTCTGTCCCGCTGTAATTTGGCTCACTGCCTAATCAGCGGAGGCAGAAACCACATCTTGCTTGGCTTGACTGAAGTGAAAAGTGACGGGCAGAGAATTAACTCCCATCAGCTTCTTTCCTGCTGTCTGCTTTTTTTTATTCACTCCACAGTTCTTTTCCCTACATCTTTCTAGGGAGAAAAACGACATAATGTGTACAGCTGAGAGTGTGGATTTGTTTCTTTACTATTCCACTACAGCACACACCTGTGTTTCATGTCAGCTTCATTTTTGTTGTTTCCTCTCCCTACCTTTCTGCTGTCACTCCCTGCGATTCTGGCATCCTTTTGCGCCTCTCATCTCCGGTGCACCACAGGAGTCTTTGTTACGCACTGCGAGTGTGTGTTTGTGTTTTTGCCTGTGTGAGCGCATCTTTGTCAGTGTGTCTGTTTGGGTGCATCTGCTGTTTTGTGTCTGTGTGTGTGAAGTTTCACAGAGCTGTGAAGTTACAGATCTTTCAGCTAAACTACCTTTACTCAGCCACCAAACACTCACATGTCCTAGCGTTTCTTTTGTGAGGATCCTCGTTGACATTATCCAAAATTCACACTCCCTTAACATGAGCCAGAACTTTACTCTTAACCCACCAACAGGCCTCTGAAGAGAATGAGGACCAAAAATGGTCATGGTAAATGGTAAATGGCCTGTATTTATATAGCGCTTTACTAGTCCCTAAGGACCCCAAAGCGCTTTACATATCCAGTCATCCACCCATTCACACACACATTCACACCCTGGGGCGCACTGACAGAGGCGAGGCTGCCGGACACTGGCGCCACCGGGCCCTCTGACCATCATCACTTTGCATATCAAAAAAAACATATTACATCAATCCTCAAAAAGAAAAAAGGCACAAAAGTATAAATGATCTCAGATTCCCTCTTTTTTTCTGTTTGTTGACAGATTTATTGACAGAACTGAAGGAGTTAACTATGGACTGTTAAACTAAGAACAGTGTTGTCAGGAAATGCTGGAGGTTTCTGTAGGCAGGGAAACAGGCAGTTAGCAAGGACCAGGGAACTATAACAGTTACTGAAGACTAACAGTGATTAGTCCTGTGACCTTTTGTGGAGATGGAAGCAGGTGATGTTGGGAGGCTTATAAGCAAGCAGTCAAGTTGTGACTGAAGGTGAATTTGCTGGAGAGTGGACAGGTAGTTGACAAACAGTTTGATTCCACTGTGGAACGAATTCCAGCATGGATGGAGGTACGTAACCTGCTGCATTGTATTCTGCACTTCTTACTGGAATGTGGGAAACAACTCCAATGAACCTGCATACACAGGTAACTGGAAAACAGGCATGCAGAAAGTGTTACATGCTAGAAAAATGCAAGTGCAAAGACTAAACTGGGAGAACCAATATCCCACCACTGCTCACCATCTTGAGCAGTAGGTCAGTGCTTAAAAACACAAAGTTTGATTAGGGAATGCGTTGCAATTGAGCGACCGGATTGCTCCACCTGTAGGCAGAGCACAGATGGACCCACCTCTCCGCTTGAGAACAAAGAGTCAGCAAAAGGGAAAGAGAGGAAAGAGGAAGGAAAATGAAAAAAACAAAAACAGTGCATGCCTGGATCCTGACAACAGTCTATGAATGTGTACATACATCCCAAAACAGCCAAAACACTTTACCTATCCATGTATCCATCTGAATGCAATGTTTTCCTGCATGTCTAGTTATTAAATGGCTGCTTAGATTGCAGCTGAACACTTTCATTTAGGCAGTGAAGTCAGTGTGACACATAACAAAGTTACAAAACCAACAGCTTAATAAGTTTAAAATCCAATCCACCGGAAATAACTTCTGACTCCCCCTCTCAGTGTTCCTTTATAGAACAATAATCTACAAATTAGAAATAAAAAGCCTGTTTTAAAAGGATTGTGTTGCTAATTAATCCCACGATGTCTGGTTGCTGCTTGGTTATCTTTGAGAAATGTGTTTGCTGCCACCCTAAACACACAGAGTGCCGGCAAGGAGTGGTTCACATGTCATCCAACTTCTCTGACACCCCTTTCTGTTCCTCGTACGCCAAATCATTAATATTTATTGTGTGGTTTTTGGAAGGACGTGCTATAGCTTAGTAGGCTGCACAGCTGTTAGCGGAAAGCGTGACCGCTGAGTGCTGGTTGAGCACATAAACAAGCATGCCAGAAGTTTCTCCCAGAGGTGTGTTGGTGATGATTGCAGCCATCAGAAAGTGCAGCAAAAACATCACATGCCACAACCATTCATTGAAATCCAATATAAATTCAGTGGAAGTCAAATTGTTCCAGACAGGCTGGCTCACCTTTTCGACTGGCATACACATTGTCAAACACACACAAGCATACATTACATATACGAGCATAGAACTGAAATACTAAGTTGTTTCTGACAGGAAAACAAAAACTCAGAGCATTACAGGGAAGGGGAAGCAAAGTAGAGCACAACCCTCCCAAAGAGGATGCCAGGTGAATCTGGGACAGAGAGCTATGAAGACTTTTGAATATGTCAATTCCAACAGCAACACCAGTGCTGTAGATTGGAAGAAGACAATCTAGTGAAGCCTACACACTGCGGCTAATGAGGAGCAGAGCAGTCTGAGTCGACTAATAGTAGGAAGTGTCTCAGAAAGCACCAGATGCAGTCCTCCAGTCAATCTGTCACTGCTCAAGTTTTTAAATCACTTCCTCACACTAACTAATTTCCTCTTATACCAGTTTAGTTTTTTCTCTTGCTTACACTGAAACAGATTTTCTTGTAATTTTGAGTTAGGAGGGATAATAATTTGTGCACTTTTTTACAAGGATTGTGGGGGGAATATTTTTCCTCTGTCGTCCCAAAAAAAACTACCCACATTCTGCACCTAATGATTTAGGTCCACTGTCACCACCTCACTAACCTCAGTGGCCTAACCCATCCTCTTGTTAATGTGCCTTAAGCACAATCTATTCATAATTTCATGCAACTTCATACATTAGTCTGTCTACGGGCTTTTGGAGAGTGTTACTACTAGAAAGCATTTTTTAGAAGTATAGAAAACATACTTCAGCTAAACTGAAAATGACTAATATTCTGATGGTTTGGAGATAAAAACAGAGGAGAACTTTGCTCCTCATCTTGGTTGCTGCATTAGATATTACCCAGTTTTTACACTTGTACTGCATCCCTAAACTAAAAATCTGAATTTCCCAGTGGAGCTGTATGTGAGTGTGTAAAATGTGTAATCTGAATCTGGGAGACTGATGATTAAACTGTCTTTTATCCAGTGAATTCCTTGGGAGCGAGTGGCTTGCTTTATGCACACTGTGGCCAAGCAGCAATTTCACATAAAAAGTATTTCCAGTTGTGATAAAGTGTCAGATGCAGAAAACCTCCTTCTGTGTGTTACATGTACAAAAGGTCAACAACTGTACAAACATTATCCTAAGAAATATTTAAATCAGTGTGGTATACAAAAACTGGTATACAAAACTCAGTTTTCAAGGTCATTCTTTCAGATTTATTGTATGAAAGGTGTAATCAAAAACAGGATTTTAATGTATTTTTAAATACCTTGATCTGTAATGGTGCATAATACTAAGTAAAGCTTTAAAATAAGAAAAAGTACAATGTGCAGTAACTGTGTTCAAAGTGAAGTGGATTAAAAGCAGGAAGCAGCATAAGATGGAAATAAAGTAAAAGTATGTTAAACATAAATAAAGTACTTGAGTGAATGTACTCAGTTACATTCCTACTGGTTTAATGGCTTTGATACTTCCCATACCTCCACCCCAAACACCTTCCTGTATTTAAATTGAATTATGTAAGTGCAAATTGTTGAGAAGACCAATGAATGCATGGAACTTAAAAGCCAGTATCTCAGATTTTGTTTTATTTTTATTTAATTTTATTAATAGTACTCTCTGAAATATATAGTATTTTCTAAGTTTAAAATGAAGGAGACTGCTTTGTATGATGAAGAGGTCAGGCATTGTTGCAAAAGTCAGCGACCAAACGCTGTATGACTAACAAGTAGTAGGCCCGGGTTCAAGCCTCGGACCTTCACAGCATAAGAGATTGTGAGGCAGTTATATTTTTTTTCTTTGACGTGCTGCAATAATACAAAATCTATAAAGTTATTCACACATTCAGATTTCTACTGAGTCAGATTCATGCCAGGTTTTGCCCATTCCAGGCCAGTTCGTCTTCATCACGTCAAACTGGCCTCTTGGCAAGATGATTCCATTCCGGAAATCCTGTAGGTCAATTTAGATGTTTTCTCTACTATTATAACACTAAAGTGCAGTGTTGCGGTGTATTTTCACTGCGTCTGAGACAAACAAATAGAGACAATGTGTCTTGGTGTAATTTGTGGTGGAGCTGCAGCCTTTCTTCTCTGACTGAGACAAGCAGAGTGTACTGAGAGTTTACAGCTACACTTGTTACTGTAAGTGCAATCATCACAACCTTTGTGAGTAAAACCCAGACCCAAATGTTCATCCAAATGGTGATGAACTGTATTTCTAACTACTTTGCCATCCACTCCACTACATTTACGTGACAGGCATAAATGTAATGGACTTTATGCAAATGATAACTTTATTTACCCTGCTAAACAAGTACTTAATGTCTTCTTTTTATTGTATGAGCTTACATTGTTTGCCTAACAGACTGGTCTGTGTGAACAAGTTCAAGCTGGCCAGTAGTTACAGCATCTCCTCCAGTCCCATAATGGTCACAAAACACTGCCTTGCACTTACGTGTTTCAAAAAGACCACAAGGTTAAAGCAAACTGTTAAAAAACGATCTAAAATGAAAGCTGGCTGTGTGTGACTAAACTGCCAGCTCAGTTTGTCACTTATCTTCAAATTTTCTAAATTGTTTTAAGCTTGGCTCCAGGCTAAAACAGCAGCCACCCCCACTCATTCTTCAGCTGCATTAGACGGGTGCTTGCTACATCAGCTGCAGAGGGAGGGGGAAGAAATGAGCGATAGTGGCTGATGTCTGTCTTCATCATTTCTTCTAAACTTCAGTGAACTTCATGTCAGAAATATGATTTAGTTTTCTGACATTTTGCATTTGTTTCTGGTGAGTTATTATTTTGTGACTTGGAGGGTTGCCCTAAACTGCTCTGGAAACTTTTACTGGTTCTTTTCGTTATTCAGAGTATTAAAAAAAACAATTTTAGGGGGATCACTAAAGTAAAGATAATATTATATTTGTAGACCTGGTTAATAGTGTTTCCTTGACTATATTAAAGCAGAGAACCACTGCCATCTTCAACCTGCATTTTCAGAGCCTAAGCCCTCCAGAAACTTGGAGAATATTTGTCTCTACAGTCTTGGTCTGCCACTGTACCCTCAGCACTTTGGCTAGACATGTGGTAAACAAGCCCTGGTTTGCTGTTTAAGGTCAGCCTCTTCTTGTTTAGGTGAGAACGGAGACGTTGTTTTGATTCTGACAATACTGCTGCTGTCTAAACTGGCGAAAAGCTTGACTCATAATTACATTTTGTGCATCCTGTGGGTCTTTAGAGGCTATTACCGGTAATGAAGATCCAAGCGTTCAAATAATATGTCGACCAAGACATGTGCAAGACTGAGAAGTGAGGGAGCTGAGGCTTCTTGGATTACCTTGCCCACAGCAATCTCCTGAAGGAAAACACGTGCACAGTGAGAAAGTCAGGTGAACGCACACAGAGGCAGGTATTTACATAAAATATCACTGAGGTTTTGCCTAAGCCTGGCAGAGACTTTTCAAATTGAGCAATAGCAAGGCTTACTCTCACTCCATATGCTAGTGTGTTCAACACTTGCCAGTTCTCTCTCCAAGCAGTAAACCTTGAGAGATGAGAGGTAATTTTTTTCTCATTCAGGGTGCTTAATTAAACAATGTTCCTGAAGCAACTGTTATCCTCCTCCCCGAATGAAAGAAAGTTCAGGCTGAAGAGAAAGAAAATGTGGAGAAGAGAGCAGAAACAGAAAGGAAGCATCTGAACAGGTGCTAAGAAAAGATGAAAAGAGAGGAAGTGTGTTCCAGTGGTGTGCATTAATGAACATTTCGGATGGAAGGTTGTAAAAAGTAATACTTTGAGGTGCGCTGGAGGTTTACCACGATTCTGTTCTTCTTCTTTCTGATATTCCCAAGAAAATTGTACTCTGATACTGAAGTTCTGAAGCCTGCCTTGCAGTATCACAATCTCTTTTGTCTTTCATTTGTTATCTCAGAGTTCATTTTCAGCACAGAAAGTTTTCCACATAGGATTTTACCCTGAATTTCAACCACAGGTGCAGGTTCCAGGTTTGTACCTCTTCACACAGCATTACCTTTGAGTAATAACACAGAACCAGTCACTTGGGGGTATTACTTTCAAGTAATATGCATTTTATTAACTAATTTGGTTTTAATGGGGGAAATCATTATTTGATCCCCTGCTGAATTTGTAAGTTTTCTCTCTTATAATGTAATGAACAATCATATTTTATCATAGTTACATTTTAATTAAGAGAGAATTCATCTCAGTGCTTCACTGTGTTCTCTGGGTCATACTCAGCATTTTTCTTCCTCGATGAGTCGAGTTGATGCTAAAGAGTTAGATTATGGTTTCATCTTTTCCCCAAGCCTCTTTGAACCATTTAGATGTTCACTGGCAAACTTAACACAGACAGGAGGACCTTGCGGGTGTTGCAAGATTTCAATCCATTACAGTGTAGTGTGCTACCAATGGTGTTCTTGGTAACTGTGATGCCAACTGCCTACAGATCTTTTACAAGCTCCTCCCATGTAGTTCTGGGCTTGTCCACCACCTTTCTCATGCTCATTCTTACCCTATGGTCATTTATGCTTCTTCCAATTCCAAATAATTGACAGCTGTCACCTTCTCACCCAATCTTCCTGCTGATTGTCTTGTAGCCCATTCCATCTTTGTGCAAGTCTTCAATCGCATCCTTTCACAGCTCTTTGGTCTTGCCCATGGTGCTGGAGAAATTGGAATGGGAGAAACAGATATTTGGGACAGGTGTGTTTTTTAGAAACATAGGCTGAGATCAGCTGTATTTGTAATCAATGGATTTATTGATTTCTGGCTGGGTTGTACGGGATAAAATACCTATTTGCACTCATTGATGTGCAAATAATGTTATCACTTTTATTTAATGTGGGTTTTTTCCTAGATTTTTGTTGATATTCTTGTAAGTGAGCAAGCTTAAAAATTCAGCAGGAAATCAATTATTTCCCCGCACTGTAAAAGCAATCATCAGATCTTTGTTTTGATAGAGCCAGGTGGGTGAACATAATGGCAGGTCTCTTCCCCTACTTCAGTGCAAACATCTGACAGTCACTGTGTTCCTGTGTTCTACGCAATAATAACCAATCTGTTGTTTGTTTAGTTTTTTTATTGGTCTAATTTCCCAAAATGTTTTTTGTGGTTTTTCAGATGGTAGTTAAAACACAAATGTGCTGAAGTCATAATTCAGTTGTAGAGTTTTATTTTTCTGGCTGTGTGATTCCTGGCAATTCTCTTAAACTCTATTTTGTTCATTTGAGGCTGATTAACAAATGATTAGCAAACAGATGCCTGTTTATACATCCAGCTGATACGGCTAATGGTTTTGGGACACTTCATTAAAAATACCCAGTGGCCACTGTACAGGCTCTCCACGGTTTCCAATATCTGTCTCTTTAGGAGAGATTCTCCGATACTAATTTTCCAGTGCTAATTTTCTCTGTCTAAGACAAAGGGCAACTTCAAGAGCTAATTAAAACAAAAGTGGCAAAAACTGCAGTTCCTCCATGTGCCACTGGAGGTTCACTCCAAACAGTAGCCGCCTAAGTTAAAATGTTCAGCTTTGCAGCACTCAAAAAAGCATTTACACTCTGGTACAAAAAAGGCTTTGGGTTCTATTAAACAAAATTATAACTCAATCACCTGGATACTAGAGGCAGCGTTGATTGGCACATCACTGAAGTGGATGTAACTATTTTGACTGTAGAGTTATATGTATATCTGTACTTTGTACCTAAACAGTTTATGGATGCAGCTGGCTAATCAAACTTGTTAGTAATGTCTGATTAACTAATTCTACCTTTTCATAAGGTAACTTCTGGCTCTAGAAAAAGAGGCCTTGAAGCTTTAAAAAGGCAGAGTCCAAAACCAGTCAATGACATCACGTTGGCTACATCAATGTTTTATTCTTTCTCTAGTCTAAACACTGGGTTTGGATGAGCTTTTTGCTTCCTACTGCTGGAAATACTGCTGATCAGAATGTTGAAATTCAATTACAATTCTAAGCACAGTTAATCTGCTAAAGTAAGTTGACCAGCAGCTTTTAGAAGTCTCTGACATTCTGAAATGACCCTCTCCTCAAGATGAGGTCATCTACCTTAATAATAGTACTCAGGTCTTGATTAAAACATACCATTTCTAATCAATATGAGGGCCCGGTGGCGCCAGTGTCCGGCAGCCTCGCCTCTGTCAGTGTGCCCCAGGGTGGCTGTGGCTACAACGTAGCTTGCCATCACCAGTGTGTGAATGTGTGTGTGAATGGGTGGATGATTGGATGCGTAAAGCGCGTTGGGGTCCTTAGGGACTAGTAAAGCGCTATACAAATACAGACCATTTACCATTTTTTACCATAATATTCTAAACTTTTACGATGATCTTTGTGGGTACAATTTGAATCACTGTTAGGTTTTCCCAGTGGGTTACTTTTTTTTATTCTTTTAAGCTGTGTCTTGAACATTTTCGTTTTGCTTATATGTTTAATCAGTGATTTAGTTTGGAATGCTTAAAAAGGACTATTCCATTGGTACCTACTCGGATTGACTCGCCACAACTCAACTCGAATTGACTGGTTTTCCGTTACAGTTTAGTATTTCCTAATGGTCATTGTCATAGCAACACGGATGAGCATCCCGCAACGTAATTAACATACAACACAAACACTACCACAAAGGTGGACGTAAAAGCAAGAATATATCTGCTCGGTCTGTGGCTTTTCGTCAGAATCAGGGACCATGGTGTTGTTGTTTTTTGTAGCTATTTCCCTCATTGCCAGATTTCAGAAATGGCAGTTTTGATTTTCATGAACAAGACACTCATGACTCATCTAGTGACTCTACTGACTAACCAATCAGTGGCATGCAGTCGGTCACATTTTAGTACCTGTTTGGATCGCTTGAAGCCCCAGCCAAGCAGGTACTAAAAAAGTACCTGCTACCAGGTACTATGACCTAATATAAAAGCCCTGAAAACTGTAGCGAACTGTGCTGAGTCGATTCGAATAGGTAGTAATGGAAAAGAGGCTATACTGTGAAGCACTGCTGTTGTCATTTGCTATCCGGTCGTTAAGTGATGACGTGACGAATCCTACTTCCGGGTCTAAAGTAGTCTGCGTTTAATATGGCTTTTGTGTTGTTAACATGTTTAATGTTATGTATTTTCTTCTATTTAATCTGAAAAAACTCCTAAAACAGTCAGTGATCACTGTTGACCTCCCTCGGCTTTTATTACCGCTAATCATTTATTTAAGCTCAGTTTTTAAAACCTTAGGATGTAACTACAGCCCAGCCCATGCAGAAGTATATGAATAACTAACCTCGTATTGTGGATGGATTATCTCAGTTGTTCTCCTGGCTGAAGTTTGGTCCTTTTACAGCATCCTGCCATGCGATTACAAATGTACCTGACCACCGAGAACACTCACGTTAACTTTTATCGAGTGGAAAAAAAGTTAGCTTGTTTATATTATGCTAACATAGCTGGTAAACTGACATGATTTAACAACTAGTCAGGTAGAAATTTTCATAATTTAAATAACTAGAAAAGACTTAGATAGGGGTGGTAACTCTCTAGTGATTTAGTTGCAAATAACTTCTTTCATTTAAACATTGACATGTGTCCATTGTTTATTTGAATACTAATGTCTGATTTAGACTTCTGAGGTAAATCTCTCTGTATAACATAACCTACATAAGTGGTTGATATTGTTGCCAACAGAAGAAACACAGAGGGAACTTAAGCTGCTACTAAAAGTAACAAAAACATTAACTAAAACAGGATGCAAAAGTGAAACTCCTGACCATAATAAACATAAGGTAAAACAGGAGTCAGGGACTCAAAGGTTTTACAGAGAATTAAGCTTACAGTGTAGCAGAATAAAGAAATCAAAACCCAACAAACACAGAATTGAAACACTTGGAATAACAATATAAACTCAACTAAACCCAAACTCACTTGTATTCACAAGGAATTCAAAACCCCAAAACATTACACTTTGTTAATTAATGCATGTGGGCGCCAGTTTAATTCACTAGTTAAGCAGGCAACCAGTTGCGATGCAGCGGCCTGGGCAGGCAAAAATGTAAAAATCAAGTACATACTTTTTTTTAAAGTGTATTATACAGTAATAAAATGTGACCTGTCACCTGCTATAGGTGTGTTTACCTACCTTAAGCTTTGCATTAGCTGCAAGCATTTAAAGCCATTACCGGCCTACTCTTAGAATAACACTGGCAAAGATGCAGACAATGGATGTACACCAATATATTAACATCATATGCTAAGTGCACACTGTGCCCACCCGTATAAAACAGACCAGCTGTGTGCCTGCTGTGTGAATTGTTGCCTTTTCCGTCTAAAGGCTCCTGCTGCCCTCTCTTTTACCTCAGCCTCCTACATCAGCATCAATCTGCAAAGACACGTCTATGGGATAATTATGCAGAATGAGCGCTCAGACTGGCATCAGTCATTCATGTTGCACTCTGAAGCTTTTTTTACTGTAACATCCATTACTCCTAATTGTGAGAATCACACTATTAGAATGTTCCATTAATCAATGCAGCACTCATAATAACCATTATTAATTCCTCAGCCAGTGGCACATTCTCGTCACATTCTCACCTTTATCAGCAGATTCTCGCTGTCTCTCTCACTCATTTGCTCTCTCTCTGGACTCCTGTCATCTGCCCTCTTGGAAATGGCAACACTGGCCTGTCAGCCTTCAAAGTCTCAAACGGGGAGAACACAAAATGGCAGCACACGCAAACACGCGCAAACGTGAGCACATGGCATTTCATCATTCAGGAGATCTAAAAGAGGCGAGTAGCAGCAGAAGTATCACTTGGTGATGTGGATAAACGACCCAATCAGTCAACTGGAAGTGTATGGCCTTTTATTTCCTAACTGCTGTTCACTAAAGTCTGTGGGAATATTAATCGCTGAAATGTACCCCCTACGTCTCCCTCCTCCTGACAGAGGGAAAACGGGAAAAAGAAGACGACTTGAATAATGTCTAAATATTTGAAGAGGTTGATGTGATGTCTGGCTTTGAGCCTCACTGTCAGAGAGTGGGAGAAGAAATCAGCAGAGACTAGGTTGAAGATCTGAGGGGGAGAAAACATGCCTGTTTATTTTTGATCTCTCCTTTTTCTTTCTCTCTGTCTTGCTTTACTTTCGATTTCTTTTTCTGTCTCTCTTTTCTCTGCCCTCCCACACTGTAGCTCACTGCTTTCTTAGCTCCCGTTTTTCGTTCTCCTCAGACTCCACTTTTTTCTCAAGCCTATGTAGAAGCCTATGAAAAGCCCCTGTTTACTGTTCACAGCCCCTGTTTTAAAATGACTGGTTAATGCCTAATTGGGAGCAACGGTAACCTTAAATACTCACTGACTCCCACTGTGGACCCCATAGCAGAATGTGTGTGAGTCAGTCAGTGTGTGTGTGTGTGTGTGTGTGTGTTTCGTCTCTCTCTTTGTGACACCTACCCTGATTCTCCTGTCCCTGTTCCTGTAGATAACAACCCTTTCTCCACTTCCATGAGCCAAACTGGACTCACTCCCGATTGTAATACAATGTACCAGCTGCCATGTGGGTAAACACACTAGCAGGTAGCTAGCGGATGTGATGACAGAGTGAAAGAGTGTGTTTGCAGTCAGCAGAGGAAATGACAGCAGCAGTGACTGATTTTTGGTCCCAGAAGACCAAAGATAACACTGTGCTGGCAAATGCTAATCGACTTTGTGTGTTCAGAAGTGTACTATCTACACGAAGGACGGCTGGAAAATTCAGCACGTCCCCTGCGAAGCATCCCTAATCCATCCCTTTCCTTCCTTAGGGCTCATCACAGACTGTATATAAAATACTGCATCAAACATTCATATAGTAAGCTTTATGCCAACAAAATACTGCATAGTCAGTCATGTGAAAGCTCTGTGACAGCATTTTGCAACTTTTTGGAACTTTTTTATCTTTTGGTCCCACCCACGTGGTAAGAAATATAGATACAGTTACAAAGTAATGCACCAGGGATGTGCGGCTGCATGGATTTGGCTGATTTTAGATGATACTGGGTTGCACTGCAGAAAAAGTTGAGCCAGGTTCAACTTATTCAACTGTGTTGTTTGGCTGGAGCCCAGGGGTGCAGCATCAACAGAATAGCCATATCCAAACAAATGAAAAAGCTTTTCCACACGAGCAGTCTGTTCTTTTTCTTTTGAAGATTATTTAAGCAAGCATTAAGGGGGGGAAAGGGCTATTGGCGTCCTATCACTAATAAACATGCAGGCTTAGGGAACCAAGAATTAAAGACAAATGTTTGTCGGGGGTATTTTGCTGTTTTATGCTTCTTTTTTTCTTTTTCTGTTTTTACTGTATGATCTTGCTGGAGTTCAGTGAGCTTCATAATACTTAATGAAACTTTTTATGAGCCATGAAAAAAATAAAAACTACCACATTAGTCATCCTTATTTTGAATGAAAGTAAAAGACACAGAGATAGCTTTATATTTTATATACAGACAGATTTATGAACACTTTCAACTGGTCTGTGCAAATCAACAAGTTATTTTTGCCTCTACCAGCCAATCCTTTTTCATGCTCTGTAACAAGAAGAGTGCTGTTAATGGACTTCAGTTCTCTCACCTTTATCTCCTTGCCTTTGCTCTCTGTTGCAGTCATTAGTGACATTTCTGTTCTCAACAGCTTTAAAATGGATTTAACTCAAAGATGCCTCAAAAGCCATTAGATTCTTATTTTGTCATCAGTGATAGCCAGGAAGTTATATTTTTAGGTTAAGTAGTGTTTCTTAGAGTGTCAGCTGAGCTTACATGTGAGGCTTTTCACTTGTTGAGACAAAACCATTTATACCATCTTTTTTGTTTAAAATTTGAATCATAAAACACATACTCTTCAAATTCAAACTGTAAAGGAAAAGAACCAGCAGCACTAAGTCCCCATAATGTGAAAGCAAATTCATTCTAAAATGAGCAACAACCTCCACATAAATCCAAACGTGATGTTAAAGCCAGGCTCATCTTGTTCTGAAGCAGCGGGGTGGACCAGAGAGCCAGTGAGCTGCCCAGAGGAGGCTGAAACTGTTAAAATGGCTAATTGGGTTTCATGTCATTAGCGCGTTTTGAGGTCATCAGATTAATTCCCCAGACTACCAAGAGACATTTGAGCAGGAAAAGAAATGAAGTGATACTCCACATTTACATCATTTACAATACAGTAGTAGCCATCTTACACCACTGCCCAGAAGTCAGTGTTATATCAAACAAAACCAGGGTAATCTGGAAAGCAGTCCTCTTGATGATTTTAATAAAATGACCATTTACTTTATGAGTAAGTCATCACAAGACGATAAACCTGATCAGACATTTGACGGAAGCTTTTGGGCTCTGACGCATCCAGAGATACTATAGACCAGCGGTCCCCAACCTTTTTTGTGCCACAGGCCGGTTTATGTCCGAAAATATTTTTACAGACCGACCTTTAAGGTGTCACGGATAAAAACAACAAAATAAAACCAGTACCGATACCAGAAAAAAAGAAGATATATTCATGACACACAGGGAAAGACCCAGTGAAACTGAGTTAACGATAAAAAAATAATGATAACAACCGCTAAAAACTCTGAAAACCATAAATTTCACACCCGAGCCTCAACTCTCGCGGCCCGTTACCAAACGACTCACGGACCAGTACCGGTCTATGGCCCGGGGATTGGGGACCGATCCATTTCTTGTGTGGGGGGTTGTGCTTTTGCAGGTGTGAATATATCTTTCTGTGGACAGATTTAATCAATGCTTTGCCATCAAAACGGTCACAAAACTTTAAAGTTGTACATTTGAAAAAAAACAAATTGAAAAAAAATTGAACAAGTGGTTGAGTTTGAAGATGGTAATGCTACAACCCATAAATAGTAAAAAGATCCTGCAAAGTGTGACAAGGAGGCCATTTTTATCTCAAATATAGGATAAATCAACAAGTATCTAAATTATACTCTCCCAAGTACTCAAGGAAAACAGTGGTCTGAAGATTCGCTGCTGTACTTTTTGTGACTAAAATGTATTTATATATAGATGTTTTTGTATGTTAATGATCCACATCAAACAGCTGACATTTTAAACCTCATTTCATATGTAAGGAAGTGCTAAATCTTCTCGTTTTAATAAGTATATGTTGATCCATGTCTTGTGGACGCTCAAATCTCACTTCCTTTAGTCAGTCTTCCTTAAAGATGATCTGCTCATCCTGCCCAGTGTTTAAACCCATGTGTGCTTTGCTGTGACAAGATTTTGGATGTTTTTTTTATTTTTTCGTAATTGCCGTAACCAACATATTAGACTTTGAAATAAGAACAAAGTGGGTCGGCTTTTTCAAATGATGAATATTTAAAAACATCAGCCTTGCCCATATGAAATCCTTTAAAAAACCGACCATGTTTTATTAGTAAGTCAACACAACACGATAAACCTGATCAGACATTTGATGGAGGCTTTTGGGCTCTGACGCCATTTTATACTCAGCCCAGTAAAAACATATTGTTAGCAGCCCAGATATATGTCTGACCTTTTGTGACTGCAACTCATTTTAGAGAATGGACTTCTTGTTTTATGTAGGAACCGATTTTCTTCAGGCCTCCTGCAAGGGGTTGAATGAATGCATGTCAAAGGGGCCAGTGGATGTATGTTGAATTTTAAATAGTGGAGAGTGCCACCAGGGTTTTAACGAGTAAGATAATTGGACAGGCACTTGCCATGGCAAATTTCACTGACATACTGTGTGCAAACATTATTGTCATTAATCATTTCTCTGCATCTCTTTCTGGCCCCACGTGCACATGCATTCAGCCAACATGATCATCTGTCTATTTTTTTAATGACATAGCACTAAGCCTAAAGTACAAATATCCAGTAACATGTTGTTGCACATTGTGCAACCGTTTTATACTTTGCTCATTATTGTGGCTGACTGACAATAAGTTTGTCATTCTAACACTCAGAAGAGATACTTGTCATCTTCTGAGTCAGCTAATGCATTGAGCAGCAAAAAAGAAACAATGGTTCTGTATTTCATAAGTTTGGACTTTTATATTAATTCAAGGAGAGTTTTTCCAAACTTCCCTTTCAGACAAAAAATGTAGCTCTACCTGAGGAGGCAGTGTTACGGTGACCCAGTGCAGTGCATTTTGTGAACTTGCGTCATTGCACTTCACAGCAGAGTACCTCCATGTCCCTGAACACTCTGAAAGGAGGAGAGCTTAACAGTATAAAAGGCAAAGGTTTGGAAGCCCTTCTTTAATATTCCTGTAAAGAAAAGCTTTCATTACGGACTCCTTTCCTCTTGTCTTCTCTCTTCTCTGCTCTCCTTCTTCTTTCCATGGCCAAGACAGCATCTCTCTGCATACTAAGCAGGGCCCCATACGGCCCAATTTGCACTGCCCAATTTACTGGTGTCGCTTCACATTTGTTGGGGGAGAAGCTGAGGCCATTTCCCTGATCCTCACAAAGAGGGAAGGGGCACGAGAGATGGTGAGGATGAGGGAAAACTGGAGGTGGCTCAACTGACAGATCAAGCCTGAACCACATCAACTATGACATTTAAACTTATACACGTTATATTCACAGACACACATGCACACATACACAGTCCAAAGCATAAAATGAGAAGCCAAACACACACCGCATTACAACTCACAGTTGCACAGCTAACCCCCAGAGAGATGAGGAGAGAATAGATGGGAAAGATGAAGGGAAAGAAGGAGGAAGGGTTTGGGGGGTGGGGATAAGAGGGAGGGACAGACACTGTGCTGACAGGGCTGTGACAGCGCTTAATTACCAAGCGAGCACTGCACACTGGAAGCAATTTCTAAGGATTGTTGTCATTTGAATAGATTAAAACGCCCTTTCACTGGACTAAGCTGTCTCACCAGCGACTTGGCTCTGCTGTAGATGAAAAGTCCGAGGCAAATCAAAGAGGAGAAGACACCAGCAGAGCCAGAAATGGAGGGAAGGAGGCAGAGAGGGGTGTCACAGAGGGCACTAACAGCAACACCATGTAGGGTTTTTTGTTTGTTTGTTTTTTGCTGCAGAACAGGAACATGTTGTGTGTGGATGCAAACATAAACACTAAATTAATGATGGTCTCCCTCTCTTAATGCCCAAATCGTCCTACCTCTTTCCCTTGCAGCACCATGTGGGTGTTTTAACAATTAAAAAAATCTCACTTGTCTTCCCTTGTGGATTTAAATTGACTAATAACTGTCTTTTTCAATTATCTTCCCCTTCTCTTTCACTACCCTCCTACATACCCGCAGACACCGAAGGCTGCGAGCACACTTGGAGGAAGTTTCATGGCCACTGCTACAGATATTTCACACGCAGACACACCTGGGAGGACGCTGAGAAAGACTGCAGGGAGCACAATGGCCACCTGGCCAGTATCCACAGTGTGGCTGAGCAGAACTTCATCAGAGGTGAGTAAGGAGAAACAGGACAATAGCAGATTTGGCACAGAGTGCAGCTCTTTCTGATGTTGTTACTCTGCAGAAAAACTAAAGTTAGGAAGACAAATTTGGACATTCAAGGGCCAGTAAGTCTTGCTGTTAGATGACAGCTCACTTGAGCATGCCCGAGGTTAGGTGGACATAAAATCTCCAAGTTGAAACCTCAGTTAATGAGACTCTAGCAACTTTGACACAGCCATTCTAGGAGCTAAATGCTCACAACAGCATAGTAACAGCAGCACCATGCTGATGCCACCTCCTTAGTGTTTCCGCCTCATGTTTACCGTGTTCATTGTCATTGTTCTATGTGCAGTTCTGTTTGCAACATAGCCGTCCACTTAGTTTATGATTGTTTATGATACCCACATCCATTCATCCATCCATTTTCTGCCACAGTCTGGGTCACAGGGACAGAGATGCCAAGACCTACTTCTCCCTAGGCATCCCCTCCAAGGGGACAGTGAGGTGTTTCCAAGCCAGCCAAAACATATAATTTCTTCAGTTTATCCTCCATATGCCTCCTTATAGTAGAACATGCAGGAAGCATTTTAGCTAGGAAGCATCCAGGAGGTGCCCAGGAAGTACATCCTATTCAGAGGTCCAAACCAACTGAACTAATGCAGAGGAGCCGTAGCTCTCTGCTGATTTCCTTCCGAATAACCAAGCTCTTCATCGTATCTCTGAGGCTGAGCCCAGACACCCTTTGGCCGAAGCTCATTTCCACTGTATCTGCGATCTTGTTCTTTTGGTCACTAACCAGAGCTCACGGCCATAGAGGAAGGTAGGAATATAAATCGATAGCTCGCTTTCTGTCTTCACCACAATCAACAATTTCTGAGTCACTGCCACATCAGTCCGTCTGTCAGTCATCCACTCTACACCTTCCACATTTGTGAACAAGACACTGAGATACTTAAACTTGTCCACTTGTGGTAACATCAACATAATATGCTTCCATTTTTCAACTGAAGATTCTTATGTTTTAGTGTTGAGGACATCTGAAGATTTAGATAGGCATCCTCACGCTTTCTATTTCACGTCGCTATATTTCAGAAATATCTGGTGACACTTGTAATCACCAGTCACTTTTAAAGAAGACATTGCTCAGTTTAAATGATAGTACTGATTTAGTAATAATAGCCTAACCTGCTGTCACTTGGATGGCTGCCTTTGCCTCCTGCACAAAGCTTTTAGAGGCCAGTGAGTGGTATCTACTTTTGTACTTTATTATCATACTTGGAGATGACACCTGACCTTCCCTTTTATGTTTTCCCTAACTCAGTATTAAATATCTTTATAGTTCAGCTGTGGACGGACCTTAAAGGACTTGATTTTGCTGCCGTTTAAAACAGCCTTAAGGAGCAAAGTCCGAGCTAAATAAATCTATATCACCATTTGTTGCAGTGAGTTGACCCTGCAGGCCCTGATATAAGTGTCTGTACAGTAAGTGATATTGATTGTGCTATATTCTTTCTGCAAATGTTATTTTTTTCAACTTTTGTGATAGCTTCACCAAAGCAAATGAATCCATAACCTGAAACTTAATAGGAAAAAATTTATTTAATTACAATTATTAGGACTTCTGAGTTTTACGTATGTGAAACAAGCACATGCCTTGGAAAGGTTTATGACTACTTGAGTATGATCCATATCTTTTAACATAAGGATTTGCATTTTAGGTGGTAGAGGGCATTAAGTTACATGAATGGCATACAAAAAAGGTGTGTGACATCACCAAAATATCATCATACATCTCTTTTCATGGGCACTTATCTATTCAAGGTCATCTCCTCATGCACCTCCAGTTAGCTTCCTGCATAGCTGCTATTTTTAGAGCACTTAAACAAGGTCTATTCTGACTAATCGGGTATATAGATCTGAGTTTTTACCACAGACATCAACCTACTGGGACAGCAAACATAATCTTGTGTAATGGAGTGACTTTTGTGTCAAGGATCATCCCTGTTGATTAGCTCTGTATCTCAGTGTACAATCCAGAGGCCAAGCAACAGCTTTTTGGGTTAGAATCTTCAGCGTCCAAAATAGACATTCACAGTTTTGTCCACTGAAGACTGTCAAGGCTGAGGTCGTAATGGAGAATGTGTGTATTGAGGTTGAGCTTTTGTTACCTAGTGGCTACACAAGCCACGAAGTACCAACGGCCAGATTTGGTGTGTGGTAGTAACAGGTAAATCCATCCCATTATCCAGTGCACATGTCAGACCCACATGTGCAGGTGGTCAGCTGAGAAGTTAATGATCATGCTCTATATTTGTAATATGAACAGAGAACCCGAGATGTGTTGCTGTGGTTGTTTTAGTATGTAATTATGGTGTTTGGTGTCCTTTCCTGTTGTCCTGAATTGTTTGCAAATCCTATTTTAAATTAAGCCAAACAGTTGAAGAGCTAAATACATCTCCTTGGCTCTTCAACTCATGTTCATTGTGGACTTAAATATTTGGCCACAGAGAGCAGTTTAATTAGTGCCAGTCAGCATTACCATGCTAATATCCATTCAGTTTTTCTTTGGTGCTCCATAAAGCTTCATCTCTTTATTCTTAAGTTTTTGCCCTCTGGCAAGCTCCACAGCCACTTGTGTTGTAATAAGACCTGATCAGCAGCAGCAAACTATTCTGGATCAGCCGTCTGTCCCGACCAGATGCCAAGAAAAGACAGTACCACCCACCTAGAACTGATCTTTCTCCTATTTGCTCACCATTACCAAAAAGTGCGTTTAATTGCCTCGAAAATGGACGTCTCCACCCCTGCAATAAGAGGATCACAGCCATTAGGAAGATTAATGGGCCTGGTAATGATGTTAATCAGATTCACCATGATTGAAATTCCATTACATACAGTATGTGCAAGCACATGCACATGGCTGGCCTACTGCGCACAGAGACACCCACACACACACAAATGAGATTAACCCAAAACACCATTAGGGAAATATCCTTTCACACAAACAAAAATCTCATCACACGTATACCGTAGACAGAAATAATATATCTCTATTAATGGTCATCATTCATCTGAGGTCAGCCAGCTCCAGGACTGTCAAGCTTGAGTCGAGCTCATGTGTGAAACCTGCACTAAGAAGAATAAGAGTACCCTGAGTTATACTACAAAGCCCTCCACTGTTTTACACCAAGGGCAGGGCTGGACTGGGACAAAAAATTGGCCTGGGCATTTTGACTAGAGACCGGCCCACCGGGTATTATATTATAGCCTCGCCTCTGTCACGCACTGACAGAGGCGAGGCTGCCGGACACTGACCACCACCAGTAGGCAACGGGTGAAGTGTCTTGCCCAAGGACACAATGACCGAGACTGTCCAAGCCGGGGCTCAAACCGGCAACCTTCCAATTACAAGGAAGGGTTTTTTTTACAGGACAGTTGGCAACTCTACTAACTAACCTTATGAATAAAATAAAGTTCACTATCATTAACATCATAGCACCCACCCAGCTGTATAGAAACTCCGTCATGCTAGCTAGTACGCAGTGCGAGTAATTGTGACTGACTATAACAATTTAGCACAACGAAAATAAACTCCACCTAAACTCGGTTTATATCTGACCCAGATAGACTGCAGGTCATAACTTCTTACCTGAAGTTCACCTGACACTCGGACCGGCGGCCGCACAAAATACCCTCTGTGCTATCCACTTGTATTGTCGGACCAAGGCACTTTTGGCTCCCCGTTTGCAACATCTGGACCAAACCTAGAACGTTTTTTGGGATGTGTGTTTGTTTTGTTTTTGAAAGAGTGTTGCGACACCAAAAGCATATGGCTTCCCTTCATCACCTCAGCAGACACTTTCACACTATCCAATGAACAGTCTGCCTCTATATAAGATCCAGCTTATTTGGTACAAACTTTCTCCACCAGGTAATGTCCTCAGAATGAGGCCAGTGCAGATAAAGTCATATGACGAGTAGTTGGCAATAGTCTCCTCTTTAGGTGCTGGATTTTCAGCACTGGTGATTAGGTGTTTTGTTGCTCCACACAACAAAGTGATCAGTTTCCCACCTGAATCAGGGTTTGTGATGTGTCACAGCCTCATGACAAATGTTTTTAAAGGATTTTTTGTGAGAAATGAGTGCGTATCATGTACTCATACAGTAAACCATAGAACAACAATTCATTCCTAACAATTTTTTTGTAGTATGTTGTAATAATTATCTATAGATGTCAAGCAATACATTGAATTGCCCCATATATGTCTTTATTGTTTATTTGTAGGTGTGGATACTGTGTGTAGTGCTCTACTGTTTTCTGCATAAATTTTTTGTTTGCAATTTCTTACTCAGGTCTAAGCCATGACAACACCTGGATTGGGCTGAATGATCGGACAGTAGAAGATGATTTTCAGTGGACTGACAAGATGGACCTGGTGAGGATCCAGCTGTTTTTGTTTTGTTTTGTAGTCAGCTGATTCCAGCGTACTTAAAGCTCCTGGAGTTGCATAGCAAATTTTGATGTGGTCATTGTAGCAGCAGTCGTGATTCCCAACAAAATGTTTTCTCCACTGCCTGTAGTAAAAAAAAAAGTAGCACTTTTTGCTCAAGTTTGTTTCTTTAACCTTGCCTGCTTGTGTATGTGTGCAGCAATATGAGAACTGGCGTGAAAACCAGCCAGACAACTTCTTTGCTGGAGGAGAAGACTGTGTGGTGATGATTGCTCATGAGAATGGCAAATGGAATGACGTGCCCTGCAACTACAATCTGCCCTACGTCTGCAAGAAGGGAACAGGTGAGAACAACACAGGGGGAAGAAGAGGAGAGGAGAGTTTTCTGCAACTGAAACAGTTGATAAAGATGACTGAGAAAAGAGGTGAGGAGGCAGAGAGCAGCAAGATGTAAATTGGAAAGAGGAAGAGGTTGCAAAGAGTGAGAAATGTCAGATCTGAAGTGCGAGGCAGCAAGGGATCGGACTGAAGAAGGCAGAGACAGAATGAGGATGTACAGCTCACCGCGCTTTGCTGTCAGCTCTTTAGTTTCAAATCCTGTACAGCCTTTAAAATAGAATCACAAAATAGAAAGGTGATGAAAAGTTCTTGAGACTGTGTTTTTTTTATGTAAAGCAGCTCGAAAATGCTGCACACCGTCTCTATCAAAGCACAGAGACTGACAGCGCACGTACCTTCAGGTGATTCTGAATATCCTGACTGTGTCATGCTTTACATTACACACAACTGTGTGCGGTGCAAGAGATTAAGACCAAGCCTCTTCAGTCACTCTGCATACCTTAGAGTCACACTGCTTGCGTCTTACAAGCCCTCTCTTTCTGATGTCCTGTCATCCTCCAGCATCAACTTTAACAAGTTTTCCACACACGGCTCATGTCCTGACTCGATTTTTTCTTTACCCATGTGCTGTTTTAGTTATCATTGTATACGCTGCTACCTCTTCTTTATGTCTCCTGTTGCAGCTGTCCCATCTAAGTGTAGGCTTCTACGTGTTCCTCTGAGAGCATATTAGAGCTTATTTTTTCATACAGGTCAAACTTATGATCAAGAGCGGGTGGCTTGACATATAAATAGTAGGGGTGCAACGATACACAAAATTCACGGTTCGGTTCGATACTTTGGTGTCACGGTTCGATATTTTTTCGATACAAAAATTGTTCATGCCTTTTTAATTTGTCATTTATTAAAATTATAAATATATATTTTAACTCAAAAGTACAGTTTTTAAATGTAATGTTGCTGAAACAACAAAATAATAAAAATAATAAATCTATCTGATCGAGAAATCACTCATCTTTGGAAAAGAGAGTTTATTACAGAGAAATGGCTCTTTCCAACATAAAAGCTATACTATAGGCTTCTTCTGGGCTATATTCTCAGCAGCATATTAAACATATCAGGTCCCCATAAGGAGAATCATGTGCTAACGGCTGTCTAAATGACTCGGGTAAAGTTTGTAGCATGCGTGCTTGTTGTTTTTGTCTGCTTCCACTTGTCTTTGCACTAGGATGATGTCGGCGTAAATGTGCAGTCATATTCGTTGTGTTCCCACTAGTGCTGTCAGCGTTAATCTCGTTAAAATGACATTAACGCCATAACGCTGCAAATCTCTATTAACGAGTTACCACGGATCACCCCGTGCGTGGGGCTGGGCGGCGTCAACACGTTAACGAGCTAACTGCACTAACGCACTAGTTCCCACCGATTGAGCATTGCGTGGCACATCCGACATACTGTTTTACTTTTGTGACGCGCTTACCATCAGGGTCATGCTTCACACGAAAACCAAGATAGTTCCAAAGGCCAGCTCTGAATGAGGGTGGGGGAGGTTCAATTTGCCATGTTGCAACGAGCTTAGCTTCTGTCTTGCTAGCTTGCACTGCGCTCAATGGATCTGCACTCGACAGTGCAGCCTAGGTGGAGTAGTCGAACGCAGATCCACTGAGCGCTCAACACAGACAGCTTCGTCAGAAGAAAAGTTGATAAAATAAAAAATAAAATTTGTATTGTTCGATACATATGCGTACCGAACTGAAAGCACTGTATCGAACGGTTCAATATCGATACGAGTATCGTTGCACCCCTAATAAATAGGTAAGCCAGGCTGGTTTAGAGCAATACTGGGGCACAAGAAGACACTGGAGGCTGAATTTGAAAAAAAATTATAAATAATAATTATAACTCTAGTACTTCTTATATGTTTGCAAATCATCGATATGTTGGCTTGCTCTTTATTTCAGGTGTTAATTGCCTCTCAATCTGAGGCAATGCTTACGCTTTGCTTTAAGAAAGCATAAAGATGTCTTGTTGCTTTTTTATCACACTTGATTTACTTCTAAGTTGCATTGTTACAACATCTAAAGCATTCTGATCTTCTCTGTTAGAAACGCGTTTTTTATCATGTCCCTGCGTTTCTTTTGGAGTTTTACACCTGGATTCTCTGGCCAATTTTTTTTCTTTCCCTGCTTGCCTCTGTTAGATCCTGTCACCTGCTCTTCCTACAGGCTCACTTTAAACTGATAAACCTAACATGAAAACCTCATTGATGGTCATCATATCAAATTAACCTAACCATTTGTGCTTATTTGTACCAGGTATAGAGAATTTAATATTTGTAGCCTTATGAAGAGTGTCATCATTTATCTTACAAATACTAAATGCAAAACCAGTGTGTGAAAAGTCTTCCTGATTCAACAGCTAGTAGAACCAATTCAATAGCTGGTAAGGACCAGATTGTTCTATTATTTCCTAACAGAATTGAAACGTGTACTTTCTTTTTCTCTTGATTATATGTGTTTTTTGATGGATAGACAGTTCTTTGGTTAATCTTTCCCCGGTACATGATGTGCTGGTATCTGATTGAAATGTTAAGGAATAAATGAAAAAGTGCAAAAGTGATAATTACAAAGTTGTGGCACTTCAAAAGAAAACATCTTTGTCACATTTAATTGCTTTTGGTTGAAACTTCATGTCTTTGACTGATCCTCATACTCAACAGTCTTTTTCTGTATTGTCCTTTACTCTGAGGCCTATGCAAAGGCTCTCTTACCTCTCTTACCTTAGATTTAGTTTATTTTTGTTCTTGGTTTAACTGCTGGCTTTGCTGTAGTAGAAAACAACATTTATTTCCGTAAGAGCACTATTACTTCAAAGGTTTTATGTCTCAACCACTGTTTGCCAACCGCCCTTTTTTATGCTCTGTGACTTTAATTTTGTGCAAATCATTCGTCTCACTGTCCCCCCTGTCATCTTTCCTCCCATCATTGAGTTGAGTATTATAACTTTGAGTATTCATATATGACCGTGGGAGTCTGCGGTCTTCTCAGGAGTTGGATTGAGTTGTTCTTTTCATGTCTTTATGCGTGTTTTTGGAAAATAGCATCAGCAGATGTTGGATCAGCCAGTTGATCGTGGAGACACGTACAGAAAACAGGCTGCTGCTATATTGGTGTATCAAAGGAGAGCTGTTTCCCTTGTGAGCAAGGTGTTGCAGCACCTCTGCTGCTCACTGTCACAAGTCCCAGGCATACAGCCCACCTCTGACCTTAATCAGTCACTTACAATCACCAGCATCTTTTCATCTTTTCCCTGCTTCCCTGTCATCCTCTTTTTCACTCACTCAAGTAACCCCCATGTACTGTCTGATCGTATCAGTGGAGTTCTCAGCTCCATGCTGAGACTCATTTCTAATTACCCCAGCTCATGTGATCTGATTGTCTTCTCATCACACGAGCCAATCGGGCATCTTGATCAGCTGCTTGGGGGGTCAGTTAGGGTGGCGTGTTGTACAGATGGTGATGATTTCTTTTATTTAAGCAAAAAGACCTGATGCAGTCATCTCATAAGACAGTACAGTATTAGTACTTTGACTCTACTCATTTTACTGTACTCTATTTTTGAATTTGGGTTGGAATAGTATTTCTCATGTACTAATATTTTGTACATTTTTATAGAGGAACGTTCAGTTACCTTTTTGTCCTTCAAGGACTACTTTTTACTTTCTTACTTTGGGGCCATTTCAGAGCCTGTACTTTCCCACTTTTACTTGAGTAAAGAAGTTGCTTGAGTATTTTTAACACATTTACCTTACTACTTAGAAAGAAAGTCTGTACTTTTGCCACCTCTGTAGAAGGATATATATATCTATATCTATATAGCTCTGGCCTTTTTTACTAAAAGTGATGCTCTTTGTAGGATTGATTCAACTTGTTTCAAAATTCAGATGTAATATTTGATTGCTGGATCAACGTTATCCAAGTAAGGGATAAAGAAAAAATGGAAAAAAAGCAAAACTGATTGAGTTCAACATTTACATTTGGATTACGGTGACAAGAATGTCACACAGTCATCTGCCTCTAAGCTCTTCTAGCAAGGATGAGAAGAAATTTACCTACAACAAGACATGTAAGAATTATAAAATTATTCAGTTTTTTTATGGCTTATTACAGAGGGGGGAAATCTAATTTTGCATGTGAGCGCGTTGGGAAATAATAGGTTGATGTCAGTGCCTTCAGCAGTTCATGTGTCCACTGGGGTGTAATATAGCCACTGTGTAATACACACAAACCTGCTATTTCTGAATTCTATTTTGTATTTGCAAGAGAAGCTTTACCAGCTTCCACCTTAGTGTGAGACCTACAAGCCTTTCAAATAATTCAAAGGAACCGATATTTATGAATTTTGCTGGAAAATAGTGCACATATTTCCAGTGTAATAATATTTGTTTCGTTTGTTTGGTCTGATGATGAGTCTAGCCATTCAGAGAGAAAATAGAAGGTAAGAAGAAGATCGCTCTCCTCGCCAACCCTTCCTGACCAAGCACAAACTTCCCCCAAGCTCCCCACATATTCTCCACAGGGACATGCCTGTAGGAACACAGCAGAAGGTCAAGGCCTGCAAGCGGCCCTCCAAGGAAATGCTGTCTGACCAAGCCAGACTGCTTACCAGCTTAAAGCTATAAGCTACTTTTTCAAATAGTCTCCTTTTAATTTAAATCAAAATGGAGAAAAAAAAATCCTACTTGCAGTTTTGTGTTATTTGCTTCTTAATATCTGTATGTTTGGGATGCACAGACTCGATTAAAACGCACATTATCTGCAGCTACACAACACTAAGGAACCCTCTGCTTCCTTATTACACTGTTATTCTCTTTTGTGTGCTTTTGCAGCTTTTTTCTATTCCCTGATGTTTTCTTAATTTGCAGTGCATTTGACCTCTCAGAGTTGGGCGTGCTCGAAACATCTCACTTAGGAGAAATTAACCTCCTAAGACCCGAACTCTTTCATGGCATGCGTTTTTAATTTCTCTATTCTATTCTATTTGGGCTGATTGGGAGCTGATGAATTTAACGACATTCGTTTTAAATTTCGATAGAACAGTGGAAATATAATGTCCTCGTAAGTGGATATCAGGCCCTTGTAGAGCAACATTTAGTATTTTGGTCTAGACCAGCGGTCCCCAACCTTTTTTGCACCACGGACCGGTTTATGCCCGACAATATTTTCACGGACCGGCCTTTAAGGTGTCGCGGATAAATACAGCAAAATAAAACTAGTACCGGTACCGAAAAAAAGAAGATTTATTCATAACACACGTGAAAAGACCCAGGAAAACCGAGTTAACGATAAAAACGATAACAAAATAACGCTAAAACCGATAAAAAACCCTGAAAACCATACATTTCACACCTGAGCCTCAACTCTCGCGGCCCGGTACCAAATGACTCGGTCCGTGGCCCGGGGGTTGGGGACCACTGGTCTAGACAACCCAAAATGTGATATCCACATATGTGGACGCCAGGAGGTTAAGGATGCATCCTAGTAAGATGCATCCGAGATCACTCCCAAAGCTTGTAGCCATAGGTGAGAGGAGGAATCGGCACATAGATCGACCGGTAAAAAATCATTTACGCTCAGCTTTGTCTTTGCCACAGCAGACAGATACTGCATCCACATTATTGCACACATTGCATCAGTCAATCTCCAACCTACTTCCCTTACTCATGAAGATCCCAAGATATTTGAATTTTCCATTAGAGGCAACAACTCTTTCCCAACCCAAAACAGTCACCCTTTTCCAACAGAGGCTGACTGCAAAAAGCAAGGAGAAGATGCTGCAACCACCAAACCTGACATTCTTCCTTGGCTGTGTGTGCCTAGAAATTCTAAACATAATCATTGGCAAAGCGCAGTCCTAGTAAAGTCCAGCCATCACTTATGGCTGGACTTTGGTTCTACAGGAATTGAATAGCCTGTACCACTGGGCCTAACACTCCCAAAAGCCCCCCCCGTCACACACACACACATACACAGGACACCCTGAAGGACGCAGTCAAATGCCTTCTCCGAGGCCACAGGTTATAAATCTAAGTGGACTTTGAATGAGATTTGTTACCTGTGGTGTATTTCTGTTTAGTGAACAACAAAACAAAACCATTATCTCAGTTGATCTGAGCAGCTGTCAGTGTTCACAAAAACAGACTTTCTTAATAAACAAAACTGAGTTTGAACATAACTCTGTGTGAGACGTACTCCCATAGTGTTGTGCAGAGAATACACACACACATTTGCACATCTCTCTGATTTGTTTTCACATGATTGCCAGTAGGTGTGCGGATGTTTTGAGGCCATAAAGGAACCAACTAGAGGAACCCAGCAGCTGTTTGCAGCTTTCCGCATGACTCACAGTGACTGCCCCCCTGCAACACAAGAAAAACGGCAAAGAAAATAACTATAGATATTTTCACAACACGCATGCAGATATACTGCGTAACTTCGTCTTAACTTCCAGTGTTGACTTAGAACAGGGATCTCGAACCTGTGGCTCTGGACCACATCCGGCTCTTTTATTGATAAATATGAGTATGAATAATGGTGATTTTACACATAGTTTTATTCATGCTGATAAGGGGAAAATAGAGAATGTAATGCTTATTGAAAAGATTTGTTTGCTTTGATTGGAAATGCTGTTAAAAACATGATCAACACAGGTCAGAGATCTGTTTATTTGATATATTATAGTTTATTTCTATTTGAACTGTTTTAAAACTATTAGGCTTCTTTATGTTCTATTTATAATCAAAGTAGCCTCCGCTAAATTTGATATACTTGCACGAACAGCACTCAAGGGATGCAAAGCGGTCTCTACATAAAAGATTTTTTTCCCCTTCATCTCACAGCTGTTCTGTTTTATCTGTAATAAGAATCATTTAAAAAGTAAATAATTTTCATTCTGTTTTATCTGTCATTTCAAAAATACAGCAAAAACATGACATTATTTTAATGGAAATGCAAAGTTAAAGAGCCAAAATCACTGCAGCTTTTAATTATTTACACCCACGAGTAATGTTGATAGGCTAATTAATAATTAATAGGCTTCCGCAGTGATATTATTTGGGAGGAAACCTGCGTTTGATAGTAAAGGTTACTCATCCTAACCTTGAATTAATGTTACGTAGTTGTATGAGCCGTCAGACCAACCAGTCAGGTGGCAGTTGTTACATTTATCCATATTTAGTGAAGACACTGAGCAAAGTGTATTTTAGATGTTGCAATGACAAACAATGCTTCAAATATGGACTTTACTGTGAAGAAGTTTCTAAAATGATTCATTGTCATGCAAGCAAAGATGAGTCTTTTACCAATCACACGTCCTAAAACACTGAACAGGTACTTTAGGTGTTTTTTATAGGTTTTTTGATGGGCTTTTCTAAGACCCAGCATCCTTTCACTCGCAGCCCTCTACTCTTTACTATAAAAACCACCTTTTCCAGCTCCATTTCCCTTTTCTGAGTTTTTTGACGTTTTATTTTATACCTACTTCAGTGCAATCTCACTTAGCTTGTCTGCACTGTGAGAAAACTTTCAACAGCGTACATAGGTGACAGCTAATGAAAAGCTACCTTTTAGCCTTTCATTTGTGTCAAGACAGTAATAGTCTCAAGTGAGGGGGAAGTGCTTATTGCCCTTTCCATCCACAGTTTATTAAACTGTAAATGTGACGTTAAACCCTTCATCAGAGTTAATGGCATTGCTTTCCCTTATTAAGAATTTAAGAGGTATTAGGACACAGACAAGGGAATTAAGGACTGTAAACATTTTCTGATTGCTGATTAAGTCCTCTCCTGACTGGTTTGTTGCTGAACTGTGCAAATGGCATCCAAGGATGAAGTCAGGGGCCATCAAAGCTGACTTTAAGTTTCCTGTCTGAAAGGACCTCAAGCTGGGTTTCAACTCCGGGACGAAGGCAGGTTGACATAGTGGGGACTGATAGTACCAGTAATATCAGTTGGGGGTTCGAAATAGTGCTGTACTGTAGTTATATTTAACTTTATTTTTCATTAGTTGTCATAGAAATTATTAAGTTCCCCCAGTGGTAAATGGAAAAGTTTAAAACTACAGCCTGTCTATATTTTATTTAGTTAATTTAATAATTTACATAATGGATCAGATGGAGTTAATGACTAAAACCTAACCATAGTTTTTCCATTATTTTGTTTTGCATTGTATTGAAAGATAGAACTGAAGTCAGCCTCGACCACTGCAGACTGACACCCCGACGGGAGAGCTAAAAAAAATTGGTGAAGTTGTTTGAGTGCCTCCCTGAGGCTTGTCCATCCTGTCAGTCTCTGCCCAGAGTGTCAGTTCTCTGTCTGTCTCAGCTTGAGTAAACAATTTTCTGATTCTGCCTCCTCTCTTTTATGTGTCTAAAATGCTGTGTTACTTTGAATCCCACCTACTCACTCGCTGACAGACTTGGACAGACACCCTGTCCTGCAGATGCTAAATCCACAGATTGAAGCGGTTTTCAAAAAATGTTTTATCCAAGTCATAGTCATAGTCATAGTGTGTGGGATGTGTTCTTAAAATCTAAAACACCATTTGGAACCATTTGTTTAAGTGAAGCACACTAATGGGGTGAATCCAGGTTCAATCCAAGTCATTACTGTTTAAAGACGACTTATTATGGTCAATTCCAGCTCCATGTTCTTCGTCTCTACTGCTTCACTGTTCCGAATAAACAAATAAAATAAAATGTTTTAATTTCTTTTCCCTCCATTTGACGCAACTTTCTTTTGATTGAACTTCCTCTTAAAAATAAGGATTGAATCGCAGGTAGGGGGTTTTTGTGATCCCACTCAGAGCTGTGTGCCTAAGAGGAACGTATTAAGGATATCTCTTCTCACTGGTGTCATACAGAGCCAAGGGAATAAAAATAGCCTGAAACCGAACATTCAGAGGACTCTGAAGCCTGAGATTGTTGCTCATAGGGATCACTTGAGCTGATCACGTCAGAGAATAACAAGGAAAACAATGATAAGAACCTTTTAAGAATCTTATTTGATTAATAAATACTAATGACACAGCAAGAATTGTAAGTAATTACGATAAAAATAACTAACCTCATTAATATTCTGTCTTTCTCTGTCTCTATAGTGCTTTGCGGGGCCCCTCCAACTGTGGATAATGCCTTCCTGATTGGTCGGAAGCGTACCCACTATGACATCCACTCAGTAGTGCGTTACCAGTGCGCCGATGGCTTCCTGCAGCGGCACGTGCCCACTGCTAAGTGTCGTGCTAACGGCAAATGGGACCGACCTAAAATCATCTGCATAAAATGTGAGTGTTAACAAAGAGAATATGGCTGCTTGGTAAACAGCAAGACTTACAGAATTTTTTAGGTCATTTTCACATTTCTGTTTTGTTTTTTTTAATCATTATTAATATTTTTAGCATGCACACCAAAAAAGACTGAACCCCAAACATCAACAGCCCCCAGGAGCTGCTGTCACTTTGTGTATTCTCGGGCTTTCCATCCCCGCTCTCATTATTGATAATTGCAGTTTTTAGTCCTTGGGCTTGCTTAGAAGTTGCAGGGTGTCCTTTGAAGTGTTTCGTGCTCGAGGTAGTTTTTTTTCCACTTTTCCTTTGTAGACTTTTTCAAAACTAATTCTAACAGGTTGAAGCTTCATGTAAATCAACACACGTGCAAGAAAGAAAGAAAGGTCCAGTGATTTACTGAAAGATCTGCAAACAAATACAGGAAATGCAGTATATGATGCAAAAATAGCGGTTATGCAGTTTTAATGTGTTTGAGTCAATATTTGGTGTAACCACCTTTATTCCTCAACACAGCCTGAACTCTATTAGCCAGCTTTCTTGTAATTTCTTTAAATAGTAATAACTCTCCAGGATTCTTGAAGGACATTTAAAGCTCCTTTTTGGATGTTGTATGCTTCAGTAAACAGTAGATGAATCAGTTAAACGGCACGGTGCATTTTTCAGGTCCTGTATCAGGTCTTTGCTGGATTCTTCCTATTTCTTAAGGACCTGGCCTTCATATACTATTGTTTCACAATTTTTAGACGTGAGAGTTTTTCTTTGTACTCCACTTGTTTAATTTCCTCAACTTTTTAAGAACATACTGACAGGTTTCCAGCTAAAGCTCTTTGAAAGTCACTTTTTTGGTCCAACAAAACTTGAATTTTTATTTTTGGAATTTTATGTAGATTAAACTAAAGAAGTAGGGACAGGTTACATGCCGCTTGTAACAAAGTGTGTCTGAAATTGTCATTTAAAATTGGATCTTTGTTAAGTTGCGTGTTGTGTGTAGACACATCACCGATTCATCCCTCGAGTTAAGTGTCTTTTTCTGCTTGAATGATTAATAGGTCAGTGTTAAGTGGTTTGATAAACAAAAGCGCAGTCCTCTAAAAATGGTCAAGTACAAGACAACACTGAAAATTAAAGAAAATACAGTCAATATCTAAAGAAAATCTTTGGTAGACGTTCATTAAGAGCGGAAAATTACAGCTACAACTTTAAAACGGCTCAAGTGGCTCAAAACTTTTCCACAGTACTGTTGTTTTGCACATGTAAAACATCTGCACAAAATAATCCTGCACAGATGGTGATAGTGATGACATTGTGGTGATATTGCACTTGCTGCCGGGTATTTCTAAAACAGCACAGAAAATCAGTTTCTTTCACTGAATACCTTATCTTATAACATAAACTTTACTTTTATCAATTTTTAAACTGCTCACACTAACCGCGACAGAATATACCAACTTGATGTCATAACTTTTCACCATAATTTTCTCTTCCTCATAGGCTGGTTGATCTATATGAAATATTCAACAAACTGAGCCTTGTATTTCACTTCACTTTGCTCACAGTGTGACAGTAATGATGAAATACTGAAATAATGTAACTTCTGTTCAAAGCGATAAAGATTCCTTTGCTTATGACTCTTTATCTTTGGACAGAGTTGTTTTTATGGCCCAGAGTTATGATGTTGTTATCATTCATTGCAGACGACATTTCTTTGTTGCCAAACCCAGAAAGGGACGGAGCAATCTAATTTGGCAGTACACACCAGGAACAAGCTTATACCGAGGCAGTGAGTGGGTGGCTAGCTCATTGTGCCCTTGCTAAAGGCACCCAGTCTACTCAATGAGAGATAAAACAGATTCCCTCAGTGTGGTGGAAACAGTTAAACCATCTGCACATTTTGACCTTCCTGCGTTTTGATCCGTTCTCTCGCATCTTACCTGGTTTCAAAAACTTCTGATGCTTGCCAGTGATTCATCTCCCGCTTGCATCACTTTTCTACCCTTCACTTTCATCTCATTACATACTGAATTACTCCTTTAATACTTCTCTCTTCCACTTTGGTTGTTCCTCCAGCCCGGCGAGCTCACCGTTACCGGCGCCACCACCACAAGACCAGGAGAGAGCGCAGAAAGCACAAGAGGCACAGCCACAGAGAGGGAGGCCACCACGGCAGAGAGGGAGGCCAGGGTCACAACCACGCCCGCTTCTGAACCAAAAAAAAACATCACCCCCCCCCCTTTTTTCTCCTCTGCTGCCAGCTGCAGTTTGCCTGTCTCCCTGTCGTCCCCATTTCCCCAAACAGTTCTTCACAATAACAGCCCAAAACTCTCTGACCAAGCCGCCTCCCTCCGGCCTTGTCCCGCACTGCATTGTCCTGCCCTTAGCTCTCCAAGTCAGCCTGTATCATAGTCAACTGCATCAACAGGACAATGTACTCTTTTTACTTTCCTTTCTCGGTCCGACGTTCTGGTCATACCCTTGCTGTCTCTTACCTACCTTCTTTCTTGACCCACTTACTCTTCCCTCGAGCTCAACGATGACCTGAAACATGGGGCTACGCTGACCTGTTTTTAAAAAAAAAAAAATCTTTGAGAGCCACACTGAACATTCTTCAGAGAGAAGTTCCTAAATAGGGATTACATCATTGAATTTGCTGTATCAAAATCAGACGAGTCAAGGAAGACGTGTTGTTGACTTGAGCCTTTTGTCTGTTGAACACATAGTTATTTTTTACAAATACTCAGTGTTTACTTCTTGACTCTGCTGCTTTTGGTTCGCTCTTTGTAAGGCATTGTACTTGACTTAAAGCGACGCTGAGTTGTTCCGAAACAGATTTAATTGATTTTCTTTCATTCAGAAGCAGTTGTAATTGAATTATTTTAATTGTTAGCGTTGTATCTTCTTGTCAGTGTAAGACCATTACTTTAGATCAGATGCTTGACCCCAGAGGAAAATGGAAATCGCATCCCTTCCCATTGCAGTTTCATCACATCACACATCAGTCACTTTTCAGAAGTGTTGAACAATATCAAACACCTCCTGCTGCGTCATACATCCACACCTGTCATTGTAGAGGGGGAATCTGAACGTTTGATGTCAGCTTGTCTCAACTCAGCTCAGCAGTCCCGCATTTGCTTTGTCTTTTTTCACAATTTGAGCTGCTGTGGGATTGTGTGCTGTGAATTAATCAAGGTGATGCAGCAGGGTGAAGAGCCTCTCACGTATCTGCTTCGCCTTTATTTTGAAGGTTTACTGCTGTTTTTGCTGCATTGTGTATTCAACAAAAGTATGGGTACATTCATATTGGGGTGTGTCAGACCAAGGACTGCATTAGCTAGGTGCATAAGTATTATTCAGTCCCTCTCTGAGTGATGTTGTCCTATTGTTCAATTTTGCAATTAATTTTATGTAGACGTGCAAATGATTAGCAAACATGGCAGTGAGATCACACTTTTATATATCACAAAAACACAGGACTTTCTTTCATCAGGACAACAGGTCAAGAAAAGTAAAACGCTGATTTGGCCATTAATACAGGGGAAAATGTTGCTATAGAAACAAACTTAAATCTTCACTCCCAGGTAGTTTAAAACATATGTTTTAAAAGCATCCACTTTTTTTATCTGTTTCTCCAGCTTATGCTACAGTCACACTAGGAAAAACAGGGACAACAAAATTATTGGGACAGTTTACAATTAACTTGCAACCTCGCTGCCTTTAAAACGGTTGTTTCGAAGACTGAAATCTGGCCCGTGACCATTTGCACTCAGTTGCCATCTTCAAAGTAACTTTGGTTTGACAAGACAGAGATAAACTGGAAATAAGCTTATCCCAGGTGTTATATGGGTAGAGCCAGGGTACTCCGAGCACATGTCCCATCAAAGGGCTAACACAGAGACACAGACAACCACACCCTCTCACATCCACACCAGTTTGGAAAATCCTCAGAGGCACAGGGAGAACTTCCAAACTGCACGTAGACACCCACGCTCACCATGAGGTTCAAATCAAGAGCCATATTGCAGTGAGACAACAGTGTAACCACTGTGCCACAACCTTTTCATGGCTCGGGATTTGTTTGTCTCAATTTTTAAACATCCAGCCTTTGTAGGGCATTATTAGCAGTGAGTAGTTAAAAGTTAGCTAGCTGCCTGCTAGATTTGTATCATTTCATTAGGTTTTTTTTTTTTAAATTATTATTATTTTACTGAAAACAGCCAGTTGCTGCTTGTGGAAAGAGTGCTGATGAGACTGAACCAAAAAGTAAAGTTAGGGGCTACAAAGATTCAATCTCTCAGATGCTCTGAAAATATTAGTGATTTTTGTCTGTGTTTGTCACTGAAATCATAATTTGATCTGTTGTCATAACACTGACATTCAGAACAAGGTTTAAAGATTAAAGGACTGAAGATGTACATTTTTGTAGTGTAGTCTTCAGCCTTAACCAGCCCTCTGAAGCAGGAAGAATTGAGCAAGTAGTGGGAAACAAGCACGACAACAAGCTGAGATTGTTGCATCATGAATCAGAGCTTTGTGCAGAGTATGAGGATGAATGTGATGCAGAGGAGACGGAGACAACAAGCTCTTGCTCGTCTCGTGTCTGTCTGTGTGGATGCCGCATGTGTGCGTTATGGCTGAAGACGCCGACAATGGCTGAGGTCCCAGTGGATGACGATATAAAGGATCAGCAGAGATTAAGGCTTGCCATTTCTGGAGTCTCGCAGCTGTTCACACCTGAGCTCGCCCCTGTCGTGTCTCCTCTTTTAAAGAGGGGATTGAAATGGATAGAACAAGCACTTTGCTCCCTTTTTCTTCCCCTTTACTGCCAGGTTAAATTGCTGTTTTTTAAAGCCAGCACTTGGGGTTAGAGCTTCTGGGATTACACCCCAGCACTTTTATCCCTCATTTCTCTCGTTATACTTTTATCATCACCACCTATACACTTTAGTACCTTTCATCTTTGTCGGGAAGTGGACAATAAGCACACCTAAATTCAGTTTAACTTGTTTTTTAGTGGAGAAAGCGTAGACTCAGGGTTTTCAGCAGTCTCTCGCGCATCTTATGAAAACACTAAACCAGGATCGGGTTATATAAAGTCACTTGAGGTAAGAAAATCTATCCTGCGCACATAAATCCCCCCCCGTCTTTGTTTATCTCCCCTCACCTTGGCAATGACAACGCTCCTCCACATGGAGAAGAATAGTGATCGTAGATCCCTGTATCAGTTTAATTAATCTGCTGCATGCCTAATTAACAAGTTGCATTATCTGCAGAACCCCAGAGCAGCCATGACAAGGGGAAGGTTTTGCTGACGGACAGCGAGTGGAAAGTAAAGAGTGACAGACAGGAAGCCCAAAGAACTGTCACAGCTGTCACTCGACGATGTCAGACTGACACAAACTTCTTTTTTTCTGTCTTTCCTGTAAAATAGACTGATAAAAGAAAGCGGATGAATAAAAGGGCAGACCGAAGACCTAATTCAAATCAGAGTTGACACACAGGGACGGTTTAATTACAGCTGCGTAAAGGTTGAGCTGTGTGACAGGACTAAATTTTAATGCGATAAAGTGATAAGGAAATGAATACAAGCCAGCTTCTAGTGGTTAATAAGACTAGACATTTGTGTTTAAGGAGAGTCTGACGTCTGTCAATTTTTCATTGCCTCTGCAGAGATTTTTAGGCCTTCCAAACAAGATGCAGAAAATATATTTAAATCTTCTATCCTACATGAGTTGATAGGTTGATATGTGTGGAATTTCTACTGATAATGTTCCATTTTTTATTTAAAAAAAGAGATAAGTCAGAAGTATAATAGACAGCACATAAAAGATCCGTTTGAATTTAACGCAGAACTTCGCCCTCTGGACCGAGGGTAATGAACAATTTAGCTTTTGCACATCCGCTGGGACTGAGCTGGTCTTTTAAAGGTGGTTAACCTTTCTCACCGGCAGAGAGGAGAAAAAAAAATCTTTCAATGAATTCAAACAGCCACACTTTCCCTCTTGAAATTTCAAACAGTGTCTGTCTCTCTTTGCTTTTGACTCCTCCTTTTAATCTCCTCCACCCACACTCCTCTCCTCTTCCCTCGTCGGGCTTTCTAGTCAGAGCCCCAAGGGCAGGCAAACAGAAAGCGACAAACTCTTATAATTGTGAGTGTTAATTATGAAGATGAATGAGTTAACAGCGGTCTCTGCCAGCTGTCTCTTGGCTCAGCACCACACCTCGGGGGGGAAAGCAGCGGGCAAAACGCTGAACGTCTTCGCAGCCAGAAGGCCTCTTCTCAGGCTTAGCCACCTATCGTAATTGTTACCCACTTACTGAGTTCCGCATACATGAGATAAGAATTGGATTGATGGGAGTGCAGTGGCATCTTCTTGTGCTTGTAGCTGTGACTGTCTGATTGCCCTCTGTCTGAATGTTGACAGCGGGAGCGCAGCTCGGTTAAATGTGTTGTACATGTTTTTGATGAAGCACGTGCCTAGTTGGAAGAGTGTGACCGAGGCGGGTGCAGCGGCCTTCATAAACACCAATGTAATTTCCAGTGTACGTGGAGGAAAAAAAATCTAATATCCCAGCATGAAATTGCAGATAATAAAACAACGTTACAAGAGAAAATCTTTCTAGGATGATGACTTGAAGGCATAGTTCACCCCATTATCAAATATACATGTTTTTCCACTATCCTTCTCAGATTGCATATGGTCTGACTTATCCAGTTCTGTAGTTATCTGCAATTGAGAGATGGCTGCCTTCTCTCTCTAGAATTAAATGGAACTTGTAATGACAAACTATGCATTTGAAAAACATGGCAGCAATGTGTTTTCTTTGCAGAAGTCACCACCTGTTAATTATTTAAAAGAAACACATTCTGTATCAGTTTGTCTGCCAAACTATACCTCTAAATTAAAGGAAGCTGCATTAGTATTCAGCTGAAGGATCATTAATGTTTACATCCCGTCACAGTGTCATGGGCACAACCTCTTGTCACAGATATATGCGTGCTTCCTTTTGCAAAGTGATACTGCTGGCAAGGCTATCTTGATTATAGAAAAAATATTTCTGAGGAAAAGACATTGAAGCTTAGTTTTTCAAGGCGCTTCAAGCGCTACAAAACCAACGCCATCGTAGTTCTGTTATAGTCGAGAAAACAAAAACAGCTGTTTAAGAGTTTAACATCTGTAAAATTGGGCAACTCATAGTGTAAATGGAAAGTATCAGTCACTTTGCACATACCTCGAGGATTGATCAGTTAAATGCCTAATAGTACTGTGATGCCTGTTAGTGTTATAAATGAATTTTCTGAGGAATGATCAGAGCCCTTAATCATATTGCAGCGATTTTCACTTAAAGCGCTTTGTGCAACAGGCTGCTTTCACCCATTCAAACACACATTTATAAAGTGCTTATTCCATACATAAAGCATTCACACATCTGCACTCACACACTAGCGAGACTACGACTAGGACACCCTGACCTGCAGACTGGAGCAGCCAGAGGTCAAAGTCAAGTCTACCGCCTGTTTGCAATGACAAAGAGCGTATGTTTGTGGGGATGAAGGAAACCAAGAACTTCTTTCCCCCATGTATTGTAACATCTTTCTGTTCTCTGGACCTGATGCATTTGAACAGGACACTCATCAGTCATGACAGCCTGATAAGAGCATTAGAGGCTGTTGTCCTTCCTCAATCACACGCAGACAGACTATTGATTTCGTGATTAGGCTGTCTGTCCTGGATTCTTATTAAGTCCGTCGATGGCATCGGCGGTACAATTGCATTGACTGACTGCTGAGCGTTTTTTAAATGACAGGAAAACAGACTGGTGTAGCTTATACCACTCCTATGTGTCCATAAGACACTCCAGGTAGTATCCTGTCCCATATGCATACTACTACTCTCATAACTCCCTATCTCAATCTCATAACTATCTCATGAGGATTTTTTTTTAAACTTTCGCCTCCCTCCTGAGGACTGCTGCATCACTTATCTAACATAGTGGAAACCACACTGCTGGTATTTGTATAACATCGCAGCTCTGTCTGATGCTGAGTTGAGACAATTTATCACTGTAAAGAAAATGGTTGGGATGGATGGATGAATGAAGATATGTTACAGTGGGATTATGACAAACGCAAAGCAGGAAGCAGTGAAAATGCTCCCTTTTCTCCTCTGTGATATAAATACTCAAAGTTTTTTGTTAGAACAATCCATTTAAACTCTGGGTGTGTTTGTTGTTTAGCCTCTCTGGGCCATATTCACACAGCCTCTGTGGATGAAAAACCCATCGCCTGCTTTCTCTTCCTCTCGTCAGCTCACACGCTGCTTGTTTATACCGCTGCAACAGAAAAACAAGAGGCGCTCGGTCAACAGGAGAGATGGAAGCAAAGTAATAGTTTGCCAAACTGACAAACATCACTTCTTTGGCTCTGTTCCCTGCACAACACTTCAGTCTGTGTGTGTTCGTGTCGACTGTGAGCACAGACACAATATCGCTGACGCTGGGCTCATCTACAGCTGTGTGAATGTGGTCCACAAGTATTTATCCATATTTATTGATGTATGTTCTTATGAATTCCAGTCCTGTCCCTGTATTATATTCTTTACAAGACAAATGATCATTAAAGGAAACCCTTGTTTGGATCCGTTAACTTCTTGCTCAGCGTGGTTATTTGTGTTTGAATTACTAAAAAACAGTATGCACCTTATTTTGCATTGAATTAAGCTTTTCTTTATTATTATTATTATTATTATTATTAGCATTAGCATTATTAGCATTATTAGCATGTTGTCATTTATGTGCCGTACACTGTTCATCACTGCAAATTACCAGAATCAGAATCTTTCTAAGCCACCTTGGTGTGTTGAAAGAGGATTTAATACAAATTATATTAATCACTTTGTTCGTATAATCATTACTAATCAAAATAAAAAGTAAAACATTAGGTGATAAATAAGATTTTTTTTAAAAACTGTAAATTCATTTTTAAAAACTAACAAATATTAAAGGAAAAAGCCTTTGAAGGCAGATGTGGCAGATGAGCCATCCAGCCCTAAAACATATATATGTTTATTAAAAAATAGTTTGTCGTTTGGTGAATGAAGCAGCCATAAACTGGCTGGTTTAGGTAAGCATAAATATTGGAAAAAGGGGAGAGAGCTAAATGGCTATAGAGGAAGAGACTATATATAAATGTAAAAAGCCAGCATCTTATTTTGGAGGGCTTCTTTTTATCTATGATGACACATATACCTACCAGTTGAAAAAGCTTGTAGTTAGGGCTAGATCAGGTGACCCTGAATCATCCCTTGGCGATGATCCTGCGAGCAACAGGGTCAGACTGCTGCAGAACTTGAGGTGATATACGGTGATACGACAAGCATGTCTTGTCCACTCACCTCTTTTGACTGTCCAGGTGTTCGCATACCACTGCAGCGTGTCAAATGTTGTCTTTTCTCTCCAGTTGTTTGTGCTTTTCTCCTGTCTCTCTGTGCTTTCCTTTTTCTTTTCTCTTCTCTCTCCCTTCACCGTCCAACCAGTCGCAGCAGATGGCACTCATCCCTGAACGTGGTTCTGATGGAGACGTCTTCCTGTTGAAAGGGAGTTTTTCCTTCCCACTGTCGCATTCATGTGCAGTAATGTGCAAAAGTCTTGAGTAACCCTTTGTTTCTTTGTTATTTTGCTAGGAAAATAGGAAATACATGAGGTAAGTTATTGAAATATCTGCTAACATAAATGGAAATGCAGTTTATATAAGACAGAGTTTGTCATGTCTGTCCCGTTTGTAGCAACTGAAAATAAAATAAATTCATAATTATAATAAAGGTCAATCAAATGGACCAATATGGCAAGGCCATGATGATCCACTTGGTAAAATAAATTCACTTGGCATCTTTCTTGGCCTTAAGACAACAATTCTGATGGCTAAAGATCCAAACGGGACACAAAAAAAAAAAAAAAAAAAAGAGTTTGTGAAGTTCTGAGGAGCTCAACAGAACTCCTCTTTTAATGTTCACTGCCTTTTGTTATGTCCTCTCTCAACATGATCTCAAACTGCTTGTCAGGGTCCTGGGTCTCCTGACCCAGCGTTTTTAGTTCTTTGTGATTTTTGTATTATTGTACTTGTGTGTGATTTATTCTATGGTTTCTAGTTTTGATCCCTTGCCCTTTATGTCTCTCTGTGTCCCCTCTGTTCTGTGTAAGTCTGTGTCTGCATGTTTGAGTTTCCCTCTGTGTCTTTTGGGTCATCGAGTCCTCTGCCTTACTGGTTATGTCTCTGTGGTTCTTAGTTGCTGTCTCCACCGTGTCAAGTTCGCGTCTCTGTGTCATACTTCCTGTATTACTTTGAAGGTCCGTGTCTCATGTGAATGTGTTCAGTTTACGCTTCCTTGTCTCGTCAGTTCTGATTTCCCTCAGCTGTGCTCTCCTTCTGTGTCTCATTCCCCTCATTACTTCCCAGTGTATTTAAACCCTGTGTTTCTCTGAGTCAGTGTCGTGTCGTACCCTCAATAAGCTGTGTGGTTTGCTGCTGTGTTTCCAGTGTTTTGTCTCCAGCTACAGTTCAGTATTTCTGCTACAGTGTTTTAGTCCACCAGCGTTTTTTGTTTGTCTTTTGGTGGATTTAGTTTAGTAAGAGGTTTTCCCAGCAATAAAGCTGCGCTTTAAGTTGTACTTCTGTGTCTGAGTCCTGCATTTTGGATCCACAACTCCTGCTTGCCTGCCTGCCACAAAGCCAACCATGACAGCTTCACGGAGGCCAATCCATGACTGATAATATTCAACAGTTCTTTTTTTTATATATATATCCATGCATACTTTTACTGTACTGGCAGTAGGGATGGGTACACGGTAGTAACCAGACTGAAAAGCAGCGCACATTTCGGTGCTTTATTTTTTCCTGAAATGTCATACACTTTGGATTCTAGCCAATCATTTTACCTTTGCAAGCGTAGTAGGCGGGCCCAGGTACGTACGTTCTTTTAGAGCCGAGCGACAGATAAAAAATGCCCAAGGCGAAGCAGTCAAAAGTCTGGCTGTACTTCACAGCAAAAGATGCAAACTCAGCAGCCTGCAACAAGTGCTTTAAGGTGATACTGTGATACTGTCAAAGGAGGTAACACCTCAAATCTGATGAAAAACCTGGCGACGTATAGCATTTTGTTAAAAGCCGAGAAATGCGCCGTATTTCATAGCTTGCTGCGAGATCTCACACCTTGCACATCTACTGCGGGTGTGGTGCCTGTTATCGGACCCGGAGTTAGCAACATCCCCCAAGAACCCGAAGAGGAGAGTCCTGGCCCCTAGCCCTGCCAGTGTAGCAGAAATGATGACAGATGATGATGGCAGCAGCAGCCGTTCTTCTCTGCGTGAGTAGCTTAATGTTATTCGTGTGTAATTTACGTTGAGTAGGCTAACCACGTTATTAAATTTACGCATGTAAGGTGAACCAGCAAACACCGTCGTAGTTGCATGCGGCTGTCTTCTTGTTTGATGGCAGATACTCCCTTCACCCTGGCCAAAAAGGCTAAAATGACCAAAGAAAGAGTGGGAAACAGTTAAACATGAGAGGTTTTTGGACGAAGTTTGTGTTTTTTCCATTGATTAAGCACTGCTTCCAGCCCAGAGTGATACCATATATCCCCTATAGCTGCAGAAAAGGCTAACATTGTTATCTTTTTACAACAAAACACCTGAACATGAGGTTTTTGGACAAGGTTTGTGTTCTCCATTCTTTAAGCACCGGTTCGAGCACCGTTTAAGCACCGGCACCGTTTCAAAAGTTCAGATTTGGTACTGGTATCGGATAAAACCTAAACGATACCCATCCCTAACTGGCAGTGTGTTTGACATTATTACCAAGACTAACAAGTTGAACCAAACTGTTCCACACCATGCTGAGATGTGCCAGGATTTTACTATTAGCTCTTTGGAAATCACATTGTTGATACAAAAATACTATTTTATTTCTGTCAAACTATGCTATCTTTGTCTATTTTCTTTTCTTTGTAGAGTCAGCTAAAGAAACAAATGGTTCAAAAGATGAACATCATTTGTGTTAGGTGCCTTTTTACGATTGAATGATTCAGTGTTAAGTGCTTTACCAAAAAAACTGAAACAAGCAAAAAAAACATTGCTCTGAAATGTTAAGGTATAAAGATCCACTGATAACAAATGGAAAAAATAGCTAATGTCCAAAAAAGACATTTGAAAACCCTCCAACAAGCCTGGAGAACTGTGGCTCCAGACCACTTTAAATAATTGCAAATACTAATAAAGAAATGAGGGGTGGCTCCTGATTTTTCCAGAATTTCATTCACAAAATTTGGACCATAGACTTTCTGGATAGACCATTAAGTAAATGATGGTATCTCTCATATAATTACAACATTCTCCAAAAGACAGCTCCTTGACACACAAGGATGGTTTCAGTTGTTCAGTCAGGCTTGCAATAGGTTGTGCTTGTTAACAATTGGAGACTGAGACTGAGATTGTGTCAGTTACTTCATTACTGAGTCACAGGTCAACAGCAGAGAAGGTGAATGTTTAGTAGATGATGCTGTCCTTTAAAAATAGAAATGTGAGTTTTTTAAGCTTTTTCAGTCCAAAACCTGTGCTGATGTAAAAGCCTTCTGTAAGAAATAATTAAGTGCTGAAAAACTAATGTAACCAATGGCTGTAAACTCTGTTTTTGTCGAATTATTTTATCGTCCACGGTCTCAACCGTGTCCCATTCATTCCTGGAAAAACCAAACTGAACGTTTTTGCTTGTGTGTCATCAGAGTGTGTCCTCTCCAGTTACCATTGTGTTCATTTATATGTGAGAGATTCAGTTTTGCTCTAAGCTCCATCTGCTCCTCGCTGACCAAAATGTGCTCAGGACATCCTTTCCAAATATCTTTAGATGAGACGAAATATTTTCCTCACATCCAAGACACAAATAAAACTAATACAATTTTGGCCTCATTTGTTTTTTTCTTAATATTCCAACTCAGTTCTGGCTGAGGCAACAGGGTAGGCTGCCAAGGGCGAATCCCTCAGTGGCACAAGTGAAAAAGCGTAGGAGGAAAAGACGAAAAGAAGGAGGAGACAGACAAGTGAGGAGGATCAAAGGTAGGAGGAAGGAAGGAAGAAGGTGAAAGGGGAATTCGAATGAGTGGGAGGGCTTTTGTTTTGGAAACAGTTTGTGAATACTTCTACTGTTGCACCATCTAACCTCGGAGACCTTCACTTCACCTGAACTTCCTCTGATGAGTGCTCTCCTATCAATGCATGGTTTCATTGCCTCACAACACTGTTTTGTGTAAGAAGCCAATCTCATCTTCACTCCCTCAGTCTCTTTCTCTGTATTTCTTCCCTGCATTGCTCTTCTCATTTTTCTCAACTCTTTTGATATGTGACTCACTCATTTCATTATTATTCCAAAACACCGGAAGAATCCACACTGCTGGGTTCAGTTTCACGACGACAATCAGTCACTTTGAATGTAGCGTCTCTTTTACGCTCCCTGCTCAGGCGTGTTCGCTGATGTTTTTCATTCAGCTCAAGTTCCAAGGACAGTGCTCATTAAGAGTGCTTACTGGGAATTTCTGTTAAATTCAAAGCTGAAAATGACCTTCAGCTCTCCTCTGTTGCTGTGTTGTACTGAGAGATTTGTTACAGGCACTTGGAGCAGCGCTCCAAAAAAATCGCTTAAATTTCATCCAAAGCCCTCAAATGTTTGGCTCCGAGGACCAGTATGCACCTACACGCTCTGAGCCGAGTGTCCATATGGCTTATAAAAACATACAGAGGGTCCTACAAGAAGATTTTTCTCTGAAAAGACATTAAAATGCATTATTTTTTAGGTCAGATTTGTGCTATTTCTTGCAATACAACTTGGCTTTGAGATGAACAGATAAATTAGAGGCATGAAAAGACTTCTCATCCTAACCTTGTTCTTGGGTCGATATTGGCCTCATCTGGCAGGCATGGCGAATCGATGCGGATCTCTGGCATTATCTTGCATTATCGCTTAATGACACTGCCAAAGTTCAAGAAGATTATGAAAAGCAACAAGGGGTTTAGCATCATCTCAGGCCTGACAGTCTCTTACTCCGTCTCCACTCCGCCTCTCCCATAAGTACTGTCTGTTTTTATCTTACACATTAACATAAAAGGCTCCAGGCAAGAACGCACATATACATGAACACCGAACTGCTTATCCAAATCAAAAAAAGATTAATGTGCATCTTAACCCTGTTTATCTTCCTCATCTTTATTGTGGCCAGGTTGTTGAATAGCTTTGCTCATGAATCTGCGTTCAGGCCCGTCTTAATGATGGCGCGCCGCAGATGGCGGCCTGTCAGCTCTCTAACAGCTTCTTTTACAGTTGTGTGTGTGCGATTGTGTGTTTGTGTGCATGCATAAGTCAGGGCGGAGGAGCAATGCCAGCCAAATCATCAGTCTGAGCCAGGTCTTTCACACACCGGCGACCACGCATTCTGCTCTACCAGCTGTGTATACGCTGTGCGGTATTTTGTTATATGACCCCATCAGATGATCAGGAAATCTGGCTCGATTAAGCTTGTTTTAGCACATCTCAACTCTCATCAAACATGGGAAGCAACTAAGTGCATTTTCTCCAATGTAATGTAGCTCATTATATTTCTCTGACAGCTATTAGCTGCAAATTAAGACCATGGAAAAGTATAATAGATAGGCATAGCTGCTGCGACATCACTGGGTCTGTAGCCTCGAGACGAGCCTTTTCACTGTCATCACATCTCACTCTTGAATCACTGACCAGTGAGCATATTCTGGATAAACCTCCTTTCTGACACCTAGAAAAGCCCATAAAGTCAGCAGGAAAGAGTTCTGGGCAGAGGGCTGTTTGTCCCTGCATTTCTGCAGGACTTAGATTGTTTTTGCAGCCACAGTTATCACCTCCTGGTGGCTTTTGAAAAAACTGCAGGTTTAGTGCACTTCCAGTTGGCTTTATTTTTCAGATCCAGAAGCTATATCCATTTTTTATATTGTTTATGATTCAGAGTGAATTTTCAAAACTTAATCCCTCTACGCATAATATAAGGGTGATCTGTTACCTTTTCTTTATGGTTAATATTCAGCAACTTAGTTTGGTATTTGTAGTTATAGTACTGTAAAAAAATACTCCATTACAAGTGAAAGTCCTGCAGTAATGCTCTAGTCAATGTACTTGTGTATGGAAATGTGTACCAAAAACGGCAACATTATAACAATCCATAATATTTAATTATCACTGCAAAGCAAAGTTTATGAATTTTCCTCTCTAATTTTCTAATTAACGAAATGTTTATTCCACTGTCGGGTTGGTTAATCTGTAACTTTGCACATGTTTTGTTTGGTCTTACAGTCCTCATTTGTAAAGAAGCCTATAACTAATAAGCAGAAAAATGCAGTGACAGTTGCAAAGGCAGTGTCTGGTGGACTGTAGACATGTAAACAGTGAAAGCCAATTTTCAGCACAAGTGTTTTAATGGGTATGAATGGGTTGAGCTATCATTAACATTCACTTACTGCGTTACTGTTAAAAATCAGTATTGTATGACTGTATAATTGTGCAACTAAAAGAAGCCAGAACCTATAATAATATCCATGAAAATGAATCAAATCACGAAATAGTTAAACATCAACTTAAATATGCTCTATGCATCCTGCTAACCCTCTGTTAGCAGGATGCATAAATGGATGGATGACCTGAAATGCTCATAGTTGGTTTCTGTTGCTCAGTTCTGATCAGTATAGTAAAGTTTGCTTTCTGTTGCTAACCATTTTCTCCCTAGAGCTTGTTGTGTTGGTTGCAGGCTATATTTGTTATAAAAGCGCATCTGGTGCCTTCATTTGTATTCTTTTTCTTTCTTTTCTTTTCTTTGTTTTTTTTGGATAAGCATGACACATTCACTGAAGGGGCCACCTACTACTAGCATGACTAACATGTGTAGGTTTTGTTATGCTTCATCTCTGTAACATTCGAGTTGGTAAAGTTGCAGTTGAGACTCTTTAGAACAGGTTTAATAACATCTGCGTCAGTCTTTATTGTTGATGTTAAATGTTCACAACTGATGGAAGCGCACCCACTTCACACATTAGGGTGTTTAAAAGTTTTTTGTAAGCTGTACCCTCACGGTTCCCAAACTTCCTCATGGGATGCCACTTGGCACAGCTGGTTGAATAAAAGTGAGTTTACCAGATTTTACTGATCTCTGCTTAAGGTGTTGTGGAGATAAACTGAAGGGCACAAAGCTAGTTTGTCTTTGCAAGGAGTTCAAACAACAGTACAGAGTACAACGGAAGTGTGCATGGTTTTTGACCATGTAAACCTGGAATATTTTAAGAGACTTGTGATCTGCCGTGGTTACAGAATTCCATTATAACACTATAACTCGTACATCAGCATGCGGTATATCTGAAAGATTACATATATAGACAAAGTAAGACAGTATGAAGCCTTTCATTCAGTAAGGTCAGCTTGACAGAGAAGTAGCAGTCTTACAATTTTTCATTACAAAGGCTAGCCAAGGCCTGCAGTTACAGCTACTGCCATAAGCAGTACTATGAGGAAGAATAAGGTGTTAAACAAAAAAGACAACCCAACCTTTGAAGTCTGACATGATTAGCCATTTCTGGGTCCAAAATCCTCTTCAGTTCCCAAATTGAAACAAACACTGCAGCATCACTGAGAGTTAAAAACTCTTTCATCTTTAATAAAATGATCCGTGTGGCTGCTCTACCAGGTGTAACAATTAAGTTTAACATCCGAGCATTCATGAAAAGCAGGATTTATGAAGTTTAACATGGGTAGAAGTTAGCAGGGAGTTAGCTTGCTAGTTTTAGCTAAAGATGATACACCATATTCTGACTGAGGGATTTCTGAAACATTAACACGTACATCTCTGCTGCCACTTCGGACATAAATGAAGACAAAAAGCTAAACAGCAGCGACAGCTTTAAAATGTGCTGCAGATGAATAGGGATAATAAAAACCCAGAGAGGCCGGCAGTGCTCACCGACTATTTTTCAGGGCTTGTTCATTAAAACTCGCTAAAAACCAAGAGCCTTAATAAACACAGTGTCGTTTGGACCCAGAGCAGGGTTCATATGTCATTGCTTCATATTTCTGGTTGCCAGCCTGTCACGGGCCTAACACAGCGAAACAGACAGCAATTCACACTCACATTCACATCTATAGACACTTTAGAATCAGCAGTTAACCTAACCCCGCTAACTGCACCTATGCCAAATGATATTTAACAAAACTTAAGTTTTAGTCATTTCTCTCCAGCTTTTAGCTCAGAAGTTTGGATTCTTTGTGCCTCTTTAGGAAAGTCACTTAAAGTTTCTGTGAAAGATCAAAGTGCACGCAGGCCTTTGGGTGAATACTAGGCATCGTCATGACTAAGGCTGAGCAGTTTGTGTACTTGGATCCATTCAATTCCTTCTCTCTCAGGCAGGACCACAATAGCTCACTGGCTTGCCAATTTCTGCATGCCACTGCAAGGCCAGATACCCGAATCTTCCTGCATTCCCCATCACTCTGCATTCCAAACGTTTTTCAGCCTCTCCTTCCTTTTCCTCTTATATGTCTTTTTTCTTTTTTTCATTTCATTCTCTCTGTTGCCATTCACACTGTCATTTCCTCTGACTTTGTGTTTCTGCTGAGGCTGTCTCCTTTCTGTCATCTCTTCCAAACAGACCCACAAACTAACACCGCACCTCTGTCCATCTATACACACACACACACACACACACACACACACACACACACACACACACACACACACACACACACACACACACACACACACTCACTCAGACTGTTTCATTACCCTCCTGCTATTTTCTTTCGACCCAATCCGGGAGAGCTGAAAGGACCCAGCATCAGCATGACTCTCACTTCTTGATGACGGAGCTTGACAGCTCACCACCACAGAGAACAGTCAATGTAAAGTTGAAGGCTGGACTGTGGTAAAACTAAAATTCACTATCTTTAGAAGCATCTATAGATGTCAGGGTAAACTCTCCCTTTCATTAGCCGCAGTGCACTCCATTAGATGGTTAACGCTTTCATTAAACTGAACACTGCTGCCTGTTAAAAATGCCCCTCACTCTCGAGGAAAAGTACTCACAATTTAGCCAATTAACCATCTCCAAAAACCAAGTGTTTCTGATGCATAATACGTATCACCAGCATTCTCCTGCCAAATTACACACAGAACACACAAGGCGCTATGAGAGACTGTTCAGAAGGATTGGGTAATTTCTAAATCTATTTCCCATGGGCTCATGTTGCATGAATATGGGGCCATGTTGGTTTAAATCATATAAATGTTGAGAAGTGATTAATAAAAAATATAACTAACACCTAAGGGGATCGTCTCAGGGACATTGCATCAGTTTAATCTTTGCTTGTAATGTCAAAGGTCAATAAATGAATGGTGTCTTTACACATTTGTAGAAAGTTTCTGATACTAGTTTCCCTCTAATCATGGAATATATTACGAAAGCATTAATAAGCTTCCAAAGAGAGTTTCTTTGTTATTTATTGTGACACTGGCACAGCACATGCTGAGAAAACAGGGCAGGATTGTAGTTTCTTTGGAAGATGAGAGCCAGCAGCAGAAGTGTCAAGTTTTCCCTTCAGCAAGCCGTTTTCAGGGACATAACCACACTATCTGTAGTCCACAGAGCCTCAGTGATGACATGCTATCAGTAGTAAAAAATTATAATCTGGCTATAAGATTAGTAATTACAGTAGTTATGAATTATTATGGACAATTAAGTTGTGGCCTTAAGTTGATAAGCCTTGAGTTAATAAGCTATGGCCACATTATAACTAAATTATGCCTATATCTTTATATTGCATATTTACTGAGCACACTGGGTTAGATCTGCACAGTTATTATGAAAGATGAGGCCCGGATAAATTTCAAAAATGGTGTAGAGAAGAAGAGTTGAACAATTGGGGGGGAAAAGCAGCATTCAAACTGTAAAAACTGGCAAGTAAGCACAAGTTCTAATATGCATATTGATTGCTTATTATTATTATCATCATTATTATTATTATTATTGCAGTCATTTGTAAATCTCATAAACCCATATTTTGTTGACAGTACAACATAGAAAGCAGAGATGTTAGCTGATTTTTGGATTTGATGGCAAAACGTTTCAAAGGATTGGGACTGGAGAAACAAAAGTCTGGAAAAGTTAGTGATGCTAACAAGAAACAGTTGAGGGAAGATTTGTTCTGCGGTCAGACAAACGTGGACATCCCATCGTCCAGAAAGAGAAAAGGGATGGTACCGCTTGTCATTAGCTCTCAGTTCAAAAGCCCACATTTCTCATGGGCATTAGTGCCTATAGAATGGGCAGCTTACACTTCTGGAAATGCAGCATCAGTAAAATATATACAGGTTTTGTGACATCTTTTTCATAGGCCTTTCATATTTCAGCAAGACGCTGCTAATTCAGATAGTACATCTATTACAACAGCATAGCTTCATCTAGTCCAGCTGCACAACTGGGCTGCCTGTGGTCCAGACCTTTCACCACATTAAAATATTTGGAGTATCATGACATCATTACAAATAAGACTGTTAAAAGAAGACAGGATGCTACACAGTGGTAAACATGGCCCTGTTACTGCCATCAAATTCAAAGTGACCTTATTTTTTTCTTTTGCATTTTAAACATTTAATATGTTTTATGTCTTATTGAGAATTAAACACTGCATTCTTTTTACAGCTTGGGAATTTGGGTTGTAACTTAAACTGATTTTTCTGCATGACATCAGTAACATGACTAACACTGTCTCTAGTACATCCATGAACATCTGCTTATATGCATATCTGTCTGCTGATTTTTAATGGTTATTGTGGTTCTTAATTTTTTCTTTATCGTGACAACTTTTTGACATGATCGCTAAGGTGGGTTGTTTTGAGAGTTGGATTCTTGAGTGATCTTATTTTGGATCCCTGTCTCAGTCTCATTGCTGCATTGCTGCATTGCTGTTCAGTTGTTGTGATGTCATTACCGCTGGTTTCTCTCTTGAGTTTATTTTCCTTTGCTTTGTACTTTCAGATCTTTTTCTCATCTGTTCAATTCTAACATCTGGCACCTGTAGGCTGTGTGGAGGGTTTTTTTAGGTATACTCTTTCACAGCCCTGACCTGCCAAAATAACACAGTTTCTGTGTTGAAGTTCCTCAGGATTGCACTGCATAGCTTAAAGTCTGTGTCAAGCTGAAGCCTCATGTAAAGACTTCAATAACTGTATGTTAGAATAATCTCACAACATGATAACTACTCAAAGATCTCATTAAAACTCCTGCCAGTGTTAAATAAAAGTTGATTAAATCTTCTATTTATCCTTTGTGTAATAAAAGCTTTATGAAGCCTGTCCTGTGTGGTCAGTAAACATCAGATTTTATATGTGGTCTAGGATCCTAATTTAGTTATCACTTTCCCACATCTTATGAACTTGCAGCCATGGAATATTATTATTTTCACCCATGTCATGGTGGAGCTCTGTAGATAGTAGATAATGTGTGATAATTTTCCACAAAATATCTTGTTGAAGAGGAAGCTAGGTTGAAAAATGTGACCATAAGCAAGGAGGGAGTATAAAGGTTAGAGAGTTTATCAAAAGGCTTTTTTCAATAATTCACATAGAAACTTGATGTAAAAAAAAACAAAACAAAACATAAATATATAGTTTTACACTAAAAACCTACAGTTTGCACAAGTGTTAAAGGGTTAGTACGTGTTATTAATCTCTGGCTCTCTCCAGCAGATGGCCCCGCCCATCCCTGAGCCTGGTTCTGCCAGAGGTTTCTTCCTGTTAAAAGGGAGTTTTTCCTTCCCACTGTCGCCAAAGTGCTTGCTCATAGGGGGTCATATGATTGTTGGATTTTTCTCTGTATGTATTATTGTAGACTTTACCTTACAATATAAAGTACTTTGAGGCAACTGTTGTTGTGATTTGGCGCTGTATAAATAAAAATGAATTTAATTAAATAAATGTGTTTCCCTCTGGACACATAGCATATGTCCGTATGATAGTCATACTCATCCCATATTTTTACATTCCAACTGTTTTTTACTGTTATTACACCACATGAAATACACAAATCTCTTTCTAACAGCACATTGTGTGTTCCAGTTATTACCCCTTTAAAGCACTTTGTGATTCTTTTTGAAACACCCTGTAAAGGTAGTGTCCAATATTTTGTTATGACCTGAGTTTGTACTGATGAACTTATACTTTCATGTTTAAACGGGATGGATACCAAAAATTCTTTAGATGAGTCCATCACAGTGTGCCAATGAAGCACACCACAAGATGGTGCTAATTTGAGAGGAAAATAGTGGGGACAGGTAGTTTATATACAGGTAAGTGACATAGATATAGATAAGCCTGATCAACTGCGATGTAACTGATCTATGGAGTGCATTGGGTCTGTTATAAAGCAGCTTGTAAGCCAGCAGGTCTGATCTCACAGATGAAGACTTAAATTGAAACACTTGGCTTTGGTTCAGATTGATGCTGCCATAATAAAATAGATAACACACAAAACCCAGAAAAAGTCCTACATTTCCAGTTTGTTCACCTCAAAAACTTCAGGAGCTGTACAAGTCTTTGTTAAGGTCCTTCTTCAGTTGTAATGAACCCCATACCAAAGTGGCCACTAGTGATTAAAGTGTGCTGAAGTATGAACCAACTGATTTTATTATAAGTTAGCTGTTAGTTATTTTCTCAAACCATAAAACTCTGAGTCAATACAGTACCAACATGCACAAACCCAGGACCTCCAATAAGAACACTGCAGCCACCATTAATACACCTTTCAATCATGTGGAAAGTCAAGTGTGAAAAAAGGTAGGGTCACCAACGTCCTCAGCGCAGGTGAAATCAATCCCTCAGTACAATATGGTATTTACCCTGTAACATTTAGTGTTTGTGACTCACTGACATTTCTGTCAAATAGTCAATTTTACTACCAGGTCGCTTCATTCAGAATCAACTGACTCAATATCTGTGCAGCAGTGATAATGCGAGACAATGAAATTCTCACTGTATGAAAGTAACGAAAAAAAGCTTCAGTGCTTCTTTTATTGCCCTTCTTTATGAGAGGAAAGGTGATAATACCTTCCTACAGTTGAAAGTGACACCGCAGCAGATGATTCTGGAAAACAAACTATTAATGTAATTGGATTTCTATTTCATGCCACAACCTGCTGATATGTAACCCACAGGTGAGCTATGAACATCATGCTGCTGTGATAAATTCTGCTTCTTATCAAGCTGTTGCCCAGCATGAACATTTATATTTTAAAAAGCTCTATAAATAAAGATTATGAGCTATATTGGATCATCAGTGTTAATTTATTGTAATGTTTAAAATAATTCAATTTGTGTCAGTTGCGTCTTCAGTTTAAGAACTGCTGCACTGCCGGTCTTTAGGTTTATGAATAATGAATTTAACTTCAGTCACAGAAAGCTTTAATAAAGGAAGGAGTTACAATGGATCATCTCTGCAGCTGGAAAAAGAGATATCAGTGGACAAGATGAGCAATTAATCTCAATGTGACAAGCTTTTCTTATTACCCTATATGTCTTTTAATAAAATCCAGACTTGGTAATAAAGTCTTATCATTATTATTATTATTGTTTATATACTGTAGCCTGTATGAAATATCATTGTAAGTATCTAAAATGTGCTTATGAAATCCTTATAAAATCTGTCATATCATTCATTTACCTCATGATGTGTAAGAAATGCGATTAGAAAAAGATACAGGTCATCTTTTTTTATTACCATTTTTACATTTTATGCACTCACCGGACACATTTAACATATTGGAAACCCTCTTTCCTCAGGGATTTTGCTCCATGTTGTCACTATAGCATTGCACAGTTGCTGCAGATTTGTCAGCTGCACACCCATCATTGCAAATCTCCACCACATCACAAAGGTGCTCTAATGGATGGAGATCTGGTGACTGTGGAGGCCATTTGAGTACAGTTCAAAAAAACTGTTTGAGATGATCTGAGTTTTGTGGAATGGCATATTATCCTGTCGGAAGCAGCCATCAGAAGAAGGCTACACTCTGGGCATAAATGGATGGACATGGTCATAAGAAATACTTAGGTAGGCTCTGCTGTTTAACTGATGCTTAATTAATACTAAGGGGTCCAAAGTGTGCCAAGAAAATATCACACATACTGTTACACAACCAACAGCAGCTTGAGTTGTTGATACAAGGCCAGCTGGAGCTATGCTTTCATGCTGTTTATGCCAAATTCTGACACTCCAATATCAATGTTGCAACAATAATCAAGACTCATCAATTTTCCAATCTTTGGGGTCCAATTTCGGTGAGCCCAAGTAAAGTGTAGCCTTAATTCTTAGATGACAGGAATTACACTCGGCATGACTGTTGTAACCCATCTGTGTCACAGTTTGACGTGTTTTTCGTAAAGCGATGCTCTTCTGGTTAATCGAGTTGCGCGGAGGGAGGGGGGCTGGAGCTATCATAATCAGAGGGTGAGAGGCAGGGTACACCCCGGACAGATTGCTAGTCTGTCGCAAGGCTAACACGAAGAGACTGTTTATACTCATATTCACACCACCTATGGGGAATTTAGAATCAGCAGTTAACCTAACCACGCTAATTGCACATCTTTGAACTGTGGAAAGAAGCCAGAGAGATCTCACACAAACACGAGGAGGACATTCAAACACACACACAGAAAGGCCCCGGCCAGATTGTGAAGTCAAAGTCAGCACCTTCTTGCTGCAAGGCAACAGTGCTAACAACCGCACCACCATGCATTATACATTTAAAGTCACTTGAATCAACTTTATGCTTCATATCTACATGCTTAAATGCATTACACTCCTGCCATGTGAGTAGTTGATTAGATGTGTATGTAAACGAGCACCTGAACAGGTGGAGAGAATGAAGTAGTTAGCAAGTGTATATTTACACAGAGCAAACAGAGATGTAATTAAGAATATTAACTATGGCTGCACTTCAGGGCTGAGGTATTTAGCGTGCCTGTCCACTCAAATGTAAACGAGTTATTGTTTATGGTGCTTTGTTGCCCCTGTATCACTAGTGAAAGGGAACATCTGATGTAATGGCCTAAAGAAATGGTAAAGGTCTAAAACGTCTGAGGTGGAAGAATACATCTGTGCAGGGAAAAGTGTAATCAGGCTTACAAGTAAACACCTGTGAGGTGCATGTGTCAGTAATATCAGTGTACGTCAGCTATATTGTTTCATTTTGTTTCTCGTGTTTCTTTTCTGTCACTTGACCCCACCCTTCTGCTTCCATCTCAGAGCTGTTCGGAGGGCCTGACTTCTGTCACAGGCTGATAAATGAGAGCCAGCACCAGATAGTTCCTCTGTATTCACTGTGTGGCAGTTCTGTTGTTACAGGGTCACCTAATTTCATTTCATGCTCAAAAGAAAAGGCGGTGAAAGGACCTTATGAAATGAAAGCAGTACGACGGTCATACTCTGAGCAAACCGGTTCAAAAATTTGAGTAGGGTTTTTTTTCTGGTTTCCTTTCAAAGCTCACTTCTGTTCAGTCTTTCATTTTAAATGAAGGGATTCTAAAAAAGCTTTGCCATTTTGTCTTGTCAAACTTTCGCCTGCCTGGCCTCTTGTGTCTGTAGTTTGTGCTGGTGTCACAAAATTGGTTTGATTGGTGGCTACAGTTACTGCTATTATGTTCACAAAAGCATAGTGTGCACATTTCATTTCAGAGTTGGCAGTCAGAGTCTAAAATATCGCCTCTTATTTACAGTGACCTCACTCTTACATAATCGAGATGCTGTTTAAATGCCATCCACTGTAAATATCAAATGGCTTACCGTCACAATCCCGAGCACAATAAAAAAAACAGCTGAATTACTTCATTACTGATGTGCAGAATACGCAATCCTTCATAAATTATAAATGCCACAGTTAATCAAGTAGGACTTTGCTCATTAATTTAGTGGCTCTGCCTAATGTCACAAAGTAGAACAAACTAATGGGACTGGGTAAAGTGCTCAGCAAATCATTAGAATCTTCACCTTTGATGATTGACGTCATCTCAAAGGAAAAAAAACGGCACAAAGACGTCAACATGTAGCAAACAGAGGTGATTGTTTGTCACGGACAGCATTTATTTCATGGTGCTGGACTTGCCATGAACTTGACTTAATTACAAGCTGCCTGTTGCTATGACGATGACATGGTTTGTTCTGCTGTGTTGGTGCAGTGCCAACATGTTTCCGCTCAGAGCTGTGTTCGCTGCTCAGCAGCTTCTGTCACTGGCAAACAATCAAACGTGCGAGGAAGACAAAAGCACAAAAAACATTAGTGTGACACCCACAAAATTGATTATGAACACAAAAGTAAAAATCTTAAGTCTCACGTGAGACTGAAAACTAAGAAGTTGGGTGGAAATTTAATGGTATGAACTTTGCTCCTCTGCTTTTTCTTCCAACACCACTATCAGGTTTGTTTTGTTTTAAATGACTTTGTTCCATACTTATCCCTGGGTCTGTTATTTTGAGTTGTAAAGAGTGTGGTACACTGGCAGGTATGACTGCATGTAATGTCGATTTTAGTGCCAATTCTAGGTACTGTAGCTAGTTAACAGCAACAGACTTTTTTCAGGGATCAGCATTGTTGTCTGTTTTGCTATTGTCTGGTATTCATGCATGGTAACTATCACCCTCACTTTAGTAGAAGTTTTTAATGTGTGGCTAAAACGGCAAGAAGCTGTAAATATAAAAGCAAAATACAGCAGCGAGTTCGACAACCATGTTCAAATTTTGACATCTTCCTTTCTGGTGAATGCACAACCTGTGAAATTTTAAGATACTACTGCCCTGCTGAGTATTACACACTACTCAACTAAGCAGTCTAGATGTACAGTGTTTACTGCATTGCTTCTGTCTGAAAGTATTTCATTTCAGTTTTCACCCAAATTCAGAAAGATTTCATCATTGAGGGAAAGAAGTGCACCGACACAAGTTCAAACCAAAACTTTTATTTTCTTCTTGAATATCCATTCATTCAGTAGTTGCAAACATCCTCAGTTATAAAGATCACTGCATTTAGCAATGACAGTGCAATCGGTGGCTCTGTGCAGTCAACAGCAATTACTGTAGCTTGTGTTCATGTTAATTCAGCCCTGTGATCTACTCGCAGCCAAACAATACATGCTTGCTTAGGTTTTCGTTAAGGTGCTGCCTTAATAAAGGACTATGTGTTTAAAGTGCAATTATTCTAGTTCAGCATTTACTACTTGTTCTTCAGCTCTGAGGATGCGATTGTGAGGTCTTAATGACATTGTGCAGAGGGTCGCTCACCAAGCAACCAATCAGATATAGGCAGGTACAATAAAAACTGTGAATCTTGGATATTTTTTTTTCTGCCTGCCATGCAGCTCATCCCATTTCTCTCTCAGTAATGAATATTTTCACCCTGGCATCAGGATCACAGCGGGGTCCAAAGCATGATTCACTCACACATGTAAACAAGATCATTTATGTTAGACTCTCTGATCTGAGTGATGATCAAGCCGCTATTAATTCTTGCAGTTTTCCGGGTACAGATGTGCTAACAGTCACTCGTGATAGCTGAATGACTCAAAACGAAAGGAAAACCACCCTTATAAAGATGTCATCCTTAATTTTACACAGCCTTGTTATTCTCTCTGGCAATTCTGCAAATGAGTGCATCTTGTCTCTGAGTGTTTTTTGCTTTTTTTTAAATGTGATGAATGAAATCTGGCTGCTAGGCGACAGTCAAATCTGAAATTGCATCCCCCTCCTGCTCTCAGTCTTCCTACTTTAAATCACCTTTGTGGCGTTCACGGGGATGCTGTTGCTGCTCTTCCTCTTTGTCAAACTCGCTATAGTGCTTTTTGTCTTCCCAGTTCCACCCACTGCTTCATCCTTGTTTTCACGAAAACAGTAGACTCCGTAGAGGCGGAATTTTTTATCAGGGAAGCCAAGGTTTCGGACTCCTGGCTGGGATCCTCCACAGCGAGAACGGGGGTTGACTATGGGGTACCGAATGCTGCCATCCTCAAGCCAGCCTGCTTCACAGCGGTCCAGGAGTTGAAACTTCCACGCTGCATAAAGCTGACCCACTTTGGCCGCCACTGAACCGTCTCGAATGCACGCCTTAATCGCCTCCGCATAGTTCACCTTCTTGAAGCGCTTGAGGAAATACACTTTGCCTAAGGCGGAAAAAAAGAGAGAGGCGAAGGAAAGTTGTTTGTTGTAAGAACATGTTAAAAGGTGAAGGAAAACAGAGTCAGTGCATTGTTCAGGGGGGCAGAAGAGAAGCGAATGAGAGAAGGAAGCCCCAGAGACAAGCTAAGCCCTGAGGGTAGATATTCACAGTTTTCCTGGCCTCTCTGCCTGATTGTGTTCAGAATATCAAGTCATTCCAACAACCGTCTGGGCTGCTGCTCAAAAAATCGAAAGGCAATACTGTATCAGCAGGCAGAAGTCTAAAATTACTCTTAAAATGCTTCAATTTTTGCTTTCTTCATACCTCTGAGGAGACTTTTCGCCTGGCAGTATATTAAAGTATATCGGTATCCTGATAAGCTAACTAGTTTGAACTGAGCTGAATCACAAGTACCTTCACCTAAGAAAGCAGCACAGAATAAACAATCTAACCAAGAATAAACGTCTGCTGGTTTCTAAAGCCAACGGTTTATGAAAATCATCTCAGCGAGCAAAGCTTTGCAGTTGGCTCAGTTATTGATTTTATGCTTGTTTATGTGACTGGTGGCTATTAGAGAGGCAGAATATTGTCTCATATTTCCCCAGTGGACTTTCAGTAAATGCATTTCAGCTGGACCGAGACACAGCATCGGTCACAACCGCTGCTCAAACCTCCTGCCCACAACAGACTGTCCACAGTAATTAACACACAAGGGAAGCCATGAGCAATTGTTTAAGGTTTCTGTCAAACCACCTTTTTCTCACTAAGGAAAGGCACTGGTTATTTTAAAACAGTTTGTGATTCAATAAAATCATTTTTAACTGTTTTTAAAACTTCTTAAACACGGATGCAGACTCAAACCACAGCAGTTGAACAGTTCAACAAGCCGAACTTCTTCTCACTAAGAGTTAAATGTGAAGCTCAGTATCTATGACTCTTTAGGGGCTACATACCAGCATAAACTCTAGAAGGTTGTACTATTCCTTGGCAGGTACATTTAACTTCTAGTCTTTCTGTCTGCCTATTCCCCCAACAAGAAATATTTTGCCAGTTGCAAATCTGAGTATAGCAGTTTATTCTTATAATAATCAACGTGGGCTTTTTATATACTGTCTACTCTGAGCCAAGGTGTCTTTCTGGAATAACCTTTGACTACACATACCTTTCCTCCAGTAAAACTCTTTTACTTTTCTTTTTTTTTTTTGTTTAGGCTTGTGAACATGAAGGTAGCATGTGCAGACTCTCTGTGGGAATGTGATGTAAATCAAAGAACAGGGAGATGAAAGGCAAGGCTTTCTACCCAGAGGACACTGTGGCCCTAGCAGGGCTGAATCAACATACCCTGATTTAAAACCAATGGCCTAAGGCCTCAAAGATCACAGGGAGAGATCAGAGATCTCATTTCCCCCTGGTCTACCACTCATGAAACATCCTATTTTTAAAAGTAGCAGCATGACAAAGTAGCACTTGAAAGCTTTTGTTCTTTCTTAATATCATGTCACAGATACTTGATAGCACTTCTTATTTGTTGTATTGTCATGTATGTCATGTATCTCCATCTCTCACCGTTGAGCTTGGAAGTGAAGCAGAAAGCATCATAACGCTCATCTTCTTTGTGCCTATAGCCGTAGTTTCGAACACCAGCTGGGGTGTCCTTACGTCCGCACTCGTCCCTGGGATGAGAGATAGGGTACTGAACTGAGCCGTCCTCCAGCCATCCAGCATTACACCAGTCTAGTCCCTCCAGCCATGCCTGCAGAAGAAGATAATGTAGGTCAGTGGGTCGATCTAAAGGATTAAAGAAATTATAAAGAGGGGAACAAATTCAGTTTATCTCTTGTGACATAACTCCATTGCACTTGACTTTACTCCATAAAGCCTCTAAGAGTTGGAGGACTGACCTGCAGTAAAATTCCTGATCTCCATATTCTTAATTCCAGACTTACTACTGCTCTAAAAAGTTAATGACATCAGTAAGTAAGCATATTGTAATAACTAAAAAAGTACCTGTAGACTAATGTACTATGGATGGTGTTATCTCTATGCATCCTAACTAGCAATACCTTCTCAGTATGACATACCGTCCATGTTTAATTCAATTAAAGTATGTGTATTCACCTTGTGCAGTTGAGAATGAGAAGCTAGAATGGCATCCTGCTTTTTGCAAGCATCCTCAGCCTGGTAGTAGTTGAGCTTGTAGCGCCCCTCACGGGGATAGTAGGGAAAGACCACTCCTACAGGCGACAGAATCAAAGTAGGAAGCTGTAAATGTCTTTAGTTTTTCTGAATTTCATACAGACATTAAAATTATAAGATTTATTTTAGGTATTTAGTTATTCCAAAGTTAACAAATTCCTTTGTCGCAGCAATTAAAATTAAATTAAACACCACAGACATATAGAGTCAGGTAAAAAAAAATGAATAATGAAGAGAGAAAGTGAAGAGATATGTGCTGTCTTGGAAAACACAAGGTGCACCCTTTATGCTTCCATGGGAATTAAAAGCCAAAGTTGCAGCCAGGTGCACTTGATTAACGGATCGTGAGAAAGCGTGAGGAACTCTATAAAAATAGTGTTGGCAGTTTGCTGTACTGGTGCATTCAGATGTGTGTTAACACACTGGGAACAGAAGCGATTGTTACTGTCCATCAGTCTTGAAAGGATAATAACGACATTTCTAAGCAATTTAAAGTCCATGATTGTACAGTGAGAAAGATTATTCACAACTGGAAAACATTCAAGACAGTTGCTGATCTTCCCAGGATTGGAAATCCTAGAAGATTTACCACAAGGTCAGACCCTAAAAGAAAGAAGAAGAAGAAGAAGAAACAAGGAGCTACATCTCAGACTCTACAGGCCTCTGTTAGTATGCTAAATGGGTTGTTTGGAAGGGTCTCCAGGAGAAAGTCTCTAGTGTTAAATTCAAGTCCAAAATGCTGGGGCAGCACCTTGAGATGACTCTGCATAAACAATGAGCTGAAGCAATGCTGTAAAGAAGAGTAACAAGTAATAAGTAAAATGTATAGATCAATCAATTAAAATGCAGTATGACAGTTAACTTAATAAGACAAAAACAAATTTGAAATCATAAATTCAATAAGATAAGTATACCTTTAAATAACAGTATTTAATAATAATATCATTATATAACAGAACAAAAATCTTCATCTTCAAATTCAACAAAGCAAACTAAAAAATCATTTAAAATGACTTTAAAAATACATGCATATAAGATGGCATTTAGGTCTCACAGTATAACAGTGTGCAATGCGGTGAACTCAAATAAACTGAACATTTCAACAAAATTAACTACAAATGGCCCAGAGCCTGACCTTCTAAGTCAAGGTTGACAAATCCTGTATCGTCTTCCATGTCGTTAGTGACCTCACACTCGTAGCGTCCATAGTCCTCCAGCGTGACATTTTGGATGATCACCGATGCGTCGCCTGGTCCTGCTTGCTCCAGAAACACACGGCCACGATACGATCCAAACACACGCTGCTGCCTGGAGAGATTTGAAAGACACTCATTGTCCTCAAAACAGCTGCTGTTAGCAAAATGATTGAAAAATGCTCCAACCTGAGAAAATACTTGGATGATAAACTGTGTGTGACAGAGTTTATTATGTCAGTGCATCTTATCAATAAAATTAGCGAAACTAAAGCAAATTTGGAAAAAAAAAAATCATGAAATCATAATTAGTTAAAACAAAAGTGCAAGATGAATCAACTGAGAATAACGATGCAGAATTTACTTTCCCAGTGCTACAAAGACGTCCTCGAACTGCAGCGTGTCCGTCACTTTGGTCCATTTAATCCTGATGCGAGCAGGATCGACGTTCTCCGGCTCATGATGGAATCTGCAGGGCAAAGTGATGGAGCCACCCCGATGTGTCACCACTTTACCAGGGGCAGTCTGCACAATCACGGCTCCAGTGTCGTCCTCTGAAAGGAAAGAAGAAGGAGGGAAAATTGGCTCAGTTTATTTCACTGCTACTGATGGAAGATTTTTAGTAATATATTCTTTTATATGCAGGTTTGTGACTAATATTTCTTTTTCTTATTACTAAACAGAAGTCTATTTTGGGAAATATGCGACCCATACTTGTAACTGTAATCATGAAATTCAGTCTCTGAATCTATTTGTGAGGCTTATCTCTCTAAGATGCCTGCAAAAATTGAATCAGCATCAGCTAATAAAGCGTGTGCTGTTTACTTGTGCCATCACATTACTGCTCCGGTAATTGAGCATATCAACAGAAGAGAACGTTTTTTTCCTATCGAAGGGTCCAGCAAGCAGCACACTCATCTTCCTGTCTGCTCTATCATGACATTACTCACTCTACAATTTTAACCTCCACTTCTGCAGAGAGCGATTCACCAAAATTACCCAAGACTAATGGTAACCACAGTCCTCTTCCTCCAAATGGACAATAACAAGACCTGTTTAGCATTTTTGGCAGACATTTGTTCAGACGCTCTGTGTGCACACGCACCTAGGCAACCAAAGACTCACAACATGTGTGGGGTAAACATTTAAAATGTTTAATGAGCAGCTGCAAAAGGTTTTCTGCTATGTTGTGACCAGATAAAGGCACCTACAATTATCCATGCCAGCCAGCAATTAGTCCTGTCACTACTTACTGGTCTCTGCAAAGTTGTTTATCACCATCACAAATAAAAGCATCAAGTGATGTTTAATCAAAACTTTGAGCGCATTATTTCTCAGCGTTGGAGGTTATGTTGTGACATACTTATGTTAAGCCAAATAACACAAAGTTAACATTTTCATTAGGTTTTAAAAATTTCCAGCAGTGATAGTGTTTTCAGATCCAAGGGGTTCATCAGTCACTTTTAAAAAGGGTCACACTGTTTACTCTGGGGATCTGCAAATGTTTTAACCCTCCTGCTGTTTCATCTTCACTTCACCTTTTCTTAAATTAACATTGTTTGGCTGCTTTATGCTTCTAAATCATAATTTAATGTGGACTTTCATTCAAGTCAGTTTTATTTAAATAGTGGCAAATCGCAACACTTGCCTCAAGGCGCTTTGTATTGTAAGGTAAAGAGCCTACAATAATACAGAGAAAACCACAGCAGTCAGATGACCCACTATTAGTAAGCACTTGGTAACAGTGGGAAGGAAAAACTCGCTTTTAACAGGAAGAATAGGCAGAACCAGCCATGGAAGCATGGCTTTTCATCTGTTGAAATCTGCTTCAACCTGTTGGGGATGAGGGAAAGGAGACAGTACAGGCAATACTGTGGAAGAGAGCCAGAAATTAATAATGACAAATGATTAAATGCACAGTGTTTTATAAACATACACAGAGTGAAAAGAGGTGAGTGAGGAAAAAACAGTGAATCATGGGAAGCCCCCAGCAGCACCATAACTAAGGGAGGAATCAGGGTCACCTGATGCAGCCTTAACTATTTGTTTTATCAAAATGGAAAGTATTAGGCCTACTCTATAAAAAGTGGTGAGGGTGTCTATCTCCTGAATCCAAATTGGGAGCTGGTTCCACAGAAAGTTGAAGGCTCTGCCTCCCATTCTGCTTCTAATTACAGAGGAATCACAAGAAAACCCGCAATCTGAGAGCAAAGTGCTCTGATGGAGTGATATGGTGCCGTGAGGTCTTTAAGATAAGATGATTATTGATCATTCAACACCCTGTATGTGAGGAGAAGGATTTAACAGAGAGCCAATGAAGAGGCTAATATGGAAGAAATATGCTATCTCGTTCTAGTCCTGTCAGTACTCTCACTGCAATATTTTGGCTAAACTGAAGGCCTTTCAAGGATTTTTTTAGGACAGCCTGATAATAGTAAATTACAAAAGTACAGCCTAGAAATAAATAAATTCATGAACTAGTTTCAGCATCACCCTGAGAAAAGTTTTTAATCTTAAAGACATTGTGCAAACGCAAAAGTAGTCCTACACATCCTGGTCAGAAACAACTCCATGGTTACTGACAGTGCTACAGCAGACCAAGGTAATGCCATCCAGAGCAAGCATCTAGTTAGACACCATGTTTCTAGGTTTTTTGGGGATGAGTTCATAACCTAGGTTTCATCTGAATTCAGAAGCAGGAAACAGGTCACCCAGATCTTTAAATATTTAGGACATTTTTGTAGTTCAATGATTTGCTTTGTGTAGTATGGCTTCATTGATCGATAAAGCTGAGTATCATCTGCATAACAATGAAAATGTATGTTATGCCTTTGAATGATACTTTCTAAGGGAAGCATGTTTAATGAAAATAGAATTGGTTCCAGTATCGAATCCTGTGGAAGTACATAATTACACCTTTAACACGTAACCTCTAATACCTGTAAAACATTATGGTCAATGATGTGGTGAGTGATACCTGCACTGAGGTCTAACAGGAAAAGCACAGAGATGAGTCCACTGTCAGATTCCATAAGAAGATCATTTGTAAACTTCACTAATGCTGTTTCTGTGCTGTGATGAACTGAAAAAGCCTGACTGAAATTCTTCAAATAAACCACTCCTCTGGAGATGATCAGATTTTAGGCCTACAGAGGATTTCAACATTAACTATTTCATTCATCTTCTAGTCTAAACACAGTGTAGAAAAAGAGTAGAAAGCAAGTGTGTGACTCAAGTGAGCCAGTACCCGACTGACTTAAGTTTTCCATCATGTTTTAAAATGTCCAGTCTAGAAACAACCTAAAAGGAATAGGAATTGATGAAACATAAAGTACATCATATTTCAGTTTTAGGATTTTGCATGTCAGGACAGAAAAAAAGAAACATTTTGTCCTTAACAGGCCTAAAGATTATGTAAATAAAACCTCAGATGAACAACAAAATGTGGCATATTGCATTTAAAAATAGTCATTAATCGTTTATTTGTTTGTTTAAATGCAAAAGCAATGTGTGAAAAACTATTCACCGTTACTGCTTCCATGGGAACTGAGTGGGAAAGTCACAACCAGGCGCTGCTAATAAAATGCACTTGATTAAATGGTCATCAAAACGTTTGAGCATCTCTATAAAATCAAATCTTGGCAGCTTGCTGGTCTGGAACATTCAGGTGTGTGTTAACGAAATGCCAAGAACGGAAGACAGAGAAACAATTGTTACCACCTATCAGTCGGGGAAGAATAATAAGGCCATTGCCAAGCAATTTGAAGTCCATCATTCTGCAGTGACAAAGATTATTCAGAAGTAGAAAACAATCAAGCCAGATGCCAATCTTCCCAGGAGTGGACATCCCAGCAAATTCACCCCAAAGTCAGAATGTGCAAAACAAAAGATACATCTCAAACTCTGCAGGCTTCAGTTTGCATGTCAAATGTAAAATTTGTGAAAGGGCGAACTGAACAGTTACAGCCTATTTGGAAGGTTTGCAAGGGGAAAGCCACTTTTCTCTAAAAAGAGCATTGCATCATGGCTTAGGTTTGCAGGGCTGCATGTGAACAGACTGCAAGAACAATGTCCTTTGAACAGACAAGACCAAAGTGGAGATGTCTGGCCATAATCCACAGTGCCACACTTAGTGAAAACGAGAGTATCAAAGTGTTTTAGGGCAACACAGTGGTTAGCACCCTCACCTCACAGCAAGAAAGGTCACCAGTGGTCTTTCTGTGTGGATCTCTCTTAGGGGCTTCTCCTCAGGTACTCTGGCTTCCTCCCACAATCCAAGGACATGCTTGTTAGCTTAATTTGTCATTTTATTTTGCCCGTAGGTATCAGTGTGAGCCTGAATGATTGTCCACCTCTCTGTGTTAGCACTGCAACAGACAGCAACCTTTTCAGGGTGTACCCTCACTTTCACCCCATGACTGCTGTCATGAACTGAGAGTGAGTGTGCTTCACGAACCTGTACCTATTTGTATCTAGAAGCTGATAAATTCACGAAGTACCAGCATGTCTGTAACACATAAACTACATGAATAAATAAAATTATAAACGTTATGTTGAACAACAGCAAGAATTCAATTATTTTAAACTGTTTTATTTCAAGAGAAAATAGATCTTTTTAGCTTTTACTCTGAAGGTAATATAGACAACCAGAAGTACTGCAGTCAATAGTTTAATCTTTGACATTCTCTATTTTTCTGACAAGACAAACGTTTATCTCGGTCCTCAGGTGGGCAGTGTTTAATTGGGTGCTCACAGTTCTGATAATGAACAAAAGTGAAAGCTTTGCTTGTGAAGATTATCATTGTTACAAAATGGCCAAGGCGGTTTTGTCTGCACAGCCCAATGTCACGGAAATGAATGAATAAAATCGCAATTGCCAAGAAATTCTGCACAAAATACTGTGGGATGTGGAATATATTATATATTAATGTGAATACAGGTGCACTGAGTTTGGAGAGTTAGTGGAGAGCTCCGGATCCCAAAGCCCATAAAAAGTTAAAGAAGTCTATTTTGCTTGGACTCTAAGATAACCCAGCTGAGGTTAATAAAGCTGTTCAGATTTTTCCAGTAACTTTTCCACCAACTTTTTATTACTATCTTAGTAAAAAAAAAAAAAAAAAATCCTGAAGAAACTCTACATATCATTCATGTTATTGAGCAGATAAATGCAAATCAAGATCTCCTCACCTTGGAGAAGTGTAATTGTTCATACAAATGAAAGTGTTAACTGGTCTTACCAAGAACATGCACCACTTTCCTCCTTCCTTTCTCTATGCCAGCAGGCGAGGAAGATACCGAGAGAGCAGAAGTCAGGATAAATGCCACAAAGATCAGAGGCTGGAGCTCCTTTGAGAACTGCAAGAAAGGACAGCTCATACATGACAACCAGCGCAATCGGAAACAACTTAGTAGAACTTGCTGGCAGTGCCTTGTAGTAGTTGAGCTTGACAGTGTCAACTTTGATACATCCTAAACAAGTAGGATAAAATCAACATTTCCTAGCACTTTCCAGCAATAATAAAACTCAACCAGAAAATGCATATATTGCCTGTTTAAATGCTCTGCACTGAAGCTGGTAACCAAATGGCTGAAAACAGACAATCAATTATATTAATCAATTTTTTAGCTCACAGTCACAGCACAAAAGAGAAGCATAGTTCTCACAGCATAGTTTAAACTTATAGCTTGTTTGCTATTTTTTATCTGCACTGCCATGTGTCTCAATTAAGAACTGGAAGTATTTTAAAGATTTTTTTTTCAGTGAAAAGTCCTGGATCAGAGGCAGCCAGCTAGTAAACAAAAGACTACACACAGGAACAACACAAAAATCATGGCAGCTACTGAAGAAAAACATAAATGTGGTATTTGTTGTTGTTATCATACACATTAGACATAAGGACTGTTATTACCTGTTCTCTGGCAGGTACCACAAAAGGGTAACTTTGCTAAAAATAAATAAATAAACACAATTCTCCCTGAATGCTATTGTTGCACAGGAGAGTGTGTAATGCATGGACAGAGCCAGCATGTGACACCAGTGTTTCTGCTGCATCAATATATCCATGATTGGTCGAGGGGATGGTGCAATGCAAACCACTCTGCATATGCAGAGGTCAGAGTTTCACTTCATTGTGTATGGAATAAAATCATTATAATAGTCATCTTAAAGGTGTCAAGGCAAATGCTGCCACTGCATGCACTGCTAGAGGTCTGCAATGTCAGCGTCACCTGTGAATAATCACTTCCTATGAAACAGCTCTGGTGCACCACATAAATTCTGAACATGAATTCAGGCCTCAGTGAAGCAGAGTAACTAAAGCAGCAGCTATTGTACATGCACATTGCACACTATAAACAGCCCTGCTGCATCATTTCTCTCAAGGTTAGTCCAATGATCATCCCTGCAGCTGCACGGTAACGTAGCACACAGAACTGCCGAGCAGAGCCATACTATCCGAGCATAGAAGTGTATGAACTTACCATGGCTATCACAACAGGATTAATGCCTGGATGATGACGATGTGATGCTGTGAAGCGTTTAACTCCTCAGCAAGGCTAAACGCTGATCTGCAGCAGCACTCACCTCTCTCTTGCACCCCCCACCCCCCACCTTTCTCTCTGTTTCCAGTCCCATTGCTGTTCTCTCACTCTGCAGGGGAACCACCAGTGTTTGTGGGTCGTTCCCGCAGTCCTCCGATGACGCAGCACATATTTGATTGTGCACTGTGCGTGGATACGTCTTCTCTGCATTATAAAGCCAATTAGAGTGTCACTTATTCGACTGTCACATTGATTCAGTTAATGTGGTGAAAGCTTATTTACTTTCAGGCAAACCAATGTTTCTTTTCAAGATCAATATCAATAATAGAAACTGTTTGCATGAAATGCTGACTGAGAATTAAGACTGATTGTTGTATTCAAGACAAATCAAATTCACTTAGATAACTTTATGGCTGAGTAAGAGAAAGGTAATAAAGAGTGCACTTTGAGCTCAAGTTGTTGGGTTTTCTCTTGTTGCATTGAAGGGCCAGTAATTAACATGAATGACATACCATTACACAAGGAATGTGAATTGTTCTTACAGAATTCAGAGCATATCATGAAATATAATTAAATATAATTCAAATATGGCTCCAACTATTTGAAGGTGGAGCTTGGCATCATTAGTTTAAAAACTTTTACAGAGATAGTTGATTATAGTGCAAATGAAAGATTGTGTGGGTTCAGTTCAGTTCAGTTCAGTTCAGTTCAGTTCAGTTCATTTTTATTTCAAACATTTCAAACATGTGCCTTCACAATCATTACAAAATATCATTCCATTATTTGTTTGAAAAGGAGTAGGCTGAAGTATTTACTTATTTGTCCCTACCCCCTCAAGTTTTACCTCTCATTCATTTAATTTTTTTTTTTTGTCTTAAATTAAACAAACAACATATGAAACATATAAACATATGAAGTAAAACAAAACATAACATACATAAATCAAAAACAAGAAATTAGCAAGCCCCACCACAGTATAGTTTCTTTCATATGAAAAATACAGAATGTGTATATTTGCAGATACACAAGTTATGGAAAAACAACAAACCAAAACAAAACAAAAAACAAAAAAACAACCAAAAAAGAACCGCAACACCATTACCAGCAACATTACCATCCTGGGTTAACCCTGTTTTCTTCATTCTTATACTTATTTAAAATTAGGTTTTTATATTTTACTTTAAACTGTTTTATGTTTTGACTGTCTTTTATTTCTTCTGTTAGACTGTTCCATAATTTAACTCCTGCAATTGAGATTGACATAGTTCTTAAAGTTGTTCTAGCACTTTGTATTTTTAAATTCCATTTCCCTCTTAAGTTATACCCACCTTCTCTTTCTATGAACAATTTACAGATTTCTTTGGGAAGCAATTTATTTCTGACTTTATACATTATTTGCGCTGTTTTAAGCTTCACCAAGTCTTGGAATTTAATAGCTTGCATTTTGACAAAGAGTGCATTTGTATGGTCCCTGTACCCTACATTATTTATTAATCTAATGGCCCTTTTCTGTATTATAGTTATTGTTTGTGTGTTACTTTTGTATGTGTTTCCCCAGACCTCTACACAGTAGCTCATATATGGCAGTAGTAAAGCACAGTATAAAATGTGCAGTGCTTTCTGATCCAACATATGCTTTGCTTTCCCCAGGACGGCAATGCCCCGTGCCAATTTCCCCCGAACATAAGTAATGTGTGGCTTCCAACAGAGCTTGTGGTCAATGATCACCCCAAGAAATTTTATTTCATTTACTCTTTCTAAATATACATTGTCAACACATATTTCTACTTCGATGTTTTTCTTTTGGTTTCCAAACAACATAAATTTGGTTTTATCGAGATTCAATGATAATTTATTTATATCAAACCACTTCTTTAATATCGTTAATTCCTGTGTGATCATTTCCAAAACCTGTGGCAATTCCCCACCTGCACACAGTATATTTGTGTCATCTGCAAATATTACAAACTTTAAAATCTCCGATACTCTGCAGATATCATTTAAGTACATAATAAACATTTTTGGACCCAGTACTGAACCTTGAGGTACTCCACAAGCTATATCCATCAAATTAGATTTATATTCATTTATTTGTACATATTGTTGCCTATTCCCTACATAGCTTTTTAACCATTCCAAAACCACTCCCCTAAACCCATACTTTTCCAGTTTTTTTAATAGAATTTCATGATTAACAGTATCAAACGCCTTCTTTAGATCTAAGAAAACTCCGAGCGCATACCTCTTTATTATCCATACATTCCGTTATCTTTTCCATTAGATCTATCAGTGCCAAAGCTGTTGATCTGTTGTTTCTGAACCCATACTGACTATCTGTCATTAATTCATATTTTTCCACAAAACTGTCAAATCTTTTTATGAAGAGTTTTTCCAGTATCTTAGAGAACTGGGAGAGTATTGACACTGGTCTATAGTTTGTAAAATGATGTCTAACTTCTGTTTGTTCATATACAATATTCCAATCTTGCTTTAAAGGTTCATTTCTAAGACAATTTAAGGTCTTCTCTGTTCTTATTCTTTTGTAAATAATCTTATGTCCATCGTTGTTCACTTTATAATGGCAATTATACGATGCAAAGACTGGTAAATGGTCACTTATATCATTGATTAACAGCCCACTTTTTATCTTTCCTTCTATTATATTTGTAAATATATTATCTAATAGAGTTGCACAATGAGATGTTATTCTGGTCGGTCTTGTTATCAGTGGAAATAAACCTATGCTGTACATGGAATCAATAAATTCTTCTGTACTCTTATTATGATTTGGATTCAATAAGTCAATATTAAAGTCCCCACAAATAAACATTCTTTTCTGATTTATATTTGTAAATAAGTCCTCCATATTATCCTTAAATATCTCAATCTTAGATCCTGGTGTTCTATATATACAACTGACAATTAGGTTTTTCCTTTTTTCTATAATTATTTCCACTGATAAACATTCCATCACTCCATCAATAACAGTTGTCATTCTTCCCATTCTTTTGTACTTTAGGTTTTTATCAATGTAAAGTGCCACCCCACCTCCTTTCTTGTTGATCCTGTCTACATGAAGGAATTCATATCCATTTATTTTAAAGTCTTCTTCTTTTCCAGGAGTTATCCAGGTCTCCGATATGGCTATCACATTGAATGGCTGTTCAAACTGTGTTATGTAGTCTTTGATGGATTGAAAGTTTGCATATAAGCTTCGACTATTAAAGTGAACCATTGTTATACCCTGTTCTACCTTGAATTCCTTTTTAAGTTGCTCATTTGTATAATAATTGCATTCATTTGTCTTATTGTTAAAGAAATTACAATCAGGATCTATGTTGCTGTCATACATCAATGTCTTATTTTCAATATCTATATGAGTTGTTAGTTGAAAATTGTCAGACATCTGCGTTGGTTGTGCACTTGGACGGTCACATCATATTTAGCACTGCTTTGCATTTATCAGTTATATTTTTCTAGTTCAGTCATCTCTTTGATGACTAGAACCTTAGCCTGCTCTGGTGTTCCATTTAACTTAATGAATATTTTACAGTCTGACGTCCAAGTTGACTGTATTTTCTTCTGTTTTCTTAATATTCTTGCTTGTCTTGCAATGTCTGCATTTTTCTTGATTAGGTGTTCATTTAAATAAACATTTGTACCTTTTAGCTTTCTTCCTTGCTTGAGCAGTTCTTTTTTCTGTTTTCTATTAACAAAACGAATGATAATGGCAGGTATTTGATTTTTTCTCGGAAGAGGATGGCATCCTTCAATATTTTTACTGTCCATTTCTATACCTTTGCTTTAAAAGAAGGCCATTACCTGCTCTTCCAAAGAGCGTAGCTCTTGCTCGGGTGGCTCCCCTCTCTCTGCTGCTGCTACCCGTGCGTATGTCTGATGCTTGGTTTCCAGTCCTGTCACTATCACATCATTTACTCTTGAATATTGTTCCAGATCTGACACCCGTCCTTCCAGCATAGCAATCTTCTTGTCCTTTTCCTCGCTCTGCCTTCTTAGTTCTTTAATATCATCCATTAAATTGAGTATCAGTTTTTGTTGTTTTGAAATTGTTGTTATTTCTTCAGACATAAAGTTTAGGGATTTCTTTATGTCCTCCAGTTCCTCCTCATTAACGTTGCTCCTCTTAGGCGGCATCTTAACGCTCCTGGGCCTGGTGGAGCAGGAGGATCCTGGGCCTAGTGGCTGCTGGAAGAGCCTGGGCCTGGTGGCTGCTGGAGGATCCTTGGCCTGGTGGAGCAGGAGGATCCTGGGCCTAGTGGCTGCTGGAAGAGCCTGGGCCTGGTGGCTGCTGGAAGAGCCTGGGCCTGGTGGCTGCTGCAGGATCCTGGGCCTGGTGGCTGCTGGAGGATCCTGGGCCTGGTGGCTGCTGGAAGAGCCTGGGCCGCCGTCGAGTGGATGCTCAGCATTTATGTGGAGCCACAGCTCAGTAAACCTTCCGGTTTCGCTCATCTGATAAATGGGAGTCCAGTATTTACAGGCCTCCTATATTTGTAGCCGACGGCAGCTCCTGTTGTCCGGCAACTTTTGCTGTTACTTGAAGCTCGGTTGTAATCCAAATAGAGTGATTAAAGCAGTGCTTCCCCCACCGAAACTACCCACCGCGTCCGCATTACAGATACAACAACTGAGAAATGATATATCGACCGTGTAGCTACCCATACTCTCTCATTGTTTCTAAGCAAACTGCTGTTGCGCTATTTTTGAGCACCAGAATCCAGCTTAGCTCTTGTACAGTAGCTGGTTTTAAAACACAGTCATGCTGTTTCCAGCCTGTCTCTTTCCTCACAGAGGACCGGGCCCACAGGTAAAAGCTTTAGGCCTCTCTAAAATTACTGTGCATGATCTAAAGACAAAATTGCAACGGATCAGATGATGGTATAAAACTTCACTTGAAAGCAAAGTTTTTGCCTTTGCTGTCCATTGACTGAATTTTTATTGATGTGAAGGTTATCAGACTGAGGTGCAAAGAAGAAGTTTTGTCCCTCAGACTTGCATGAATTTTCTGTTCATCCAGTGGGATAAATTGGTTAAGAACATGCATAAGTCTGTCATAGGAAGCTCTGTTGTCTCATATTCTCTCCACATATCCTCTGTCAAATTCAAAATTTCAGTATCACCAATTAAGTCCAATTCCGTGTCTCTGTAAGCTAATTCTTTATATTGATTGTAATCGGTGACTGTCCCTTTTAGACCGTCTGCCGAGTAAGCCTTCCCCCTTCTCATGTCCACCCCATCCAAGTTTTCCTAGGGATCTCATCCAAAGTCTTCAGCTTTCTGCTTACTATGCTCAACCACCATCTCCCGTGTCTTGACTCTAGGGGGTCCAGTCAATGTCTCCTGCCTTCATCTGGGATTCTACTCTATGATGTAGCTTCTCATCACAGTCAAACCACCAAAAATACATCAATTCTTAAGTTCAGAGTTTTGTTATAAATTTGTCTCTTTTCTTCCAAAATGACATCGCCTTATTGGAATCAGGGATTTTTCAAGTCTTTTTTAAGCGTGACTTGTGCCCACCCACTCTCTGAAATATCAAAACCGCATCAGTATAAGATGCAAAAATAAATAAATAAATTAAGGAAAGGGGAAATTTGTACACAAACAACTAAATAATGATTTATGGGGAAAATTGAAGGTTGACAGCATTAACACTGACAGCTTGCTTTCAGGCCATGAGCCAACAGCTGGCTGTTACCAAAAGCATTAACAGGCTGTTTGATGCATTTTTTTAACCCGCTCTTCAATGATGTATTATCCTCAAATGAACAAAATATTCTCTGCCCTGTATCCATGGAATTTTAACAAGGTTTTTGCATGCAAGTTATTCGTTTTCGGGGACCTCAGAGCAGAGAAGAGAAAAATGATCCTCCTACAAATCTATTAAAATCTGGAAAACACACTCCAGGCATTCTTTTTCTGATACTGTTAAAACACTAAGGGTTTTGTCTAAGATTAACTGTTACCTAGAGGGGAGGTAATTTTCTCTAATGAAATTGAACAACCATTGGCCAAAAATGTCCATCAGCATTGATTCAGTGACTTAGATTTTGTGGATTTAAAACCTACTTTCTGAAACCAATTTCAAGAAAATCAGTACTATCAAAGTTAGGAGTCACCTGTTTTCTTTGCATCTAGTATGGCAGGGATGGCTATGGCAGATATCGCTAAGTTAAAATTCAAGTTCATAGTCAAAGCATATGTTAGTTAACTGATGCCTTTTCATGTATGCAGCATGTTACCAACCACTGTCTCATAAATAGTCAGAGAGCTTGAGTCATGAGAACAAATAGAGCCTATTTGTTTGTGTTCATATTAAATGCATGGACCAAATAACAAGTGGACCATGTTCAGATTAGGGAAACACATGCTGATCATGTACTTGATGTGTTTTGACTCGGCATGGTAATATTTGTGTAGCTCTATGTAAACTGTGAAACTTTCCTTTTATCATAAGCCATGCATTAATTGGTTATTTAACTTAAGTTGTGCCATGCATTCATAAAATCATATACATTTATATTTATATTTTATCACGATACCTCACTGGAAGTCCTTCCACCCCTGCAGTGTGGATTGCTTAGTTGTATTTTTCACTGCTCCACACCTCTCCTGGGCCTCCTGCACAGCCGAGCAGACATCTGCAGCAAAGATCCCCTGTGACGCCCATCATGGGATTAGAGAGCTGTTTGGAGTATCCGCATTTGATTTAAAGCCTGTGTCATACACACAGAATGCACCGAATGTGCAAGCAGGAACGATGTCACACTTCAGCATGTAAAAAAGCTGCTGAGCGAGAGCGAATTAAATGAGTTTGCCTCTCTCCCTATCTGCTGGCCTATTGCTTAGCAAAGTACGAGGGATAATTACTTGTGAGTGGGCTACAGTTATTGATGGGGTGGGGATGGAAAGAAAGGTTACACTGCTGTTTCAAAAAGCTTTATCTAGCCACATAAATAACTCCTTCATCTCTGTCAAGAAACACTGTTCGTTGTGCTCATGTGACTGAACTGCATTCAAAGCATCGAGTTATTGAAAATATTTGGCAGATCGTTTTGTGAATTCCATTACATGCTGAAGCGATAATTATTCTTAAGCCTCTCATTCTGAGAACCCACAGTTATAACACTGGCAGGGATCTCAACAATGGTCTTTCTTCTAATTAAATGTCAGCAAACCTCCTCCAGTGAGCCCGGTGGTCACTGAAGTGTGTTTGTTTCCCCTAAACAAAAACAACACAAATCATAAGTCATTCATTTGATGTCTTTGTAAAAGACAATGATGAGAGTAGACTATTTACTGAGCCGCCCACACACTTCCAACACACAGCAGCATCAATCAGCAGAAAGGAAACAAAGGGGATCAAGGAACATACACCGATATGGAATGAAAAGCTGGCAATTTGGGCACCGAGGATCAGACAGAATGCAGAACAGTAGAGGCGTGTCTCGTGTTCCTGCTATTCTGAGAGAACGAATGTCTTTTTAAAACTAGTTGTGTATATTCACCAGAGTGACTGAGTGACAACAGCTGTCGGCACATCCTTGCCACTCAGTCCCTGAGTAATGATCTGCCCTGGCTCCAGTGATGCTGGGTGGGAAAAGGTGAGCATATAGAGTCTCAGTTATATAGCATACTGCAAGATGTCAGTTAGCTCAGTGTGACATCTCACTTTTGTGCGAAAATATAATAAAAAGTTTTTCCGTACTTTGAAACATGTATAAAGTTGATCAGATCATCAGTTGATCTCATAAAAGAGCCAAACTGCAAAACATGAGTTAAATTACTGGTGTTCTTTTCACCATAATGGCTTTATTTGGATTCAGTCCACACAAATAGGTATCACTGCTCTCCTTGTTTGTACCCTGTATTTATTTGTATTTTAGCATCTGTGAAAAATTAAAATATCAAAAATTAGTTCTTAGCAGCCCCTACATGTAAAGAGAAGTACCATATGGAATACTTGGAACTTGAAAAATACTATCAAATATTATTCTTATACAAGTTTTGAAACTTCTCTCTTCTCTGATATCTTAAGCACATTTAAGGGTTTGTATTTGTGAGGGAATATGGTATGTTCAGGAAATGTAAGTCTTTTTTATTTACATGTTTTCTGTTTGTTAAGATTGGACTGTGTTATGACTCAGTCCAACGCCTCAGCTCTGCACCTCTCTGAAGAGTCGGCTGTTTTTCTTCTAGCGTTGTCCTGCTGCATATCTGTATCTTTTACAGGTCATAGCGTGTCATTTTTTTTAATGGCAAAAATGCCATCCAGAACGATGAGTAAAATCATCAGGTGCAGCAAATATTTAATTCTTCATCTCCCAATTGTAACTTTAAAACTACCCACACAGTGCTTGGAGTGAAACTGTGCTTGAAATTGCAACACATCGGCAAACCTTCGAAAGGTACTCTGCCAGTAAAGAAAGAGGTATGTCGGTTATTCTGTGCAGAGTAGACAGTGAATCTGTCAAATTAAATCTATGTAAAAAGATGTAATATGATATTGAATCTCTGCATTGAGTCAGACTTACTCTCACACCAACCAGCCCCTCCCTGAGCCTGGTTCTGCTGGAGGGTTCTTCCAGTTAAAAGGGAGTTTTTCCTTCCCACTGTTGCCAAAGAGCTTGCTCATAGGAGGTCATATGATTGTTGGGTTTTTCTCTGTATTTGTTATCGTAGTATTGTCTACCTTACAATATAAAATGCCTTGAGGTGACTGTTGCTGTGATTTTGGCACTGTATAAATAAATTGAATTGAACTGAATTACAAATCAAATTAGTTTTCTACAAAAGCTAATTTTCAAAGAACCAGCCAAATATAAGTGAATAGAGGGCGCAGAAGTCCATAGAAGCTGGGCTGATGTAGTGCACTGATCTTGTGGACCCTGTACATTTTTAATGAACTGGCTTTTATTTTTTTTATTTTTTTGAGAAAAACTCGAATGATTGTCATTGCCGATTATTTTCATCCTTTTGAGGCCATGAATATCTGTACTTAATTTTGTGTAATTCAGCAAACTGAATAAAGCTTTAGTTCAAGCTGTTGTAGGCTGATCTCAGTGACAGTTCAAATCAGCTGATGGCTCATTTGATACCTTTCTATGCACCAGCTGCCACATCACGTTCAGTAGCTGACAAAACATTGATGTTTTGCTCTACTCGCCACTTTATTTTACTCTATGCAATATTTGTCAACACAAGAAGAATAGTCTTGAAATCACCAAGTCTGCATTTCATCATGTGGGCACATTATCTTAATTAAATTCAACCTGTTACTTACTTAAATATTTTACTATAAACTAAAAGGGTTAACCCCTATTATGGCACTCCAAAAAAGTGAGCTGATGAGTTGTCTCAGTATACATCCAAGTGGCTCCAAATACCCCTGCTTTTCCTATACAAGCTTTCTGCTGCCATGGTTATGTATAGATGATGGTATTGACATTGACCAATTTGTGGTTTTACTGTTTATGCATACAATATGAGAAAAAGATGCTGAAAGCAAAGAAATAACCAATAAATCCACAGACATTCAGCAAAATAAGTTGTATTTTGGCATTTTGAAACATGGTCTTTCAAAGAAAACAGTTCTTCATGAATCATCAGATAAGTAATTACCTCCAAAGGTCAGAGAAAATTAAAAATGATCATTTCAGTTTATACTTGGTGTCTTTCTCTTCGCTGATTGGTAAACCCGTTTGCCCAGGGAAGGGAGCAATTTTTAGGAAGAAATAGGGGTTGCTGTAGACCCGCAGGGCCACAAGGACGGGAGTGGCTGCATAGACCAAGTTAGCTGCCAGCACCAACCAGAAAGCATCACTTGGAATGCGATACGGCGCTGTGGTGCGAGGGTGGAGGAATCCCCCGATGTGGGACCATTGGCACTGAAAGGAGAAAGAGAAAGAAAGAGGTCAAACTGTTTGCATATAGGAGGACATTACTTTACATATCAGCTTTTACTCGTCTCTTACTCTCTCTGCACACTGATGACAGATAACTTGATGCCTCAGTATTTCTTTCCAAAAATTATAAACAAATTTTTCCACTGTTATTAGTCTATTAAAATACACAAGATAAAGCTACTAACAAAAAAGATAAACGACATCTGAAAATGTCATCTTTATGTCTAACTGGAAGTTGGCTTAGAAGACAGAGAGTGTGCAAAAAGGCTTTAATCAAGTAGTTTCTCTTCTCATGGCTCCAATTTTTCTGTCAGAGCAATATGGAGAGAAAGCACCACCAGCTTGTTTGTTACAGAGAATATGCTTCAAAGGATAAATTTTGTCCAGGTCATTTTTAGAAAGATGAAAGCTCACTAGATGGAGTTAATTGCCCTGACATGTGTTGGACCGCTTCTTATTTAACATAAACGGCAGATGGAAAACTGTAATAGGTCAGAGGCAGCAATTATTGCAGCAGCTTCCAATGCAGAAAACTGTCAGTGAATCTTGCATCAGTATTCAAAGACCTGTAGCTTAAACTATGTATTCATAGTAATTTTCTTTATTTACAGTCTGTCCTCTGGTGGCGTTACCTGGATCATAGCTCCGGCAAGAAAGATGGTCCAGTCCGGCATCCATGTGCACCCAGGCTTGAGGAGACCATAAACAAAAGCACCCAGCAAGGGTAGTGCATAAAAGAACAGGTGCAGCATCTAGGGTTAAAAAAAAAAAAAGCTTGCACCATTAGTCTAATAATATGATTTCATATCATATCTCACAATACTAAAAATGTATCTTTCTCACAGTAGGTAGTCTCTGTCTATAATATCTTGTATATTCCAGGATATATTGCTCAGGATATGGTTGGACGTGCCCAACAGAGCTGAAAGATTCTTCCATCACTGTCAGTCAGTGTTGTTGTTGAGCCCTGACCAACAGTCCAGCAGACAATTAATACAGTACATCCTCAGTCTCCACTGGCCCACATCGCACTTCAGCTACTCACAGTGAATACAGAAGAGGGCTGCTTAAGCCTCAAAATGCAAACACAGAGCGCCCTTTAATGTGCTGCAGAAAAGTAGCACTAATCGAAATAAAACCTAAGAGAATTAGTATTGGCAGGTATCACAATTAAAATACTCCGCTTTGTCCCTTCCAGTTATATCCTGGGGGTTAATTTAACCTTTTATCCCACAGTTGAACTGCATACATTGGATGAATGTACAATTAATTCAATAATTAAAATGAAGAGACAAAAATAATCAAAAGAAAATACTAAAATCATTAACTTTAGCACTGCAGTGTTTTGCTGCTTCTCAGCTATGCATGCTCTCTAACACAAATTTGCACCCTCAGCACAAATTACCATTTCCACACAAGGGTCGTTACAGAGAGAGTCTTGACCTTCAACTTAAAATATTTGGTGCATGAAAGCCTGTTTCCCACTTTATAAAAGCCTCAAATTATACCAGTGAACGGTTTCCTTTCATTCTCGGTCTTAGGTCCAGATGAATTCTAATGAGTTGAGCTCGGGGCCTGAAAGCCAATCATATATGCCCTTCAGTCTTTTGTTGAAATGCCTTCTTAGTGCAGCCACAGTAATCTGTCGCATATCATTCATCATCATCAATAAATGAAGAGGTCGGTTAGTTCAGAAACTGAGCAGGATTGCCCGGTAAGCCAAACTTCATTTGATTTCTTTGCACATGCCCATGAAGCCTTGGCAGTCACACACAAACGCAGATCTGCAAACATTGCTAAACAAGACGCACTTCCACATGCTGCACACGCATCTTCCTCCCGCCCAGCGAGATGCTGATGGGAGGCTTTGGGCAGGGATTACCTTATCAAGTTCTCAGCATGCGGTTCATCTGTCTGATCATTGACTCTCAATTGTGCCTGGACTGCAGTCCAGACAAGGTCCTTGGATAACCTATTGACAAAGCCATGTATGCCAAACAAAGCACAACAAAACCCACGGCTACACAGGGTCAGAGGAAGAAAATAAAAAGACAGCAGACCAATGCCCGTCAAAGTAATAATGTGTTATCCATCTTAACCAAATGAAAGACAGACACAAAGATCCGCTGGCCTCTCAACCCACGCTCGTTATTGCTGTAATGATGAAAAAGGGCCTTGTAATCAGCTGCGAGTTGAAAGAGTGGGGGAGATAAGGGCAAGCTTCCAGCACGCTCATAGTGAGATCCATGAAAGCAGAGGTCCATTATGTGGCTTGTTATTTAAAATAGACTGGAGAAGAGCTTTCAGGTGTTCCAGCAACGGCAGGCAGAAAGGCTGAGTGTGGTGAGAAAATAAAACACCCACCATAACTCTAGGGTAGCCCACAGGATCCTTCAGGTAAGGTTCATACTGCTTCAGGTATATGAAACAGGCTTCAAGTGGAGAGTCCAGAGCCACCTACAGAGAGCAAACAACATAACAACAGAAAAACCTTACAGTGTAGTTCAGTTTAAGAGAACAGCATAAAATACCAATGCGTAGATCTGAACGATTCTCTTCCCTTGTCAAAATAGCAAAATGAACATCCAGAGAAGATTTGTCAATGTGACTAAACAGAATAACACACTGAGCATGGTTAAAGGAATTGTTTGACATTTTGGAAAACATGTTTATTCACTGTATACTGAGGGGTTCGTGAGTTTCTGCCTGCACTGTGTCACACCCTCTCTAAATCTCCCACTCTCTTGTCTACCCTCTTTTTAAGTCTGTCTGTCTTCCAGGAGTGAAGAAGCTGTCAGAGTTGTTTGACTGCACCTTGAGCAGGAGTGTCCAAAAAAATATAAAATGGGGAATATCCCAGGAGTCAGCCTGCATTCAAACAGTCAATTTTGTTTAGAAAGTTTCCCAACTGAGTGAAGTGACCTGGAAGTATCGACATCGCAGTAATAACAAGAGCTGGTCGACTTCTATAAATGTTAATATGCCTGCTTTTTTAGAGCTTTTAGCATAAAATAAACTGGACTCTTGGTTATGTGAAGGAGGAAATGTGATCAGTGTCAATTAATGTGGATTTACATAGGTAGTTGCTGTATTGCCAGGCTTAAGGAGTATGATTACTGAGCTATTTTAAGTCAGTCACAGAAAAGACCAATAAAGAAACGAGATACACTGAATCCAGGGTGAAAGATCATATGACTAGATGTGACCTGACAAGCACTTCATAACCTACATATTATATGTCTTATAAAAATACTATTATTTTAACTCCAGCTTTTCTAATAAGATGATGCTTCTTATCAGTTGTTGTCTTTTTTCACTTTCTTTTAAAACTACAGTTGTAGTCCTTCATTAAAATCTCTTTAAAATTTTATATATGACATACTAACCAAGCCTCTCAGGATGGTGAAGGCCATGGCAGCTATCAGGAGAAACAGCAGAATGATGTCCAAAGGACGCCAGATCAGCTTCAGGCTCTGAGCATGCTGGGCCTGTGGAATGTTAAGAATTTGTCGATATGTGAAGAGGACTCAAAACAAATATATTCACCTCCTTCTCCTTCACTATGAAAAGTATTGATTGCAGGTGCTTTAAATTAAGTCAGCCTAACTTGAATTGAAATGAAGACCACAACAAGTTATAGCTCAAATACAGCTTCCCCCTGGCATAAATAAATGTGCAATCAAACAATCATGGCTCAGGTGTCTAAATGTTGAGCTTCATCTATGTTTTTTTATCAACTCTGACTGTGAGGATAGCATGGAAGCAGAAAGCTGAGTTAAAGGAACGGTGCCGGTGAGATAAATTGGCATGGAACTGGAAATCTGCAGAACTGAGGCCCTTTAAGACTCAACTGGAACAAAATACTACATAATATGATAGAAAAAGCAAGAATCTGAGATTTAATTGTTGTTTTTAAAAAACTAACAGATTCAGCAAGCACACCACTCTAACTACACTAATAGTCGCACAGATTTTTCATTGTTTGGATCACATTCACCTGAGCAACAATGCACCTCTAAAGCCCTCCACAATCATATAAATGTCTAATTATTCATGTTCTGTACTTACATTGTATCCACCAATAAGCGGTCTATCTTTTGCCCGAGTGAATAGAACGATTGCTCCCAAAACAGGCATCAAAAGAAAGAGAAAATTGAGCCAGAAGGCTGGATGTATCTCTGACCCATATTTACCTGCCACAAAGAGAAAGATAGACACTTATTGTCAGCATGCACTTAACTATACAAACACCGCCTGTAAACATCTTAATGTAAATGAGCAATTAAGCTTTCTATTAAAACCTCAATTGTGATACTCGAGGCAAAAGAGAGATGTGCAGCGAACAGAGCGAACATCACGTTGCCTCCAGACAAGTCTGGGCTTCTGACGCTTATGTATGCAGTTTGAAATGCCAACAACAGATGCTTTAAGTCTGTTTGCTGCTTTGTTCTGTGAGGTTGTGATGGCAGGCGAGACACGGGGCATGTGTGTTTAGTTGGCAGGCTGAACTGTGACACTGATGGTACAAGGCAGGGCAGATGTTTGCCTGATTAAAGCTTGTCATCGTGGGACAGACAGAAAGCGGATTGAAGATGCGGCTCACCTGCCACTATCCCGACAATAAACACACTCATGTTGGCACACAAAGAGCCAGCCCAGAACAGGCCCAGAGTGCGGTAGGCTTTCCTGTGAGAGAAACAGAAAAATACAGAAAAAAAGACCAAAGAGATCAAATGAGATGGAAAGTTATATGTTAAATTTCAAGGCTGGGTAAGTTTAAATAAATGATATTTGAGAACTTCTCATATCCATCCTACAGATAACACAATGCCTAGCTCACTTTCTAAAGTGACAAAAGTCTGATATTGTTTAAAAGAGGATTTAATATCCATGATAGCGCCATCCCCAAGGCTGTGCTCCCCCTGAACTCTTGAACTCACTGGCTGCACTTTATGACTAACTCACTCAAGAGGAGGCTTTCTTTTTTTGTTTTCTTTTTTTTTAATCTTTTTTTTCTCGAGCCGTTGTCTGGGATTTATGTGATAAATCCACCCATGAATTTCTAAAGTGAAACACATCATTTGCTCAGTTACTATTTCTTTAGAAAAGCTCAAATACAGGAAAAAGATAAGCCTGAAGCTTGACATATGCTGTAAAAGAAAAGTTTATCTTTGCACTGAAATGCATTCCTACTGCTTTTAGACTGTATACACAGACAGTTTTCATACCATCCTGTGTGTGTTTTCGCATTTTGAAAGGGACCCTACCCTGTAGATCTCTCTATTGTCATTTAATGCAGACATTATGTGATGTGATTTTAGCATCACCCACCTGTCTGTTATTCTGCTGATCATCATCAGGTACATGATAAAGTGTGCTATTCCATCCCAGTAACACATCATGATGCCATACGACGTTCCAAGATAGGGCTCTCCCTGAAACACAGAAGTTGTACACATGCCTCACAGCATTATTATCATGTTTGCTTAACATGGTTATTTGTGCTTTGATCGGTGTTTGTTGGGTTTTTTTTTTTTTTTAGAATTTCAGAATTTTAAATGTTAATAAATAAGAATAATAAGAATAAGAATAAAACCTACCGTCTTCTGGTAAAACTCCATAAAGCCAGAAATAATGCCATCATATTCCAGAGCACTTGTCAGGTCAATGATACATGTGAAAGAAAACTCAGCAAAAACTGTGGGGGAAAAAATGATTTAATGGATATTTAAAAGGCTAACCTGTGTGCTTCATACCAGAAGCCCTGTAATTTCAGCTCTGTGCCTGTGTGTAGGTGATAATTGGTAGTGTACAATATCTTTAGAACCTTGAAAAACTCGGAAGGTTAAGCAGCTTTGCTCGCTTTGAAGGCACTATAATATTAAAAGTTACTCTTTTTGCATATTCTGACACCTGAATTCCTCTATAAATTAAAGTATATTAGAACATGACATCAAATCTTTCTAGATTTTCTGAGCCTTTTTCATTGTTTTTTTGTTTAAAAGGTTTTCCTTCAAATGGCAGGTGATTGATTAATGGAACAGCTTGGGGAGAAAATTAAGTCTTGAGCAACGAGGTAGACTGTGCATGCTTAAATCGAGTCCATGGTGAACAGACTTCTGTCCTTAGGTTAAGGACCCAGGAGAACTGAAAGGTCTCGTCTAGCAAATAATATTTAAGAATGAAGCCACACATACACATTATTGGCATGGAGGGCTTACTATTAATATAAACTGTAACAATAACACTGTTGTTATGAACTATTATTAATACTACAGTTTACATTCTATTCAAGCTCTCTTTGAGAAATTACAAAGTCTGAAGTGTTGCTTTAGACCCATATTGCAGCATTAAAATAACAGAATGCAATGTGCTATTCAGTATCATTTGCATACAGTATGTTTCATTATAAAACAATTGACCAGCAACTCCCTTTCCAGATGTCCAGATTTTATCTTAGGCGTGATCTAATTGGCTTGGAAATGATGTGATTGTGAATGCCACTGAGCAGCAGCATGACTTTTGATAGACCATCTGGTAGAGTTATTGTGACAGAATAAATGATTGCTATTCTACAGCACAGCATAGCAGTTATTATAAAATACAACAGCCAACTTCTATACATTGCAAACTGCTGTTTGTGCATACTGTACTGCTGATTAGATTGCTACTTCCATTTATGCATTGTGCACTGTTGCAAGTGTTAGTACTTTTGCACAACAGCAAGAAGCTTGTGGGTTTGAGTCTGCTGATCAACTAGAGCCTTTCTGTGTGGATTTTCCAAATTTTCTCTGTGTTTGTGTGGTTATTCTCCAGGTTCTCATACATCTATGAACAGCCTCAAGTTTATTGGGTTTTTTGTTGGTTTTCTACTTTATTTTATTGTTTCATTGTAAGTTAGCTGACTATCTGGATCACAGTTACAAACTTTCATGTTGCCCAGTACTAATATGTGCAGGTTACAGCCCCCTGTACAGGATAAAGTGGGTATAATCATTGATATATAGAAAAAAATACACGTCTGCAGTTTAAGTCAATTAAAAGAGAACACCTGTGAAAGCCATTACAATGATCTACCACCTGGCCACTGCAGAATCTGTGTTTTTATACAGAAACCACTGTTTCACATATTGTCTCCCTCATGTAATCCTGAGGAGCTCCACTAGGATTATCTCTGAGATCTAAGAGGTGATATAGCAGAGAGATTGTGGCCCTCTAGCAATGAGAAAAGCCTGCCACTTCTTTTCATTTAATGTTTTGGCTCTTATAGACAATACCAGCACTGCCTTGAGCACCCACAGCCAATAGTTTAAAATTTCCACCCAAATAGCCTAGCCCCTAGCATCTGCTGCAGGGATCAATTTGAGGGGGGAACCCTGGGGTAGAGAGGAAGCTCAGTTTGACCGGTCACACTAATTCACATTACAGCACAAAATATTTTAGAATTCTTTAAACTTGCATGAAAAGTGCACAAGCTGCTATTGTTATATGACCAAAGTGACTACAAAGGTCCTCAAATTATTCAGACTGAGTCAGTAGGGCAATCCAGATTCTACTATACAGGAGCAACGACCGTGTCCTGTATTACGAAATAGCTGTGACCTTTTTTCTTAAGAAGCAATCAAAAACTCCGTTTTAAAAGAATAGCTGAAAGGTTAAGTAAGTGCAAGAGCTGTGAGGGTTGTCAGTCTGCAGGGAGCGTTTGGGTCAGTCACGCTTTAGAAAAGCCTGGTAAAACTTTGCTCTGAGCCTAATCAGTCTAAGCTGCTTTCAACATATCAGGTGAAATCACACTGAATACAATTCATGTTTTCACGCTTCTGTAAATCCTTTTGTGGGAGTTGGAACAATGCATAGCAGTCATTAGAATTCCATAGTGTATTTGGAAATGCAACGCAAGTAAGTTGAGAAATGCACATATTTGCGTTGATTACCAAAGAATAAGAAGTCTTTAGGTGCGTTTCCACGAGTGATGAGGAAGTAGAACAGAAACACAATCACCAGCACAGAAACACCAATCTCCAGAATCACATAAGGCCTGTGGAAACAGAGAAATGTCAATGTGTCATAAGAAAATATCCATTTTTTTAACACAATCTCACTGCTGATACTTTTAGATAGCAAGCTATCTTTGATATATATATATATATATATATATATATATATATATATATATATATATATATATATATATATATATATATATATATATATATACGTACGTACGTACGTACTTTCCCACAGTCAGTATTCATCTGCTATATCCCATCTCTCTTGGTGTAGTAGCTAAAAGCACATCTTTACAAACTTTAATCAATCATAGGCAGAGGTGTGGGATGCAGCAAGCTAAGGCCATGTTAGTTCAGCATTGCCCTCCATGTTTACTGGTCAAAGGTACCTCCGCCTTACACTGGAAAAGATTAATGTGCTCAAGGTATCTCCTAGTAAACAACATTGCATCCTCACAAAACTCACAGTGTGTGCTCACAGAAGGAAAACAAATGCTATGAGAGCAAAGGCATGCTCCCTAGCTACCCCTCCAATTCAACAGTACAGGAAGATTTATGCACACAATACCGTTTGTTTGTGGAGTGGAAGAGCACAAGGCATATTGTATGTCAAGAGTAATTTATCAAACTCTTCTGTGCAGTCCATATTGACTGTCAGTGTCCACATGGGCAAATAAATAAATAAATGTCTGTGTGGAGACATATTCACATAGGAAGAATAAAAAATTCTGCTGAAATGCTTTGTGGGTGAGGGAAGACTAAAACATGCATATTATCACCATCTTTGTTTATTCAGGCTAAAGCATTATAATGTTTATCCATCAGCTGCTGACAATCTTATAAAGACAGTATCCTAATAAACAGGCACAAGAGATACGCCTTGAATGAGAACGTGATTCCTTAGAGCTTAGAAAAGCAATTACCCCATCATCATATCAGTCATATCATTATGCCCACAAACTCTGCCTTCTATTTGCTCCCTTTTAGTTTCTCCTTTCCCTTCAAGAAATGTTAGCTTTAAAGAGTTTGCACAACTAGCATATACACTCTTTAAACTGATGTCATAGAATGTACGGGGTTGAATATGGTCAAGGATTCCTCAGCTTGTTATACATACTGTATATCACAGTCACCAGTACTAATGCAGTTTGAGTTTTAAGCTTACAGAGTCCTCTAGTGGTAGAAAAGTATACCAGCTGTCACCCAGTGATACTGGAAGGATTTCTAACATTACTGTATATTAACAATTATTCTCATAGTTTAAAAAAATGCATGTGTTGTGAGTGAATAATATATAACGTGTTACAATGATTTCATGGGAAAGACTGTATGTATTAAGGTGATAAGAAATCAGTACATTTAATAACTTACTCTTGAAGCTCAGAGATGGTGTTCATGGCATAGAGGATGCCAAGGGCGGAAAATGAGAATAGAAAGACAAAAATCTCCATCTCTTCAACAGCTGTTCAGCGCCCTCCCTGCAGGATTCACACTAAGGATGAAAATATAATGCAATTATAAGTGAATAGCATTCTCATCCAGCAATAAAAACAAATTTAAATAGTCGACTGAGCCAATATTAATAACATCAGCACATTATTAACTTGAAAACTGAAATTAAATGGTATTAAGCAAAATTAGATGAATGAGTTCCACAAAGTATCATTTAAAATGAAACCTTAACAGTGAAATAAATGAAAAAGAAGGAGAGCAGAGTCTTACCGTCTGGCTACGTTTGGTGAATTAATCAAATTACTGCTGGCCCGAGGCAGACATGGCATTTACTGGGGAAAGAATGAGTGGTAACAAAGAAGCTTTTGGGGGGAAAGTTGGGCAATTTGGTTTTGTCAGAGATTTACATAAGTCGTATTAGATAATAGGCCTACATTCCATATTAGGCCATGCAACGTTTTCAGCTTACGTATACTGATTATGTGAGGCATTTAATGCTTAGTTATATGAAATATGCCTTCTCTATACTCAGACATACAATACAACAGTGTTGAACTGATACGATATAAAGCGCCTTGAGGCGACAGTTGTTGTGATTTGGTGCTATATAAATAAAATTGAATTGAATTGAATTGAATTGAATTGACTTGACTTGAACAAAAGCTAAATCAAAATTTGATTTCAATTAATGAACCCTTTACACTCTAAAGTTATGAAAATGTCTGCACATCAAATAGCATTTGAGAACTTGCGCAAACTTCCCACAAGAAAATAGACCCTAATTGTAAGGTTTGTATCTTCTGCGCATTTGATTTGATAGGGAGTGACATTCACGTTTCTGCTGAAACAGGACTGCATACACCGAGCTCTATTTAAGTAAATCATTTGCTTTCAACGAGTTGCAAATTTTCAAAGAAAGAAAGAAAGAAAGAAAGAAAGGAAGAAAGGAGCCGTAGCATTCCTATAGTCCTGTCAAAAGAAGGATTGCTGCAGACCGTTAATCTGTGACATACAGTCAAGACTGTAGACAGGAAATGTTTCCGCAGTTCTTTTTCTACTAATTATCAGAATTTCTCAACAGAGCCAAATCCTCACTATGCCTGTGTGCCGTGGCCCGGTTTTATGTGTTTTTGCACAACGGCTTGGGCTTTTGAGGTCTCGAACTTTATAATCCAGCTCACGTCAAAGAAAGCATTGTCAGAAAAATTCCACTAGGGTGAGCCAAACGCTAAAAAAATAAAATAAAATCCTGCTATGTTTGTGTGCAAATAAACTCTGAGAAACTACAGTTCATTTTGAACTTTGACATAGAGCAGATTTTTATTAATGATGCACACATCAGTCAGCATTTGCTCAGAGTATTATGGCAGAAACTGAGACTTTGCAGTTTTTGTTACTGGACAGTGAATCAGCTGAGGAATGAGTAACTGTCTTAAGTGGAAACACCTTCAGAGATGAGCCAAAGTACTGTAAAGAACTAGAATGCATCATGAAGGTTTTATTTTGCTTTCACATACTGTATCATCAACCACCACCTCGCTAACACAAGAGAGAACAAGAATACTTGACAGAAAGAAAAGAGCACCACCCTGCCAGTATCTTTCCAAAAGAAAAGAAAAGAAAAGAAAAGAAAAGAAAAGAAAAGAAAAGAAAAGAAAAGAAAAGAAAAGAAGAGTGAATTTGAATACAAACAAATGTACACACACACGCATACACATCGCCCTTTGCTTCCCACCAACCTCTATTGTTGGGAATAAGAGGAAGGCAGTTTTACCAGGAAGGCTGTGGCAATGTGTGTTTGCTGGAAACAACTGGATCTCTTCCAGCTCCGTTGTTCAATATCACAGGATGGACAGACTGATACCAAAATGAAAGAGTGACCTGCAGGAGGAAGAAGAGCATGTACTCCATTTCACATCTTAAATGAAACATGCTTTTATAGAATAACTGTCCGTGGGGAAGTAGTCTGATAGATCTGCTGAAATGAAAGTGGTGTGACATCATGGTTGATATGCCACTGCCAGCCAGTCAGGTTGGAATTTATGTCCATGTCTGTCCAGGCTCATATGAAGTGATACCTTTGTTTGATTGTAATAAAAAGGTTATTTAAAGGTTATGCTAGATTAATAAAGGTGATTCTGATAGAACACAAACATATACGAATGACAATGCATGAGTAGTCAGTGCATGACTAAAGGCTAAAAGCGTGTTATGTGAAGTGATGCTGACGCTGATCTTTCAGCTGCATTTGCCTAGACCTTATTTCATAGTTAAAAACAAAAGAGCAACAAAGAGAAGAGTTAAAAGCAAAATATATTCACACTATGACAAAATAAACTAAACAGAATAATTTACCCTAGAGTCTAAGTGAAACAAAGAGAATAAAAGTGGCTGGACTGCAGGTATTTAGCCTAGATGATATTGCATAAATGTTTTAACAACACATGGAAACTGTTTAAATATTGTGCTCTATGATGGTTATGTCCTGGGGGAGAAAAAGGATGAAGGTGTTGTCAGAGCTCCAACTTTCTGATGACCTTTCCCTTGCCCTCTTTTTCCGGGAAGAGTTTACATCTGTTAAATGGAGTAACTGGCAACCAAGTATTTATACTGCCCATCACCCAGTTTACTGTATTTCTACACTTACAGCAAAGCTCAGGAGCCAAACAATAAAGTGGTGAAAGCTGTTGTGATGAATGGTGAGGTAGAACCTGAGCAAGAGTACCTGTGACAGCCTGAACTTTTCCAGTTGTCTTAGGCAGTACATACACTTTTACCTTTGCATACCAAAATCTAATCAGGCAGTGTTACATTACAAACAAAAGTTTGTGCTAAATTTCAAGAAATTCCTTCAAGGCATTCCTGATTTATCCTTTTTACCTGCGCCAAGGAGTTTAAGTTTTTGGTAGTATCTGTGTGCATCCGTTCTGTCATTCTCTGTTAAGAAGACAGCTTTAAAAGCTTTAAATTAATTCAGCTAAAACTTTATAGCTGTGTACAGTTGTATTAACAGTTCATTAAAATTTGCATGGTCAACCTAATAATTTATTGGTCCAAAATTGACAAAAAACCTTATAACCTTATATGTTTCTTATAAGTGTTGTGTGTATTGTCAACACAATACACACATTTGCCCACATCACACACATTGCTGAAGTGCATTATTCTGAGCATGATGAAGTACCCATTTCTTAAACGCTCGAAATGTTACTGAAAAATGACAATAGGTTTTCAGACTGAAAAGAATGGGTTGGCATGGGATAATTTCGAGTACAGTTTATTGATTTTATTATGAATCTGTTAATTTACAGAAAGAGGTTATAACTGTTAAAATACATAACAATTTGAATAGATGTGCGATGTTGCTGAATACATTTTTTTTGTTTTTTAGGAAACAAAATAAATTTCTGATCAAAACCTTTTGTTCATTAAAAAGATTATTACTTAAAATTTTAACTAATTTTACTAAACAATGAAATTAATGCTATACACCTGCACATAAACCTGCACTTTGCACTGTTTTTTGCAGTTTTTACTACAGTTTTTAAAAAAAAAAACTTTTTTCACTGCAGGCCTATTAAAGTACTTTTAAAATAAACAAAGAAAACAAAATGAATTAATATAATGAATATAATATATAAAAAATGGCTATAAAAATATAATACTATTTCCCTAAAAGTGAATACTGTCCAGTGAGCTGGCTGCTGTGGAAGAGGTTTTTTCCTTTTGGAGTGCTTTTTCTTGTTCATTTTATTTATTACACCTTTATTTAATCAGGAGGTCCCTTGAGACCAACTGTTAAAAATCAAATGTAACATCAAAACACATCAAACAAAATAAAATAAGTCAGAGTCAAAATAACACAAATACAAGGTCCGGCTTATAAATAGCGGTTACACTCTCTAGTTACAGGAGTCTTTATGAGAGCTCTGAACTCTCCCACGGAGATAAAAACATTCAACTTTAATGTGCGCTGAAGGTTATTTCATGACAAAGATGCAAAATTAGAGCATGTTTGTAGAAACTCAACAGCTGGATCAATAACCTCACAAAAAGAAGGAAAAAACAGAGACATATACACCCTACATATAAGCATATGGATATCAAAAAACAACTGCATAAAAACATAGCAATAAATCATACTTTTCTTACATTTATGATTATCAGCAGTTTCAGGAGTAATACTTGAACCTGCAAGAGTAGCAGTAGGGATTGTGCACAGAATGTTGGTCCATGGAAGGGAAAAACTGTAAAATAGGTTAATTAATTAATATATGAAAATAAAGAATCTGGTTAAACCTAGTTCTTAAAACTGTAGCTGAAACAAAACAAATGCACATAGCGCCTAACAAGACCGTTTAAAGTGACATACTTTAAGAATTCAGTTTTATTTATATAGCACCAAATCACACCAGTCACCTGAAGGCTCTTTATACTGTGTGGTAAAGACAATACAGTAACATAGAGAAAACCCCAGCAATCACACATGCCCCAATGAGGAAGCACTTGGCAACAGTGGAAAGGAAAAACTCCCTTTTAACGGAAAAATCCTCTTAAAGATCCAGGCTGAAGGAGGGTTAGCCCTCGGCCATTGATCGGTTGGGAGTGAGATGGGGTAGACATGACAAAAAGCACAATGATGGACCAGAGACAGAGATTAATAATGACTAATGATTAAATGCAGAGTGGGTACAACCACAGAAAGTGAAAAGAAGTAAGTGAAAAAGAAACCCTCAGTGCATCATGGGACGCCTCCAGCAACCCGGGCCTCTTGCACCACTAAGGAGGAGTTTGGGTACCTGATCCAGTCCTAACTATAAGCTATATCAAAAGGAAAAGTTTTAAGTCAAATCTTAAAAACAGAGAAGGTGTCTGTCCCCAAAAAGGGAGCTGGTTCAACAGAATAAAAGGCCTAAAACTGCAGCCTGAGCGCAAAGTGGTCTGTTGGGGTGATGTAGCACTACGAGGTTTAACCTCTAAACTTTTATAACCTAATGCACACTTACATTAAGTTACATATTGTTTAAACCAGTGAAAACTGTGTTTGTCGGTATTATTTATTTATTTTTATTTATATTGGTTTATTGTAGACTTACACTTGTTTTTAAAACTATGAAATATTTTATTTATTTATCAGATAGTCGATCTGAATTTCAGCATCTGCATACCTTTGACTGAGCTGCTTGTTATTATTAGGGTATTAGTATTTATTTCTTGGCCAGCTGTTTATTAACTTAGCTATAACTGCTGAGCGCTCATTTGTCACCGCTTTATATATTTTGTCTAACTTGACGCATTGTCTCAGGTGGGCCAAACACTTAACTATTTCTGTGCTCTTCTGTTTTCTGTTCTCGATCAACAAGCAGAGTCCTCGAGGGATCTGAACGAGCGGCTCTTGTGTGTGACGACAACGGCGGAAATATTTTTTCGCTGTTCAAAATGGCAGCGTCTCAATCAGGAAGTGGAGAAAACAACTACGAAGAATAAGTTGGATAAAATTCCCTATTTCTGTTACTTTGACGCGAGTCTTCGATCAAAATCAGGCCGTGAGCTCGGGGTTTGGTTTGAGAATAGGAAACACGTCAACGGTAAGTGTACTTCGATTATATTGGGAAAATGCGAGCGACACATCGGCAGTAGCCTTATAACAAGATGCGTTCAGGGCAGCCTCTCCTAGGCGCGCACGTTTTTTACGACGGGCTACGCCGGCTCTTCGGCGCCTGGACTGGATTAAACGAATGGGACGTTATCGATATACATGTAATGTCATGAAACCCATGGAAGTTAGGAGCAAATAAAACACACATAGCGATGTTAATTACTTCGTTATGCTGTGTTCGAGAAAGTCCGGTGGCTATCGCTTTAATATTAGCCAACCAGCAAGTAATTTGGGTCAATAAAAATTTCCATGCTATCTTTATCATTTAAAGAGAAACAGGTAGCAGTTGCTACAAAAACTATTTTAACACAAATCTGGACAAACTGATATTTTATGTACTAAACTAGAGTGTATTCTCTCTCCAATAACATACAAGTGCCAGGCATGTTAGTGTAAAACGAGCATACCCAAAGTCGGAAAAAGGCTATGAGCTATGCTACCAGAGCTAGCACAATGAGCTATACAAAGTATGGTTGATTTTAGTGAAGTAAAACCAGGTATACTTTGCCTAATCGTTGTTTTCTTGACCAGCAGTCGTACGCGATTTTTCGGTAAGAAAACGAAGCATATTAATTAGAAATATTCAGAAGCCAGTGTTGGTTTGTTTGTTACTCCGTAATAGATATGTCGTTTGTCGTTCACTAAGCTAACAGTAGTGGCAGTGATACTGTACGCAGAGCTTTGGCTGTTTTCCTTTGTGCTGTTTGAAACCAGTGCGTCCACTTTTATCAACACAAGCTGTATTTTCAGCTTATTTAAAAAATGCTGCTTACTTTCATCGCGTAGGCGTACACACTAACTTTAGCTGAATTACAGGAGAGGGAACAACGCCATTTAGTATAATCTCAAAGCAAGTCAAGTTAGTTGAAAAGTACTGTTGTTCTCGGAGACCTTGGGGAGATGTTGCCCCAGTTTGTGCATCTAATGTATTAATTAACAAATGAGACAGAAGAAAGGCTGAAAGTTGTAAGCGTACTTGGTAACAATAAACTTTGTGCGTGTAATACATGTTTCCGCACACTTCTTTTTCATTATATGATTATGACGTGTATGTACCACTGTTAGGAATGTTGTGTTTGTCAAAGAGGTGGCTAAAGTATGCGAGTATTCTGTGCCAGGGTGCTTTAACTTATTATAGTAGAAGGGTCCGGATTAAACACGCCACTGGTCATGTCTTCCACGAATTTAAGCTATATGTTTAATACAGAAAAAAATCAGATTGATGTGGCTGAAACCAAACACATTGGAGCGTTTGGATTTGACTCATAAGGAAATGAAAATGGCTCCCACATAGCTGTCCCCTCCAGTTCTTTCCTGCAATTTTCGCTATTTGGTTTCCACTGTGTTTCTCGCCTGCAGCAAAGGCTAGTCGAGCCCTATGCAAGCCTTGACACAGTAGGTTGCCATGGTGCCTGGCTATTTTTCTAATTATGTCATTCTCCTTTTGTTGATGGATAGTATTTGGTGGCTGCGAAATGAACAACATGCTAGGCTTTTGTCACAGTTTTAGTCAAAAATATCTAAACCCCTGTGATGAGGTCAATTGACTTGGTGTTGTTTGTTGTAAAATCCCTCTTGCAGCCAAATCTCCCCCACTCTCCTGAACTTAAATGGAAACAGACAGGGGTTTTTTTTTTTTACTTATTATATCACCTACCCAGCAACTTAAGTACTACACTAGAATATAATGCTTTTACAGATACCCATACATAGAGAAAAGTGGCTTTGAATTTAAGGGAAGTTTTGTTGGTTTGGTTAAAACAAATAAAGTACCAGTTAATCACTCATGTAATAATAGCTACTTTTGGTAACCATGCATACCAGGCTGTATTTTAAGTGCGTGTATAAAAAAAAGGTTTGCATGAGCAATAACAGTGGTTGAGCTCCACTTCTACTTCTGTGTGTGTTTATGCTGAACAGCTCCCCTTTTCTAATTTTCCTCTGTGCCAGACAATTGATGGCTGTCTGCCCTGCAGGGACTCTGAGGGTCACTGCACACTAGATCTGTTGGCACCATGTTTAGAGCCTGCAGGAACTACAAAGATGACACACAGAGAATATGTGGGTGTTTCACATAGCAGGATTAGCAAGTTGCATATGCTTTAAAAGTGTTAAGACATGTCCTCTGAATTTTTTACTATTTTTAAATAGTAATGTATGTTCAGGCTTTGTTTAACGCAAGAGTATTACACATGCAGTACAAGGGTTGCTAAAAGGTCCAGTAACATCCACCGGATGACGTTGGAAAGTTGTTGGAAAGAGTATTTTGAATGTAGATCAAGACACGCTGTTTAAATCATAAAATACAAAAGCTTTACATGTGAAGATTTTACACTTTAAAAAGTAACTTGTAAAGTGTAGTGATTGTGCAAAAACTGTATATTGTAATTTATCTGAAGACATAACAGTCTGCTTATTGTCTGGTTTGTAAATGAAGTGCTCATTGAATGACAAAAACTGAATTGAAAGTAGACCTTCTGATGTCAGGAAAATTTTTTAGGGGAGAGCAGTAAGGGATGTTTTTCACTAATTGCCTATGGTTTCTGCTTTTAGAAAAACTTACCTATGACTCGGATAAAAGTTTTCAGAATTTACTTTACGTTTACATGATGAGAAATATTTGCAGGGTTATTTTCATGTAGATTATGGTTTTAAAATACTTTCTGACTTGAGATGAAGTTGGGAAATTAGTTACTCCTGGTCTTATTGGTTTGGGGAGGCCAAACAGCTGTGATGCACTACTAAGCAATGGCTCATGCCCCCCACTGTTTGTGATTTGGCCTCCATTCTCCTTCAGCCCTTGTCTTTGCTAGCTTGTTCCCCCTTTCTCCAATTGGTGGCAGTGATAAATCTCATTTATTGCCTTTGGGTTGATTAGAGTGAGAGTAAAAATGTGAAGTGGAGGAGGGGTATCGGCCCTAGGTAATTCGTTTGATTCAGTTCCTGCTTTCCTGGAATCTGGGCTTCATTAGGTAATAGTTCGTGTACTAAAAAAAATATAAATGTTTGGTGATAGGAGAGTGAAAGCACAAGTAGGAGTTGTTATGAATATGTGGCAATGGGGCTCACCTCTTACACTGTATTATGAAACAGCCTTTTATGATAGGCTGTCTGAGTATCCCCTGTCCCCTTTCCAGACCTGGAGCCCATGTGGATCTCTCCCAAGCCACATCAGAGGTTCGTGAGACATGACTGAAATGCAGGAGAGCATACCACACTCTGGCATGCCTCGTTGCTTTACTTTATGATTTTCTGTGGAAAAAGTGTGTCAGAATACTTCTAAGAAACTCAGACAATGATTTCAAACTGGGACTCATCCAGGAATTAGATATAAGAGAAATGTTAGTCTCCACATAGATTGATAACCGAGTACAGTGCGTGTCAGTGTTTCAGTTATCAGACTAGATCCATATCTAGCTCCACATGGTAACTAGGGAAGAATAAGAAGAGTGGTTAATTATATGCCAACATACAACCTAGTTTGTGAAATTTTTTTAAATGCGTGAAAGGAGATTTGAGGTGTAAATTTTTTTTTAATGAACAATTTAAAATAATGTGTTTTTATGTCTGCTGTTGACCCTTGTTAAACGAGCACCCTACTGTGTTTCCCTGACATGTATTGAACCTAGTCCTAGATTAAAAAACGTGTTCAGTCGTGTAAAACTAGGATTAGTTCATGTCTTGGTAACAGAGCCATAGAGTTTAGACCTTTTAATTGTAAGTATAGTAGTTTCAAGTGAATTTAAGATAAAGTTTTTATTGAAATTACACATTAATGCTTCTTTGCAAGTATTTAGAGGTCAACTGATACTGGCTTTTTGGATCTGTTGCAGAGAATGATTGTGGGAATAAATAATAATAATAATAATAGTAACCGGTATTGTATGTCAGGGATGCATCCTGAAAGTCGAGGACTCAAATCATCAGTCAAAGATTGCTGAATATACTTAGTGGACCATTCGTTGACAACATGCTGCATTGCGGTTGAACGTTAAGAGAAGTTGAAATTGAAGGTGAAGTGAAACTTTTTTACCTGCAGAGGCTTTCCTTTTAGGTAACTTGTCTGACGTTAAGTTTAGTGTTATGGGAAGTTTGAAACCTGTGTGTGTGTGTGTGTGTGTGTGTGTGTGTGTGTGTGTGTATGAGTGGGTGAGTGCAAAAGAGAGAGAGGAATTAACGTTACCAGTAGCCATAGATACTTTGAAGTTTATGCCAACAGCAGTGATTAATTACTATAATCCACCATAAAGTTTCTAGACATGTAATAGTATCAGCGAAGTCTTCAGTTATGTGTTGTATACTAGTTTTTTCTGTCCCATAAGAATGGAAATAACAGGCTTTGTCATGCAACTTTATGATGCTGTTTCTCTTCCTGCCCCTCATTACTGCAAAGTTGTTCCAAACATTCAAGGTTACCAGCTAGTAAACCAGACTATAGACACAGTAGCATTTCAAACCTTAAAAGAATTTAATGCAAGAGCTCACATTTCGAACAAGTGTTTGGTGCCTTTGTGCTTAAAGGTTAGCTTCTTTAGTCATTTTACAAATATGTTTGATCCCAACGTCTAAGGTTTCCCAAAGTTGTCAGTGTGAGTAAATATTTGTCCTTCCGTAGTAGAGTGACACTGAATTTCCAAGAATATATAATGGGTCTAACAATGAAGGGGGGGAAAAGAAAGACTTGTCAGTCTGTGCGGGTCAGCTTACTCTGATGCATAGCTCAGCCACTTCAGTTTCATGTAAACCCTGAACCAAATCTTAACCTGCCTCATCCTGCAGTAAGTGTATTTGTACTGTTGGCAGTAACTTAATTACCCTTGTCCTTAAAAAATGGCCCAGTTAATGTCACTTGACATCATCCAGTTTGATTTATGTGTATGTGAATGCGTGGCTTTGTTTTTTTGTTTTGTTTTGTTTTTAAGTGAGGCAAGTTAGAGTTTTCCTTGTTTTTAACATATCTGTGACATTTTATGAAGCAGTGGCAATGGTGGAGATGGAATTTGTGAAAAGACCGAATGGATTTGGAGTTATAAAAAGAATGGATTATGGTAAACATTACCACTTACTAAAGTAACACATTGCAGTACTTTACCGGAACTGCATTTGAATATTGTCTAAGTAATGACATAATACAAGTTTTTGAAATTTTTCTTTTATTGAGCATTGTGATAAAGATGGCAGTTTTTTGTTTATTCAACTTTTCTTCAAAGATCCCCCACCCAAAACATCATTGACATGTTAGCCTTTTCTGACAGAATTTGTACTGGGCCTCATATTCATTATTTAAATGAGTTCCACACAGCACTTTTCATCGGTTTTAGTCATATTTGGCTTTGCATGTTTTCTCTATTGTTTTAGTTTGCATTTTGTCCTCGGTCTGTCTGTGCTTTTGTTTTTTCTCTTCTCTTTTCTCATTACCCAGCCAGTTTCAGTAGATGACTGCAATTCCTGGAGTCTTGGTCTGCTGAAGATCTGTTCCTATTATAAGGGAGTTCTTCTTTTCCACTGTCGCTGAGTGCTGATTGTTTGGGTTCCCTCTATAGTATTGTAGGGTCTTTACCTAACATTATAAAGTATGACACATAGGGTTTCTGGATGGGATTACTTTACCATTTTATTCTACTTCAGAATAGGGCTGCTCGATTATGGCAAAAATGATAATCACGATTATTTTCACTGAAATTGAGATCGCGATTATTTGACGATATTTATTTAACCCTTTAAGACCTACTATAGAACCAAGTCCGCCAGAGCTTATATTATTTTTTTACATGTTGTAGTGCCATTTGTGGGAGCATTTCAAGTTGCTAAATAACTGTTATAGCCCATATTTTAATAATATGTATGCATTAAGTCCATAGTAACTACATTAATTGCAAAAAAGTGCAATAAACTACAAAAAAATTTATATCGTTTTTGTTTTGTTTTTTTTACATATATTTCTACTTGGAGAAATTTAAGAGGTTTATCCCTCAAAACTTTAAATACAAAAAAGTTGCAAAAAATAGTTTACAACAACAGGAAATTTATTTTGAGTGTCTTCATAGTTTTATTTTGGAGATACACCAATTTTTATATACTGCAGGAAAAACAAAAAAAAAACAATCCTATGATGCAAATTTGCAAAGAAAACAGCATGTGCATCAAAATAAACTATTTCCAGCAGTGCAAACATCCCAGAAACTATTCAGAAAAGTCAAACATGACCAGTAGAGGTTTTTAAGGCCTACAAGTAAAAAACTACATTTCCGCGAAATGACGTCACTTCCGGTTTCGGCCAGGAAATGGCGGACATGCGACAGTTCGCGCTGACGTTTGTTTCACTGTGGGAAGTGTTACGAACAGCTGATCGGATCGGCAAAGCGTGTTTCTGGAATATTATGTTTTTGTTCCTGCAAGCGCTTTTTATGCAATTTTTGCAAAGCTTTATGTGGAAGGAAACCGTGACCGAGGACAAGCTGATGGCATAAGATGTAAGTACAACTCCTCCGGTTTCATATGCAAAACAAATTATTGCGCTAGCTTACGTGGTTCAGGTTCTACAGGGATTTAAAAATAGTTACGCAAAACGGAGCGTGCTGCTCTGACCGGCTTTAAAGGGTTAACAATGACTTTAAAAAAATAATATAAAATAGTGTGCAACACCACTGAAGTTTGTTTTTTTTTAAACTCTCTTTTCAACCAACGGCAGTCACTCTCCAAATAACTTCTGCTTAGCTTTCCGAGCTTCCCTCGGGTCCTCTTAATCAGCGGTCTCCAACCTTTTTTGCGCCACGGACCGGTTTATGCCCGACAATATTTTCACGGACCGGCCTTTAAGGTGTCGCGGATAAATGAGGGAGGGGCTAATAATCGGCTCAGTCATTTTTAATGATCGTTGAAAGCCCAGATCGTAATCGTGATTAAAATTCGATTAATTGAGCAGCCCTACTTCAGAATAGTGTAATGCATGGTGACACTTTAAATTTAGATATATATTGTTGCTTTTTCACCTTACTGTCATCTTACGTTTACACAGCAGATCAAAGCCGCTGTGTGCAGTCTCTGTTGGTATCTGGAACACCTAAGCACAATGTGTTATAAGGTGTTTCATGTTCCTCGTATAATTTTTCTGTAAATCTCATAACAGTGTATGCTCTTTGACAAGCTGTTCATCAAAATAATCTGTAGTAATTAAATAAAGAGCTTATTCTGTGATGGGGCCACCAAATTGCAACTTTAATTCTGACTGACTCATCTGGGACTTGTCATATCATACAGTAGGCACTTGTTCTTTGTACCGTATTTCCCGGACTACAAAGCGCACCTGAATATTAGCCGCACAAGCTAAAATCAGGGGAAAATCCTGTTTTGTACATACATTAGCCGCACCTGACTAAAAGCCGCAGGTGTTTCAATGTTGACTTATCATATGTAAGAGAATATGCACAAAGGGAATTGTCAGGAAAGAGATGGCTGTTTGGAGACACACCCCTTTTATTAATATTTTTGAAAAACAAGTTATGGGTACATATTTGCACATGTAGTACATAACAGTAACCTATAGCACACCAGGAAAATAGATTCGGCCTACCTTTTAGGCTCAGGTGCAGTGACACGGCTTTAACAAGAAGAAAAGTCAGTCATTCACCATCTTTCTCTTCTTCCTGCGCTCTAAAACCACCAAAGTCCTCTTCTCCAATGTCGGAAACGAACAGGCTCAGGATGGCTTCGTCATCCACTCTCCGCTTCTCTCCTTCGTTGTCACTTTCAAAACCAAAGAAATCCTCGTTGTCAGTGTCAGAGTCGAACACCCTAAGAAGGGCCGTGGCGGTGTCCTCCTCTCCATCATGCAGCAGTCCAGCCCTTCAAAATCCGTTGGTGATCGTGGATGTTTTCACACTTTTCCACGCTGTCAGAATCCACCGGTGGAGTTGGGCATAACTTGCTTTTTGCAAGTTTATCGCCGCTCATCATCCACGACTCCCGCTGAACGCGTAGTGCTACTTTGAAGTTTGTTTTTCGCGCTACTTCGTATGGCACTACGTTGCCTGGCGGACGGACATGTGACTAACATACCACTCTTGAACCCCGATCCTTCCGCCAGGCAACGTAGTGCCGTACAACAGCGGAACAAACAAAACAAATCGTCTTACGATATGACAAAAATCATGGACAATCCATAGAAAAGCCGCACCTGACTAAAAGCCGCAGGGTTCAAAGCTTGTGCAAAAAGTAGCGGCTTATAGCCCGACAATTACGGTAATTATTTTCAGTTTACAGTAATTTGGTCTTCTGATCACAATGATATAATTTTTTGAACATGCTTTGCCTGTCTGATTTATTTTCAGCATGGCTTGTTGGTTTCAAGTAGTGTTGTTCTAGAGTATAAAGGCAGCCTAGTCAGTGAGCCAGCTCCTATGTGAAATAAAAAGGATGAACTGAAGTTTGCAAAGTGACATAGACAGCCAAAGATACACTCCTGTGAGCTGTGCAAATGGTGCAATATTTTCATGCCTGCCAGATAACTGAGGTCAGTTTTAGTGGAGCAGAGAGTACTGTCTGGACTTGAACCGTGTTAGGGCACAGTTCACAGTCCAGACTATTTCGTTTGCCTGTGCTGTGTTGTTTGCTTGTGAACCATGCATCTGCTAGCTTTTGTTGGGTGTTATGACTGACTCTCTGAATAACCATGGCTGAGAGGGGTGGTTATGGGGGTGGAGATTCAGACGCATTGAGCCAGCTGCCTCCAATCGGCAGCAAAATCTCTTTGGAGTTCAGACTGGGTGAGAGGCAATAGCTAACGCTACTGGCTTCCATGCACAGGATGGAGGTGGAAAGAGGAATGGACGTAAGGGAAACTGGGACATGGAGATATATACACCATATACTGGGTTGCCACACAGCAGGAGGAACTGTAGTGGAAAAAAGAAAACAACTGGGCATTGGTCGAAAGAAAGGAGTTAGGCATAGTGCAGTAATCATAATATGTTATTTTCACATTAGAATGCAACGTTAACTGCATTTTAATATTCATACAGCAGTATATATCATAAATGACTTTAAAATGGCGCAAGGAACAATATTTTAAATCAGCCAAGACACATACATGATGAAAAAGTTCACTGGCTTTGCTTATATAGGTGTGAGTAAAAATCCTTAAGAAATATCACAAGGAGCTGAGCTTTTTTTTAAAAAAAAAAATTGGTTTAATATTTTTTGTGGGGGAGTAAAATAAGCTGTTGTCTATTCACCTAAAAAGTTTAACCAGAGTAGTCAAGGCAAAAAAACTGTGCAACACTAGCATACGCTATCATCCCTCTATTCTGAGGAAATTAGATGACAGAGGAAAACGGGGCAAAGAGGCAGCTAAGTGGATCGTTCTCTCTTTGATCAAGTCAGCCTTTGATCTATTTCTGGTGAGCTGGTGGTAGAAGTAGAGGGATTTGCTCCTAAATGAGTGCCATCAGGCAACTGTAAAGCATTGTTTTACTCCTTTTTTGCTCTTTTGCTCTTATTATTATCCAAATTGTTTTTGCCCTCACCTTTTTTCTCTCCGTTCTCTTCCTGTTCTCCGTTATCGCTCCTTGTTCTTATTTACCACAACAAAGCCATCCTCTCACCCACAAGAGCTCGATTAAGTTCTCGCTTTAAGGATAAATTACTTTAATGTCTCATTCAGCTTGTGTTTGTGGCCACAAAGATATTCATCATCCCGGCAAAATGGTGCTGAATAACCATTTGGAGTTGGTTGATGAAGATGTAATTAGGATTAATTGGTATTCACTTGCAAGCAGCGAAATCTGTGAACCCAGCCTTTCATTTAGAGCAGACCATTCAAATAAATGCCCATTTGTTTTATGAAAGGTGTTCCTGTGTGCTGTCCCAGTCCGTAGAGGCACTTTGATAAATATTTGTACAAGAGAAATGCAGTAACAACAGACTCCTAAAACCAAATTTGTTTCCATTTCCCGACTTTGATAAGACAGCTGATTCAGTTACACCGTTATTCGATCATTATTCTCTATCCAGTGTCCTACTCAGTTACTGGGCTGTTAACAGTCCCTTTACGGCAATGCTGAATGGAATTTCCTTTCTGGCAGTGGGAACCGGGAAAGATAGGTAGCTAATGTCTGTGTCCTTCCATGTATGTGCTTAAGGGCTTGCGTCATGTCTGTGCATGTGCACACCGTGTCAAGTATGGACCCTTTGTGTTGAAAAAGGTGCTGATTAATAATGTAGGCTGTTTTGAATGATGGCATCCAGCGTTTCCCTGGGAAGTAACTTGTTCCTTTTATGAATATTTCATCACAGCAACTAATGAATCCAGCCAGTCAAGCCAATCATAACCAGCCAACAGCCCCCTTGCTGCTTTGGTGTAGTGTAGCTGGGCCCTAATCATTTCTAACCTGATTACTGGTGATGCTGATGGACTCAGATGGGTCATGAGTAAGTGGTGTACATTGAATTGAATGTTTGTTGTTATCCAGCTTGTTAGTAGTAAAGACAGAGACATACTACAACAGTATACAGAGTGACAGATGCCAACAGAGGGCTGTCTACATATTTCTACAGTACCTGCAATAAATGTGCAGTTACGTTTTGTTTTTTTTCATGAATCCATTTTTTACAGACCTACCGTTTAGTCAAATGAGCCCCTGGGCTTCACCTAAAAAGCACTGCTGCAAGAAACATTAAAGGGCTATAAAGAGATGCAAAATGACTACAGGATATGCTAAAAACCCAAGGAAACCTGTCCCTATGTCCTAGGGACTGTGTAATGTCCCTATAAGTCCCTAGGGCATATAGGGACACCACATGACAACTGTGATGTGGTACTAGATGGGAAAAGTAGGGGACTTTCACAAGTATTTGCCAAGGTGCTTATTGTCTCATGTAATGTCCATGGTAACTTTGGGAAAAACAGACTCATGTGAAATAACTTTAATTCCTTTTTCCTGGCATTTCCACTCATAGATTTCTCCACACTGGTACTGCAGTGACCTCAGAGGTTCAGCTGCACAATAGCATCAGCTGTGTCTCCTCCAGACTGGTTCATCTAGTACTTTTATGCACCTTACTGAGTGCATAGAGCACCTAACAAAAAATCTAATAAATATATAGCACGTACAAAGGCGCTGAAAAAATTGGTTGACATAATGAGGTTTTGACACCTTGTGAGCCGCAAGGAGCTGATTATGCAAATGTGGTTAATGAATGAAGCACAGCTAAACTTCTGAATACTTCCCGTAACCCTACTGAAAAGAAAAGATGATATTAGTATGATTTGAAGTAAAGGAATGCATATTAATGCTACAAGACGGGGGATTAACTATAGTGGGTAAACTGCATAACATGGGATATCATTTATTTACTTTTTGCACTGGTCTTGGTCTTGAAAACAGGATATGGCGCATCTGAGATATCTTGCTTTCATAAAGGAAGACATTTATATATTACTAGACCTAAAATGTATTAAGATAATGTCTACAGAGTTACTTCATGTAAAGCATAGAGCATGATTTCATTATGAGTCAGGAAGAGAAAAAAATCACTGTTTGTGAAATTCTGATTGTCAGTATCAACACTCCACATGTGAGTTTTCATTTGTCAAGTGAGGTGGCACACACGCGCTAGGCAGGGTGGTGCTTCTCCTCGTGAGTGTTAATCGTGATTTACCAGCTTAAGGAAGTCACACTTCCCTGGATGATCTCCATGTGCTCTGGCAGCCACAAGGCCACCAGCAGTCAGTCAGCTAGTTCAGTATATGCCAGACTCCCTTTTCACTCTCATTATTGGTACTTGCAAGCTGATAGTGGATTGTGTAACAGGGTGGTGGTGCAAACAGGCAGGCACATATCATGTCTTGGAAATATTGTTTCTAAAAATGTCATGTTACTAAATGTCCACATTTGTGAAAGGGCTGTTTGCTTATGGCAAAAAATCATGCCTATGAGTTTTTCTGTCAATTCTGTGATAACAGTTATGAGTAACAAGATAACTAAGAAAAATCATGCTTTTGCTAAACTTTTTAAATGGCCAAGCAGCAGCAGGCACACATGTCTCAGGAAAGCTGCACAGGACCCACCAAGAAGATAGAGTGCCCCTGCAGGTTCTCCTTCGGAAATGTTGTTATGACTTTTACTTCCTTTATCTATATCTTGTTGATTAAAGGCTCTTTTTGAATTATCTTGGGTGAAACGGTGAGTGAGTTGGACTTTTAGGGAATTGCCAAAGTGCACAACTGTAAAGAAAAAATGGTAACTACATTTATTACATAAAGCAAAATGCAAATTTATGGTTAAACAATAATCGTATATAAGATATCTTGTTTTCACAATTATTAGAAGCCAAAATTATATTTAAAGAAAAATCACATCGTCCTAGTTTGTAGCCTCTTAAGTTAATAGTGTGTGGATTTGTTTCAGGTTTTAAGGATTTTGCAAATACTGCAGATGAAGTGGCCTAATTTGTTTTTAGTGAGCTCTTGCATCAGACCACCCAGGAAGAGGGAGAGAGATGGACTAGGAGACTCACATGGGAGAGGGCTGCACAAAAACCAGCAGTAACCTCTGACTTAATTAACAGATTTAAGAGATTACACTGCAGAGTGCTTGCTTTCACTTGCTCTGTTACATTTTTTGTAGGACATTAACCTTTTTTTTTTCCTTTTTTGTAGCACCCTGTACCTTAAAAAAAAGAACTGCATGAATTGTGTATGTTGAGGAAACTCCTTGTGCCCCTTGCATTACAGTGGACATTTTTTGTTTTCTTCTCACTGCCCACTACTGCCAGCCCTCTTCCTTCTGCAGATAGCCCTCTTCATCACACCCCTCTTCCTCTCTGCAGGAGTTAGGAGTAGTAGGGGGGTTTTCTGTTTTCCGGTAATGAGAGACCTTACAGGAAGGGCAGATCTGGGACCACAGTTACAATGATCAGTATCGATTATCCTCCGGAGCTCTCTGGAGGGAGAAGGGGGAACGAGGGACATTTTCTGTTGCTAAGAGACAATAACTGGCATGGTACTAGTGGGTGACGTGGGTTTAGGTGGTAGGGGGGACAAGAGACAGGGCATTATGGGAAGCAATTCTGCCTTTTAAATCAATGAGAAAATGCATTGGTGGACTTAGGCTAGTATTTGAAGATGAAGAGGCTATGGAACGATGGAGCTCCTGTCTGCTAAGGCTAATGAGGAAGACTGAGTGGTTCTAGCTATGACAATTCTTGACTTAGATCAGTGGGCTAGCTAACAAACATCTACTATACTATGATGTTAGTAAGGAATTACATAAATGTTGTAACTGTAGTTTCATGGACATCATTTCAAAACAGCAGAATTCTAAGTGCTACATTGTCTGACATCTAATGGTTAAAAGCAATAAAAACTGCTTCTCGTGTGTGCTTTTTTGAACTTTGGTTCTTTGTGGAGAACGCTGCTGTTGTTTTACTTGTGTTTAGAAAAACTTTATATCCCATCAGTACTGGATTTAATGCATCATATCTTCACCCTTGGGATATATGGGCTTGGCTTTTTTAAGGACTCTTGTGTTTCTATATCATCTGTGTTAGTCTCTTTATCTGCTAGCCAAAAACCTATGCAAATGGACTCCTGTGCAGTACCATAAGGCCCGCATGTTTCAGCAGAACGTTGGTATCGGCCATGTTAACTGATACTATCAGCAATTAAAATGACATCATTGTAAGCAGGCGATGTTTATGTGTTGTGTTACATCCATTTTTTGGATGGCTAAAAGTAGGGTAATGAAGGGCTGAAAGAGCTTAAAACTGTGTTTTTATAATAAAGATTTCTTTGTTTCCCTGCAACAAAAGGGGATAAAATAAGAACAAAAATAAAGAAATAAATACTTCAGTATTGGGCATTGGCCAGACATGATGGAGCCATAATGTTACAGCTGAGTTAGTGATGCCGAATTGGTTAGGAAATTGAATGGTGCACAACAAGTGCAAGCAAAACCAAAGCGTGGCGTGCACTAGGAGCTGTGATGACACTTTTGGCATGCATTTGCAAAGCACTGTCCTTACGTTGCTACACTAAGTAGATTTATGCAACACCAGCATGTCCTCACAAGGCTCCCAGTACACAGTCTCTGACTCCCTTGCCTTGCTTTTGTCTCCCTGCTTTGAGCTGCACTTTCTAGGGTGAAATCCAGCCATACATATTCAAAAAAGATCTAATTTCCTTTTGCTTCAGACCTCTTGCCTAGGAAATTTGCCAGTTGGTTCTTTGCATTGGGCTTCCCCCTCATTTGTTTCACCTTTATCCAGACAGTATCACACAGGCAGCCTGAAGTGGAAAATGGCCTCCCTTTGTGTGTATTGGCTCTGCTAGTGGTGACTATCTTGGGCCAGGCCTCTGTCTCATACACTGACTTGCACACACTCGGACACACAAAGTCCTCCTTATTTAGACCCTCATGAACTCTATTAGGATTTATTACCTCAGCTTTGTCCCCAGTGAACATGTCTGGTCTGTGTTCCAGATTGGGGGCAAACTGGAGGAGGGAATGAAGGAAGGACAAGGGGAAGGAGGGTAGCAGTTTGAGTAGTAGTGTTTCTAATGTAACACAGACATGCTTTGTAAAGTGCTAAAACATTGGATCCCATCTGGTGAGATTCATTAGAGATTTGTTAGGCTTGTGGACTTTAAGTAGCAAAAAACTGACTTTAGTTTTATATATTGTTTATGTGATCTAGTTGGAAATCGCAGTTTATGGATTTAGATCCCATATAAGAGAAAAGAGGTTCTCTAAAATATACAGAGATATTATACTTGATATTAAATAATTTAGCTAATTGAGCCAAAGCAATTATTGTGCTGCATTCAGTTTTGCAATCGCTCAAATGCTTTTCCATTCAGGTTTTCCCTTTGTATATTTTTGTAGCTCTGTGTGTTTAAGATTGACAATGTTAAGGTATAGGCTTTACAGCATTTTAGGAATCTGTCTGCATATCTACAAGTTGAGTTGTAAGATACACATATTTTACGACATGAAAGGTCTTGTGAGTACACACTATTGGTGGTTTTACTGGCTGGAATTTGGCTTTGGGGGTTACTGAATGTGTAAGCAGTGGTCCTCGTCCAGCAGAGAGTGACACTCAGCGGCAGAAAGCTGTGCCATTTTCTGTTAATTCTGAACATTTGTTATACAATAATAAATCAAACCAATAAACACAACTGGTTTAAACATAATTTATTATAATTGATTTTCTTTTATTTATTTTTGGACCACCATGTCTGTATTAAATACTATTATGTTATGTTTGTTATTTAGCTTGTGCTCATTATAGGTTTATCCAGCGCAGTGCACACTGCTGTGGACCTCTGGCCATGATTTTAATTGGTTCTGTAATGAATGTGGAATCTTCAGTGATGTTGGATGACAACCAGCTAATGAGGACTGTCCATCAATAAATATCTGCTCAAACTCTGCATTATGAATAGAGATGGCACGATACCACTTTTTTATGTCCGATACCGATATCATAAGTTTGGATATCTGCCGATACCGATATGAATCCGATATAGTGTTTTTTAATCAACAAAACTGTTTTTTAAATATCTTGCTGCATTTTGTATAAGTTCATACTCAAGTTTAAAACAACAACTACACTAAAGCTATTCTGTTATACCTGTATGCAAAAAAAAAAATTTCATAGTTCAGCAATACTGATCAATCTAATAAACTTAAACCTACACCATCCTCCCTATTCTGGTATTTTAAAGAGTACTTAGCATAAATATTAAGCAACCTAACTAATAGGGTTCCAACTCCCAGCAACAACAAAAATAAATAAATAAAAAATAGGGAACCACCCCTCACGCGCCACCTCATGATGCTTAATCGACGTAATCAACCTTAATTTGATGCAGTGTGAAAAAAAATGCACAGAAATCAATTATTTTTCAAGAAATATTAAATAGATTCAACATCTTTCTTCAACAAAATTGCAGACTGCACAGATGGTACCTTCCCAAAGGAAAAAGTACTATAGCTTACTAGGGTATATATATTAGACTTAATAGTTACTATATACAGTAATTGACTTCTATTCATTTTACATCAAATTAAAACTTTGGGTGTCAGATAATTATTTATTAAAAGCTAGACATTTTAAATGAGAATAAGAAAGAAAAGTATGTCTTTGTGCCCCCTTTTCCCTGTTAATGCCCTATCAGCCCCCCTGGCTAAACTTTGCTAGATCCGCCCCTGCACAGTTACCAGCGTCAGCTACGTAGAAAAAGATCCTCGAGTAGAAAGTAATATTAAATACATTCTAACAACAGCTGATCAAGCTTAAACGTGCTGCTGTTGTTCAGCCGCTGGTTTCCTCTTTCTGGTGCAAAGTGGGCCAAAAGCAAACTAGAGACACGGACTAGCGACAGAAAAGCCGATCAGCTGACCGTTAAGCAGTTTCATGATTGAAGTAGCAGCAAGAAGAGGCAGTCGCTCCATATATCGTTTGTTAAGCTTAACGCAGGAATGCTTTACAAACATTCAGAGATGGACTTACACACTTGCTTTACTTCTCTCGGGATAACTTTGTCGGAGATGAAATGCCGGGTTGCTAGCGAAGCTCCAAATGCTATCCAGACCATCGACAGGTCCCGCATGCCACAGCCGCTCTATCACGTGATGCATACTGCTCCGACGTGCTAACGTTCTGAGGTGAGTTATGGCGTGTTGCAAGTTTTGTGAGGTGCTTTCGTGATATTTAATGGATCGGATTACATTTTTTATTTTTCTCCGATATCCGATCCAGTAATTTAGGTCAGTATCGGACCGATACCGATACGTAATATCGGATCGGTCCATCTCTAATTATGAATAAGATTTGAATTCAGTTTGTGTTCTGACAAATGTAGCAGCCCTAAAATGTAAGGCCAATTGCTTTTTAATTTATCTTCATATTACCATTTTATCATATTTTGTAAATCATTTTAGTGCTTTATGACATATTTGAATTTCTCTATTTTTTCTCATAAACTGGACTCTGTTTATATGGCTATGCCAGACATAGTCTTTCTAAAACATATTTTTTTATGACATTGTCACGGCTGGCGGAGGGAGCCGTGTGGTGTGGAGGAAAAGGAGGACCCAAAATGCAGCAAACTGATGATACGAGTGACGTTTTATTTACAGGGTGGTAGTGGCAAAAACAGGCAATGAAGCACGAGTAATTACAAACGGAAACCTAAACTGGGAGAAACTAAGTGACAAACCTGGGACTAGGGCTGGGCGATATGACCCAAAATTCATATCTCGATATTTTTTAGCTGGATGGCGATATAAGATATATATCTCGATATTTTTTTTTAAAGCCATAAAGAAAGAACAAAAAGAGAGTTCTTAGTCAAAGCTGTGTCCCAGATGTCACACAGGCACTTTTATTAACATAGAGCAGATGTACATAAAATTTACTCAAAAATAAATGAGCATTTATTAAATAATAATGCTCCATAAATAAAAGAAAACAATGTTGTTTTTGTGCATAACAAAAAGCTCACAATTGTGCAGTCAAAATGTAAACTAAAAGATGCTGAGCACAATAACAAAGACAGATTTCACAGCTGCTCTGTTCCCAACTTGTACTGCGTGACTGACAGCCTGGAGTTTGAAATCCGCTTCGCAACCACGTCTCTTAAGGTGCCATTTATGGTCCTTATACACAGTAGGGTAATATTACGTTGAAGCACAGTACGTATCACTCCGCGAGGCTCAGCCGTAATGCTCCGACAATCCATCAAGCGGTGCAGCTCCGTAGCTTACCAAAGTCGTACTAAAACATTTTTTGACAGATTGCTGAGCGCCGTGTTCCACATAAAATCGGTTCGCGGCCATCAAGCACAACCAGAATTCATACATAAGGCGCGCTGTCAACTTTTGAGAAAATGAAAGGATTTTAGTCCGTGCAGCCCCTCTGGGCTGCATGGCGTTAGCGTGGTTAGCTCGTTAGCATGGTTAGCTAGCTAACACGTTGACGCCGTCCAGCCCCACGCACGGGGCGATGCGCAGTAACTCGTTAACGGAGATTTGCCGTGTCCATCTTGTCGCTTCCTGCAGGTGAAGCGATGGGGGAGGAGGGGGAGTTGTGTTCAGTGAAGGAGAGGCGAGGCCGAGTAACGTTGCGTAAAGACGAAAGTGGACGAAAGAGAGGCAAACTTGTGGCTCCACAAGTATAATTATAACGTAACATAGACTATATCGATATAAAGGATATTGTCACATCTTATATCTCGTATAAAAATATATCGATATTTTTTAAAAACTCGATATATCGCCCAGCTCTACCTGGGACCATACAAAGGGGTGCGGGGCAGAGAGACGCAGAGACAGGAACACCATAGACCGCAGATGAATGTAGATTAACGCAGTGATACATGGATGAACGCAGACGAGCCGACAACGAACACAGACCGACACCCACTAAATATACACACACAAGGTAATCAGGTAATCACACACAGGAGGGAAGAACAGCTGAACCTAATACACCCGGGGACCGGAGGAGACAAGCTGAACACAATAACAGACACAGACCTTCAGAACAGAACAGGAAATCCAGAACACGAGCCTTCAAAATAAAACAGGAAACAGACTGATGTACAACACAACACGGGGACATGAACAGAGCACCAAGGACAGACACAGGTAGGGCTGACAATACACCAAACTTCAGGTTAACCCTAAACTAATACAGATCAGAAAAAACGCAAAACGCTGGGTCAACGACCCAGGACCATGACAGACATGGTTTTATGGATGCCGTTTGTTGAATAAAAAGAACAAAACTAAAATTACAAAACATGTATAACTGTCAGATTATATAAAATGGGGTTTGCATTATAGGCTAGTCTAAGAGCCTTTTCTCTGTGTATCCATCACTGCAGTTGCACATGGGCCAAATACTTCAATTTGAGATTTTGAGCTTTTTTATTGCTGAATCTGACTTTAAGTAAGCCATTAAGCCCACAGTTTCTGCTGATTTTCATGGCTTATTTATCTTTACACCATCTTCCTTGATTTTATAATTACCATATTTGCAGCGAAACTGCTTGACAGCTTTTTTCCTGTTGCTGTCCTCTTCATTTCCTATATGTCTCATCCATTCCTACTCTTTTTTTCAGGTCATGGACTGCATTTGCCCTTGTTAAAAGCCCTATTTCACACACAGCCAGCACCTGAGTGGTGGTCGGAAAGTCCATAGTTTAAGTCGGCTGGTGGTCATGAGTGAAGCTGTGGTCTGATGCCAACCCTCACCTCAGCGATGGCCATGGACGGGGAGAACTACCTGCATCCAGAAGGCCCTCAGCTGGACAACAGCTTGTTCTCTGTAACCCCCACTAGCATGGAGGTGTGTTTGCATTTTTATATATAGGCCTATTTGCATAACCTCCATAGTTTTTCTTCTTTTATGTTTCACTTCTTTAATATTTTTCAAAAAGGCAAAATAGATAAATAAAAGAGCATGTGTCACAAAATGCCACACATTTGGAAATGTGTGGCATTTTGCTGCAAATGTAGTTGGATAATCACTTGAATTTTGGTCTGGATCATCTTAACAGATCTAAAAGATTGTGCTTAAATACATAATCAAACAATCACATTTTCTAATGGTGTATTGTGAACAGAAAAGTAAATGATTCCACTAAAAAGTGATGAAAGCAGGCTTCCACCCTTTTCAGCTGTAATGGGATTATGATTGCTATTCCTGAGAATTTCTTTAAAAAACAAGCAAAAAAAACCCCCACCATACGTGAAACTGAAACTTTCCACCTCTCTAGATTACACTAAGGATGAATGTTATTGAATGCTGTTGAAATCACCGATTATTGGATTGCGCAACTACAGTGAAACATTTTGAAATCATTCCCAGGCATTCTTTGCCATCAGCTGCAGCATTCACTTCTTGGTGGGGTAAAGATGGGATTTATCTAAACAAAGTATTTTGTTTTTAGTATAACACATAGCAAAGTGCTGGTAATAGTATTGACTTATATTAAATTTGGACCAAGAGGAGAGCCTTTCCTGTGTGTTAAAGTCCTAATGCTGCTTTAAGTGATAAGTCTTTTTTTAATCTTTCTTTTTAGAGTTCAATATTTCCCACCCCCACTGCCTGGCCCCTCTCTTCTCACCAGAGTGGATACAGCATACACTGCCCTATGCAGTCTGGAAATCAGTAAGTTACAAGCACAGTTTACAGTATCTTCAAAGTGAATGCTCCATAACAATTACCATATTCAGTAGGGGTGTAGTAGCACATGTATTTCTCTTGAACTGTTCAGAAAGCTGGGTTGGGTATGAAATGCTCTTTTTTTTAATGTTCCCTGGGAGCCTAACAGTTATTGCCAGAAGACTATTTATATCAAGCAAAGTCTACCCAGCACCTTTTGTTGATGTTCTAGCTGTCTTTTTGGGTTTACTAGTTTATCTCAGTTAATTATGAATATGTTTTATTCTTTTTAATGGAAACATTTTTGATATTTGAATGATTTATTTACATTTTCAATGAAAAAAAAAGATATATACTTGACAGTTAGTAGCACTCTAAGCACAGAATGCAGCATCTGAGTGCTGAATGCAGTCTGAAACCAAAGTTCAGACCAAACCCTGAGTTTCAAATGCTGTTACACCCCCAATGTTAAGCATTTAAAACAGGCAGTTTCCTGGTTTCCAAGTTTCACACATGAACTGACAAAATGCACTAGCAGTCTAGGGACTTAAATTATTATAAATTTTTCCTCATGTTGGTGTATTTGATCAATGCATACTTCCCTGAGACAGTGACATCCACATAGCACACAATCACTTCCACACATTTAAATGTGGTCAGTCAGAATGACATTTATATGTGTATCCTACAGCAATACATATAAATATAAAAAGAGCAAAAATTGTGAAAGAATTTTTAGAATTGGTCAAATATAGCTAGATAAGTGTATGATGGTGCTTAACCTCCTAAGCATGCATTTTTAATTTCTCTTTGATATTTGGGCATATTATGTAGAGCAAAATGTAGAGCAAAATTTAGTATTTTGGTCTAGACGACCCAAAATGTGATGTCCTCATATGTGGACGCCAGGTCCTAGGAGGTTAAACTCAGTTATATACGATTTATTATTAATCGGGTAAACTTGAGGGAAACATTTGTATATATTTGATAAATATAAACCTTTAGGATTGAAAGAAAATGGATACACTGGTCCAACCTAACATGAAATTATCATTTAGATGCATGTAAAAGTGTTTCTTTCAGTGGGCACATAACTTTTGAAACCCCCAAAGCTGATTGAATGTTTGTTTTTTACAGCTGATCACATACTCATTCTAACACTCAACGACCAGCTCAGATCACTGGGCAGGTCTTCTTTATCAAATCTCTTTTATTTCCCGTAGTGAGTGGCCCAGTGTCAGACTTAACTGCAGGATCTCTCAGTGCTAAATGAACGTTTTCTCCTAAGTTGTGCATGTATAAAGTTAAACTGGAAAAGGGCTGCGTAACGTCTTGTTTTTGTTGGCAGAAAGAACCACAGTCGTTATCACGAACTGCACTCCATGCATTTAGCCACAGCTGTGCACTCAGGAACATTTTGACATTTTAATCTGTTAAAGATCAGGTGCACTTTGTATAAGCACTCTGATATAAAAGGTCATATGTACCGTTTATGTATCTGTGCAGTATGGGTTAGCATTTTTTTCAGCAGAATTGTTTAATTCTATGATACATGCTAAATATTAGAGCAGTCATTATGGTTCTTTCTTGCATCATGAAAACTATCAGGGTCTTAAAAGTGATATCGTCATTAGGCTTTTGCTTTAACCAGTCCAAACTTAAAAACTATGTGCATTAAATCTGAGAATTGAGTGGGCTTGTATACAGTATCTATTTGGTGATTCAGTGGATAGTGACTTGTTATTTTAAAGATGAATTTAGTCATCACCAAGATTGTGTCATATTGAAGATAACTGAAGAAGTGTTTGTTAAAGAAGTGGTGTTTTCTATTGTTATTGCTGCCAGTGCAGTGCGTCTTTGAAAGTTCAAGTGCCAGATGACGTTGAAAGCAGGGTCTGTGGTTTTCAAGTTCACTCAAAGTGGAATTTTCTGACATCAAGTTGCGTTTACAACACTCTTATCTCACTCTCTGTTTTACAATGTACAATACAATCAAATTCACAAGGGGTCTGTGGTTTATTGCAAGATTGGTTTGATTGAATTTCAACTAGTTCTTCAGTACTGTGTTTTGAGGACCCCTCATTTGAGGAAGTCTTTGTGTACTCTCAGTTTTGTTTTAGAGTGAAGTGGCTGACTGGTTTTTAGAAGAACCAAGTCTTTGATCAAGAGATTTAATTCACGTTAATCATTCCTTCTGCAGCACTTCAAAAATTATTCAGTCCTGCTCCTAGTTTATTTAATGGCTCAGTATCACTAAAATAGACAAAGAAAAAAAGTAACTAAGAAATGTTAGTGGTTGCTTGATTATTACATTTAATTTTTCTTTCAGATTTGGTGACCAGTTTTAAGTAGTTGCAGCATTCGAGGTTGCTCGGTGTTTGAGTGTGCCTTCACCCTCAACTTGTGGGCGACCACTTTAAATTGCAAAACAATTACACAATTCCCTTTGTGGGAGGCAACAATTGTAGTCCAACTCAGATTGAATGCAGTCACTCTTAACAAATTGGGACGGTTTGAAAATAATTTCCATTGAATTCATTAATGAAGATGAATTCATTAATTGCCTACACATTGCACTCAGCCTGCGCTGATCAGTGCATCTGATGTGCAATGTGTGTGTGTCTCTTTGGAATAGGGAATTTGGCTTACCTGGTTGTATTCTGATGCAAGGTTGTAGAGTTCCTGTCTTCTTTTACAGTTAAATTTACTGTCCTACATTAAGCAATATCACTTCTCCACTGTCTCCGGAGAAATTTCCTTATTTCCATTTCAGATTACTTGGGTTCTGACTGGACTCTTAATGTAAATACTTTCTGTAGTTTCTCTGTAGATGGAGCCAGAATTGCAAAAGATTACAAAAGATTGACGATTTTTTTTTGCCAATTTATCTCAGTTCATTGCTGTATTTCACAAACTGCTGCATGTATTTGCCAGCTTGACCCCATTCAATCTCAAACTGACTGCAGGCTGGCTCTGTATTATTGCCGTGTTATTGCTGTCTTCCCACACCAAAGTTACTTTGAAGATGGTAACAGTCGCAGTCGTGTCACAGTCGTGGTTCTCTGTCTTTAAAGCAACCATTTCAAAGGCAACAAGAGTTTCCCAAGTTTGAATGTGGCATGAGTAAACAGGACAGAGGACTAAACCTCCAGTTTCTGCATCTCTACATTACCCTGCTAATTTTTGATGTTCAGTGTGGCACGACCCTGTGTGTGTTACTTCTTTTGAAGGATCCTCAGGTTACAGAGCAGGCTGCAGCTAAGTATGATTGACTTGCTCTCCACAGTCAGAATGAAACTGATTGGTGTCGAAAGCCCTCAGCTGTCCACTCACATTGCTACTGGGCACAAGCTGAGAAGTGAATAGCTCACAAGACCCCATTGAGGGAAGAATGTGAATGGACCAGTGCTCTGTTTACACAGATTGATGGACTGGCTGACTGATTCTGCCCCTGCGCAGCAGAAATGATCCTTATAAAGAGTAATAAAAACATCACCTAGATTCTAGTGACAGTTACAGCAGGAGGAAGTTCATTTTAGTATTAGAGCTTACTAAAGCATACATCTCATTATAGTAGCTCTGGAGATGAGTTTTATATGAAATGTGGAGCACTTGAGAATATGTGAATTGTCTGTGATTAATCTGTGTGCTTTGGGTTGTAGAAAAACCAAGGCACTTTCTCACCCATTGGGAATATAATAAAATCCAGAACAATAGGAGTGTGTTTGATTTAGGGCTCTGTTTTGGCACATGCTCATCACTGGTGAACAAGCATTTTTGTGTGTGTGTGTGTGTGTGTGGGTGGGGGGTAAAGGGGGTACTGTAAAGGTTATACGCTCACTTGCACCATTACCTACTTTGTATCTTGGCGATTCGATTATTCACTTAACTTAGTGGAAAGTTGCAGTACAGCATGTACTTTGCAAATGAGGCAGAATATTGCAGTGAGTTTTCCTGATAGGGCTTGCTCTCCACCTGCTTGAAGCAGGTTAACAGCTCAGCAATTCTCTATTCTGTAATATTGTTCAAGCTGGTTGCCAGCAGAGACATTGAGGTACAGGCATAAGCTACTAGCTGCAATAGAATAGCAAAAATCACCCCGCTAATAATGCTGTATTTCTCAGTTTATCATTATCTGGCCTAAACATGTAGAATTCAATTATAAAGACAAGAAAAGGATAAATTAAGAGTTGTGTGTGAGTTCATAGCTTACCAAATAGAAGGCAACAGGTCATTCTCTCAACTTAAATTGATTATATCTACTGTCCAGCTGCAATTTCACAGAACTACTTCACTGTCTCTTAATTTAATCTATTAATTTATTTACTAATGGAACCAGCTACAAACTCACAGCATAGGTTATATGAGCAAAACACTGACCTGTTAAAATTTACCTTTTTATTAACACACAGTGACAGCAGTCTTACCCTGGTATCTTTATTCAGAAGAACCATGTTTTTTGTCACAGCAGGTTGAAATTTTGGAGGTGGCGGTTTGCATTTGCATGTAAAGCTGTGAAATATGAAATGAACATTAGCAAAAACATTATCTTCTCTTGACAGTTTGTTGCACTGTGGTTTTGATATTTACAACTCTGCATGTCCCAGACAATGAAGAAACTTATTTGTCTGTCCCCACCCTATATCCTGCTGTGTTATTTTTAGTCATATTGGTATCAACATCACTGTATCTGGCACTGGCTGAATATTTGTCTTCTCTAGTTATGTGAAGATGGCACATCATCAAGGCTAAAAATCTAATTCATAAATCCAATTTAAAAAGATCCAAACACTGAAAAATATTTCAGCAGTTGCTGCATAGAGATTACATGGTATGTGTTAGCTTATGCAAAAAAATAAAATAAAATACAGTACGAGTTAAATAATCTGTAGAGAGTCTTTTCGGAGAGACTGTAATTCAGGTGATATTATAGTTATGATTTACAAATTCAATATGTGTCATATGGCCATCTTAAACTTTCTGTTTTTAATAGAGACACTCCCTAAGTGTGTCTGTGCATATGTTTGTGTGTGTGTACCACAGGCAGATTGTGGGTTGCAACTTCGTCATGATCAGCCCATCCAAACAGCATGAGTGACTGATTGATATATTTATCACAGGAAACCAAAGATGAAAAATAAAAAACATAACAACATAACACTTATAGTGCATACTTGTCCAGCTTTTAAATAATTTGAGTAATACCATTTGTAAATGTTTGAACTCTCAGTTTTTCACGCATCTTCAAAGCCCTGTTTAGGACGTTAAATACTTTAAATAGACTCTTTACTTTGTTTTAGAGTTAAAGTTAGGTTAAGGTGTAGGTTTAGGGTAGGGTTAGAGTGAGAGTTGACTGTTATTCTTGGTGATAGAACCTGGCGGTTTGAGGTTCAGTAATGCATATATCTTAGTCAGTGTCCTCACAAAGATGTGATTAAAGTGCCCTACACACATACTCACATAGCAGGTAGTCATTGTAAGGGAAAAACTGGAAACTGAGAACCAGTTTTAGAATGAAAAACTCCATTTGATTTTTAAACATAAGTAGAAACTAATTTTCTGCTCAGTTGAATATTTTCAAGTGATTTAATTAACAGTTTATTGCAGGAATAATGGTTAGGTCTGCCCACACAGCTGCTTTTCCTGCTTTACACAACATATCAGCAATGTACAGTTAGAACACCACAGCCTCTTCATGTTTTATGGATTCATTCGTGTAGTGAAAGGATTTTTGATATTTACTCCAAAATTAGCTTTGACCTGCTACCTGTCTTCTCTGCATTATTTAGCATCTTTAGCACAGTACTACCTAGAGTCACACTGGAGTGTTTCCCACTGCCATGAGCCAAAGTTCACTGCGGGAGATAAATTTAGAATAGAAATATAGATTAGACTAGAATTGTCCTTTATTGTCCCTTGTTGGAGAAATTTGCGTGTTCCAGCAGCAAAGTGACAGGCAGATGGAGCATGTATACACTATATTAAAGAATATACAATAAAAAAAAACAAGAAATAAGAGACTGTATAACATAAGAAAAAAGAATACACTACAGTTATTAAAAATAGCATACTCAGATTCAAAGAAATGTGCTTCCGAGTAGGATCCTTTTTTTTTTTTTTTTTTTTTTTTTTAAAGCTGTACTTCGTGAGATACTCCTAGGAATCAGAGCAGTTGCATGTCTTTGTTTACTTTGTAATCTTGGGCATCCCGTAGATGTTGATAATGATCTCAGATTTTTCTATGGAAGAAGCCGAAAACACTTTAACATCATTGTAAAGTGCTCATGTTTGCTCACAGTAAACAGTTCATGGCTACTCCTGAATTGGGCAAAATGTGACAAACTTACCTTTATCTACAATCACTTTCAGGTAATCTTACATGTACATTAAATTCCTGTGTTTATTCACTGTTAGCATAGCTTTAAATATTTATTTATTTATTTATTTTTATTTCAGGATTAATTTCCAAAGTTACTGCAAGTTCCGCACCTCCATAGGAGTTTGCTTTAAGGATGATGCCTTAATCCTGAAGGTGTCAGCACTATAGTGAACCACTTTGAAGCTGAAACACATTCTAATGTTTAAAGTAAAGAGCGTAGAAAATGACTATAGACTTTTGTACAGTCATTGTTTGAAATGCACATCAGGTCTGATCCTTTAAAGACCCTAATTATGAACTTCTCAATAAGTAAGGGGCACAGGATGCCAGGAAGTAATTTATCTGAAAACCTAATAATAAACATAATTCTAGCAAACTTGTAAAATCGCAGTAATTGAAAGACAGTTGAGATAACTGCACACTAGAACAGAAAACCAAGGTGTGCGGAAAAGCAAAGTTATAGATATTATTATCTATGCACAGCTTCAGGCTATGCATGATGAGATAAACAGTAAGTCATTCAGCTACTTTAGCTGAGAGACCCTCACTGGCTTTGTGTTATTGGAAGGCAGCTTATGCTGTCCTGCCAAGACTTCTGTTGTAATAATATCACACTCATATCACTGTTTGCTAAGGGGATTTCCAGTGTGGATGGTTGTTACTATTCGCGGTGTTTTCTGAGAACTAATCATGTTCTTTACCTTTTTTTTCTCATTTATATTTATCGCCATGATTAATCTTGTCTTTTTCCATTGTGTAGGCAAACTACTTGTTCTCACACTAACTCCCCATCTACTTGATTGAGGAAAAATAAGTTTAACAAAGACCTCATTGTTGTCTTGTTTTGTTTTTTTAAGTTAACCTACTTATTAGAGGTGGGAATCACCATACATCCCACGATACGATATTATCACAATACTTAACGCACGATACGATATTATTGCAATTTTTTAAAATATTTTGCGATATTCAGATTCTGTACATAAAGGTAAACTTTATCAATATTCATTTTCTCTAATATCAAAGTCTCGCACTCAGTCTTTCTCTCATTTCAGTCAGTTTTGTTGTTGACAAACTGAACGGTTTGTATTACAGTCTAGTCCAACTTAACTGAATGCAACCATCTGGTACAATTATAGCTATTCTGCACTATGCAATATGAAAACTATGCAGCCCCTTCAGCAACTGAAGAATTTGAAAGTAAATTAAAACAAAATATAATTTTATATTAAATAAAAAAGTTTTAAACTTAATTAAAATAAAACATGTCTTAAATTAAAATAAGTAAACTGTCATGTTTATTGCTGCCAAAAAACATTAAACACATTTGGACAGTGAAGGAATGTCAGGATTCTTTCTCAGAAAAAGGATCAACATGCTCTGAAGTCAGAGCACAAAAACCCTTTTGTAACAAAATATCGATTTCTGCTGTCCCTGTATCGATACATTATTAGCGAACAAAATATCACGATACTACACAGTATCGATTTTTTCCCCCACCCCTACTACTTATCAGCCAGACGCCCCTTTCATCCGCAAAAATTCAAACGAAAAATTGATGGCTGCATAAGTAACCAAGTGAGAGAATTGGTTATATAAAACAATAACCAAGATAAAGATAACATATTCTCAGCAAATACTGAATGTGTGACCACGTACAATCTCAAATATTGAATATTTGGCAACATGTCATTTTGTTGTTCATTAATAAATGAACAATTTTCAGCTATTTATTAATAAGTGACTTTATGTATATATATATATATATATGTATATATTGTACTATTCTTAGTTAGCGTATTGTCTGTCTTGTTAATGTTTGTTTATAATGGAGCACTGTAACAAAAAAATAATTCCCCCAGGGATCAATAAAGTATTTTGATTCTGATTCTGATTGAAATCAGAGGAACCATGTTTCCATAGTTTGGTTTCCTTACACTGGATTAGGACTGCCCTTTCATCCCCTTGATGTATTTTGACCTTAAATCAATCAGGCCTGCTGATCTAATCCTTTGAATAGATTTGGACGTTTCCAATCCTTCAGTTCTGAGCCCTGGAACATGATTGGGTGAGACGAATATGGGATGGTCCTTTTATAGTTCCACCTTTACAAGGGTTTAGTTTTGCTTTCATTTTGACTGTGCTTTTACCACTCATAGACGAGTAAGCTTGTTGCGTTATGATGACTTGTACTCAGGAAGAAACTGAAAATATCGCAGGAGTTCTATTGGACAGTTTCAGATATTAGCACAGTAGACAAAGTGAAGGTTGTTATTCGGGAGAAATGGATCTTTGAAACGGGTAGGAGCTGCTCTTATTCTCTGTACTTAGACTTTCTGTTGATAGCTCTCGCTTACCCTCTGGGTTTTTCTAATCTTGTCTATCTCTGCCTGTCTGTCCCGAGATACATGTTTAGCTTGTTTCTTTTAATCCCTGGTGCCTGTTTTTTGTTATTATTTATTTACTAAGACAAAGATTTCAAGAGTTACAAGAGACTAGATTGGGCTTGAAAATGCCATAAGGGAACAAACTGAAAGTGTTCCGCCTTCACCTGTTAGGCGTGTGTGGAATTTAAAAAAAATGTTTTGTAACACAGTATTATAACTTTAGACCATTAACTTTTAGTTAGACAATACTAAATAACAAACAGCACCCGGCACGCTTGTCTTGGAGTACTTTGGTGTACTACTTAAATGTCAGCTTCACATGTCTGCTACTTACTGTACAGGTATAAAAGCCTGTGAACTTTGGCAGCTTTAAGGTGTTTGTAGCTGAATGAGTATAAACCTTGTTATTATTTGAAAAAGCTATGTGTAACAGTTAAACAGACTAAACTTTGTCTTTCTTTCTAGGCAGTACCACTTAAACGGCAGAGCTTTCACCAACATTCCAGATATGCCAGTGGATATATACCCGGGAATCTCTGACATGGACTTTCCCAGCCTCAACTTCTCTAGGAATGGAGAGTTTACCCAGGTTGGTTTTTATTTAGCACTTGTACATGCTGACCTACAGATGGTCTCACCGGAACAGTTTTTATTTCACAAGTCTTTGGAAATCTACTGAAGAAAGGGTGGACATTTTTTCCAAAAGATGTTCCCTCATTTGCTGGATTTGTGATGATATTGGAATGGCTTCAAGAATCGGGATGAAGATAGTCTTATAAATACAGAAAGATGTATTTGTCTTGCAGTTTTGTTTTGAGTTTTTTCGTTTATTTGTTTTGTCTACCACTCTCATTTACTTGCTCATCATAGGGAAGGATAATACCTCCCACTCACCCCTTTCATCTTGCCTTTCATGTGTATTAAGTTGAGCCTTAATTTACCGTAGAGAAACCTTATTAAAGCCTGATGTTGTCTAGACGACTGCAGCAGCACCTGCCCAATTCCTGTCAAGGCATGTCATTAATAGGAAGCTATAATTGTGTGATCCTCTCTTCTATGGTTTTATGCCTTTAGAAGTCGGCGTTTTAGTCATGCTTCAAATCATTTTACAAATATTAAGCATCTTAGAAAGTCCTGGAAGTTTTTTCAGCTACTGTGAATTATTTCAGTGCCTGTGAGACTATGCTTAACTTGGACATTCATTCAAAAATGGGAAATACTTAAACAGGGGCATTGAAGACACAGACTTCTACCCATACCCATTACTTTGCATCATTTGCATTTTTTATTTCTAAGTACTTTTGTGTCCATTCAGCCAGTACTTTATAGCTAGTATTGTATGAACAGGAGCCATTGTAATTGCACAGACCAGTGAATTTCTAATCTGAATCCATTTTGAGTTTATGAGTGTCATTATGGAACCACATTAAAACACAATATGCTATGATGATGAGTTTTAAAGAAGAGAGCCACTAACTAGAGAAGGCGTAGCTGTCCGGGCTTTCCTTAGTCCAGCATAAAGCCAAAGCAGCCACAGTGGTGGCTCAAGATAAGGGATCCTTGCTTTGCATATGCATTTTTTCTATAACATATTTCCTCATTATGTTCCTACGAGGCAACTCTTTAAACAGTAGTTCTAATAAAAATGTAGAAAATGCAGATTGTAAAAAATAATAATGTTTTTCAATCCTGGTGCATGAAATACACTTCTGGACATGACTATAATTAATTGGACAAATCTATCTTTAGTCAGAAGAGATGCTGGAACAGCTCCTTGCCGTAGCAAATTGACAGCATAGCCTGGCCAGTGAACAATGTATTGTCTGTAGATAAAAGCATGCATTTACATTCTATGATAAAGAAATCATAGAATAAAAAAATTCTAATAACAAGTTCTCATATAGTTTTTTCTCAGATGTTTTGCATCAACCAGAAGAACTAAAAGATCTTAAATACATTTAATGAACGTGCACATTATAGGTACGTTATGACAAAGCTGCAAGGATAATTCAGAGTTTTTTGTTGTTGATATCCAGTTTCCAGACACATCATTTGTAGTCCATCATTACTAGCAGTTTCAAATGAAGCACAAGCAGACACAGAATCTACACGCAAGAGTTTCACTTCATGTTTGGCTCCAGATGTTTGAATGAGTCTAATAATTCTCTCTTTAAAAAAAAAGAAAAGAAAAAAAAAGGCAAGGTTTTATTGGTTTGTAAGACTGGTGGGAGGGGTTTAAAATCAAAAGCTACACATGTCATATATTATACAAAAGAAAGTTACGTGTCATGCGCGTGTATTGTAGTGCTTACATGGATTGTGTGATTCATGTGGGGTTTCCCTAGTTTTCCAAATGCATGTTTTAGCCTGTCTGGATTGAGCTTTCTTCTGTAAAGTAATCATACAGGGCTCCTGAGTGTATGACACAGATGTCTAATTATCTGTAGGTACATAATTAGAAAACAGTTGTTGTGAGATTTAGTTTAGATTACCTCTTTTCACAAGCAGTAAGTAGTGGAGATTTGTTTTCGTGGTGTCAAAAATATGTGATGTTAAAATGCTTGCTTGTGCCTGTTTGCGGCAGCGAGATCTTTTGTGCTTATATTGTGCTTTCTCAGCTCTTCTTTCTGGTTTTAGACACTCCCTGCCATGTGAGGCATGGGGGAGAAAATGTAAGTCATGGGGTCATCATGACTAATCTGCCAACTCACACTCAGCTCACTTCATCCTCCATTTCATTCCCCCATTCCGTGGTGATCCTGCCATGTTTTTCCTGTGTCCATCCACAATCAGAAAGCAGAATTTCTTGTTTTTTCCCCCCCACTGTTGATTCATGACAATACAGAAAACATTTAGGCATATTTGACTAGGCAGAGTTTTTGATGGGATCGTTTGGTTTTGTCAAGTGACTGCCGTGTTTACCTCAGCAATTTCTTTGTTTCAGTTACAGCTGTAGGGTCATTAGGAAAATCTCTTTTGGTTTGCTGTCTTCCCACAATGTTACAGTTTGTTTATGCAGCTAACCAGCATATGACCAGGAAGTGTAACTCTGGATTGCTGTAATTCTGAAAACAGTTGATTATTTGTGTTAGAATCAGTAGACTTCCTGTTTATATTCCCGTTAATATTATTTTTATATGACTTTTCTCGAAGTTACTAATAAATAAAATGGACATGTGGCCACTGTATTGTGATCAGGATAAGGTTGTTGAAACATCATAACCAATGCACACAATGCACATCATAAGTAATTAGGACATATTAAATGTGAGAGATTTAAACAATGGCTGAATAAAATTACCTACACGTTATATGAACTGAAGCTTTGCCAATATGTGCTGTCTTTCGCTGGAAACTTCCCCCAGAAATAACAGTTGGCATAAAATACCTTTTCTGGGAGTTATAGTACCACCAAGAAGCTATAAACTAAGGCATTACCAAAACAGTCAGCTTGGACACAGTAAAACTGTGATAAACAGTGGAAAAACCATATTGAGGCTAACTTGTATTTACTGGTTTTTATTAACCTCAAGAATTTTAATGCCATTTTTCTTTAGTAGATTCAAACTAGCAACATATTTCCATTCTGCTGACTCTGCTCACTGTAATTAGAAAAAAAAGAGAGCTGCTACTTTGACAAAAACGCAACCGCGTTTTGAAAGAAAGCTATACCCTTTGTCACAGTGATACATGCATACCTACCAAGCCCAAGTTTTGTAATCTGTGGACCTTAAACACGTGAGTCTATGTGACAAAAGTCACAATGACAACAAGATTTACTGGAAGACAATAAAGACAAAACTAACCACTCTGGCTAACCTCAAGGAGTGCACATCACGTCAGAAGCAGACCATACTATCATACATACTATATCCTCTATATATACAGTATACCTACTGTATGTGCACATGTACACACATTGGAGCACATTTAGGCACACTCCTGGTCTTAGTCTCTTACTACATACTCTTGTTCTGTCTCTCCGTGTAATTGCTCTCACGTTTACACTCATAATACTGCCAAGTACATTTCTAGGAAGTGTGCATTTGCATTGAGTCTTCTTAGTTTTGCTTTTTGTAGAACTGAAAATTTCTTATTGCTAAATAAGTCACACTCAAAATTCCAAACGTGAGTAAGTCTTTAGCCAGCTGTTGGCAATTACCTGTAGAAAGATCATTGTCTTTGTCTAAGGTGATATAAACACACTAGATATGAGGTTGAAATGTGATAACATCAAAATATCTATATGGGCAGGCAAAGAAAAGAGAAAAGCAAAGAGAAAGATCCTGTTTAGTCTAAGACCCAGCTGAAAAAATGTTAAGGCCCCTTGGTTCCTGAAAGGCATGCTTTTTTTTAACCTGTGCAACTCTGCAGACCATGAACTAGATCATAACTAAGCTCATATTTTTGCACACAGGTGTAGTTTAAACCTCTCTGTTGCATTTAAGACTCTCATTTTGTAAATTAAAAAGTGTTTGCAATGCATACAGAAATACCCAGCTAATAGAATTATTTTCATTTGTTTTAAAATATTTGGTGAATTTGGTGAATTTGAAAGTTCTCAGGGTGTTTTTGTTGTTTTTCTTGGAGGGGGGGGGGGGGGGGTTGGAATATGGTGTGCGGTAAGAGGACGAACTGGTTTGTCTTGACTTTCTTTTTTTCTGTGGCAAACCTGTCATGATATAAATCAGTTGGTATTTCTCGGTTACTTCCTTATAAGACACTCCAGCACAGTCATTTGACTGGCCTAGTTTCCGAAGGAGGAGGTCAAAGGTGTTAATTTAAAGGGTTGTTAATAGGTGTACTGTTTTCCGTGAGGACTGTGTGCCTTAATATTAGGTTCGGATAGTTTAACTTCTACTCTCATTTGTTTAGGAACTGAGTATTTCTTAACAAAAAATAATTATTGCAATAGTCAGGTTTTGACTTGCACCCGTGTCTACCTTGCAAGTTAGAGATGATATCATCACAGTGAATGGAAAAATACAATTGTTGGTCCTGTTTGATAAGGGTCATCAAATGTGACAAAGGATTCAAATGATTCAAAGTCATTGAGGGCTAGAATCAAAATCAGATTTAGGAAATCAAACCAGCTTTGCTTGTTTGTGGTCTCAGTTAGCCCCATTTCACGTAGCTTCACATTGCCACTTAGCTTTTGTAGATCACTGAAAGCAGCTGTGCGCATATGACAATAAGACTATATCCTGATGTTTTGTATGTAAAGTCAGGAATGCATTCATTTGTGTATTTGAAAGGGTCAGCATAAGACTTACAGGTGACTATCGACATATTTTTGGATTATGTTATTAAACGGCACTTGTTCATATAAGTCATTTAAATGCGAAGTTGATGCACTTCACATTCACCAAGAAGACATAGCTTCTTGTAAACCTTTTATGAGCATGATATGTTTATAGGGTATGTAAACTGTTTAGCTTTATGGGTTAACATTACATCATTAAGCTGTGATACATAGAAGGCTTTGATATTGGCTTGATATTGCCACAACAGTAATATAACTGTTTCATGACTATGTACTTGATCCCGACTGCAAGAGTACAATTTGGAAACTGTAGTTATATAACCCAAACTATTAGTTAATGTCAAGTTGTCATAAAAATGACATTTTTAACTGAGTGACACTTGATGACAGCAGTGATAAACGTTTGAAAAGATTCCACGTTTATGATGGTGTACTTCCCTTTCAAATAAAGTGGTACTTCTTTTGGTTGTGAAGCAGCAAGGTGTGTTTAGGAGTTCGAAAGAAGTACATCAATGATTAATTTCTCCCCAGTGGCCTTCCATGTGAAACTAAACACACGCACACACCCAGACTCACATACATACACAAATTATTCAGAGGATTCCCAGTCATACAATGATGACACCATGGACAGGCGCCACTCTGTCTCTGAGAGCCTGACTCCCCTTCAATTCAGTGAAGATGGACATTACAGTACCTCTCCATGCTTGATATCATGTATTCCTGGAAGCTGGGTGTACAAATAGGCCCCCCGTGTTTCACATAAATCACATTATTTCTCTTTTTAAATACCACAATGTTTTCCTTTATGATGGACAGTTGGACAGTTAACATTGCTCTTGTTTTAGAAAAACTGGCACGTTGCTGCCTTTGATAAGCAGTCAGATTCCCAGAATATTGTTTTTTTTTTTTGTTGTTTGCATTTTACAATCACACCCATAGTTCCAGTAAGCAGTAATAACTTTTTATGAATAGGTGTGCAGATAGGCTAATCTTTGAAAGACCCTGTGAGATTGAAAACACGCACTTTTAACAATCTCGGCTGTTTTTTCTTTTTTTCATAAAATCTCTTTAATGGTTGTAGAAGAAGCTCTCTTGATCGAAAACTATATCCTATTCTGTGCTGTTATATCTGAAAAAAGGTGTCCTGTCATACCTGACACACCCTTCCCAGAAAGCTTATTTGACAACTTGTTGCATCTGCCTTTGTTAGCTTTTGTGTGTATTAATTTTTACCTTATATTAATCAGCATTTATTAAAAGAATAGTGACTGGCCTAAAAACGAATCTTTCTAGATAAAGAGTCACAAAAAAAGAGTATGAAGTAAGACAGCAAGCCAGGCAGGGATTTGGCCTCTAAATATAATAATGATTAAATAGTGGCAGAGTCCCATTAAACATAGCAGTAAGCAGCAGGGTGTGAGGAGAGGCCAGGTCCAGAGCGCAATACTGTTTACACTACAAATGCGGTTGAGTTACACCATGTACAGTAAAATGGGCCCTACTGCCAGTAACTCTAGTCACTTACCAACAAAAGCATCATTTCCTGAAAGCTCCTCCCCTCCTCCCTCCCTCTTCTCCCCACCTCTCCCCTCCCCTCCTCCTCTGTTCTCACTCGCTCTCCAACCACCTTTTTGAGCTCAGAGGAACTAGTCCACAATCACTATGACTAAACCCCTTATGCAAATACCTGACAGTCCTGGTGAAGCAGGAAGTATGTTTTAGAGTTGCTTGTATCTCTGTTTGTGAGAGGTTGTAGGTGTGAGCTCATTGCCCACAGCAGATCTGTGGTAGAGGCAGATGTGTGCTCTGAACCATAGAGGAACTGTGAAGGGGCTAGTGAGAGTCCTGTGCTGGGTGGGAGCGCACCAGCTGTAAAGTGATTACCAACACTTTGATCAACACATGGAAGAGACTGTCCAGTTCAGGGATTCAAGGTGAAGCAGGAGCGTATGTGTGTGTATATTTTACTCCCCCAAACTGCAGCTGTTGGATCCATGTCTCTCATGCAGTTCTGGACTAAATTTTATGCTCAGCTGGGAAAACCGCTACCAAAGGTACTGTTTGCATCTTGTTGTCATATATTTTAAGTTGAATGAAGAGTGTTGATTTAAGCACTCGCCGTTTTTATTTTCTAATGTCACGATCAGCCCTTGAATACTATGAATAGAAAAGCCTCGTGACTAACTGTAGGCTGTTATTGTGAAGAGTTTTTATTGTCCCTGTCATGGAACTTGATAACAGTTCATTACCCAGCCATCGTTGTATTTTTAATTTCAACTTCCTTGAATTAATTTTATAAACGCTTCCTCTAAAAACAGCGCTGAAGGAGACAGGCCTATGTTGTTTCTTTTATTGTAGTATAGGGTTTTTTATATGGGCTTGGCCTTCTTTGGATTTGATCTGTTTGTAAAGTAACTGTATTGAGACACTTCTGACAGCTGACAAATTCGTACTATATTAAGATGTATTTTAAAAACTTCTTAAATTAGTTTGTAGTAGCGCTTACAAATGCTTGTTTCCTGAACAAGATATAGATATGTCTCTGATTATGCCCTACACCAAGACTGAAATTGGTGTAGAGCACGAATATGATTAATTCTATTGAAAGAAAGAAGGTTACCTCATCTTTGTTCATTATATCTTTAAGCTTTTTGCTTCCCTATTTAACTGTCTTAGAGTAAATGATTATGAAAGATGGTCTGTTAGTTTTTAGATCAGTTTATGAATATTTTTTGCCGACAGACCAGTCTGCCAGCCAATCATCTGCTGCACACGGCCACAAACTCTGACAAATTATTATGTGCCACACTCCACGCTGTCTACCACTAAGTGCTAGAACCTGATATCTTGTCAGGCTAAATGGCAGTCTTGCCGGTTTTGTGGATGACTATTAAATTTGGCCATTGTTGTGCTGGATTGTAAATAGACCATCATTATTTTTTGAATTATGATTCATTAGACTGCACGGTGTCAGTGAAAATGTGGCAAATTTAATGACTTGATTTGGGGAAAGGCTTGCTGAGCCCATTACCAGTGAATTTCTGATTAAGTCAGTTGGCTAATCCCATGTCAGCATTTCTTCTTTCAGCAAAAATTGAAAAAGGGTCCAGTCATGAGTTCCAAGGAATTTACACATTTTAATCATATTAAAAAAGAGAAAAAAACATCATGCATGGATATTATCAGTGCATGAAAAAATCTTAGGCACACAGTATTTAATCATCTTTCTAACACAAAAGTCAGCTGCACATCTGCACATTATTTGCTGTGGCCTTCCCTCCAATACACAGTGACCATTTAGAGAGTCAGAGTTTAGCATACTAAAGTGTGGCCACCTGTTTGATCAAATTCAAACTTGAACGCATGGAGAAATCTGTAGTAAAAGTTTATCCAAACCTAGAACCTCTTGTTCTAGAGCTTGTTTCTTATTTAAGGTACTAATTACTGTTACATTGCAAGACTGTGAACCTGTCATTTAAGGTGCAGGGAAGCCTCTCGGTGGGCACATGTTGTCAGTTTCCTGGTAGTACGTTCAACCTCAAGTGTGACCCCAGGCGTGTACTTGACGGGAAGTGAATAAACAATGATGGTGAGATTAAGTGAGTGCTTCGGGGAGTGTGTGTGTGTGTGTGTGTGCGTGCGTGCGTGCGTGCGTGCGTGCGTGCGTGCGTGCGTGCGTGCGTGCGTGTGTGTGTGTGTGTGTGTGTGTGCGTGCGTGCGTGTGTGTGTGTGGGGAGGGGGGTACTGGGTCACTGATAAAAGAAGACAAAGGTTGGTTGCAAGATGTGCAGTTTTCTTAGGCTGCAGGTTGGTGCCTCGCTTCACATGCATGCTGTCTTTTTGTATGTAGCAGTGCATAAATGGGTTTGATTGAAAGCAGCATTATATCAAAAAAATATCACATTTCACTGCCAGTTGTAATCGCAGTATTTTAGAGTGGTGCTAGGTGAACAGACAACTTAACCAGGGGACATTCAAGCTAATTATTTCTGGCTAGTAATGTTTCTACTACGACACAGGATACAAGATTGAAAAACTACGACAGCATACGGAAAGGAAGACAGCCGTTAGAACAACATGACTGTCAGCGTAGTAATACTAAAATGAGAAAACTCAGCACATTATTTTTTAGAGTCCTAAAACTGTGTCGCCAAAATGAAGTTACCGGTAATAGTATTTTTTTTATGAAACACAATTAAATAGAATAGACTAATGAACATGTATAACTGTTTTGTGATCATTCGTTCCATTCAAGAGCTTTTGCATTTCCCGGACCGTTTGCCTGTTAGAGCAAGGCATAATTAAAAGTCCTCTGGTACAAACTTGAATAAAATACTATATTATTAAACTTAATGTGAGAAACTTGTTTCAAACATATTTGGAAACTCTTTTAACTTTTTGTAAAATGCCCCACTGGGGCATGCTTATTACGAGGCTAGTTTAGGATTTATTATCAGGTTATTGTATTATAGCAGCACTGTTATATCATAGAAAGGATTCGGTTTCTTGGCATTGTGGACCTGTCTACCCTTGATCTTGTCTGTTGGCTGTTATTGTCTGAACTAACAGTAAGTAAATCAGAGATGGTTAGGCGATGGCTGAGATACTCTTTTTACATGCTCTGGAATATTGTTAGAATACGGTTGATATAGAAGTGCTGGGTCAGTTTCTTTTAAATAAATAAAGGCATTTGAACAGCACCATAAGTTTTTAATTGTTTTGGCTTCATGTAGGATGAAAATTGCTAAGGGTTTCTGTGTCCCTTAGCAGATGTGTTAAGTGTGAAAGTGACATATTGGACATATTGTTTTATAGAAAGTTCTGATTTCGTTGGATAGCCAGGAGAAAAAGTGTTGCAGGTGTTCCTTGATCGGGAACAAAATCAAAGTCCGTACCTTACAGGCTCATTGTGCACAAGGTACTCAACTGACAAAAGGTGTCAAAGTGTGGGTGTGTGTCATGTACAAGATGAGAGGAAGGTTATTTGAAGTACATTTTTGATTTCATACATCTGCAGACTTCCTTTCTTCTTAAGAGAAAAACTTTTCCTAGACTATGCTTTGAATATTAGCTTAGGCTATACTTTATAATACCAATAATATTTTACCTTTTAAAGCAGTAACTTACCATATGCATCTAGTATAGATTATTCCCCTATAACAAGTTTTAAAACAATTTTAAATCCTCTCTATTTTGAATGCGACTGTTTCAAATCAGAGGATTTACCTCTGTTGCAAGTGCTTCGTGGTATGCTGTGTTGAAATTTCTGTCATCTTGCGTCAACACTCCCCTTACATCCACTTTTCTCAGCTCTGAGCACGCAGGCCCACATAGAACACAAAAACAGACACACAGTGTGATTCTGAGTGAGTCACTTTAATGTGCGTTTTTTCACCGGTTTTTGTTTTTTTTGTCTCACAAACATGTTCAGAATCTTGTCTTGCTTTGAGTTGCATAGTGTTGTACAAACGTTTCATTTCTTATCTATGAACCCTTACAATCAACAATGTAGCTCGCTGGTCTCATATTCGTGCTGCAGCATGACAGCAAGCCCAAGCATGTAGCCGCGATCATGACGATCTGTCTTCAGTGACCTGAATAATAAGGAGTCCCTGCAGCATATTGTGCCCCCCATAGATCCCTGATCTCAACATTATAGAGTCCGTCTTAGACAAAGAGTTAGTGGACTCTTAGATGGCTTTAATCTACAGAAGAATTGTAGAAAGATGTTTAGAAAATGTACTGAGAAGAGTAGCCTCTGTAAATACTATTGACCCCACCCCCTTTTCCCTATTTTTTTTTTTCTTTGACTACAATTTGCTTTGTGTCAGCTCACCCTCTGTAGATGACTTCCTGTCTTCTCATTCTTATCTTTAACTACTTTGCCTTTACTTGATTTTATTGCTAGGAAAGTAATTAGTTTTTTAGATCAACTGGTTTTGCTAAAATTTACCCCTTTTAGTTTCTAGTACCCAGCTCCGTGTGAACCTTAGGCTCCCCTACAGGCAGAAGAACCATCCAGCTGGGGACACTAGACACGGCATCCTTTTATTTTCCAGAACACATGAAAACACTAGGGTTGTAAGTAACAAGCTGGCTTTCTTGAGTCAGACTTTGCACAACATGAAGGCCTGCCTGTCAGGAGGTATTTGGACTGAATATACCCCTTTGATTAGCATAGGTTAGTCTGGTGCAGATTAGACCAGACTGTCTGCTGGCTAAACAAGGAAACAATCGCTCTGACCTTTAACCTTTAAAAAGGAATATAGAACAGAAATAGCTGATTACTAATCAGACTTTTCACCCTAAAATAGAAAATGTACTAAGTTCTGTCAGAGAAAGTCCACTGGGTTAGGTTTTCTTTATTAGCACTGATTAATGAAATGTGGTCAAAGGTCGACTTCCACTTAGGGAGGATCCTGAGGAGAGCTCTTTGTGAGCTGCGAAGCTGCTGAACTTGAATGCATTTTGTTGACAGTGGCTGACATTTAAAAGTGTTTGAATATATTTTCTTTGGTTGGGAGGTTGTGTGACTAAAGGGTCTTATAGACCAGAACAGATGTAAAACTTTCCATGTGTACAGAAATAAAGTGGCTTTTTGACAAATTGGCTCCTTGATCAAAGCTCTGTTTCTGGTTAAGCTGATTTATGTCTGCATGTCAAAAGACAGAACCTTCTGTCCACAAATTCATTTAATGCTAAAAATCAAAGAAGCCCTTTTTCAACAGCAAGTTAATCAAAGAACTTGATTTTTTTTTAAGGTCAGCACCAGCCTTAAGCTGTATGGGGTCAAGGAAAAGGAAAAGCTTACAGCCGTGCTATTAAAGTCACAGTCCGGTAGATATGTCAGGGCCGTCTGACATGCAGACAGTTTGGCATAACATAATCCACAGAGAATGAGAGACACCAGTAGTGGCTTTTCAGTTACTGGCCCCAGACCCACATCTTAAGAAGGCACACAAACATCATCAGTCAGGTTCTGTTGACTGCATGGATAAGGTCAACAGCTGACCCCAGTGAGATCAGTCTCGGGTTGTTCCAGTCAGCTGATCATAGGGGTGCTGTGGATTATATGAAAACTCTATCCCATCACTGCATCCACATAAACAGACCACACAATCTGACAGATAAGATTTCAGTACACCTACTTGGCTTGTTGACAGGGTCATGCTGGCTTACACAGTCATTTTACACTACTGACATTACCAAGAACTTGGCATTTTATTAGCTTTTACAACTATCAGTCTCCAGAGTGTGGTGTGACTCTCACACGTCTAACCCTCCCACTACTACTGTTACTAATATTGGTACACCAGTATTTTCATGATCTTAAAGCATTCTGTAGGATATTAAGTCAGGGCTGAAAAGGGGCTGTGCTTAATCCAGAGACAGTTGAGCTTGAGCTACATCCATATCAATCAGTCATGTGTTGGATTACACAGACAATCTTCTTGCAGCTGAGTTTTTGCTGGAAAACAAAACTAAACATTGAAGAGATGCCCAAAGGGGCAGAGAGACAAAGTTGCCGGGGATGAGAAACAAGGGGGATGGACATTTAGAGCTTGGGATAGTGAATAAGCAGGAGATGACAGAAATGTAGGTTGTGTTCGTGAGGTTATTTGAGGTGTGCATGTGTGTTTGTGTACATGTGTGGGTGTGTAGGGTAAGTGGGAGGCCAGGGTGACTTGTTTCCTGGCCTTGGAAAATTTAGCCAAGCTGGCAGTGTGTAGGAGGGGAAAGCCCTGGGCCTGGCCTGGCTGAGGCTTCAGCGTGGCCTTGTATTGAGAGGTTATTGAGTTTAGCAGGACGTGGCCTGGGACAGTATACAGTAGCTCTTACGTTAAGGTTGTGTTTTGGTAGCGGGGTAAAGCTGTGGTAGTATTACATTACTAAATGCAGATGATTAATTTTTTCAATAAATTACTGCTTTTACTAGCTTGAAATCGGTAATAATATTTTTCCTTTTTATTGCACTATTGTCGGGATATCAACTGTTGTCAGCACTTCCCGCATGCCAAAGAAAACACCAGTGAAAAGAGACAGCTGATAACACCCTGTGTGTCACGGGAGGTATGTGGCTGTCCTTGGATAACATTAGACTTAGTAATGAAAACAACAACAAAACAGAGGAACTGACCATTCAAAACTAAAAAGGAAAATAAACAAATAAAAATAGACACCTTGTGTAAAAACGGTTTACGATGTCATGACTGGAAATACTGGCAGCATCCTTTAAAATATTATTTTAATGATGTGTTTGAGAAGGGTTTGTGTCTGATAATCCTTAGTATTCCAAAAGGGTGTTTTCATTTAAAAGGAAGAGAAATATTTGTAAACTGATGTGCTTATAAAGCTAAGTAAAAGACAGGGCTGCTAGAGTCCTCTGTATGACACTGCATGAGTTTATCATCAGGGCTAATTATTGACAGTGTGGTCATTATATTAGAAACGGCTGTCCCTTCTGTCATGGCAACTGCTGTGTGTGTGTGTGTGTGTGTGTGTGTGTGTGTGTGTGTGTGTGTGTGTGTGAAGGACAGATAAATACTTCTCCTTACCGTAATATGTTGGCTAATATTTATTCTAGCCTAAATTTTGTTTTCACATCTTACGATTATGGACTCACTGGGATTTTTTTGTAAGGGCTGGAGATTGTGTGAAACTGTTTAAGGTTACTCGTCATGCAATAAATGCATCAACTTTAGCAGATTAGGGAAATAAAGAAGCTAAGCTGCTGGTGGGCGGTTATGTTTAGAAGTGTATTTTTCCAGTTCTGATTCTTAGAGCTGATAACCACCATCTTCAACCACAAACACCAACTTCTACTGCTCTGCAGGCATCTCGTGTGCTGGAAAGGCTCTTTGAGGTTGTTTTTCACTGCCATGTGCCTACATTAATCATCAACAGACAGATAACTGTTATTATCCAGATACTCAAGTACAATATACTGCTGTGGATACATGATGTTCAGTGTTCGTGTTCATATGTGCCGGTAGCTTCCATACAAAGCTTCTTGCAGTAAGGTAATTGGGAGTCATTGTTGCAGGCATTTGGTCAAATGGATGACTGCATGTGTTGAGGGTTTCAACTTTACTGTAAAGAGAGGATATAATACTGGCTTCACAATTCATAGCAGAGAAGAAGCTGAAGTGAAAGAGGAACATGTGAAAAGCAAAAAACAGGATGGTGGACAGATGATGTGAAAAAGCATGTGCATGGACTTTCACATGTTTCGCTGTTGTACAAACACAGTTTTTTTTCCCACCTATTCCATGAAAATAAAATAAAATGTGTAATTTGGCCACAAAAAAACACACACACACAGATATTTGTTTTATTGCGCAACAGATACAAAGAGTGCAAAGGAGAAAGTGTGAGGCAGGATTAGCAGTTATATGATTGTAAGGCTGTGAGCTGTGGAAGGAGCCAGATTACCATCAGAGCAGTTGGAATTCAAACCTTATCTCTGCTTGGCAGGGCCCAGTGTTAGGAGCAGTAGATGGAGTAGCCCTGGGTATAGGCCTGCCGGGGGACAAACACTGCTGCCTCTGTTACGCTCTGCTTAACAACTCGATTAGCATGGTTCTGAGGTTGGACATGTCTGGGTTAGCACCCACCAGACTGCCGCAGTTTTCTGTGATTCCTCTGTATCATTTTGGTTGTCTTAATATAACAACACTGCAACAGCAAAGCACATAATGTTACATGGTTTTACAAGATGCAGAAAACCGAGAAGTCTCATCATAATGTGGCGCTAAGCAATAATCAGCTGGCATACAAATTAGCCATTTTTGTAGAATAAATTAAATTAGCCCTTGTTTTCTTTTCAAGCTTGATTGAATTCATGGTGATGTGCAAAATAAGAATCGTTAAGGTTTTGAGAGTTTCATAACCCTAACCGGCTTTATGAGGAAAGCTAATATGACAGCTGTAGGTGTAACTCAGATTAGATTATATTTAGGGGGTTTTCTTTTGTGTTGTTTGTTCATCAGGTCTGTATTTGTATCTAAACTCATCTTGTAACATTTTATCAAATTTGTGGTTAAGTGTGTTGTAAGAAAGACAGGCAATACTTAATAATTTTTATACGTGTGTCTGCGCTTATGCGTGTGTTTCCGCAATTATGCCTCAGTGGAACGATGCCTCTGGTGACACTGTGTCCTTTTTCCAAGCCTTGTTGTTTATTCATTTATCCCAAGTCAGAATTGCACAGAATGGAGGGAGCAGGGAAGGGAATTAGGACATGGAATAGCATGAGGTAGAAAGTCACATAGTTGATAGAATAGAGAAACAAACTAGTAAACGGATACGTGATATAAAAGTGATATAAAGTGACCAAGTTGCGTGTTTGGGAGTGGTAGTATAGGACACCCACTCTTATCTACAACTCTTTCTCCATACAAAAGCCAGTTGTTCCAGTCAGCTGTCCGTAGGCTAGAAGAACTTTGGAGAGTCTGATTGCAGAGCTCATGCCTGATCTTGCCCTCAGGAAGCGCACACATACACAAACATGAGGAGAAAAGGAAAGAGAAAGGAACAGGGAGGGAGCTGAAGAGCATAAAGTGAGCAGTAAACACTGATAAGCTTAGTGCACTTTACAATCCACAAACATCCACATAATAGGTTAATAAGTTGCTTTGTTTCTCTAATGTCACAAAGACAAAATACACAAATATGTATGTAAGCAAATGTGGGGCAGAGCCACTTTTTCTCTGTTTGCTGTTTATAGTCCTTCCTGTTCACCATTCCTACGTGATGTTGTCATGTTAACACTTTGAGCTCTACGTCTAGTCCTCTCATGCTTGTGAAACATTTTCTGTTGAACTGTGAGTAATGGCTAACAGACAGCCATGACAGAAGTTCCTGCAGCTTCTCAGTATTAATCAGTCCTACCGGATTGTTAGGACTGAGTCAGCAGCTCAGCTAATGATTCTGCATGATTATGGTAAATGGTAAATGGCCTGTATTTGTATTTGTATGGACTTTTTTTTCTTACTTTTGTTCTGTAAGCATAGTATTGTTCTTCCCACAAAGCCATCTTCAGTCCTTAGAGCTTATTGTGTTTTAACAGAGATCACCTGTGGCCATATAACAATATTGGTGGTGGGGGGTATCAACATTTGGAGAAATGTTGAAATTTTCCCAAATTTCCAAATAAGCACGTTAGTCTCTTTGGGGAAGTATTCACAGTTGCCTCGTGGTCCCCTAGTGGGTGTATGGGGAACAGTGTGTTGTGGGAATCTCCATACATTGCCCAGAGTGTATTTATACACCGACTCATTTATGGACGTCACAAAGAGATTTCTCCTCTGTTGAGTTTCTTGTTGTCATTCAATTCCTATCTCTCCAAATACATGTTTATAAGTCTCAGGGGGCCTAGGGGTGCCTGTGAGGGGCTAGTTAAGGAACATGGCATGCTAATGGTTTGGAAACGATATGAATAGAGGCGCGACTGGAAGGCAGCCATAGCTGAAATGACAAACATACACACAAGCAGCCTTATTGTGCCTTCCCCTCACGTTCTACTTCACGTGCTCATTCTCACATCTGTGTGTAATTATATTTTGTTTGGGCTACTCGTGTTACACCCAAATAAATGTAACTTGGCTAAAATCCAGAATGAATACGGCTCCTTTATTATCCAAACATCACTCCCATTCATCCTCATGCCACACCTTTTTTCTTTTGCTGTTTGGTATTGGTGCCGTGTCTGTTACATTTTTTAAAAAAGCTTTTGTTGCGCCCCCTTTATGTTGCATAAAGCTTGATGGTGAGGGACCGTGTCTGGATGTGGGTATAAATATTGTTTCTTTATTTAGAGATCTACTGAACTCTCTGCCCTAAATTTTGTCCCGTTTTAGAGTTTACCTTTAACACCTCGTCCCGTTTTTTCTTTGCCTGCAGGACCTGCCCTGCCTTGATGACATCTCCACAAACTCTCTGTTCTCCTCTCCGACTGACTCACTGTCGGAGTATGCTGATACCCAGTCCTTCATCAATGCAGAGAACCTGGACACAGTGCCCACAATCTGGGACGTCAGCACTAGTACCACCACACCAGCACAGAGCCAGTTAGAGGTCAGTAACAAGCACTCGCTCACATGTCATTACCAGAAAAACTGGTTACCACACCTTTACCTCTTACAGATATGATATGCAACAGACTTGTTTGCCTCAGCATACGTATGTCTTCACTGGGGGAAGTTGGCATCGAATAACAAACAGTAGCTAAGGGTTATATTGTCCATTGTATCCCGTAAACACTAGTGCTTTCCTGCCTTACGACTGCGTCTGCAGCCTGGCGGTGAAGTGGTTAGCACTGTCACCTCCAGTTTCCTCCCACATTCCAAAGACATCCATGTGAGGTTAATTGGTGAGTCTAAATTAGCTGGAGCTGTGGATGTGAGATAGATAAAGCGCTGTTTTAATGGGTGAATGTGGCTTGTAGTGTAAAGTACTTGGAGCATAATATAATGTTGATTTAGTGTTCCACTCTAAGTTGGGATTTTCATGTTGTGGCTGTGCACAAGTCCATTCTTATGAAGTATAAGCTGTGAATTAAAAACTTCTAAGCAGCAGACACAGCTCTCATATAGTAACTGTGCAGCATATCTTTTGGTGCATATCTACTGTCTTTCTTATCTAATATCATTATCATCTTTCTGTGCTGTTAGCACACCATTTTACCACCTACCTAGCTACCAGTACGTTTGTTAATGTGTAGTTTTTTGCGTTTAATTCATTGTACAGTGAAACCTTCAACTACGCACCGATGTGATGGTATTTAATCTCACATATTTAAGCCGTTAAACCTCTGAGCACTGGTGGAAATGACACAGTTATTTTATTCATATTGAATTCTTATTACATATAGCAGGAGAGTCATTTGGTGCCGAGGTTGAACAATGGTTTTCCCAGTTGATTTTACGGTTTACGCTGTTGCTGTTTGCAATGACCAGTGTCTCGTCTTTTCATTCAGGAATTATGTTTGTATCCATTAGATAAAATTTGTTGTTGTTAAACATTTCTCTTTGGTCATTACATTTTTTAACTGTTTTCTCTGTTGTAGACAAATTAGGAGTATGCATGCACTTTCATGCTCTCTAAATCAGTGTCCCGAGGAAAGCAACTTTGTTTTCAATAGTTGTTCCTCTAGCCTGCAGTTTCATTCCTGTTAAGCTCTCTTTGAATTAGATGGGTCCGTGGATATCTTTTTGATATGATCAGAGTACATTTATTTTCCCTGCTTTCTGAAAGCCTTTTTATTTTTTTCCTTTTCATTCTGCCCTCATTTCGTTCATTATATTTCCCAGACTATATTTCCCATGCCTTTATCTTCCTTTCATTGTTGTTGTTGTCATTGCTGGCTTTTCACTGCCAGTCAAATAAAATGCATTTTGTTTAGTGCAGCTTTAGGAGAGTGCCCCATCGCTCTCGTGCACATGCATATAGACACAAATGCACAGGCAGATTACTCTCGACTTTCTTTGCTTTAATCCTTCTTAGGCACAGTGTTTTATTTGAGTTTGTATTTCTTTATTTTATGTTTTTTTGACAGCAGAATGGCACCAGCAGGTTTCAAGGCTTGGCAAGTTTGGAGGATATATCTGCTATTATCAGCACCCCACCTTTAGGAGGATTCCAGGTAGTCACGTTAACCTCTCCAGTCTGATGTTAAAGTTAAACTCCTTGAGCTTACTCATCAGTAATCATATATGGGAATCATATATAAAATATAGATTATGTTTTAGGTCTTATTTGCAGCAGCTGCAGCAGTTCACTCAAAAAATATGCCCAAAATCCTGTCTTGAAGTAATTTGATTTCCATGTAATTCCATTGTGTTATATTAGTTCAATGTAAAACACTAAATTTAATGGAATCTGGTCCAATTAAATTTAATTGATTCGTATATGTTTAGTTAATACCCAGCATATTTCCCTTACTGATTCATTATTTGAATAAATAAACATTAGATTTTTACATATTTCAGTTGCAATTCATTTTTTTGAGTGCATCTTTTAGATGTTTTACACTGAAAACTTAACATGGCTCTCATCTGGGGGTCCCGTTGAATTTAGCAAAACTTCATAAGGTAAATTGTAATGCTCCTGTCTACCATCTGTATTACCACAGGTGACAAAAGCATGGCGGCATATTGTACATGCCACAAATGTACATTACATAAAAAACAGAGATTACTTTGACAGGAAAAGAGGCATTGTAATATTCAGCTGACTGTCAAAAAGAGGTCCTCTCCGTTTCCACTCTCTCTGTCTTTTGTCTGCTTGACTACATTTTTCAAATCTCTCAATTCAATCTCCTTTAATTGGCTTCATGCATTTTATTCACTTGTTATTTTGCTAATTTTCTGGTTAATATTCCTTCTTAAGGAACTTTTCCAGTGTGCATTATCGTCATACTAACTGCTCACCTACTTCTAAATTTCAGCAGTTTTCTCTCTCCTAACTTGTCTTCACCTAAGCTGAAACAACAAAATATTATTCCCAAATGCAACGCTTGCTGTTGTGATTACATTACTGAAGTCTCTGTGGTGCTTCCAGCCTCAGACAACCCAGGCAGCAACAGAAGAGGAAGAGGAGGCCGAGGAAGAAGAAGCAGAGGAACTGGGACATGTAGACACATACGCTGAGTACAAACCTTCCAAATGTAGGCCACTTGAATGAACTTCAACATCAGTTCACCCATTAATTTGTCTGCCTTTTTCCCCCTAATACAACATGACACTCAGTTTATGGTTAACATGTTTTTTTTCCTCTTCTCTTCAGCCACTATAGGAATTTCTCATCCTGACATAGTGGTGGAAACAAACACTCTATCCAGTGTCCCTCCTCCTGACATCACATACACTCTGTCCATCCCCGAGTCAACTATTAAAAATGGTCTGCTGTCTGCTCTGCAGCTAGAGGCTATCATATACGCCTGCCAGGTACACATACCAGCACACAATACATGAAGCACTTTTAATGGCGTGACTCTGGAGGCATATTGATCATCATTCGTTCCTTATGCACCCTCAGCAACATGAGGTGATCCTCCAGAACAAGCAGAGGGCCGGCTTTCTGATCGGAGATGGGGCAGGGGTCGGAAAGGGACGCACTGTGGCAGGAATCATCCTGGAGAACTACCTTAAGGGAAGAAAAAAAGCACTATGGTAAGAGTGATAAACATGCTACAACAGATGGGCCAGTAAGAGGCCTGTCTGCATAGTCTGCCGTTTTAATTAAAGCACTCTTAGCAATTTTCAGAAAACGGAAAGACTACGTGAGTTATTTGGTGACCTTTTCTTGACTTCTTCATTACAAAATCACATGAACAGTTTTGGTAAAGTCATAGGGCATTTGAAATCGGCCTACGGAAAATATTTATAATGTGAGCTCGGTGTAATTTCAAAACTATATAAGGGAGTTCAGAAGGTTAAACTGGAGACAGAAATTACTTTCATTTGGATTCCTACATTCAGTTTCTACCAATATTAAGACCAAACATCTCCTTTTATCAGTAAATGTGAGCTTCTAGAAAAGCAATGCAAAGTAGGATTTGTATGAAACTAGAGAATGTTAAGAGTCACCTGTTCCATGAGGCCTCAAAAGGTTAGAGTCAAGAAAAACACTTCTGAGGGGAAAAAAGGACATGACTAATGCGGGCTATGATTAAAAAATAGATCGATTTTCTGATTGGGATTTTTGTCCACCTGCATGATATATCCTGTTTATGCACAGTAGATTTACTGTATGTCAAAGTCGGCTAATTTCCCCTGTCTTTTCCCTCAGGTTCAGCATATCCAATGACCTGAAATTTGATGCAGAGAGAGATCTCAAAGACATAGATGCACCGACTATTCCTGTGCATGCTTTAAACAAGGTGAGTTCAGGTGGAATTTGTGGGTCAAACTGAGAAAATTAGAACAGTTGTTATGTGTGCATGAGCGCAATCGGTGAAGTAGAGCGAAGCACTATTGTGACTTTTTTAATATTTGTTCTGTTCTAACAGATAAAGTACGGTGACACAGCTACCTCAGAAGGAGTCTTGTTTGCAACTTACTCTGCACTGATTGGAGAAAGCCAAGCAGGAGGGCAGCTTCGGACGAGGATCAAACAGATCCTGGATTGGTGCAAACCAGAATTTGATGGAGTTGTATCCTTTAATTTTAATGCCATATTCTTTGTCAATCTAACATAAGCTGTCCTTCGATATGTTGTTCCACATGATTTTCTGACTTAATTTTAACAACCACACATTCAGCAGTGGTTTTTGGTATTTTTTGTCCTTGACTTTGCATCAATATAGATTATTTTTGATGAATGCCACAAAGCCAAGAATGCCACATCTACAAAGATGGGCAAAGCAGTTCTTGACCTGCAAAGCAAGCTGCCGCATGCCAGGGTGGTGTATGCCAGTGCCACAGGTAAGCTAACACACAAATAAACATTCTCGGGCAGGAGAAAAAATACAATAGTAGACTTTAAATCATCGATTTCTGTCATGTCTGTTCCAGGTGCCTCTGAGCCAAAGAACATGATTTATATGAGCCGACTAGGAATTTGGGGTGAGGGCACACCCTTCCGAACCTTTGATGACTTCCTGCATTCCATTGAGAAGAGGTTTGTGGGATGAATTTCACTCTGAAGTTTTTATGTTTTTCAATCATGTGGATCTGTATCTTCAAATTACTGGAACATTCCTTACAGTCAGATTGTGGGAACGGCTGTTGACCAATGATTAAGTTATGTTGAATTATTTATTTGTGTACAGAGGTGTCGGGGCCATGGAGATTGTGGCCATGGACATGAAAGTGAGTGGGATGTACATTGCCAGACAGCTGAGCTTCTCTGGGGTGTCTTTCCGCATTGAAGAGATCGGGCTGGACGGTGACTTCAAAGAGGTCTATAATAAAGCTGCCAAACTGGTGAGGAAATTCAGTGACAGCGTCTGCTGTATTTATATGTTCTTATCTTATTTGAGAAAACTGACAAAAATTGAAACTGAGAATTCGCGTCTGGAATCTGTTTCTAGTGGGCCGAGGCGTTGAAAACGTTCATGCAGGCAGCTGATGAGCTGGGCATGGTCAGCAGGAAGTCTCTTTGGGGGCAGTTCTGGTCGTCTCACCAGCGATTCTTTAAATATCTCTGTATCGCTGCCAAGGTCCGCTCCTTGGTGGAGCTGGCCCAGAAAGAGCTGGAGGCCGGAAAGGTGAGCATAGCACACTGTTGAACTTTGAGTGCATAGATTGTATATGTAAGAGTGCTAATTTGAAACATAGTTTAGTCAGTTGTGTGGGGGGTTTCAGTTCTCTGTGAACAAGCTGGTTTGATTTTGCTTTAGTTGTTCAGGAATTCCACATGGATTTTTGTAATATTTTCCATCGTGATTAGCAGAAGTGAGTCCTAGTAGAAGTTTACTTTAGGTAACACGGCTGGGTCATTGATGTGCGTTTGTGTGTTCTCCACTGCAGTGCATCGTTATTGGACTCCAGTCTACTGGAGAATCGCGCACCAGAGAAGTCTTGGATGAAAATGACGGGCATCTGGACAGATTTGTTTCTGCAGCCGAGTAAGAGAGTATTTCGTCTGTTCGCTTCTGTGTTTCTGTGGTGATGGCTACATATGAAAAAAAAAGACTGCCTGTATCTGAGTTGCAGCTCTTTTAAAACTGAATGCCGAGCCATAGGTGATAACTTTGACACTATTTGAAAGAGTGATTTTCTGCTTGCTGAAAACTATAGTCACAGGTGTCTTCTGTTTCGTTTTCTTGATACACCAAGCTGTCAAATAACAAGAAAGTTTCAAGAAGGACTTTGTCATGACTACATATAGTCATACAGGTCATGTGACATTCTTCACCAGTCAAAGCAGACAACCTTTTATTAGCTGCTAATTGACCAATGACTCATTTGTGAAAAAGAAGAAAAGGAAGTTATAAGGACTTGAACTTGGTTGACCTTAGGTCTGTCACAGCAGACATGCCTTAAAGTCTGAGTGTATTAGTTCACGTTTTCATCTGCCTATCAATACCTGGCACTCATAATTAGGTCAGATCAGGAATACTTGTAATGTCTAATTGCCGCAACAGCCCTAATGTGTTGTGGTTGCTTTGCTGTCAGTTTTAAAGTCTGTTATTCTGCTCTTCTTTGCTCCAGGGGAGTATTCCAGTCTCTTGTAACAAAGCATTTCCCTTCAGAGAAGCAAAGCAGGGAAAAAGCTCCAAGTAACAAGAGAAAACGTAAGTGAATATGAAGATTTAATACAACACTGTAGGATGTTCACCCCTAAATGCTGTCTTTTACAATTATTTCATGTACCAAGTGTTCAGTGGACATTTCTATAGTTTGTGTAGCAGTAAAATTGCTCATGTTGTGATTTATAAGTGTATTTGGTGTATTTAGCCTAGCAGCTGGTACTATTTATTCTCAGTTAAAGACATATTTTTTAATCCTATGTCTATTATTGGCCTCTTTTGTGTCGCTTTTGCTAACTCCAATCTCATGCGGTTTAACTAACAATCAGGGAAACCCAGAGGTCGCCAGCCCAAAGTACCCAAGCACAGTATAGAGAACAGCGTTGTGATCAACATCACCGATGACAGCAGTAGTGACTCCGATGGCATAGACACAGACTCCAACTCTTCACCAGACTCCCTGCTAGATAATGACGATGTCATCTTTGTGAACCAGACTAGCTACCAGACAGGTAGGCACCATTTCTTTTTTTTGTCCTTCAGCTTGTGTTGTCAGTAACAGTGATACACTGGAAGGTGCTTGTCATTCAAACAGATGCACATCTACTTGATAGCTGCCACTGTAGCCTCACATACCCTGCTATTTTTTATAACTCAACCAGCAAGGGATATATTGTTAATATCTTCCTCTGATTTGTATTTACAGCCAGAATAGAGGAAATGAAGCAGGACCTCCTCAACAAAATAGCAGAACTGGGAAAAGAACTACCTCTCAACACATTGGATGAGCTCATTGACAAGTTTGGTGGACCAGATAAAGTCTCTGAGGTATGACCCTCAACTACAAGCTAACCAGCAGCATCACCTGTCACCTTGACATGTGCAGCTGATGTATATTAACCCCTTTTCTCTCCAGATGACTGGTCGTAAGGGTCGTGTGGTGCGGCGGCCTGACGGCACCGTGCGTTATGAGTCACGAGCTGAGCAAGGGCTTACGATTGACCACATTAATCTCAAGGAGAAAGATCGCTTCATGAGTGGAGAGAAGGTTAGATATTTTACAGTACAAAAAAATGAATCACTGTTTTCATGACTCGAAGGGCTTCAGATCAGATTTCACCAAACAGTGAAATGCTTTAAAAACATTGTTCAATAAGACCTTTCTCCACCAATAAACAAAAACCTGTTTCCTGTAGTTGGTGGCCATCATCTCAGAAGCAGCGAGCTCTGGGATTTCCCTTCAGGCAGACAAGAGAGTGAAAAACCAGAGACGCAGGGTTCACATGACCCTGGAGCTGCCTTGGAGCGCAGACAGGGCTATTCAGCAGTTCGGTAAGTCAGGAAATGTAATCTAACAAAGAGGCTTTAAAAGTTAAAGAGGAGTACATGATTAGAAATAAAAGAAAAGGGCATTTTTTGTGTTATTAACTTACATAAGGATGTCGGGAACCTTTTTTAGACTGAATTTTTGACCTGTCAATATAGTCTGTCTGGTTAAGTTTGTGTCAGACTTCACATAATGGCTTGAATAAAGTTTTTCATCAGTGGTTAACTTTGTCAATGACATAAGTCTTTTTTTTTTCTGTTGATGAGTGATGTAACCAGTTAAAAGGCTATAAGGCACACTGGACTTATTTTCCTCTTCATCGTAGTTACATCAGCTTTCTATTCCTTACTTCCTTTTAAATTTACCCCTGTGACAAGCAGCAGCATTGAGGTGAAAGGTTGAAAGAGCTTTAGAAGAAAGAGAAGAAATGTGAAGAAGTGTTTTATGTGTTATTTTCATATTGCGATATTCAAATTGAGACAAATGTCTCGCTGAAGGTTTGTTGGTAGATAGAAGCTGTGGTTTCTTTCAGTTACTCTACTTGTGTGGGCTGAACATTTGACCTTTAAAGGTGTTACAGCTGCGAATCTATTTGTAATTAACACCACAAACCCGATCAGTATTTGATTTTTTTATATACGTAAATGCCAAAGCAGAGCACTAAACTAAATAAGGTCATCAATTTTCTGCTTAAACCACCTCAGTGATTCTTCAGGCGGACTAAGTTTCTCATACCGAGAAGCTTAGTCTGACACTTACATATACACACACATACTGTACAAACACAGACATGCTTATTTACTCATAAGAGGTTCTATGGAAGTTGAAGGGACTTCCTTAGAACAATCTTGTGTAAAGAGTTTTTGTTTTCATTTTTAGGTGGGAGGATCTGAGTGTCAAGATCAGATTTCAGTCATATGACTGGAGATCTTATCATCTCACCAATAATGTCCTCTTCATACTTTTCAGTTTCTAATTTATTGTTTCTAATCGCACCTCACTAGTGTACTGTACTAACATATAACTTGTGTGTGTGTTATTTTATTTACATTTATGGGTGTTTCATAGTTAGTTGAGATTGGCACAGCCTGTAACATAAAAATGAGCTGTTGTAAACCAAACGTCATCACAAAAATGTACAATACCTGATTTCTCCTACACATAGCAACATATCTTGCTTGTTTTATTTATCTGTATAAAGGTTTTACAGGATGTTCATTAGCAGTACAACGCTTATCTGTAAAGTTAAAGATTTGAGATTGAAGGATTTAACAGTCAGACAGTAGTCTTAATATCTTTAAATGTTTTGCATGTACAAAAAATGTCTTATTGCTATTTTATTCTCATCGTTCCAGGTCGGACTCATCGGTCCAATCAGGTGACAGCCCCTGAGTACATCTTTCTCATCTCAGAGTTGGCTGGGGAGAGACGTTTTGCCTCCATTGTGGCTAAGAGACTAGAGAGTCTGGTAAATATGAACAGTCTTTCAGTTGTGTGTGGGTTGGTGTTGCATTTGCTGTTGTTATTTTGCACAATTATCTTGAAGTGTCTCTCAGGGGGAAATAGCTGTTTATATGTTGTTGTCTTATGGAGTGTGAGAAGAACTGTTTCAGTGTAAACAGAGACGATCTGAGTTATGTGTTTATCGATCGGAGTGCTCCGGGCTGTTCGTGACTCCGCCGTTCATTTCTTAAACCTGCCCTCACCCTCTGTCCTTCCTGTTGTGTGGGATACTCCCTAGTCTTAAAGCGCTCCATAGTCTTCTTTATTGTTGGTTCCCTTGATGTTATATCAACTTTTCTCCACAAACCTCAAGAGATTCTGGGTCTTTCCCTTCTCCAGCTCAGTAACGGAAAACTGAACAAGCAGAAAAAGCAAAAAGAGGTTGTCTGGATAATTTATAAGTGTAGCTATTTTCCGTAATTATCGATGCATTTCTGCACTAGCAGCCATTTATTTCCATAGTGACACAGCATGACAGTTCTTTTGGGAAAAGGGCAGAGAGGGTGTAGGGGATGGTGGTTACAGGAAGTCATTCCTGCATTTGCCAGCTATGTGTGGTAAATCTGTATCAAGAATATGGCACGTGGTCTGCCTGCCTGCCTGCCTGCTTGAACTTGATACAGCTCCAGTGCACACATTTCAGTCGAACTGAACAGCTGAACACCTTTGCAACAGTCTGACTCCAGATCAGCAGTCAAATCATATTTGGCTAAAACATTCATTTGTTTTGGTATCTTAAGGTTTTTGCCTGTGTGAGCAGAGCTAGCAGCTGGCTTTAAGACTGATCCACTGTTGACTTTGTCTAAATTTTCTGTTAACTTTGTTGCCTACTTCCATCACACGTTGGACTCGCTGCACACTCGGTCTCTTTGCAAAATGTTGTTTGAAGATTAACTGAACCACAATATCATGTCAGCACGTTGCACATAGAAAACGTTTGTTTTCACACCTGAACCTCGTGGGTTTCCTTTGACACGTTTGGGCCAAGAGCGGGCTCTGCATCCTCATGCATTTACACTAGTGTGTGTGTGCGTGTGTCCTTATTTCAGTGTTTTTGGGGTTTGTTTGGGTTTTTTTCCTCCGTGTTATATGCTCCACACCCATCACTGGTGCATTGTAGAATCACCTTTTAACTATATATTAACTGAATTGATGGATATGTCAGATAAGCAACAACTGGGTATTTTTATAGTTGTTGTTTTTGGGGGTTTTTTCAAATTTTTCAAGTTACTACAGCAGCTGAGCTTTGAAATCAGACATTTCTGGCTTAAAACACTACAAATCCAGAGTAAATTGAAATTGCAAGGCATTATTTTCCAATATTATTTCTGCACAGTAGAATTGCACTAAACAGTGAAGACAGATTTCATAACTTCCTCTGACAGTTTCACACCAGCAGCACCGACTCTGGTTCTGTTAGCGTGACTGCTGATGATGTAAATGTAATATTTTAGTAATAGTAATAATAGTATATTGATTTGATAGTAATACTGTTTGTAATCCACTGTGCAGGGTGCATTAACCCATGGAGACAGAAGAGCCACAGAAACCAGAGACCTGAGCAGATACAACTTTGAGAACAAGGTATGCAAACCTAAGAAGCTTTTAAAATTGTACCCAACCTTTGTATCTAAAATGTTTTGTGCTCTTAATTTGAGGTGTATGGAGTTTGTCTTGCTTTTAGCATTTTATAGCATATTTTATGTAAACACTTAATCTGCAGTGCTTAAAAAGCCTTATGAGATCATCTGTCTTTACTAATGTCACCTTACTTCTTTTTTGCAGTACGGTACCAAGGCTCTGGATAAAATTACCAAAGCAATTGTTGGCTTCATAGATAACAAGGTGCCCCCTCCCAAAGGCTACCCAGGGGGTGATTCCATGTTCTTCAGAGGTATGTTCATATTTTGGTTCAGTGTAAGCAGAGAATATCATCAGCAAATGAAAGTTTAGTGCAGCTGTAGAAAAACGGTTCTGTTTTTTGTTTTTCACTTCCAGACATGAAAGCTGGAATGGTTGATGTTGGGATTTTATGTAAGGAGCCCCGCATTGGAAACAACAATGAGAAAGGTAGAGTATACGGACAGATTTCTTTCTCTGTATTTGGTATTTGAGATGAATAAACAAAATTTGAAGTCAATTGCTTGTTTGTTTTTCTCAGACTGCAGCATTACAAAGTTCCTAAATCGCATCCTGGGTCTGGAGGTCCACAAACAGAACCATCTCTTCCAATACTTCACTGACAACTTTGACTATCTCATAGAGAAGGATAAAAAGGAGGGCAAATATGACATGGGAATCCTAGGTATGGAGATCAAGTGTAATTCTAAAATAGAAGGATGTCAATGAATTCATTCAGCAGCTGCAAATGTTCATCACTTTCTTCTACTCTGTTGCTGACAGACCTTGCCCCAGGTAACGATGAGATTTATGAGGAGACACAGGAAACTTTCTTGACGGCTGGAAATCCTCAGGATGGCCAGGTTGTTCTGTATAAGGTAGGCTTGCATAACTTGATTTCAGGTCTACAAGTATACATTTCTTTGGAGTAGAGCATATGCAATGTTAAATGTGTCGATGACAGTGAAGTTGCATACAGCAGGATTAGAAAAGTATTTACTTCCTGCAGATAACCACAGCAGTACAGTGGCTTATTTGTGAACGGCCAGGCAGAAGTGTTGTTTGATATGGCATTATCAGTAACATATTCAAAACAGTGATGTGCCTGCAGCATCTGCAAAGTAACAGCAAACTATATAAAACATGTAAACTATGACTACACAGGAGAAGGCCTAGCTATGTAATATATATTAGGCCTATGTTAGGTAGTGTTGCCCACAATGGCAATGCTATGCTATGCTACTTATCTTTTTGATGCTCTTGCAATTTAATGATAATTTATTGTATGTATTAATATCAAAGTTAGAGCACCAGACCTTACAATTTTTCAAATAATATTATTAAATTGCAAACACAGAGTACATTATAAATATCACTGAGAGTCAGTTCATTTAGATTTTTTGACAATACTTGAACGGGTACAATTAAATAAGTTCCTCATAACGTGCAGTCCCCCAGGTAACTCAAGCAACTACCTCTGTAGTTAAGAGCTTGGATTGATGTCATAGTGCCAGCGGTAAGACTGTGATCACGCAGGTTTGGCCCTGGAGCTATGGAGCCTATGTAGATACTAGCAGGTGGCACAGGATAATTACTGGTATCCTCTGCTTTTAGCTTTTGGCTGCAGGCTAACCTACAGTTGATGTTTCAAAGTTGGCAGCCACTCAGGACTCCTGCACAAGAAAACCAGTTTACCCAGTATAAAGGGCGTATTTCATACATACATTAAAGTGGTTGTATTCATGTATTTATAGATATTAATAGTTTCTGAAGTCATACCAGCAGTGTGTAGGTGTGGGGCAGTTTGACTCCCTCTCTTTCACAGCACATGCTTTAGACTCTGATCTTTTTCCTCCTACAGATCAGTGTGGACAGGGGCATGCCCTGGGATGAGGCCTACAAGAAATCACTGAACCTCAGCGGCCATGATGAGGGATTCTACCTGTCTATGAAGGTGAGTTCACGTTATGATAAACAGTTTAACTAACTTTGTCTCTTTGACAGTGCAAAAAAAAAAACAACACTCTCTGTGGCCTCTGTTCACAGCTTCGAGGTAACTATCCATGTGTGCTGCTAGCTGAGCAAGGAAGAGGGAAGAACTTTGTGGTCTATAAGCCCAACATCGGCAAGCAGACTCACCCTGAGAGTCTGGAAAAACTGCACCAAAAGTACAGAAAGGTAAGAGTTTCACAGTCTATTAGTTCTGTCTTTGTATTGGTTTTGTGTTACATTTGAGTCTTTTGATTTTTTCCCCCCTCAATTTGGCATTAAAATGCATCTTTTTTCATTTCTGAAAATGGGGAACATTGGGAAAACACAAAGTCGGACATTTTCTGGACCAAGTGTTCCTCTGTCATTGCTCCGGGTGTATATTTATATATATTCGGTCTCTGCTGCCACCTTGTGGACATTTAGGTGTGCTGACCAGATAAGGCTTAATGCTCTCCAAAGACAAAGTGTGGCAACATTTTACAGACTTAAAACCTTTAATGTTATATATTAATAGTAAATTTAAAGAGTGAGCTCTTATTTTCTTTACAGTTCTGTTGTTTATTAAGGCTATAGCTGTTTCCCTTCCCTGCTTTAAAACTGCTAATCATTGACCTTTCACCATAAGCCCATTGAAAATAACTTGTTTTTCCCCTTTGACACAATTATTGTTTTAAATGAGAAAAGGGTGTAGTTTGTGCTTTGGTTTGAACTTGAAAATCTCACTTCTGCATTGGTAAAAATATGTAATGAGTGACTACTTGGCTGACTTTTAGGCTTTTGCATTTCTTCCTTTTTTTTAGGTGACCCCTGAGGAAGCCAGGGACTGCTGGGAGAACCAGTTCACCTTCTCCTTCAAGAAATGCAGTCACGCTAACTGGTAAGCAGGAATCCACAATGTCCCTTAGGATTAATGAATCCTATCAGGCTGGTAATTATTAGGATTCAGTCAATGGTTTTTAAATCAAATGCCATTCCCAAGAGCTAGCCACGAAGAAATTACCTCCAAATCTCACATCTTGTACCTTAGCTTGCCATACAGTCACACTAAAAGAGTGATTTATGATGTGTTTTCACCATTTCTTCTTTGCTCTCTCTGCAGGAATGGGAAGTGTAAGAAAATTGAGGAAGGCCAGGAGTGTCTGCAGGGCATGCGCCTCCGTCAGTATCACATGCTGTGTGGAGCTCTGTTACGAGTGTGGAAGCGCGTCTCTGATGTGGTGTCTGACATCACCAACAGCAGCATCCTGCAGATTGTCCGCCTTAAAACAAAGCAGCATAACAAACAAGTCGGTTAGTATCTCTGACTGCCTGAAGTGAAGTGCAGTTTGAGGACAGCTTCTTCACTGTTCTTTTAATCCCTAAACATCTAGCTCAGAATTTAAAATGTGAATTTTATTGACCCCGATGTTGTTTTGATGGTAAGATGTGGTGCTGCTGTCCAAGTGCTGACACATCATTATCTAAAATTGAGGAAATGAAAAAGTTCCATATTTTCCTTATTCGTTTCCGCCGAGCTCCTGTGCGCATTACGTTAACGCTGACCCACACAGGACGTGTCGCAATTCACCTCAAGATCCATGAAAACACACTCGTGATTATTGTCTCTCTACACCGCACATATATCTTTAGTTTCTAAGTTGTTCCTGTCTGATTTTTCTTATTTGGCCATTCATTTGAAGAAAATGAATAGCATGACGTTATAATCAGCTGCCTGTGTCATGTCACATATGGACTTGGACTGCAGTCTGCTCTGCAACCGTGGCAAGCTCAGCCTACTAGCAGATGCAGTAGTTCTCTCTCTGCTGCAGCCTTTCTGCTTAGTAGTGTGGAAGCAATGAATGCACATTAAAGTACACATTACCTTTATGCTGTCTTATTTACTATACTTAGTGATGCATGTGCTGTGATATCCAGCCATCTGACTTCTCAACCATCCAGGTGACAGTGGGCATAAGAGTCGTCAGTCAATCACAGGACTGATGCATAGAGATGGACAATCATTCTCATTAATTAATACAGATTAATTAATGTCCTGTTGTTATTAGGGCTGGGCCATATCATACCGTTCACGGTAATACGGTATAATGTTGGGCAACGATAAGAAAATGAAATATCGCGATAGATTATGGGTAAAACGCACATGCACAGTGCCTTTGTTTTCATACGCACATGGCAGAAAAAGCATGGCGGCGACGGAGAATGAGGGACGAAAGCGGGTCGTTGAATGAAACGGATGAACCAGAATTGTTTTGTAAAAATGCTGCAACTTCAGTGGTGTGGAACTGGTTTAGCTTACGTCCGTCAGATACACAACAAAGCACTATTTTTGGTAGCGCATGCTAGCGGGCCGTCGTTATTACCGTGTTTTTTGGAAAATACGGCACACTTAAAATCAATCCTTTGATTTTTCTGAAAATCGACAGTGCCCCTTATAATCCCGTGTGTCTTATGTATGAATTCTGGTTGTGTTTCCTGACCTCGAAACGATTTTATGTTTACACGGCGCTCGAAAATCTGTCAAATGTTTTAGTACGACTTTTCTAAGCTATGAACCCGCACCGCTTGATGGATTGTTGGAGCATTACGGCTATCGTAGGCAGGAGCCTCGTGGAGTGATACGTACTGTGCTTCAGCATAATATTACTGTATTGTGTGTGTATAACCTCTTTTTAAGTTTTGTGGATATTATACATGGTTATGCTGAGGATATGTCGGCCAATTTCCACTGGAAATGCCTTTTGGTTAAACTGTCAGCGAGGAATTTGCACTGTAAAATTTTTATATAACTTTAATGCACATAAAAACAGCTGCTTGTTTAAGTGAAAATACATAGTTTTTTTTTTTTTGCACTAATAAAGTTGTGGAGATGCAAAGTATTTTGTCTAGAGTCAGTTATATTGTCAGTTATATCATTATCGCAAATTTTCAAATGTATATCGTGATAAATATTTTTGGTCATATTGCCCTGCTCTAGTTGTTATTGTAAAGCTGATAAAAGATTGAGGATTTATCTTACTGATAACTGTGTCATCTCTCTCAGGTATCAAGATCCCAGAGAACTGCGTTCCTCGCGTACGGGACGAGCTGCTGCAGATGGATGACGAGGTGAAGAAGAGGCGAAAAGAGAAAGAGCAGGCTGCTGAGAATGAGCGCAAGCGCAAGCTTGAGTACCTGCAGGGGCACAGACAGCTCGTGGAAAATCTAACCAACCACAAAACCATGCATACTCAGTCCCTCACTCAGCCTTTTGACCCAAGATTCCCACTCCAACACAGAATGCACCCCCAAGTCCAGCCCACCTTACCACACCTCAGTTCAGCCCTCTTGGCCTTACCGATAAATTCTAGCCAAACCCAGCAAAGGACCCATAACAGCTGGTCCAACAATCCGAGTTCCTTCTCCAACACCAACCAGAGCTCTCTGAACAGCTCAGTTAGCCTCAATCTCTCACCGTTTTACTCACCCGCCTACATGAACACTTTTCAACAAACGAAGAACCTGCCTCCTTCACTCCATCAGACCAAGCAGCCTTCCAGTTTGTCTTCCAAAAGTCCTTTCGACGATATCTTAGACCTTACCATGAGCTCTCCATCTCCCTCTCCAGACACCACAGAGGGCGGACTCAATCTGGACACTCTGACAAGCAACTCTACAGCGTTTGCAGAGGATTTTAATCTAGAGTCTCTCATCTCTCAGACTGCACCAAACGTCCAGCATGCTGCGCAAGTACAGCTGCCTCTCATGCTGCAGCAGCCTCTTCAGGCCTCGCAGCAGCAACAGCAGCAGCAGAACCACAACTTGCTGGCCAATAACCACCATGACTTATTAGATTATTTTGACATATCCCTTTCCCCTCAGATAGCCACACAGAAAGCCAGCCCTTCGTCTTCTACCTCCTCCTGCTCTTCCTCCACGTCCTCCACGTCTTCTGTGTCAAACAACATGGGTTCTCTCTTCTCCAACCCGTCGCCCAACTCTTTGTTTTCCAGCTCTTCCTCTCACTTCCCCCCAGCCTATCTCCTCGCTTCATCAGACTCTGGTCCCTTACCCAACGGCAACTGCAGCTCCGGCGCTCTTGACGTCCGCGAGGCTTTGAACAGCATGCTACAGGCCGGACCGGACCGCAAATCTGTCATTCAGTACAGGCCGCAAGAGTGAGAGCTCATCGGGCTCATCTGGACTTTATCTTTAGTTTTTTTCTTGTTGTTTTGTTTTTGTTATGTCTCTTAGAGCAGATGGTGTCTTGTTTGCTGCTGTCTTTGATCGCAACCTTGGACCTACTCCCTCTCCCCTCAGGGCCTATAGTCAAGTCACTGCCTGTCCTGCGTTGGGCTCACCCTTCTCTTTATCCATGTGTAGCGTTCACTTGCTTTAGGCTGTTGAGGTAACGACGGGCTCGATCAATATTCGATTTCTGCACCAAAGTGTGTCCTCCACGGTAAAAGGCAGCTGTTTAAAAATAAAAGGAGATGGGGGGGGGGGGGAGGAGGGGGAAAAAGAGGACGGGATAACTTTATTTTATCGAACATACGAGCTGTTGAGGTGCGGAAATCTCTAATAAACCTCCTGCTGCTGATTTTTCTCGAGGTATGATTGGTGAGTTGCTGGAAGCTCTAAATGCCTTTCACTAGTTAAAACCGCATCTTTAAACTTTGCTTTACTGTTACTACATTCACGGCTGTATGCAAGGCTTTGGTTTGAGTGAAACACGAGGTAGTCGAACTGGAAGACGCATGAAATCTTTTAGCTGATTAGCCATGAAATGCCTCAGATTTCCTTTTTTTTTTCCTTTCCCTTCTACGCACTCCCTCCTGTTTGTCTCCCTGCTTGTATGAACACTAGTGTGAGGAAAAAAGGGAGAGGATGAGCAGCCTGCTGTTGCAAACAGTGCCTTTGGAAAAAGTCTTTAAATGCAGTCTTTAAAATCCATGTAGCCTAATGTATAGATTTGTACTCTTGAGCGTTGGTTTCGATTTTAATTTAATACGGTGTATTTGTATGAAACTTTTGGGGCCCATGGTGAGTCAGGCAGTCGTCGTTTGTGTTACACTATGCTGGTGTTGGGTTTCAGGAAGGCGCCTCCTTTGAGCCTGCATGTGCTTGTGTGATTGTCTGTGTAGCTGTCCACAAACGTTTATCTACACCCCTTTCTCCCCTTTTAATTTCACTTGACGCCCATTTTTGTTTTGGAAATCCTCAGGAAAATCTTGTGTATTTTTTTTTTTTTATCTTTCTGTGTGGATGTGTCATTTTTTGACCAACACTGATACCCGAACCTGTTCACGGTCTCTAATTCTAAAGGATCACAAAGAATTTCTATTGTTCTGAAAAGAAAGCGCCCCCGTCTCTTTGCTAGTATCAGAGTAATTTATTGTTTCCTCTTGAGCACTGTTTTTCACATGAATTCAACCTATACTAAAAAATAAAACATCCAGTTTCCATTTGAGGCTCTAGAAAGCTTTTGAAAGATGCGTGTACATGTGTATGATAGTACATATTTAAAAACCTGTGAGGTCTGGCCATGTTTGTGTGATGCACTGTAGTTGGTTTGGGACAAAATGCGCAGAGGAGTTAAAGCGATCAAAAAGCAATAAAAACCATGTTATATGTTCGTTATGAAACAAACGCTTCAGTACTGTTTACGCTCAACAGGCAAAGCTTTTTGGTTACCTTTGCATGGTGTGAATCGTCTTTATTTCTATTATGCTTTGAAATATTTTAGTTAAATACATTTTAAATTCATTGTTATTAAAAAAAAAAGTTATTTGTTATTTATATTTAAGGGATATTTAGATTTTAGATACATTATCTTGCTTATTGTAATAGTTAAGGACATGTTTGGTCAGGGAAGTTACTCATTTTCAAGATTGCTATAAAACAAATTCTATTATTACCTGCCACCAAATAACATTGCACTGTTCTACTGCTGTACAGCGTCTGGATTTATTTCTGCTCGTTTTACTTTTGCTTTTCTCAAACGCAATTGTTTCTCCCACTCGTAGAGCTTTTTTTTCTCTTGTCAGGCCTTCAGTTTGCAGAGAGATACCAAAGTATTCCACAGGCACCCCTAAAGTTACTGGCTCTAAGATATCAGACATTTATCAATCTCAGGAAGAAACCTACAGGAGGCGTAACGTCAGGGCGTTAGCAGAAATATATCAGTTCCCCTTTTAAGGATGATGAAACTAATGAGTATTTGTGCTATTTTTTCTTAACTCTGTGCTGTGACTCTTGCTGTATTTATGTTTTAGACTTAATGTGATGGGTTTGTTGTTTGTCCTTGTGAAAATGTCAGTGGTTCTAAATATTTATGCCTTCTTAGGGCAAAGATCAAAGGCTGTTTCTTTTAAGAAACATTATTTTTCTGTGGACAGTTTTGTTTTTTTCTTCGAACCATGTTAACGCTGACCCGTTCTCCCGTCGACTCACACCTGGGTTATATTAAAACGTGCAATTAATCTGTCCAAGCCTTCGCCCCTCCCTGCTTCTGTGTTTAGGGTTTAGGATGACTGATTCGTTGTTTTTTTCTGTGTGCAGAATAATACTGCAGCTACCCTTCGTTTCACTTTTAATAATATTCGTCAGGCACATTCCCAGACACCAGTCTGCAAACGTTTTGCCTTTGATTTTGTTTTTATAGTCACGGAAATAAAGCTTTATGCATTTGAGGGATATGGACAGCAGTTTTTAGGAAAGAAAATTCTTCATTCGTTTAGTTAGGCCTGTAATCATTTTTATCATTTTGCACTAAGAATGGCATAATCAAGTTACTGTTCTCCTGTTGGTTTTGATTGAGCGTCGCACGCTTGATGTATTTCTGTTCTTCAGTGGATTGCTCTGTGTATACTTTAACCATCTTTCTTGTTTCTCCCACCAGTTGCATATATATAAATGTTATCACCTTCAAATAATTTATTGCTAACAAAACACAAAATGAAACAAAAAAAACATGCTACTGATTGTATGTATTTTTAAACAAAGCCTATTTTTCCTGTAAAAACAAAACTGTGTTCAGCACTTTTATTCTGGGTTGTGCTTTTGTTTTCTATATATTTATAATTTAGATCCAAATGTATATATTGTAAAATTTGTGCCTTTCAACTAATTCTTAAAAAAAATAAAAGTTTTCTACTTATTAAAGGAAGGACGATATAAAATTGCGGTCTTTGAAAACAGATTAAAAACTTGAAGATTGCTCAAACTGAGTGTCGTGTGTTCATTCTGTCTGTCGCCCGCGGGCTTGTTGTACAGTTTTTGCGCGGCATTGCTCCCCATTTTAAAAACATGGAGCTAAAAAAGGGAGCAGATTAACTCTGCAAATGTTTGTGTTCAGCAGGGGACCCCCCCCCCCCCTTTTTTTTCACTAAATATTAATATGATATTTTCTGCCAGTGGTGTGCAGCGGTATCATCAAACACGAGAATAATCGGATAAATGAATCACAACACACCAGATAACAGAGCCTCTGTGTAAACGCACCTGGTATTTCTTTCTGGGGAGAAATAGAGCACACTGTCTACTTTAAGCACCTTCTAATAAAACACATTTGTTGCCACGGGGAGGGCTGGTCTTAAAATGTGCAGGCCAAGGTTGCAATAATAGACTAAACTACAACTGGGGAAAGTGTATTATTGAAATCTTGCTCTGAAAGAATTGAAGGAAACGCTTGATCATCACAGTATCCTGCAAACTCAGCCCAACAGTGGGCAGTTTAGTTTCAGTCATTCAGTGTGTTTGATCAAACTTTCAAAACGAGCAGCATTTTGTATTTGTTTTTAATTATTTATTCCTACACAGCTTTCATAAAAACATTGATCATATTTTAAAAAGCAGCACCTTCTGGACTTTTCCAATGCTTCCCCTGACAAAGGTCGATATTGTAACGAGAAACAACTGAAATAGAAAATTTCTAAAGAAGAAAAACTAAACTGAAACGAGCAATCACACCCTGGAAAGCAACTGAAACTCGATGGAACTCAAAAGAAAGACTCGAAACCAAAAGTAAATTTGAATGACACATAAAGATTCAGAATCTTTTGTCAAATTTATGCTTCGTGTAAAAACAAAATCGCGTTTCGCACATCCACCAGTCAGCAGTGTTAATACTATAAACACAAAAATCACAAATGCGGTCAAATACAGGTGATTACATAAAAGATGGCTAACTGGAGCTTATGAGCAGGGGCCCAAACATCAAAAAATTTATAAAGCAAATACATATAATTCCCAACAGACACTTCCACACTAACCTATCATTAAATATCCCACAATTACCCCAGGAATCCTAACATAACAATAACACTGATCCAATGCAGCACATAGACGTCACACTATAAACCTCATATAGAGAGTTGCAAGTTTTGAAACATCTTTGCCATACAGGGTTCAAAATACTTGAGTACTTTTTAAACCTAACTAAAGAAGATACACTAAAAGGAAATAAGTGTTTGAAAAAAACTACACAAAACAGGACTTCTCAGGTTTCACAGTCGAGTAGTCCTTCATTGATACTTTTGCATCTCTGCCCAGACCGAAGAAGCCATGAGAGCGGTGAGTGGAGTCCTTTAAACTCGTGGTTCAGCTGAAGATGTAGCAGCGAGGCACCGATGATCTCTTCTCGGTTCAGTTCAGGCCTTTCCCCTGTTAGTAAGTAGGAACGCTCCCAGCTGGGCCTGTGTCCATATATTCATGGCTGGGATGGAGAAGGCCACCAGCTCCACCTGAGAGCCACAGATGGTCATTTGGAACCAGACCTCCTGAAGTCAGCTTTCTTGGTGTTATCGGTGTCTAGGGCCACACCTGGGTGTCAGCTGCTCCATCTCTTTTCAGTGAGCTTACATCTGCGGTATCTTTGGAAAACTTTATGATGTCATTAGTACTGACAGTATCAGAGCAGTCACATGTGAGTGCAGACAATGAGGTGCTCGGCACACACCCTTGCGGTGAACCAGATTGTACCTGCTGACTGCCTGTCGTTTATCTGAACACAGTTCGGCTTTATTATTCAAGTCCATGCAGTGATTTCCACGCCAACGCATTCAATATGAACTTCCCCCTTTAAGAAGCTCCAGGGGAAATACAGTTTCAGGAAGTAAACTGGTGCCCATAAAAGACATTTTATTGGTTTTCTCAGATCAACTTTAAACTTCAGATCAATTTTTTTTTTTTTTAAATTTTGACTTCCTGCACCCGAAAAAATTAAACCGAGATTAAGACGGTGACTAACATAATTGCGTAAAGCACACGCCCAAAGCAAACAGGGAGGTTTCACTTCCTGACAGACGCTGCCCCCGACGTGATGACGTTTTTCACCTGTACGTTGAACAGTTAACGCCACGCCTCCTGCTTACACCTGTTTTCAGGAAGATTTGTTGGAGAAACTTTTAGAAGTAGCGTTACAGCCAAGGCGGGCAGGTGAGACCTTAACGAGGACTACTGTTTATTTGGACGAAAGCGGTCTGAGAGTGAAGGAAGAAGCCTTGAAGCTACGAAGAGCACGTTTACAGGTGAGTTAGCGTCGTTTCTGTCGGTGTTTCCTCCTGCACAGGTAATCAAACCATCTCAGCTTAGCCTGTGGAGTGAAAGGTGAAGCTGAAGGATCGTATGTGACATAACTCTGAATCAAAAAAGTTTTTTTTCTGTGGTTTTTCTCAGTTTAGGTGAAGTTAGTCGGATGTTTACAGGCCTGAAAGCTTTGTCGCTGCTTGACTGCAGTCCTCACAGGCCTGTGTGACAGCTGTGGTTTTCTTCTTAGTCATTTTGTGTGTTTTTGTTGGAGTTCCCCCACAGTTTAACGTGCTTGCCTTGATTTGTGTGCTTGTCTGTGTTGCTGTGATGCTGACTGTCAGCTGTAAACTCCACTTTCTTATTCCTCACCTTACTGGTTCGGCAACACACAAGTTTCTACCTGTCCGGAACAGGAGTTTCACACTAGTTTCGACTGCATTCCCAACCTGCTGCGTCCTCCTCTCCTCACTCTGCATATTTACACACTCATTGTTTGATTTGGGACTGACACAGTCGCTTAAGACTGCTGTTCTCGTAAGTTCCGTACTGCGCATGAGGTGCTTTTAAGATTGTGGCCCGTCCTTTCTGGATTTTTAAAAGTTAATCTAGGTTTTAAGGTTTCTGTCATCGCAGCTGTAGCTTAGTTCAGTTCAAATAAAAGGAGGAAAGGGTTTAGTCTGCTGATTTTATTCCAGTAAAATAAATATATGTGTGGCGTCCATTTCCCAGAATGTGGACGTGTACACTTAAATATATTAACCCTCAAGTAATGTAGATTTTATCAGCTAAAATAGCAGAGTGTGCTCATTTATGACCACACTATTTTTGAACAGAGAAACACCCACAGGCATCTGACAACAATGGCCGCAACATCCCTGATGCAGCATTAAAAGAGCTGCATCAAGAAGGAAACACACTGCGTATTCGTTTTTCCCATTGAGAAAGTGCTGGTACACTATCCCAGATATATCAGATATGTGGAGTTTCTTATAGTAAAGAAGTCTCAGTCTCTCCAGATGTGATGGTGTTTGCTGTAGTATTTTCACTGCTGTAGTGTTAACCTTTTTGGCAGTCATCATTCAAACAGGGTTTCACTCTTCATCAAAGAGGTGCTCACTCCAAGGATGGCTGTAAATGTGTCTGGCTCCCAGCTCTTTGAAAAATACTGGGGTACTTTGTGGTACTGCTTGAGTTTATCAGGCGTTATCTATTACCCATTTTCTAAACTTGTGCACTTGTGTGTACAAGAAACATGACATTTCTTACAAACCAAAACTTTTTTCTTTCTTACGACAGAAAATAAAATGCAAATAAAAACTAAAGGTTGGATACCAGATAAGGTGTGTAACTTTAACAACAATTATTATTATTGTTATTATTATAAAGATATTACAATATCCAACAAAGAATCGAACTAGAGGTCATATATCTCAGTTTCTTGGTTTCTCTTCTCTGGCTGCCTATAAAATCTAGAATTTGAATTCAAAATCCTCCTTATTTAAAAAATAAAAGTACTGAATGATGAGAATATCGTAATAGTATCATAACCTCTCCAGTTTACTCTCACAATGCTGACTTGCTTGGCATTCCTAGAATTTCCAAAATTAGAATTGGAGGCGGAGCCTTTAGCTTTCAGGCAAGTCTCCAGTTTGGATTTGGGAGACGGATACCTTCTCTACTTTTGTAAATGTTGCTTTTTGAGAACCTTTATCATGAGCTGACCCTGAACCATGCCTTGGTCATGCTCCTTAGGCTACATTTCTTCTCCACTCACCTCTCACTTGCCCATGTGTTTATATGCAGCTACTGCATGTTGTTACCTTTGTCTTCTCTCCCATAGGCTGTTTGTCCTCGCCTCTCGTCTTCTCCTTTTTCCCTCCCCTTTCTCTCTCAGGAGTTTTCTTCATGTTAAAGATGAATTTTTCCTTCCCGCTGTGATCAAGTGCTTGCTTATATGTTGTTGTCTGATCTTTACCTCACAATATAAAGCATCTTGAAGTGACTGCTGTGACACTTTATAATAGAAACTTAATTGAACAGTCAGGTTTTGTTTTGCTTCTGGTTAAAACAAAACATAAAGTAGCATTTTATTTGTATATGTGTAATATATAAAGTGTGTTTTGTGTAAAAAGGGTTAAGATATCTAGCTCTGAAATATCTGGCATTTTTAACTTTTACAATGAGTTGGAATAACTTGCATCTTGCACTGCTGCCACTGATGTACACAGGTTTAATTTTTATATACATTTTCTTTTTATATTTCTTAGACATTTTTTTATGTTAAGGTGAGAGAGAAACTGTCTTTCTCTTTGTCAGGATGACATGTACAAAAAAATCTGTGAGTCTTTGAATCTTGAATCTAATTGCTAGCAAATATCACTAAAATCAACATGTTTAAATCCTAATTATTTTTTTAAAGATGCCATATTATATAATTCCAGTTCTAAATGACTCTATATTTAAACACAGCTGGGGTCATAAGTGACGCTTCTCAGTCTCGACTTGAAGGTTAAAGAGAAAACGCCTCTTGTAGCATATCTCACTTAACGTGTGAAGTATTATGCAACATCCCATATTGTCATCTCCACCGCCGTCCAGCAGTGCAGAACTTTAGCAGTCGTGCATATAATTCCACCAGCATTGCTCACATTTCACATTTTTCCGTCTTTAACGGGAAAACTGAGGGAACTTCCTTTTTTCTTCCCAATTTTGGCTTCCATGATAAAAATCAAGCAGCACAGGCCTCTTCTTCTCTCTCTTTTTCTAAACCGCTTATTCGCCTTGAGCTTGGTTCGAGGAAACTTGCTGAAGCACTACAATGGACGTGTTCGTTAAATAATCATGACCTCAATAGTTTTTGCTGTGATGGAGCAACCATCCACCATACACGTGTGACCATTTGCATCCTCATGCACAAGGGGCTGAGCATGTGTGGTATAACTCATGTTATGGCGCTGGGATAGCTGTAAAGTGTGTGTTTGCAGTACTACACACAAGACAACACAAGTAAGTCCACTGAGTGTGGAAGCCACAAAGCCCTGGCCTGTGTAATTACAGCCTCTTTGCTGATTGTGTAAACCTCTGGAGTATTTGTTCTGCAAAGCTCTATATTTTACACTAGGAGGCTTTGCTTTTCCACATTCCCCAACGAACTCGTGTACTGGAGCCTTCTTGCCTCCGTCGGTTGGTGTTTGTTAGTTTGTTTCGATGATGCACCGTTGAAGAATTTTAGTTATGAATTTTAGTTAGGCCTCTGCATTCATAGTGAAACTCAAGCACAACAAGGTGACCTGGAGTCGATAGTCAGTAGTTTGCATATTGAATAGCCAACAGGAGTGGCCTCTCTATGAAAGCAAAACAAATAGAATATCCTGCTGCCGTGCACACTGCAGTCCTCGGCGTGAATGAGTGAATATTCACCTACTATGAATGGTTTCACCTTTGCTACCTGTTTGTTTGTTTTTAGCAACCGTAGAAGTCTGTTTATTAAGATCAATTAATAATTCACACCTGGTGCTCTCGCTGACCTCATGCCGGCTATTCCACCTGGCTGAACCCAAGTTGGCATCTAACATCTGTTTTGTTTCTCAAGTTTTATAATACAGACACTGATCTGTGGATGAGGGATTTAGGAAGTAATAAGCTGTTGGATAGTGTTTTCTAGTAGCTTCACCTCCTCTTTGTCCCCCTTCCTCCTCAATGATTTGGGTACATGTCACACTGAACACTAAAAAAAAAAAGGGGGGGGAAAAAGGCTACAACACGCCCATGCTGTGGGGCATATGTAAATGTTAACCATGGAACAGAGATAACATCAGGCTCTCTGTTGCCATTTCCTGATCCCGAGAAACAGCCTGTGTAGGCACATCAGGACACTTACACGAAGCTGGAAGATCCATAGTGCTGCAAACACCCCGTCAATTATTAACAGGCCAGTGCTCTCATTCCTCCAATGTAACCATGGCACCGAGCAGACAGAAACTCAGCCGGTAGCCTGGGATCTGCTCCTGCCTTGTGGGGAAGTAAGACGCGCACATACCGCTGACAGCGGGAGCAAGTGGACCTGTTTGACTTTATGAGCCTGTCACGAAGGAAACTATTGGGCAGACGGATCTATGGAGCGATCTTCACATGACTTCTCCATTGGAAGCAAAGGGATGACAGTTGCTACTTTTATTTATTTTTAATTTTTAACTTTTGTTTTTCTTAGTTTTCTTTTTATGGCAAATTAATGTTTGTCGTGAAGAGGCTTGCAGACTGTGTGACTGAGACACAGACACAGGATTATTAACAGATTTGCAGACAGCTGGAGATCTTTGGTGTCTGTGAATGAGTGGGTCAGCACTGTTATCATTATGAAGTTGACCGAGCGACTCAAACGGCTGAAGCACTTGGGCTCTGTGCCTCCGGAGCCTCCGCCACTGCTGGTGGTGCCCGTAAGTGAATGGATAGTAGTTATTTTATTTGTAGTTCCTTTTTCTATTACAGTAACCAAGCAGCTTTACATTAACTTCAGCTTTAAGAGAACTTCACAGGTTACTTCCCCCCCACTCTTCCAGCGCTCTCTTAAATATCATGCTCAATTTGAACCCACAGAATTTTATTTTTATTTCTTTATTCATGTTGAACAGTTAGTTGAAAGGTTTTGTTTTACAGTTAAAGAAAGTTTAAATCGGCAGAATTTCTTCATGTCTTGTTCATCAAATGTGTCAAAGTTGTGGAAAATGTATTCTTTATTGAACACACTGACTCAGTGACAGTTCAACTTGGCAAAAAGTACGTGAGTGACTTGTAAAACCTTTGTTTATCTACGTGTGCTCCATAGCAGGCTTTTTCCACAGTTCAGTGTAAGAAGGAATTAATTTTCACATCAAAGAATCTGGGATATATTTATAGAACGGGCCTCGTTAGGTGATCTCAGTAAGGTCAAAGATTCTGAACATTAAAGCATCGTTTCTCTTCTATTTTTAATCCCTCTGTCACTGATTTCCTTGTGACACAGTTTTGTTTTGTTTTTTTGCTCCTTCACCGAGCCCACACCCGAAGGTATAAAAAGAAGGCCTGAACCCTGAGGCTCCTTCTGTTATGCTTCACAGTTTGGAGGGAAAAAAAGCTGCTCTTTATTAGGGCTTTTCTTGTAGTGGACAAACTGAAGATTGGTTCTGATGTGCTTTTATCGTTGCGCTCTCTTTCGCCTCTTTCAGAAGTACGCGCCATGCTCTTGGTATGATCTTCTCAGGAAGCGTACTCCTAAGGGACCTCCTTAAATTTCTTCCTGTTTTATTGTGGACGGATTAACATGGAGACGGTTAGAAATGTAGATAGCCACCATCATATCATACGAATCTATGATTCTTCCCATACAACCCTGTGAAAGTTGCTGTGATAGAGCCATAACTGACAGAACAGACTTGTCATGTCATTGTTTATTTTTATTTATGAGGACGAGCCCTTTTTGTAACACACATTTACAATTTTGTGTCTTAATTGGAACGTCTGGCCACAAGTAGCTTTTAGAGACATATTTCCCCCCTTTAACTGTTTGTATTTAGACTTTTTCTTATAATTAGTTTAAACCTCTTAAGCTCTTTTGATATTGAAACTAAGCCTAAACCTTACAGTAGTATTAATATATTTTAGTCTCAGTCGTCCACCAGCGTCTAAAATAATTATTTTGTGAAAAGAGAATGGGAAGATTGTTTGTTCATGGATCCAGAGATATGACGTGTTGAAGGAGGCATGTCTAAAAGTTTGCATAAAATATGCAGAGATTTGAATTGCAAAATTCTACTGAAACAAGGTTTTTCCCACATAGAGGAATTACTTTTTTTACTGCCCCGAGAAGTGGTTTGTGAAAACAAACAAACACTTTCTTAGTTTCAGTCTAATTTATTTAACCATAATTGATATTTTAGATGAAATAATAGACTGATTTCAATTACTGTATGTGCAATAACATTAACAGTCATGTGAACACACCCTTAAAAACTCCCGACCAATCAGTGACTGTCTGTTATTTAGAGCTAAATGATATTTTTCTGCCTTGAAATGAAAAAACTTTGAGCTTTCTAGTTCTTAGCCTGAATGTTCAAAGCTATGCAAAAACGCAAGGGAGTGATTACCCTACCTGACATATTTAAGGTGCTTCCCAGTTCTCCCCAGTTCTGGTGGGTTTAAAAGGGCAGATCCACCTTAAAAGCCATGTTTATTTAAGGACACTAGAGAATGACTCTTAGAGTGGGCAAAGACTCAAAGGGGAGGAGCGCTTTCCAGGTGAGGTCTTTCAGTCTCTCTGCCTGGTGTGAGAGAAACACCCCAGCTGGTCATATTACAACCAATTTCAGCACGAGGATCTAGTTTCAGCCACCATCCATGCAGAGCTCACTGGCGGGCGAAGTAACCTGAGATTACTGGATCTGTGATTGTTTTTCTGTTGCCGGCTCCATATGGGATATAAAGAGCTGGCTGTTTGCTGAGCGCTGGAGGCAGCAGGTGTTTTGTTCAGGGTAGAAATCCCAGTAGGAAATGGAAGTCAGGTTCAAAGATCACATGGTAAGTGCAGATGAAAATAAACGAAGCATTTATGGACTTAGTTATGCTTCCCTTTAGTGTGAAAAAAGCATAACTGTTAAAGATTTACAGAAATGTAAGGACACAAGTCATTAGTGATGTGCATCAGCTCCCTTAGATTAATGTTGTTTGAAGCTGGAAAAATGATGACCTGAAGATGGAGGAGTGTCCTAAAGGAGTGCAGCTGCAGGCTTGGCAGTCTTGGATCAGGCGTTTATTAGCAGATAACAAATCACTGTCGTTTGTTTTTGTAAATAATCAATTTTCTTTTGGAATATGGACGATGCTCATATTTACATCTCATCTCTCTCTGATCTATAACGATGCGATCTTTATCTGCAGTTTCACATGCATCTCATTGCTCCGACATCGTGACCTACATCCAAAGTTAAATTTTAACTGGTTGTAAAGTCAGTGAGCTGTAAATGAGCTCTGAGAGCGTAGACCTTCCCGGCAGCTCAGTGTCCTTCTACATTGAGTTGTTTTGTATACTTTGTTGCTGATGTGATTTCCATAAAGGCATATACTCCAACTACTCATCAAGCCTATTCACGGACTCCTCAAAAAAGTTGCTTTGTTTGAAAACTGGCACACTTAAGTGGCCTTTCTGTGTCGCTTGCAGCTTTGAATCTATAAATGCAACAAATCTACTGCTGATTTTAAAAAAGAAAAAAAAAACGTAACTACTTCAGCTGCTGTTTCAGTCTACCTTATCATCAAATCAGAAAAAGTCATGACCAGCTTTTGTTTGAATACTAATGTCAGTACTTGTATTTTGTTTTTTTTAACCTTCTCCAGTTTATGATTAACCAAGTCAAACAAGAGGCCTGCTGTTCCCAGGTTAGACATTGTACACCTGCGAGTTTAAGGTTTTCCTGGTGATCATTTGTGAGATTTTATTCTTGTAGTTGTTTCTTTTGTGTAACCTAATTTGAAAAACTAAACAGTCAGAGTCAGCAAATTGAGGTTGTATAATTAGGTTATGTGTTTGGGTGTGACTGGACGTTGGGTGCTCGGCTGACGTTGCTGTACTTTAAGCACTAATGGGCCTTGTACTTGTTGTGTGCCCTGTTCAGTGTTTAAACAAACTCCAAGTCTAAGCAACACTACACCACTGTGTGTCTGACTTGAGTATCAGGCTTTACTCGTTCTGGCTGTAGCTTAGCAAGCGTCTTCCTCGGTGTATGAAATATAGTCCATGGCCAGGCTGCAGTGTTGGCTTGTTTTTTTTTTTTAAAAAAAAGCAAATCACATTGGGCATGTTGCCATGTTCCTGTAAGTCAAAGGTCGTCTTTTTTTCACTGATAAATCCCCCCCAGAAGAATCTAATAGTTCCTTGTCACCAGTTGCTCTACAGTTTCGTTCATCCCCAGGTACTCGGCCAAACAGCCATGTCTACTTGTTCCTTATCTCAGATGCCAGGATGGAAAGCTCTTATTTGAAAAAATAAGCTAAATATTGTAACTTGATAATGTCAGCATGGACTGTGTTAAAGGATCCCATTGCATTTTGCTCGATTCTTTTATATATATATTAAAATTTTTCCAGTTGTTGGTTGTAGTCTGTGGCGTAAAGGTGGTTAAAAACATGCACACACATACCAGGTAGCCCCTCCTCCATACTGGTCAGGCAGGATTGCGACAGGTGAGAGCATGTTGAGATCAGGTTCACGTATTGGCACATTCTGTCTTCCACTCAGGCTCAGCTGTCCTCTCTGTAAGGACCTGGACTATATGTTGATTATGAGTTAATTAATCATGATTTATTATTGTCAATTGCTATAAAAAAAGATTATTTTTCTTATTGTATTTTCCCCCCCAGAAACCAGGCATGGAGGAGATAACAATATGGGAGCAACATACAATAACACTAAACAAAGTAAGTGATTTTTTTGTTTGTTTGTTGTTGTTGTTGTTGTTGTTGTTGTTGTTGTTTTTTAATTGAATAATTGAGATGTATATGTGAGGTGTTATGGTGAAACTGCTAGCGTGTTTTACTTTTCCAGTTGTTTAATCAACATGAAATAATGAGTAGGCTAAATTAAGTTTAACATGGAGATTCTAGTGTGTGGCTAAACAAATACACATGTGGAAAGTGTGTTTCGTTGTGGTTTCTGAGGGACTGTGTTCAAGTCCTCTTAGTTTCACAGCACAGGCTCCGTCAGGAATTCAGTGACACACCCTGCTGCACCCCACGGCACCAGCCAGCTCTTCGCTGTCCTGCCTCATTGTTGGCGACACTGGAATGTGTTCTTTCCTCCTCCTATCTCTCTACTGTATCTCCCACTCATGCTCATCCACCCACCTACTTCCCTGCACTCTTTACTGTCCATCATTTTCTCTCGGTCTCATTTTTTTTTTTTTTTTTTTTTTTTTTGTTCTTTCTAAATGGCAGGATTCCAAACTAGGATTTGGTTTTGCAATATCAGGAGGCAGGGACAAGCCGCAGCCCGATGGGGACACGTCAATTCTGGTGTCAGATGTGCTGCCAAATGGACCAGCCATGGGACGACTGTTGTAAGTTGGAGGCCTTTTGCTTTTAATGTGTGTAGAGACCTCTTTAAGATTTGACTGTTGAATGAACACCTGGCTGCCTGTGTATACTTGTACTTCTGCAGCACCAAAGACCAAATTGTCATGGTCAATGGCGAACCTATGGACAACGTCCATTCTAACTACACCATTCAGACCCTGAAGTCTTGCGGCAAGACTGCAAACATAGTAAGTGTGCACCGAGCCTTTAATTAATTTGTGCCAAGTGGCTTCCAATCTTGGGTTTCTTTCTGATGGGCGTCTTCTGCATCTTTCCCAGACAGTGAAACGTCCTCGTAAGATCCAGATCCCAGCAACCTCATCCACCAGACCCACTCGGGCAGCCTCGCACTCAAACTTGCTGGATGCGGACCCTCCGAGACGGCAACGACGCCACTCTGATGGGAGTGACAACATGGACTCCAGCCGCTACCGTGACGATGACCGCTATCGTGCTGATGACCGTTATCGCACCAACGACCGTTACACACGCCGAAGCCCCACGCCCGAACGCAACGGGCTTGCAAACGCGGCGCCGTTGATTTCATCAGGGTACAAGAGGCTGCCGCTCAAAAATGTTTCAGAAAAACCCATCAGAACTACTTTGATTAAAAAGAAAACCACAGATGGTAAGATTTCAGGAATGAGAGCGAAGGGAAACCTTTTTTGTTTGTGAAGAAGCGAAGCTTTTTAGACAAAAATAATCTGCTCAGCTCATCTTTTTTAAAGTGCTTATTTCAGTATTTCTGGCTTTATTTTTCTGCAGAGTATGGACTGAAACTGGGCAGTCAGATCTTTATCAAGCACATGACAGAAACTGGCCTAGCTGCAAGGGAAGGCACCCTGCAGGAGGGCGACCTCATTCTCAAGGTAATATTTCACTTGTCTTGGAGTATTTTTAAGCTACAACTATTCTACAGGACTGGAAGATTTCATTATTAATCTTCAATTTGTCTTAATCAAATTTGTATCTGTGAGCAGATCAATGGCATGACAACAGAGAACCTATCCCTGCTGGAGACCAAGCACCTGGTGGAGAAGAGTAGAGGCAAACTGACCATGACGGTCCTCAGGGATGACCGTAGATTCCTGGTCAGCATCCCAGAGGTGGAGGACAGCCCCCAGAACAGCGATTATGAACGTCGCAAAGACAGCAGCTCAGAGCTGGATGGTAAGGGAATCAAACACAGGGGAAAAGGTGGAGAAATCAAAACGGTGAAGCAGCTTCTACTTATTTCATGGGTGAAATCAAAGTGCTGTAAAGTCGGTCTAATCCTGTAATGTCCCTCATGTTTGCTACAGTCAAATCCCTTTAAATGTAGAACTTTTTTGGGCTACAGGCTCAGATTAATTAATTCAATCTTGCAAACACCCCCTGTATAACTTGAAAAGTTAATACATTTTCTGTTTCTGTCTCCCATCAGAAATTTCAGACATTGATGAGGACGTTCCAGCCCACAGGACACGTCCAAGCGCCAAGGAGAGGCGGACACGCAGGTACAGACTTTACCCTGTCACCCCGCCTAGTAAAAATTAAGTCCACCGATGTAATGCACAAAAAACGTAAATCCTTTATTGGATTTGATCTAAAAGCACTGAAGAAATCTTTTATTTCTCACACAGAACAAAAGCTGAACCTCCACTGCCAAAGTCTCGGGATCAATCGCCTGTGCGCTCCACCTTATCCCGGCCACCTGTAAAAGCCTACGCTCCTCGCCGAGGTCAGTCCTGCAGAGAATTACTTTATTTTATTTTACTTATTTTTTTTTTTGTGCAGAAGCACAAAGATGCTTGTACTCAAACCAGCACTGATTTGCTGGTTTTCTTGGAAAAAAAATATTTACATGTCCTATAATTAGTTTTCTAACTGTTGATTATTGTTTATTCAGCTCCGTCTGAATCTGAGTCCGACCACAGTGCATCTCCTCCTCCTCCTCCTCCAGTCAGGAGAGAGAGGGACAGGGACAGCCTGGACCAAAACAACAAATACAAGTCAGTTCACACGGATGATATCATTAAAATGACCTAGGTTTATTTTATTAAAGTATATATACATATGTTACTACATATTAAATGCAGTTAAAACTGTATGAGACATTATTTTTGCTTTTACTCTTTGAGCAGATCTCTGTCAGGAGTCTCCACCCTCCCCAACCCCAAATCCTCTCCTGTTGCTCACAACTGGACTGCACCCGTCTCCGCCTCCTCCACTTCCTCACGCCCTCGCAGGCCGGTGTCGGAGTCCGACTCTGACCCTGAAGGTTCCCCACCCCCACGCAGAGATGGCCCTCGTCTGGACAGTAGATACAAGTACGGACATTTCTTTATCCAGTTCCAGGAATAAACAACAAAAGCACCAAGATCACTTGCACAGAAATATTCAAAAACAGAAGCCATAATTTGCACCAGCATCATCAGTTATTTTGGTAAACAATTATTCATTCATGCCCCCAACCCTTTCTTGTCTCTGCAGAGTTCTGCCTGATCGTTACGCAGGCCGGGTATCTTCCCCCATCGTTGTTCGCCAAGATCCACCAAGGAGGGTCAACTCACCTGTGAGAGGCCCGCCTCCAGGTCTGCACAAAAACACGCAAACAATCCAGTCTCCTTGTGATGTACACGTCCCGGACTTTGTCTCACACCTCCTTGGAAATATTTACTAAGGCCAGAGCAGAATATGAAAGATGCACATGAAAACATAAGATGGCTTGTAAGTGAATGAATGTAGAAGAGATAAAGTAAGTAAGAGTAAAAGAGAATTAATCCAGCAGTGCACGTATGAATGCATGTAACACTGCAGAGGCTGAGGGATGATTATTGCAATACACTTAAAATATAGAAGGAAATGATGGCTAAAAAATAATATTCATGTAAATATTTTTGAAAGCATTATTTATAAGTGAGTAGATCAAAGCATAAAGGTGGAAAACATTATGTATAACTCTTCATTCAATCGTCTCATTGAGATCAAAACATTTTCCAAGAAAGGAGAGACGACAGATGCAATAATCATGAATAATGTTGGGTAATAAAGAAACTGTAGTATCTGAAAACAGTTGTTATTCCACACATGAGCATTAAAGATACTGGATTTTGAATTGTGGAGATTTGAGGCATCTCGGGAACGTAAACACACAATGGAAATGCTGCAGATTAATCAGAAGTAAATATGTTGTTTACTGTTTATATTAATAAAATTAATCTATAAACGCTTTTCTTTCTCCTCAGATTCTGACTCCGAGTCGGATGGCTTCTCTGAGCCTCCTCAGAGGCGTAGCACCACATACAGTCAGGACTCTCTCAGCAGATACAGGTACACATGAATCCCCCACACCTACCTGAAACCCAACAAGATCTCACGGACCGGAAACTGAGCAGACTCTGTGGCTCTCTGGTTGTTAAACTTAGTTAATCATACATATTTTTATTTTTAATGTTAAACTACCTAACCTTTGCTCTTTGAGTTGTTTAAATTTGATTTTCATTTTGTGCTTTGTCTAATTTTGAAATTTCTTTTTATTTTGTCTGATTTTCTGTTTTTGACTGTGTACAGAATCTGTGCTTTAATTTTGTTGACCAATAAAATAAAACTGAACATGTCCTCTCCTATATGTGGCTGAAGTGTTGATTAAATATAGGACACTCGTTGCAGCAACAATCATATCGTAGAATAATTCCCTAAGACTCAAATCAAAGTCTTTCAAAGTTTTGCGTAGTGTGCATGTGTTATACAGCATGTTTGAATCTCACAGTGAGCATCACAATCAAGTAGCTAATAGCTAAACTTAATAGGGTGGTTAATTTCAATCAGTCACAAAGCAGTTTACCGCCAAAGAGAGAGCTTCCCTCAAACAGAATAAGGTGAATATTCAATATTTTAGTCTCATCCTCTCATCAATAATCGTCTATTAGCCGCTGGTCCCCCTCGCCAAACGTAACTGAGATTTGTTGTCTTCCTCCTCCCTCACTCCCACCTCCCTCTCTTCTCTTCCAGGGTCCTGCCAGAAGTTTCCCTGCAGCCAGAGGTGGAACCACCAAAATGGAGCACTGCCAGCAATCCACCACAGAAAGGTGTGTGTGTGTGTGTGTGTGTGTGTGTGTGTGTGTGTGTGTTTTGTAGTGAGCAGTGGGAGTTCATATTTGGTGCCTGGAATCTAAAAGGACGCATGAGTCATCTAACAAATAATAAAACTTTCCATAAAGACAGTCTTGACTTATTGATCTCCACAGCGAATTCGGACTCTGAATCAGAGGCCAGTTATGCGCCAGTCCCCAAGAGGGAATCCACCGGCAGTAAAAACTCAGCAGCCAGAAATAGATACAGGTGAGAGACGCCTTCCACTTTGACTGTCTCATCAAACGCATTGAGTCGTGCTTCATGCTTCATCAGATTATAATGGAACTTAATGCATTTTGCCCCGTTTTGCTCAACATGGCAAAAGATACACTTGAAAAACTTCCCAGAAATCATCATCTGGTTACTCACAAAAAAGGAAAAAGAAGATCAGATCAGTTTCATATAGGAACTGATTTTTCTCTAAGGGAGCTACACCCACTGACCACATCACTGTGTCAGAAGGAAGCACACATGATGAGGGGATCGTGCTTTAATGTCACATTAATGTCACTTCCTTTGGTACCTACAGCTTCCCTTGTTGTTCAGAAGGAAAATGGTTCCTACATGAAACCACTCAGTTTAATAAACTGCTTCTAAAAATAAACACTGCAGCCGACTCTTTCCAAATTAATATTATTTTATTTTGTTTGTCAGTTTTGTTTATTTACTATCCTAATATAAAACCTCACACATGTCTGAGTATGAACTCCTACGTGATCAGGAATTTAAGCAACCAAACTCGACACACAGGTATGTCTTAGGCCCCTGAAGCTTATCTGTACCAGATATTTCTTGATGTTGCTAAGCAACCACATATCAACAGAAACATTGTTAGCATTGATGCACCTCTGACACCTTTGTGAAACCACAACATTTTAATATAATATTTATATTCACAAAAGTTGAATATGATGATTAACGCCGCTATATTGCGCAAAAGTTTTGAGCTTTCTATTTGTATTTTTTGTTTTTTTTAAGCAGTCTTGAGCACTTCTCTAGTCTTTCTGAAGAGTTTTCAGTCCAGTCCTTGTACCTGTCCATTTTCAGAGGAAGGTTTTGATTTGTTAAGCCACTTAACACTGACCTATGAAGCATCCAGAACTAGTGCAATGCAAAGAACCAATTTTCAATCATATTTTAACTTTTTTTTTGCCTTATTTACTGTATTTCCATGTATGTTTGCACATTTCAGTAAATTACCTCAAGCATTTTCCATTTTCCAAGAAAAATGTCATGAAATAAGAGTTGATACGAGACTTTTGCACAGTACTTGTTTTATTTATTGCACTTTTAGCACAGGCTAGAAATAATTTAAAGCTGCAACTGTAGAAAGGGAAAGTGAAAATATGAGAAATGCAAGTTACAGCTTCACTGTGAACTGTAGGAAATCACACTGAGAGGATGTCCGACAGGTTTTTATGCTTACCACAAACACAACTGTTGCCTGATAGTAACGTGCTTTGTGCACACGGGGGCTCATTACATGACTTCCTGCAGTGATTGCATCACATAATATTCAAACTGCCGACTTAGAAAACCATATCGAAATCTCGTGTGGTTTTCTAACTAACATGCACTAACTTGACCGTCAATTTATGGCTTTTGCATTTCTCATTGTATGTTTAGGGAACATTTAACAAGATGACGGCTGAAATTTAATTCAGTTTTCCCCCATTCTTCTCTCAGAGTGCCTACTTTAGTGCCTGTAAAGCAGGAGCCTCCTCATCGAGCCCCATCGCCCGCTAGACCGCCTCCAGATGGTCAGCTGATTACTTTTTTGCTTCATCTTCAACCTCTCTTTCTCTCTGTTTTAGATAAAAGCATTAGAGCACCACAACCAAAGAAAATCCTCACAAACTGAAGTCTCCCTGCTTAAAGTTTTCATTTTTTTTTAAAACCAGATTCCTCTGAGTCAGATGAGCTTTCACATCTTAGGAGGTCTGGCAGCTCTGAGCGGGGGAACAGTCAGCGCAGGTACATCAGGAATTAATTCATTAAAATCAGATTAAAATATGGCAGCCCGAAATGTGTTTTCTCTTAAATAACCAATATTACTGATTTCTGTTTTCTCCACCTCAAAGTGCTCCTCGTGCTGCAAATGGAAACGGCACCATCAGGTCTGGGATTTCAGTCAAGAACAACCCGCCCATCTACTGTAAGGCTCAGGATGTGTAGCATGATTATCATAAATAAGTTTTCAATCTGTGGGTTGAAATAAACAAACCTTTTTTGGGCATCAAGATATTTTTGTGCTTTTCTTCTATTTTATTTTTTTGACATCTTATGAGTTGACATCTTTTAGGCGTCTAACAATATCTGCATTTCTTCCAGCCAAACCTGAAGAAGAGCCCCTCTATTCCCTGCCTCCAGATTCATACCCATCATCTATTCCAGGGTGAGTGCCGCATTTGCTTAAAGCGTTGCCCCGTGTCTTAGCGTCATAGCAACAGTAATCTGATTCCTTCGGTTTCCCCTTTAGGTACAGCTCAGATGTGAAGACAGTGTCATTTATAAAGGAGAGCAGTTTGGGTCTTAGACTCGTGGGAGGCAACGACGTTGGGATCTTTGTAGGTGGAGTCCAGCCACACAGCCCTGCGTATGAACACGGGATGAAGGAGGGAGACCAGATCATGCAGGTGACCTTTGTTTGCACACCTTATATGGACGTGGTTATGGCGGCATAGATTAACAGCGTCTTGTCCAGTTTAGAAAAACTCTTTAGCTTAAATGAGATGTTTATGCTCATTTGCATTTCTTTATTAGTTTTTTTTTTTTTTTTTTTGACCGTTGTTGTTGTATTAGTAGTATCCATGTCATATGTACCGAGTAAAAATGACCACTGTCCAAAAACCTTATGCTCCTAGCTGTACATTTACATTGTTATTTGACACCTGTCCATTTTTAAAAAAAAAAAAATATTTTAAATATGACAGAAAAAGACCAGAGTCCAAGTTCATCCCTGTTCTTCTTCTTTTTTTCAGGTTAATAAAGTTGATTTTGGCCATTTCACACGAGAAGAAGCTGCCAACTTCCTCCTTGAGCTCAGGACAGGAGAACGGGTGGAAATCTCCACGCAGCATAAGATGGACAGTAAGTGAAGAGCAAAACCTTAATATGACACCGAGATTACTTCTGTTGAGTTGTGTCACAAGTCACAAAATCTTATTTCGTCTATCTTCAGTTTACAAAAAGATCCTCAAGTCCAACCTGGGAGACAACTTCTACATCCGCACACATTTTGACCATGACCCCGATAACCCCATTGGTCTGGGCTTCACCAGAGGAGAGGTGTTCAGAGTGGTGGACACAATGCATCGTGGAAAGATAGGCAGCTGGTTGGCTATCCGCATGGGGAATGACCTGCACGAGATGGACAAGGGCACTATCCCAAATCAGATCAAGTAAGGAGAAAGGAGACGATAAGCAGATGAAGATCTCTTTGCTTCCACGAGGACTGTTTCAGTTTTTGCATCTGCCATCTTTTCCTGCAGGGCAGAGAAGATGGCTAACATCGAGAAGGCACAGCGGGCGACCGGAGAGAGGCAGGCAACCGGACCGAGAGCCGAATTCTGGAAACTACGGGGGCTCAGAGGGAATAAGAAGAACGAGAAGAACATGCGACGGAGTCGCGAAGACCTGCTGCAGCTCACCATTCAGGGCAAATTCCCAGCTTATGAGAGAGTCCTGCTCAGAGAAGGTTGGCATTTATTTATTTTTTAATCATACCCTCACAGAGATACTTTGTTTCATGCATAAAGGTCCAGGTTTAACAACGTTTACTGGTTTTTCTCCAGCTAATTTCAAGCGGCCCATTGTTATTCTGGGACCTCTTAATGACATTGCCATGGAGAAGCTGGCACGAGAGATGCCTGATGATTATGAAGTGGCAGGTTGGTTTGTTTTGGGCTGTTTTGATACCCCTTTTTTATTCTTGAGTATTATTTCCCTCCTTTTTCACTTATTCTCCTCATCTTCTATTTTATTTAAAATATTTTGGGTGTGTTGTTATATTTCTACAGAGATGGTTCCTCGCAGTGGAAGTGCAGATGGCGGCTCCACAGTTATTAAATTGGACACTGTGAGGAGAATAGCAGAGAAGGTGAGCAGTAACATTAAAGTTATGTTTACAGTCCTGTTTTCTGTGTCTGTTTGGTATTTCCTCTTTGATTTTTTTTTTTTTTCCTCTCTCTTCCCAGGATAAGCACCCTCTGCTGGATATCACTCCCACTGCAGTGGAAAGGCTCAACTACATCCAGTACCACCCGATGGTTTTGTTCTTAGACCCTCACAACCGCAAGGATGTCAAGACCATGAGGCAGAGGTACAGCCCCAAATCCAGCAAGAGCTCCAGACGCCTTTACTCACAGGCCATCAAAATGAGAAAACACTGCAGCCACCTTTTCTCGGGTAATTTTAACACTTAAAGCTTTTTCCAGTACATCTATGAGGAAATAATTTTTTCTCTGTCTGCTGGTACAAGTTTAAAATGTTTACTTCTTTTGATTTATTTTTTTGTTTTTCCCCCTTCAGCTCGAGTGGACCTGGATCCCAGTTCCCACTCTTGGTATGAAAGTCTAAAGAATAAGATTCGCCACGAGCAGACCAAACCCGTCTGGGTGTCTGAAGTCACGGTACAACACACAGCTTCTCTTCACACACACATCTGTACACTAAAGCGATTATGAGATATTATTTTATATACAGATCAATGTGGTGTTTTGTTTTTTGTTCTTAATTTATTGCTTTAGTTCTTATAACAATCTAATGAGCGCACCGACTCTCATGATGTAGTTTTACATCTTTCTGTTTATTAATCCAAGTGCTGTGTGGCTCAAATGATCCATAAACCTGATTATTAGTTAATTGACACGAATATTAAGCCACAAGAAAAAGAGTAGTTTGAACTACAGTTCGTTATTGACCAAAAACTGAGCCAACGTGAAATTCTAGAAATCTGCAAAAAGAAAAACAAAAATTGCACCTGTAGTTAAAAACAAAGCTTATGATGATGAGTTTGTGATGCTGGTGTGATTGAACCAGCTTTAAAAATTCTCAGCTACATAAACAAATATAGTGCAACACAAATGAAGCATAGCACTCTGCGTGGTCCCAAAAATTGTAAATAAAAGATGGACAGGCCATCTTTGCTGGGGTACACTAGCTGCAAAAACACATGCAGTTCTATGGAAGTCTGTGAGAAAATGACCCTCTGGCTTCTCTGATTGCCAACCTGTGTAAACGCTTTCCTGATGAGTTTATGGTCTAGAGTTTTACGTCTTTTTCTGAAGTTCACTTCTTACTTTATGGTTTCGTTAGTCAAAAATGAGAATAAAGCAGATTATGGTATCATATGAGCGTGCAGCACCCACAGTTTCTCCCCTCTCTTTAATACAGAGTTGCACATAGTGGTGATATATTTTACAAAGCAAACTGTTTTAATATTTTTTCCATTGATTATGTATTGTACAGTTAGTTAAACACTAATAACTAAAGCTGTTTGATTTCTCTGTCTGCACAGTTGGAGAGTGGTGGAGAACAAGATTTGGATGCTTTGGACCAGAACCAGACTGACTACCTCAGTGCTGCTAGTGACCTGGAGGACACCGATGGAGAGGGCTTCACAGACGACGCCTACACTGACAACGAGGAACTCGAGGAGGCTTACCCTGGTCAGAATACAGCCAAGGTCCCAGGGGGCTCCAGGGTAGCTGGAGCTGCTTTAGCTCGATCATCCGAGCCAGCGTTTGAACACCACAGCCCCTCTATAGAACCCGAGGAAAGCGATGACGCGTACGGAGTCAGAGAAGTCCCGCCAATAATGCACGTACCTGAACCCAGGTCACCTCGTCATGCGAATTACAGCCCGCCGCAGAGCGATGCCGAGGAGGAAGATCCCTCTCATCGCAGTTTTACAGACTCAGATTTCAGCGCTCTTGATGTAGCTTCACACGCCGCTCCGTCTGAAGGACCGCCAGATTTTAGAGCCCCCGACCCCACAAGCCAGTACTCAGTGGACGAGCCTTCATACACAGAGGAGGAGCCGGAGAGCTTCCAACACGCCAGCCTGTCTGCTATCGAAGACAGATTAGAGCAGGTTTGTGCCCTCATTAAAACAGTTACTGGACACCAGTTCTTTTTTTCTTTTTTTTTATCCTTTTACTTAAAACCAGATGTGTTTCAGTCCTTCACTTAACAACAAACAGTTTTGATAACAAAAGATGAATTCAATTTTTGAAACAGTAAAACAAAATGAAGTATTACTTCTAGCTTTTACTCGAGTTTAACTTGAATTTAAAATGAGGGGCATTTAAGGACGTCGACTAAGACTAAACAGATTTAGTTTAAAAAAACAACAACAAACAAACATCATCCAGAGTGCCAATGTTTTATTTTGTTTTGGATTTTTTGTTCCTAAGAATGTGTCTTGGGATTTATTAAACTGTGCAATGTATATTAATACATCTGAGTAATACAGTATTCAGACAAGTTCAGAGGATAAAAGGAAATAATAATAATACAGGCCTGGTCAGATGCTGTGGTGAATGGTGAATTTCCAGAGCTGAGCATTTGTTTCCTTTAAACAATCTGTAATCGATTACAAAATTCCCTCAGGTTTTCTTAATTGAAGGTGTTGCATCCTTTAAAAAACCCCAAAAAACGCAAGGTTCATTGGTTTTCTTGTTTGTCTACTTCTCGTTTAAAAGAACGTGACTATATTTAGTTGACACAAATGACTCAAAGTTCTGGAGGTGTTTTCAAGGAGAAAGTTATGAAAATTTGTAGTCTGTTTTATTTCCAACTTTTTAAATGCAAAGCTCCTAAATTAAATTCACATTAACCTTTTTAATAAATTTTTCTTCCCCCCCCCTCATTTTTGGAACCTTATCATAAATTCTTCCTGGCTATGGAGGCGGTGCCGAATTAGCACACATATAACAACCTCATTTTAAATTCAGTATAAAGATTATAGTAAGTGTGGTTTCTGTTTTTCAAGAGGTTTACAGCCTGTTTATCATCATGAATACAGAGACTAGGACAAATCCTCAGTGTATTAACTGGTTCGGAAAGGCTTATGTGGATTTTAAAATCCATCTCTTAAAATAGTCTCTTAAGACTAAATAATTGTGAGAAGTCACTGTTTTATATCCTCTGTTACAGGCTCGCTCGGGAGAGGAAGAGCCCAGAGATGAGCAAAAGAAAGCCCCACAATTCATCGTGTAAGTCTTCTTGAGCCGTCTGCGGGTTTATGGGGTTCATGGAGTAACGCCAGACTGAGGCTGTGCGCTGATTTTTGACCCATCCGTTCTTCTCCCGTACAGGCTCGCACATCACCACCAAGCAGTCCAGTTCAGACGCACACAGATCCAGGGCAGCGACAGCTCTGAGGATGAATTTGACGATGCGGACGATATGGAATGGGGTCCCGCAACTGAGCTTTAGATGCCGAGAGGACTGATGCGGCTTTTCCTTGTGATCTACAAAGGACGTGGAAATTATTTCATTCCCGCACTGAACTCTGTTATCTTGGATGGTATTGTCATAGTGTTTTTAAATTCATGTAAAGGGAGCCTCGTTCAGGTGTCACTGTAGCCTTTAATGACAACTGCAAGTTTTAAAGTCACCAAAAATCCTCTCAGAAGAATGTTGAGATCAAAGTGCCTGATTTGTTGTTGTTTTTTTTTTCAGTGTTTTTTGTATTTATAAAAAACAAAACTCTGTGAAACGAATCAATTTCAAATATGTTTTGTAAGAAATCATATGAAATATGCATCATTTTAGGAATAGCAAGGACATTTATACTTTAGATTTTTCTACATTAAACTGTTTGTTCTTCTGATTTTAAAATGGGTTTGTTTGATGATGCAGGACAACGAAAAAACATACTTGATCAGCTTCATTTTACCAAGCTGTCACTAAAATCACTCATATTAACATAAGTGAAACTGTGAATATTACATGTGTTACTATGGACATTCACTGGATAGTAAAAGTAAAAGATTGGCACACTATTTAAGTTACCACTGACTGTCAGAGGCGTCAAAGGACCCGGATTCACTTTGTTGTTGTTGCTTTTTTTTTTTTTTTTAAATATATAATAAATTTAAAAAAAATCTATTTGGTAATATTAGCATCTAAAAATTAAAACTGAGATATTTTCTCCCAAACTTCAATCTTTGGCATTCCTTTTTTAGTAACCTTTAATATACTGGTGTTTACTGTAAACGAAGGATTGTACCAGGAAGTGCATCCAGCACAAAACATGCAGAGCTACCCGCTGGTTTGACTTCTTAAATAAATAAAGGTTCTGTGGTTAGGGGTCCATATTGTTATTGAAACGGTTTTAATTGCCTTTAATGTACAAACACATGAATGTGCTGTGATATTTGTGTCACTCATCGGTGATTAGTATTAATATGCTTGTACAAGAGGTGGACATGCAGATTCACACATCTGCAAAAAGTAACTGTGGAAGCAAAAGGAATGTCAATTAAACAGAACAAATACAAAAATAATTTGAATTTTCTAGATAGTTATTGTTGACACGGTTTCATTTTTCCCCTTTTTGAAATTCCCAGAAAGTAAATTTAGATTAGTTTAGCGGGATCCTCTTCTTAAAATGCGGGAGTCTGAATTAATCTTGTTTTTGTATGACTTTAACTTCATATAGTGGATCTCAAACCGCGTCGACTCAACTCTATTGAAATAAAACATGAACTGATACAGATTCGGTACTTGCTGTGATCAAATGCTATGAATTGATGTTACTTGGGATCTATTTTGCTTCCATACAATTCATTTAACATTATTATCAGATGTAGTTTAATAATTTCTCCGCTTTCCTTCTGATAATGAAAAAATTAAACAAACCTCGGTCTAAAGCGGTTTCGGGGCGCATGTACACCTCGGGGTTTTAATTCTGTGGCCCGAGCAGGTGCACAGAGGGGCGGAAGGTTACCGTCAAAAGCGTCGTTTCAGATGTTGGGAACACACGTGTGTCAGGATGGACTGATTGCTGCTGTGAACGAGGCAACAAGTTGTTGCTTGTGTTCGCTGCTTCTGACTTCACCAGGAGAGACGCCGTCGGGACCGCATTTCCCCGCGTGCACCTCAACCTGAATTAATCCTCGCGAAGCTCGGTGGATAACAAAGTCATCCGTGCGTCTTTCCTCCTCCTCCCCCCCCCGAGGAAACTGAAACGCGCGCGCACAGCGGATGCCGGGTGCGCACTGACGGTTTGCGGTGAGTTTCTCTGTCAGTGAGCCTGCGCGGCTCGATGAGTGACACCAGGAGGAGGAAGACAGACAGACAGTTATCGTGGCTCAAACTCGACCTGGATGGCACCCAGCTCCCGCTGAGCTCGAGCGGCAGAGCACCCAAGTGGCGAGTCGGGGGGTGGGTGGGGGGGCTGTACGTGAAGCTTAAAGAAGTCGGGATGGACGGCAAAGGCACCCTGAAGATGTTCAGGAAAAAACGGGAACTAATCAAGACACCGTCTATCTCGAAGAAGAGTCGAGCAGGAAGCCCTGGGCCACAGAGCAGCGCCCCGTCTGTGAGTAGCGCATCACTTCTGGTTTCTGATGTTTAACTGTGTGTGTGTCAGATGACCATCATCTGGAGTGGACAAGTTTCTGAGAGGGCTCATTACCAGGGGTGCTTTTGTTTGTGTGTGTTTGTGTGAGGCTCTGTAAGTTTTTAGTCTTTTTTGGGGGGGAATCTTTTCTGCTGCTGTAGCTGGTGCGATCAGGGGTGTGAAAACTGTCCTCTAGCTGAAACCAGTCATTATAATGCAGTGTCACAGTGCTGAGTGCTGAGATGGGTACCTGACTGTAAGCTGACTCATATCTGGTTATGTGGCGCATAGGAAGTATGTCTCCTGTGGGGTTTTTGCGTGTGTGAGTGAGCAAGTGAGTGAATGCGTTTTGAGAATTTGTGATTAGAATGAGGACAAAAGTCTAGAGGGCAAGGAGCATGCTGAAACGTGGTGGCAAAAATAGTTACAACCCTTATTCTACAAGTCAGAGAGTTAAAAAAGCCGAGTCGAAAGGCAAGGACAGACTGGACATACTGCCCAACAAGCACAACGTATGGCTGAAACAGGTACGTTTGTCGTGTACACACAAGTCTCTGAACAGAAAATATGCACTGATGCTTTTTTTTTGGTTTCCTGTAAAGTATTTAAAATTTTCAGGCTGCTTTTGCTTGGTTGAGATGCACTTGTCGAGCCCTAAATCTACAGGCCGCTGACTTTAGTTGAAGTTTTCTGTTGAGTACCAACAGGCCAAAAAAAAAAAGAAACTTCTCCGTGAGTTGTGTGTTTTTGTTTATTTTATTTTTTTGTAGGTGATGTATAAAGTTATTCGACTTTCTGCTGAGTTTGCCACACCCGTTAACAGCTTGGAGTCAGGAAGTATTGCACAACGCAGCACAGGATCTTGTGAAAGTCTGCATATGATTGTTTACTAATAACAACAGTGCTGCTGGCCCCAGAGGCAAAGAAAAGTCACCTTGTTAGCCGTAATGCTGAAAGGGACGAGCTACATTGCAGTCTTGACCTTCTCTGTCTTCCTGTCATCTCTCAGCTCTCCATTCTCCAGGAGCAGCCTCGCAGAGATGCAGTCGACATCACACTCTTTTGTTCCCCCTCATCTTCCTCCTCCTCGTCTTCAACACTTACCCCAACTTCCGCCGGGCTCCAGGATCCCTCCGCGTCCTGCCCAGGCACCCCGAGCACTCAGCACAATAAATTGGGAATGATGCAGGGGGTGGGCTGCCCGTCTCCTGTGGCCACTCTCAAGAGACCGACCGCACTGAGCCGACACGCCAGCGCTGCAGGTCTGCTCCATCACTTAATTATAGTCTTGCTCCTGCTTGCTGAGCGTGGCCCATCACAAACAGAATCTGGTCAAAACACCATTTATGATCTGTAACTGAAGCATTTATGTGGCGTTATCACCTTTTAAACATTTAATATGAGTGAAGCTGAAAGGTTTGAGATTATCGACTTGGATTTCAAAGCCTAGAAACTGTGAAACTGAGGAGTTCTTTAACTAATGATTGCTCTTTAAATAGATTTCTTACACTGTTAAATGTAAGAAGGAAAATCATGACCAGAAATTGCCATTCTACAACTTCTGACCAAGAACAAGCCAAAAAAAAATGCTCTAATGGAAAGGAATAGTCAAATGTTTTGGGTAGATGCGAAGGGCCCCTCTAATGTCACACTAGTGAGCATATAAGCTTGAAACTGTTGCACATTTGCAGAAAACCAAATGATACAGATCCCCACGTTTTGTTTTTTGTTTTTATTTCATTACAGTTTGATTGTATTCTCTAAAATCTTGAATCATTCTATTATTATTTTTATTTTTTATTTTTATTTTTTTGTGATAATTCATGAAGATTATTCAGTAAAAATTGAAAGTCTCACATGAAGACTAAATGCGTGTTTGTTGAGTGATATTTCTGTGTCTCCTCAGGGTTCCCGCTCCAGTCGTGGGTTTTCACTAGAGGTCAGGGAAAAGGGGCTATAACCCCGACGACTCCATCTGACAGTCCAGAGAGCGCAGCCATCGAGGTGGAGGACATCCCAGCCCTGCTGAGGGATGTCGCACGCTTTGCAGAGGCTGTGGAGAAGCTGAAGGATGTTGTTCTGGCTGAGGGTGAGAGCCGTGACAGGTTTAAGCTTTGTCTTGTACATCTCCAACACAAACCTGCGTGAGAAGCCTCCAAATACATCCTGTCAGACAGGCTTTTGTTTGGTCTTGTTAGCAGCTGCAGTCTTCCCTGCCAAACTCTGACTTACAGAAACGTGCTGTGTCTAGATTTGTTTTGAACAAAGCGCTCTGGGAGTCCCTCAAAGCTGAGCACATTAAAAATATCACTTGTTTTCCCCACTGTTGGGGCAACACACACTTTCCTGCTGACACGAAGCCATGTAAGGTTTTGAATAGTCGCCCTCCATTCAGTAGCTTTGGAGAAACAACAATAGTGTTTGCACTCTCTCTTCCCTTTTGTGTCACTCCATTTTGACAAGAGCTTACACAGAGAGGACATGAGGGATCCAATCGTACATCCGCCGTGTTCAGCGACACATGTGCGCGGTGTGCAAGGGGGGAGGAGGAGGAGTATGTTATGGGCGGAGCATCTCTGCACAAGCAAGCTTTACAAGAGGCTCTGAGCTTCCTCTCTCCAAATGGAGGCAGCGCGCTCACAAAGACAACCGCACGCTTGTCTCCAGCAGGAAACCAGTTTTTTGTTTACTGCAGACATGTTCTTGTGCTCCACGTGCACGATGCAGTGAAGCTTTAAAAAAAAGGGGCCATATCACAGGGGTTTGAAAAAGAACAAAGAAAGTCCACCTGCTGAATGCTCAAACTGTGTTGTCTTCTCTAGTTTCTGTCGTGTTTTGGCTAGTTTAGCTCACTTGTCTGTTATCTGGCTCTGTTCTGTCATGTTCTCCACCCACAGAGAGCTTTCTAAACAGGAAGCCATGATGGATTGTCTCTGACAGAAAGGCCTCGTCCGCACTTCCTCGTCTGATAGTCTGGCTGCGTTGCAGTGATGCGACACTGATCACTTTCAGAATCAAAAATACAATTGCGGCGTTGAGGTGCTCTTAATCTAAAGCAAAACCTCTTTTGACATTAAAAACTGTTCTCAGAAACTTCAAAAAGAACATTTGAGCCACAGGGAAAAAAAATGTTGCAGAACACCACAGTTGGTTTGTAGTGTTGCAAAACAATAGAAGGGACCACATCCTCTCCGGCACTGTGTTTAGGTCACTCTGTTCTTGTAGTGTGCTGCTGCTAATCTGATACTCTGACACACATTTCGAGACGAGGGTGATGGACCAGCTGCCCTCTGCTCTCCTCCACCAGCGAGCCAGTGTGATTAGATGACTCGATGGAAGAATGCGAGGTTGCAACATTAAAGGGTTGACAAAACCGGTGTCTGGAGGAAAGGAGGCTAGAAATGTGTCACCAGTGACATTAAAGCTGACAATGTTTATCTGGAGCTGACCTGTCTGACACTTGGCCTATTATCAGTGTCCTTATGGTTGGTGTTTCAACTGTCAGTCTCCATCTGCTGTTCCCCTGGGAAGAAAGACTTGGAGACTTTCAGCAATGTTATTTCAGGGAAGAGCTAATGTATCGATAGCACTCGTTTTCTTGCTAGCCTTGCTCCATCCAAACATTTTTAAAAATTCCACCTGTAAGCACCTACATTTCTTTAATGAACACGGACTTGGCTATGTGAGGATTAAAATCAGCAAGTTCTTAGTGTTTCTTGCGGAAAGGAAGCAGAGATTCTGTTTAAACTGTATCTCAGGTGGTGCCACAAACCAGCAATTTCACAATGATTGCAACTGCGTTTGGCAGAATGCATCGCCCAAAATAAAGTCAGCAAAATGTTCACGTACATATTGTATCGAGAACGAGACAAGTTGCTACGCGCTGGCAGCGATTTTAGTAGATGGCTTATTGTTGGCAAGTCAACACATCCTAAACCTCAAGCGTGATCTTTTTTTGAAGCTTGTTCCGCTGTTTTTCCTCTTGGTTCTTGTTTCACCTACCACGACTCTATCTCACCCAGGTAAGGAGAGTCAGCGGCCCGTGGCCCACGAGTGTTTAGGGGAGGTGCTTCGGATTTTGCGCCAGGTCATCAACACTTATCCTCTGCTCAACACCGTCGAGATCCTCACTGCTGCCGGCAAACTCATATCCAAGGTCAAAGGTAGACAGACTCTTCTGTTTTTTTTAGATGCATGTCTTTGAAAATCTCGATGTAAATCTGAGTTGTACAATGACGGTAAAACCCAACATCACTCTGTAACTACTCTTGACCATGACTGAAACCTGAACACATGTACGATTTTCCAGGTTTCCACTATGAGTCCTCTAACGAGGCTGATAAAAAGGACTTTGAGAAGGCAATTGAAACCATTGCTGTCGCTTTTAGTAGCAAGTAAGTATCTAAATCAGCTTTTTATTCATATATAAAAGTAAAACGCTGTCAAAAGCTGCTTCTGTTTCTTATCAGTAGCTTCTAAGAATGTATTTCAGTGGCAGTGAAGCCTTAGTGGTGTCCAGTAGGCTATTGTTCACACACAGGCAGTTCAGGTGGTGTGTAATTGTAGATATTAATACGAACAAAGTAGTCTGCTGTTGGGAATGAGAGAGAGAAGTGCAGTGATGGTGACACATTTGCATGAGACAAAGCTGAAAACAGGAAGTGGGTTTTCTTCTACCGTATGACACAAAACCAAAAGTAGAAAATGCTGTTGACTACCTGCCTGCTAAATGAACAGATTGCAGACCAAAGAGAAAATACATCGTGGGAACACTCGGTTGATTTGAGCTACCTGAGAATAGTTGAGATCAAAAGAACTGGCCTTTAAATTTGCTTTTGTTTTCCTGTAACTTTTTGTATTTTTTTTCTAATAGTAATGTAAAATGAATATATATATATATTTTTTAATGGCAAAGGAAAAATACTAAAAGCTGAAGTATAATTGTGGCGTATCGTACCAGGATTTTATCGCATGCCTGTCTGTGCCATTTCAGGGTTTACACAACTGTCACACAGCTTCAGGAGGAAGTGAGCTGGCAGAGACAGTTGAAATCTGCCATATGAGTCTGTTTCCTCATTCTCTTCTCTAGCCTTCCTCTGTATGACTCGATTTTGACATGAATGCAAAGACGGAAAAATCTAGTGTTGTTGTTTGGCCTGCATTTCAGCACATAGGATGGTTGCAAGAAAATAAAAATGACTGCTACCAAATTACATGATTTTGGGGGGCGGCGAAGGAAAGCTGGTAGACTAACAAAAACTGTCACGAAACTTGCTTATCACCTTCAATCTGCAGTATACCTGTGGAGGTTTCGTAGAAGGCCTGGCCCTCTTCCTCTCTACTGCTTTCTCTTTTGAAATCCATCTTACGCTTTTTCTCTCTCTGCAATTCAACAAAGATTTTACGTTTGTGTGAAGGAGTCTGTGTTTCTCTTTAGTGTGTCTGAACTGCTGATGGGAGAGGTGGACAGCAGCACGTTGCTCTCCTTGCTGCCTACAGAGAAGAGCAGAGTGAGTTTGTCACCTATATTTCACACGTGCCAACCAAAAAGAAAAGTTACTTAATGTGGTGGTTATGCAAAAAGCTCCTTGATTAAATTAAACGTCACTGCCCGCAAAATGACACCTACACCTAAATTTCTGCTGAGTGTAAGGGGGGGGAAAAAAGAAAAATATCCTCTAATTCTAGCGAGTAAAGGTTCGTGTTTATGCCGTTTTAGTCCATGGAGAACTTGTACACTGGTTCTGGCCATGGAGGAGATGGTGGACATTACAGGAGCGACCTGCAGGACATGGGTAAGCATAAAGGTGCCGTACAGCTTTTGCTTTCAGTTAATCACAGGTGCTGCTTTGCATAACAGTGTAACCTCCTCCTTTCCATTCATCTCATTTGACTCCATATGTAAACGTTATAGTGGATATTTTCCTATTTTCTGTATTTTGATGTGACGGTGCATACTTTCAAACCGCCAACGTCACTGTAGTAATCTTAATGTTATCCCTGTGTTCATGTGAGAGATTTCATGTGTAGTAGGTCTCCCCCTGCTGATGAATATCCTGCAGTGCTCGGATGTTGTCGCAGTTAGTTTGTTGGAAAGTCACAGTCACAGGGGAAGTTTTTAGCAGAGAGAAATTACAGATTTAAGTACTGACCACAGCAGAAGACACTAAAAATAAGCTTCCAAATCAAATCCACTCGCATACCCGATGCAAACAATCGTCCTGTTTTCTGTCGTATCGACAAAGCGTTTCCTGCACAGTGACCTGTGTTGGTGTGTTGATGTGTAGGTAGAGCTGAGGAAGTGGATGTCATCCTACAGCACAGCGAGGGAGGGGTGGACTCTGCTCTGCTCTACGCCAAAACCATTTCCAAGTACATGAAGGACCTGATGTGCTACGTGGAAAAGAGAACTTCACTTGGTTAGTGGGAGTGACGAAACTATGTGAGAGTGATTGTACAATGTCAGACCAACTATCAACTATGATTTCAGACACTAAACTAGACTTGAGCTTCTTATCACTGACATGTTTTGGGGTTGTTGTTTTTTTTGTTTGTTTGTTTGTTTGTTTTTTGAGTCAGAAGTGACCATTTTTAGATGAGAGTACAACGTAGCAAGTTATCAGTGAACTGATGAGCTTACTAAAACTTGTATGGGAAAATCCACCCATTTAGCTGTCACATGGGAGGAAATTGGTTTTAAAAAACCACTACAGGCTGGAGACATTGTTATTTCTTATGTACATTTGGGGGGTTTTAACCCGGGAGTCCATGAGGATTGAGGCATCTTTGAAGACGGCTTCAAGTGGCCATTCAAGTTTATTCCATCTTATTAAAAAAATAGTGAATTTTTTGGGGTGATTAAATTTTTATAGTGCACGTTGTCCTAGAAGTTGTGCTTTTGACCATAATTTTAATAGTCTCTGTTTTTGTTTTGTCTTCCCCAGAGACCGAGTTCTCCAAAGGCCTCCAGAGATTATACCAGTCTTCCAAACACAGTATTACACATGTAAGCTCCATTCACTTTCACCTCTAAAGAGCTGTAATTTCTTTATAGTTCACGATCGTCATCTTATTGCTTGCTCTCTTCCTCTAGCCCCACATGCCTCTTTTCTCCATCTACTCTCTGGCTCTGGAGCAGGACCAGGAGCAGAGTGTGGGCCTGCAGCAGGCCAACAACACCCTGCACAACCAAACCTTCATTCAGGTACATTTCTGAGTTATTGGTTACTATTCTAGTAAATGAAGCACAAACCACATTTTTGGTTAGTCACTTGCAATTTCTCACCTCTCATATTTAATGTGTATCCTGCAGCCTCTGATGCAGCGTAAACAGGAGCATGAAAAGAGACGTAAGGAGATCAAGGAACACTGGATTCGAGCTAAAAGAAAATTGGTATGGCCTTATGATCTTTTATTAATCAACAGCCCTGTTTTATCCTTTTACTGTGACAAGAAAATCAGGCAATAACTGAAAATACCACAAACCTATTTCTTTATTTCTTTTTTGTTTCGTTCCTCCTCGTTTAGATGGAATGTGAGGCAAACCTGCGGAAGGCCAAGCAAGCCTACATAGCACGCTGCGAGGAGTACGACAAGGCTAAAACGGCAGCCTGCCGAGCTGAAGAGGAGGGAGGGGGATCCACAGCGAAGTCTGTGGAGAAGAAGAAACGAGTGGAAGAAGAGGCTCGCAACAAGGTTCTTCTCAATAACTTTGTTTTGCTGATGTTGTTTTGTCTCTGCAGGAAGAAAGACGATTAAATTTTTTTTGCATACGACCTATATCAGCTGAAAATCTTTGGTCACAACTCCGTCACATGAGCCAAAGATGTTGTGTGAGGACACAAAGAAGGAAATAGTTTATCTGATACTTGCTAGTTTAGGCTGAGTGAACAGTTAAGCTTTACATAGGGCTCGTGAAAACCACTGCTGGACTTTCAGATCTTTCCCACTACTGGATGAATTCATGATTTTAAAAAATAGGTTAGAAAATGAAGAATTATGTACCTTCATTGCCCACCAGGGGGCCGCACCCTGCACTTCAAGAATAACTAAGCTTACCCTTTCTGATTTTTGCCACTGTGTGAAATGTTTCATCAACACTTTTCTGTCTGATAAATGATCTGACAGATATAAACAGCAAAGAAAAAGCAGAAGTAAACTGAAAGTGTGTGTGTGTGTGTGCGCGCGTGTGTGTGTGTGCGCGTGTGTGTGTGCGCGTGTGTGTGTGCGCGTGTGTGTGTGCGCGTGTGTGTGTGCGCGTGTGTGTGCGTGCGCGTGTGTGCGTGTGTGTGTGTGCGTGTGTGTGTGTGCGCACAGGCAGATGAGGCGGAGGCCACCTACAAGACTTGTATAGCAGACGCCGCCACTCAGCAGCAGGAGCTTGAGCACACAAAGGTCACAGTGCTGAGGCAGCTGCAGGACATCATCAAACAGAGTGATCAGACCATTCGCTCGGTGAGAACAAAGGCCACACAAGCCATCGCGTCTCGCCAAGAAGAAAAGCTACAAATGCTCACCATCTAATCTTTTCACTTCCAGGCGACCATCTCCTACTACCAGCTCATGCACATGCAGACAGTAGCCCTGCCTGTGCACTACCAGACTCTGTGCGAGAGCAGCAAGCTGTACGACCCCGGCCAGCAGTACGCCGCTCACGTGCGAGACCTGCAGCTGCCAGAGCAGCCGACCATCCAGTACGCGTTTGAGTCCTACTCTCCCTCCAACTCATCATCGCAGTAAGAACTTCAAGCGCATCCTCAATTAGTTTCTCAATGAAACCGTTCCTATGCAGCTCAGGATGGGGGTTGTTACAGTTTGGGGGCCACATATGCCTACAGCAGAGAGAATTTAGCAAGGATCCACTCATATCTGATTACTCGTTCCTAAATGTATTCTCTCTTTAACCAAACATTTTCACAGACATGACACAATGTATCAAAACCACGTTGTTTCTGTTTCCCAAATATAACCTGGGTTAGACTATTTTAGGAGTTGATTGACTACATACAACAATAGAATACTCTATATACAGTGTTATACCACTGATGCTGTAATTTGTACTAAAATGCCATATCACACCTGCTACACACAACCCTGTACCCAGGCGTAGGACTAGACTCTCGAAATATGAATAAAAGAAACCCACTTTTAATGCATTTGCAATCTGAAAATCCCAAATTGTTGCAGCCATGGTCACAGACCGAGGAATGACAGCTTCAACACAGACATGCAAACGAGTCAAACAGACAGTCCTGCCGTCAGTGTGGAGACGACAGCTGGAGACAGCCGAGAGTCAGAAGTCCAGCGCAAGAGTAAGTGCATCCGATGCCTGCCGCTGCTAAAGATTTTACACAAATCTTAACAATTCCTCGCAATTACTTGTGACCTGTTACTATCCTGATGTCTGTAGTTAACAGAATTGGCAATGTAAAATGTGACTAGCTCATGTTATTGTCCCTTTTGTTATCACAGGACAGGGGCATAAGTCATGGGGCTCAACAGTGAGCGATGACAGCGTTGTTGGAGATGGAGGCCTGGATTCTCCAACTGCCAGCACAAGTAAGTGTAGACACGTCTTCTGTTAGTTTCACGCTAATCCGTACCAAAACCCTGCTCCAGAGATGGCAGTATGCATTATAAACGCTCTCAAACTCACTTATTTTAGGTGACATCGCTAAGATTGTTCGGACTTCATCGACTGGAACGATGTCGTCCAATGAGGATGCAGATGAAAAAGATGGAAATGTGTCCTCATTTGAAACTCAAAGTAAGATTTCCAGATTGTACATGTTAAACCTGGCTATCGGTTGAGTTTGGATTTTGCGGAGTGTGTGATGGGGGTTATTCTGTGCAGATATTAACGGCATGGATCCAGACGTGGTGGTGTCCACCGGACCTTTCCGTAATATCGGCCTGTCCAAAGCAGCCTTGACCCACCGACTGAGGAAGCTTCGGACTCCTTCCAAGTGCCGCGAATGTGACAGCTACGTTTATTTCCAGGGAGCTGAATGCGAGGAAGTGAGTTCTTCATCACTTCACCAGGCTAACATGTTTTGAGGCTCACGCTCCGAGTTGCACACTGAAACACTGAAAGCCTTCCAGCTGTGGTTAGATCGGCTCAGTGTGTTGCTGATGCATGCTACATTTTAATGATATTAGTCAGCGTGTTCAGTGAGCATATGCAAATGTCAAAGTAAAATATTTTGTATTCTTAAAATTAACTTTTTATGTTGAACCCCACAAAATAGCAAATGGTCTGAGAAAAATGCATAAGTGGTTAGATAAATATGTTCAGTGTGGATACATGTAAATTACAGTATGTAATGATCAACACTAAAAATGAACATCTCAGACTTTCTGTAAAGGATGGACTTCCCTGAGAAGTAAAGCCAATGTGGAAATTGCATTGTTTCTAATGGTTGGAGGGGGAAGTGTAAAAAACTGTGCGTAAAATGGCCCTCAGCTGTCAGTCCACACCTTGCTCGTCCCTTCTGGTTGGAAAATTTAGCAAAGTTCAAAATGCCCATCACAAGACTTTATTAACAAGAAGGTGATGTCACTGTAACTGTTACAATCTTGTATATTTATAGCAATAATAAGGAACTACGTAGCATAAAGTGTAAAGCATGACTCAAAGCAAACGAGGGGAGAAAAAATAATTTCCGAAGAAAGACTTTAAAAAGTGTGTGTGTGTGTGTGTGTGTGTGTGTGTGTGTGTATATAGTTAGTTGAAAGAAGCTACACGTCACTCTGATTACAACAGATGGTACAGTTTCTGTTTTTAGAACAGGAAACTGGAATTTCCAGTGTTCCAAGAAAATATCAAGAACTGCAAACAAAGAGACAATAAAACCACAACAAACAACTGTAACAGGAATATGTAATGACAGACAAATTTCATATCTTTATACCATTTTTTTTTTTCCCCCACCATCTTTTCTATTGAATCGGGGGTTTTCCTTCCAATGGGCATAATAAATACAGTGGAAATGTAGTAAGGCAATTGTGATACCACTGTGTCACCCCCTTATTAATGCCCGTGTTATCTAATTTTATTCCATCAGGTGATTTTTTTTTTTTTTTTTTTTTTTTTTTTTTTAATTTGTACACACACGTTTATTAACCAAGCATGTGTACACATACAAGAAATTTGACTCTGGTTGTTTCTTTGTTCTAAGTGTATATAACAGAGTAGACAACAGTCATTACTGACAATAACAGTGCACATAGCATATTTATGGTGCAGATGTTGGAATAATTAAGGGATGGAACGTGTGTGTGTGTGTGTGTGTGTGTGTGTGTGTGTGTGTGTGTGGATTGACTATAAACACATATAGACATGTACAACATTCAGCTGGCTGTCATGTGGCTGTCACTTGCTGATAATTGAGATTCACAGCAAGATTAACCATACTCATTTGAATACTGTTGATTGCTACAAGCAGCCTTACTTTGCATTGCAAATGTGAAACACCTGTAGTTAAAGTTTTTTTTATCAGTGAAATTGAACATAGGTTCCCAAAAAGTTGATTCTGTTCATCTAGACGTAGAGTTTTCAGTGGGAGAAACTTTTTGTATGTGTAAAACTATGTATTATGCATAGTTTATTTATGTTACCTACACTATTGAAATTGCACATTACACCTTTGTAATCATTTTTGGGGGGTTTTAACGTTCTTCCTAATTAGATGTCACAAGTTTTTCTACCTAGTCACAAGTTACAGCTGTTCCCAGGCTACGATGGTTAAGATGATAATCATTATATTAACTGTTTTCTCAGTGTTTCCTGGCGTGCCACAAGCGCTGTCTGGAAACTCTGGCGATCCAGTGTGGTCATAAGAAGCTGCAGGGCCGTCTGCAGCTGTTTGGCAGAGATTTCACTCAGGTAGCCAGCTGTGCCAGTGACGGTATTCCCTTCATCATCACCAAGTGCATCTCTGAGATCGAGAGACGGGCACTGAAGATGAAGGTGAGAAAAAGCACGTATGCTGTTTTGAAGGGGTGGTCGATTTCTGATTGTTTGCCTTTGAACCGTTGGGTTTAAATCTCCTTTCTCCTCTTTTCAGGGCATCTACAGGGTGAATGGAGTGAAGACCCGTGTGGAGAAACTGTGTCAGGCCTTTGAGAATGGAAAAGAGCTGGTCGAGTTGTCTCAGTGTTCACCACATGACATAAGCAACGTGCTCAAGCTTTACCTCAGACAGGTAACTGAGGTTACACTGATGTGTAGCAGCTAGTAAAGACTGAACCTGAAGCTCAAGTCAATCATCATATGTTTGGTGTTTTTCCTTTACCCCCAGCTGCCTGAGCCCATCATGCCTTTCCATCTGTACAACAAGCTGATGGGTTTGGCAAAGGAGAGTCTGCATAATGAAGGAGACACACCGGAGGGGGAGGACTCAGAGTCGAGCAGCACTCACCCGGCAGTGAGCAGGGGGCCAGAGCTGGTGGATCTGGGCCCAGACACGGACCCAGAGGTCCTGGTCCTGGTGGACAGTCTGAGGGAACTTTTAAAGGAGCTGCCCAAACCCAACATCGCCACACTGCGCTACATCGTTCGTCACCTTCGAAGGTGAGTTAGTCATACAAGTCATATTAATTTTTTATTAAAAAGCAAAGATTCTGTTAACCTCACCATCCTTTCTTGCTCCATCTTTCTCATTCCAGGATCGCAGAGCTGGAACAGGATAACAAGATGAGCCCCAGCAACCTTGGCATTGTGTTTGGGCCCTCTCTGATGCGGCCCCGTCCAACGGGGGCTACGATATCCCTGTCCTCTTTGGTTGATTATCCCCATCAGGCTCGCATCGTGGAGGCCTTCATAGTCTTCTACTCTTCCATCTTCCAATCCAAAACTTCTCAGACCCACAAAACCTCCCGTGCTGCCTCCACGCAGCAGGTAGGAATCCAGCACACGGTGCACATTAGTATTTACTTACTGCTGAGCCTTTTTGTGAGACATTTTTAGGAATTAAATACTACTGCACAAAATATTTGCTCTGTTTTTACACATACTCTAAAGCATTGGAACAGAAAACCTGCTTTAACAAAGTCTAAAGAGTTAAAGGTTGCAAACAGCCCGGTATTAACGAGCAATACCAAAACTGGTCATAATCAGTCTGGCTAATAGAGACACCAGATTTGCATTTTTCTGTTGACTGAAAACAAATTCATGTTGTGAAGCTTTCACACTTTCCCTCCTGGTTTCAGGAAAATGTTACACAAGACAAAATGGTGAGCCCTGTTGACGCAGAAGAGGATGCGAGCAGAGAGGAGAAGACTAAACCTGAGGTTGACAAGACAGAGGAGGGATGTGGTGAGTTTTAAAGGCCAAGTTGTGTAATTTTATAGTAAATGATTTGCTCTTGAAAATGTTATATACATTTATCACTTATTTATCTGCATTCAGGAAGCTCTTTGGGGTCATTGGGCTCCAGTGAGCAGCTCCCAGACTCTGACTCTGAGCTGGACGAGAGGCACTCCCACAGCCTTACGAAGCAGGAGAGCGTGAGCATAGACGATGACCAGCTGAGCTACAGGGACAGTTTGGACCTGTCCAGTCAGTCTGCAATCCACATCGAGCCTGAACAAGATCTGGATCAGGAAAACCCAGAGGGAGAAGAACCCCCCGCTCTGCCAGACAGCGGGCCCCCAGAAGAAGGTGCTGGAGAAGAGCAGGATCTGAGCGCTTCTCTGGCAGAGCTCAACGTGAATCAGTCCAACAATAACAACAACTACCACCCGTGCTCTCCCACACTGAGCCTGTCGGGCCTTCCACTGGCACGTCTCTGTGGAAAGAAATTACCACTGACGAGAAATCGAGACAGCGAGCCAGAGTTTGTCTGATATTGTCAATCGTGTCTGTTCGTCTTTAAATTTGAAGTTAATGAAAGCCTAACGGTCTGCCGTGTAAATAGGTCAAATTAAATTTTAAACTGTAGATGTATGTTACTGTACTAATCTTTGCTGCCAGTGAACCCTCTCTGCACGCTTGCTGCTCTTGGGATTACTGGCGTTTCAAGATATTTGATTTGTTTGTATTTTAAAGCGTTTGTTTTTTGGGGGAAGGGAACGCTGCATCAGAATGTGACGCGTGAAAGCAGATTCCACTGCTGGTTATTTCAGCTCTAAAATTGAAATACATGTAAACATTCTTATAAATGTTGCCTTTTGTCTTATGTCAGTTTTAATAAAGGTTCTTGTTTTAAATTTGTAGTTTTTGATTTTTGGCATTTTGTGCAAATTACCAAGACGGAGAAATTAAACCAAATGAGCACAGTTGCAACCTATTTCCTAGAATGGGGAACGTGGTGAGGAATATGTCGTCTTTAATGTATTCATTTTGTCACTCCTGGCACTCAATGGGGCGAGGGAACTGGAGGAAGTGTTGAATACAGTAGGCGGTAACCTCTGAGGCTCAGTTAGCAGAGACTGGTATCAAAAGTAGGTCTACGATAGCAGCAGCAGCAGCAACAAGAGTAACATGGCATTCAAGAGGAAAAAAAAGGTAAGAGTCTTAATCGTTGCTTAGTGTAAAACGGCACATTTCAATTTTGAATCATTTATTTTACAAAATCAGTAATTCAGGTCAAAGATACAAGCAGGGTGATAATTGAACAATGAATAACCAAAGCTGTCGTGCTGAGATTCCTTCACTGGTCCTTAAACGTTGATCAGGGAGAATAACTAGAAAACAGAACAAAGAAAATTTACAGCATCATTCAAGTTTGTTTTGAATGTTTAGACCGGAGATGCACCGAAAGCATTTTAAATTCTGTTTGTATGTTGTGGTTTAATACTTCCTTATTCTCAGGAAACACACAAAACCCAAGAACATTAAAACTTGAGGAGCTGCTACGCACTTTTTATCGCTTCGTTTCTTTTTCAGCTGTTATGTAAAAAGAAGCACATACCTGTCATTGGACCAGTCTGTATGTGATGTACCGCCCAGCTGTTTCACTGGGTCTGATGATCTTCACTACCTGGAACAGCAGATACAAAATGGCAGCTTTTTTTTTTTATATATATTGCCACAGCGCTGTCTATCAGTGCGATGGGAAAAAAAAAAAAAAGTGATAAAAATAGTGCTGTCTCATCCTTAATGAATGAATGAATCCCTCTCATGCTTTTAAAAGAAGACACATTGTTTTTGTGTTTGCATAAAGGGACCGTTCAAATAATTTAAATACCCCCAAATGTCAAACCGGTTTCAGGTTGATCACGAGTCTCACAGGTTTCAGAACAAACCCCGCACATAGTTTCAAAACATTTCTTGCAAAAAGTTAAACCTCTTTAGTCACATTTTCTTGAATTCTGTCAGTTATGATAGTTTCTAAGATTTCTTACCTGTCCTCTTTTTAAGCCAAAGTAACGAGCCACAGGGTCCCCGGCCTGGATCCTTGGCAGCTGGCTTTCTTTTAATTTACTGAGGTAATATTGTTAAGGGCAACGAGTGTACAAACCTCAACGCTTCTAAACTAATTTACTGTCATGCAGCGCAAAGTGCAAGGATACTATCTTGCCAGAAGTTCAGTCACTTCCTCTTTTGTCATGACGATGTGCTCTGGTACAAGCTGAAAGACAGGCGAGAAATGCAAATACAGAAATGTACAACACGCTGCAGGCTTACTTGAAAATAAAGATTTTAATATAGAGGACAGTATGATGCTTACCTCGTGCTCTGTGATGTTAATCAGCAGCTCCTGCTGTAGAAACTGCTCCAGTATATATTTGGGTGCCATGTCGACTAGAGACTGTGAGGGATTTGTATATTTACAATCACTGCCGCATCCATTTCGAGAGAAAAACCTTTCCCTTTTTATCACGTTTGCTTTAAACTGATGTTTACCTGTTTTGCTGAGGGTGTCATGCCCATCTGAACAACAATGATTGCCCGTGTGATGTTCTCCTCCTGCATCCTCTGACAGTACATCTTAATTGTCTTGATACCAACTTTGGGCTCCTCTGAAAAGAAATTGAAAAAAAAAAGGGTGAGATTTTATGAAATTATATACCTACAAGTAACATACAAAGATAAACAAACATGCTCATAAACACACGTTTTTACAAATGTAAATTAGTGCAGGTGTCATTAAACAGCTTTACTGCTAATCCCTTCAAAGTCTTCTCCTTATGAAGCGCTGCACGATTCCCAGCACTCCTGTTATTTCCACCTTGAAGACTTGGTCTGATCAGTTGTTGGAGTGTGTTACAATTTCACCATTAGGTGAGGAATAAATGTGTCAAACTGACTCAAATGTCATGTGGAGAGTCATTCCTAAATTTGGTTTAGAAATTAGAGACTATGATAGAACCTGCACAGAGCACAATCATTGCTCCTCACCTGACTTACTTCTCAGATTTGGCTCTCTGTGACTTTGGTCTCTTCCCCAAGTGAAAAATTCAGGTGAGGCATTGATGCTTTTGAGGAGGAGCTCTCCAAGACTTTAAATCACTTGGAGTTCTTTTAAAGTGCTGAACTTGTGCTGAAGTACTCACTGGAACTCTTAATATATTCAGTGCAAGTGAAGAAAGTAAACTAAATACATATATATGTATAATATATATACATATATACACACATACATATATACATACGTATGATTAAATAAATAAAACCATTGGAGCAACAATAAAAACTTCACGACTGGCTAAATGGACAATCTGGTGCATTCTTAAAGTAAGGAATAAACTGGCCAACTCAGCAACGCCTTAGAGAATAAAAGCGACAATTAAAGTGATATGACTTCACACTAATTTCCATGGAAACGAGTGAATGTAAATAGAGAGAATTTACAACAATCTGTAAACCACTGGTTACACTTAACAGAAGGCTATAATTCCTAAACACAGGTGAGAAATACTTTTGTAAAACCTTGAATTAAATCTGAAATTCTGCACTTCGATCACACCCTGAGTGACTTTTGAAACCATCAAAGTGTTGTAGAGAAGCAAAACTACAAAAACTATATTATTCTCCAAGTACACATGGCCCTAATTGTTAGTCTGGCAAACAAAACAAAATAAATAAAGCCCCCACCCCCCCAAAAATGATCAAAAAATATCTTTATTGCAGTGGTGGGCTATTGGTAGTTGCTTGTTATTGGTGAGTTTCTTTTGTGGGAATGAGGAAAACCTCTTTAGGCAGCACAGATTTTACAGTTTTCAAGGACAAAAAAACAAACAAGGTGTGGTTTTGGCTTTTTTAAGGACTGGACTCATTACAAACTATAATATTAGGAATACGCCTACCAGGAAAGAAAACGAACATCTGGTCTGTGGGATCATCATTGTGTGCCACCAGGACGGTGAGATCTGTACGTCGGGGACGCCCCTCACTGGGCTTGTCTCCAAACTGACTCTTGAACTCTTCCAGTGTCTGGTCCAACTCATCCTGTGTCACCAGATATCCTCTATCATGGCAGAGCTGTGAGTGTAAAGGAAAATATTAAAAAGGCAAATTAAAAACAAACAAACAAAAAATCTAAACTAGTTTTGAGCAGACTGTGGGTTTTTCTCATGACATGAAGTGAAGCAGGCCCTCAGGGCAGCCAATGCTAGGAAAGCTGCTGGCCCGGATGAGATCCCAGTGAGGATATACCACCATCAAAACCAGCCTGAAGACCACCGCCTTCGACCCAGATCAGTATGCATACAGAGACAACAGATCTAGGGAAGATGCCAGATCTTCATGATCATAAAATCTGCTGACGACACAACTGTTTTAGGACTCATCTCAAATGGGAACGGGGTTGTCTATAGAGATGAAGTGCAGAGCCTCTCCACGAACATTAAAAAAACAAAAACAAAGGAAATCATCACTGGTTTCAGGCAACAGAGAAGGGCGCTCAGACCACTGGAACTAGGGGGTGAGGAGGTAAAGAGAGTGTCTTGCTTTAAACTTCTGGGAATACCATCAATGAGGACTCTGAATGGACAACAAACTGCTGCTATTATAAAAAATAGGCACAACAGAGACTATTTCCTCAGAATAAGGCCCACCTGTCTGTAAATCCGTTAGTCTTTCTACCGCTGCAGCATTTTAGATCAAGTGAATGCTTTTCAGGGAGTTTATAGGACATCCTGACAACGAATAGCAATAGGCCAGCATTAACTAGTTTTTCAGCATCACTGTGAGACAGGATGTTTCTGATTTTAGCGATATTGCACACATGGACGAAAGCAGTCCTTTGTGTTTGTTTAATATACACATTTAAGGACATATTCTGGACCAAAAAAGACTAAGATTCCTCACAGTGTCACTGGAGGCCAAGGCAATGCCATCCAGAGTAAGAATCTGATTAGATACTGCATTTCTGAGACTTTTAGGGCAGAGTACAGTAACCTCACTTTTATCTGAATTTAGAAGCAAAAAATTAGAGATCATCCAGGATCAAATCCTGCAGTTTAATTCATTTGTGTGTGTTATCTGGCTTCATAGTTGGGTGTCATCTGCACAGCGGTAAAAATGTATGCTATGACAATCAGGGATACAGTGGGCTTTATCGAGCATATAGCACAATAAAAAACAAATTGCCAAATAATGCAAATCATGCCAAGAAGGCAAATATGTGTTCCTTTTTTAACTCATAAAGAAATAAATTAAAGATTACGAACTGTGTGATGAAACTATCACAACCCACGCCCACAATGTTCTCCTCATATGATAGATGAGGAGAACAGGCTTCCAAAAACAACGCTATGATGATGTAGTTCAGAAACCCATCATGTTGCACTGAGACTGCTTTAAAATGACGGCTAACGTATGAGGAACAGATCCGCTTAGTATCTCAGGTGGGAGGGAATGAAATACAAAGAGAGGATGTACAAACTGAACTCGGAAAAGGGTTTATAATCCAAACCTCGATCTTTTCCAAATCGTTTCCAAAATTACATAAACTGTGACTGAAAACTGAAAATACAAAGGGGAAAATACTAAATACGCCTCTGACGCTCATTAGTACTGTCATTAAACTGTAATAATACCAGAACCGCGAATTATGAGCTCCACAGCAGCATCATTTTACTGTGCTTGGTCGGAATCGATGATGCTCTGCTCTCCTTAGCTATTCTAATGTGTTAAGTAAATCAGTAAACAAGGCTACCTTCCTGAAGTGAGCCGCTGATTTCGACTCTTAAGTTAAAGAAAGCTAAATGCTAAGCTAATAACAAACAAACACACAAATGTAACCTACCTGCATGATTGTTTTGCGGATTTTCCAAAGCCTGTATGTTTCCTCCTCGTCATCCATCTCGTCTCAAACCGTGTGTATACTCTAGATTTAATTTAAATTTATTATTTTTCAATGAATGTCCCACTCTTAGGCACAGACATACACGACGCACGCTTTCGTCTTCCGATACAGGCTAGTGACGTAGGCTGGGCGCCTTGGGATGACGCACAGCAATCGAGGGTTTGTTTGTTTTGGGGTTGTTTTTTTTTGTTTGTTTGTTTTTTGTTACAAAACTTTTACACATAACTCTTCTCCCACAGTTTGCCGAAAGGAAGGTCTTTCACATAGAAAAGGGATTTATACTTTTTGAACTTGAAGCCTTTGATAATAGACGATAACGGAACACACGGACTTTTGATGAAAAACAGAAACAACCTCCTCAGTTAATAATAATAATAATAATAATAATAATAATAATAATAATAATAAAAGTAGTGTCCCTTCTCCCTCCTCTGGTCTCTGAGGCCACCGCCCTCCGCTGTTTCACAACACGCCGCAGGGCGGAGTCTGCAGCTGAGGTTCACGGTGGTAAATTTGTCCTCTTTTTAAAACAAAATGAGGCCATTTTATGTTATTTTAGCAACTGGGGCTGTAGCGAGCTCTGTGGCACTACTGGCGACGGTGTTGTACTTTGTATTAACCACAACGGTAACGTAAACCTCAACCATTTAATCTGCATGCTTTTGAGTGACGTCTGTGATTTCCACTGTGTGTAACACAATTTCATGTAACACGCTTTTTTTTTTTTACTGCTGTAATAATATCGTTAATCCATTTTTCACGTAAACAACGATGGCTGTTACCCAAGATGCTCTGCGTGTTTGTGGTGGGCTTTGATTAACACACGTGACACGGACGGACGCCCACAAAGTTCGCAAATCCTTCCCTCCCTCTGCTTTTTCCCGCACAGTTAAAGACATACCTTTCCACTGAATTTAGAGGGTGGAAAAAAAAATACATTATAAGTGCTGTTTTTGACACCGGATGTTTGTGCTCCCACTCTGGCTGCTGGTGTCAGCTGATAGGCTTATCATCAGGACAGACAGAGAGGCACTTCTGTATCGACACAACACCCGGCCATGTTTTTTTATTGTAGCTGATGTTTTATGATTAAAGAATAAAAGTTTGCTTTCAGCATCAGTTTATATTAGTGGTGGAGAAAAAGTGGAGAAAGAACAGAGTTCATTTTCTTTTTATTATTATTATTACATTTTATTTGACTGCTATTATTTTCAGTGTAATTATGAGTTAGCTTCCACATTGGATTTGCTACTTTCAATTTAGTTTTCAAGAGTTTTGGTGTTTTACTCTTTATCAGGGCAACATTTAGAAAAGCTAAAAGAGGAATTACAATTCAAGGCTCAACACTTAATGAAACTTGTTTACTGAGGTCATGCAGACCTCCTGAGTTGTAATAAAGAAATATGCACCCAAGCCTCATCAGTCCAAACTGACAAAACTAAAACTTTATGACTACACACTATTTCTTAAATGAAACACTGTAGTTTAAATTTGATCAAGATCTGAATTTCCTGCACACTTGCCTGGACAAAATAATATTTACTACTGAAAATCACAGCAAAATGTTGCCTCATCTCTTATTTTGTGGCGCAATGTTCTGCTTAGCTCTTCCACTCCAGCTCTCAAAACATAATCACCAGTTTTGTAACAATTCTGCTCTTGTTGTCTGAGATTATGATTATTTGGTAGAATGTTTTTTTCCCAGCATAAAGTTTCAAGTTTGCTTATAAACTTTGTGGTGGGAAAAAGCAGGCTCTCATGTAATGACATAGTTAGCATTGTTGAATGGGTGCATTTAAACCATAATCTTGTCTAAGCCTAATGCAAATGTGAAAATATCAGAACAAAGAAAAGAAGTTTTTTTGCCAAACTCATTTCTTTTGAATGTTTTTGTCAAAGGTTTCTATGCTTAGCTCGCGTAGCCGTTTTGTAATGGCTCATGGACCATTGGACCCTTACAAAACAGGCAAGATAACTGTTTTCAACCCTTTTATTTCAAAATAGACACATTAGTTCTTTAATTGCTTTGGATTAACAGCACTGGCAATTATATTAAAAAAATATTGAGAGATTATTGATGCACAAAATAATTCTCCATAAAACTTGGTTTCTAATTTCACACTAGAATATAAAGAGATTGTGTAACAGTGACTCAAAGCAACCTGTGCTACACACGTAAACAGGCAAAACTCAGCAACTGTTATTCAATCGGGATAATCACTGTTACTGTTATTTTTTTTGTTGTAAAATGTATATTTTTGGTACTCTTTGCATACTGAGATAAAAAGCAGCAGTGATTGAAGCAGCTGGCTCTGATTCGTCTTCACATCTTCCATTCAAAATGTGAAAAATGTAATAATCTTAAAGCTGATTGATGTGAATTCAAAATTTTAAAAAGTGTTTTTTCTCACTACAATAGAAAGAGAGAAATCCAGCCTTTTTAGGGTAATATAGAAGTTTATATCTGCTGCAAATCACCAGTTTTTCACTCGGATACTAAACACAATGCATAATGAGCTTTGGTTTTTCTTCTGACCGTTGCTCTTTGCTCTACACGGACTAAGTTGTGAACTGTGGACTGCAGCACACATGCTTTTGTGATCAGGCTTTACTGAATCAGCAGCACAGAGGGAGGTACTGGACAATCACAGCCTATCAGTTTAGTTAATGATCACCTGGTTTTGCTTTACAAAAGCACTGTAGAACGTGAGTTTTCTCAGTACAGAGACAGAAGTTCAGCGGTGATACTTTTAGAGACCGAGGAGCTAAGTAGGGCAGCCATGCGCCTGATAGGGTGCACAGTCCTCCTCTCTGTCCTGCAGTCGGCTATGGTAAGAAACAACGGGATTAGGACTGAAACATTACTTTTGCGTTTGAGGGCTAACCTTTGCTTTTGCTCTCCTTAGATTTATGTTTATTTTCATTACATTTTCTTTTTAAAATTAATTCTTCGCATCTGATAGGCTGTGGAGTTTTGGAAATAACACGGTGTTCTAACTACTTATTGTTTTTTTCCCCAGTCTACCCCATTAGAGGAATGGCAGAGGGCAACATCCATTTATAACTTTTCAGCAACGGATATTGATGGCAACGTGGTTTCCCTTGAAAAATACAGGTAAATTTCTCTGTCATTTTGTTAAAACCTCCTATTACAATTATAAACCTCTTATCACTAAACAAATGTGTGTGCACGTGTGTGTGTGTGTGTATTCAGGGGGAATGTTGTCATCATCACCAACGTAGCCTCTAAATGAGGTAAAACCCCAGTAAACTACTCTCAGTTTACTCAGTTGCACGCCAAGTACGCTGAGAGAGGTTTAAGCATCCTTGCCTTCCCTTCCAACCAGTTTGGGAACCAGGTATGTAAAACATTAGTTGTTTTTTTTATTGCAACATTTAATGAGATTTGTTTGTGTAAGTTATCAGTTATCCAGGTCATGGATAACTGGAGATCTGTAAAGACGTTTCACCTCTCACCCAAGAGGTTACTTCAGGTCTAAAAACAAATGGTGGAAAGTCTTGTTGTATTGTTAACAGATAGACAATAACTTTTTAAATGTTTTACAGAAAAAAACTGTATAAGTGAAATTTTAGCCAGTGTGAAACCTTTATAATTTTTGCATAAGATCTCCTGAAATGTTTTTTTAATATCTAAAACATTCATAATTTCATTAAGTGTGTAATCATGTGCATAAATTGTAGTTGCATAAACACCACAATGGATAATTTGGCATTTTTCTCACTACTAGTCCGAAAGATGGCTTGTTTTTGAAAGAAACTAGGCCACATTTTAAGATTATGTCAAATTCAAGAAGCTGCTGTTTTAAGTCGACTATTTTGTTGCCATTATATATAATTTGTCATATGCAGGCCACTGAGAGCAGTTAGAGACTTTAATACTTTTAATACTATTTACTTTTAGGAGCCGGGCAATGAAACTCAAATCAGGCAGTTTGCAGACACGTTCCAGGCTCGGTTTGATATGTTCAGCAAGATCGAGGTGAATGGGCAAAACGCTCATCCTCTGTGGAAGTGGCTGAAGGAGCAGCCTAACGGGAAGGGCTTGTTTGGAAAGTAAGTTGTGAATGAATGAATCTGGGTCACAGTTATATGCTCAAAAAGTATCTTAAAAGCTTGTTTGGATCAGACATAATGCGTACAGTCATCTGTTTAAAATGTGTACAACTGAATTTGAACAATAATCAGTCATATCATTTAAATTACCGGTAGTTATTGATTAACAGCATTTTTTATTCCAATGCTGACTGAATGAGAGTGATTAGTGGTTTTCTAACACATTTTAATGTTTATTTCTGCAGTAGCATCAAGTGGAATTTCACTAAGGTACGTTTTATTACGGTTTATTTTTAAAACATTTTTATGTCAACAGGGCTAAAATATTATAAAATATAAAATACTGAATATTTGAAAAACAGTATAAAGTATAAAGGATAATTTTAGAGAGTATGGAACAATTAATGGAACAAGCTTTTATATGCAAAAAAAATGTGTTATAATTATTCATTTATTTTCTTTTGTGTTTAGTTTTTGATCAATAGAGAGGGTCAGGTGGTGAAGAGATATGGACCCTTGGATGATCCAAGTGTACGTACAAAATCTTTGGTTATTCTGTCAGATGTTCATTGCTCATGTGTCTGTGTGATTACTGCTCACCCCGTGATGAGCTCTGCTGTGCTTTCAGTAACAACAAGAGATGTTTGTAGTACGTGTAACTTTATCACCCCTGTGTATAGACATGCAACTGAAGTCCATGCAACTCTCGCTTTCCTTCCAGGTGGTGGAAAAGGATCTTCCCAAATACCTTTAAACCTCTAAGAGATGCCTGAAACCGTGCTTACTTACATCCACTTGATTTTGTGTTTCCAGTAGTCTTTTTTTCTCACATTTCTCTGCCTCTCCAAGCACCGGTGGATATAGTTTCAGTCCATCCCAGACCAGTGACGGTCTGTTCATCAACCTGCATCGCAGGCAGGGCAGACCTGATGTAAATGGCGTGCAAACCTGCTGGGAAGGCGACCGAGCTTATAGTCATAGAGTTCTATGGAGAGAACGACGGGGAACCCATTAATAGAGCATCATTCAGCACCTTAATGTTGGGCATTGTTTTCATCATAAAATATACTAAGATTTGTTCCTGTTATATTTTTGTGTGTAACTTTTATTGTCTGTGATTAAAACAAAAGTGTTGGGGTTTTTATGGGGTTTTGAGGTGTTGGTACTGAGGAACAGATACATCTTGATCATTCATGTGCACAAGGATCTTTTCTTTTGTGTAACAGGAGCAATTAAAAAGGATTTCAGCTGAAAATGTATTCATTTCTGAGTCAGAAAGTCTTTAAGAAGTGAGCACTAGAGCTTGAAATTGTTCAACACAGTATTGTTCAGAAAGTGTGGACAGAGCAGTTTACCCTATAGGCTGTCCTAAAAATAACAATGATGACATATAGAACAAATAAAGAACTCGGAAAAAATTGAATCTTGGAAGTAGCCTGGATCATTAATTCCTTATATCGATGTTGGCGCTATTTGTAGGGGAGCAGGGGAAACAGGAACATTATTACACCACACAAAAAATATCATTACTATTTTTCTTTCTCTGTGTTTTTCTGATATTTTTAAAAATTATTTCTATATAACCTGATAATATCATTGTGATCTAATTCTGTGTAATAATAAGTGAAAATCTTACATCTTGACACAGTAAGTTCATCCTTGCAAAAACCTAAAAAAATGTCACCCAGATTTTATTTAAAAGACTGTTAACTTATTTATTTCTAAGCTTCTCTGAGACTCTTTATTATTAAGTATCGTCTTCTACTCACTGCAGCAGATAATCTGCTTCTCACCCTATTCCTAGCACCTTCCTCCTTCACTTCATCCAATGATTTTTTTCTGTGGTCTTCCTCTTTTCCTCTTTCATAGCAGCTTCATATTAAACATGCTTCATCCAACATATCCATTATCCGTCTTTTGCACATGCCCAAACCATCTCAGCCTTTCCTCTACAACTTTGTCTCTTACAGCTCAACCTGATATATCCTTCTGATGTGTTCATTATTAATCTTATAAATTCATACATTATAAATTTATTACTTCTACTCCTTGCAAAGGTACCCATTTGTCACTCCTACCACTCCTAGATCCACAAAGACACATTACCTTGTGACCTTCTCTCCATCAACACTCTCAAAGCAAATCTCACATCTGTATTGCTTTCACAAATCTTCATGGTATGGCTCATTATCTTTATCCCTGTGTAATTACTAAAACTGTACAAATCAACCCTGTTCTTGAAAATCTGCACCAGTACATTTGTTCTCCATTTCTCAGGCATTATCTGACTCTCTAAGATTTAAAACTCCTGGATGTTTCCATACGTCCACAAAGTATGTCATCTGGATAAGTAAATTAAATAAGTTAAACGTATAACAGAAACATACTGAGCCCCATCAAAAAAAAAAACAAAAAACAAGAGCCCTGAAATGTTATGCAACTGCTCAGTCAAATCTCCTTCTTGCAGTTCACTCAGAGTCCTGCAGAGGGAGTCACAGGGCCCATCAGTACAAAACCAGGCGGCAGCGGCTCAGCAGCAGCAGCAAGTGCAGTGCAGAGGAGCTGGAAGAAGCAGACTGTGGGCTGCTGTCGTGAGGAAACACTGCACAGATGAAGGGACCGTCGCGGATAGCTGTCGCATATTCCTCCGTTTGACTACTGTTACACATCAAACGACCCGATCCTCTTTCCCTCCACCGGGATCGCGCCGTCGCTGTGGGTCTTTCATTCGGAGGGGCTTGCCTGTTTTTTCCTCCGGGAGGCTGAATGGAAGCAGCAGCCGAGGGAGCGGTCGGGCTGTCGGAGGCCAGGGAAGGGAGCCCGCTGTCCGGGGCCGCAGCATCCGATGATGGGGACACGGTTGTGGGAGTTAGCTACGGGATGGACGCCGCAGACATGGGTATTTTTCCACATATCTCATAAGCCATTCTCATCGTCCCTCCATCCATTTTCCCTCGCGGCTTTACTGCTGCTACCGTAACCAGAAAGTCCCGACTCATCTCTGCTAGCAAGGAATTAATAAGCTAGGCTAGTGGCTAACTAAGCTGAATGGATGGGGCTCAGGTGAAGTTAAGTGCTGTACATACTGCATGCGTTACTGCAAACTGTGTAGGGTAGGTACATTTATACAAGTGCAACTATGAGCAGCCAGCACACGGACAAATACAAGTGTTGCATGGCTGATGATAAAGTTGTTAATATTTTTGGTTCATAAAAGCAGACAGGTGTGAAGTCAAGGTTTCTCATTACTTCACATGGCCAGCTTTGAGCACCTAAACATTAATTTGCTTATTTGTCACCATCTTGGCACTTACTGGAACCAGTAATTTATTAAGGAGAAGGAAGGTTGAGCAAACTGGAGCCACTACAGTTGACTAACAGGCTAGACACCAGTTAAAGGGTGTAAAAGCCTTGCAATAGTGCACCAGTGTCTGAGGAAGTCCCGATAATGCATGAATAGTATGAAGCAACTAAATGCAATCAGACCACCACTGATTTGGCCGTTTACACCCGTGGTGGTCCTGCAATGACACCTCAAAAAAAGGCCCATTGGTAGTAAGTTTATAGATATAATTAATATTTAATTATTATTAGATTTAAAATGTCCAGGGAACTATGTACATATCAGCTGATAGAATTTAAGCCTATGTGTATCAATAATAACACTTTTCTGGGGTCAGACATTTGAGCATAGAAATCTAAAGACACGTGACCTTCAAACCATCCAGAAATTTGCAAAATGTTGCATTCTGCAAATACAATATCCAGTTATATATGCTCTTATCAACAACCTTGTCTATGCTAAAATGTCAGCGCCCTGCCTTATATAGCACAGTATTATATTCAGAAAGAAATATATTATCTTTGTGATGTAAAGAACAATTTCCAGAGTCACCTCACTACAGCCAGGTTTCTCAGCCCCAGCTTTACTGTTGCACACTTGTGCCGTAGTGGTGCCATGGTGGAATTTTCCTGTGTGCACTCTAGCTGCAGTGAAAATCACACCAACAGCCCCCCTACAGTTGATCACTACAATACCCCCACAGCTGTGCGAAAAGGTTTGGTGGTGTAAGGACCCTTTTCAGAACGGGTGTATTAGAGCAGTTGCTACTTTCTTTACACCATTTGTGGTTGACTTTTAGGGGATTTGTTACACACGTATAAGTGAAAAGCAGGCGTTCTTAGATCTCTGTTTTGTCCAATATGTGTCCAACATATTGACATCCTAGAGTCACACCTTTATGAGTCATAATGGTGCCACTTATTATATAAATGAGGGTAAAGTGAACAAATATTAACTAGTTTGCAGTGAAGGAAGTGGCAGACAGTGGGGAGAGCTAAACAGAGTTAACAAACTCGCAAAAGTGAATAATAAAGGGACCACACAACATAGTTCGTCCTTTTTAATAGTGTTCATTCAAGCTGATGTTTTCTCTGCATGTTCAGGATTCATCATTTCCATTATAAAATCTTCTTTGCGACCATGTGAAGCTGCTTTTAGCTGTGTGTTCAGCCCTTGTGTCTAACAGCCACCAGTCATGTTGCATTCACTGGTCTTGCACACTGTACATCACAGTTCTGGGGGGGTTTTCTTCTCACTGATGAGAAAGGTTCTGACTTTGACAAGAGTTCAGCACCTCCACAGAGAATAGGCTTGTGAATCAAAGAGACTGTCTGCTGAGGGTTAGTAGTCGAGCTTAAATTTATCAGAGGAGGAAAATGGAATCCAGGTGCCCCCGACTGCAGATGGTGTGTGTTTCATTTACTCTGTTCTGCTCAGTTACTGGCTACTCGCATGCATTGGAAAGCATAAGGTTTACAAAGGCCTTGTGTGCATTAATAGTGTTTAGGAGATATTTAACAGAGCTCTGCCCTGCTGAATATTTCATAGTTGACAATTTGGCATTCACCTGTCTATGCTTTCTTGCGAGGAACTTCTTGACCTTTAAATAACCAGGAAAACGATATTATTGCTGACATACTGTAGGGCGTATAGACTTGATCTCACTCCTTTTCGTTCCCCGTGTTGCTGCTTTTGTTTGCTTGCATAGGAATATCACCATCCGTGAGTAAGAGAGCGCAGGCGGGGTGGAGTGGATGGAGACGAGTGTCACGGATGATTTCTGACAGAAAAACAGCAAGAGTGAAAGGGAAGGTTTACAAGATGGTAGCGAGATCTGTTGTGATGTATGGTTTGGAGACGGTGGCGCTGAGAAAAAGACAGGAGGCCGAGCTAGAAGTGGCAGAGATGAAGACCAGAATGGACAGGATTAGAAATGAGTATGTCAGAGAGGCAGCTCGAGCTTGGCCATGGTGAAGAAGGACATGCAAAGGGATGGTGTAAAAGAGAAGGATGCTGGAGAAAGGTAGGACAGAAACACAGGAAAAGTGATTTTTCTGCTTTGAGCATGAATTAAATAAAAGGAAATCCCACATTTCCCAGAACACCTAAATTCTGTGCAGTGGTTCAGTAAGCACACCTAATCTGTCATTTGATAAATGGTTCTAAAATTATTAAGTGCAGCAGCAAAGCAAACAAATAGACCACTACTGCACGCTCACTCAGTGTTATTGGTCATCCCTCAGAGTCGTGGAGCCTCGCGTGTAAAAATGCGATTATTTCCCCCTCAGTTCTCTTGTTTTTATAGCATCGTGTATAATGTTAATCCATTTCTTGCTGTCTTGCAACCTAAGATTTAATGTGTGCACTGATACAAAGCGTCACTGGCCAAAGCCCCGCAACAGGGAAGGGTAGGTGCTGATCGTACTTTGACTTCCTTGCAACATCTGACAAGTGAGTGGGTCTAAAAGCAAAAGTCCATTAAAGACGAGTCATGTGCAATAACAATTTCATATGACCCTCACAGCAGGGTGTTAGGTTTTTTTAGTGGATATTCACAGCAGAAACGATTCAGTTCGCATAAATAATGATTAATTGAAATGTCAGCTGTAAAGGTTCAGCTTGATTCTGATTGGCTCTTTATGGTGTTGGATGCTGATCAACGTGAGCTCTCTCGGTTTACGTCAGATCCTGCAAATGCGTAATTGCGGGTTGCTCTGCAATGTGTGAATACAGCGTTGTGTGGGAGTCACAGCTGGCTGTTAAATAGCTGTCTGAGCATTTATTCCCATTTGAAGCATCACGTCTTCTGGCCGTTGTAATTTGTCCCCGTAGTCTACTTTCAGCACAATGGCAGCATTCGTCTCACTTATCTTCTCCTCGCACTCGGCTTCATCCTCAGAGACAGTCTCCTCTCCTTCCTCGCTTCTCCAGAGTGAGCCACAGCTCATCTACCTCCTCTGTGATTCCCTCACCTCAGCTCAGCCACTCATTTGCCACTATCCATCAGTCCTCGCCCTTGTCTGTTTTTCTCTGTTCGCTTCAGGCACGGCCTGTCAGAACTGCTGACGGTAGCACAAAGGGTGGGTTACCTCCTGTGGAATTTACCATCCATCTGCTTCCCCTCTTATTCCTATGGCAAGGTCTCTCTCTTTCCCCCTTCTTCTTTATCCTTCTGAAGCTATGCAGGAAAGGATCAGTTTGTATCCCTGTAGCTCATTCGAGGAGCCTGTGTAGGGTTTTTGACCCTCTGCCAGGTTTTTTGATGTCATTATTTTACGCAGATGATGACGCAGTGGCTTCACTCAGTGGGGAAATAAGGCGAAGACCTACTGTTTTCAATTAAGCGAGTTACTGAGCCCATAATGCAGGCTATTATTATTTCATAAGCAGCACCTGGAGCATGAATGCAGTGAGACAGGAACACTGTCAAACTAATGCAAACCACCCACATAGAATTAGTAGCATTTATTTTCAGCCAAAAAAACCAAACAGCATTGGATGGTGTCTTCTCAGGGTTATATTCCTCCAGATTGGCAGCATGACCTGTACAGTTTGTACTACAGCTCACCCAGTAAATGTCTACCTAAGTCCCTGATAAGCGTTTTGAAGAAGTGATTAGGATTATTAATCAGTACTATTTGATTTCTTTGAGGCTGTTATTCATCTGCTTTATTGTAGGGTCTTTACCCTACAGTGTACAGCACCTTGAGGTAACTGTTGTTGTGATTTGGCACTATATAAATAAAGTTGAATTGAATTTAATCTATATCCATTTAAGCATTCAATTTCCTTTTTTTCACCAAAAACTCTTAAATATCAGAGTAAACCTGTCTGAGAGTAGTACGAACTGACCAGTTTATTAACCAGTTTGTCAAAAAATAGAATTTGTCTGCAATCATTTTAATAAATCTAAATATAATTTATTTTTAGGGCATATTTTTCTGCAATTGGATCTTCTTTTAGCAATTGATGAAAAGAAAGAAAGGGGAATATAGCAATGTTGACTTGTTAAGCCAGAAGCCACTTCCATCTGTATAATTAAAGCAAATGCAAATGTTAACAGTTGTAACTTCTTATAAGATAAGATAGCCTTCATTGGTCAAGGTCTGGCTGTGTGGCAGGCAGGATGAGGACCCAAGTGCAGGAGACAAAACTTGAGCAGCTTTATTGCTGAGAACTACAAACTAAAATACAAAACACTAAACTCTCGGCCTGTTAGAGCTTGAACCTGGTAGTAGAGAGCAATACATGGAGCACGAAGAAGAGGGGTGAGGATAATGAGAGGGCACACCTGGGAAACACTCCTGGGCATGCTCTAACTCAGCTCTAACCCAACCTTTTTGGCGCCACGGACTGGTTTATGCCCGACAATATTTTCACGGACCGGCCTTTAAGGTGTCGCGGATAAATACAACAAAATAAAACTAGTACCGGTACCGAAAAAAAAGAACATTTATTCATAACACACGTGAAAAGACCCAGGAAAACCGAGTTAACGATAAAAACAAGATAAATAAACACAATACAGAGGACAAGAATGACTCTCACAGGAGACACAGGGATGAGGCAAAGACACAAAAGGAACCTTACAACAACAAACAAGAATCCATGAACCAGAAATAAAGAAACTCAGAGACACAAAAAAGAACTAAACTCAGGATTGTACTGTACAAACCTAAAATTCAAATCATCTCTTACAGCAAAGGAAACAATCATAAATCCATAACAAAACCCAAAACGCTGGGTGAAAAGCCTGCACCATGATAGCATTAGTCTCAGTGGGGAAATCCACATTGCGAACAGCAGCAGAGAAGACAGGACAGGAATATAAAAATTGAAGAAAATACATACACCACACAAAGTGGAAGAAATATTCTATTCTGAATTTTAAAAATTCTGCTAAATCTTTAAGTTATTCGCTATCTGAGTCTGCTGAAAGTGCCTGAGCCTGACAAAGTGGAAGACCAAGATGCTGCAGGGTTTATTCAAGTTTAATAGGGCCTGAGCCATGAGAAAATATATTCATTCATTAAACAGTGTGGGCCTAGTTGGCAAGTTCAGTCTGACCCTGGTATAAGCATTACTCCCAGCTCGTGTGATGGTGAATTTGCTTTGGGCCCCGAGAGAAGAGATAAAATAACCAAGGCTGCTTTTTCCAGTCTCTATCAGCCACAGCACAGATCGTTTCTTAGCACTCTTGAGTTACTTCTCCGATTAGTCAGATTAGTCTCTCTGGGCAAAAGACTTGCTATGCTTTTCTATCCTGGTTTCTGATGACTTCTTTACCTATTTTAATCATGTACATATTTATTAGGAAGATACTGATGTGGAAACAGCTCACTTGTCAGCATATGGTCACTGTCACTTAACTTTTCCTAGTTCATTTAAGGAGCATTGTGCAAGTAAATAAGAGAAAATGGGATTGTTTGATTAGCTGGGATTTTGCAACACATCTTGTGCAGAAACTGTTCTCTCTCAGAAAGTTTTGTTTAGATTTGTTCTGCTATGTTGAAAAAGGTGAAGCGAGTTTGTGGTGGAACAATGTAGGAACACAACAGGTTGTATATTGACTTGACCTCTCGGGACGACGGCCAGTATTTCCAGGCTTCAGTAGATTTCATGTTTATAGAGGCTCCATTGTTTAGTGGTTAACATGTAAAAGATGCCTGGTTTAAGATTCTGAGGAGACACAAATCCTTGGGTGGTTTGGTCTGGTGTAACAATCTGTGTGAAATTACTTGGAACATCCCTATTGTCCATAGTATTGCTTTAACTTTGGAATATTTAATTTAATTTTGTTTTGCTAATTAGGGCTGTGCGATATGACCAAAATCTCATATCCCGATATAAGAATTCTATCGTCCGATAACGATATAAATCACAAAAATGTAACATTTTCTGTAAATTCTGTGAATCTCGGGCAGCTCGTCTTGCGGGAAGTGTTTCCAGCTGCGCGTCATGTTGCTGGAGTCGAGTGTTTTAACCGATGCATGAAACTATACATTTTTAGACATAAGTTGTAAAGGCCGCCGTTTTCTTTGTGAGTATTTATTACACGGCGTGCTGCGGGGAAAAGCCTGTTCTAACGTTTGAGTCTAAGGTTTATTTTTTAGCACCTGGCGGCTCTTTTTAAATTCTCATCCATAAATAATCTGCTCTTTCACGTGATTCAGTTTATTTTGAAAAGTCTCAACAGGATCTTGAACTTTATTGTGAAAGGTTTATGTGGAACATAAACAAACGGACACGCGATGCTGTTACAGTGGTTGTTGCTAATAAAAACAGGCGCTTGTCCGTCCGTAGTGTGGTTATATAAAATATAAGAGAAAGAGAGAACTTTAAGAAATTAATATAGCCATTACAGTGACCATCAAAACGATGAAAAAATATTGCCGTAAACAGTTTATTTTGCGACACCACGAAACAAAGGATAGCGTAAAATGAAACGATAGACGTTTTTATATCGTCATCCGATATATATCGTTATATCGAACAGCCCTAATGCTAATTTTCTATAGAGTTTACACTTTCTGTTTTTCATATTTATATTTTAAGCGAGCGTCAAATACTCAAATTCATCGACTGTGGTGACCCCTTTCCAATAACAGAGCAGACAAAAGAAGAAGCCTTTATTTTGTTTTGGTTTTTTGTTCTGCCGGAGGTTTCTTCCTGTTAAAGGGGAGTTTTTCCTTCCCACTGTCGCCAAAGTGCTTGTTCATAGGGGTTCATATGATTGTTGGGTTTTTCTCTGTATTTATTGTAGGGTCTACCTTACAATCTAAAGCACCTTGAGGCAACTGTTGTTGTGTTTTGGCATTGTATAAATAAAACTGAATTGAATTGAATTATGAGATTGTTGATCTGAGTATAGGTTTAGCCATAAATCAACAGGATTTCCATTAATCTGTTAAGTCTAATGGGCAGCCTGGCCTAAGATGACCCCTGTAAACTGTTTATCTGACATATCCTGTTAGACAACAGCTATTAGTTTTACACATATAAAGAGAACCCAAAAGCACTATGACGAAGTTTCAAAATTATGAAAGAACCAGGCAGATATTATAACTTAATATCTTTTTAGTTGGCTACTTACAAATCACAATAGGCTAAATAATTTCTTAATTATTAAATATAAACAGCATTAATCATGCTTTTTATGAGTATAGACTGTGAAATAACACCAGTTTGTCTCTGTCTCGTCACTTGCTGCGTATGCAGAGATGCACTTAGGCCAACACAGCTCCACTCTTTACTCTGTGCTGCACAGTTAGCATTAAAGATTAAGATACTTGATTTGCTGTTGTAGAGGTATACAATGAAATTTTGCTTGGTGAGTCTATCGACCAACAGCAAGGGATGAAAGCAGCTTTTTTTTTTTAAAAAGACATAAAAATTGTACAAACAAAACAACTATAGAAAAAGCATTAAAAAGAAAAATATACAGCACACAAACAACAAGTAAGGTGTAAAGTGACTTTCTGTTTATTTACCTCAGTGCAAAGATTATGCAATATTGTGTATTTGCACAGATATTAAATCAGACCCAGTAATTATTATTATTATTATTATTATTGCAAACTGCATTAATCAAATGCAGCCATAACAAAGCATTCTTCACTCCTGCAGATTTTCTCCACAGGTGTTTTTCTCTTTTTTCCATGTTTTGACGTTCTGTGGGTAACCCTGAGAAAAAGACTCATTATCTGTACTGTTTTGTGCTACATTGGTAGCTAAGGAATGTGTTGTCTACCACATTGTAAATTATAAACGCTGTAGCCTGTGAGTACTTTATAAGCATTCATCTGCATGTCCAATAGTGGCAAAAAAGGCTTTAAAACCACACGTGGTGCAGGGCTAAAAACATGACTTGGTGTTGATAAAATGGTAAATGATAGCACATGACAAGTGTATATATGACGCTGAAACACATACCAGTGCTGCTATGCCCCCTGCACTCTGTTTTTTCATGTAGGTGGCCATTTGTAGGGGTAGTGTGTGTGTGTGTGGTGCAAGATTGCCAGTAAGGATATCTTGCAATGCACCAGAGCATATAGATGAAAGACTGAAGTACATGGGAAATATGCAGAAATGGGATTATAGGCAAAATGTCTTTTTTTTTTTTCTTTTTTTTTTGCTGTCTTGTGAGAAATTTGCTCAACAGTTCCTTAATCGTAACATAATCTAATACAAATATGTGACTAGTAGCTGTGCAGGAAAAACAGCTTCCCCACATCTTTTTGTATTGTAAGACTCACGGTGTCACATTACTAAATACAGCAATAGTTTGATCTGAGGGCTGTTTTTCTTTTCGTCTCTGCACCTAACCAAGATGAGGCATAAAATAACAGGTCTCTGTAGATTATTTATTGCATGTGTGACAATACCGACTGAGACATTGTTGTGCAGCTCTGTTAGAGGAGATTACCTTCTACTGAGTCACCGCTGCCTGCAAAGATGCTGCTCTCAGCAACAACACAGCAGCACACAGTAGTCAGACTGATCACCTCCGTGTTTATTCCGACTATCTTTCCTCTCCTCTCCTCTCCTCTCCTCTCCTCTCCTCTCGAGTCCATAAAAGGACTTCTTTCTCTTGGCTGACAGCTTTCATTGCATTTTGAGGATCAGCAAGGATCACTAAGCTCAGTTCTGATCTGGCAGCTCAGTAATGAAAAACAGACTGAAATTACATAAGAGTTTGAGCACTTGAGTGTGTCATTTTGCCAGCAGGACTTAGCTGTTTTTAGCTTTGCCCAAGAACAGAGTTCTGCAACTCAACCCTGTCTGTTTTTGCAGGAAAGCGAGACCTCCCTGTGGGAGCGTAGGACATGGCCACTCTCGACGTGTAAATCCAATGATATTAAAACAGTTAAACCATTCTCACTTGAAGGCATACAGAAATGCATGGTAACTGATCCTCTCCACATTGAAATAGTAGTTATTAAAACTTCTCATTTGTGTTTGCATTGACTCCGTCTGCATATTGGCTTGTGCACTGTGAGCGGGTGTCACATTCCCACAGACACACAGGTAGGCGTCTGAATAGCTGACTGTCAGGAGCTGTTGTTTAATTGACTTTTCATGCTGTATGAAGTGTGTGTCCTTGGGATGTGTTTAAAACCTGCCTGCTATCACTAGACTTGGCCCAGCTTTAATAAAAGCAGCTCTCCCTGCATCCCCTCACCTCTGATTTCCATTTCAAAGTCCACTGAGCTTTCACGCTTCTCTGAGGAAAAATTACACTTTCATGCCCACCTGTTCCATTAGTCCAGTCTACAGTTTGAAATTAAGATGCAACTGGTGAAATTTAGAATGGAGTCATTAGCTGATATAACTGCCCAGCCGTCATTTCAGCCACTTTTCACTCTTGTTTTGAACATAAAAGACATCGGTATGGACGCAAATGATGGCAGACAGGTCTTGTAGTGAAGAGTGCATCTCTGATGATATCTGAGACATATGTAATCATTTATCTAATGTAAAATCAGTCTTACAGTAATCATTGAGCATCAGTTTTAACAGTTGGCCCGATACAAATGGATCCAGTAACCCAGAAAAACAGACAGACGGGTTCCTGCTCCCACCTGTCCCTGCATTAGTACCATCTTATCCTGATAATCCTGACAGTTAGCCTTACGGCCTGGGGAGAATGGTATTGGGATTAGGGATAGTGAAGTAATCATGACCATGACTTGGCTGGCTTTTTCTTTGGGATGTTGTCTGTCTGCAACACCAACAATACCTCCGACTTGCTCTGGTCAGTCGTGTCTGTACGAAGTGATCACGCTGCAACAGTAAAGAAAAGTCCGGAGCAGCAAATATTCCATTTCCAAAAGGGTTGGGATGCTGTGTGAAGTGTAAAAACAAACAAACAAACATTTGAACCAGAACCTCAATTTTCCTGATAGTGCAAATAACTGCCACATTTTAAATAATCAACAATAAAAGTCTGTGATTTTCCTGTTCAATAACTACTTAATTAATCCATTAGCTGCCTAAGCTATTTTTGCCAGGAGTTTGGAGAACTTTCTCATAAAGGTTCCATAAGTAAATATTTAGTTTTTATATCTGTCTGTATTTATCTGTCTATTGCTCATCATCCAGCTCCAGGCTATGTGCCTCAAAGGATCTGTTTTTGAGCCAGCTGCGGGCAGGAAGCGTTTCATTAAGCCTACTTGCTTGCTATTGATCATAATGGATGACTTGGCATAGTAAAAAGCTGTCCTCTCCTTTCGTGTTCTCACTGTATTTCACAAAGTGGATGATGTGTGCTGACAACAGAGGACATAGAGACTTTCCCCTTGTGTGTGCTCCCCATTGTTCAGTAAATCTAAGGAATCCTGAGGGAAAATACTTTGCAAAGAGAACATTGTGGATGTGTGCTGGCATCATAGTTCTATGTTAAATCACAGTAACATGTTTAGTAGGGGTGCAACGATAGACAAAATTCACGGTAGGGCTGGGCGATATTACCCAAAATTCATATCTCGATATTTTTTAGCTGGATGGCGATATAAGATATATATCTCAATTTTTTTTTTAAAGCCATAAGTTAAGAACAAAAAGAGAGTTCTTAGTCACACTGTGTCCCAGATGTCAAATGGGCATTTTCTTTACATACAGCGTAGATGTAGAAATTACTCAAAAATAAATTATCAGCATTTATTAAATAATCATGGTCCATAAATAAAAGAAAACAATGTTGTTTTTGTGCATAACGAAAAGCTCACAATTGTGCAGTCAAAATGTAAACTAATAGACCCTGAGCGTAATAACAAAGAGACAGATTTCACAGCTGCACCACGTCTCTGAACAGGTGCCATGTGTGGTCCTTATACACACACAGTACGGTAATATTACGTTGAAGCACAGTACGTATCACTCCGCGAGGCGGCTCCATCAAGCGGTGCAGCTCCGTAGCTTAGCAAAGTCATAATAAAACATTTTTTGACAGATTGCTGAGCGCTGTGTACCACATAAAATCGGTTCGCGGTCAGTAAGCACAACCAGAATTCATACATAAGGCGCACTGTCGATTTTTGAGAAAATGAAAGGATTTTAGGCCGTGCAGCCCCTCCTGGCTGCATGTCGTTAGCGCGGTTAGCTCGCTAACACGTTGACACCGTCCAGCCCCACGCAGGGGGGGATCCGAGGTAACTCGCTAACGGAGATTTTCTTCTTTCATCTCGTCATTGCCTGCAGGTAAAGCTATGGGGGAGGGGGAGTTATGTTCAGTGAAGGAGAGGCGAGGCCGAGTAACGTTGCGTAGAGACATAAGTGGACGAAAGAGAGGCAAACCTGCGGCTCCACAAGTATAATTATAACGTAACATAGACTATATCGATATAAACGATATTGTCACATCTTATATCTCGTATGAAAATATATCGATATTTTTAAAAAACTCGATATATCGCCCAGCCCTAATTCTCGGTTCGGTTCGATACTTTGGTGTCATGGTCATTTTTCAATACAAAAAATGTTCATGCTGTTTTAATTTGTCATTTATTAAAATTATAAATATATATTTTAACTCAAAAGTACAGTTTTTAAATGTAATGTTGCAGAAACAACAAAATAATTTAAAAAAAAAAATCTATCTGATCGAGAAATCACTCTAAATCTCGTTAAAATGACATTAACTCCATAACGCGGCAAATCTCCGTTAACGAGTTACCGCGGATTGCCCCGTGTGTGGGGCAGGACGGCGTCAACACTTTAATGAGCTAACTGCGCTAACGCAGTAGTTCCCACCCATGTAATTGAGCATTGCGTGGCACATCCGACATACTGTTTTACTTTAGTCCATGACGCGCTTACCTTCAGGATCATACTTCACATGAAGACCAAAATAGTTCCAAAGGCCAGATCTGAATGAGGGTGGGGGAGGTTCAATTTGCCATGTTGCAACGAGCTTAGCTTCTGTCTTGCTAGCTTGTGCTGCGCTCAGTGGATCTGCGCTTGACAGTGCAGCCTGGGCGGAGTAGTCGAGCGCAGATCCACTGAGCTCTCAACACCGACAGCATCGTCAGAAGAAAAGTTGATCAAATAAATAAAAAAAATTGTATTGTTCGATGCATATGCGTACCGAACTGAAAGCACTGTATCGAACGGTTCAATATCAATACGAGTATCGTTGCACCCCTAATGTTTAGAGATTGTTTAAACCGTATTTCCTGCTGAAGTTTGTAAGCAGGGTGTATTTGTCTCCCTATGCCAGCCTCTCTCTGTGTGTGTTTACATGCAGAAGCAGTGAGGATAAGCTGTAAGGCTATTATTCTGCCAGGGTGCCATAATTGCAAAGAACATTTAAAGCCTCTTTGCGTAGCTTAGCATTAGGAAGTTGATGACTCCCTAATTATAAATAACACCATAAAAAGTAGCTGATTAATAAAGAAAAGGCAACTGAAAGGAAATATTGACAATGTATGTTACCAGGCTTGTCTTAGATAGATAAGCACGCTGGAGTGCTGTGACAGAAACCAGCTTGTCAATGCTTTTAATCACTGTCTCTGCCACTAGCACTGGTTTCTTTGATCTGAGTCACATTAGGGCTGGAAATGTGGGTGCTAATGTGGAGAGTAAATAAAAATATGATTACAAATGAATGGGTCTATTCAAAACAAGTTAATTGACTCCAGAGATCCTGTTTTTCAGACAGGATCATGCCTGCTGTTCGTCCTCCTTTTAGTTTTAGTATTATATTTAATAAAGCCACTACATTTAAACCACCTGCCGAATTTTGCATAGGTCCCCTTCATGCTGCCAGAACAGCCCTGACCCGTGATTGCGTGAACTCCACATGACCACTGATGATGTCCTGTGGTAAGATGAAAATGGTGCTCAGAAATCAGGAGATCATCACATGTATCTGCTAAGTAAAGAGCGTCATTTAAAAAATCATCAAACGACACATAACACTAATGTACATCAGTAAACTATCACTAAGTTGTTATTACTGTTTCCTGCGCTTCATTCTGGACCAAAACCAGATGGAGGAGCGAGGACTACACAAGCTGGCTGGTGTGGTCATGGAAAAGTACACAGCCTGATGGATACTGAGCTCAAGGGCTCAAGGTTAGAAAGGCTTGATAACAAAGATTTCGGATCAGTTTTCCCTGTCTCAGTCTAAAGAGAAGTCGCAGTTGCAGTATTGGTTTTTTTTGTGGAGTCAAGTTTATATTAACCATCTTCTTAACAAAAAACAAGGAGAACCTGAGGGTATTCTGTCTTTCTGAACATCTGCACCATTCAGGACCTCGCCACCATTAGAGATAATATTACATTATATCATCCAGCGTTGTTCATTGGCTCTACTTTATGCTGCTGAGTACAGACTAGGCTGCTGTGTTGAATTTTTTCTGCATTTAAATACTGACAGAATGATGGATTTCTGCTTTCTGTGGGTCAGGCGCACTTTGACACGACTATCAAAAGCTGCTTTGTTGTGGCATGAAAAATTAACACCCAATCAATTGCTGGACCACCATCAGTGAGTCTCTGCCAAGATAATAACCAATCATCTCAGAGAAGCCGCTTACTTAGCTCATCCTCAGGGAGAACCAATATTGATCCTGGGCCAGACATTGCCGTCAGTAAGATACAAGGCTGTCTACAGTGTGTGTGATGTGAAGAATTACGCAAACACGCGAGTTGTTTCGTCTTTGTTAGTCATTTTGTTGTTTAGATTCACTAAAGAAGAATCTACTACATAAAGTAGTTCTGAGGATTTTCAACCCATCAGCAGGGAGAGTATCTGCTTCTTTGTGAAAGGAGAAGGGGACCTTCAGCAGGGCCCTGGTGTGAATACCTCTGGCCAAACAATCAGAAACAGACATCATGAGGGTGGCCTGAGAGCAAAATGTCCTCGATTGGGCCCTGTGTTCACCATGTAGCCTGATTGGCAGTTGCCATAGAATACCACAATTGGTAGGTCCACCACTAATGCCCTGTTCTGGGAGATCCCCCAGGACCCCATTCATGCCCTGATATTATAAGGGATGCATACAAACACATGGGGGCCATACAAACTACAGAGTACCATTTTTAATTACTTCAGTAAAATTTCTGAAAAATGGACCGGCCTGCTGGTGATACGAGAGGGGAGCGGGAGATCGACAGACGGATTGGTGCAGCGGCTGCAGCGATGCGGACGCTGTACCGGTCTGTTGTGGTGAAAAGAGAGCTGAGTGTAAAAGCAAAGCTCTCAATTTACCGGTCAATCTACGCCCCTACCCTCACCTATGGTCACGAGCTATGGGTAGTGACATACATGTGGCGGAAATGGGCTTCCTCCATTGGTGGCTGGCCTCTCCCCTAGAGATTGGGTGAGAAGTTCGGCCATTCGGGAGGGGCTCAGAGTAGAGCCGCTGCTCCTCCACATTGAAAGGAGCCAGCTGAGGTGGTTTGGGCATCTGACAAGGATGCCTCCTAGGCGCCTCCTGCGCAAGGTTTTCCAGGCATGTCCCACCAGGAGGAGGCCCCGGGGCAGACCCAGGACACGCTGGAGAGATTATATCTCTCGGCTGGCCTGGGAATGCCTTGGTGTTCCCCCGGATAAGCTTGAGGAGGTGGCTGGGGAGAGGGAGGTCTGGGCTTCTCTGCTTGGGCTGCTGCCCCCATGACCCGGCCCCGGATAAGCGGAAGAAAATGGATGGATGGATGGATGGATGGATGGACCAGCCTGCTTTTTTCACTTTTATTTTCAAGGTGTTTTTAAATTCATCAGTAATTTGATAACTTTGATTTAATTCAGACAATGTGGGATCTTTCGCTCTTAACACATTATCCAGTTCATGCCAGTATAGATTTCCAGCGTTTCCAGTATTTGCTGTTGGAAGTGGTTTTGCTTCCTGACTTTTAATTGTTTTGCCCCTTTTTAATGCTACAAACATGTTTATTACATTGCCGAAAGTGGGCATTTTAACCTAAGAATCTATGAGGATTGAGTCAAAATCAGTGTCAAGTGGCCACTGCGGGGAACTGCAGTTTATGGCACCTCTTGCTTCATTTTTCAGCCCTGGAGGTTGGCACTTGGTTTTATTTAGCTTATCTTTTCTTTTTTTGTCACCCTGTTTGCACGTGTATGTGTTTGCATTATATCATATACTGCTGTGTGGCTGCACCAATGCCCTATTTAACAGCAGGATGAGAGGACATGTGGAAAGCAGCATCTGTCTGTTGATTCCAGGCACACGTGAGTTAGTCATAAAAATGCCGGCTGACCTCAATAGGGGCACCATGGAAACAAGAAGGAGAAAAAGTGTGTGGTGTGTGTGTGTGTGTGTGTGTGTGTTGTTCAGGTCCACGTCATAGAAAGCAAAGCGTGATTGTACCAGCTCAGTGTCAAAGATGTTGGATTAACCTGAAAGATTTCAATAAATATGGGAATATTTCTAATGAGTCATTTATGCAGAGATCAAGAAAAATAGAATATCCTGTTTGGATCTTAGCAATCCGTGTTCCCCCCCCAGAGAAGCGTTTCAATTTGCAGTATCCTGCACATTATAAAGCAAGTTTGGACAAGAGTAAATTTTATGTGTGTATTGGTATGTCTCAGGTTATTTTATCTCTTAGTATTGTAGACTTTTGTGGGGTTTTGAAGATTTTATCACACCTATTTTACATTATGGGAGTCGTGGAAACCCCAGTTCATACATTTCTGGAAAAGCATCCATTATCCAGCAGGGTTATTTCCTGCTGTTTGCTAACATGCTTTCCTGCATATTGATAGACATTGGATTGCTTTGATTCATCATTAGGCATAATTATCTAAGCTCTGTTGAGCAAATGCACAGGGTTTAATCTATAGTTTAGCAGAGATATGCGTGGATGGTCTTTCAGGAATTGGAAAACAACCAACTAGTAAAATATGAACATAATCATATAAGCGCAGGGGTTTTCAGAATGATGTACAGTCTGTCTCATTTCACCTCGCGTGAATATTAGCAGCCAGTAATGGACGACTCTCTTCAGGGTTATGAGAAGAAGCCATAAACCAACAAATCGCCATTTAGATAGGAAACAGATTCAGCTAGGAGCTGTTTACTTGGAAGGGTCTATTTGTTGTTCCATCCCCTGAAGAACTCTACAGCTGCCATATAATGGTGGAGTGAGAACAATTTTTCAGTATCTCCTCGTTCTGCAGCTTCGCAACACTGAACAAGAAGGGTAAATATGTTAAAGGTAAATGCAGAGATACCACAGACATGTTATTAAATAAGACTCCTGTATTCATGGTCAAGGCATATAAATATACTATTGTTTTCACATTTTTTGTAGGTACATAAGCTTATTACTCTGTTTTTTCTTTATTGACTTTAACATGCTCTTATCAGCTTCCTGCTTGTGTGTTTATATGTGGCAGGAATTACATGAACAGCTGCAAGGCATTGTGATTTCAAGTCTTGCACTTCACGCACACACCCCACTTCACACCACTGCCAAGGCTGAAAAATTCATCATGCATCAACGGACTTCCTGCATTCAGAAAATATCCTTGGATTGTGATGTTTTCTTGAGGACATTCATTTCTCTTAACTTATATTTGTGAACATATGATCCGACTCTAAGGGGTAATCACTGTTTAGTTAGGCCTGACCCAACCTCTGGTAACATTTTAATCCAAATGTATGTTGGACTTTTTAAGTAACCGTGCTAATAAACAAACAGGCAGGCAGGCAATCTGAATCCATCAAATAACCTCCCCGTTGGAGTTAATTACGTGCTTGTAATCATAATATACAGTGATTGCATTTGAGGCTGACAGAAGCATTAGTTTAAAGGCTGAAATTTTTAATATAGTTTTGGCTCCTGTGTAATATTTCCTCTTCCCTAACCTATGTCCTTCTTTCCATAATTTAAAGTAATTTAATAATGGCTCGTCTGGGTTTACTTAATGTTGGCAAAGACCTGGAGGATGGATGGATTCTTTGAGTGAATACAACAAGTTACATTTAGACTTAGATTAAAAAAAGCCTTGTAAGTATCTTACACTCAGACTGCTGCTTAATGCAATGCCTGTGCAGACTACCGATATCTTACAGGAGCTTGTCAGAAGGCAGCCATCCAGCTGCAGTGTATGGACCCAATGTGTGGCCTGCTGTTACTTTGACTCACACACCTAATCTTGTGTATTCCCAGTCACTGCACAATCCCACATACCTTTGCGCGCATACACATTCTTGGGGCTGTCTTGACAGGTGCAGGCATGTGGAAAGGAAGAGATGTAGCCACAGTTAGTTAGATTCCTTTGCATACAAACACATGCAACACATTTGGAGCAGACACTGTGAAGTGACTGGAGAGATGTGGAAGAAGCACAAAAATCCAGCCAACCGCATGCATGTGCACACAGGCAAAATGAATAGTAAGCACACTGAAAGCAGCTGTGTCTTTCTGCACTGCAAACATTCCTCCATTGGCTTTTCTTTGTTTTACCCATATTTTTATTACTGGTTGTTCCACCTTGCAGGAAGCTGTCGTAGCACGCTTGTTTGTGCATCCCAGTGTGAATATGTGTGTGGAAGAGGGAGCAAGTAAGAGAGACGGAGCAGGAGGAGGGGTGGAAAACCGGCTACTGTGAGGCTCAGTCACATGGGCATGCACGAGAGGCAGGCAGGCAGACTAAGAGAGGCTGGCTATCATTTGAGCTGCAAGCACCAAGTCAAGCTGTGAGGATGCTCTCCCACTCCTGTACAACCCTGGCTTATAGGTATTAGCTGTTAGTGTCTCAGCTGGCGAGAGACAGTGAATCATAGTGTGCTGGTTAGAAGAGGAAGTCTCTGCAGAGTCCAGGCTGAAAGTCATGTTCAGTTCTCATTTAGCCTGTTGTGAATTGTTCACAGTAATGCGCACTCTGAAAATTGCTTCCTCGGGAGGAGCAGAGCCAACCCATTTTAAACCATCAAAAGCTTGTGCACATTGAGACGCTGGGATCTGGTAACATTTGCTGCATGAAAAACAAAATGAGCTTCCCTTTTACATTTCCTTCCACCACCTGAGATGTTTTCACACTTGCACTGCAGCTTTTCCAGACATTGTCCATTAATTGTGCCGAATAAAGCAAACACAGTTGCTTCTGGACAACAGTAGAAAGTGATCCCAAGGTAATTCTCCTGAAATTGTTTGCAGCTCAACCCAACTTGTACTTGATGGTTGATTCTGTGTCACCTTTTACAAGAAGGTACACCCTCTTTCAGTTCTAAGCTTTTATGTATCAGGACATAATGAAAATCATGTGGTTGACTATTTTACCAGAAAAAAGTGCAGAAGCGGTGCATGAAAAATTAAACGTAATCACCTTTAGCAGCAGTAATCTGAAATAATTGTTACCTGTATGACTTTATCAGCCGTTCACATCATTTTGAATCTTCTTTAAAGCGTTGCTTCCGTTCATTAAACCAGAGCATTTCAATCTTGCTGATGTATAGATCATTGCAGCACCTTGATTCATTTCTTTTTCTAACTCTAGAGCGCAGGTGTTGACTCCAGGCCTCGAGGGCCGGTGTCCTGCAGGTTTTAGATTTGCCCTTGATCCAACACAGCTAATACAATACACAGTTGGGGCGATCGTGGCTCAAGAGTTGGGAGTTCGCCTTGTAATCGGAAGATTGCCAGTTTGAGCCCCAGCTTGGATAGTCTCGGTCGTTGTGTCCTTGGGCAAGACACTTCACCCGCTGCCTACTGGTGGTGGTCAGAGGGCCCGGTGGCGCCAGTGTCCGGCAGCCTCGCCTCTGTCAGTGCGCCCCAGGGTGGCTGTGGCTACAATGTAGCTTGCCATCACCAGTGTGTGATTGGGTGGATGACTGGATGTGTAAAGCGCTTTGGGGTCCTTAGGGACTAGTAAAGCGCTATAAAATACAGGCCATTTACCATTTTACAAATTGCTAAATGACCTCCTGTCATGTCTTGGGATTCTCCAGAGGCCTGGTAATGAACTAATCATGTGATTCCGGTGTTTTGACCCAGGATGATATCTAAAACCCGCAGGACACCGGCCCTTGAGGGCTGGAGTTCAACACCCCTGCTCTAGAGTCTGAGATGCAGCACTTGGGGTTTGTTTGCAGTTTCTCCAAGCATTGTATGGTTAGATCTTGGGTGGAATTTACTGGAAGGTTCACTCTTGGGAAGATTGGAAGCTGTCTTGAATGTTTTTCACTAAATAATCTCACTATATAACGATGGACTTCACACTGTTTGGAAATGGTCTTATAACCCTTCATAGAACCCTTCTTCTCTAAATCATTGCTGTCGTCTTTCCTCCTTGGCATCATGTTAACACACTCCTGAATTCTCCAGAAACCTCACACCTGCCCTTAATCCATTCATGGGTTTATTTTGATTAGCAGTACCTGCCTGATCCTAAACCTCTTTATTCCCATGTAAGCAGTAAGGATGTACTTTCTAATACACTGTTTCTGCACTTTGGTTACATTTGTGGTAGATAAACAATTCAAGATTAATTATATTTTTGATTATTTTTTTGAAAGAGGGTGTACTTTCTTTCACGATGACTGAATATTAATTGAAATGGCTGAATGGGCTTTCACCCAGCTGCTCCTCTTTTGTCCTAACGGCAGGGTTGCATGTTTCTAGGCGTGCAGCAGTGAGATTTGAAAGCAATATCTTCTCCAACAAATTCAGGCCTATCACCTTGTCATAAGCAATAAGGAACTTTCTCCTTTCCTCAGCGGTACGGGATGTGTTGTAACCTTACTGACACAATACCACAAGAAAATCTTTTAAACATTGCCGCTCCATCTGTTTCCCAAAAGTGAAAAGTAATCACATAAGCAAAACTGGTGTCCTCATCAAAGTGTCTCATCAGTTGTATTCATATCATCATGTATTTATTCCCAACTGTCAGGCTGTGTTGCTGCAGTTTCTCCATAAATTCCACCATCTGGGCTGCTGAGTGTGATAGCAGTTATGATGATAACAGTAACAGAGTGAGGCTGATTAATTCCCTCTCTGTCTGAAGCCATCTCTGAACCACCCTCTTCATCACTTTCCACTCTTTCTTTTGCTCATTTTCCGTTCTCCCTTTCCTGTTTTCCTACCCTTCTCTCCATTATTATGCTGAGTGTTATATATGTCTATAATTATGTCTATTTCAGGCTTTCCTGGTGGAAACAGGACTCTGATTGCCTTTCTCTACTGTTTACATCCTGTTATTAGGCTGGAAATGATCATAACATGGCAGATACTGCTTTACTTCATGTATTTACTGGTATGATTAGTATTTACTAGTGTAACACGTTGTCACCATACTAGAACTGTTTATCTAATATGTTTAAGCTTGTCTCATGATATGCGGACGCACCTGCACGGCATCTGCAGATCACACCCACTGTGTTAAAACACGGGGACTCAGGGGTTGTTGCTGTGGTGTGATGTGCGGCTGGCAGCTTGGGAGCTGCAGCCAGTGTAAATAAATAGCTCAGAAAATGGATCTGTGGTCCCGCCGTGCCTTATTCACGCCACAGAGGCATATTGAGTTAAAGTTAAAGTGAGTTCATTAAGAGAGCTTGCAGTCACACATGTATCTGTGAACCTGTACTTGGGCTGGGGTGGGTGGACTGTAAATGTCTGAATAAACCTATTGGCATTGGAACAAATAAATAGGATACATTTTGGTGCATAGTCTAGCCAACCATCACACACATGGGCTTCAGTGCCGCCTGCACAGCAGAATAATCAGTTGTACTTCATGAGGTTTTCTAAAGGACTTCGTGCCCTTGATGTTACTGTTTCCTGCAGTCACTCAGTCAGGCCCCTGCTTGTGTTTGACACTGTCATTACATAATGTTAGGCTGCTGCATCCACCCTGTGGGATTCATCTTTGTCACGGGAAGGACTAATGATGCTGAGTAATGGAGCCTCTCTGTCACAGAGCGACTTACAGCCAGTGCTTTGTCTCTTCTTGTCCCCTCTCTTACAGATGCAGCTGCTAAGAAAGCCTTCATCACAGAGGTGAGCCACCACCTGCACCTGTCTCTCTGTCTTTTACTTTGCTTTTTGTCCCATACTATCCCACTATAATGGTTTCATTTGAGGCTTTTAATTGGTGCTTGAAAACCGCCTCCAATGTCACTACAAACAGCACAAAATATTTAAAAGCATTAGTGATTTTTCTTCTTGTCTGTATTTATAGGACACAACATTTTATCAGCATGTATCCTTGCTCTCTACATACATATATACAGCTACATTTAAACTATCCTGAGTTTGAATAAGTAATCCTTAGTGAGGCAAAAGCTCACTCCACCCTTCTCTAAAAACATGGTTTATGGCCCTTTTTTATTCTGCTGTTCTCTCCAGTGTCAGCGAGAGCAGATATGATCATCAGCACAGAGCCCTGCCTGCACGTTGTTCAAATTGTTTTGTTCGGGAGGGGCACCCAATTAGAATAAAGGGATGTTTTCCTTAAGACAGTGGAAGAAGTGAGGCGCTGCACTAAAGCCCAGTATGAGATAAACAGGAATTATTCTGAGCCGCGACTCAAACTCAAAGCTGGAAATAAGCATAATAAGTCTTCTTTAATCCTCCTAATTTGATCAATCCCTTTTATACACAGCGCATTTTAGCAAGCCCTAAAGTATTGCCCAATTTGTTTAATAGGAGTGTGCAGATTACTTAAATCTACTTAAATACCAGTTTAAACCAAAAGCTCAGTGACCATTACGTACAGTGGCTCTAGAATTATTTGCAGTGGATAAGATCCTAAAATCATTACATCAGCTCCATTACATTAGCTGAGCTACAGTCTGTATATCGCTTCAAAATGACAAACATCAGACGTTGAAATTGCTGCCATTCAACGGTCTCCATTCATAAAGAAGTGCAAGTACTGCTGACCGGATTATAATAGTCTGCTTCTCTCTTCTTCTTATCAGATGGCCTCATCCTCAGGCCAGCCTGGTCAAGGAAAGAAGATTGGACACAGAGGGGTGGACGCATCAGGGGAGACTACTTATAAGAAGGTGCTATACTATACAGTTTCTGTTTCTAAGAGTGACCTTTGATATGCTATCGAAGAATAGTGCTATGTCTCTAGGTGTTATAAAATGAGTTTTTCTGCCCTGTTACACCCAAAAAAGGTTTTAGAGGCCAGAGGAAAATAAAGATTTTTCTTTCAGTCAGTTTTATTATCAGAGGTTAATTTATCTAAGAATTATATGCATTTTCTGTTTGTCTGGTAATCAGAAATATGAAATGACATGACGCAGACTCATTGCCTTTGTACACTTTATAGATGATACCATTAGATTCTACTGAAACATTTCTAAAGAGCAATCTCAGACTGTCCTGTGAGGTTTAGAAGAAGATGAAGAATTTCATTTTTGCCTCCTCCACTCCCTCTTTTGCAGACCACATCATCAGCCTTGAAAGGTGCCATCCAGCTGGGCATCGGTTACACAGTGGGTAACCTGAGCTCCAAGCCTGAAAGAGATGTGTTAATGCAGGACTTTTACGTGGTGGAGAGCATCTTTTTCCCCAGGTTTTGTTACACCCAAACACCCACTAAAGCCCTCTAGTGCACTAATAAGTGGAATTTTTTTAATTTATTGACCGGATGTTGTTATCCTAAACTTTTAGTGAAGGGAGCAACCTTACTCCAGCCCATCATTTCCCGGATTTCCGCTTTAAAACGTACGCTCCTGTGGCCTTCCGCTACTTCAGAGAACTGTTTGGCATCAGGCCGGATGACTACCTGGTAAGAGTTCACTCGTCTTTGTCTCTAGATCCAGACTACGTTTAAGGTCATTGAAAACACTTGAGTGGTAGCAGACCAATCAAGGTTGGTAGCAGACTTTCCTTTATTGGTTAAAGCACTCTTTGATTTGAATCTACACACACCTTATCAATAACATTTATATCCTTCAAATGTCCTGAAAGGACGATTTTTGACATTTCACCTTTTTTCTAATTTTAGATATAAATAAACTTCTTTTTAACGGCCGATAGTGGCCAAACCGATTTGACACAGAAAAAGGCATCACTGCAACTTGTTGGGGTGGAGGTGTAAACAACAGAATTAGAAGAAAAAAACTCTTGATAAAAAGTGGGATCTTAGTAGAGAGCTAAGTGAAAAGGAATGTGGACAATAAGCCATGAGACAGCATCTGAGAGGGCAGAGAGGAGAGGAGAAGAAGGCTGGAGAAAGAGAAGGCAGGTCTGGAGCTTGTCTCTCTTCCTCTGTCTGGGGAACCCGGAGGCTGCATGATTCAACGCTCTGCATATACATACACTGATTAGTCAGTGTTTTTGCATGCTCCATGTGCACTTGTCCTCAATGCATTGGTACTCCAACCACGTGGAAACACAGCATTGTGCCGGCTTTTCTCCCTTTTCTCTTTCAGTCAGCAAGTCATCTGGAGACATTTCACCACTGACTGGCTGTACTTATTATTCAGATTTTAGGTCACAGCATAAACTCAAAATTATAATATGAATCTAGAGTCCATATTCTCTTTTAATTCTTTTTTTAAGCATTTCCTTAAGCACTTGGACATAACATAGGACAATCTAGTTGATTGTCTTAACTGGTAGATGGTGTTAATTGAACGGTGCTCAACAAATCCTGAATTGAAATTTATAGAAAATGCAGCAGCAGCAGAGGAAGTGGTATACAGTGGTCCCTCGCTATGACACGGTTCACCTCTCGCAGCCTCGCTATTTCGCTGAATTTTTTTGTGCAATTTTTCATGCTTTTATTTATTTATTTATTTTACTGTGCATTACGTTCTGCATCCTGATTGGCGGTAGACTATTGTCAATCAATCTTGTGCCATGTCTCCTGTACAGTACAGAATGCGTTCACCTTCTCAAATTAATATAAATCTTCGATTGCTAGCAGTGTGATTCCATAGTGCTGCACTAAATGTTTGTAAGTTTTCTCCCCAACAAATACAACAATGTTGATTAGACGTTTTGCACCATCAAAGGCAACCGCGGGTGCCTTTGGTTTCATTCTATAATACTGGACTTATTTTCTACAAAGGTTTGAACTTTGAGGGTTTTTAAACAAGAGAGAAAAGTGTGAAAATGTTCATGCCTGTCTGCGAAAAGTGTATAAAGTGTGTAGTGAGGGGTTTTACAGCCTTACAGCATCTATAATAATACTAAAAAATAAAGTTGACTCCTTTGCGGATTTCACCTATCGCGGGTTATTTTTAGGACTTAACTCCCGATAAACGAGGGACCATTGTAAACCTCACTAACCTAAGGGGTCAACACTTTAATTTGGGACATAGTCAACAAAACTTTCAATGATTTTTAAAATCAGATATCACTGATATTTCTGTACTTGCACACTTACGCACTGACGACCACTGAAATTAATTTAGACAATGCTTCAAAAGTAAGGCCAAAGTAAGATTACATTACATGATCGCTGGTTGTTGGTTAGACGTGCTACAGGAAAGACTTAATGTTCATGTTTAGTGTTCAGTCTGCTGTGGATTTTTGGTTGTAAGTTTAAAAAAACAACAACTTTCACTTCAACTGCAAGGCTAAAATTTATGGGCATAAAGTGCTATAATAATGATGATGATGATACATGCTATTTCTATATAGCATCTTTCTAAACCCCAGTTACAAGATACTAAAATAGCAGCATGGAAACATTTCTGAATGCATAAAAAGAGAGAAAAAAGACAAAATGATGACAGAAATCATTAAGAATACATAATAAAACATTATGAACAAGCCAGGTGCTGTTGTAAAAGCAGATAAGTGACGGATAAGAGTCAATTAAAAGCTCAAATTTTAATCTAGAACATAATTATTCTGTGACTTATGAACTGAAATGTAGTCTCACTATAAAAAAATACTGTATATGAGCCATTTCTGTTCACAGGTAGCTGATGTTGTTAGAGTTCATTAGTGGTGGATGTTAAAAAGTAATTTGTTACAGTAGAAAATTGCTGCCATTAAAAGGTAATTTGGAGGGTTAACGGCTTTTTGCATTACCAGAACACTTTGGTCGTATTTCCTCTGTCTCGTAACCAACAATAAGCTTGTTAGTGTTGCTACGAGTGACAGCTTCAGCCATTGCTGTTGTGGGGCTGTAGCACTGGCACCATCTAATCCAGCCTTTCTAACAAGTCACTCTGTTATGTGTTACCACCAACAAGTTATTCATAGACAAATCATTAGGGCCTGCCAGAAGAGATAATGTGTTGTTGACACATTTGTGGCGGCAGCTACTGATTTTTGTTATTTCCTGTGGACCTGCCAATTATGGGCCTTTCTGTTTTGTCAGTAAATAGTGATAAAGAGATGTTAGATTTTCTCACACCCAAAAAGACAAAGAAAGCTTAAATAGTCTCTGCAGCAGTTCTGTTCGCTGAAGGTTTGATGCTGTTTTATCACATCCCTAAAGAGACTTTCTCGTCTGATAAATTAGACATCTTAGTGTAGGGCTGTGCGATATGACCAAAATCTCATATCCCGATATTAAGACATATATCGTCCCGATAACGATATAAATCACAAGAATGTAGCATTTTCTGTAAATTCTGTGAATCTCGTGCACCTCGACTTGGTGAAGTATTTCCAGCTGCGCGTCATGTAGCTGGAGTCGAGTGTTTTAACCGATGGATGAAACTATACATTTTTAGACATAAGTTGTAAAGGCCGCCGTTTTCTTTGTGAGTATTTATTACACAGCGTGCTGCGGGGAAAAGCCTGTTCTAACATTTGAGTTTAAGGTTTATTTTTTAGCACCTGACGGCTCTTTTTTGCTTCTCATCCGTAAACATTCTGCATACTCTTTCACGTGATTCAGTTTATTTTGAAAAGTCTCAACAGGATCTTGAACTTTATTGTGAAAGGTTAATGTGGAAACTAAACCAGCGGACATGCGATGGTTTTGCCGTCGTTGTTGCTAACGACAATGCATAAAAACAGGGCTTGTCCATCTGTAGTGTGGTTATATTAAAAATAAGACAAAGAGAGAACTTTAGGAAATTAATATATCCACTACAGTGACCATCAAAACCATGAAAAAATATTGCTCTAAACAGTTTATTTTACGACACCACAAAACAAAAGATAGTGTAAAATGAAACTATAGACTTTTTTATATCGTTATCCGATATATATCATTATATCGAACAGCCCTAGTGTGAAGATGAGCCTCCCAACTGTTTGCTTATTGCTATTCCTAGTCAGCTTCACATTCTTATCCTCCCGTCCTGCTTAGGTGTGTTTTAAAATGTTGGAATTGATTCAGGAGAATGTTCAAATGTGAGTAATTAGCGGAAGTTGGATGGGGAGTGTTTGTATAAAAAAGGTTACAACATTGGAATTTTAAAAGCATGTTCTTTCAGCTTTGTGTTTGTTTCCATTGTAATTCTGTAAAATATATATTTATTCTATGTCCTTATATGTCCTATGTCCTATGGCCTTTTGTGTTTCATTAATATTCAAATTTGGGCTCTGTGTCTCAGCATGCTGGTGTTTGTGTTTGATTTCCAGTGTTTATGTTTATTATCAGCAGTGCAGGCAACTCCTCATTTATAGATTTGATCCCCAGAGAGCCAGAGAGTTCTAGTCAGCGTGGTATTCTTCATTAATATGTTGTTAACAGGAAGGTATCAGAGGAGATGTATAATGAAGTGCCGTAATTATTTTTCTGTGCTTTTTTGTGTTCCACTGGTAGCGTTTGCATGGATTGCAGTAATCTAAAAGAACCAGATGGGAAGGGTTAAGGGGGATCTATGCGGGGAGAGGTGAAAAGGATTCGGTCCACTCAGCCAATTCCACCTTTATGGCAGCAGCAGCGGCTGTGATACAGAGCTTACGGAAGCAGTTAAAGTACTTAGGCGAACTCTTCTGAGTCATGGCTCAGTCAAATCTGAACACCGTTAACAATTTACTGAGTCAGTGTGACTCACACTGACTGAAGAAATGATCATGTTCCATGACTTTGTCGAATAGACTGCAACTTTAAAAAAAACATGTTTTCTGTAACTTGTCTACGAAGTTGCGTTCAGTTTCAGAGTAGTACAATTTGTGCGTCTTGCAAACAGAGTACTACTAACAGCTAATTCAGTGTACTTTTACTGAGTACTATATCCTCTACGTAAACAATTGTAAGGTCAAACTAGGTCAATATTCTCATCTATTTTAAGTTTTATTTATAGTTGTTTTGTTTAACTTTTTCATAATATTGGTCATTTTTCTGTGTGTAACCCTGCAGTACTCCCTGTGCAACGAGCCTCTGATCGAGCTGTCCAATCCTGGAGCGAGTGGCTCAGTCTTCTACCTTACAAAGGACGATGAGTTCATCATCAAGACTGTGATGCACAAGGAGGCTGAATTCTTACAGAAGCTGCTGCCTGGATACTACATGGTAAGCAGATTGTGTGCATGACAGCGTACCTAAAATGTATATGTAACGTGCTCAAATGGGCGTGTCCCACCAAAGAAGTTCAAATGAACTGCCACAGCAGCTGTTCTTCCATGTTTTATTTATTTTCTCACTGGGATTTGGCAACTCTTTTCAGGTTTACGTTAAGTAACGCACACTAATTTCTTGTCGTCAAGACACACAGATTCATGAGCACTGGATAAAAGGCAGGGAACCCTTTGTGTACTTATGCATGTTTGTTTGAAGACACCACACTTTTTAACAAATCCATATTTTAATAGAGATGCTTTGCATGAGTCGTAGTTCAAAAAGTAACCCTTTATCTTATGCCAGGCTTTAGTGCAGCCTCTATCTGAAACAAGCTATTTAGCTCCCGTTTTTCTTTCTTTAAGGCCAGCCTGCATTTAAGGAAACTTTTATCTGATTGGCTACCCTTTTTTCACAGCTTCAGCTGACCATATTAGGGATATCTGTTCTTAATGACATCATAAAAGGCCAAGAGTAGAACGATTTGTCTATTAGCAGTCTGAAACCTGACATTTTGGCACACAGGGATTACTTCTACATGCACTGACCTCATCATTTGAAATATTGGCTATGTTGAAAAACTGTAATAAGGCATATATGGAAGAAAATAAGAAAATCGTGAATAAATAATAGGTTATTATTTATTATTATTTCATTTAAATACTAACTTCTATCCCTACGTTTTTTTTAAGCTCTCAGGTTTATGTAAGATCCTGGAAATGTTTCCTCCAAGCACAAACCTTCAAATAAAGCAGACTTAACAGCTTTTAGCTTCTGTGACTGAAACCTCAGGCCATAGGATTTCATAAGAGACTGGCTGGTGTTTTTCAGTAGCCGGATGTACTGTACTTAAGCCTAACAGAGCATGACTTCCACCAACAGTAGCCCACTCCCACCCCCTCCAAAACTTCACAGCCTCTTTCTGAAAGAAGTCAACCAGCAACAGCTCCATGTATGTCCATGCTGCTAATCCAGCCTCACAGGTTCATAGCCCTCGCCCTTGTGTTTATTAATGCACCGACAGCTGCGGGCAAAGTCCACTGCAGGAATTTGTTTAATCATTTAAGGAAGTTGAAGTCTCAGCGCATTTACTGTGACCTTTTCCATCGTTTTGGTCGTGCTCTGAAACATTTTCACAGGTGTAATTGGTCTTAAGCGAGTGGTTTAATAAAAGCGGAGAGTTTCGGGCTGTAGCCCGAGGCAAGAGAAAGGGGAGGGAGGTTTTAAAGACTCTCAGAAACACGACACAGGACAAAAAATGTATGTTTGGACATTGAGAAGTAGTTTGAGTATTGTAGACTTATCTGTATTTTAGGCAAACACATAACAGACAGCGTACAAGCAGTCATTGGTGGAGCTCCACGTCTTCAACAGCTGACTGGCTCATGGTTGTGGGCTGAAGACTCTGGCTCTGGGCAGCATGCAGACCACAGTGATGTAACTGACTTCGTGCTGCCACTTCTCTCCCCTCTGTTTATTCACACTTCTATTATATGGCTTGTCCTTCATGTTTTAATGTCTTGTCACTCTCCAAAGAGAGCCTCCTGCTGCTGTGGCTCTCTCAGCGTGATTTATTTTCCTTGATTTCCCCCTCTCGCTCTGTCTTTGTGTTTAAATCCTTCCTCTCGTTTTTCTTCTCCATCCCTCTCCTCTGCTCCCGTGCCTCACGTGTTCGTGTTGTTGGCTCGTCACCGCTCTGCCCTCGTAACGCTGACAGAAGGGTTGTGTGTGGCTGAGGGCTGAGGATGCTCTTTCTCTCTTTGCTGCTCTTTGTAGAAGCTTTTCTCATCTGAAGGTCATTCACCAAGTACCTAGTCTTTTCAGCCACATTTTCTAGTCATCCTTCATCTCTCTGGAGTCTGTTCCTCTTTCTCTCTCCTCTTGCAGTCATTTTTACCCCTGATTGCTGTGTGTTACCACTATATGGAGCAGCCCTCTGTTTCTCGCACTTCTCTCATCTTTCTAATGGGACTGAGCTGGCCCAAGTCCCAAGGTCAAAGCAGGTTTATAACTGAGGAACCAGCCAAACTAATTTGTTTGCATTGATTCTTGAAATATTTGGCATAACCTGTGATACAGAGGAAAGTACTTGCTAAAGAACTTTTTTAAAATGTCCTTGTGTGCCTTCATCTTGTTATTGCATTTGGCTTAGCCAAAAATGATCTAAAGTGCTTTGTGTCTTTTCATTTCTGTTCAGTGATAATAGTTTGACTGTGACTTTGCACAAAAAATTAAAAAAAACCCCAGTCAGATATGAATTCAGCCGATTACCCCTTGTAGCCGGACTCCTCAGGCATCGCTGCTCTCCTTCCACAGCTGTTATTTTTAGATCGCTCTGTGTAAGTCCCCTTCTCATCACTTGCACGTGAGCATCTGCAGTTCCCACTGGATCTCCTCCAGTGTATCAAAATAGTGATTCTTCAACTTGACTTACATTTCTGGGAAATGGAAGAATAGCAGGAAGCCAAATCTGGCAATCAGGTTGATTAGTAAACCAGAACTGAGTTGGAGTGGCTTCAGCTCCAGATTTTTCAGTGTGTTATTTATTGGCATACATCGCAACTCAGGTTGTTTATGCTGAATATTCTCCCTCGGGTGCCTCAGCACATTACAAATTTCACAGTGAATAACCTTGTAAATATTGAAAAAAAGAAAAAAGCAGCAAGAAACAACCTGGGTGTGCACACCAACGACCTTTACGCTGAAAACTCCTGTTTGGTCTTTAAGTCCTAGCCAGAGACAGAGCTCTTGCTATGACATATGTTCTTCGAGATGAGAGTCAAGTCAGTTTGATGCAATACATTCAGCTCAATTCAATTTTATTTACAGCAACAGTAAACTCAAGCCGGTTTATATTGTAAGGTAAAGACATTAAAATAATACAGAGAAAACCCCAGCAATCAGATGACCCACTATGAGCAAGTGCTTGACAAAGGTGGGAAGGAAAAACAACCTTGTAAAAGGAAGAAACCTATAGCAGAACTAGGATGAAGTATTACATATTAGGGCTGTTCGATATAACGATATATATCGGATGACGATATAAAAACGTCTATCGTTTCATTTTACGCTAACCTTTGTTTCGTGGTGTCGCAAAATAAACTGTTTACGGCAATATTTTTTCATCGTTTTGATGGTCACTGTAGTGGCTATATTAATTTCTTAAAGTTCTCTCTTTCTCTTATATTTAATATAACCACACTATGGACGGACTAGCGCCTGTTTTTATGCGTTGTGGTTAGCAACAACGACGGTAACAGCATGGCGTGTCCGTTTGTTTATGTTCCACATAAACCTTTCACAATAAAGCTCAAGATCCTGTTGAGACTTTTCAAAATAAACTGAATCACGTGAAAGAGCAGATTATTTACGGATGAGAAGTAAAAAAGAGCCGCCAGGTGCTAAAAAAATAAACCTTAGACTCAAACGGTAGAACAGGCTTTTCCCCGCAGCACGCCGTGTAATAAATACTCACAAAGAAAGCGGCGGCCTTTACAACTTATGTCTAAAAACGTATAGTTTCATGCATCGGTTAAAACATGCATTCGACTCCAGCTACATGACGCGCAGCTGGAAACACTTCCCGCAAGTCGAGCGGCCCGAGATTCACAGAATTTACAGAAAATGTTAAATTTTTGTGATTTATATAATTCTTATATCGGGATATGAGATTTTGGTCATATCGCACAGCCCTATTACATATTTAAATTTTTACCTACAAACCCACAAAATTTCATGATTGCAGCTCATCTTATAACTGCTGTTGAGGCATGAATCCCAAACTGAATATTAGTTTTTAGAGTCTTTTGTAGAACTGTAACCATTAATTATTTGCTTTATTTTTAATAAGTAATTCAAGTAAAACATGTAAACAAAATCACAACATAAAAATTCACATCATCGCACTGAGAATGATCAAAAACCTGTCAGTCATACTTTCATTCTGACTGTGTGCTCTGGTGGAGCATCAAAGGTTTTTGTTCTTACAGTAAATTTAAAAGCTTAAATTCCGCTTTGATACGACTCTTTCCCGAGTCGTGCTTTTTAAGTATGATTTTCTTCTCCTGTGGCTACAGAGTCCAGTAACCACTTTGATATACATGACATGGCACTGTGAGAAAAACCTTCATTTCTGTTGGCTCTCTCTGTTGTGTAATGGATCCTGGTGCGATCAGGTGGTGAATATGTAACCGTAGCCAAAGTGTGTGTACACTGAGAATCATGTGTTGTTTGTCAGTCAACTGTTTGCGTAACATGTATCAGCTATCCTCTTCCTCGTGTATGTTTCGTTCCATCACGTTCCCATGAGGAGAAAAATGCCTCTTTGTGTTCAGTGGCGTTCCTTTTTGTGCTGTTTTGAAGCTTTTATTTAAACTGAAATGGATATCATTAATCAAAAGCAACAATTTCTGTTCCAGTGTCAGAAACACTGCCTGAAGTCATACAACTTCTAAAAGATATATATATTTTTGTTACATGTGAGCTTACTGTACCTCACACATATTGTATTTCGGCTCAATCCCTCAAGGCGTCTCCTTATGGTGTTCATTTCTCATGTTCTCCCTCTTTTCTTCTCATCTCCAGAACTTGAATCAGAACCCTCGCACTTTGCTGCCCAAGTTTTTCGGCCTCTACTGTGTCCAGTCAGGTGGCAAGAACATCCGTGTGGTTGTTATGAACAATGTCCTCCCCCGCGTGGTGCGCATGCACCTCAAGTACGACCTGAAGGGCTCCACCTACAAGAGGCGAGCGTCCAAGAAGGAGAGGGAGAAGGCCAGGCCCACCTTTAAAGACCTGGACTTCATGCAAGACTTGCAGGATGGCCTGATGATGGACCAGGACACTTGCAATGCCCTGACCAAGACCCTGCAGAGAGACTGCCTGGTGAGAAATATGAATATACAGCTAAATGCAAATACTGGTTTTAGCTTTTTTACTTGTGTTTTCTGTTGAGACAGACAGGAGGGGAGGAGATGGTGAAGTTGGTTTGCTTGTTGTGATGCAGGATCCATTAAATGGCTCATAAAAAGTAATGGTAGATGAAGAAGCATATAAAAAGTCTTTAAAAAAGAAGGGTGGGGAAGCCCATGATACTCATGGTGCCCTGATCGATAAAAGAGGATGGATGAGAGTAGACAGGGGAGCTGGAATGGAAGAAAAACTTTTCTTGAGGTTATGATGTTTGGCATTCCCAGGACCCCTTTCTATAAATTAGAGCTGTGTTACGAGTACAAGGTTTAACGAGGTGTCTGGTCTTGTAGCTGGCTGGCTTTTTCTCTTGTAAATCACTGTCTGCTGTTTCCATTTACTTTACTCGGAAAGCAGTGTGTGTGCACTCACTGGCAGTCAAATACATTGTTTATCAGTGTGGGCATGCCCGTGCACCACTCTGTCTTGTGTATAGCATTAACATCTCCACGGTTATTGGTTTTATATCCCTCTTGGGGACATGTTAAAATAATAAAAAATAAAAGCTTTCAGTCAGGATTTAGAAGCTGCGTGTCTCATAGGTACTGCACACTGACAACTATCTTTGCCTGTCCTGTGCTCAGGTGCTGGAAAGCTTTAAGATCATGGACTACAGCCTGCTGCTTGGGGTCCACAACATCGACCAAGCGGAGAGGGAGAGGCAGATGGAAGGCTCCCAGGGTGACAGCGATGAGAAAAGGCCCGTGGCCCAGCAGAAGGCTCTGTACTCCACAGCCATGGAGTCCATCCAGGGGGGAGCTGCCTGCGGAGGGTCTATTGACACAGACGACACGTGAGTTTGGCCAGAGAGGAGAACAGCAGAGGCTTTTGGGAGTGCATGTCTCCGACTTCCCGCATTTATACGAGCTAACAACCTGAAGGATAAATAACAATGTTAGAACTTATTCATCTACCTTTATCTCTTACTCTCCCTCCTAAAGTTATTCTGCTTTCAGTAGTTACGCTTCTTCTCTCTCTTCAGCTCTTTGTTCCCTTTTAATGCTCACACTTGATGCGACACTTTAGTTCCTTCAAATTAAATGTAAACCATTTCAGTGCTTCAATTTCAACTGCTTTCAGCCTGAAAAGATAATTGCATTTTTTGGTGCTGCCTCTTAGAGCTTAATATACACAACTTCAGAGAAATTCAAAAGAAATTGAAGAAAATGCAAACTTCAGATCTTGCCCGTAAAGCAATCAGCGGTTTTGTGTCAGAAGTCCGAATGTTGAGTTCAGTGTAGATTAAAGGTTCAGCAGAGACTAAAACCCTGCTGACTTGCTAAGATGCAGTTAGCCTTAACAAATCGGAGTATTCATTAAAGTTCCCTAATACTCTATAGTCTTAGATTTAAGTAGAAAGAAACCAACATTTCCTGCCTTTATAGGCTTATTCTCATAAGCCAAATTTCTGGTAGAAACATCATCTGACTCTGAAATCTCATTAAATCAGATTCTCTGTCACAAGTTTAAAAGGCACTGAAGGTACAGGGTATGAGTGTATTCACATTGCAGAGAAGCACTTATGGGATTATTTAGTCAAAGGTGAATGCCTGGATGCCTGCAGTTACCTGAATGAGCTGTAGGAATAGCAGAAGACTGCAAAGATGAACCAGACCCGATGCTGTCATCCTCTCCACAGCTGGGGTTCACATTTCTGTTCAGTTAAACCCAACCATGAGTCGTACGGCTTTAAATCTAGATACATTTATTTTGAATAAGTGTTGTAGTTTGACATTAAATGTTGTTTTACTCACAAAGAACACATCCCAAAGCTGACTAATGATGATAAGAAAGAGAAAAATAAATCAAATAAACTCTGTGGAGAAGCTGATGGCTGGAGATTAATGGCACCCAAACCTGCCACATTTCATTTTAGCTTTACTTCTCTTCTCCTTTTAGGATGGGCGGTATCCCCGCCGTTAGCGGAAAAGGAGAAAGGCTTCTTCTCTTCATCGGAATCATCGACATCTTGCAGTCTTACAGGTGATCATCTTAGAAATCAGCCAAACGTCTGTATGATGCTGACATAAATAATGTGTACATGCTGTACACTACTGCCACAGTGTTTTGTACTAAAACACCTTTAAGTTCATTAGGTTTATTCATGTTTGCCATGCCAACTTTGTTTTTGCAGGTTAATCAAGAAACTGGAACACACGTGGAAGGCTTTGGTTCATGATGGGGTGAGGTTTTTAGCTTTTGGGTTTCTTTCCTGAGCTTCGACATTGTAAGAGGGTTTATTGGCACAAAATGTCAATTTTCTGTCAGCTTACCTGCCTGACTCATTATTTCTCCATCCACATGGCTAAACCTGTAAATCCACACCTATCCCAGACTAACCCTATAAAGTTACAGGGCAGTGTCACAGAGTGGTGAAGTTTTTTCTTTTTCTTTTATTTATTTAACCTTTATTTAACCAGGAGGATCCTATTGAGATTAAAAACCTGTTTCAAGGGAGACCTGGCCAAGATAGGCAGCAGCAAGTCTCTCACAGTTACTCAATTAAACACAGGCAGCAACAACACACGTGAAAAAAGAAATGAAAAATCAAATAAAATAAAGATAGAATTAAATAAAATTCAGTTAAAATGACAAACAATCTAATTGAAACTGTTGCTTGTTATGGACTTGGCCTCAGGGACTCTTAGTTTTGCTTTAAAAGCACTAAATGAAATCAAATTAATTCAGTTATTTTCCAGTTCTGCAGTTCATTCCAAGTCAAGGGTGCTAAATGGACAAAAGCTCTTTTGTGCATAGAAGTCTCAAACATTCTGCTGATTCGATAACATTGAGTCAATACAGAGCTTCAAGCCTCCTCTGGCATTAACATCAGCACAAAAATTGTATAGTATTTTTTTTCTCTCTTATTTCTTTTCTAAATGTACTTGTATATTGTTCACATGTTGAAATAAATTACCAATCAATCAATCAATCAATCAATCAGGGAGCTTCATGGCATGGGTTTCCACAGCTGAGAAGCTCCTGTACTGTGTAGCTGACTTGTAGTTTTGTCCTTTGTCCTGTGCTCATGATAGATTATCCCACATATACTCCAGAGTTCACTTATGCAGGCCATCCGGGTATATCTTAGCCTTTAGCACACATCCCAAGAACGACACCATGGAGTTACATCTTCAGTCCACTCATATTTTAAAAGTTCAATAGCTCCGTAATTTCAACATTAATCTGTTGTTTATTGTATGTAAAGTGTTATTTACTAATTTATTTATAAAACCATAGGTATATCTCTCCTCCACTACCACTACTAAAACAACGTAACTCTGAGGAAAACACTGTCTGTTGCTCATTCTGAAAAACATGTGGGCCTTAAAACTGTAATGCCGTAGAAACACTTTATTATTAGCAAATTGCAACCACATTCATTTAAGTAGCGTTATTTCCATAAACAGAGCCATTAAGATCAGCAGCTGCCTACACACAGTATTTTATATTTTGTTCTGCCAAGTCTGATTTTACAGGGAATCTGATACAGAAAGATTTACAGCACAAAACAGAAGATCAGTCCCATGAATCTCCCCGCCTCCTTTCTTTACTCCAAGCTCCCACTCCGAAACACCCTGACAAGCGAGACGTGTGGGAGAGCAAACAGCGTCCTGTTCGTCACTGTTGCTGACGACAATGGATCCTCAGCACGACCTCCGAGCCACACGCAACATTACATATTGAGCAACAGTGATGCTGAAACAAAAAAAGCTAATAACTGAGATTCTCTCTCTTCATTGCTTCCGCCGCCCCTACTGTCCTCTGTCTCAAACCAAACACCAAGTGTCATCTGTCAGTCTGCTGGTGTTGTCTTATCTCCGTCTGCTGAAACATAAATAATGAAGAGTTGGGTCTGTAGCCTCGTCTGACTGTGTTTCTGCGTGTTTGTAGCAGGTGTTGTTCACTCGTGTGGTTTGGCCCAGAGAGAAGAATTACTGAAATGGGTCACTGAAGAACACAGACAGTTTTAATCTACTGCGAGCACCAGTTTGATCATTTTATTCATGCACCATTTGTCTCATTAATCTCTCTGTCTCTCCCTCAGGACACTGTATCGGTCCACCGGCCAGGATTCTATGCCGACAGATTCTTGAAGTTCATGAGCACCACAGTTTTCAAGAAGAGCTCCTGTGAGTTTCATTTAAGAAGTTGCCATAGGTAGAGAGAAGGAGAGAGCCACACACCAGGGTTTTGTTGCTTTCAGTGTCGAGTCTTGATAGAAAAATCAGATACAGCAGCTGAAAGATTTTTTAGTTCATATCATTTTAGGAAAATAGATCTGTTGGATCTCTATTTGCACTGCTTTTAAGCATTTTGTAAAGAGTACACAGGGTATGTGCATGAGATTTTCAGCCTTGGTTAGCTAAGGTTAGATTTAAGCAGAGGGGGTTGTTAATCAGTTCTAGCTGCTTTGGTGCTAATAAAATTAAAAGCAGGCATACGGGAGGGGTAACAATGAGACGACCCCCAAAACGGGAATGGTTTTACAGGTGGACACCCCTGACATTTTATGCCCCCCTAGTCTTTTCTGACCGTTTCTGACTCTTGGGCCTGAGAGCCCTGTGCTCACTGCCTGGCAGTGTGCAGCCTGATTGGCAGAATTGGCAGGTCCACCTCTGGTGTCCTGTGATTTTCACAGATGAGAGCAGGTTCACCCTGAGCACATGTGATAGATGTGAAAGGGTCTGCAGAAGCCGTGGAGAATGTTAAACTGCCTGTTCGGGACGCCCTGTTTGGTGGTGGGTCAGTGATGGTCTGGGGAGGCATGTCCATGGAGGGAGAGCCATGATCCATGAGATCCAAGGAGATCTCCGTGGACACCATCCGTCACCTCCTTAGGACCGTACTCTAACACTGTCAGGCATGCATTCAAGCACTTGAGGTCTATACAAACTAATGAGCACCATTCTGAGTTGCTGCTATGAAATTTCACCAAAATGGACTGCATCATTTTTTTCACTTTGATTTTTGCGATGTCTTTGAATTCAGCCCTGTGTAGGTTGGTAATTTTCATTCCCATCATAGAATGTCACATCATTCTGTGGCAACATAACCCAGTGCCTATCAGTATAGATATCCAACGAGAATCTACCCCACTGAAATATGTGTTTTCAGAGTGTTCCATGTTTTATAAGAGTTTACATTCATTTATATATGTTCAGAAATGGTGTATGTAGTCGCGATGTTTGCTTGAAATCCCAATTTCCTGTTTCTGCTAAACCCAAACAAATTCCTAACCTAAAGTGATTTTCTCAGGAATTAAAAGGGAAAATAAAGAAACAATATAATGGTCACTAAAAACAAACACAGAACAAGTTCCCGAAAAGGTCTTTAAAAAGTAAAAATTAATTTCAGACTTCATACATAGATAGATAGATAGATACAGAGAGAGAGAGAGAGATCATAAAAACTGTCACTTAAAGGCTGTGTATACTGTAAGCTAAATACCCCAAACTACACAACACACAGGTTCATTACTGTAAATAAAAGCCTTATTGTAAATTATTCCTCAGCTTTGAAGTCCTCTCCGTCAAAGAAGGGTCGTGTGTCCTTGACGGTGCCCAAGTGTGGTGGTCCTGGTGCAGCTTGGTCAGCCAGCCAGCTGACCTCTGAGAGAGACGAGAATATCTACGACCTGAGAGGAGCTCGCAGCTTCCCAACGCTGGAGGACGAGGGTAAATACACTGCATGCTGTGTGTTATGATAAAATTAACAAAGATGGAACACGGTATATAGTTTTACAACAGCATATTCCATCCATCCATCCTTTCTCTACCATGTATATGTGGCTGGGTTGCGGGGGCAGTAGCCTAACAGAGAAACCCAAACTTCACTCTCCCCGAAAAAAACCTTCGACTCATCCGGGGGAACACTGAGGTATTCCCAGGCTGGCTGACAGATATAATTTCTCCAGCGTGTCCTGTCTTTGCCCTGGGGCCTCCTCACAGTAGAACATGCTCAGAACACCTCGCCCAGGAGGCATCCAAGGAGGAAAATGCCAAAAAAAAAGATTGCTGACAGGTGCCAGCTCTCTCCAAGATAAACTGTAATGACTGTACCTGTGTCTGTCCACCAGGGAGACCAGATCTTCTTCCATGTACTCCTCCATCATTCGAGGAGGCCACTACCGCATCAATTGCCACTACACTCTCCTCCACCACCTCTTTGTCCATTCCTGAGAGATCTCCCTCTGACACGGCCGAACACCCCCGCTACAGGTACTAACACACACACACATCTTTTAAAACATTTATTTATTAGATGGTCACAGGGAATCCATCTGTTCACTGCCCTTTTAATTATACATGAGCTTATAAATATTAAAGTTCATATATGGGACAGTTAACACTGTAATTAATGGCTTTGTTATGCTTTAGTCTGAAATATAACTGGTTTTATTTCCAAACTCTTATTTCTTAAACTTAAGCTTAAAGTTGTGTTGTCAGAATTCACCAGTGTGAGCCTTAAAGCATGTTGCTCTTACTGACTGTGTTTCCTCTGTCTTCAGGAGGCACACGCAGTCGCTTAGCCATGATGGGAGGTGAGTCTGAGTCCAGAGTCACAAAATGTACTAGGCCCGTTTTTCCTCCTCGTGTGTGTGTTTTGGCGTTTCATTTCCTCTGCGTGTTTTTCTTTTTATATGAGGCTGCTTGTGTTTTCAGGACCCAGGAGGAGCTGCGTGTGCGTGAGGAGGATCAGCAGACCATCACAGTGGAGGTGGAGCTGAAGAGACACGACAGTGAGCCCACCATCTCTATTCCTCAGCCCTCACCTGAAATCAGGTACTCAAACAACACAAGGATAAACACTATGTAAACACAAGTCATCCTCAAACTTAGACTTAAAATCTGATGTTGGAGAGACGAATGCGCTTCTTGTCAGTTGATTTACAAGAACAAAACATCAGAAACACACTTGTAACCTGTGTATTCACATAACACTGAGTTTAATTAAATATCCTAAACCTGTGCCAACATCGACTTTTACATCGTTGGTCAGCCAGCTGCAAAACATGTTTAAGATTTTTCGATAGATACCAGGAACCTTTGGAGGAACTTTTGGTGGCACGTTTTACACCACAGACGTGCTAAAGGGGAAAGGAGCAAAAATGTGATTTACGTGACTCTGAACATGGCATGGTTGTTGGTGCTGGGACTTTCCCACACAAACATCTCTAAGGTTTGCAGAGAATGGTCCAAAAGAAGGGGTGCTTAGTACTAACTGAGCATCGTTTATATACCAAAGTCTACTTTTGCATTCTTGCTGACCGTGTCCATCTCTTTATGACCACAATGTGACCATCCTCTGATGGCTGCTTCAAGCATCGTGTCACAAAAATCATCTTTATCACCTGTTGAGAGAAAACAAGCAAAAAAAGAACATGTACTGTACTCAAATAGTCTCCACAGTAAACATATTTTGATGTGGTGGAACGGGAGGTTTGCATCATGAACGTGGTATCCACACTGGTTTATCCATCACATACACACATTAATGGATGCATTGGGGTTCATTTAGAGTTCAGTGTCTTTCCCATGGACACATGCAAACTAGTGCAGCTTGGGGTTCATTATTTCATGGTTCCCATCTTTATTCTATCTGTTGGCCTCACCCAGAGTTAGGGGGCGGCACGAACCAATGCTTTGGTCTAAAGTTTATTCTTTAAGCAAGCGTTTCTCAGTACCTGTAAACGGACTAAGTATTTGTATACTTTTAAAAATATCCTCATTTAAAATAGATAAAAACGATGTAATACAGCTGCTACCTGGCATGTTGCCATATTAGTCCCACAAAATGCTTAATGATGAATATTTTCCACCATGCACAAAACAGACCATTATGAATAAAAGAAACAAAGTCACAGCCTCTGTCCTTTTCACTGTAAACGACAGAAAGACGTGAAAGAAAGAGGCAGCTCTTATCATACATGTGACCCAAATACAGAAAGAGCTAGAACGAGGCTCCTCTATTACCGCAATATGACTCAGTTTGACACCATACTATAAATAACCTGCTGCCTGTGTCTCAGCAGGACTTAGCCAGCTGTTAGGTAAACACACCTCACCTGTCTCACACACACACAAACACACACACACAGTGGAACACAGAGAAACACTGAAAGCAGCTTAACCCATTTGTTCATGAGGTCAGGGTTCTCTTGTTATGGGGAAATAAATGCTGCAGGTGAATTTAGGGGCATGCATCTATAGTAATTAGGTTATGAGAGAGTGCCCACATGCATACATAAGGAGTGTTTATCTCCTGTTTTTTTAAATGGGAACATGGTGCAGACACTAAATCCAAAAAACCCAAACATGGGGGAAACGATCAGAAAAAGTAGGGTAGTGGGTCGGGAAGCTTTCACGCCTGAGGCTACCGCCCATAAAGCTGCGATTATCCCACACTTTGTATATTTTAAAATGTTTCTGATTAACTAGATTGGATTGCATGTTAGTTTTAATTTCAAGGTGAAACAAAGAGAGTTAGAGCAACACTTTATGCCGCTCTGGATTTTGAAAACAAAAACTAAATAACTTTCATTTTTACAGACTTAAACAGACGTAATGTAAACACGGTGGAGTTTTCCTGGAGTCAGGTCAGTGGAGATTGGGGTGCGGTTGCCGAGGGAAGCCAACTGAATAATTGGGTTTGATGGTGAGAAGGCAGTGGCTAGACATAAGGCCTGGGGGTCTGGAAAGAGCTGGCGGGGAGGAAGGAAGGGGTGGCGAGAGCAGCCGAGACAGTGATAGGCGAATGGATTAACTGCCTCAACGCTCCTCTGAGAAGCTGCTTCTAACACACCTGCAGCTTTGGAAATGGGTTGGATGGAGGTGAGAAGGCCGACATGAAGTGGAGAAATTGTATATTTAATTAGAAGATGAAAAGAAAAGATAAATATAAGGAGCAATTTGTGAAGAAGGCAGGCAGAAAAAACTGTGTAGTGAAACATTTTGTGTAAAAAATAAATAAATAAATAAAAAGAAAGAGGTGGGGTGAAATGGGCTGAGACGAACTGAGTAAGGGAGCATCTTTTTGCATGGCAACAATCATCCCGTCTCCCCTCGTTTGTTCAGCCATTCAGTTCTTCACTTGGAGATGCCAAGTCTCCTTTTTTTGCTTGCTTGGCCTGCTGCCGGGCTTTTCCTCTGGTGGAGCTAAACTCAAACACAGAAGCTGAGAAAGCAATGTGGATGTGCCTAAATCCTTCCTAATAGTCGATGATCTGGCCAGGAACAATAAAGGATTGTGGCAGCACACAGCCAGCTGGCAAATCTTTAAGCTTAAGCATCTAAACCACAAACACCCCCACCGCACATATACGCACAGCTGTTGAATTTTCTCTAATAGCTTGGTCCCACTCTTCTGCCCTGCTGCTGGAAAGTGGCTTATGGCAAGTGACCCAATTAATGGCTCTTAACGGCTGTGGGTCTGTGTGTAGGTGGATGTGCAGGCAGATTTGTTTCTGCTCTTGTTAAAATACATTAATACATAAAGTGAGGTGAATTGAACAGGATGCAACATTTTTATAAATACCTGAAACTGTGTGCTGCACTTTGACCACATAGTTACGCTCTTCTTGAATCAAAGTAATCCAATTGTGCTTGTCTGCATACATATAAAAGAACTATTAACAGCTAATTTAATGCTGCCAATTGGAGACCCTCTCCCTGCATTCATTTTCTAACAATACAACATTCGTTTTTCCACAGTGACGTTCAGGAAGTAGCCGGCACAGACGCTCTAGACGGTGCCGCAGCAGAACCTTCAGGCTCTTTGTCAGCACCTGAGGCTGCCTCCTCTGCATCATCATCTGCCCTAGCTGCTTCCTCCTCCCCGGGGCCACCCAAAGAAGCCACATACAGCCCAAAGGAGGCGGTGGCAGTGGAAGCAGACAGGGCCAGCCAGGTGTCCGGTTCAGGGTGCACCAGTCAGGCTTCGGTTGATGACGACGACGATGTGCCAATCACAGATATCTACTTTGTAAGTACAAACATACCCTCGGACATGTGCAAACACAAAGCAGCAGCTTTCATCACTTCTCTAATCTTTTAGTTTGGCTTTGTTTTTTTAGCCATCACATCATCACGTCAGAGTCGGTGTATCTTAACTGAATAGACTGAATTGTTTGACGCTGTCCTACAGATGCGCTAACACGTAGACTACAGGAAAGGAGCGGAGGATCAGGCTGGTACGGGAAAAAGAGTGTGCGCAGCTCTTGTTTGCAGTGTGTGGTGCTTTCAGCTAATCGAAATGTTTTGGGAAACATTTTGCTTTCTTGCTGGAGGCAAGTTATAAGACTGATATCTGTTATCCTGTTTTTAATGCTCAGCTTAGTCTGTTGGCATTAGATTAGTGTTTAGATGTGAGAGTCGAGTTACTCGTCTCATCTACCTCTTAGCAAGAGGCATATTTCCCAAAATGTTTTCTTTAAACACAGGTGTGCGCTTTGGTTTGGAGTGTTTGCTGAGTGATATTAGAGTGATGTATACCTTCACTTTGTTGCTCCCGTCTCAAATGATCTCGAGCCAACCTTCAGACACACACACACACTCACAGGATTTTTCTAAATAACATTTAAAGCTTTTTTTCCCCCATTTTCATCTGCTCAGTCTCAGTACTGTCAGATAGTATTGTGCTAGCAGTCTACCCAAAAGCGTAGCTATAAATGAATGTATGAGCATCGGGTGAAGGAGAGCAGAGCTAGTGATCACAGTTACAGATAGAAACGTTCTCACTTGGCCTGTCAGGAATTAAACACCTTCTAATGTGGCTTTGAGAAACTTTAATGACCAACAGGTTAGTCTGTGAGCTCCCTCAGTAATTTAACAGCCTTCTCATCTACCCGGCTGTGGCTGACGCCCATTACAAGCTTCAAAAGCAGGAGATCCTCTCTCTGTGCACAGCAGCAGGGGGTCTGTAGCACTGCGTGACAAAAAGTGACACTACACACATCCTGAAGTGTAACTACAAAGAAGCATGCCACAGGCAGAGCGCTCAGAAGGGACTTCATGGAGTGGCAAAGAGCTTGTTGTTCTATTAGCTGCTGATGAAATGCCAACAACACAAACTACAGTATAAAAGGAGTACGGACAAGTGTGTTTAGACTGGATTTGTACCACAATACTCAGTTTAGCCTTTCGTCTTTTTGTGCTCTCCTCTCGCTCTGAAGAATAAATAGGATTTCTGCATGATTGCCCAAAAGGCTTGTTCCAATCTTAAACACTTCAGGTGCTGCTCCGGTTCATTCACACATGAAGAGCAAGACACGTGTTTCGGAAATTATTTCTCAGAAGTTTCAAATGAAATTATTAACATGCTACAATCTGGAGCAGTGTTTAAATGCCTAATGTCTAAAATGAAATCAAATGAAATCAAAATTTATTTCTATAGCATAATAATTATTATTATTATTGAATAATAATACAACAAAGTTGACCAAAGTGCTTCACGGTCGGTCAGAGCAATAGCATAAGACAGAATAAAAAACAGTTAAAAGGAGGGCAGGAAACAATATGGGTAAACAGCATAACTAGCCACGAAATAACAAACTAGTTTGAATCAAAAGCCAGACAAAATAATAAGTTTTAAGATGCAATTTAAAAGACTGGATGGACTCCGAGGACGGAATATAAGGAGGGAGGTTATTCCAGAGTCTGGGTGCTACGATAGCAAAGGCCCGATCACCTCAGGACCTCAGATGAGACCTTGGTTGCGTCAGGTGCATTTGATTGGAAGATCTATGTCCTCTATTAGGAATATACAAATGGAGGAGTTCACATAGATAGCTGGGAGCCAAATTGTTTAGAATTTTAAAGGTAAATTGATACAGTGCAAGTTGGCTAAAACTGGTGTGATCATAATTTCTAGTGTCAGTTAAGAGACGCGCAGCTGGATTTTGAACTAACTGGAGCCGGTGACTAGGAGAATATGGGAGGCCCGAGTAGAGAGAATTACAGTAGTCCAATTTGGAAGTGATAAAAGCACGAATGAGCTTTTCAAGGTCCTTCAAGGGAAGGCATGGCTTTGCTTTAGATAGATCAAGATCACACTCAGGTCTGTTGGGACTACAGAAAATATCCGTTTACATCACTCCTATAAAAATATCTCTTTAATCTGATTTTCTGCACATTTTGATTTGCTTATTTTAACACGACCAAATTATGGGAACGGTTTTTACTCGAGAAAATCAATATGAATTAGATTTCAGTGCTTGTGAGATTTGTTCCATCATTTCTGCAAGGAGGAGCGAATTGTGATGCATAAAAACCCAGTTTATCATCCCAAGACTCTGTTTAATAGTCTATCAAGCTGCTGGAACAATTTAATGGTTTTAAATTGTAGATTTTCCAGAGATGGAAATTAAGTATATGTCTGAATTTTGAAGATTTGTCAGCATTTAAGCTTGTGTAGTTCCCCATTAAAAAACAGCACAGCTGCGAGACTGAAAAGAAGAGATTGATTGGGAGTTTAGTTTTTATGATTCACATCCGTACTCACATCATATGTTTGTTTCTCTTCTTTTGCTCACTCTCATTTCTGTTGCCTCTCATGTCCACCCCATTAACCCGTTACACCTCTTCGCTCAAACGTTCAGTTTTTTGCCATTCCCTTTCCACCTCACATCCTTTGTTTACTCCCTCCATGCGCTCTCTCTTATTTCACATGTTCTCATTATTGTGATTTTCTTCAGAAGCCATAATGAAAGTGGCGAGATGGTGTTGTTGTATGCAAGCGGGAAATGAAAACAGAGGCGGCAGCCAAACACGTGAATCTAGCTGTGACCATCGACTTATCCAGTGTATCCGCGCCTTTTCCATTTTCACCCCAGCATGCTTCCTTTTTTTATCGTCAGTGTTTTATTTTGAGTTTCCCTCCTCGCCCCGTGTCCCCCTCCACCCTATTTTCAGCTTTTCATCTGTCTTTGTTTGTCCATCTGTCATGTACCTCTGCTGTTGTCAGTTTCCTGATGGGAGGACCTGGGTGGTCTCTCCTTTCCGACAAAGGAGGAAATGCCAGTCTGGTCAGCCAGTAAGTGAGATATAAGTTAGACAGCAGTGGCCTTGTAACAGTAGCTGTTCCCGTTGTTAGGCTATATTTGATTGCAGTGTTGAGAGGAAACAAGGTTTTTTGGATTGTTGTGATTTATCAACTGATTATGTTGTTTTGTGATCATGTTGAAACTAAAGAACAAAACCTGTTCACAGCAGGTTAAAAAAGTGACAGGAAGCTTCTTATTTGACAGTTTCTTTTATATTCATCTTCTTTTGAGTATTTGTTTCCTCACTCACTGACAGCTTGCTTTATTTCTCTTTGCACCTGTGTAGTTAGTGTGTTTATTGCAATGTGCTGAGCTTTGTGTGTGTGTAAATATACATGTGCAAGCGTGTGAGTGTGTGACATCCACCTCCATCCCTGTTACCTGTTGCCGTGTTGCAGCGGCTTCCCTATCTTAAAGGGCTGGTACCCCGAGAATGATAATGGCGAGACTTTTTAGAGACTCTAAACAACACTGAGTTCAAACGAACAACAACAACACATAAAACAAAAGACATGTTTGCTTGTTGGAAAAGGGGAAAAAGACATCTTGTTCCCTTGCTTTTCTTTGACGAGGATGCTTTCTGTGTCTGTGTCTGAATGTCCCGGCATCCTGGCTACCCCCCGCTCGCCATTCCCATCTCCTTCCTTCTCGCTCCTCATACTTCCCGCTTGGATGATTTAGCAGCTCATCCCTTGCTTTGCTCCCCAGGACTTAGTCCAAATGTTACAAAACACCAAGACATGTGATTCAGGCACACATCACTGAGGTTCATCTTTATATTTACATGTTTACAGCATTTTTTTTGGTTTGTTTTTGTATAAGATATTAACATCATGTTCAATTCAGCCAGGATGAACACATCCTTCCAAACACTTTCAACGTTCACACTCTCCAGTATGTCTCAACAACATTCCTCCTTAATGCATCCCTAATTTTCATTTCCTGTCTTGTCTTTTCTCCTGTGATCTCCTGTGTCTTTCTCTCCTGCCTGCCCCTGCTGCTTGTCTCTGTGCCTCTGGCCTTTCCTCTGTCCCTCTGGCCCCCTCTGCTGTGGTGGGTGTGTAAAAACAGCCTCCAGAGGACAGGACCTGGGTGTACTCTCCGCTACACTATGGCTCAGAGTCTAAGGCCCTGCCAGATGGGGATTGGGAAAGAGAGACAGTAAGTGAGATGCATCGGACTAAAATATGAAGCACAGAAAGTTTCCCCCAGAAGTGGAATGAAATTTGTTCGGGACCATGTTTGGGTTTGTTCTTAGGGAAGGATGAGCTGTAACGCTACACTCTGCACGAAGCTGCTACAGTAAATGTAGGCAAAGCTTCTCAGGTCCCAAAGTCCATTACTATTTCAAGAGTACACTTGGTCTGCGTCCAGAAACCCACTCCTACATTACAGCATTCATTGTTCATTGACAAATGGGTGGAAATGGTCATCGACTGCCTCTGTGATCATTTAGTCCACGACCAGCCATCCCGCGTCCCTCCAACAACAAGCTGCTCAGACTTTAACACACACATCCATCGGCTCATGTGTCACCAGAGCGCCATGGCTCATTCTGCTTAAGCCGTTTAGACTAACCTGACAAGTTGCAATTTATTGAACATCAAAACCCGGTTTCTAGTTATTCAGTCAGTCGGAGGCAATGTGATGAGTTCTTTTGAGTTTATGAGGAACGAGTTTATTTTCTGGTTTAAGTTTATATTTAAATACTACCGAATTTAACAGTTATGTAAATTAGACAAATAAGTCACTCAAACTTATGCAAATTTAAAGTCAGAATGGCGTTTAGGTCACTTTAGTTTGGGTTTGTTAACTTTACGAGGTGTTTGTGAGCCAGTCTACTTTGTTAATGTCGCTTTAATGCAAAAGCGACATTAATCTGTTTTTTTTCCCAACTCATTTTGTTTTTCCATCTGCTTCTCACGCTAGACCTTTCTTTACTAAGTAGCCCCCCCCCCCCCCAAAAAAAGACAAAACATAAACAAATCTACTATTTTTTTTAAAAAGGCAGAAAACAAAAATCAACAGCTCATACAACACAGAGCTCCACTTTCTTATTGTAAACGTAAGATGTCAGTATAATTTGGCCAATTACACTCCATCAGTGTGACATCATCATGTGACTAGAGTCATGTGACTGAAAATGCAGCATCATTGTCTAATGAAGAGCAGCAATGCTCGAATGACAGATTTTGACCCCATCAGCTGCATATAAAGCCTCAGTCATACCTAGAGCCTAAAGACCAGTCAGCGAATCCCTGGCAACAAGCAGTCGCTAGGGAAAATTCAGCTCAGTTCAATTCAGTTTAACAGTCTGCCAAAAATGTTTATCCCCAATCAGTTGATGAGGGGTTGCTGAAGGTTGCTAGCACTAAGTGAAATAAGGTGTTGCACTGAAAACTGTGTGATTGCGTTGATCATTAGCAGATTCCAGAAATCACCTGTAGTTTGCAGCGAAGACGCCGGCATGTGTGAAAACAGTCGCCAACTGCTCGCCGAGTGGTCGTGAAACTGCGAAAGGTCCGATGCAAGACGGAAATGGAGACTGTTTGTTGTCAAAGTTGCACATTTGGAAGCATTTTGTTTGTAGCAATATGAAACAATTTTTAAACTGAAGGCGAACGTTCTCCGTTTCTCGTTTTTTCAAATTTCACTCGTGTTCAGCTTCACAATTTACATGCAAGTGAGCGTCTCCTATGCAAACTATGGGCAACCATGGCAATCTACTACCAACCACAGCAATCACAAGGAGGTTTTCAGTATCCTCTTCGCTGCAGATTTCACCTTCCAGCAGCCAGTCACCAACCAGTCATAATTATAATAATCCAGAAAGGTTATGTCATTGGTAAACAAACAAACTAACAAAAAAACATCACGTACAAAGTTGTACGTCAGCTGGTGAGGAACATGAGCTAAAGAGTAGAAAGTGTTCATAGTTTGATTGGGATTGTTTAGACAGTCCAGGTAAAAAAAGTGTGGTTTCTAGAAGATACAAGAAATATTTACTATATGTGGGATTATTGCTGGAAAATCAAACTAATCAGACGGCCGTAGCCTGTAAAAAATATTTTTTTATTTTTTTTATACCTGCCTTTACCTGCTGTTAAGGAACTCTGCCTGAGCTCACTGTCCTGGCTTCCTGTTTGCTTTTCATCTGTAGCTGCACTTTGATTTGATGGCTCGGTGTTTATTTATCATTTCCAAATAATTAATGAGAGTTTACAGGCTGTACACCCAGGGGGGAAATGAAACATTTTCACTCTTCTGAATGCATTAACTCAGTCTGTCTGTCTCCCACAGTAAATCCTGTTTTCTGGCAGACAGGAGTGAACGTCTCAGCGGAGAGGACTCATCAGTCTGAAGTCCAGACCTCAGTGGCAGCAGCGCGATCTCTGTCTGAACCAGGATTTAAAAACATGCATACAGAAACACACTGAGAGGAAAAAGTGACTGTACCAGAGTACCAGAGGGAGAAAAAACCCTGACAGTGATGATATCACTGGTTTGCAACCATCCCTGCCTTTCACCCTTTGACAAATGAAATTTATTACATCAGTTTAATAAATAATTGTATGTGTGACATAGTGCGCATAAGGCTGTATGTAGTCTTGTATGTTTGACACACCCAAAAGAGCACGATAACCTACTTTTTGTTCTGTTTCACACTAACACAGCCCTCCAACCGACTCTTTCCCGACGAATCTCTGAAAGTCATTTTTATTCGTGATATCCTTTATGTTGCAAAGCGGTCACACATACTAGCCAGCAGACATCTCCTGGGTTCTGTGATCAAACAAAACCACAAGAAGCTCATTAAAACATTGATCCATGACACAAATACGGGTTAAAAAAATGCTAAATTGAGTGGATGCTCCTTATAGAAATGTACCTGTAAGTTTTAAAGTATTAAAGTTTTCCATTTTTAAGCAACTGTTCATCTTTTGTAGCGAGGCTTTAATGAAGCTATATTAATGCTACACTGCCTTCGGTTCTCAATAAAGAAAATGAATGGCACATCCAGAACTAGGAGCATATAAAGTGGTTTCTCCCAGTAAGGAAACCTAATTTGAAGAAAAATGAAATTAAACTCGTTAATCTCAAAATTATCTCCAGTGCAATTACCTTAGACTGGAACATATCAGTCATCCTGTGACTGCACTGGCTGCTGTGTTTCCAACCAGTTCGAAGGAAATCTCCAGCTCAGTGGTTGTAATTGCTGCCAGTATGGTGCCCATTTCCACTATGCCGCTGCTGTTGAAGTTAATTAGCTGTGTCTGCTTTTCCATGATAATCTTACCGGAGGTCATCATCACAAAATTCAGAACAGTTTGATGCTAAAAGATTTTTGCAAAACCAAGTGTGCAAAGTACGTCTTACTAGGCAGCCACCATAGCCTAACATAACTCGGATAAATAGAGCTTTTTCTTTTTTTTTCCCCCCCTGAGTCAGTGGATTACTCTTCTGTATCCCGTGATGTTGGAGGGCTCTGTGCTCGCAGTACAGGAGTTACAGTGAAAACCACTTTAAGCCAATCAAAGCAGAACATCCAGATATCTGTCATCCTTTAAAGTAGTGAAAATATGCAGTTTAACTTTAAAAAAAAGCAAAAACATATTCACCTACAGCATTATTAAAACTTAAGTCCTGTTGTTATATTTTCATTTCTAAACTTTTCTTCAGCTGTTTTTACTACTGTGAACTTTTATTTATTTGTCTGTTTGTATTTGATTGTAATATTCACGACTGGTACTTTTCACTCATTTTTTTTTAAATCTATTTGCATCCAAAGACTTTTTGTTTTGCTCATTTTCTTCACTGCGGTATTTTGCGGTATTTTGTTCTCTTTTTCATGTGTTGTCTAATTCAGTGTTGTTTTCCACTACACCACATGTTGTTCCAATAGCTGAGGGTGATGACTCTTGCCTTCAAAATAGAAGGCGTCAATTACAACACTAAGGCAGCAGACATTGTCATTAGAGTAATTTTCATGTCTACACAATGTCTTCCAGTGTTGCCCTGCTTTCGGACCGACGCACAGGGATCATTTGTAACAGTAGAATCGGCATATCTTTTTCTACATCACCTCCTCACGTCAAGAAATCGGGGAATCTTTCCAATGTTTGTAGATGTAGAGCACCAGTTGTAGTGTTTGCGGTCGATATCGTAGCTGTTACCTGTATATTCCAGTGAACGCAGTGCGTGTTGGCTTGGTGAGACACAGCAGTTTGTGAATGGGTTGAACGTTGTTTGCACTCATTAAAAGGACCTGAAGACGAACTAGTGGTAGAGGCCAAATAAACACTCGTCACATTATCCAGAAGTCATATTTTCGAGTTCTTAGATAAGAGTCTCTGCTCACACATGCTGATATTTGGACAGTATTTATTTTAGGATTGTGTGTTTGTGTGTGTGTGTGCACATGTGTCTGTGACATCAATCACAGTCATTGTACATTTAGTGTTTACTGTAGTCTCTCTGTGGCTGACATCTTAAAGACTTAAAGATTTGGAGGTTTTTGGGTTTTTTAAACTAACTACAGGCAGTTTCTTCGGTTCGTTGGTACCTTTTTACGTGTGTTTGTGTGTAAGGGAGGTTACATCAATGTCAGGTGTTGTAAAATAAGAATCGGTTTGTTCTCATGACGTGCAGTGGCCAGTTGTAATCAGTTTGCTGTTGTTCATCAGATGAAAACCATAGCAGCAATATTTTGTACAGTTTAGCTTTTACGTTAATTGCCTTATTAGGAAATTTTACATATAGGTCTGTTGTTTATATTTTTTTCCACTTGTGCTGTAATATTTATTTTTCTTTCTCATAGTTGTGCTCCTGAGAATGTGTACATAAAACTATAAATACATATATAAAGATATACAAATATATTTTCCATTTGAATCGGGAAAATATTATTTTTATTTGGTTTCATTTTTGCTGCTGGGCAAGAAATGATTGCAATCTACATGATTTTACTGTACCATATTCTTCAGTGTGTTTATTGAGATGCAGCTGCTGTATATTTATGGTTTGCAAACCACGGCTGTGTCTTTGTATGATATCCAAAACCGAAAGATTTGTGGGGTTTAATGTACATGCAGATCAATAGGGATTCTTCCAACTGTTCAGCTGTGTTGTGTGTGTTTTCAAATCCCTGTGTGCCCTCATCCAATAGGAAGAGTCCTTTACAGAGACATAGCATGATATCAAAATGAATATGCATATCAGAAATGTGTATTTATGTATATCTGTGTAAATTCATCTATTTATACATGAGGATAAATAGATGACTGTGTGTGCGTGTGTTTGGACTCAATCAGAATGAATACGAAATAAAGCAGTTCTATGAATTGTTGTCCATGGAGATGATGTGTTTTAGTTGGTTCTTTGTTGGGTGGTTTTTCTTCTTTTGGCAGCTCTGTTTGACTACATTGGATCATCTGCCTCCATGTCACCATAACCATAGCATCCACCTCTGTAACACCAACCCTCTACATGTCCTCCTTCATCCGTGAAGCTTCTCTAAGGTCTTCCTCTTTTCCTTCTGCCGGTCAGCTCCATATTCAACATCCTTCATCCAATATGTCCTCTATTGCACACGTCCGTACCATCTCGTCTCTCTAACTTTGTCTCCAAACACCTCAACCTGAGTTGTCCCTCTGGTCTAACTTCTAATCCTGTTCATCCTGGTCCCTCCCAATAAAATCATGACATTTTTACCATCTCCAACACGGCCTCCTCTCTATTGTCACTGTCATCTACGAACATCATCGTCCACAGAAACTCTTGCCTGACCTCGTCTGTCAACTTGTCCATTGCCACCACAAACAAGAGGGGCCTCAGAGCTGATCCCTGAAGTAATCCCACCCCCACGTGGAACCCATCTGTCATTCCTACAGTGCACCTCAACATGCCCTGCATTAGCTTCTCTGACAGTCCTGGCAAAATAATCATGTGACATGGAAGCGAAACTTTGAACATGGCCACTGGAGAAACTTACCACATAAACCTCTGTGTCTGACTCCACAAATCATTAGTAAGTAATAAAGTACTTCAGACTTAAGGAGTCAAAAACATTTTAATTCATGGGTCACATGCTGCCCAGTTTGATCTCCATGTAACTTTTATCTTAACCTATTTAAAAAAACATGCCAAACTTGTCACTGAAAACAATATCCTGTGAACAGTCCATTTATATAAACTGATGATGAACTGCCTCTCTTAAGAAAAACATGTCTCAGCTTTACGACTGGAAACAGTGATGATTCAAAGAAATGCACTGGCATGACTCCTTGGGTTAAACACCATATTTCTGCTTGGTAGTAAAAAGACTGTGTAATGTCTTTGTCAGTAACAAGGCGGTAAACCGAACAATGACTCAGACCTCTGGCTCAGATAAAACAGTTGTTAGCAGCACAATGTTTCCTTTGCAATATTTACATTGTAAAAAGTCATTCACCCGGCCATGCAAATCCTTTAGTGGCTTGGTTCTGATCAGTGGACAAAGTGTTTGAGAACTCCTGCATGAGGCCACAAAACATATAGGGAAACCTGAAATGTGACCCGTCCAGCATCTAGAGTATTGTCTATGTCAGATTTATTTTTACAACTTAAAGGCATTTCACCTCTCATCCAAATGGCCTCTTCAGTTCTAAAAGCTGAATGGAAGTCTCACATTATTAATTCTGTAAGCATGGCAGGGGTTGTTGTTTTTGTAGAGTGCTATAAATATGGCCACTTGGTGGTGCCACTTCAAAGGTTTATCAGAGGAAACAACCAAAATATGTTTTAAATAACTAAAGTAAATCTAAGAAGCTGATATTTTGCTCTGGATTACAATGGACAGGCTAAGCTTTAACATCATTGAGATTGTTTTCCTAAGGTCATGAGAATGGCTGTAGGACTGCAGGAGAGGCTGTAAATTTGCACATGCAAAAGCAGAAAGCTGGAAAGCCACATGATCTCATTCGAGATAATCCCTTTAACCTCTTTAGCCCAGCCCTTTAAATATAATGTATCTGTAGAACATTATCTCTGCCACGGGCAATGACCACAGACATACAGGCACACCTGAGTGTAATCTCAAATCTAGCTTTTTCTCTAATTGTAAGAACAAGAATAATTGCATCACCAGATGCCTGTGTTGGCCTAGGCACATCCTTTCGGGTACAATTAAACCATTTCTGACCAGGGTATTATAGTTACCTACAACTATAATGATGTAAATGAAAAAGATAAAAGATAAAGATAGATAGAATATGAACATGGTATAACAATAATAGATGGTATATCCTGCTTTTCTAGCACAGTGTAGTATAGTCTTTCCGTCTTGGTGTATATTGTGCAATACTTTTTACTTCAAAAAGTGTGTGTGTGTGTGTGTGGGGGGGGGGGGGGGGTACGTCGACGAGCTCTGAAGGCTCCGAGCATCCAAATTAGGAGAACAAAGGCTGCGATGGTAGTCGTGTTTTCAAGGTACACGATGATTGGCCAGCATCTTCAAAGAACTCATGTGATTGGTGGATTTGTCTGTCAGTAAATGAGATTAACTTTTCAATTGGCCTAACTCGAAGTTGCAAAACTCACGTGCCTTTCCTCTTCCTAGAAGGCGGTGCCTGCTGGTTGTTACCTGCTGGTGGAGAAGCTTGTTGTTGTTGTTATTGTTGTTGTTTGTGTTAAAGTTTCAAAAAAACAAGTCTTCTAAAATGGGAGCCCGAGACGATGAATACGACTACCTGTTCAAAGGTAAGTTTATCTCTGAAGGGGGATGAATGTCAGCGTCTCGGTCGTCTTTAATATGGCTCTCGGTAACAACAGGAGCAACTGAGGAAGTCAGTAATGCTAAAGTTAGCTCCACTGGTAGCAAAGTAGCAAACGATGAAACGATACCTGCTGAAAAAACTGACGCTGCTGCAGGTAGAGTTTGGAAATTCAGTGAACAAATGTGCATTCCCTAGCTTTAGGATACACCTTATCCCAGTGAGTAAGTTTAGACACGGCAGCTGTCAGGCTGCTTAAAGTGTGTTTAAGTAGCTAGCCGCTAACATCACAACGACGTTCCTACTTTGAAGTTAACTGAAACGAACCCATGTTCTGATTATATTTGATCTGTAAATCAATTAGCTGGATAACTTGGTGATAACGACCTTGAGTATGCCTAACAGGAATAATTAATGTCATTTTATTCTCTCTGACATCATCAGATTTGTTTGTCGTCACGTTAACATTAGACAAAATATGTCTTATATTAGTGAAGGTGGTGTGCATGAACAAAGTGAAATTCTAGCGTAACGTCAGTTTGAAAATGTCAGTGTTGAAAAAAATGATTTTTTTTTAAGTGTTAAAAATATTAAAGCTGATGAGCCACATCATTAAGAAAAGGGGAAGCAGTTGTGGAAACTAGGATAAGAACAAAGCTGATGATAAGTTAGCAGCGGTATGGCACTATAGATGTGATGCCTTCTTTGAAAAGTGTAGAGAAGGTCAGAGAGTGCTTCACTGTGTCTCTGTGGATCTAGAGAAAACAAACGATACAGAGGAACTGTGGTACTCTATGAGGAAGTCAGAGGTAGCAGGGAAGTGCAGGACATGTATGAGGGCAGTGAGCCAGTGGTGACACTGGGTTCACGGTGGGATCGGATCGTCTGATCCACCTGAGCCTCTTCTTGTTTGCAGTGGTGATGGACAGACTGACAGATAAGGCCAGGGAGGAGTCTCTGTGAAATGTCATGTTTGCAGACGATACTGTGATCTGTAGTAAGCGTACGTGGCTGCTGGAAGAGAGCCTGGATAGGTGACTGTATGAACTAAGAGAGAAGAGTAATGAAAGTCAGTAGAAGCAAGACGGAATACCTCTGTGAATGAGAGGGAGAAAGGTGAATAGGTAAGCATGCAAGTAGCTGAGGTAGTGAAGGTAGAGAAGTTTTAATACCTGGGGTCAAGTCAGGGTAGAGTGGATGGAGACCAGTGTCAGGTGTGATTTGTGACAGAAAGACAGCAGCAAGAGTGAAAACAAAGCTTTACAAGATGGTAGTGAGACCTACTGTGATGTATGGCTTGGAAATGGTGATAATGAGAAGTAGACAGGAGGTCGAGCTGGAGGAGGCAAAGCTGAAGATGCTAAAATTTTCATTGGGTGAGACCATAATGAACAAGATTAGAAATGAGGACATCAGAGGGATTTAGATAGAAAGCTTGGCAAGTCTGAGATTATTTGGATGTGCAGAGAAGAAATAGTGGATGTTGAGTATGGAGCTGCCAGCGAGGAAAAAAAGAGAAAAACCTCAGAGGAGGTTGCAGAGGGTTGGTGTGACAGAGGAGGATGTTAGGGTTAGGGATATGGTGAGATGGGGGCAGGCATTCTGCTGTGGCGAGTTTGACTGGCTTAAATAAAATAAAAAAATTTCTCTGGGCTGGCTGTGCAGCGTAACAGGGGTGGGAATGCTGCAGCCTTAAGTGAGCCATGGTAGACCACTGACACAGCAGGTCTACTGTTTGCTTTGTTTTTTCATGTGTCTGGTGTGTATTTTGATTCTAGTTGTACTAATTGGAGACTCTGGAGTGGGGAAGAGTAATCTGCTGTCCCGTTTCACAAGAAATGAGTTCAACTTGGAGAGCAAGAGCACCATCGGGGTGGAGTTTGCAACCCGCAGCATTCAGGTGGACGGCAAGACGATAAAAGCTCAAATCTGGGACACAGCTGGGCAGGAGCGCTACAGAGCCATCACCTCAGCGTGAGTTTGTTTTGTCGTATGCATTACTTAAGGTGTTACGTTAGTAATGGTTATTTATAGGGTAATGTTCACACACTTAGACATGTATAATGAGATGTGTCTTTGCTAATAATTGTGGCTGAGTAGTACGTGTTTGAACCCCTTAGGGTAATAGACCTGGTGCCAGTTTTACATAAATTAATTGTCCAAATTCCTTTTGTTATCAGGAGGAATTAATCACCCAAGAGGAACCATTTTGTAACAGCTGTTTATGTAGCCGGTCTGGCCTGAAACTCTGACTGCCTTGTTCCTACGTTGTGTTGTGTGAATGATGAGAGGAGTCAACTCTCGCTTTGCCAGCTGGGGCGGGTTTATTCTCCCAAAACTGTTCAAAATAAAAACAACTCGGTACAGCAAATTTAACTGGGCTTCTGCATGCACAGTTTTAAGGGAGACAGAAGAATAGCGGACCACATGAGAAATCACCTGCATGCACCTGTGCCCCAACCTGGGATCGGCAAATTAGCATGTTACAATAAAGTGCTGTACTCGACAGGGAAACAACAGTTAACACTAAAACATCCAACAAAGCCGTGAGACGAAATGCATAAAGGGAACAAGCAATCCTTGAATCACTTTTGTTTACTTTAACTGTGTTTAATCGCTGTGTAACCGGGAACACTAGCGTACACGCACCTCTCCTCAGCAGGGCCTCTGGGTGACTGAGGAGAATAGCGAAATGACTTTGTGGGAAGTCAAAGGTCACACAAACAAAATAAAAGCTCCAAAAATATAAATACAGAAAATAGATATATATATATACACATACATATGTACATAAACGATACTGACAAAGCAAAAAATAAATGATTTTTTTAATACACCCGTTACATTTATATGTATAAAAAGTTGTGAAAATAATACAAGGTATAAAATGCAATACAAGAAATCCTGCTGGAGATGCTGGAGTCTTGTGGTGTCAGATTGGTGGCACTATTGTTTTCAGCAAAAGCAGCAAGCCATTGCTCCATTGGATCATTAGGTCCTGTTGTTTTCTTTGTATTGTTTGTGTGTCCTCCTTACTTCTGTAGGGATGGAAATGATTGTGAACCTTAGTGTCTTTATATGAAACTGTTATTAGTCACCAATTATAACCAAAACAAGTGTAAAAGAAAATACATTTGGCTTGTAATTTCTATTTATGGTTTAAACTAATATTAAACCATGTTAATGTTAAAAAGTTAGATGCCATAAAGCCATCATTATCAACTATCTTCATCAGGTATTATCGGGGCGCAGTCGGGGCTCTCCTAGTTTATGATATTGCGAAGCACCTGACGTACGAGAATGTGGACCGCTGGTTGAAGGAGCTGAGGGACCACGCTGACAACAACATCGTCATCATGCTGGTTGGAAACAAGAGCGACCTTCGACATCTCAGGGCCGTGCCCACTGATGAGGCCCGAGCATTTGCAGGTGGATTTTTGAGTGTTCTTTGTTTTGCTTTGGAGCAGTCAAAGTAGCTCCTTAACATTCAGTTCAATTGCTGTAAAATAAAAATCCCTTTTCTTTCTTTTTTTTAACCTTAGAAAAGAACACTATTTCATTTATTGAAACTTCAGCCTTGGACTCCACTAACGTAGAAGAAGCATTCAAGAGCATTCTCACAGGTAAAAAATAAAAAGTGTGAACTCAACTCAATAATCATCCAGGTACTCTACTGTTAGACCTCTTATGCCATTGTTTTCTTTCCTAGAAATCTACCGTATCGTATCTCAGAAGCAAATATCAGACAGATCTGCACACGAAGATTCTCCAGGCAACAATGTAGTGGACATAAGTGTCCCCCCAACCATGGATGGGCAGAGGGGCAACAAACTCCCCTGCTGCCAAAGCCTGTGACCATCCTTTTTTCTTTTTCTGGTTGACTTTGTGTCAGAGTTTTCTCTTTTCCCTTCTACTGTCAGATGCTGTCATCTTACCCTCATGGGTTCAGAAGTGTTTGACACAGAGACTCTTAGATTTGACATTCCTTTATGCTGTTTTCTTCTTTGTTCGTCTGAGTCCCGTGTCAAAACAACTTGTCTAAAATACGAAAACTGAGAAGAAAGACGATTGTTAAGCTGTTAACTACAATCTCTTTTTAATTCACTAGGTGATGATCCTATTGACCCACTCCTGCTGAAGGAGTGGCGAGGGATCGGTAGGCCTGTTTATGAGTGCTCAGAGGTGTTTTTACTCGGTTCCTTTTCTCAGCCTAATCTGCTATAGTGGAGTCTCATTTTCATGTGGGGTTGACCTGATTCTGCCTGTCTTGCAATGTGGGTGCAGAAGAGGAGATGAGAGGAAGGTTCGTTTGGAGTGCTGATGTGTGGTCTGTCAAGAGTTTCTGGTTGCCTCTTTAATTTTAATTTTCCTCTTTTGTGCTGTGTGCCCACTCTGGCATGAAATTAGCATGAGCTTGGGACCAGACTGGCTATGAATGACTGACTCATTATAGGCAAGCATGAAACACATGACACATTTTTGTTTTTGTGTGTGTGAGTGAATGAATTTTAGTTTAGTACACAAACATACCAAAGGAAACTATCAGAATCAGTTTTGGGGAAGCTCATTTCACCGTGTTCAAGGATGTTATGCTTGCAGGTGATTGCTAAAAGGTCCAGGCTATTTGCAACAAATGTGTAACGGTCCACAGGAGATTCATTGTTATAAGTTGTGGTGTATGATGTCAAACTTTAATTTCAGAATTAGATTGGGGTTTTTTGCACTAGAGTCCAGTTATTTCAGTGGAACCTTATATTTCAGAATGGCATAAAATTTTCATCAGGTAGCATTTTGCTACCTGTAAGGAAAACAATGCTGACAGAAAAGGAAAAATGAAGTTGAAATTGTAACATTTCTGTACCGAATAAGCCATTGCTGTCATTAATCCTAACTGTTGAACAGGAATTGATAAAAGTTTGTAAACTCAGAACATTATCTGTGGAAAACCAATAAATAAATACTCCCCACATACTGCTTTCACTTCAGCAACATTAATGGGTTTTACTTGAAAAAATGGAAGTGAAAATCAGAAATGCAAATTTTGTTTTCATACTTGGGTGGAAAAAAATATTTCCACCCATCTGGTTGAGGTGCTGTCATGCATTAGGTGTTCATAAGAAAGCATCTCATACATTTAAATGTGAATTTAATCTGAGTATATATAATCTTTTTTCCTACTTTTGCATTACACCAGAAAATACTGACTCATAACTAAAACCTGTCCATATGACCATACAGCAGACAGTTATTTTGGTATCCCTTACTCAGTTTACTCATACCTTAAGCTGGGTTGTTTTAATAATTGACAGATGGGTTTCTTAGGCATTTGGGATACAAACCTACTTTTTTAGGTTGTATTCAAAATTATTAGAAATGTATAAATAAGGTTAAAGCGATAAAATTAGGATAGTTTACTACATGTAACATCTCAGTGCACATTCAGGGCAGGCCTTTCTGTCTACAAAGCACATTTAAAACAAGAAGTGCCAATTCTGAGAATACACTACTATGAGAAAGCAGGTGGCATTGACGACAAGGTTTGTGAGCATTATAACTCAAGAGCGAGATGACATAAGGTTTTCAAATTCATCCTATGAGTACATCTGATAAACATCTCGGACAAATTGGAATCTCAATGACCTTGACCTCAAGTACATAGGTTAACTTTTTGAAAAGCACCTAGGGTTTTCAGGTGCATCTGAGGGTGTTACTGGTGTAAAAGGTTTCAGGTTTTTCCTCAGTAGCTGGAAAGCTGCTCTGTTGGATTTTAAATGAGGCCGTTGCACCTCTATTATACAGTCATTGATTCAAACAGACACTATGATCATGAATTTGTTCTACTCCTGCTTGGGTTAATGACTTTGGTTACATATGTTAGTTTAAAGACATAGTCTATTAATAGTTGTGGCTATTATAGACCACAATATGTGTTGAATCACTATGCAATTTGGTGGGATGTATGTCATTTTAGCTGGGAAAAATATATTTTAAATGAAAATATTAGGCTAAAGAAAAACTTCCAATGAGCTTCAGAGTCATTAATTGGCCACCTTCGTTCTTCAACACAGTGTGAACTCTGAGGCAAGCTTTCTTGTAGTTTCTTTAAGTAGTCTTCAGACATAGTTCTACAGGCCACAGTCTATCAAAATCTGACACTGTTTTTCTAAGTGTATGCATCCATTACCTTTGTGACATTTTTCTGTTCTCCACTTGTCCAGTTTCCTCAAAAAGTTCAAGGTTCAGTACGTACAGTACTGAGATGTGCTAATTTTTTGGCTAATAGGATCACCTTCTTGGTGCATAAATACTATTTTATATCTGTCCAATTGGTATCTTTGGGACTTTTTGTAGATTAAAATAGAATCTTAGTTGTTACAAAGAGCTTTAAATAGGCTCTTAGTAACAACGTGTCTCAACATAAACTTAAAATTATTTCTTTGCTAAGTTGTCATGTTACGTATAGACATGACACTGGTTCATCCCTTGAGTTTAAAGCATTTTTTTTATGCGTGAATGTTACATAGGTCAGTTGTAAGCAGTTCACCAAGCAAAAAACACTCCTCTGAAAATGGGTGCAAGGCAGAGAAAAGGAAAAATGAGTTGCTCAAGATCAACAGTTTTCAGTTTGACTTTATGGAAGCAAACAAAGAAATGAAGGGCGAATCGAGATTTTTGCACAGTATCATAAATGATGTGATTTAATTATTTGCATGTTTAAGGTTACGTTTTCTCGCTGCACCATCTCGTGGTACAAACTGGTATTACACTGAAATACAGCCCAGGCCCAACTTTAGTACAGATCTCTTCAACACAGTACATAGATGTTTAGAGAGAGAAGTCACAGTGGATGTTTCTTCACATTCTGCTCACAGCTGAAGTTCAAACATAAATAAGGCCGTTTAAACTGTTATAAACTAAACCGAGGAAAGCCACTATGTCACTGACTGAAGCGAAACAAAACTTAAAGTGAAATAAAAACTAATTTAAAAATGCAGATGTGTTAAACAGTGTGGGTTAATGGTTTTGAATTGTGTTGAATTGTGAAGTTTTCCGGTCTCATTGAGCCTGTCATGTTTCCTGTTGGGGCCCCTCCCTTTGGCACGCTGCTGTTTGCGGCCACATTTATAGCCGTCTTCGGGATTTGTTTGTGCTCTGAGACGCCGTTTCTTCACCGCAGACGCAGGCAGCTGATGATGATGATGACCCTCTGGGTTGTATTTAAAGCCCAGGGAAAGCGGAAGCCTGGCCTGACTGTTATCAGTTGAGAACTGCTAGCTGGTGTAGCCTTACACTGAGCAGCCTTCATCGTTAGCCGCCTGTGCTGTTCACTCATACATAGTTATTAAACATGAATAGAGAAGGAAATGCGAGCTTTTTCGGACAACAGGACTAAAACATCACCAAGAAGAAAGAGAAGAAGAAGTAGTCACGGGTGAGTAGCTGTTAGCTTTTATTTGTTGCTTTTTTCCACCAAGCGGATGGCTAGCACTTCGCTGACAGCTAGCAAACAACACAGCTGCCGTGAAAGTGAAACTGATTAGAAAATGCTTCTTTATAACGACATTTTCACTGTGACGAAGTTGGATAGTAGTTATTCGTGTGTAAAGAACAGCAGAGATACACACAGCTAATTTGAGTTGCCGCGCAGTTGTACAGTATCATAATTCAACTCTGATCCAGACAATAGTCTGGTTCAAATTCCCACATCTGTCTGCAGCGGTTAGTTCCTGTAACAGAGCCACAGTGAAGGAAAATGCCCCAGTTCGAAAGCTAACTGCATATTAATGTATGAGGGTTTATCATTGTAAGAAACCCATCATTAATCATTCATTCAAACGTGTAATTTTTGTTTGATCTTGACAAAATCCCTGCATTGATGTTCCCCAGCTGACGAATCCATACACACAGCTGATATTTAAAAGACTCGGAAAACAATAGCTTAATAGAGTCAGCGGTTGCCTTAATTTGGGGTTACCTCTTTGTTTATTTAGGTCAGGGATTGTACCTCTTAATCACCCCTGACGTACCCCCTCCCAATCTCCGTATGCATAAACAATAACACCAAGCAGCAATAGGGAAAAAATGCTCTTCGGCTTCACAAAGCTGTTCATCATCTGGCTCTGTTAATTCAGGATTTAACAAATCAAAGTGCATAAGATTGTGACTCAACTACAACGAGCTATAAATAATCATAAAAGGGCTTTGTTGTCTAACTTCTATTTAAACAGTGAGATGCTTGACTTAAGTTGAATCATCTTTTCTCAGTTGCGAGGGTTAGAAACAGCATTCATTGCCAGATGTTGTCTAAATTCTTGTTTGATTGAACAGCAAAATCTCATAAACAGACACAAACATTTCTGCACTGGCTGTCATGTCAAATCTCCTCTTGAAAAACAAGTGTTGGACATGGAAGAGTATACTGGGTTTGCGTATAAATGCTGTAGTTTACCAAGGGTATGTACAGTGCTAAAGAGGTTTTATTATCAACACTAGCCCAGTGTTAACCCACATAAACAACAGACTAGTAGCTCAGTAGTTCTTTAAAAGTAAGTTGATAAGTATTTTCAGTGAATATTCCCCCCAAATCCCCATTAAAGTTCCATATATATCAGACATGCTACTTTAAAATTATTGTTTCTTATTTTATTGCTTGTAATCAGTGTATTTCAATTTTGCTTATTGTGTTCTAATTCATTTGTACAGAATAGGATACATTTTTGAGACAGCAAGAAAAAATGTTGTTAAGGGTTATCTGGGTTAAGACAGCTGTTTATCAGGCTGCTGCACATCACATTCACTGTCACTGACCTCACACTTGGTTTTATAATGGATTAGCAGCTGCTTTTGGGCAAACTGGCCCACCTCCAAACGGACAGCTTTCTTCTAAAAGACGGAACGTCTTTTCTGGATAATTTTAGCCGTTCCCACGTGGTAGGAAATTAATCATTTGTGAAACAGACTACAGACATTTAAGTAACTCTGTCACAGTACTGCAGTGAGCCAAATGACGAACAAACTCTGGTCTACTATCACATTTTTATATATAAAAAATGCTATATGTCAGTGTCTGTTTGATCAGTTATCTGGTTAGTAACCCAGTTACCGACTTCCCTGACAGTACTAGAAACATTAAGAGGGAAGTGGTGAGTTGGGTTATTGCAAAACTGTAATACCATGTTGTTTGCTAGTCATGAACATGAACATGAACATGAAGGTCAATAAAAACAGATGGACTGTAAGCATAATATAGCAAACATAAAATGACTCATCATGATAGTGCAGGCATTGTACTGTAGCTGATTTCCATAAGTTCCTTTTCCAAACCCAGAACTTCCCTCCGACGAGCCTAATCTGGACACTAAAGTATTAATGGACAAGTGCACACTATAGCACACAAAAAAAACTTACTTAAAGTTGGAGTAAAATTACTTGCTATCTCTCCACCACAGACATTTTTTAAAAAACGATAATGCATTGTCTGTGTGTGTCTGTTTCTCTGCAGAGCCACTAGAGAAAAACAGGAGCAGTTTGTGCCTGGCACTCCCCCAGCCTCCCCTCACCTCCAACCCTTCACACCCTCCAGTCCATTCGTGCTGCCAGCGAATGGACCCTGTAACAATGACGACCGGCGGGTGCTGCCACCTCCCTGGCTCTCTGTGTGACTGTGCCAGCAACACAGGCCTGTGGAAGAGCGTGGAGGAAGCGGGTGGTGACGGGTGCCAGGCGCTCTACGTCACCCAGGTCACAGCCATAGATGGACGGTTGCTGTCCTCTGTGCTCAAACCAATGAGTGCACAAAGGTACTTTAAGAATATTACTGTTATTGCTGTAAGATGTTCCACAGGTAAACTTTGAATGGGATTGTATTGTGATGGCAGCTTCTCCAGAGATAGGAAAAATATATATATATATATTTTGCTATAGTTGCTAAACTTGTGATTATGCCTTGTATTAACACTATTTCAGACAACGCACTTCTCCATTTTTCTTGTTTTTTGTGGGGGTTTTTTTCACATTTCTTCACTACACACCCATTGAATATTATTATTATTCTCTTTGGGATAGAATGGTAAAACATTTTTGCTGTGTTTCATGCAGACGATGCCTGCCATTTATAAAAATCTCTGTATATTTTTTATCTCAGTGATGGTCCCATTTGCCGTATTTGCCATGAAGGAGGCAGCAGCGAGGGTCTCCTGTCTCCATGCGACTGCACAGGCACTTTGGGTACAGTGCACAAGAGCTGCTTAGAGAAGTGGCTGTCGTCCTCCAACACCAGCTATTGTGAGCTTTGCCACACGGAGTTCAGCATCGAGCGCCGACCGAGGCCCCTCACAGAGGTAACAAAGGTCAATGCCCTTTGCCTTGTCTGCAACAATCCTTCTTCTCATCCTTTTTATTCATCGTGGTTGGGCTGCTGGTTGTGAATGAGTGTGTATGTATGAAAGTGTGATGGTGCTTTTTATCCGTCTTTTTCTTGTTTTACATCTCTCTGCTTGCTTGCTTGCTTCTTTGTTAATGCAGAATGTCTTTTCTCTTCATTAGCTTCTTTCTTTTTACCTGGTTTCTGCCACAGTCTGACTTCTTTCTGTTTTTCTTCCCTCTTACGTCTTACCCCACAGTGGCTGCGAGATCCCGGCCCCCGTAATGAGAAGAGAACACTGTTCTGTGACATGGTGTGCTTCCTGTTTATCACTCCTCTAGCAGCTATTTCTGGCTGGCTTTGCCTGAGGGGCGCTCAGGATCATCTTCAGCTGAGGAGCTGGCTGCAGGCTGTGGGCCTCATTGCCCTCACCATTGCCCTCTTCACCATCTACGTCCTTTGGACTTTGGTAAAAAAAAAAAGAATTCCCATCCATTATTACTGTAAAGCAGACATTTTCACTCGGAAAGGTTGATGTATAATGCTGCACTTCGGTTTTCTTCAGGTATCATTCCGCTACCACTGTCAGCTGTACTCTGAGTGGAGGAGAACAAACCAGAAAGTACGTCTGCTCATTCCCGAAGCCAAGGAGTCGAACTCTTCCCAGCATTCCTTGCTCTCTAATAAACTGATGAAAAAATCGGCCAGTGAGAGCATCGTATGAGACCAAACGGAGATAGTCGATGATTATTACATCTTTTACGTATGAGGGCTGATTCCCGATGCATCCTGCCCACAGTTTTGACTTTGAAGAAACACCTGTGGGGATTTTTTTTGTGTGTGTCGCTTTTTTTTTCTTTTTTTTTTTTTCTTTGCACCATGGGCTCATATTTTTTCACATTGCATTTTATAATCCTCACATGGGTGCAGGAATTAGCACATTTTAAAGGAATCTGCCTTTCCTCGTGTCAGGTGTTGACCAAGTTTATGCAAAGGCACTGAGGAACGGTGAAAGTGGTGGAAGCATGCAGAAATGGAGCCGAGCTGTCTCATCATCACAGATGTGACAACATGACTGGCTAAAACTGACAGCATAAAACAAGATGGATCGAGTAAACTTGTTAAAGAGGACTGTGAAATTGAATGATCGTCCTGCTTGGTTTAACAACCCATCGATGGTCAGGTATAGCACGTCTACTCATTGTGTATTGCGATGATAAAAGCAACTGCTACATACGCCTTTTAATCGTGTGTTACGTGGGCACGCACTTACCTACTTGGGGCTTCTCTTCTCTGCCCACTGAGGATCTCGTTGTATAATCACATATTAGTCTGTAGTTTGAAGATAAAAAGCTTTGATCTTTAATTTTTATTTCATAGTCACATCTGGATATGTCATCTGAGTGGAATCTTTTAACTCGCAGCTTTTACATCATCTCATCCGAGACCAGGCGGCTGCATAACATTTGTAAAGCAGAGACTTCTGCAATAAAACACTGTGGACATCGAGGTTTTCGCAGTACACGAAGACAGTTCTACCAACGTGCACAGTTATGCATGCAAGCAGCACTGTTAATATTTTTTTTTACTCTTATTGTATTCTAAAATCATTTTTTAAACCACTTAAGAACGAATGACTTTCCTATTCCTACTGAAGTAGGGTTTAACAGTGTCCTCATAGAGGTTCTTGTACTATCAATATGTAACAAGTAGGTATTTATATTTATATAGATGGATAGAAACTCCATCACGAGTATTGGTGTGGTGGCTGGGGCAGTGTACAAAAGCGTTATCGGTGTTGCTTGTTATTCATTTTTGGTGTTTTCCTTTTTTCTTTTTTCATGATCATAACAGTCAGAGAATTCCTGCTGTTGTTTAAGTTACGATTAAGCATTTGGTCTAATGTGATGAGAAACTTTCTTAATCTGGGATTTTTAGTGCTGGTAAACCCTAAAGGTAACCGCCAGCATTTTGATGTTACTGACCAGACTCGCCTGGAACTGGCTGTGTTGGTAGAGTTGGGAGATAGCTGAAGTTGATTACAAACTACAGCGTGTGCCTGGTATTCAGATTTCCGGGTCATATGATGGTCCAGTTTTTGTAATGTGAAACATTGTTTCTTCTCTATGCTTAATTTAGGTTACAGGGAGATGTCTAATTGCTTTTTAACGCATGCTGTAGGCTGTCCACAGGGAGACAAGCTTGTAGATTTAAAAAAACCCTCCCAACATTACATGTACTACTAAAAAAATAATTTAATTCAGTGGATCTAATGAAGCCAATTCAGCTTAGTATTGGTCTGAAATACTTTAATCATTTTTATTTATAGATTTGTCTTTTAATGGGTTGCAATTAAAAGAATTCGTCCCCTTAAAGGGGGTGTTTAAAGCGATATAAGTTTAAAACTAACCTGACGACGACCTGTTTGGTGGATTTTTGATTATAATTCCAAGAAAGGAATTGTTGATGCATGATGCCGTCATGGTGATCAAACTGTGCGATGCCTTTTGATTTAGTTCCATTTAATGAATGCTTCTGCATTTAGTAAATGGGCAAAATCTATCATTCTTGGTTAATTATTTAAATATTTACCTTTAAATCAGTCAGGCTTGAATAGTAATTTATTAACATGATGTGGTGTGTGGTGATGTAAAATTTATCAGAGAGAAATGTGTTTTTAGAAAGGGCTTGTGGTAACATTCAGCAGACAAATCAGATCAGTGAAATTATTAGTTTCCAGCAAGCATCGTATATTTTCCCCTCCTGTCCTTTGTTAATGCTACATAAATGTGGTAAACCCAAAATGAGGTTACCAGTTAAGTAGGTGGTGAAGCGTTAGTCATGTAAAGATGTCTGTTTTCAGGAGGAATGTTGACATATGCTTGTGTTTTCCTCCCTTTTCTCACAGTGCTGCATTACCAGTAACGAGTCATTTGTTTGTTTACATTACCAGTTCCCTTTGGTACATTTCACTCCTGCTCGTTTGATCCGCGTTCTGCCCCAGATAAATATTTGTTTGTGTTTTTAAGAACAAAGGATTACACCCTGCAGTACTGCGGTGTGCTCGTCTGCCTTGCAGGCTTATGATTAATTTGGTCATCCGTGTGTTTACCCGAGAAAGTACTGGAATCTGTTTGTACGATGTGCAAGAGATAACTGATTTTTTTTTGATGCAATGCAAACTTATTTCCTGTATTGGGAGTCTCTGCAGAGTTGCATCAAACTATGCAACACTTCTCCTTTTTTGGCTACTAAGAATTTCTGACAGTGTTTTTAGAGAAACGTAAAAAGAGAGTCTAAAATGTTTGTCTTAAACGTGTCATGACACGTTTAAGACAAATTTGAGTCGCGAAAGCAAATATAGAAAGGGATTTTTTTAAATTTCTTTGTTGTTACTCAAACAAATGAACACGCAAATGTTAATAATGTTGCGTTATAACACATTTGTGAACTGGGCATGTTGGGTTTTTTTTGTTTCATCTGCAATTTATGTTGCTATTCCTCAGTATTATTATTTTTTTATATTGTTAAATACTACAATGTTTATGGTGTGCTGTGAGGTGAAGGGATGTCTTCATCAATGTACTGGTACCTGCAATCAGCCAAGAAATGTTTGCAAAGCAAATAAAACATAATCATAAATTATGTAATCATGAATTTGTCAGTGACAGTTTGTCTGCACTTGTGTAGTGTTGGTAAGGAATTGTCATATATGTTATATAGTGTAGTTATAATGGATGTTTACAAGTCCGTCTAGTGCAGTGACGATGACGTGTCATTAAGTCTGTTTTGAAACTCAGCTCAGTGAGCTTGCTAATCCTAATGGAAAAAAAAACAAACGCTAATGTCAAGTCCTTCTATGGTATCCGTGGAGACTCACTCAGTATCTGCTTCCTGTCCGCTGCATGCGGCATAAGCAGCTTAGAGTAACAGAAGTTCAAAATATGCTGTTTTTGTGCAGAGGGTCTGCTCTCCAGGAAGGAAAAATGTTTTTCACAGGTTATTATTAGGAGTCAAAGCAATGTTAAAAGGTGTTTCTTCTGCCTTCCTACTTGCCTGTCTTGCTCTCAGTGACAGCAGTTGCATTCTAGAGATGTAAATCTTGGTGTGCTGCTCCAAGTTAAATGATCTAGATGGTGACCAGATACAAAAGAGCTACAGAGGATATACTCAAGTAAAAAATGGCAATGTATTTTTAAAATATTAAAGGGGGGCTTCTTTATATCCTGTCATATACGCTCTCTGGCCTCTTCATTAGGTACAAATCTTGAGCTGTCAGTCACATGTCATAAACTTTATGCATTTAGACATGGTGATAACTGCTGATGTTCAAACTGAACATCAAAACGTGGAAGAAATTAGATTTTGGTGACTCTGAGTATGATGTAGTTGTTGGCGCCAGACAGGCTGGTCTGAGTGCTGATGTACTGGGGGTTTTCCCAAAGAAAGAATGGCATGAAAATGAGAAAATATCCAGTGAGCAGCAGTTCTCTGGGTGAAAATGTTTTGTTGATGCCAGAGGTCAGAGGAGAATGACCAGACTGCTCTGAGCTGATAGGAAGGAAACTGTAACTCAAGCACTCCCTACAACCGAGGTATGCAGAAGAGGATAGTGGAAGGCACGGGAACCTTGAAGCTGGGCTACATCAGCAGAAGACCACACCAGGTGGCACGCCTGGCAACTGAAAACAGGAAACTGAAGCTACAATTCACATGGGCTCACCAAAATGGGACAATAGAGAATTAGAAAAACGTTGCCTGGTCCGATAAGGCTCCACTTCTGCTGTGACGCATGAGTGGCAGGGTGAAAATTTGGCACAAACAGCATGAAAGTATGGATTCATCCTGCCTTGTGCTGACAGATCAGATGACTGGTGGTGGTGAAGATTTTCCTACAACAACCCACCGCTGACAATCTTCATGCTTATCACCGGCATACCAATCTTCTAATGCCTGCGTCCAACACCTTAGATCATCTCAAACAATAAGTTCACTACACTCGAATGGGCTATATAGTCACCACATCGCAATCCAATAGAGCACCTTTAGGATGTGGTGGAACAGGAGATATGGATGTATGGCCACAAATCTCTGAGGAAGAACTGCATTAACTTGTTGAATCTATGGCAGGAAGAATGAAAGCAGTTTTGAAGGTAAAGGTTCCTACCCAGTGCCCAGTAAGTGTATTTGCAGTGTTACACTGGTGGATGCTCATACTAAAGATGACTAGTTTCAAGTAAAAAAAACAAAAAAACCCAGTTTTTTGCATGTATTGATGATACCCCTAATGTAGTCATCAAGTGCACAAAGCTGGCTCTGAACAGAGGAGCCGACCTACCTGCTGTTCAGGTCTTTTGTTTGCAAGCGGTAGCCAGTCAGAAGGAAAAAGTATATGTATAGATGGATCCATTGTATAAATGGATAAGGAAAAGTTAAAACCTCCCTAAAAAGCCCATTTAGTTGATTCAGAATTCTGCAGCAAGCGAGCTGACAGGGGTAAGACAGAGAGAGCATGTTTTTCCCACACTGCCTTCTCGTCATTAGCTCCCTGTTAAATCCAGAATCAAATATGAAATCCTTCACCTCACTTTAATCAGGCCCTCATGGTACCATACCACTCCAAAAGAGCACTTTGCTCTCAGACTGCTGGTTTACTTGTGGTTTCTAGAGTATTTAAAAGTAGAATGGGAGGCAGAGCCTTCAGTTTTCAAGCCCCTGTTCTGTGGAACCAGCTTCCAGTTTGGATTCTGGAGACAGACACACTCTCTACTTTTAAGATTAGGCTTAAAACTTTCCTTTTTGAAGCTTATAGCGAAGCCTGGATCAGGTGACCCTGAACCCCCCGTAACTACGCTAGGCTGCTAGGGGGTTTCACACTGAGTGCTTCTTCTTCACTCACCTTTTCACTATATCTTTAGACACCACTCCGCATCTAATCATTAATCTCTTGCTCTCTTCCACAATGTGTCTTTTCTTTTGTTGCCCTCAACCCCAAACAGTTGTGGTGGATGACCTCCCCTTACTGAGCTTAGCTCTACTGAATGTGTCTTCCTGTTAAAGTGAAGTTTTTCCTTCCCACTGTTGCTAAGTGCTTGCTCAAAGAGGGGGTTGTCTGATTGTAGGGCCTTATAATATAAAGCACCCTGTTGATGCTATTTGGCAATATAAACTGAATTGTACTCTATCAGGGTCCAAGAATAAAACATAGTAATCAAATTTATGATCAAAGATTCGATTCGACTTAAATTTCTGTACTAGCAGCTGTATTTTCAGATTCGAAAACCCAGTTTTCTAACTTCAAAAAGGCGTAATTCAAAGTTTTAAATATTTACTTTAGTAGAGTTTAGAATGAGACATTAACATGTAAGCAGTTATGGGCTCAGGAGGTTGAGCGGGTCATCTGCTTATTAGGCTACTTTGGTCAGATACTGAGATCCCAATTACTGGAAAGACGTCAGAGTGTGCCAGCTAAAAAGTGATTAAAAGCATGAAGTAAAGAAGTCAGAGAGGAAAAGCACTGTAAGTACCAGTCCATTGAACATTTTAATGTTTTTCACCTACCTTACACTTACACATGTAAAATAGTTATCTAAGTGACTTCAGAGCTAGAATTAAAATGACAATATTTCAGTTTGTTTTTGTGTGGAATAGTTTAAAATTGTCCACGCAGTTCAGTACATTTCTGATGAGAAAAAACAAAAACAAAAAACACAAACAAACGAAAACCAAACAAGTCAGAGTACGTTAAATATCCATTTAACAAACTGCTTCAGTCAAGGATTTTATTGTAAATTTACACAGTTCTTAAACTGAAAGTAAAACAATGATGACTTCAGCCAAATCTTCTTCAATAAATACATAATGAGGATATTTTTTGGCATGATGTAAGAAGGATGTAAGAGCCACACTGTCAAATAGCACAATACTGCTTCACCTGGTTGGAGTAACTGTCTGTAGTTTATTTACACAGCACCATCTAGTGGTAAACCATTGAAATGTATCTCACAACCTCCCTTTAGAGGACAGTGTTTCAGTTCAAACAACTTTACAGGCATCAGTAAGACAGCAAAGACTGCCTTGCTCCTGGATAACAGGAACCTTCACGCAGACTGACTGAGTGACATAAAGGCTTCTGAAATGTTTCTTTCATGGCAGAAAAGAAGAGCACAAGTGACTTCAAAAGTACTTTATAAAACAAAAGTAAAGGTTAAAAAAAAGATTTAAAAAAAAGAAAAGAGGCTAAAGTGGTGAGGGAGTTGGCCGTGAGCAGAGCTACGGGGGGAAAAAGTGCACAGGTGATGTGATGTGGAGGTGAATGTGGAGGAGAGGATGAGTGTCATTGGACAGAGCGTCACAGGCTCTGGCAGCACTGGAGTTTGTTGCCCTTCTGCCCGTCAGTGGTTGGCGGGACACTTATATCTACGACATTGTTGCCTGGAGACTCGTCGTGTGCAGATCTGTCTGCTATCTGCTTCTGTGACACGATGCGATAGATTTCTGCAGACAAATTTGAGAAAGAGGGAAAAAAATTACACTTTTGCAATGTTCATCATTTAAATTTTAATGTTCTTATTTATTTAACTGGCTGTGCAGATTAAATATAAAAAGGTACTATCAGCTGCTCGTGCATTTCCCAGAGGAGTCGCCACATGTTTTGATCTGGCACAGATTTTTATGCCAGATGCCCTTCCTGATGTAACCCTCCCATTTATCCAGGGATCAGCCCAAGGAATACACTAGTTTGTCACCCTGAGGTGGGGTTTGTTTCTCTCTCAGTCCTCTATTTTTAACCAGTGGGTGTAAAGAACGCTAAATGTGTTATTAAATAAATAAATATTTAACAGTAGCATGTAAGTTACACTTACTGATCAAACTAATCGAAATATGAGTGCATTTAAAATGTACCAAATTTAAGTAAATATTAATTACAACCCATGCCTAAATCCCCAGAATTAATACATGTTAAAGTATGTACAGTAGTTATATAAATGTAATGTCTTTTTTCCTGCTTCTATCTGGCATGCAACTAACATACATTACTGTCAGAAAAAAGTCTTGATTCGCCATCATTTCTTTACATTTTACAAGGAAACTGACAGCACAGTCTTCAGGAATAGTTCTCCAGGCTTCCTGGAGAACATTAAAAGCTTTTCTTTAGATAATGGATGTCTTTTTTTCCCCATTCCCTGACAAGATGATCCCACACTCCTTCAATAATGTTCAAGTCTGGGCTCTTAGGAGGCCAGTCCTTACCTTACAGTGTTCTGTTGTGCGTTTTTCTTCTCAGGTATGCCTTTACTGGATTGACAGTGTGTTTGGGATCACTGACAAATGAAGCCGTTGCTCAGATTTGGCTTATTCAAAATCTAACCGTTCTTTTCTGTATTCATTAATTTTGACAAGATCTCCAACACCACTAGCTGAAATGCAGCTCCAAACCATGACAGAGCGTCCACCATGTTTTATAGATGGTTGTAGACACTCTCTGTTGTACCTCTCTCCCGAGTTCCTCCAGACAAAATGATGGCAATATAAACTTTGGATTTCAAATTTGGATTAATCACTCCATCAGGCCTCTTGGCATTATTTTTCAGTCCCATTCTTGTGTAACTTGGCAAACACCAGCCTTTTCTCTCTATTTATTCCCCCTTACGAATGGCTTCTTGATCGCCATGACTTTAAGATACTGATAGACGTGCCACGTCTTATTTTGTCCTTCATTTGTCCAGTTTCCCCTGTTGTTTTAACGATATGCTGCACAGCGTGCTAAGCTACGCCAAGTTTTCAGATAAAGCTCATTGAGAATCACCTTGTTGATGCAAAACACTACCATTGGCTTGAGTTGGGTGGCTTTTTTATGCTTCAGTTGGCTTAACATTAACATTAATTCACTGCATTTACAGCAGTCAAATAATCAATTTTTCAGAAAAAAAGCACACTGGGAAGCTATAATATAAAGTGCATCTACATGTCATCATACAGATGTTAACATGTATAATACTGCACATACAATGACTGCAACATTCAAGTTGTAAAAAAGTCCTTCACTAAGAATGAAACGAACTTACTAACCTTAAAAATCGTGGTCAAAATATTGAGCATAACATGACTTATTTTAACAATAGTTAATGTAGTTACCCATACTTGTTTATCATCAACATATTCAACTAATAACGAATGTTGGGGACATCAAAAATCATTTCACAGTGACAAAATCTATACTGAAACATTTGATGAAATTACATGAACTGGTCACTACCAGTATTATGATTTTGGTAGATGCCTTTTATCAGATTTCAAAATAAAAATTCTGTGTGCATTCCTACCTGTTAAAATGTTCTTGAATGCCTCCTCTACATTCGTGGAGTCCAATGCTGACGTCTCAATAAATGAGAGTGTGTTCTTTTCTAATACGAGAAGAGACGTTCGACACTTGAGATATGCACAAAATCACACTGAGCGCAGACTGTTTGGCATAATTGTGTCTCAGTGCGATTTACCTGCGAATGCTCGGGCCTCATCAGTGGGCACGGCCCTGAGGTGTCGGAGGTCGCTCTTGTTTCCAACCAGCATTATGACAATGTTGTTATCAGCGTGGTCCCTCAGCTCCTTCAACCAACGTTCAACGTTCTCATATGTCAGGTGCTTTGCGATATCGTAGACTAGGAGAGCTCCGACCGCACCGCGATAATACCTAAGTGAACCAGCATAAACGGAACGATTAAAATACTGTCAATACAGCACGATCGTGTAAGCTAGTTCAGACAAACTGAAAATACTCACGCTGAGGTGATGGCTCTGTAGCGCTCCTGGCCAGCTGTGTCCCAGATCTGAGCCTTTATCGTTTTGCCGTCCACCTGAATGCTTCGGGTGGCGAACTCCACCCCGATGGTGCTCTTGCTCTCCAGGTTGAACTCATTTCTTGTGAAACGGGACAGCAGGTTACTTTTCCCTACTCCAGAGTCTCCGATTAGTACAACTAGAAACAATACAAAAATTATATTTAGACTTTAAATGAAAAGCACTCAAGGAAATTGTACTTTTAATAGTGTCCCATAGGCGGGTCTGTGACCAGTGACTGGATTTCTACTTTGTTTTTACACTTAATTTAAACAGACTCATTTTTAGCTGCAGGATTACAGATTTTACTACAGAATTTACAGCCATGCTGAAAGTGCTGAACTGTTGCTTTCTATCTCTAGCTATCAGACTTTGCCCTTTTGGGAATGAGGCTATTAGAAGTTGCCAATATCCTGCTCTATGGGAAATCTGACTCATCAGTTTCTCAACGCCTCTTATTGCTGTGTCGTAACGAGTCATCAGTATCTTACAATCAGTATCCAATGGCTTCTCTAGACCGCCTTACTTTGATTTGATATTTTTAAGAGATAGCTACTTGGCCATTCATAGTGTTTCATCTCAGGTTAGTATCACAAGGGAGGAAATAAGGATGCCACCTATTGTGGTCCCATTCTGACAATGAAACCTAATCAACATAACTGTAATCCTAGGAGTAAATGGATCATATGATCAGGGCTTGGTATTTGTTTGGTATGAAAATATGCTGGCTTTTGATGTTTGGAAAACACCTGGGAGCAAAACAGGGCTCTACTGGAGTTTCCTCCTCTTTGCTTTCACTGGGAGCGAGTTTCCTCCCTCAGGCTCCAGTTTTGTTTTGTTTTTTTGTTTGTTTTGTTTGTTTGTTTTTGGGGGGGGGGGGGGGGGGGGGGGGCACAAAGAGGAATCCTGTTTTCTTAATCATTTCATCTGAGTTTAGGAGGCAGTCTAAAGGAAGCAGACCATTGCTGGAGCCCCTGCTTAAATAGCAGACGGCTACGTGTGGCCACCGCAAAGGAAAACTTCTCTTCCATGCCAGTAAAGTTTAATTAATGCAGAAGTAATGGCACCATCCGTCTGACTAGCCACTAGCTTGCAGCGCCACACGCCCTACTTTCTAGAAAAGCCCAAACTGCTAGCTGTAAACCTCGGTACAAAAGAAACAGCACCGCACCTAAAGTAACGGTAAATATGGGTTTAATTAGAGGAAGCGACGCTTCAATTGTAAAATAAAATAATAATAATAAAATAAAATGTAAAAAAAAAAAAAGGGGGGGGGGGGGGATCTCGGGTTAGCTACAGTTAGCAGCCACCACCAGCTGATTTTCTACCCGGCGGTACCGCAGCTAGCATGCTAACTGACGCTGAACCCGTCCAGAAGCGGCAGCGGTTCCGCTTACCTTTAAACAAGAAGTCGTATTCATCGTCCCTGTTCCCCATCGTTTGATACTATCGCCCTCCTTTTTGAGATTGCGGTGATGAGAGTAGGTAGGTTTCCCTGCCCAAACCAGGGTGGTGCGCCAAGATGACGAGAGACAATGTGCACGGAGCGGAGCCGCTGACACGGTCACGTGACTGCCCGCTACGCAGTTGCGCGTACCGAGAGGAGGCGATGCGGTTAGTACTGGGAAAAGTCTCCCTGTGGATACTTTACATTCATTTACCTTCTTATTATAATTCGACTTTTAATATGTTGTGTTTTTAAGGTTATAAATTATGTCATAGTTTTTGAGGTTTCTGACGTTTAATTTACAGACATATGAAAATGAAAAACCAAGTACATCCTTACCGCTTCCATAGGAATAAAGAGGGTAAGTAACAGGCAGGTGCCGGTAATCAAATGCAACAAGTCCTTCATTGTACAGAGAGATTATTCACAAATTGAAAACATTCAAGACAGCTGCCAGCAAATTCACCCTTAAGTTACATGTTCAAGTTCATGATTGTACAAATAGAAAACAGCAAGAATGACTTGTTTGGAAAGGAAGGAGAAACCCTCCTCTTACCAGAAATAACTGCCAGCACGGCTTATCTGCACCTGAACAAACCACAAGACTTCTGGAACAAAGTGGAGATATTTCACCATGCACAATGAAAACAAATCACAGCATATCAGGAAAAACGCCTCATACCATAACTGTCAAACATGGTGGTAGAGGGGTGATGGTTTAGGTTTGTTTTGCAGCCACTGGGACCTGGACACACTACAGAAAATGAGTCGACCATGTACTCCTCTGCATACCAAAGTATTTTGGAGGCCATTTGTCTGACAGCTAGATGTTGGCTCATGCAATAAGAAAACAATCAAGGTGTTGTAATGGTCCAAAGTCCAGCCCTGAACCCGACTGAAGTTTGTCTCAAAAGCCTTAGGACAGCTGTGCAATGCAAATGAATAAGAGTGGGCCAGAATTCTTCCAAAATAATTTGAGTGACTGATAAAGTCACACAGAAAACAAGTTATTGCTGCTAAAGGTGATTCCACATTTAGCAAGTTACTGATTATGGGATGTGCTCAGTTTTTCACAGGACTGCAGAGAGTCCCTTGAAGACTTTAAAAAAGTCACATACAGGTATTTTATTTGCATTGCTTTAGTTTTCCATCCAAACAAGGAAAAAGAAAAATGGAAAAACACATAATACTGATGATGAAACTGAGTGCTAGCCATCCCACACTCTTACAAAGTTGGCAGTACTGATTTCTCCAGCTGCACTGTGCTGAGAAATGGTTAAACAGTTTTGTATATTAAAAAATGTGTTGTGTATTTATTTTAAAGATCCAACAATTAAAGAAATTGGCCCAACAAACGTGATAAACTGCTGCCCATGTTACAGTCTGTGGACGTCAGGCCAATCAAGCTGTAGTACAATAGTGGCCAAATGTTTTGGCACTACCAAAACTAAACTTATATATATTTGTTAAATTAAATCTTTGAAACTTATGAAGCCTTTGTGATTGTTCTTCACTGTATCATAGAAACATCTTTGTGTAACTGCCAAAACTTTTGACAAGTGTAGGACAAAAAAGCAACACCAGGGGACAGCAATGCTTTGGTCTGAACCAACTCTCTACTTACAACTAATCTGACAAATCTATATCATCCAAGTCCATCCAAAACTTTTGAACAGTGGTCAAATGTAGAAAAGGCCCAAAACAGCTAAAGAAAGGAACCTGTGTGGCCAACACTGGCAAGATATTTGAATCTCATCAGCTCTTGAAATGGTGATATTTGTGCAGTGCTTAACTTCAACAAATGTATAAACTAATAAACTTAAGATGGCACACCTACAAAAAAACCTCTACACCCTTCTCTTGTCAAATGAATGTACAATAAACTGTGCAGCCACTTACCAGAAATCAGAGAGATTTGCAGTGAGGGCGAGGACTCTTGGGTGCACTCGCTGTTGCTTCTTCTTTTTTTTTTTTTTTGGTTTCAACTTTTGTGTCCATCATCTAAACACCTTTGTGAACACAAGAATTCATAATCAACCACTATAAACAGTGATTCACGCTAAATGTGGTTTAAAAACACACACACAACTTAAGTACAATACTCACTTCTAAAGGAACTCAAGTGGAGAGCTGTGGATTTGCAAATTTTAAAGACATTGCAAAATTTATTCATGTTGATAGGATGTGGATTCAGGCTGCCAGCTGGTGTATTGAACTTGCAAGTTCAACAAATACCAAGAAGAAACCAAAAAAGCTCCCGGGGTGTTCGCTATAAACACATGCAGGTCAAGAGCCAGCAGAGACAAAAAATAAAGCACTTCGGGGCCCTTTTTATTGACGACACCTCCACCTTTTGTTTATCTTAATAAATAAATTGAATACATTTTCAGATTTATTCAATCCCCATCTTACACTGTATGTTATTCCCCAACTGTGTCCGAATCTTTTCCTTAACAATTTCCCATTAGTTGTGTTTATTCATGTCTTACTTTGATCAACATGTCAATTTACATCATTTTGGTCCTGCATGATATTTGACACTTGTGTTACATCACTGTCTGGGCACTCCACCCGGAGCTTATGATTTGTTCTCATTGTGGTTATTTTGACAGGTCGGTGCTGCGGTAGATACGCAATGATGATTGTTTTACTCGCTTTTTTTTTTTTTTTTACATATACCCCACAGATCCATTGGGTGGTGGATATTCAGGTAATAACTATAATATCTGTGTCTGTCTTTCTAACTGCCTCTCACACTTTAGGGCCAACGTCAACAGACTGGGACAGATGACTTCACCAATACTGCGCTCTGAAAAGTGTGCTTTCGTGACAGATGGGCTGTAAATGATGATTCAAACTTGGAAACATTTGTGCATCATTGCGGATAATAGTCTTCACTAAGAAACCGGAAACTACACCGTAACCTTCCAGGTAACATGACGCACCTTCAAAGAAACGTAACTATGCGTCAGGTCGAGGCAGACCTCGGGACTTGAGTGCCGTGGATGTTATCCGCGTGCTTCAGTTCGCCTGAATCAAGATGGCACAGCGACATATTTCGCTGTTGCTCTCTGTTCAAAGCCTAAAAGTTGGATTGTTGGTGGTGAACCCATATTTAAACGGAAACAGTTGCATTTTGTTCTCTGAAAAGAACTAAAAGAAATAATATTTAACATCTTGTTTCTGTAGAAATTGAGAGCTTATGATTTCAGATTTCAGAATGGAGGCTGGCTTTATATGTAGCGTTAAAAGTAGAGCAAAAGTTTTCTTTTTTTTTTCCTTTCTTTTTTTCTTTTTACAAATCAATAATATATTTTCACATAAAAACATATATTAGCAGTAAAAATTATTTTTACATAGCTTAATGTTTCTTGATTTACAGTAACTCTGTACTATTTTTAACAGTAATGTTGAATTTTGTTTTTCACTGTAATGTTCACGGATATTTCTTTTTTTTTACAGTGTATAGGTATGAGCCCTGCGTAAATGAACCTTAGGCTGGATTGTTGATGTTAAACTATAATGGCTAAGAGTGAGTTACTTTGTAAAGATCAAAGATCACACATTCACAGAGTAAACACTGCTAAGGTAACGCCAAGGCCCAACCTTAACGTAAATTCGGGAACTGCTATTTAATCTTATTTTTTTCCTGCATTGCTTTGTGTTGTGTGTTTGCACAGTTATTTCAACACGAGGAACAGCCCTAAAATCGACAAAAACATGTTTTTGTTGGTGGCGCTGGCATCTGAAAATGTGACTTCGTGTCCTCAGTTCATTTTGTAGCAACAGAAAAAAAGAATACACGATTATTACTACGTCATCTTTCATGCAACACTGAGCTCAGCAACGTTCTCATGGAATCAGATTACCAAAAAACTTTGACAAGATTGAGAATAAAGTACAAGTTGATGGCTAATCTCAGGACCTGTTTCATGCTATCTGAAAGAAGCCTGTGCTATTTTTACTAAAAACCGTGATGATATCAAGTTATGGCTCCTGATTAACCGAAAGATTAGGCGTGATACGTCAAGATCACACCTTGACGTGTCCCGCCATTGTTTCACTGCCTGTACCTTGGTAGTGGTGCACCCTTAACGGGTCGCCAGTTCTAGGCAGGGCTAACGAGGGCTAAAGAGAGACAGACAGTCAAAATTCAGTCAAAAACTTCATTTACATTTGGGCAATTTAAATTCACCATTTAACCTGACGCCCTTAAGCGCATGCCTTTGTCCTGTGGAATACCTGGAGAGAGCCCACGCAAATTTAAGCAATGTGCAATTTCTTGGTTATAAAAAACAAACACCATTTCCCATCTTACAGCGTTAGTACACTATACTTTTTTAAAGGTGCAGGCTGTATTATATAGAGTAGCCTAACTTCTGTGTATTTTATAGGAAAGGAGCAACAAATCATAAACATTTGAATTGAATTTGAATTATGTTGTAAAGACCCTGCACGCTATAAGTATTTTAAGCATGCCCAAGTTATAAACTTTAGAATAATTCAAAATGAATCAAAAATCTTTATATGGAGTATATTGTTTCCTCATAGTTCCATACTGCGTGGAGCTATGGGACCTGCAGCACGTGCAAAACAAAGATTACTATTACTAATACTAATACTAATACTAAACCTAAGCTAAGGCCAACTAAACAGAAAACAAGCGGAAAACACATAGTGTACTTAGAAATCTAAACTAAAATAAAAATATAGAGTAAGAAAAATAAGTTTGGTTTTAGTCTTTGCCAGTTTCGTCAGATTATGTCAACACAACCTGCCAAGCAAGTTTTGGTGCAAATGTTTAATCAGAGTGCCCCAGATGACTAACCTTCATATTATAACCATTTAAAAAAGGCCTAATCCTCAAACAATGAAGACTAAATTGAAATTAGCAAACACACTCTGGACTGAGCCCATTTAAAACCAAATAAAAATAGTCACGATAAGAAATTCTAAAACAACTGCGCTTCAAAGCAGTGAATAATCTACAAACAAACTGTATGCAGAGGTTTGAAATAAGCTATGAATTCAGGTCAGAGATTTTCTAAAAGCAGGTCTCTGGACAGAAATCTGGAAACTGTATACCTGAGAAACAGGTAAACAGGTGAAATGGTTCTGGAGCAGACTTGTGAATGAGTAGCTGACTATTCAAAGTTAATGAAAATGTAAAAAAAAATAAAAAATAAAAATGAAGTGGTAAACACATGTACTAGTTACTAGTGGCCATTGATGATGGCAGGTCTAAAAAGCTAACGCTCCAGCTCAACAGCTTTATGGTTTGCGTTGTTTCCATTTAATGACCTGTGAATTATTTACTGTAAATAATGACTGAAGAACATACACGCTCTGATGAGCATTGTGCTTTAGTTCTTTTGAAGTTCATTAAGGTGTAAATACCAGGCGCTGGAGTTTGTTCCAAGTTGCAAGAAAAGGTAGTTTCCGTCCTCAAGAAACACCCACCCACTTCGCTCTTTGACCAATCATTGGTCGAGGGCGTGGCCCAAGGACTGAGTTGTTTTATAGTCAGGCAGCTGGGGCACTTTTCATACATTTGTAGGAGAATTGAGTTCGTATTCACAGTATAATCTGACTTATTCTGAACAACGACACTTGCTGTGATGGCAAAGCGAACAAGGCGACCGAGGGACCAGCTGCCAAACTGTTACTATGAAGGATACATGGAGAAGAGATCATTCAATGATGAGGTAAATAAGATTTTTGCTTGGTTGTTTGTGCAGATATGTGACCGTTGTGTACTCACGCTTACAGCAAACATGTCATTATTTTCCATCGAGGCTTCAGGTTTTTAACTTTCAAACAGTTTAGTCAGTTTTTGAGTTTAAATGTCCATGAATTTCTCATAAACGATCAAGACCTGATGAAGCAAAGTCTTTCTATTGATTGATACTGTCCAAAAGAATTTACTCTTATATATAAGAGAGAGAAAAAGAGCAAATCCTTACAACTGAAAAGTGCAAAAATGTGACCACTTTTGCTTGAAATGTTGTCAAATTCGTTTCCTTATTGTAAAGCAATCAATTAGTCTGAAATATGTTTTCTGTTTGTTGTGTGTGTGTGTGTGTGTGTGTGTGTGTGTGTGGTAACAACAGAGGAACATGAATGATTGACCTGCCAACCATGTGCAGAACATGCCATTAATGTTCCTAACAACTGCCAACTGTTAAATATTTTTATTTACTTATTCATTTTAATGTCAGGGCCATTTAGTGACTTCAAAGAGGACTTCTATGCTTTCATTTTGTTTGTAGTTCTGTAGTTTTTTTTTCCTGCACAAGCCCGTGCTTTATATAAACTGTACTCCAATGTAATATTTGTACTTAGTCTTTACAACGTTATGCTTGAAATGATAAAACAGCACTGCATTGGCATGGTTACTGCTCAGTTACCCTTTAAAACAGATGTAGGTAAAAGACCTAGATAGAAAAAACCAGGTAAACAAAGTTGTTTACTGTGGTAGAGAAGCTCCTTGTCATTTTCACATTTTTTTCCTGCCTGTCAGACTGGTTTGACTTCTTTATTGCGTTTGTCGTAATCATTTGAGAAAACCAGGAACTAACACAAGATATAAACTAGAACATCAAGCTTTAGAGATCATAAATCCTGAGGGCTGTTCTTACAAGGTGTTACTGATAAGACTGTGCACATGAGACTGAAAGGCAAGCCTTTATCTCACTTTATAAATTCAACACAATTTGTTTGAGCTTGGCATCGAATGCCTTAGAGATTTTGCCATCAGCCTTAATATTTGCCAGCAGGTCACAGTGTTGGAAAATGGAAAAAGAGAGCTTCATTCGGGTCTTTGCTTTGTCTGTAGACCAAAATAAGATGAAATTATACATGAAATGTCTCTGGTTTTCTCAGTCTAGGCAAAACAAGTCTGGGGAGGCATTGTACAAGCATGTAGAGCAGAGTTATTAATATCATACACCTGTATCTGTTGAGGTTTCTCGGTTTCCTTTGCGGTAAAGGAATCAGTTGACTCATCAGGTCTTTCCCAGAAATGTCATCAGCCTGGTTTTTGTTGATGTTGTTGTTTTTTCCTTTGTTGTGTAACTTTGCTTTCTTCTTTACTTGGAAGGAAATAAATGAAATGGATAAAAGAAAATGGATGATTTTATTTTTAAAATATCTATCCACGTGTCTGGATTCGTCACTTTTCTTGAGCTGTTTTTCTTTTGTGTGCAGACATCTCAGAAACTGTGGACCGCCCTTTGTGGAAACACCCTTTTTTTCTTCAATGACAAAAAGGACTGCGATGTAAGTTGACTTAATGAAATTCACAAATTTGAATTATTCTTTTTAAAAAACAACAAACAAAAAACCCCCCAAACTTTTCTTGATTAACCCTCTTTGACTGTGTGTGTTTTATCAGTACATAGAGAAACTGGATCTCAGTGGATTTATCTCAGTAACAGATGAGACCAGACAGGACCGTAACTTGGATGCAGCCAGATTCAATCTCCGACTGAAAGGCGGAAATATCAAATTCACCGTAAGGGAATATGTGGAATACATGCAACTGGTCTGATTTCTATCAAAGGAGGATGCTCTGTTTTTGACCTTTTCCTCCTCCTCTGTCACTTCTTTAGGTCCCAAATGCAGAAGTTCGTGAGTTTTGGAAGGGCTATATCCAAGCTGTGGCTGAGGTCTGTGGTACAAACCTTTATCTCACTTTATAGAAAAATAACAAGCTGTAGATGTAACACAGAGTATTTAAAATTATTATTATGTATTCCTGCAGCTGGCTGTGCCCACCTCTCTGAATCTGCTGCCAGGTCAGATCCACATGCTGAAAGAGGCAGTACAAAAGGAAACTGAGAGAAAACAGAACAGCCCTCCATCTGCTGAGACCAGCTGCCCTTCTTATGTCACCCTACAAGCAGACATGCCAGCGTCAGTATCAAAGACACTCGTGACTTTTGCACTATTGCTGACTATGTTTATGGCGAAGAGGTGTTGCTATAACTGTAAATGCGTTAACTGGTATTTAACTGAATTATCTGCATTTTCATTCTCGGAAAAAAAAAGAAAAGAAGCCAGACGTGTTGGAATTTTGTTTTCTTTGGAAAGAAGTCAAGATTGACTCTAATGCCAGAAACATTCTTTGCATATGCATTCCATTAGAATTTAATTATATACCGAGCTCAGCTGCTGATGAGTGACACATTTGTGTCATTCCTATAGCTGTTACCACAATGTCTCCCGCCTGGAGGCCGAGCTGCTTCTTGACAGAGAAGTCAAAAGAGGAAACCTGCTGCTGAGACCTGGAAGCGATGGGAGCTCCTTCGCTGTCAGCACCAGGCAGGACTTGGACAGGTACGCACACACATCGGACACAGATATAAACATGTACTCACTCATTCATACATAACACAAATAATATACAAACTTAATTCCCAAAAAGTTGTGATGCTGCGTAAAATGCTAATTAAAACAGAATGGAGTGATCTGAAAACCTCATAAACCCATCATATTGTTTATTCACAGTAGAACTGAAATATGGATTTATTTATTCTGTTTTTACGTTACGCTTTGCACAGTGTCCCAACGTGGCTGATAGCAATAACTATGCTGGTATTTTATTCAGGTTTAAAGTTTATTCATTTTTTTTCTTGCAGCCCTTTAGTCAAACACTACCGCGTGATCCGAAAACACGACGGCGGCTTCATCATTGATGTGGAGCCTAAAGTGAGTATTAACACCAAAGCCCAATTCTGGGTTCAGTTGTACATGTGTGCCTCAAAGAAAGGAGCAACTGAGTAACTTAAGTGGAATCTTTTATTCTCTATACAGGTTTTGCCTTTTTTTTTTTTTATTGCTTTATGAAATCTTCTGTGTGTGGCTTACACCCACATGGCAGTGACAAACAGTGCAACACACACACACTGCTGCCCTTGATAGAACTTTTTTTTTCATGGTTTTATTGGCGATAGAGATAAAGTGTTATGACCTCCTGGAAAACAATAAGGTATTTAACAGTAAAGGCTGTGGTGGGAATAAAATTGTCATGGCAGCAGATGATTGTTTTAATCTGGCTGCTGTTTTCACGACTCAGCCTGGTGTGTGTGGTTTTTTGCATTAGTTTGCGGGTACAACGCTAGGTTTGTGCTTGAAAGTTGCATACATTTCCTTCTGTGCTCTCATGACACACCTCAGTCTGTAAAGTGAATTTCAGCAGCAGTGCTCACTGCAGTTCCTGCAAGACATTTTATCGTTGCAGGTCCATAAATGACCAAGTCAACACACGCACACACACACCCTTGTTAACTTTGTGTATTTGATTATTCTCTCTGTGCAGGTCACCTGTGACACTCTGCACGATATGATCAGCTATTTAGTGACATCAACTGACAGAGTTTTGATTCCCCTCATTATTGAAGAACCATATGAAAAGAAATTATGTATGTACAGAACCTGATATAGTCCAGTCTCTATTTGTTCTTCTGTAATAATTATTCCATGACTAATATAAGCTATGGACTTTTTTTAACAGCTTATATTTCTTCTGATAATGAAAATGGAGAAAAGAGTGTTCAGCAGCCCTTGCAAAAAGGTCCTCCACCAAGCCTTCCTTCCAAGCCTCCCAAACCAGGTATTTTCCATTAACACAAACTCATACATCAGTCTGTTTACTCTGCTTTGTAAGCCTCTTTGTTTTGGTGCAGTTGGGAGATTCCTCCTTGAGATTTAACTTTAGTTTCTTCTTTTGGCTCTGGACTTTGAAATTAAATGCTAATTACCATTAAACTTTAATTAATTAAACTGTAATTTAAGAAAATCTGCACAAAATATCACAGTAAACAATCGTTTGAAATGATATTGAATTCATTCCAGACTCCTGTGACTAAAACATATTACGTTAACCTTTATTTACCTGAACATAATATGCCGTGTTTATTGTCTGCATATTTGTGTTTTCCCAAGGTTGCTGGTTGAAATAGTACCTGTTTTTTTGTTTGTTTGTTTAAAATCTGGTCATTTTCTTTCTTTATTTTTTATTAGGTGCTCCAATAATCAAAATCATGTCTTCTATTTTCCAGTCTGTAGAAAAACACCATCTCCTGAACCAGAGGAATTGCCAGTGGAAGAGTGCTTGTATTTGAATGAGAACTGTGAGTATCACCATTGTCACATGTGCCATCAATCAGCTCATCCATCATGAGTTTTTTGTTATGTTTCACAAGTGTAAACAGGTGTGGCTTCATTTTTTCCAGTTACTGTTTCTAAGCAATGTCTGTGTTCAAACAGGGAATGAGGAAGCAGAAGAGACAGAAGATTCCTCAGTCAATCCGTTGCCACGTAAGTGGCTCTCGATCTCTATCTCGCTTTCTAATTTAAGAAACTATTGGAAAATATTCACTTTGACGCTGCATGGTTAATTCCCCCCTTGTATGTGTCTGTCTTCACTACAGAACCAGAAGGGAAAACCCAGAAAATTCCACTCATGCCTCCAACTCCTGCACCTCGCAAATTTTTTCCCTCCTCCGTTTCAACCACAAAACAAGATGTGAAGGTGAAAGCCGTTACAGACCCCGATAATCAGCGTAGGTTCACTTTAAGGCTTTTTCCTACCTCAGTGAAATCTGAAACACATTTAATATTTTTCTAAATAGTTATTTTTACTTTTTTCTCATGTTGAACTTAATAATCTGTTTATCTTTTAGTTGCTCGCGCAACAATATCTGAGCTGAAACTTCGGCTGGAAAAAAACAAGGGCAAGTGCCAGTGACCTCTCGTGACGGGAGCCCCTGAGAGCAATCTCCATCTGTGACAATATGGCAAAGCTGCTGTGTCAGACCGTCCCTGCAAGATGAACCGACACATGGGAGCAGAAACGGGCCGCTGATAACCTCCCCCTGCTCCGCAGTGTAGCTCGGCTCTGTCGGCAGCACAGAAGCAGCAAAGCCTCTCAGAGGATTAACGTGCTATTGATTTTTGCTTCTCTTGGACACTCGTTAGCAAATTAATCAACTGTAAAGAGCAGTGCACATGTCACATTATCTATACCTTTCTCTTGTACACTTTGCACATTTGCCAATGAAAGTGGCACTTTTTTTCTTTGTTCTATTGAATCACATTTATCAGTGTTTTTAGATTTTTTGTTTTTTTAAGATTTCCATAGCTACAATGGTTATATTCTGCCTTACAGGCAGGATGTTCATATTTGAACTGTAGTGTATTACTGCCCACCTTTTTAGTGATGCAGCCCTATGAAGAAAAACAGAACTGCCAGACGAACTTTTGGTTTCTGTAAATGTATCGTATAAAATTTTTATTTTTTATTTTTTTTACTGAAGTAAAACTTGCTCTTTCGCATCAGGTCATGTGATCAAGCAAATTCTAGTAGGTGCCATGCAGCAACAGGATAGGTTTTATGACGGTCTGTGCCAGGTCTATTTCCGCTTTATGTATTATTCATACAGCCAAACCTTTTTGTCCTCCTTTGTTGATTTCTGTTTTGAGACAGACATCCACGGACAAACACAGTGCTCTCACTCCTTTATTACCTCAATGACTGATACATTATAGTGGAAAAAATTAAACTATTTACAATAAACTCTGACATCTGTCAGCATGTGAAACAAAGTCAACAGAACTCTCGCTTCTTTAAAGCATCGCAGGCTACATTACTCAGAACACACGTAGAGGGAGAAATGTGGCAAAGCAACACTGTTACCGTGTGTTACATACAGCATGAGGTGGATGCTTCTCAGAGGTCAGGCGGTGCACAAAAACAGACTTCAGACTAAGTTTTCAGGGTTTATCGTTTTAGTTTCTCGCCTGGGTGGCTCCATAAATGGCTAATCTGTATTATATGATTTATTAGCTCCAGCTACTGCCTAGCTATTTGTTATATTTAGGACTAAACGCAGTCCACTACTCATAATGGGAACTCTTTGCTGCAAAAGAAATGGTGCATATACAGGGACAAGCATTAGAGTGCAGTTATGTGAGTATACAGTACAATCATTTCAAAAATCCTGAAGCCACATGAGCGCTCTGACTTCACTACAAGGAGTTAAAATGAAGGAAGTTGCCTCTGACTTTTAGTCTGTACGACAGACTCCTCCACAGATAACACCATCTCTGATTTTAAACTAACAAAACCTCAGCAGGAGCCAAAAGAGCCCAAAGTGTGGGTCCTGGCTATTATATGAAATACAATAGACACTGTTAAATGCACATGCCTTGGCAACAAAACAAATTCAGCATCCTAAATATGTTAATTTCTTGTATCTAAAAGCTGCTGGCAGCGATTCAGGGACTTCAGTAACTGTGTGTAGGTGCAGGTTGTTATTTGGGTTATAGACCGTATGTTGGTTGCTGGCTGGATAGGTAATAACCGCTAATCCAAATTTTTCTGACATAGTTTTAAATTGGAACAGAAAGCTTATTAGCGTACCCGATTTCATCTTTTTGGAAATGAGCAGGAAGGCACAGGGAGAGAGAGCAGACAGGACAGAGCGTAACCCTGAACCGGCAGCTGGCTGCACAACAGTTCGGCTGACAGAAGGATGGACAGCGGCCAGCGCTAAATCAGTGCTCTAGCAGCAGTGGTGCTAAATGGATGTGCAGAGACAGGAAACCTAGCAAGCCTACACCTACTGTATCCCCAGCATTCACAACAGCCAGAGTCATACATCTGAAGAGTTCTGTCACTGAGGGAGCAGCAGACCCACCTCTTCCCACCTAAAGTTCGTCTCTATGCAACACAGACACTGCACGTGGAACAGGATAAACTGTCATACTCCAGTGATTTAACTCTTCTGCGATATGGCTTCGACCGCCGTCAGGGCAGAGGAGATGATCTGCGGCGCTGACCAAGGCTGGGTGGAGGTGGGAGGAGTCCACTTGGCTAGGTGGATGGATGTGTCTAGTTGAGACTGGCGTTGGAGCTGCTGGTGCCGCTGTTCTTCCTCTGGCCGCTCTGCACCACGCTAGGAACCTGCAGGCCCGTCACTACAGAGAAACTCCCGTTCCACACCTGCAGGGGGCAGCACATGACAGGCAGTTTATTAAAATAAATAAATAAATCAGCAGGTGGTGCAAAGTTTTCAGACAAAAATAGGCTTGAATTTCCTCACCATGAACGCTGGGATAACTGGCTGCTGAAACTTAGTTTTAAAAGTGTGCATCAGCTGCTTAGTTTTGGCGTTGTAAAAAGACAGAATACCTGGAGAGAAACACAAAGGCAAACATACTTAACGGTTTATTTTATAAAGATTTTCTTTTTAAAATGTGTGGAAGTTAAAGTAGCCTTATTCTTGCTTCACTTTAATCCACAAATAACGCTAAACAGTCTTTTTCTTTTATTTCATTTTGTTCCAGTTACCAAATTGTGGCTGAGGCAAACTAAATCTTTGAGTTCACCCATTGATCTGTTTGGATCCTACCTTCATCGTAGTTGATGTAGACTCCGATGCTATTTGGGATGGGACAGTCGAGGGTTCGAGCCTTGTTGTTGTGCTTGGCTGTGAGGCTCTGCTGCAACCAGTTGTTCAGGTGGATGCACCAGGAAGCGCTGCTTTTCCCCAACTGGTCGAATCGGCCGAGGCTCCGCAGGGCTACGCCCACGGCAAAGGCCTTGCTCTCCTTGTCGAAACGCACCTCCCAGTACTGCTGGCCAGCATCAATCACAGTGTCAGCTGTCACGACACATAAGGCCAGCGTCAAAACAATCGCCACTGTCTTTACGCATGCTGACAGCTGTGGTTATGTAACAACTGCCTTGCTAAGAGATGGAAATCTGATTTGAAAAGTTAGTTATGTGGAAATGATTTCTGTTTAAAATATCCAAAGCTGTAAAAAGTGCAGTAATTAAAAGAAACAACAAAAAAACCCTTTGGTTTAAATCTGGATCATTTCTTCTCGTGTAAAGCCTTCATTACACCAACTAATTAGTTCACCTTGGGCGGTAAGGAAGATCAGATTACTTTATTGTGTAACTTTCTAACATTGTATCTTACAATCTACAATCTGGGGCGGTTTGGTAATGCAAAAACAAGTTTGTGTCTGTCCTTCCCTCTTTTTTTGCTGCACGTATTCTTACCCAGCACTGTGTACGACTCTGCTGTAAACCTGTCTCTGCCGGGCCGGGCGGTCGGTGCTCTCTTAGGAGACATCAGGGCTGACCTGATTACAGAAAAGACACGAGCTAGAAAGATTCAATATTTCTGAGCTTTATTCATAATGAGAGTTAGCACATGAAATCAGCAGCTTACAAACCTGGCTGGGGAGTGCATTGGTGAGTTGGTTCGGTTCTTGTCTTTTCGGATGTCCTGTATTTTTCCTCCGCTGCTGTCCCACTCAACGCTCAAGTCCTCCACCTTCAGGTTCTGATGAGCTGAAGCAGCATCCAGCTTGAAAGTGAAAGCTGGATATTGGGAAAGAAGCAACGTTTTTCTTTTAGTGTACAGGAAACTGAAAAGCCCCACATCTTTTGTCAGTCAGAGTAAAATAACAGCAGCCAGATCTAAGTATTCTCACCGTGGGTTTCTAGTGTAACCGGCTCAGAGAACTCTCCCGCCACAGCCTTGTTACACGCTCTCACTCTGAACGTCAAGTACCGGGTGTCAAAGCGCAGACCTTGGAATTAGGGAAGTTTTCTAGGTTAGAAAATCTACTCAAAGTTTAACTATAAATGCCAAACATCACCTCACAGTCCTCTTCCTACCCGTGAGAGTGTGCTCCATCTCTCGTATCCCCTCCACCACCATCCAGGGGTAGTCCTCTCGGATGCGAGGTGGACCCTCGTGATTTGTGCGCCGGTGTTCTAGTATGTAGTGGTCTATCTTGCTATCAGGCTCTGGTAAACTCCAAACTACAGTCACCGTATTGTCGCACACCTGGCACTCTGACACCTGGATCTCAGGAGTAGCAGGAACTGAAGACAAAAAGAGTTTTTACCTGTTACAGATTGTGTCCAACATCAACTTTCACTACTCTTTACTAAAATAGTCAAGAAGTGTAACAGTTCGATATTAAAGCTGCATTTAATACCACAAGGGGGCAGTATTTTCCTAAAAGAAGTCTGACATGACCTTGTGGCAAAATATAAATATTTATTTTATTTTTATTTTTTTTTACATGCACTTGATAAAAAAAGTCGCCCTTCTCTGTGCCCAACTCTTCACTCACATTCATCTGATAAACTTTCACCTTTTCCATTTACTGTATCCTGTTTAACCAGCAGTGTGTCTTAGCTCTGTGTGTCTTAGCTTTACAGCTAAAAGCAGGCGATTCAGATCAGATTGAGACCCACACTACATATGTAGGCTGTCAAACCGCAACGGTGCAATAACGAGGTTAGGAGGTCTCGCACAGCTGTGGAGTGATACTTCTCTGTGGTTTTATTGCTGTATGTAACTCCCCGTCACATCACATGTATTCATTTGACTCATTAATATAAAAAAATGCTGGTAAGTGGAACATACTGCAGGAAGTTTAACACACAGCAAGCATCGACCCTTTCTTTTGTTCTGGTTGAAAAAACACAAAAATGCCTACACTGCGCTTAACAACACCTCCAGGGTGGCAGCTTATACTTTATCTACCAAACACAGCCTGACCAGAATCTCTTAAGTATTTTTTTGAACTCTTAACTTCATTGTGTTGTGAAATTAAGTGTAATGTGCAGTGACTCATTTCGGGTTGTTTTATCTAGATTGCATCGTCTTACTTTTGAAATTCATTGAGGTGAAGTTAGACTACATGTACTGTGTAGCAGTTCAAGGTGTAACAATACAAAAGCTCAAATCTTAAAAGAGTTTTCACACATGAATTCAGGTGGGAACGTTAACCAGATTTCCCCCCTTTTCCCACATGCAGCACACCGGATCACGCAGCCTGCTTCAAAAACACTGTTTAGTTTAGGAGATCCCGCTGCCTGAACAGACGCACATCCCGCCTAGCTGCTGTAAACTCTCCTCATATTTTATCTGCTCTACTATATGACCTAGTGAAAAACTACCTGGACTTTGTACGAGGGAGCAGGCAGGTTACAGGTTGTTTAACTTCCGATGCGATTGAGACAGTTGTGCCCTCACGTGCAGCTCTGCTGATCAGAGAAACAACTGAAACCCATTAAATTGGTTGGCACTCGACAAGAGCCGACAATGACATGACTAGATGCAGATTTTATACCAAAAAAAGTAATTTTTCAGACAAAAACTGTAAAGTAATTAGTTACTAATTATAGTAAAATACTACAGCTGTAATTAATAATTACTCAAAGTAATTATTAGTAACTAGAGCTGTTAAGGAGAACCTCAATTTCAGCTCCATATTTAAATTCTTGGACTCTGAATCATGCTAAGCTACTCTTGTAGAGTTCAAAATAATCCTTACTAATCTTATGCTCAGCTGTACTGCAGCCCCTAATTTTATCTGACCTTCAGCCCTTCTCTCTTTAACTTTATTTATATAAACACATTAAAAACCACTAAAACTAAATAAATTAAACATGTTCCTGAATATTGATGCTACACAACATTTACAGCAGGAACCTATCCTCCAGAGATGAACTATTTCCAAAAGCCTGACAAAAAAAAAAAAAAAAGAAGAGGTACATTTTCAGTTTAGATTTAACAACCGTCACAGGCGATGCTCATCTGATTGCAAAAACAGCCGAGGCAAACATCCCCCTTTTCAGAAAGCATCAATCAGAGGAATGATCAGGAGTGGCACACTTTAATGATATTGAGTGTATGGAGGCAGACTATCTACCACATATCCAGGTGCAAGACCATTTAAGGCTTTAAACACAAACAGTTTTCCTTTATATTGGATTCTGTAGTGCACACTACCTGTAAATAATCAACAAGTAACTGACCTACTAATCCATGCAGTGCATTACAAGAGTCGAGTATAGATGTAACTAAGTGTGCATGTGTAACTTTCTTATCATTGGTTATCCCTTTTAAACAGAAGCTTTAAACAATCAACCGGGTGTGTAAAATTAAACAGAAGTAGAGAAGCAGAGTGCTGCTTTAATGTTGTGCAAGTCAGCAACTCCTTCGTTTCAGACCTGGGAGAAATTTGAGTCCTTGCAACATCTCCCTCTCCTGGCTGAAATCCACCATCAAGTGACTCATGTTGTCACTGGCTTTAGCCTTCAGGGAGAGGCGAAAGGCTGGAGCCATTGTGACGCTGTGGAGAAAGACACACAAAAAACACACAAAGACGTGGGGTGGAAACAAGTGCGGGTCTATTATTGAACTGAACCAGAGGGCGACAAAGAAGAAACAGGTGATTCTAGTACTGCTCACTAAGAAAAGACCACTAACTACATTTCTGACATACTAGCGCTGAACTCATCACCCTAATTCAAAAAGCGGAGCTAGAGAGGGAGCAGCATTCATCCAGGGAGGGGCTGACACAGGATGGCACAGACTCGAGATGAGAGTGGGGAAACTCAGAGACAAAAGAGTGGAAAGCTTCCATCGTGCTTACTGTCTATGAAATGGGTGCGGTGGCTACAGGTTTGAATGCATGCACGCTACATTCATTAGATGGCTCGCTGGTTACAGGAGGCTATGACAAAAGGAAAGTAATGGATTGCTGAGTACTATACCTATCCTTAATGTCTTTGGCCGCCTGGAGAGGAGAAGCACAGAGAGGGAAAGGAAAAAAAGAGGAGAGACACGGAGCGAAGAGAGAACTGAGTAGGAGCCCATCATGTTGTCATTCAACACAAAAAGCTGCCGGTGGCCATGTTAAAATCACTGCTAGTATGACAGCACAAGGAGGACAGATTAAATCGTATGTGGACACTGAAATTCACATCAAACGGCGCAGCAGCATGACTGTCAGTTACCTGAGTAAAACCGTCCGTCTCAGAGGAGCAGAGCGTCTGATTGGCCATCTCCAGAAGCTCCTCTGAACTCTCCAGGGCTTTGGAGCAGGCGCTCAGCTGACTCTGAGAAAAGACCAACTTACAGTCAAATGGAGCGCATCTGCAAACTCCCACAGGTTATTCGTCTGTATAATAAGTTAATTGTGTTGCCAGCAGAAGCCATGGAGCTAGCTGCATCATTTGAGAGTCATCGCTCAGTCCTGAGGCTACAGACGTTTTTGAATTATTGGTATTTTGACCTGAGATGAATGAAAACAAAGATCAGCTTTCATTCATGCAGCTAGTTTGGAATAAATGTTGCAAAGAAAGAGAGTAAAAAAAGCAAAAAATGCAAACTTGAGATGAGTCATTTTCACCTCCTCTCTGCAGCAGGTACCTCTGGCTCCACAGCTGCAAGTTCCTGGCCTTACCTTGTTTATTGTTACACAATATGAACAAAAGTATCGGACCACGCCTCGTAATCTTTGAATTCAGGTGTATGAAAATCAAGCATGCAATCGGCCTTTACAGACTGCATGGCTCACTGAATTCGATGGTGCTGTAATAGGATGCCTCTGTTGAGATCTCTTGTAAGAGGCTTGTTGCAACATGGAAGTGTTTAGGAACCATGCTAGCTCAGCCATGAATTATATCGATGACATAAAGTTACAGAGCGGGGTCGCCGAGTGCATAAAACTCGCCGACGCTCTGCTGATTCAGTAACTGCAGAGTTCCAAACTTCCTCTGGCATTAACACCAGCACAAACACTGTGTGCCAGGAGCTTCACTGCATGGGTTTCCATGCTTGAACAGCTCCTGCAGGTGTAATGTGGAGATGGCTCAGTAGTTTTGAGGCATATAGCGTATATTTCTCTTCTCTCTCTCTCTCTATGGTCTTCTTTCTTACTTCATTTTTTAAAGCACTTTAACAAGCTAAAGCAATGTAAAGGAAAAAAAGTAAAAAACAGTGTTGCTATGGTGGAAATCATTGAAAGCTGATTGGAGCAGAAGTCACCTGATTCTGTACACACCACTTAAAAACAATCACATACGGACACTTTCAGTCTCCTTGCATCTTTGGGGCGATTTTGGCCAAACCATTCATGTTCAGGAGGTTCATGGTTCGAGGAATAAATGACAGTTTGGACCTTTTTTTTTTTTCCAAACAAAGGGGAACAACAGCACCGTACAGATGGTAGCAGTTTAAAGGAAGTGGCAATATTATTTGTCTTGCTCCATAGTCCCCTATAAATCTTTCTAAGCTTGGCAACGCACTTCAAAACATATTACTAGCTATTGTTACTGTCTTCCTAATGCCTCAGAGGCATTTCCAAACCAACAAATGACACATAAAGTCAACACACTTTCAAGAGAAGTACAACCGAACATGTGAAGCATTTTAGAATTCAGCTTGAAGGATAAACGCTTCTCACCAATATTATAAATTACAGTGGCATTAAAAAACATAAACGTTAAGACAAACACGATGATGCTCCACTTAAACCTGTTATCTGTAATTTTGTGGTTTGTATTCTGTACAGTTACAGTATTTTTTAACAGATCGTGTTAAAGTACGTTGCATTCTGCTTGCTGTTCACTTAGAAAAGTTTAGATTTTAGTCTGACTTAAAGGTCAGGAGGCTCCGGTTTTATCCTGTGAACCGCCTTACTCAATCAGTGATCAAGAGATGAGCATGGGATGTACAACAACAAAGAATGAAACAACGTCCCCACAAGCACTGATGCAACACCTGCTTTCGTATGCAGACAGGTAATAAGTCTAAGCCATGCAATGATGCCCCCCCGATTAAAAAGATCTAGACTTTTCAAATCAAGAAACAATAACGGCTACCTGCAGCTCATAGGTACGGCTTGCTCGCTCCTGTTTGATACGGGTCAGCATATTTTCTTTCATTTCGTCCAGAACAGCATGGAGGGAGCTGCATTCAGACTCCAGGTCCTCCTGCACCCGGTTGGAATTTGCCTGTTGTCGCAGCAGAAAAAAAAACGTTCAGGGTATCATTTGAGATCAAATTTAACTTGAGCCCTTCGCGTTACTGTACCTCCAAGTTGTCCAGACTCTGCTTGAGAGTGCAGATGAAGTTGGAAATCTCCTCATTCTTCATGGCCAGTGTGTGGGTGATCTTCCGCAGAGATTCCTGAAGAAAAAGACAAAATTTTCCTTTAGTCAATTCAGATTTTTCTTAACATTTCTGCTTTGAACTCACACACAATCTGACCCTTCCAGGCAGGCTCAGGATCCCTGTATTAGCGCACAGGAGAGCCTCCTCTGTGGATAAGATGTGTTAATCAGCCCTTGTCTGATGAGTGGACACATAAAGCTTTAGGCTTTGAGCTCCCTTTTAAACAGATGAGATCAGAGAGGGACCTACCCTCGGTGCACAGGGAGGGCGGAAGGATGCGCATTTATAATTTAATAATGCAGCTCCGCAATCGTTACGCAGGCGACTTCAAAGACCGGACACACAATATTACACAGAAAAACCCACACTTTTGATTTGCTGCCACTCCTGCTGCACTGCTCCGACGCCACAGTGAAAAAGCCCATTCATACAGAAGAACTGTGCAATGTTTGTTGATGGAAGAGGAGCTACGCCAAGGCCCCCTTCCCCACGTCCCCGACTGCTACACCGATACTTGTCGATAAGAAAGCGGTCGATAGCGAGCACAGAAACGACCCCACATCCACCCGAACAAACACCGAGTACAAAAACAAGACGACTGAGGAATTCAAGCCCATGCTGCATCCACAAACTCCCTCATATCGCCGCGTCTCCCCCTCCTTCCTTTGTACACTACGCCCTGAAACGGCTTCCCCCATCAGAGACACCTGTTCCCCCGGCTCCGGCTCACCTTCTGGTCTCCCATCTTGCAGTCAGGTGCACCGGCGCGGTCGCAGCTCCACACACCGCCGGTATGTCTCCTCCGTCCCCCGGTGTTTGGTGTATTAGCACGGCGGAGCTGGTACTGATGCTGCCGGAGAGCAACGCATCTTCGGACGGACACCAACCACCAACGCCTTTGGGCCGTAGTAAGCGGGGCGCATGCGGCACGGGGGGATTCTGGGTAGTGATGTTCTGGTGGCGCGGGTGAGGGATGCTGCTTTCAGGTGCAGTCAGAGAAAGGACAACGCGATAGATAGATAGATAGATAGATAGATAGATAGATAGATAGATAGATAGATAGATAGATAGATAGATAGATAGATAGATAGATAGATAGATAGATAGATAGATAGATAGATAGATTTTAAATAGCCTATATAACACAATACAGAGCCATTTAGGGTCCCAATAAAAATCTTCTTGGATATGGTTTTAGGTTTTCCTGTTATTTATAAAATCTCTGTATCTACTTTAGCTACTAAAAAGACAAAACTCTGTGTCTGCTTCCTTCTTTCTTTTTTCTTTGTAGAGGACACAAATGAATGTCTTCTAAATAATGCAGGAGAAGGCTCCACCTGAAATCTACATCTATATTACCAGATAAGTCGCCACAGCAGTGCTGGAGCCTATATCTCCCTAAATACTGATTTATTTATTCAGCATCTCTAATCTGAGATGTAAAACTGAGCGCATGGTTGGTAATAGTATGGTGAACCATATTATGAATTTGGATGATCTTGTGGTCTCTAGCCGTGGTAGTGCTGGTCTCTATTAGCTTCTTCACATATGTTGTGGATTTAAAAAAAAAAAAAAAATCATATACAGTGTCTGTAAGAGCGATGTTATTATTTATAGAACCAAGGAAAACAAACATTTAAGATTTTATAGACTTCATATTGTCATACAATAACGTTACTGTGTATGTAATAGGGTCAGATGTCTTGGACAGAGCAAAAAATAAAAACAACAACAAAAACACGTGATGATGATATTTGTAGGCAACGTGCGATAATGTATATACCAGCATATTTAATGCATGCACAGACGGAGGGAGGGTCTTCATTTAGATCATTATGTAGAGCAAGGTGCTTTTCTTTCCTTTAGTTTGTGCCTATTGTACAGCTCTAGCATATATGTGCACAGGAAAATGAGTTTACCGAAACTAAATGTAGCTTTCAATGACGTCATGAGGGTGACGATGGCTCAGTGCATGTAAGATGTTTGTAACTACTGGAGCCAGCATATTTAAAACTACTGGGTGTAAGTATATTTGCAGGCTTAATATGAAATCACTACGGGCTAAATGCAAATGATGTTTAACACTAGACATTACCAGTATTAATTCTAGAGACACTGGTATCCTCTCTTTGTTGGATGGTGTTTTGCAACTGAAATAAAGATTAAATGAATGAATAATCTGCCCATTAAGGTGTGGTTAGAAATATGGAAATAAATAAAACTTTTACTCAAGTATTGTGCTTGTTTTGATGTAACTGTATCATATATGTCACTACTTCATATCAGAGCTTGATGTTGGCCTTTTTTCTATTCATTTAAATTCAGACTGAAAATTTGATATGAGAGATGCAAGATGCCACCCTCCACACCACTGGGCTCCCCTCTGTTAAAAGTGCTGTGTGGATAACACTATCAGCTCACGGTAAGAAAGCACCGACTTTGAATTTAACTGTCGGCTCATGTAAGTTTGCATTTTCTCTTTGTGTCTGCATTTGTTCTTACAGGTGCTTTGACTTTCTCGCTCCCCCACCGTCCTCTCAAACACATGCATGTTAGGTCAGCTAGTGATTATAAATTGCCCAGAAGTGTAAATGTGAGCACGTATTTGAGTATGTCTATTTGACCAGGGCCTACCACAACTCTTCCTCTCTCTTGGCCTCTTGCCTTATGAGAAAAATAAAGAAAATAACTATGTGTTGTGCATGTGTATTGTGTCACAGAGACCATTCATAACCTTTAAAACTGTTAAAAGTGATGACAACGTGATTTTTAAACAAAGTATAAAAGCATACGTGACCTTTGTACTCACAATTTTAGTTTGGACACGTTTGGACAACTTTCTTTTCTATTTCTATGTCCTCAGAATGGGTCACATCACAGTGACCGCAAACTTGCATACTTTTGATGAAGGAAAACAACAATGAAACGACCATTGGCCAATAAGTGTAACTCAAAACAAAGGAATTAAAATAACCAACAGAGACTCCTAACTTAAGAGATGCAGCTTCCTGTCTGCTCAGCAGCAAACAAAAGACCCACTCTGACTTAGCTGCACTGGTTCTCTGAATAGAAAGAAAAAAAAAAACCCTTTTAAGTATCGCTCCCCTAAAACCTAAATGTTGGTAACATTTCTTGATTCTGATCAGTATACTAAGTAAATTTTGCATTATGTTTGATTAAAAAAACAACAACCCCGCAGCTGTTTCAAAGCGCAACATTTTTTACAGTAATTTTTGTCTTTTTCTTTTGCTTTTATGCATCGACATGCGTTTCTTATGAAAAACCACACCAGTAATTAGAAAATGGTCCGAATTTTATTATCATTTCATATATAACAGCATAAAAGATGAAGTGTATTGTGTTCACAGAGTCCTACTAAATAAATGATTTTAAGATTCTTTCTTTTCTTGCATTACAAACAGGACCTACTTTCAGAGACAAAAAAAAGATCATAGGGTTGAGGTTTCAGAAGCTATACACCCCCTGCAACCTTCAGATGTCTCGTCTTGTGGCCTTTTTTCTTTCTTTCACTGTCAGGAACAAATAATACACTGACACCTGCTATAATGTTAGTGAATTAAAGATTAGTTTTCAGAGCAAATCAATGCAGCGCGGCTTTACACTTTAAACACCTGAATGCAAAATGCCACCCACACTGTTGTGTTCTTTAAGCCTTTTGTTGTGTTCACTTTATAAAACAACAATGCAAGAAAATTTATATATGTAATATATATGAGTTGAATCTCTTTCTTTTTGTCAAGATTGTGGTTGGAGACTGGATCAGAAAGTTCATCAAGCCATTTTGCTTAGTTGTGTCTTGTCACAGGAAGCCAGATGTTACTTTTCTAGTAAGACGGTGTGGAGACGAGGCGAGTAGAGTTTTAGCACCCTTGCACTTAAAACCCACAGGGGTTTCACAACCCCTTCACATCATCCTCATGTTTTTTATATTTGGTGACAGCAAGAAAGTCAGCAAATGTACATTTATATCACTGAGGAATTCACAAGGTGCAGAGCAATGCAGGGTATATATATATATATATTTTTTTTTTTATAGAAAGGCCTAAGAGTAGTAGTCAGGTTTGATTTCTAGTGACTAAAACTGTTAGGTATAAAAAATGAGTTGGTGTGTCTGGTCAATAATTCTGTCTTTCTTTAGAAAGCCTACATCAGTTTCCATCTTCATTTGCCGTGTCTGCCTAAATCTCCAATAGTAAAAGTAACTGACTGACACTGAGCAGTATTAGAAAAAAAGAAAAAACCCCTACTCCTCCCTCCCACCAACCCAACCGCCCACACACCAGTTCTACGTCTGGCTTTGTCAGATGTGCAGAAAGGCAGGCTGCTAAGACAGGATGACACTGACGATTAGAAGACCACTGCTCACAAGATAAGATGGAAATGTCGCTGAAGCAGTTGATTCTGATGCTACTTACAGGTAAGACTCCCAATTTTATATTTAACAGATTAAAAAAAGACACAGTGTCATGCTAAATGCAACATGTGCACATTTCCTGAAGAATGAAACTCGTCTTCCTGTCTGTAGTTTTTGTCTACATGAACTATTTTGTAATTCAAAAAGTAAAATATCTTCTTTTTTCTATTTACAGTGGCAGCAACAGCCATGGTGATATCAGGTCAAACTGCTGTATTTCTGAATGAAACAAGAACAGTGAGAGTTCCATCTGGATCAGACCTGGCTTTGTACTGCTTTTTGGACACTGAGAAATATGATCGATATCGAATCTTCTGGTATTCCAACAAATCTGAGAAATCTGAATCTTCTTCCAACGAGTCAATATGTCACAAAATCATTAACAAACCTGCAAACAAGACTGAAAATGAAGATTCAAAATGCATTTTGTCAAATGTTAATACAAACCACAGTGGATGGTACTTTTGCAAAGTCACAACAGAGATTCCCAGTTTAACAGAAATCCGCAGCAGTGGAACAGAAGTAAATGTTTGTAAGTATCACTTCTAGCTTTTAAAACTGTTAATTTTTTACTTTAAGTCTCTTGCATAACTTTTTTGAGCAGTATACAAACATTTAATAAATGCTGTATAATACACTAAAATGTAGCAGTACAGTAGTACACAGATAAAAAGCACTTTACTTTTTATCAGGTAATCTATATTTGTCAACAACTTCCTCTGTTAGTATGGAGACATCATTTTTATGTTAATAAATACAACAGCATCCACTTCAACTCACCTTTAACATTAATGTGTTATAAACCATTACATGTTTATATGCCGCTTACAAACACCTTAACACCTGCTTTTTTGTCATGAATGAATGCATAACTAATTTAAATGTCCTGGCTTGCAATGAATGTTTCTCATATAATTTTGTTTCCTCCACGACAGCGGACAGTGAAGTTACAACGTACCCGTCAAATGTGACGAATATTAAAGGTGTGTGCATGTATGTGCGTGTGCATGTGAGAGAGAGCGCGTGTATGCAGTTCTCAAAAGGCATAGGACATTTTCAGGACCCGGGAGATACTGAGCTGCGTAGATTTTCCATTCAGTGTCACTCTGCGTGGGTGTCATTTGTCCACTTACACAGGGGATAAAAGCTCTAGCTGATGAGTCAAAACTGTTTCAAAGTGCTCACATTCGTCCTGTCAGATGCGTACTGCTCACAGGAAGTGCGTGGACCTTTACATAAAAAGGGCTGACTTAACGACTACATATCTTTTAAAGTGATCACATAACGCAGCAATTCATTTTATTGTATCCATGGTGTAACTTGAGAGTTACTTGTAAGTTAAATGCGTTCACATTTCAGGGCAAACTTTTCCTCCCGCAGACCCTCCTGCCCTGAGTGACAACTGGTGGATATGGGTGGTGTTGGGAGCATCCTCTTTCATCCTGTTCATCCTGACGGTCACATGTGTCCTGCTCTCAAGAAGACAAGAGAATAGAGGTAGTGCTATTTCTTTTCATTGTGAAGGTTTAGATAATCATCGACAGTCTACACAGATTGCAGATAAGCTGTGCTTCAGCTGTATGCAACAGAAGCTGCTAGCCTGAGATAAAAGTTGCTCTATAAGAAAAAGAGGTCAAGCAACAAAAAAGCAAATTATCACACAAGATAACTTCACAAGATCTACAGTCACTTCAAATCTACACTGCATACAGTACAGGCTGATTCATTTCCTTGCAAATATTTGCATTTAAAAGAAGAAAACCTCTCATTTTTTTATATGAGAGAAGACGTTTTTATGATTGCAGAAACCTTCCCAAGTAGTGGCTGATGGACACAAACTAAGCAAGAAAGTGGTTAGTGTGGTTTGACAGCACACCGTGAGACAAACTCTGCTGTCACTAATAGATGTCTTCTCCTCCTGTGCGGTTTCACTTAAGAAAAAGATTTTAATTTCTAGCAGACATCAGAGACAAGGACCGCAGTTTATTTTGTGAAGCAGAGCTCGAGGTAAACACTTTGAGATCTGGTTGTAGACAAGTGATCAGCACTGTTATTAATATCAGATATCTGCAGAAATAAAACACAGGCAAAGCTGAAAAAGCCCATCCACATCTGCATCAACCAGCACTTTTACTACTTACAGATAGATTTCTGTAGTGTCCATATTTGACAGGCAAAATAAACTGAGCTGTTTCATGATTATTGAAGCCCTTACAAGTGGTTTGACTATAAAACTGGTATTATTATGATTGGAAAACTATGTTTTTTCCAAAACTCATTTTTTCTGTCCATTAACTGACAAAAAATTAAGTTTAAAACTTCTGACTTCAGTCCCACTCGTCATCATAAGATTGTATTTAGCTCACAGATTTAAGTCATTGACACATTTTTTAAACTAACTTTAAACCACAGAGGACAAAGCAGTTCTTTATGTAGGCAACCAGCAGCTTGTGCAAGTACATGTGGTTGTTTGGCCACCATTGATGGCCACAGAGGAAGGAGAAAAAACAGATGTAGAGTGAAGCTTTGAAAGTACTGCCAAACAGCTGTAAAATCACACGTATGACCCAGGCAAGGTGGTTTCTGATTGACACAAATTGTTGTTTGGAGTATTGTGTTACTGAGAAAATGTATTAAAGTATACTACTGAGGAGAATGAGGGAAAAAAGAGAGTTACCGGCAATAAAAAGCAAACCTCTGCTTTAGAAAAAGGTATTGAAACGATATCATATACAATAAAAATATAAAGGAAATTAATTTTAGTTAAGTATTTTGTAAGTTTGGCCACATTTGTCAATATAACCAGCACAAGGGGACGCGAGTGCTTATGCCTATTGAGACTCGGGCACCCCTCGGGTATCGCTGTACCATTCTGAACTTCAATCTTTTAATATGTCAAACAGCACCTGCAACATAACAATAAGAGCTAATATTAATGTTGAAATGAATAAAAATGAGATGAAAGTTGAAATTTTAAAACAACAAAAACTAACAACCAAACTGACTTTTGAAACTAAACTGAACTGAAAACACAAAAGTAAAAATAAATATAAAAATAAATAAAACAAAACCTAAAAATATATAATCTTAGTTATTTTATAGTTATGACTAGCACATCTGTGTCGCAGTGAGAAATTAAATACAGAAATTCCAGGGGACTTTGGTACTGACTCTGTTTCTTTGACATTTAACTATCTTGACTGTAAGTGAACTTTAACTTGAAAGGCTTTGATGTATTAATTTGATGAATCTTTTTACTTTTGAATCATAGTCAAGTGATTTCACTGAGTCAACACTTGTGTTTTTGCAGTACAAATGAATGTTTGCACTGCAAAATGTTTTGCCTTTCAGTAAAAAATGTCAAGATTAAATTTACAGTGACAGCATTTTTTTTTTGAAAAGCGTGAGAAAAACTTACACGTGGTTCCAAATGTACAGTTTTCGGGGCAGAAAGGATATTCTGTTAAAATAGAAATGAATTACAATTAAAAATAAATATTTGACATTTGAATAATTCCCATCTTAAACTATTTTTTTTCTTTTGTTAGGAAACTTTCAAGTTTACATCTCCTGATCAATTTTTAAATTGCAAAACCACTTTAGTATTAAGTTGATAATAAAATATGTAAAGCAATTGTAGTAACAAGATGTATATTGACTCTTAATACTATGTATATTCAAATATATAAAGATTTGGACGGACAACATCTGACGTGACTTGCAGTCTTTCTCTAAAAATCAAATGATCAGATAATTGATGCTGACATACTACATATGAAAAATAAGGTCATGTTATTTAGTTACTTGCACAGAAATCAGTCTTTATTGTAGATCACTGTATTTCATCACTGAATAGACTAGAACAGAATTCCTTTATTGTCACTATACAGATGTACAATGACATACAGAGCATCTCCTACTCAGTGCAAACATATTTGAGAAGAAAGGAGGGGTGGGGTGCACAGTTTCTGCAGCACTGCATACATATGAAAAGTATTTAGAAAAAAAAAAAAAAAAAAAAAAAAAAAATATATATATATATATATATATATATATATAAATATACAAATATACAAATCTGGAAAAAAGGAAATAAAGACGTAAACAAATAGTGTTATGTGTTTACACTGTATTTCATCACTGTTTTCATTGTGGTTGGGGATCTAAATAGCTTCTTTTGCAGTGTGTAACAATTAGTCAACTGCACAATAATCAAAATTAGCTAATTCAACTAATAAAACTAAATAAGGACATTTTTAGGGTAAAACTGTTTTTTTTTTCCTGCATTTTGGTCTCAGTGATGTTTGATTACTACGTTAAAGTCTAATCAGCCAAATGATAAGCAAAAAAAAAAAAAAATCCCTCTGAGCTTTTGTTCTACAGATTGTCCTACAGCTCAAATGCAGATATACATTAATTAAATGATATGCCATTGATTCTGTATTTGCCTTTCGTCCACCAGAAGAGCCCATCTATGCAAACACCCCCAACAAACAGCCTTCACCTCGGCCGTCCATGAGCGCAGCGGCGGTCAGCCTGAAGGCAGCTTCTTCCTTTCAAGACCCGCGGACCCCGAGTCCTGCCAGCAGATACGACGAAGGCAAACGGAGATATAGACACTGAACAAGTCACGGATCTCACAAACTAATGCCAGCAAAGGTCCTCACAGCTAATTTCACCGGGACACTGAAAGAAACTTTCCCCTTTCATTATTGTCGGATCTACATTTTGTTCATCTGGATTACTGGTTTAGGGTTTTTTCATTCAAACTGTACGTTTTTTAAAATGCGCAGGTGAAGTAGCTTTTATGAGCCACTAGATGGCAGATGATGAATGCGGTTTGAATGTGTAAATTCATGGTTTTGTTCCCTTAATTTTTGTATTGTATTACTTAATATTGAATATGATGAATACTGAATATTTGGAAATGTTTCCAATAGCTTTTGAATGGAGTATGGAGAAGATTTATACACACATATGTATATTTTTGTATTATCTTTTTAAAGGAGACTAAAACGTTAATTTCTTATATATGGACTGTGTCCTTCTTTTTATTTTCAAAATAAACGTGGCTTTCTGTCGTGCTTAGGCTAACACTTTAATACGTCCTCTGATAAAATACTTATTAAGTCGACTTAACATTTCCAAACAAACCAAAAGTCCGCACTTGGGAACATTAACAGGACTATGTCGTTGCTATCTGCTCGGTCGCGAAGCCCAGCGGCTCCTATATAAGTAAAGGTGCGATCAAACACGTGACGTGATCAGGCGCTGCCTACCGCTGAGAGCTGCCTGTCGGATAATCACTCCCTGCAGGAATTAGACGTGGAGTGAACGTTACAGGTGGAGCAGGGAAAGAAAGAGCGGAGCTGGATTCAAGACGGGAAAGACATCGGCACTCTGAGCGGTTTAATATTAAAACTAACTACTGGTAAGTGCGAGTTAGCCCGCTGACTCGTTTTTTTCTTTCCTTTTTTGTTATTGGTGCAGGTTTTTCCCATTGGGCGTGTTATTTTTCCACTGCGCTCGGGCTTGTTGTGGGAATTGGATTGCCAACCTAGGTGGAGAGGTTGCAGAGACAGCGCACTGCAAATTCTCTGACTTACCTTAAGATTATAGGATATCCTAATCTAATAATAGCAGCGGGGCGTTAGAGTAAGCAGTAGTAGGATATACTTACAAACTCTTGCACCAGTAGATGCACGGATAGTGTTACACTGAGAGAGACGCGCTCATCAAACTTGGAGGGGTCGCGCGTTCCCTGCAGCCCTCAGGATTAGATATAGCAGCGCTACGGGAGCGAGTGTGTGGTTGGATCCGGAGGAGAAAACGCTTTGAATCGCGAGCCAAGCTGTTTTATAAAGCTTAAGCACACAGATTTTTATTTATTTTTTCCTCCGCTGGAAACCAAGCATATAATTCACAGACTTCAGAGACATGAATCAGTTCTTAAATATAGTGCGCAGAAGGAAGCATCAGCATGTTTAATCTTTTGGAAACGTTTCTCTGCGCACACACAGCTACAAAAAAAAAAGAAAAATCAATACTGCTGCATCAATAATTCACACATTCTCAAATAATTTATTAAAAAGCAGCAAATTTTCATTGTATGCACATTATCACTGAACCGAACTTGATGTTAAATGGGGGTGAAGCGGATATTCGAGGGCATTTGTGGTGGAGGTTTAGTGATGGGGAGAATTGTACCAGTGTGAGTGTGTGTGGCTCAGTGAGCAGACGATAGACGAAGTGAAAGGCTTTCAGTTCACTTGCTCTGGGGATTGCCCGATTGTAGTTGTCATACTGCAGCTACATTAAGTGGGTTCATGGCTGATAATAGCACTTACATTGCTCTAAGCTGGAGATGATGCAGATTGTGTCTGTTTCACTGTGATTGCATGTATATGATTCATCTCCAAAAGAACTTTGGAGTTTATTTGACAGATAACTTCTTATAGTTCGCAATCAGATTCTCATAAACTGCGGTTCTCAAGCCTATCCAAGCATGACCCCCCCCCCCCACCCCACCCCCAATCAGTAGGTGACTCAGATTTGTTATCAATCATTAACAATAACAAGGACAAAAAAGAAAGCTAGTTAATTTTTTAGTGAAGGTCAGCAGGACAGCGTCAGCAAACCCTTGTTTTCCCAACATGCTCTTTCTTTGCATATTGATCATCAGATTACCCCCACCCGTCTTCTTTTAAGTCTGTGCCCCCAGTTTGAAAACCACTGCTTTCGACTCAGACAGTCAGCAAAGTGGCTTTCAGAGATTAGATAAGTCTTGGAAACCACAACAGGAAAAACATCTTTATGGTTGTCACATCGTAACTGGCTGGCACCAGGTTTTTAAGGTCTAAGCTCAGAAAGCAGAAGGCATATTGCACATAGCAGTTTATCAACACGACAGTTCTTGGATTTAAAATGAAATGAATAATAACATCGTAATGGCAGTAAGTGAAGGTTTACAAAAACATCAAGATTCTCTTGCCATCCCAGTAAGAATACACCTTAGTGTTTCTAAGAAAGCTGAAAGAACTAATTCAGTGATAATTAAAATAAAGTGAGACATGAATTCTTTGTATTTTGCTCCTTTTTGTCCTCTGTAATGTTTTATGGTATTATAATCTAAATTATCTTCTGGTTTTTGGTGGCTGTTTGGCCAAAGTGAAACACTGAGCTGATAGCACTGGTTTAAAAAAACACACACCCTTTTTCTAAAAAACAATGTAAGAGTTGTGAAGTAAATTCTTGGTGTTGATTTTTAAATCTAAAGAGAGGAGCGCCCCACACTTTACGACCTGCACAGACTTGCCTGGGTGTGTGTGTGTTTTTCTCCGTGCGTGCATGCGTTCATGCGTGCATTTTGACTCAATAACAATTGATATGTCAAAACAAAAGTCAGTATCTTATTAAACAGGCTTTTGCTTTTGTTATTGTGTTGCTCAGTTGTCACTTTCATTCCAGTTAATGATATTGTCAGTTGTGCTCTGGCGCAGTTCCACTGATTTGGGCCGTAGCTTAAAAACTGTACACGCTGCATGTTTTTGAAGTATTGCTCTCAGCTAATTACAATCCTCCTGCATATCAAAACAAAAGGTGGGAAGCTACTGTCATTGTGATAAAAGAAGGGGGGCTTTTTCTTTTTTAAGCAAATGTGAGCTTGCAAAAATATAACCCGGTGCTGAACTGGGGTGTGTTTTCCAGTGAATAACAACAGTCTGTGACACACAGGGTGTCAGGGGTGAAAACCCTCCCACTGGCACTTTCCTGTTTAGGCCGGTGTGCTGTTGAAATACTGTATCACAGCCAGCTCACCAGCTGGCCTGCCAGTGGACAGCTCAGCTTACGCCCAAATGGCAACAAGACGTAGAAAGAGGCAGTAGACGACCAACCAGTCGGCCAGTGACTCAAACAGAATCAAACCTGAATAACAGTTTGTCAGGCCAGAGGTAAATCAGTTACTGCCGAAGGGGACCTCACCCATAGAGCTCAGCGTAGTGCCGTCATTTAAAGCGTACACCAAAGCAGTCATGGCTCACTCCAGCTGTTTGACTGACTGCTTTTTGGATGTATTATGACTCACAGGGATGACAACAGCATGCAAGTCTGAGCACGTCTCAGACGCTGCTGCTGCATGAGGTTTTTACTTTGTTATCAGCACGCAGTTGTGTTGAGAATCCATTGTAGAGGTTTTTGGAGATGGCGTGGAGGCTCCTAAAGAGGCTATAAATATCCCCATGCTTCAAGTGGTTCCAGTGTCTTGAGATACTGCTGCCAGGCTTCTTCGGCGCATTGAACTCGTTCATGTGCAGCTTTTGAACCCACAGTTGTTCGTGTTGTACCGATTGATGAGTAAAAACCCACTTGGAGTCCCTGTGCTAACCCTTTTAGAATGTTGCTTGGTAGGAAGGTACATGCTGACATTTACATCTAGATGTATGGAGATGCAAGGGAACAGTTTTAGTCACAATCTTGTTAATTCTGTGAGTACTGTTTGACCTCAGATCAGACTTTAAATGTCAGTGATTTTAAACAGAAGCAAAAGAAGTATAGAGATTAGAAAGTGTTGTTCATTGCATGCAGGTTCTGTATACTGTCTGTGTGAGCAGTATTAGTCAGTGAGTGAATACCATAGATTTGCTCTATAGTCTGACACAAAGGGAATATCAAGTTTTTCAGAGCTGCATAATGAAGTTGCGTGCTCAGTGACGGGTCCGTGAGCAGGTTTTGCTGGCCGTACTGGAATTTTCATCGTGCCCTTATGAAAAATAATAGTACACTAGTCTTCCATGACATAGCTTTTGCCTCAGTGAAGAGCACACCCACGCTGATGGCGGTTTAATTTTGTTTTTGTCACTAAGGTGTCAAATAAACAAGAGGAAATCAAAAAAGCTGGGGTTCACTGTACAAAAGGTCAAATCCTTTAATGTTAATAAATGGTTCACCATTTAAAATGTAGTGTTAAAACATCTTAGGTCCAGTTTTACTTACCAGAACTAATAAAGGTGTGCTACTGATAAAAGGCCACTGTGTAATAAGCCATAAAGTGTTAGGGGCTGTATTGCTAGTAAGCCATTATGTAGAGCAGAGGTGTTATGCAACCATGTGCATGACAAAAAAGGTCAAACAGTCCATTGGTGTGTCTTTCCTGATTAAAAATAAAAAAGCATTCTAAAGAAATCCTTGACACGAATCTGAAATGTAAAATTAATGTTCGTTTCCAAGGAAAAATAAATCCTGAAAGGTGCGGCACCTCTTAAAATAAATGAAATCTTTACTTCCTTCTTCCCTTATTTATTTGATTTCAATACAACTCGTATCTCCCGTTTGACTGCAATTGTTTTTTCCAAGCTACTCGCGGTGTCACAAACCCTGCTCGTACGCAGTGAACAAAATCTGATTTTTCTTTTTGGTAAGATCAGAGAAGCTTTCAGCACATTTACTAATGTCAAAGTCTGAACATGCATTAGCGTGCGCTCACATGCAAGAGAAGCAATGACCAAAGACATGAACAAAACACATTTTTATATCAAAATATTAAAAGCTGCACTTCTAACGGGCTATCTACCTCTAATGTACGAGGTGTTGTTTCTAGTTATAAATAAACAAAGAATGACAACAAATTTTCATTTTTCTACACTCTTTGTTTTGTTAGCCTGCAGTCAAACACTGATTTTATCTGTAGCAAGGTATAGGGCTTTTTTGTTTTTTTGTGGAGGTACACGTTTAATAAATAAACTGCGTGTGCTTCTCGGGGATCACTAAATGGATACAGACAACATTATCTTAGTGACTAGCTAATGAAGATGCAATTTCAGCTTGTTCTCCTGCCTTAGGAGGCAAATTAATGCGATAAATAACTAATTAATGCGTTTAGATTAATAACGTACAATCCACTGATAAAGCAGTGGGGCCTTTTTACTTTCAAATTCTCAGACTTTTAGGATTTATATAATTTTTTGTCAATTCATTAAGCGACTTCCAGACTAAACATAACCTAAGGGCCCCATTGCGAATGGAAATCTGCATCATATGTGTTGTAAATCCCTCAGCAGTGCACTGTCACCCCTTACGCTATGTTAAGTGTGGGAGAGCCAGAGGAAAGGACGACTGTTGCGTGTTGTATTGTTATTGTGGCCATGCCTACCTGTCTGCGCCATCGTGACCTATCTGCCAAAACCTCTGAAAAACAACCTTCAGTTATTCCGTTCAGCTGTGGCGCTTAACCCACAGTACCCTCAGCCCCCAACAGGCTGTGGTAAAAAGCATGCAACATGTCACCTCTTTGACAACACAGGGGCAGTCCTGTACATGCAGCAGCTCGTCCCGCTGTGTCAACTAACAACAGGGTGGGAGCACAGCAGGTTAGCTGCAAAATGCACAACCCAGACTGCTCAAAGACCCAGGGGAGTTAACGCTTAGCTGTCTCTCAAGGAAATATAGATACTGTCATTTTTTCATTTCTGTCAACAGGCGAGGACTGTACGGTGTTTCAAAAGATGCATCTTTACTTTTTACTTTTACTTAAATCTGAATAGCACATGCAAAGCAGCTGTGTACTGCACACCCCATTTTATTTATTTCTTCTTCTTTTTTTTACCTTGCGAATCTGGTCTCGAATATGCTCTGTGTGTTATTCTGAGTTAAAGTGCCTTGATGAATTTTGAATGAGGCTGCATCGCTCAGTTTGTCAAAACACAGAGAGTGAATCTCGCCAAAGAAGTGGTAAGTCTCGATTCCACATGAATCCCAGGGTAGGGATGGAGTTCGTGAGCTGTGAATTACCGTGATCTGCATGCATGCCCAAACCTGAACTGATCCCCGCTGCTGCTTGAACCCTGCTGAGTCCAGAGGAAGCAGGTTCTTATCAGGGAGGAGGACAGGAAGATACAGAGAGTGCAGGAGGAAGAGAGAGAGTGGGGGTGGGTGGGTGGGCAGTATATGGCACTCTGCAGAATTTCACTTAACATCAGCTTCCTTTGTGAAGTTTACTGTTATGAGTTGTCATAGCTTTAGCTGTAAGTGGTGCCAGACATCTCTGGTAGAAAAACATGGTTATATTTGTCTCTGTTTAGCATACTGTCTGGGTCTTCAGGATTTAACGGTCAGCAAACAGAACATGTTCATTTATGACACTTTTCCCCACCTTAGTATTTTCACTACTATCTTTAACTTGAAAGGTGTTGCTTATTTTTAATCTGGCTCTTTTGAGCAACCCAAATTAATAAAAAAAAAAGAAGGAAAGAAAGACGGAAGTTCTCCAGGAAACGAACAAAGTGTTCATCTTAAGTGGTCCTCTTTTTCCCAGTCTTGCTTGCTGTCACTTAGATAAACTTAGATATACAAAGGGAGCTAAAGTGCTTGTTTCAGGCAGTAGATGAACTGGGGGGCTACATGAGGACCCAGTATAATGTAAAATAAAAAGGATTATTTTGAATTGTGAGCCATGCAGAGTGACTCTTGTAGAGGCCATAAGTCCATATAAATGAGAAGAATAGGTAGCAAGGGCATAATAGTAGGGGTATTTTAAATTTATATTGCCCTGCATAAAAATCATCAAGCATAACAGAGATAAAATGAAAAGAAATAAAGTGTTGGAGGAAAACCAGCTTGCATTGAAAATTTTCAAGGGAATGTAGCCATCTTTTAATGTATGTAATATTTCCCGGTTTGGTATTAAAGTCAGGTTTTCTATTTCATGGGTCTCTTTGATTATTTCATAGATGTTTTCATATCTCTTCCAGAAGTGGGCTGCCGTGAAAATGATCTCCTCCAGCATCCCTCACCACTAGCTGAGCAGTATGGCTTCTGCTCCTCCTTCCAGAGAGGACACCAGCAGCTCGTTAGCACTGCGCTGGAGGCTAACACCGACATAGATTTCCAGCAAGTAGCTGCGCTCGACGTTCCCGGTTAAACATCTGAACGATTCACCTTTAGAGGGTCTCTGTAAGCAAATATGATGACTTATGCCAGAGTGGCACATGTCCAGGACCGTGACATCACCACAGTTTAACAACATCTGGACTGACACTGTGGACCATGATCTTTCTCTGATTTCGTGCTTTGGTGGCGGAGCTGGATCTTGCAGCTCTTCCACACTTAGACAAACCCGGACTCTGAGCCATGTCTCTTCTTTTAGCTCTGAGCATCATCTGTGGATTGATGCTCCATGTTTGTTTTAGTGCCGTCAATACTGACTATTGTGTGCCACGAAAGACCGTGCCCTACCAGAGTGAGTCAGAGATTCTCTCACCTTCTCCAGTAATATGTCGTAGAATTATTCTTAGCATATTCTTTCTTCTTGTGGGCTGAATCAGAAGTAGAAGCTAGAGCAGTTTTGAATATTTTTACTGTGATTTATGACCCAGTAGTGCAACTTTAACATCTCTTTTTTTGCTGGCTGGGACAAGTTTATTAGTTTTCAGTAAATTAGCATTTTGCTTTTTGCTGTGGGGGCATTTTTCCTACTGCATGGAGTCACAGTAGCTAACATGTGGGAGGTAAATAAAGCAAAAAACAGTGTATGATGCAGATTTCTCCGTGCAGATGAACTGAAGTTGTTCAGGGAAGAGGGGATCTACAATTACTCCACGATGCTGATGAGAGAAGACCTGGGTGTGATGCTGCTGGGGGCAAGAGAGGCCATCTATGCTTTGAATATGAGCGACATCTCAGTTAAAAATGCTACGGTAAGAACATGAGGAGTCTGTACACTCTGAACAGAGCTGTCAGATAATGTACATATAAAATACACACGCTGGAGCTGCCATGTTGCTTATTTTGTTTGATGAAATAGTAATTAGTTAACTTTTTTATCACTGTGGATTAAAAATGGAAGATTCATTAAACATTTATGATGTTTTACCACAGCACTGAAGCCATTTCCTCAAATAATCAGTAGCCCTGCCAAAGATGGACTTATCATGCTTAGATGTGATTTGTATTCATGGTTCTTAACTTTCTTTTAGGTTATGCTGTGATAGCACTGGCTTAACACAGTGAAATATTTCAGTACTTTACAAAGAAAAAAAAAAAGTAAACAGCATTTTGTTTCTCGCTGGTTTGCAGTATAGCAATAGCTGATAATAGCTAATAATAGAGGTTGTTAATCAATAGTTAATCAACAGCTAGGCTGGTATACAGTACTGATTTATTGCATGCACTTACTGGCAGTTCTGTTAGGTGTATCTGTTTAAGTGCAACGGCAATATCTGATCAGCCAATCACATGGCAGCAGTTCAGTGCATTCAGGCATGTAGACAAGTTCAAACCGAGCATCAGAATGGGGAAGAAAGGAGATTTAAGTGACTTGGAAGGTGGCACGGTTGTTGGTGTCAGATGGGCTGCTCTATTTTTTTTTCTGAAAGTCTCAAATATCATTCACAGCATATTAAATATCTTCCCTAAAATCCACTGTGTCAGGTTTGTCGTATAAAGAGAAGAAACATTTCATATTTGCACATCTTTCAGATGCTGTGAATTATGGGCAAATGTTAGGTCACATTACGTACAGTGTTTTCTCACACATCATTTCATTCTACATGACCACTGCACATTTGCATGAGATATTTCAATAATAATGGTTCTGTTGGACTCTGTTGTTTGTTCATAGTTGTAGATACATGTCTAACAGTCAGAGGCGAGGAGTGCTTTGCCAGCTAACCGGTTCATGCTTTTAGAGCACGCTGACAGGTCTCGAAAAACAATAAATTGTGAAAGCTGTAACTGGACTACTACTGTGTGGTTGCAACACCATTCCTGAATGCTTTGACAAGACTCTTTCGTTTTGTTGGTGCAGGTGTATTGGCGGGTGACTGAGGATAAGCAGAGGGACTGCACGTACAAGGGAAAAAATGCAGAGGTTTGTGTAAAGTCGTTCAAAACAAAAGCTTTGCACTAGACAACTTTTACTTCGGGGGCATTGCTGCAGCTGTAAAAGATGACCACTGATTGAAAGTTGTTTACTCCCCCCTCACATTTTATCTTAGCACATGTGTAAATCATTTATATGAGAATGATTTTTTTCCCCCTTTTCATGTCTTTACATGGAATTCTCTTTGAAGTACTTGGTTCATATCTTTGTGCTGAGAGTCCAAATAAAGGCACAGGAAGAAAACGCATGTGCACAGCCCTGACCTTTTGGTCACCGCGAGCTGCGGACAGCATGTGCAGTCACTATATGTATGCGGTATGTTTGTGTTTTTGCGGCTGAACTAACAAAGCTCTGACCTTGGCATTCTCTCTGCTGGATCTTGTTGCAGGTGGAATGCCGCAACTACATTCGAACCCTGCACAGAGTGAATGACTCTACAATTTATGTGTGTGGTACAAATGCGTTTAGCCCGACCTGTGATTATCTGGTAAGTGTGGCTTTAAGAGTTAAGAGTTTAGTTTATTGCCCCCTTGTAAACTGATGCTAGTAACACTTGCATGAGATCCATTAAGGAGATCCACATGAAAAGCTCCTTCCTACTGAAGATGTAGAAGTTAATTTTTTTTCTTTTTTGTAACTCAGTGACTCCACAAAACAGTTAGATGTTTTTCTTATATCCAAATACATGTGTACTCAGTACTACAGTGTAGAAGGGACTGCCTTAAAATAAAGTACAGTACTTACTATAATGAATGAAAACTGTGGCATAGATTTCCTCATTTAATGTACGTGTGTTTGGATGCACAGTTTTGTTTTTATCCTTTCCCATGTTGATTTGTTTGCAATGAAAATGATATCACTCGTCTTACTTTAAAGGGAACCTGTAATACTCATTTCCAACTTCATATTTTATTCTTGGCCTGTACTAGTGCAGCTCTGGATGACCTTATCTTACACTCTTAAACAAGCTCCTCTCCCTTTAACCAGCTTTTATTTCATTGGCTGCCCCTCACAAACAAACAATGTGAACAGCTGGTATATGGTACACAGCTAGGGTGGTGTGTCTTAGATGACCATATTCAGAAAATCTGCTCTCACTGTTTGAAATGTAGGGTTGTTGAGCAGCCAGTAGCCTACCTGTAGATATGCTGAACTTGCATCCACCGCTGAAAGATTCTAGACATAACAGAGCAGAAGGCAGTGCAGGGTCTGCTTTAATTCAAGCAGTAATAACTGGGATTGAATTTTGTTAAGCTTTATGCTGAAGTGTTGTAAATGGGCACGCTTTGAGACATTTCTCTCCTGTCATCGTCAGTTAAATTTCCTTCCCCTGTTGTTGGTGTCTTGGAAAACTGTTTATTTTGGCAAGATGCTGAAATTTCAGAGGACTGAGCAGCCTTGGCTGCATCACAATGGGGTGTTAAACTGTTGCTATGTGAACCTGCAGCACTATGATAATAACAAACGAAATAAATAAAGGCAGACAATATGCTCATTATGTATCCCCAGACTCTGGAAGAAGATTTTAAGAGAAACAATTAAAGTGATTCCGGATATGAGTTTTGAAAACCCATGTAAAACCCTTTGTTTTGTTTGGACACTTTAGCGAGTTATTATGCAAATGTATGCAAGTTTAGTTAACTGCTTAAACATGTGAACAAACGGTAAGCTTCCAGTTCCAGTCCTCAATCTCAATAAAACACAGCTTTCTCAACTTCTCTCTCTTTGCTTGATCTCTTTCTTTGTTTCTGACAGACGTTTGCTAAAGGACAGCTGACGCTGCAGGGAAAGCCGGAGGAGGGGAAGGGCAAGTGTCCTTTCGATCCCTTTCAGAGATACTCCTCCCTCATGGTTGGTGAGTGTCTGAGGCAGACACAGAATGAAGATTTGATAGTTGTGTGCAGATTTCACTTCACACACTAAATAAATAAGAAAAATACCGCTCGGAGTATATTTGCTAGAGCTACCTGCTCATTCAGCATTCTCTGTACGATTTGTCGAAATGCCAAATTTTTCTGTATATAAATGTGATGTTGTTACAATTTAAAGTGAATAATGGATTTCCAGGAATTTTCACTCACCTCTTTTTCCTGTCTCACAGGAAACGATTTGTATTCTGCCACATCCATCAACTTCTTGGGCTCTGAGCCTGTTGTTCTGCGCAGCTCAAACTTGGCTCTTCGTACCGAGTTTAAAAGCTCCTGGCTCAATGGTGACTTCCTCTCCCTTCTTTTTAAAATTTTATAGCACCCCATGAACATTTTAGCGTTTGTGGTGCTGTTGACTTCTATTTTCGTTTGCCTGTGTTCAATTCAATTTGTTCAATTCAATTCAATTTGTGTTTTCAGAGCCAAACTTTGTCTACATGGATTTTGTGGATGAGAGCTTTGATAGTCCCGATGGTGACGACGACAAGGTGTACTTGTTCTTCAGTGAAAATGCCATAGAGTACGACTTCTACAGAAAGGTTTCAGTGTCACGAGTGGCCCGTGTCTGCAAGGTAATGAACACAGTCTGTTCAAAAGCCTTGGCCTGTCTGACACAGGTCTGGTTGTTGTTAAAGGCAATACGCACACACATCACAGAGTGCTCCATATCTGTGTTAAAGGGGGATATGGGCGGCCAGCGGACACTGCAGAGGAAATGGACGTCGTTCCTGAAAGCTCGCCTGGATTGTTCCCTGTCTGAACCCAGCCTGCCCTCCATTGTCCAGGATGTCTTCCTTCTCAGACACAAGGACTGGAGGAAGAGTGTCTTCTATGCTGTCTTCACTCCACAGTCGTAAGTGTTTGCTGACAAATCCAGTGGCTCTTATTGCTCATGGTGGGTGTTGGCTTTGAGGAATGTTAGGAGTATCCTGAGCTTTTAGTTAACACACAAAAAAAAAACTACCAAGTCTGTTGCAACTAGTATTTTGTTGAGACTCAGCTGATACGAACTTGTCTCAGTGTGTTGTTTGAATTTCACCTAAACTTGTTATTTTGCGTTTCCAGGAGCTTATCCCAGAAGTCGGCTGTTTGTGCATACAGCGTATCTGCTATTAGAGATATTTTCAATGAGGGAAAATTTAAAACCCCTGTTGCTGTGGAGACGTCTCATATTAAATGGGTGATGTACACCGGTGAGGTGCCGGTCCCCAGACCAGGAGCGGTGCGTTTACAGACTTTTGTTGCATGCAGAAATTCAATTGAAAAACCAGATAAACGCAAATAGATGTGGAAGAAAAAAAATCTAAATTGCAGTTTTTGTGTTTCAGTGCATCAATAACATGGTGCGTAAAATGGGGATGAATCGCTCTCTGGACCTTCCAGACAAAACGCTCCAGTTCATCAGGGATCGTCCTCTAATGGATGAAGCAATTCGGCCACTGACAGGAGGCCCGCTGCTGATCACGAAGGGAGCTCTGCTGACTCGGATTGTAGTGGACAGCGTGCAGGGCCTGGACGGAGAGAAATATAACGTCATGTTTATTGGCACAGGTAAAAAAAGAGCTGTGTTTTTCAGAAAGGCCCCTTTGGAGTACTGCCGGTGTTACTTGAGTTTTATTTTTAATGTTAAACAGTCACTCACATAAAATTCTTAAAATAGTTAAAGTTTAATATTCAATACTGCAGTTTTAAATGAATTCATAACCTTTTAAATGGCTTTAAAACTTGACAGAAGGAGAAAAGTAACAAAATCAGATATCAGAACAGCAAATTTAGAAACTGGCTTTTGTTTCTGGGTGAAGCTTAGCAGCTGAAAAAACATAGTGATCCACATAAATTTTGTTTGAGGACTTAATTTTCCTAATTATGCTGATTAAAAAGAGATTCGTTTATTGTACTTGGGAAAGAGTTTGAGCACTGCAAGTGGCTCCCTGACACAGAATTACAAATGTCCTCAGTGATTATGTTTCTCACTAAATCTGATCAGAACTTATCAGAAAGACTGAATTATGCAACTTTAACGCAACTATATTGTCGTTATAATGTAACTAAAGGAGGTGAACATATTAGTTTCCATTAATTTAGCAATAGATTTTAACAATATGACATTTGTCATATTGTCATATAAGTGTTTTCTAGTTATAAGCTTACCATTAAAAAACTGATGGCACAGTTTTTCCCCTTTATAAAGGCATCACCTGCACAACACCTGGTTGGGCAGGTGACCCATTTGCTGAAGGTGGCTGCAGGTGCCTGAGTTTGAGTCCACCTCACACCATTTCCTGTGTGTCTTTTCTATAGTCCCTATTTTTTTGTAATATCTTGGCTAAAAAAATGCCCAAAGCAAATCTAAAACTGTTGCAAATGCAGAGACCAAAGTAAAGGCTTTTAAAGCAATAAATATAACTTGGTTAATCATTAGCTTTTTATGATTTGTTCTAAGCAGCAGAGTCATCAAATGATATGGGTAAATACACTTGTGTAAGTTACGGGCTCTGCTTTTTGTCTTTGTAATAGGAAACGGTTATGTTCAGAAGGCTGTGAACTATGACGGAGAGATGTTCATCATCGAGGAGGTTCAGCTGTATGAAAACCATGAGCCCATCTCTATCTTGCGCCTCTCATCCACTGAGGTAATATATAATAACAAGTCCATTATACATGTTTTGTCATCATCACAGTTTACGGTTGTTTGCTGGGGTTTTGGTTGGGAGATACTGTTTAATATCTTAGTTTGAATATGTCATCACCTATTTGGCACTTACAGGCAATAAAGAGGCTTCAGTTGTGCTAAAGGTGAAACACTTTTAGTCTTTTGATATTTATGAGTCTTTATGGTTGTGCACTTATAGGGTCAAGTGTATGCTGGTTCAACTTCTGGTGCAGTCCAGATGCCGGTCAGTAACTGCAGCCGCTATGAGACTTGTGTGGACTGCATCCTTGCAAGAGATCCGTACTGCGCCTGGGATTTATCCACCAAGCAGTGCTCCTCCGTCAACACTTTGTCCCCCTCCCCACATACAATACAGAGTCTCAAGAAGGGAGATGTGTCACAGTGTCCTCCACTAGGTACTTTAAATTCAGTTGTTTTTATTTAGTGTTAAATCAGAACCCAAGAAAGCACAAGGGTTGTTCGATTGTAGAAATAACAATATTATAGAGAGAAACCCACTGACACCCTTTGATCAAGCGTGTGCTGACATGGCAGCAGTTTTATGAGCATGAATTAACCTTGCGTTTGTGTGTTTTTAGATCCAGTGACAGCTGTCGAATTAGTCCTCATTCCAGAGAACAATATCCAGCTGTCGTGCCAACTTCACTCTAACTTGGCTGTGGCCGACTGGCGATTCGGTAACCACACACTTCACTCCAACAACAAATACTACATCTACAGTGGCGGTCTCCTCATCCTGAGTGCTTCTGAAACAGACGCTGGCCAGTATATCTGCGACTCAGTAGAGGAGATAAACGGACAAAAATACAACCAGACTGTGGCGGTTTATCATTTACAGCTCTACTCTGACCCGACAACGGGGATCATCCCCACCTTTGGCACAGAGGTGCCAAGTACCACAGAAGCTATTCACAAAACAATACATTTGACACCAGATCCAGTGCCAAGCCATAACATTGACAAACCGTCGTCTCCTGAGAGTCAAAACGACAGTGGCAGGATAACTCATCTACAGGTGGCTGTGGCCATGCTGTCCCTGATTTGCCTCTCTCTGATGGGAGTCATATTTATGATCTGGAGCCGTGGGCACTGGGAGTGCTTAAAGTTTGTACAGCGGCCCAGTGAAAGCGAGACGAGAAGGCAGTCAACCGAGTACAGGCAGATCCTGAACAGAACTTCAGAGGTAAAGCTCCTGGGGCCTGAATCCGGGAGACCTTGCAGTGCCAATAATAATCACCCTGCTGTTGACTTCAAAGGGAATGGGGAGCATCACTTCCCACCTATGGCCAACATTTCAAGTCTGGACGGTCTGGGATACATAAATGATGAGTCAGAGATTTGACTCTGCTGAGGTGTAGAATTCAGTCTGAGGCAGGACTCGTGCACTAATTATCTTCCTATAGGTGTACTCCCACTAAGATTCGGTTCCTATAAAGGTTTTCGCATTATAAATTCTTTTGATTGGTGTCCTGTTTCCTACACTGACTATCATTTCCATATTCTTACCAGGCAGCTCATGTCCTCTAAAAAGATATTTAACTGGTGGTTAATGTTTTTATATGTATTTTTTTTTTGTATAATGATAAATTGTGAATAAGCTTTGTGCAATAGATTGTGTACAGCCAACACCTTTTCTTTTTGGACTATTTATTTGTAAATATAGTATAAAAAACACTGGACATGTAGCATTTTGATCATATTTTCAATGATTTTTAATGATTGATCAGTTGTCTGTATCACTATTTTATTTCCTGGTGGCCGTAAAAAACATCTTCTACATACATACCTCTATTTTTAAGCATAACCCCCACTAATATAACAGTTGGACCTCTGTCTTCAATAAGAAAAAAAAAAGAATTTTTATATTTAGGGTGAACTGGGGTAATTCTTTTCTTTTTTTGGGTGTGTAGCTACATTTCTGATTCCAAGCATACTGTACACTTAATAAGAAACAGACAAAAATGTCATTGTAATGTCAAGGGTGGGGGTGTACATTTCTGTCAGTGAAACAACTCAGAGGTGCAGCGTATCCAAGAGTTTCGGTGTCAAACTTTGAAACATGCTGCCTTGCTCATGAAAGGAACTTTGAGAGTCTTGTCATGCACTTATGAATCAGTAAGTCAGTAATGTCTCACACAGTCGGGAAATGTATTTGAAGGCAACGCACAAAGCCACTGCTTCCAATATTAATGTTTCCAAAGGTTTCATATGGTTTGTAGGGGAGGAAAACATCATCATTAACACCACATGCTCAGTTCGTAATTATTACAGTTTGTTTTGGACAAAAAGTCAATTGCAGTGAAGCCCCCCGAATCTTCTCTGTGGTTTTCAGTTTTGGTCATTAGCGCCATTGCGCAGAGACTTTTATGTTTCATCAAGTTCTGTACAACTGTCTGTATGAGAGTTGAAATGGGTCTCTGCTGAATTATTAAACAGCAGAATTGTATATGGATGTACAATATCAGTAGTACAAAGTAATCATTCAAACGTTACCTGTGCATTTGAATATTTTTTTTATTTTTAAAAAAGGGTACAATTTGTGTGTGTGTGGTTTTTTTTTAAAAAAGCACTAAAAAAATCATCCCAGCTATAACACTGCCAACTACTGTTATACATTTTATAACAATAAAGCTACAAGACTTAAACGGAATTGTTTACATCATTCAGAAATGGCTTTTAGCTGACCTCTCTCAGGCCCAATTTTCCTCCCAACATTTAAATGAGGCTTCTTCTCTTACATCTGGCTTTGAGTTATTGTGTGATCCTTATGGCAAATATTTATTTGCCTTTGTGAAATGCATTGTAATACTGTTCTTTGGTCACAGTGGTGCAGTGGTTAGCGCCATTACTTCACAGCAAGAATTTCCTAAAGGTGCTTGTGTGGGTTCCCTCCCACAGTCCACTAGGTTAATTATCAATTCTAAGTTGGTCATAGGTGCAAATAATTGTCTCTCTTTGTTAGTCAAGCAACAGACTACTGACTTTCTAGGAGGTGTTTAAGTTATTAAAATTAGATCCCGACCTATTTATTGGAAAATTGACATTATTTGCTGATAGATATTTGCTAATCGGTTAGTATCTATTAATGATGGCCCAAAACATGAAAGTTAAAAAAAGAAGACACGGGAGTTGTTATGAGTGTTGACATTGCCCCCTGGTGGGCAAACTATGTAAAGTGCAACTTCCTGTTGGCAACCAATGTCTTCAGAATTTACAAATACAACAATTTGAACTAAGTAGTGGGAGTGTAAACTAGTAAATTCATGTAACAAATGATGGCAAAATCTCTTTTTTTATGCATCTGAAAGAAAAAGGAAATCAGCTAATGTATCCAAATATTGGTATTAGTTTTAAACATCCTGTATTGGGCTCTATTTGAAAAGCTAAAGCCAGGGTCCCCAACCCCAGTCCACGAGGGCCGGTGTCCTTGCTGGTTTTAGATCTCACCCTGGGTCAACACACCTGAATCACATGATTAGTTCATTACCAGGCCTCTGGAGAACTGCAAGACATGTTGAGGAGGTCGTTTAGCCATTTAAATCAGCTGTGATGGATCAAGGACACATCTAAAACCTGCAGGACACCGTCCCTCGTGGACTGGGATTGGGGACCCCTGAGCTAAAGGATAATAGTGTTGCTGAAATGAATTCATCAGCAGTAAAACTGTAGGGTGAAATATTATCAATTTTCAGGGTCTTCTTGTGAAGCAATAGCTGCTACTTCTGTATGACGAAATTCAGATTAGTTGAATTTAAGAATAGTAGGATTGCAACATGATGAGCTTTACTGGAGCAGATTTCATCCAGAATTTTAGGATGTCAAGAGATACTTTTATTCATACCCCGAAGCATTTCACTAGTGTCTCACAGCAAGAGAGTGAAGTCAGGCAAGAAATGTACAAGCTCCACAAACTGACAGGACTGCTTGCAAAAGAAATAAAAATAAATCAGACTGGCATCTGGTTCAAATCACAGCTGAAAAGCTCATTCTCTATGATTTTTGGTGTTCAGACTATCAAAACTGAACTGATATACATGAGTTTGCTTGCAGTTTAAAGACAGCATAAAAAGTATATATAAAACTCAAGTAAAAAGATTTAAATTAAGTAAAGATATGAAGCAATGTCCAAGCATGGCGCAGTTTAAAAAGCGGTTTAAGGATATGGTTTTTACAGGGTACAGGGAAAAGGTAGAGATTTGATAGGGTGTTCTTGTCTAATATTTTCATGTGTGTGCGCATGCACGGGTTTGTTGGTATGGGTATATATGTATGTGTGTATGTATATATATATATATATATATATATATATATATATATACATATATGTGTATGTATGTGTGTATATGTATATGTATATATATATGTATATATATATATATATGTGTATGTATGTGTGTATATGTATATATATATATATATGTATATATATATATATATATATATGTATATATATATATATATATATACATATATATATACATATACATATACACACATACATACACATATATATATATATATATATATATATATATATATATGTGTATGTATGTGTGTATATGTATATGTATATATATATATGTATATATATATATATATACATATATATATACATATACACACATACATACACATATATATATATATATATATATATATGTGTATGTATGTGTGTATATGTATATGTATATATATATGTATATATATGTGTATGTATGTGTGTATATGTATATATATATATATATATATATATATATATATATATATATTAAATATATATAAAATTGTAGGTTGTGTATCCTTCAGGTGTTAATGGGGTTATTGAAAATGTGTATATGTGCGTATGTGTGTATATACGTAGGTATGGATAGATAGAAACATATATGTGTATATATTAAAAAAAAAAAAAAAATTACACATAACATATAATGTAATTACAAGGAGGTATTTCTGTAGTCTATTGATACTAGATAGTGGAAAAGGGGTGGGATTAAATAAGCTTATGCTTCTTCCTGCTCCTTTTTGAACATGGACGTTATTTGGAGTTGTGGTTGCTCGTTTTCCTTTTGTTTGCTTTGTTCATTTGTCTCTTTTAATTCTATTTTTTTTTTTTATACTTTTTCAACATGTTCAAAATAAAGATTCAATCAATCAATCAATCAATCAAATTCACTCTATATTAAAGTAGCTGTGGCAGAACTGACTCATTTTTAAGTCTTTCAACATAAATCCAACAATTACATGTATTTTTATGATAAGCAGGGACAGGCAAACACAATGTGAAAAAGAAGATTTATTGAAATGCTGCAACAGTGTTAGTTTAACATATCCATTTTATCAGTCACTTATCAAATATCAGAAAAATCAAAGTATTAAATTTGGCAGTTGGCCATAAAGGGCACTTCAGTATGTTGAAAAGAAAAAAAAAAATAGTTGTGTATCTATGAGGGAGCAACCTTTCTTTATGACAGCGCTTTTACTTCAAACAAGCTTTATCTGGATCAACGGTGTTGCATTACCAGCATATATGCATATTTCTTTAAAAAAAAAAAAAAAAATCCAATAATTCCTCAGTCATGTCTGATATTAGACTATGTTTAAACAATTTGTTACCACATCTGCATGCATTAGTTCACTCAGCCAGCGGTTTGTACCCGTCTTTACTGTTTACATCACATCCGTTCATTTGTAATAAGAGAATCGCCTTCATTCAGAATCCCACAGCAGGCTGCATGCAACACAGTGTAGACCCCAGATGCAATAACTCAGTCTATCTGGGAGAAAATTGAAAGTTGCTGGAGGTTTGCAACAGCTGATAAGGTGCTGTCACTGCAGGGCACTGACCACTAGAAGCAAACAGTGTAGCTTTAAAACAACAGGAATTGTGAAATACTGAGGTGGAGACACCCAGCCCCCTCCGTCGTAAGAGTAGAAAGTGTTTTGGCTCAATGATAAGTTGCACAGAAGAGTTGCTTCACTGAAGCATCCAGTTTTACAAAAAAAAAAAAAAACAACAAAAAAGAACAATTAGAGTGTTTTTTTTTAAGGCAAAAATCAGGTGTTCAGGCTTTTTTTTTTTTTTAAACATGCAAAAATCTGAACACAACAGTAAGGCGCATTTCAATACATCACAGGCAAGCGTGGACATATCAAGCAGACCATCAAAAATAAGCTCAATTTATGCTCAAAAACCTAAAATAAAAAAAAAAAATAAAAAAAATAAATCACCAGTTTGTACACCGTCTTCTTGCAAAAAAGAAAAAAAAAACCCCTGCTCTTCAGCATACCATTATTTCGAGCATGCAATTCTGGCAATATACAAAAACAATCCTATTATAGAGGTCTATAAGGCACACATCTCTCACACACTCTTGAAAGTGTTCACTCTTTTTCCAATTGAGTCATTCATTTTAAGGACTAGATGTAAACAAAGCTGAAATGGAATGGTATAATCTAAGGATAGTCCTCTACCACATGTGTAGAGGCTTTCTGATAAAACTCTGTCCTCTCATAAAACACACCTGTATACTTTGAAAAGTAAGGGTTAAATAAATGGCGTTTTTGAAGTGCTTTCTTGAACATTGGTTAAACTGCCAGTTATCTGTCTCCCCCTAGAGGCGATTCTTAGCCATCACCAGTGACTGTTGTCGGGATAGCTGGGCACCGCCGTAGGGTACTGTGGCAAACTTGGGCCTTGGGCAGTCTGAGCGACGGCGTTAAGCCCCGCTTCCCTCACCGTGGCACTCTTCCACATCCCGGTGCTCCACTCTTCCTGAGCTCGCTGCATACTACCGCCACCACCACGGTACATTCTGTGCACCTGGAGAAAGTGGGTGTGTTAGGTAGTTGTTGGTGTGCTTTGGTGTCTGCAAGGAACTGTGTGCACGTTGACCCACACAAAGGTAAAGGTAAGTGCGTGTGCATTTTCAGCATAGGCGTTCACTCACCTTAATGAGAACCAGTGCCATTAAAGCAGTCACCAGAGTGAAGAGCAGAGTTGTGATAAGCATCACTACAGCAGAGCCCACATTTTGGCTGAAAAACGTCACTGTTGCAATCCAGCCGCTTTGTTGTGTTGGTGAGGGTGAGATGGAGTTTTATGGGTTAGTGTATCAGACAGTATGCACTTAGCAAAGTGGATTTAATACAAATGCAATTTAAAGTTTTATTAAAAAAAAAAAAAAAAAAGAGCCACGAAGCAGTGAGAACTGAGGCATAGCAACAAACAGCGCAGCAATGATCAGCTAACACATCGACCAAAAGTCTTATTATCATTACTTTTTATTATTACTTCCTACATTTTTAAAGATTTTCTGGCCTGGTTCTTATATGGAGTGTTTCTTTTTACTGACGCATTCAAGGCGCTTTACACAGCTTGCCTCATTCACCCATTCATACAGACATTTTTCTACACGCTCTGATGCGTTCTTCAGAGTGTGAATGTTAGATAGAAAACACTTTTTCTATCTAACATTCACACTCTGAAGAACGCATCAGAGAGCAACATGGGGGTCAGTATTTTGCCCAAGGATACTTTGGCATACAGATTGGAGCAACCAGCGATCAAACACCAATCCTCCAAATAGGAGAAGACTTGCTGAGGTTTAGCCACCCCTGTTTTCATGTTTTATGTTAACAAAAAAAGAAAAAAAAGAAAGAAAACAAGATACTACTTGACCTACACTTACTGGCCACCTTCATGGTCATTAGGTACACCTTATCAGTACCAGGTTAGATCCTGTTTTGCTGTCATAACTGCCTTAATTCTAGGTGACAGATACAACAACGTCCTGGAAACTTTTCAGTTCATAATCGCATGATATCATCACACAGTTGCTGTAGATTTCTCTGCTGACCAACCATGATGAGACTCATTCCACGACATCTCAAAGTTGCTCTATTGGATTGAAATCTGGTGACTGTGGAGGCCATTTGAGCTCAGTGAATTCACTGTCATTTTCTTACATGCTGTCATGCCAAATTCTGACTCCACGATCCAAATGTTGCAGTAAAAATTAAGACTCATCAGACAAGGCAACATTTTTTCAATCTTCAGTTGTCCAATTTTGAGAAGCTTGTGTGAATTATGGCCTCAGGTTTCCTGTTCTTAGCTGGCAGGAGTTTTCCCTACAGTGGTCTTGCTACATCCCTTCATTTTTAACGAGTGGTTACTTTTCCTTTCTATCAGCTCAAATCAGTGTGGTCATTCTCCTCTGTCAGCAACAAGGTATTTTGATTCAAAGAACTGCTGCTCACTGGATATCTTTTTGGGACCAGTCTCTGTGATTCTAGAGTTTGTTGTGTGGGAAAATCCAACGGTTTCTAAAATACTCCGACCGGTTTGTATGGCACCAACAACCATGCAACATTTAAATTTGGGGGCAATATAGCCTCAAAATTAAATCACTATATTTTTTAAGAAAATGTGCCACAATACTTCTGAAGCAGAAAAAAAAAGACACTGAACACTAAAAATGGTAAAAGATTTTCTATCTGGGATGTTGTAATGTGGCTTGGTCTCTTTAACCATTTGCATAACAGCTTCCTTTCCCACCGTTTAAACTGGTCTCATGTACTTTGCCAAACAATATATAACCACGTCAATGATTTGCATCCATTTTCTGCTCTTCCAGTCTATACGCAGTTTAACTAGCTATGCACCAGTGACGTTTGGTTGAACCATTTGTTTACTTTTGGACTGTACACAGCTGCCAGCATCTCTCCTACTTGCCTGTCACCCTAGCCCAGTTGTACTCCACAGTGTTTTTGCCTCGAGTGTTGAAAAGAAGTTTGTTCCATTCAGCTGGAACAGGTTTCTAGCATATTTTCCAAAAGTATTGCGCTATGTTGGGGGTGTTAGAGCAGCTCCCTTTTTACCAAATCTTCAGCAGCAGAAATACACTTCTCACTGTCAGATATGTCACTTTGTTGTGCATGAGGGACATAAAGGCACAGTGTTGCTATAACGATATCACGAATGACCCCCCCACCCGCCAAAATCAGCAGGTCATCTTGACCATGTTTAAATTAATTGAATGGCTGGCATGTGATTGGCTGATTAGATAAGTGCTTAAAAAACAGTTGGACAGGTGTACCTAACAATGTGGCCAATGAGAGTACAATGTCTCTAAAAACAGATCGATGTCAGTACTACATGAAACCGGTTTAGAAACACCACTTCATAAAAACTTTGCGAAATTTAAAAAATAATAAAATAGTAATCCACAAAATTTAAACCACATTGTTATTCTGCAGCTCAAACATATACAAAAAAAAAAATAAAATGCACTTTCATTCTGTATTTACATACAACTGGGTAGATAACAGGCTAAAAATGGCAATTATTTTCAATTTTAAAACAGTTTGAAATGTTTCACCTCCTTATATGTTAACTTCATGATTTTTTTTATTGAACAGATGAGAAACAGCCATGTGTGGTGAAAAGCACATTTTCCAGCTGCCTTGATCATCAGAGAGAAACCTTCATGACCCAATCCGATAAAAAAAAAAACCCAAAAAACATAAAATAACTAAATAAATAAATAAACTAGCAGCCAATATGTGTGGTGTTCAAAGCAGGTTTGGTTCAACTTACCATGTTCCCCAACCAGGGATGCCGATAGCCTGGATGAGGGCCAAGACACACTGAAAGAAGAAGATGAAGAAGAAGGCCATGAAGTTGAACGAGCTGTCAGCCCTATGAAGAAAATAAGAAAAGAAAATACAAAGATGATACAGTAGAAAAAAAAGCCCGAAGGTTTTCCATTTCTGTGGCAAAGTTGCTTCTTCCTTCTTGTTGGCAAGATTTGAGTCAAACTACCACACATACTTGCAGAGAAACATGAACAAGTCACAGAAAAGCTGGAAATGTTCTCAGTAAACTCAAAAGATGGGTGCAAATTCAAATCAGAAAACAAGCAGCACAGTCAGAGCTGATCAAACTTTTTGGGGGCTTGTATTCAATTCAATGAATTTTATTTATATAGCACCAAATCACAACAACAGTCGCCTCAAGGCGCTTTATACTGTAAGGTAGACCCTACAATAATACATACAGAGAAAACCCCAACAATCATACAGGAAGAAACCTCCAGCAGAACCAGGCTCAGGGAGGGGCGGGGCCATCTGCCGCGACCGGTTGGGTTGATTTCTGTCCGTTCTAAAGAGTTCATTCTATGAGTATTAGGGCTGCATAAGAAAAGAAATATTGTCGATACTTTTGAGAAGAAAGTTGAAATTTCAAGATTAAACCGAAAAACTATTTTGAGAAAAAAATTCAAAATCTACTTCAAAGTTTTTCAATCTGACCATCTTTTTAATGTCCTTATTGCCACAATATGATTATGTGTTAAAAGAGAAATCATATTCTTCCTAGTTACCAAGAACGATTTTACTAACTCAGAGGGTATTGCAACCGTGGCAGTTTTGTCTTGTAACGACAACTGTAATCTCCACGTTTCGACTTTTTCCTCAAAATAGAATTGTGACCTTAATCTCAAGGTTTTGACTTTATTCTCAAAATTATGAATAATCTTTTTCTTTCAGTTAGATTTGTTTTATTTCACTTTTAAATACCAAAAAAGCTCACCTTTTCCGCTTTTATTAACTATTAACTAGCTTGTAAGTTAAAAGGCTTTTGGTCAATTTTCAACCAATAAATCCTTAAGATGATCTTGAAGACATCGGTGGATGGAAGTAAAATTTTAATGGATTATTAACATGACGCCACTCCACACGCTTAGAAAGTTTTACCATAATTTATGATAAACTTTTGAACCCATCATGTTTACAGAGAGTGAGACATACATGCATGCAATCAAATGCTAACAAAAACATACATGTCCCTGGTGGAGGCGATCATAATCTTCCTCATCTTTCCTGAACATACTGACACAAAATTACACATGCAGATAGTAGTACGTAAACCCTTGAAACTGACACACTTTGAATCAGATATATAATCTTCAGGAAATACTTTTAGACCACTTTTCTTGACACATGGTGCAAGCAGCTCTCTTAAGCTCACTCAACATCTAACTGATTCAAAGCTATGACTTTTTTAAGAGACATAAAAAGTCTTCTAATTTAAAGCTTCTAAATTAAGATAAAACCGAGTTTATTTTACTTTAAAAAGCTTAGAAACACTGTGTTTAACCAGATACTTACTCTGAATGGCATTACCTTGGCAAAGGAATCCTGGAGTCATTTTTGACCAGGATATGTGCTTCAATGCGCATATTTACCAAATATGGCGCACTGCTTTCTTGCATTTGCGCAATATGTCTAAAATTAGAATAGTCATGTCTAAGAGTCATGGTGAAATAGTAGTTCATGCATCTTTACTTGTAGGCTCGAGTATTGTAATTCATTATTATCGGGTTGTTCTAAAAGCACCCTGAAAAACCTTCAGTTGATCTGCACCTTTTGGCATAGCTCTGGAATAATGCAGCTAGATACAGATGAATTTTCATTTTCCCTTGATCTATATTATGTTTATTGCTGCCTTTTAAGCATTCCAGACTGGAAAACAAAACAAAACAGCTTTTACCGTAGAGCCTTTGCTTGTTATAGTCTTCTTCTTTGGAACATGCTTGAAAGCCATTAGTTTTTCTCTCTGCCAGTTTTACTCCCTGGGTAAACATTTGACTTTGATAATGTGTCATCTGAGTTTGTTTTGCATTTATAAGAACTTTTTAATGTACGCCTGATGTTATGCTAAAGTTGTAATGTATGCATGCGTGTAATCAGAAGCTGCTCATAAATTTGTGGGAATTACTAAATGATAACTGACCTGAAAGCTTTGTAGAGTGGTCTAAACCAGCAGGTGTAACTACAGGGGCAGAAGAGGATGAGCCAGAGCAGGGAAAAGCCAAAGTTTGTGGCACCTCCACCCCCGGCCCACCAAGCAATACATCCGATTAAATTTACACACAGTGTTCCCGAATACACTGCAAAGAGGAGAAATAAGCGTGCGTTAAAAAAAACAAAGGGAAATAAGTACTTTCTCAGCAAAAATGGTAGGAATCCATATGCTTCCTGTTCTGAAGAAACTGAAGACACTTACTCATCCAGAGAATGTAGACTCTGCGTACCAGCAGCTGGTGGGGTGCAGGTATTTCCTCTTCAATGTTCTGGTAAAAACATGGCTTTATTTTTACAAACTCGGGCAGGGGTGGAAAGTTATTGGCCCGCTCTGAAACAAGAAGCAAGATTACATCATAAAAGTACTGCCATAGTAATAGTTTTTATTTGAATATATCTGAATACAGTGCAGGGAGGGAGAGAGAGAAAACGAGGTATAGTGGAGTTGTACTTTAAATAAGATTTCAAACATGAGGCTTGGAGGCCAAAACTGGCCTGCTAAAGGGGCCCAATTTTTGCAGGGAGTAAAAATTGCATTCCAAGTACTTTGCAGCCCACCCCTTCTTTAATAGAGAGATAGCAACTAACCTGCCATTTTGAAATTCCACGTCTTCCCTGAAAAAGAAGAATATACAAAAAAAGAGACGTAAATCTCCACACATTTTTAAATTATATATATATATATAACTGCCATTAATTTTCTGCCAGTGCTAACCTTGATTTATACAAATTCAAGCTAACCTTCGACCACTTGCAGGAACAGTAAACCCTCTAATTAGTTCTAACTGCAGATTTCAACTTTGCTCAAATTGTATACCGATTTCAATACGCCAACAGGAACACTTTCATGTTTTACCAATGCCAACGTGAAGTTATTAACTCTTTGCTTTACGTGAGACATTTTAGAGTTGATAGCAGCTAAGGCGTGTTCCTAAGCAGTTAGTTGTCGTACAGTAGCAGATATGAGCTCAGTGACTTTATCTCACGCTGCTGCTTCATTTGAATAGCAATGGTCTGTACAGCAAAAGGACAGCAAAGACATGTCGGCTTTACCGGGGTAACAGAATATCCTCGCGGTTCAGTCGACGACAACGGTGGGGTCCTGGAATCGTTTAGGAATCGCATGCGCTTTTTCGACCCATCATCTGCGACTGCGCTACCCCGTTCACCACATGTAGTTCAAAACTGTTTATATTCGGCAAGTACAGGGGACCAGTAGAACTACACGTCCCAGCAGCCATTCGAGCGGTAAACGGAAAACGCGTGACTTCAACATGACATCGTTTCCACCCAGTCCCCTCTCTGTAAACAGAGAGGTGGAAGTGGTGGTGGATGTTTCAGAGGCTGACGTGGTGGTGGATGTTTCAGAGGCTGACGTGGTGGTGGATGTTTCAGAGGTAGATGTGGTGGTGGATGTTTCAGAGGTGGACGTGGTGGTGGATGTTTCAGAGGTGGACGTGGTGGTGGATGGTTCAGAACTGGACGTGGTGGTGGATGTTTCAGAGGTGGACGTGGTGGTGGATGTTTCAGAGGTGGATGTGGTGGTGGATGGTTCAGAGGTGGAAGTGGTGTTGGATGGTTCAGAGGCTGAGAGAGGCCTTTTTAATCATAAAGTAGAGAAATGAAAACCTCATTAACACATTCATAAACATTTAGCCGCTTTACTGACACAAAAAAAACTGTTGGTCCGGGGCACTGGAATAGTCGGGAGTTTATACCGGCCGGCCCATTCCTTTATTTCACACAACATGGCAACCATGACTTCAGAAAGTCAAACTCTTCTGCCAATCACAGAGCCCGAATCATCAGCTACACTGGGCGTTCTTTGGTTCACAGCCTCGGGTGTCCCCTATGGAGTGGCTAGTGTCGACATAATAAAGTTAAATTGGTTTTAGACCACTGAATGACATGAGAGAATAAGCTTTTATTGTTACATTTCACATCTTAAATACTATCAGACAGTGCCTAGAACTCTCTTTCTACCAAGAATAAGTCACGTAGCTTTATAAAACGTGAACAGTAGCATAAACGTGCAGCGCAGCAGTACTAATCAAACAGCCCCTTGGCAGCCGGTAACTTCTTTTGGGCCAATCAGTGAGGAGCATTGATGGAAGTGACAGGCTCCCGCCAATTCCGACTCGGGAGCGCGAGGCAGGCAGCAGGGTAAACCAGGGGAGCATGTAGGTGCTGTAGGAAGGAGTATGTGTTATGTTTTATGTGAAATAAATTAGCTATACATGTCGTTCGAATAGCAGCACAATATTGGTTTGCTACCACGGTGTATTTTCGGGTGTTAACGTGAACCTTGAGGGTATTTTGAAGTCACTTTGTCGGAGAACACAGCTAACGACAGAAGCACCGGGTTAGTGGTTGGGGATGTTGGCGGCTGAAAACCCATCGGTGGAAGGACATTTGGCAGCATCGACTCCTCGTAGAAGAGGTAATGCTACGGCCCTGAATGCCATTAAAGCACACATATGTTTACATGTATATCATAGACAAAGTACAGTTTTGTCTTAACTACGTACAGAGTTGACAAAACTGTCATTTGCGTACTATAAAGTTATCCAACGCTAAAAACTGTTTTATATCGCGAGGCTATTTAATGCCAATGGGACGAGACACACACGGATTGTTTTTAAAAAAAAAATGCGCCATTGTCTTGAGTCATTAAAGTCTGCAGTGTGCAGCTAACCTACTACTTTGCTGTTATAATGTCACTTAACGCCAATCCGGAAATTCTTAGCGTCGGATAACGTTTAAATTAGTTAAGTTAGGCTTCCGTTGGTCGGTATTTATATCTATCCAAATCTAACTGTAAATTAAAGGCCTTTAACCGAATGACAGTTGTATTTTTTTGCTCTACTTTGCAACTCAAAGCTCTGCCTCAGGTGCTTGGCTAAAGCTGCTAGGCTAGATGCTTAGCAGCAAACATGAAAGCCGGGTCACAGTTAACGCGTCAAAGCTGCTCCCTTCCCTTTAGCTTTACACACATTGACGTTTTGAAGCTGTTGTAACTGTGTCGTGTTGTTACGACCATCCTCAGTTGTTGTTTCGAGGGAGGTTTCAGCTCAGCACTTGGCAGGCAAAACGTATCCTGACAGACCCAAACTGAGGCGCTTGCCCGGTGGACTCTACCGGGCCTTGTTGCACCGATGCATACGCCGGTTGGCGGGAGAGCCAGCCAAACATAGCTACTATACTCGGTGTAATGTTGTTGTTGCAGCGTATTGTGCCGTTAATACAGCACATTCAAGAGCTACCTTTACTGTCAGATAAATGCATTTAATGCCAATCGATTAGTATTGGTTCTCGGACTGTTGTTATGACACTAGTCAGTAAATGCTATTTTACTACAAGCAGTCTTAACACTAAAAAGTGGTGTTGCCAGTGTTTTGTTTTGCTTTTTAAATGGATAAATATAATTTTTTGTGGGGGTATGGCTATTGATAAATATTTTATTGATGAATGCCAATATCTGTTCTGATAACGGTTCCACTTCTCCTAAAGTCTGATCACTCTGCTGGGAGTGGGGAGGGGGAAGTAGGCCTTAACAGGTTACCAGCATGAGTGTAACTGTTTTATTGTGTGTACATACGAAAAAACGTTAAACGCTATGTTTTAAGTATTACTTGCAATAGCAGTCATTTTACAAAGACAGCTGGGACAGGCTCCAAGATGGATAATGATACTTGGAAGTTTAAAACCTGTTCAGTTTTTTTTTCTTTTTTTTTTTTTTTTTTCCCTTCAGTCCATCAAAACCATTTCAAGTGCCTTGATGTGACTGTTGTGAATTGGCACTGTATCAGTACAACTGATTTGAATTGGGGCTCAGAAAGCAGTTTATTTGCTCTAAAAGGCACAGATGTTTCAAATATTCCAACTAATTACAATCACTTGTCTCGAAGCTTTTGCCATTGGTGAAATGTTTTTACGTCACAAAACAGTGCTCCTAAACTAATGTTTCCACAGAAATTCCCTTTCTCTACTTAAAGATTTATCAGAAATAAATAAGGAATTGATAAATATTTATAAAATCTTATTATATTATATAATATTATATAGTCTTTTTTTTCTTCTTCTTCTTGAGCACTTTTACTGGCAGGTAATTTAAAACAAATGAATATCATGATGTGAAATTTTACTTTCATTATCTTTTAATGTGTCTGTTTTCATTTTTCAGGCATGGATTGTAAGTCAAGTAACAATGCCAGCAAGAAACTTGTACAAGGTAAATGCAATGTTTAATTTTTACTTCTACATTTTGTGAAACATATTACTCTTGACAATGAGAAATGAGACAATGCAGATTAAATGTTTCATAATTTCTGTGCTGTCTACTGTAAAATTATACCTTGCACTAACAGTGCCTGTTACTTACTTCTAGACTTTCTGTATTACTTTTCCCCTCATCAATATATTGAATCAAAATTGTGTCTTTCATCATACACAGTGGTGCAGCTCCAAATGATCCGTATTTTCTTCTGTCTCTAGCCCGTCTTCCTTTCAAGCGCCTGAACCCTGAACCTAAAGAGAACCAGCCACCTAAGCGCCCCTGTGCCCATTCCTGCCCTGAACCTGAAGTCTCAGACAGGGAGAATGAGAATGCATCCTCTCCTCTTTCTGTGCGCAGTGGCCCACCTTTGGTTAATGGTCGTGGGCCACTTGATGGCTTCATAAGCCGTAGACGCGCCACAACTTCAGATGAGAACATGATTATAGATCTGACTGAGGACAACACATCATCTCCTTTAAAGCCCCTTGCCTCATCTGTTTCAGCCTCTCCCTGCGTCCCAGCAAAAGATAAGCATCACTGCAAAGACACAACGGCTTCGCCTCAGAAGTCCTGCAGTGCTAATGGCGCTCCTAAAATGCAAACATTAGACTCTGTTGTAATCAACAATGATGATGATAAAGAGGAGGAGGAGGAAGAAGAAGAAGAAGAAGAGGAGGAGGAGGAGGAGGAGGAGGAAAAGAACAACACCGCATCCATCTCTCAGCTTGACACAACACAGGATTCTGACACTGAAGCAGAGGAGCTGAATGAGTCAGGAAATGTTTCTAGTTTGGGAAACCGGTCCATGCAGTCAGTTTCATCAGTCACCTCTCCGTCTGAAAGCTCGCCAGAAAAGTCCAAGACGGATGACCCTACACCCGCTACTACACCTACAGTATGTACAGCACTCTGTGACCCTGCTTTTTGTTGCAGCCCACATTGGGCAGTATATTACTACAAACGTGACATAATCAGTGTTCAAAGAGTTTGTTTTTTAAATATAAATTATATATATATAAATCTGCACATATCACACAAAAAACAAGATTTCTATTGAGTGTTTGCTTCCTATCATCAATAGATTGCTTTAATTTGATATTTACTCATGTAATGCATAACACTAAAGTACTAAATCATTAATAATTAACAGTGTGGTTTTTTTTTTTTTTTTTGGGGGGGGGGGGGGGGGGGGGTGTAATCTTGGCTGTTCAGAAAAATGTCATTGTTAATTGAAGTAATTATACCATTGTTAACATTTAACATTGTTAAAATTTAAACATAGGAGCATTTGTGAAAGACAGGCAATGATCTTGAGCCATATTTCTTTTCTCTCACTAACAGGAGTCAAAGACCACCCCCAAGATACCAGCAGATCAAAAAAAGGTCAAAAGACGCTCATTGAAGGTAAAAAAACAAACAAACCCAAATTGTTGCATTCGGTTCACTTTCATTTATTTATTTATTTTGTGAGCCTTTTGTGTGTCATATTTCTTCACCCACTTTATCAGTTTGTAGAAAAAGTGATAAATATTTGACATTTAGAGTTTACAGGAACAAGACGAGAGACTCCGGCTGCGACAGGAGAAGGAACGGCAGAAGGAAGAGGCCAAAGCTGCAAAAGAGAAAAAGAAGGAAGAAGCTCGGAAACTAAAGGAGGAACGAGAAAGGGAAAAACGGGAGAAAAAGGAGAAGGATGAACGAGAAAAACGGGAGAAAAAAGAGAAGGAGGAGAGGGAAAAGGCAGAGAGGCTAAAAGCAAAAGAGGAGCTGCGGAAATCCAAAATGGAGTAAGTAATGGATTATTGTTTTACATTGTAGTTGTCCATACTTTTCGCCACACCTGCAGTCATTTGAGAGACTTGCAGGTCAGCTGATGGAGGAATCTGAACAGTGAAAACACTTTCATTGTTTCATATGGTTGTAAAGATTTGTGTCCGTTGTGGCAGTGGAGCTGAAATGAAATGTGGTTTGGGTTATCCATATATTATTTATATTTCCCTCCACACTTGCAGTCATTTAAGCGACATATAGGGCAGCTGATAGAGGAATCCATATAGTCTATTCATTCAATCTGAATTAAGTTTTGTTTTTAAGTTTAGATTTGGTAAAATATTTTTGTTAACATCTGCCATAGGGCCAAGCTGGAAGAAAAACGAAAGAAAGAGGAAGAGAAGCGAATGAAAGAGGAGGAGAAACGGTTGAAAGAAGAAAAGGATGTAAGTTATTTTTCTTTTTTCTTTCTTTTTTTTTGACAGTTATGTGCTCAGCATCTTGTTCTACATTCAAAATTAACCATTTGACTGTTCTGTTTTGTTACAGCGCCTCAAAGCTGAGAAAGCAGAAATTACGCGGTTTCTACAAAAATCGAAGATCCAGCAGGCTCCAAAGGTAAGTAGATTTACTAACCTGACATGAAAATTGATGGATGTCACATTTGAACTCTGATCTCTCCTTCAAAATCCGTACAGTTTCATAAAATGTCTTTTCTTTAAAACTACACCCACATTAAATATTTACAGCAAGTATTGTTAAGACAAAAAGAGAGCAGTCTACAGTGTATTTTTAACTAACTACTGTTACATTGTATAACAAGCTCAGTGTATTCACGTTCAGTTATTTAAAAATCTGTGCCCATTATCTACTCCTACATAAGGTTTGTGTAATCAAAGCAAACCTCTTTCATACAGCTGCTACCCGATTTTCACTGCACTGCAAACTTAATGTATGTATTGTTAAAAATACAATACTAAAGGTGAATGCTGCTCAGAGAGTGAGCTACCTTGGCGGAGGTTTGCATTCTTAGTGCTTCTCGTTTATATTGACTTCATGAACCTCCAGTATAATAATTGCCATGTGTTTTCTTCCCTTGTCATTTCAGACACTTGCAGCTGCGTGCGGGAAATTTGCTCCATTTGAGATCAAAGAAAACATGGCTCTGGCACCACTGTGCCGGGTTCAGTGTGAAGAGTCTGCTCTGGAGGAACTGGACCGATGTTTGTTGAATCCTGCTGATAACCTGAATGGACTGAAAGATTGGATTGGGCAAAAACCCAGACAGTCAGGACCCACAAAACCCAGACAGACCAACTCACTCAGGTGAGACTGGAATTGGTGGTAATCCCAATTTAACTTTTGTTTTGTAAATCTATATACAGCAGCAGTAATCCCTTGCTCAGACTCCTTGGGCAGAGGCGGTCACATGATCTTGGTTATTAACTGCTTAAGTTAACCCAGGGTTTGTCAGTTTAATTGCGAGCATGTTTATTTGAAAGAGGTGGCCCAGTTGCAAACATGAACAGGCAGAACATCTAATTTTTAAAAAGAAGTTAAAACTGTAATATTAGAAAAATATAAAAAAGTAAAATGCATAACACAGGCTGGAAGCAACACAGCTGCTTCTGAGCAGTACAAGTGTATTTGTTGTCAGGAAAAGTATTTTGAAGGCATTTTGGTCAGTTAGTCTGAACAAGATCTACTATATCAAAGTCAGCTAAATTGGACTGTAAAAAGTCAGGGGAAAGGTGAAATGATAACTATGCAAGTTTCTTCTTTCACACAGTGTCAGTGCCACTTCTCTATAATACACAGATGAATTTAATCAACTATTAAATTAGTATTTTCCTAACTGGCCCTAGGACGGTTACAGTTTCTATTCTGCATCACTGGTCATGTCCAATGGTCTGACAATAAAGTATAAAAACAAACATAATTCAAATGAATGACCAAAGTCTAAAGTACAAATGGATTATATATTAATGCCTGTAGAACAATAAAATTGTTTTAAATTGGTTCTCATGTATCATTTTTATAAACTGAAAAAAAAAAAGATAATTAAAATAGTCCTTCAAGCTTTTGTTTGTTTTCTTCCTCTCTCAGGGATTGTATAGCAGTGGAAGGGCCAAAACCAGATAGTGTGCCGGACCGTAAACGTTATGGGCCCATGAAGCTTCTGCAGTTTCGTGAGAATTACCGTCCAGCCTACTGGGGCACATGGAGCAAGAACAGTTCACACATCTCACCTCGCCGCCCCTTTAGACAAGACAAGGTGAAACCTTTATTTGTAATTTTATTAATGTCTTCTGTTCATGCACCACCCTAGCGGTGAATGTGCTTATGTGGGTTGCCAGTTTATGTGTAGCTGTAGTGATAGCAACTGTTCTCTACGACCATAGGGTTTACTTGACTATGAGGTGGACAGTGATGAAGAATGGGAGGAAGAAGAGCCAGGAGAGTCCCTGTCTCATAGTGAAGGGGTAAGTCTTTTTTTTGCCCCCCATTTAATAACTGATTTAGACACATGCAGACATATAAACATATAGGTATTACTGTTCATCAAACAACACACCCACATTTGTTTTTTTTATTCTCTTTGAAATCATTGAAACCCGTTTCAATCACTCATGATTTATATAGAAATCACAGATTGTTGTCCCAAAGTCCTGGTGTGAAAACGACCATTGAGGTGTGTGTGTGTGTGTGTGTGTGTGTGTGTGTGTGTGTGTGTGTGTGTGTGTGTGGTGAACTAAAAAAAAGACCATCTTGTGATGTGATTGTTCAACCATGACACAATAAAATGTTGACTGTGAGCACTTGGACCACACCTAATGATTTTAAACTCAGTCATATGCTTTTTAATGTTTGTTTATCCATTGGTAGGGGTTGATGAGTATGGCAAAGTATTCAAATCCATCTTAAATTATAGTTGACGTTACAGTATGCATCTTCAGCCATGCCATGATTATATGAAATGACAGCTATGCACGTTTCTTTTTACAAGGTGAAAACAATACCGGTTATGCTTTGTGGCTGGTAATAACTGTGACAGTGATTATTTTACTCGTTAGAAAGCTGTGAACTTTTGATCACTTTTAGGAAGATGAGGAAGAGGGAGGAGAAGATGATGACGATGACGATGATGGATTCTTTGTTCCTCATGGCTACCTTTCAGAAGATGAAGGGGCACTGGAAGAAGAGGTATGAGTCGAACTACAGTATTAGTGCCCTCTGTCACCTTACTGAAAGAATTGTTTGACTCTTCTAGTTTCAAAATACTTTGGCAAAGTTTCTTTTGGCGGTTCGCACAACTGATAATGCCCAATAAACCTCCCAGGATGGTGGTGACCTGGAAAAGCAGAAACTCCGTCAGAAACTGAAAGCAAGGGAGTGGGATGAGCTTATGTCCAGCAAGAAGAAGATGAAGGTCCTGGAGCCGATGGTGAGGGGCTGCATCTGGGAGGGAGAAGCACCTGGCTTTGAACTTTTACAGTCATATGTTGTGTGCTTGGTGGAGCCTTTACCCAAAGCAGACAACAGTCCCAGCCCAGAGGAGATGTCACTGAAGTCTCAGAGAGAAGAAAAATGTAAGTGTCTGTCAGATGTTTTGCTTGCATGCAAAGTTTGAATGGTAAATGGCCTGTATTTGTATAGCGCTTTACTAGTCCCTATGGACCCCAAAGGGCTTTACACAATCAGTCATCCACCCATTCACACACTGGTGATGGCAAGCTACATTGTAGCCACAGCCACCCTGGGGCGCACTACCAGGGGCGAGGCTGCCGGACACTGGCGCCACCGGGCCCTCTGGCCACCACCAGTAGGCAATGGGTGAAGTGTCTTGCCCAAGGACACAACGACCTACACATTGTCCAAGCCGGGGCTCAAACCGGCAACCTTCCGATTACAAGGCGAACGCCCAACTCTTGAGCCACGATCGATTGAAGAGCTGCCTGAGCTGCCTGCTCCTCTTGTGATTAATTATGGAGCAAGTAAAGGCGGCTCACTTTACCATAAATTGTGTGGGTGTGTATCTATCTGCATATTTAGCAAGAAATGTGCCATTTCTTCATTCAGTGAAGTGATCATTAAGCTTCAGCAGCAGTTCTCAAGGTTCTTGCTGTGAAACTGTAACTGTTTAGCAGTGAACAGAAGTCCTGTCTGACTAAAAAGTCCCTCACAGGCTCCAGATGCAGGAAGAGCTGTATTGACTTTGAATGACAGTTTGATGTGAGGAAAGCTATGCAGTAGATCCATATTTCTAATGAATATACATGAAAGGTACATCTCCAGCTTCCCTGCTTCTGGGTTCCTGACCCCATGGATCCAAAGAAGTCATCTTCATCGGAGAGGCTACTGTTTGTACTGGCCTCATCCAACTGTGTCTAGGTGATGTCTGATGAAGTTGAGACCTGTGGAAAGATGTATGGTTTTCAAAAGAATTAGGTCTGGGCATTATTGTGCTGTATAGGATGTTTGCCTTGAAAATTTGATCACACTGGAGATGTTTTTTACCAACTACTAAAACAAAATCTTGTCATTCATAGCCAACAAATAATTTGCGATGAATTCCAGATTACATTCAAAATCAGAACTTATGCAAGGCTAAGCAGTGCTGGCAAATAGTCTCCTTCAAAAAAATGTTTAGCCTTCCTCTTAGTTATAAACTTCTACACCTCATAATTGAAGTTCATTGAAGGAGTCAGGACAAAAAGTCACTTAATGAGAAAAGAAAAATATTAAAACAGCTTAATTACCAATGTAGTTTCTAGCAGAGAAAGGGAGTGATTCTGGAAATGCGCATCATTTATTTATATATTTTTTAAATCATTTAATTTTTAATGTGGCTCAAGACTGTGATCCTATAACCCACAGGTGTTAAGCTCCAGTCCTCGAGGGTCAGTGTCCTGAAACTATTAAACGTCTCCTTGCCGCTACACACCAGAATAAAATGTCATTTGCAAGACTCTATAGTACTTGACTCCATGCTGAGGTGGCAATTCAGCCGTTTAATTCATGTGTGTTGGAGTATGGACACATCAAAAAGTTGCAGTACACTGACCACCGAGGAATTGAGCTCAACACAGCTGCTGTAACATAAGGATGACATCCACCTAACCACAGCTAAAAAAAAAAAAAACGAAATTTAGCATGCTTCCTCGGGTTAGATGTTGAGTTCTTGTTATGCTGAAATGTCGGTTTGTTTTGGCTCACACTGAAGACACCGCGTTATACAGCTGTTATTTTGTACTGCTTTTACGCAAAACATGCTTTGCACATGAGGGCAAGGGTGTTCATCCTCTTCAGTTCTAGCTACCTCTGCCATTTTTTAAAAATGTGTTTTATATCTGGTCATGTGACTGCATGGCTACATCTGATTGGTGAAAGAGTTACAGGTGGCATGATCCATTATTAGTAGTAGTATTATCTAATGTTATTAGATATAATGTTATTAGACTAGAAATTACTTATTTTTAAAAAAGTAACAAGTCAAGTATTGCCAAATATAGTGGAGTAAAAGTAGCAGTTCTTCTTCACAAATGTACTCAAGTAAAAAGTATGGTGTAACAAAGGTACTTTTAAAAGTACTTTTTCCCCCAAAACGTATTCAAGTTAATGTAACGGAGTAAATGTAACTTATTACTACCCACCTCTGTAATTGAGATCTCAAATTCTGACCATACAGTAACCAGCATGTTTACGAAATAAAATTTTTAGAGTAGAGTTTCTAGAGTAAGCCTTCAAAATAAAAGCAGGAAAAATCGTCTGTTATCAATTATCTTCTCATGGATGGATGGTAAAACAGGTGTAAAGTGTCTATATAAAGTCTTGCAAACTCTGGATCAACTTATTTTGGCAGCGGAATGGGTCATGGTTCGACGCTAGCCTAATATTGCACAGCACTGTTGGCTTCAAGGAAATAAATCTTTTGATTTTTATGTGAAATGTATTTAAATTCTAATAAATGTATGTATTTATGACATAACAATGAATAACTCCCTAATATTCTCGTCTTGGACAGTACTCGGTAAGCTCCTGCCTCTTCTGCATGGCAATCTCAACAGTAGCAAAGTGATCATCAATGAGTTTCGGGAGTTTTGTCGCCAGGAGATCACCTCCTCATCTCCTCCTGTTCTGTCCAGCCCTCAGAACCCAGCAGAAAATATTCCCAGCAGGTAAAGCAATGGTTAGGGAACAGTAAATGTAATATTCAGTGTGGACGTTTATGTTTGTATGGTGTAGTTGTATTGTCTTGAGATTTTTCCTTTCCCTCCTGCTTTGATCAGGATGCAGCTGCGACGCCTCATCAAGAACAATGCTATTTATGAAAAGCGTTCAGCCCACAGGCGATGCTGCTGGTATGTGCACCAAGAGGTTCTGTCCCGTTTTGGTCAGGAGGCTCTTCCAGTGCCCTGCCAATGGACCTACCTCACCACGGGAGCTCGAGAAGAACCCCGTGAAGAACCCCAGGCAGCCACAGGCTCTCAGGGAAACTCTCCCACAACTCCCCAGAGCTGCTCCACCACCCCTTCATCCTCTAACAAAAGGAAGAGCACAGGCAGCATGTCAATCACCAAGTTTATGAAGAGATGTAATGATCCTGAGCAGGTAGGTAAAGGTGGATTATGAGAGTGTTTTTTTTTTTTTTTTTTTTTTTTTTTTTTTTAAAAGCCCTGTTTGCAGGACTGGTCTACAATGAAATATCCACTTCACATTACCACTTTTAAATATCATGTTACCAAACACGTGAAAGGATTTTCTTAAACTGACTGCAGCTTTTTACTGTTTACCAGACGGAAGCAATGGAGGCTGACGGTTTTCAAGCTGACACTGAGGATGATGATGAAGATGACTGTGTAATTATTTCTACCCAAAGTGGTAAGCTGCATAGGAAGATTATTTTTTTGTAAAACTTTACCTTTTAACTGTAATTTTCAACTTTAAGGTTTAAACCAAGATTCAACGACATCACAAGAAAATAATAGTGAATAAATGGATGTGAAAGTGTTCATTTTAAACATGGCTACAATCAAGTGAGGCCAGCATATATACGAGTAATTCCTGTGATGCAAAAGCTCAGAGTTCAGACTGCTGCAAATGCTCATTTTACTCTTAATTCTGTATAATGCCAATGAGAATGGCTCCTAACATAGTCATCTACTGTTCATACCTTTTTTGGAGTAGCAGTCAATCAGAAGAAGTTTTCCAGTAGTCTGTAGTTGGATTTTGATGGTAGTGATTGAATTTAAAAACTGTGTAGTGAACTTTTATTTCAGCTTCTGAAGTAGGGCATGTCAGAAAAGGTTTGAAAGTGAGTGAACTGAGGGGTACCACCAAGACCCAGTATAACATAAATGGGGATTGTTTTCAATTATCAAGTATGGAAACTTACTGTGGAGTCAAAGAATAAAATTATGGAGCTAGAAAATAATAGCACAATAGAGCCACTTTGAGCCAAGCATTTAACCTAAGCTGTTTATTACAGTTTCCTATATATATTATTCAGTTTTAAAGTGTATGTATACATTTTAGACACCTAAATTAAATCTTATTACATTTGTACTTTTTTTTTTTTTTTTTTTCTTCAGGCCCTACAAAACAGACATCCAGTGAGGGAGATGGTACAATGGAAACAACCCCCTCTGACACTGCTGCTCTCCCCACTGCAAGCTCTGCGTCTTCCCTCGACACTGTCTGAGTGCAGGACAGGCAGTCTTCACCCAGTCAGACTACCCCTTTTCTGCCTAGAAATTCCTGCTTGCTGGATCTGAACTCCACGGTGTGCCAGACAGAATCAAGTCTTCAAGTAAGATGAAGCACCTAAGATACGGGTAACTCGTAGCAGGTAAACTCTGCTCAGGATTGAGTTCCCTCTCAACTAATTCAGTTCAGTCAGCAGCCATCGGGCCGATAGCAGCTATCCCTAATATTGGTGACTGGTTTGAATAAGGACAGGCTTGACCAGTATTCCAGTATTCATTGATTATATCTGATATTTGTGTTTAACGTGGGCCTATAGAGGGGAAGGTGAATTTCTCTGGCACTGCTTTAGCTGCTGCTGCAGATTTGGGTTAAACAGGGAGAAAAGCAGAACACAAATGGCCTTTTTTTTTTTTTTTTTTTCTTCCCCTCCACGAGAAGCATCCAAGACATCGAGAACATTATTTACGGTTTTTGAAATGTTCAATTCATCAAGTTGTGGATGTGATATTTTCTAATGTATATAGGTTACCAAAATGAGAAGCTTAAAGTCCATCTGTACATTTTCTTCTGATTTCCATGGGTTCATTTATTCTGCAACTTCTAAACCTGACAAACTCACTGGAGTAGTTGCTAGCTCTGTACTTGTACAGTTAGGTTCAGTGCCACAGTGTTTTATAAATATGTATTTTCTTTATTTTTCAAGAATACTTGAACAGGATAAATCCATTAAACATGAATAAAAGTACTGCACTTTTATATACAGTTTATTTCTTGTCTCTTTGGGATGTTTTGTTATTCTATTAGTAGAGTTCTGTAAAAAAAAAACTGGCAGCTGAGTTGTTACATGGAACTAAATTCAGAAAATATTTGTCCCACAATGGGCAATTAAGTTTGACAGTTGATAAGTAATATATTAATGATGCACATGTGTTACCTAAATCTTTTGTTACACAACATCAGTAAACTGTCATGTTTAAGAAACCAATGCCAGGTGATTTAGGCTCACGTGGCTTTATCCTGCTGGAAACAGTCATCACTGTTATACACTGTTGTCACAAAGGAATAAACATAGTCAGGAGTAATATTGATGTTTACGCCAAATTCTGACTCTACCCTCTGAATGTTGCACCAGAAATTCACTCATCAGACCAGGCAACAGTTTTTTCCAATCTTCTGATCATTTTGGTGTGCGAACTGTAGCATCAGTTCTGTTGTTAGCTGACTTGAGTTATACCCAGAGAGCCATCTGCTTCAAGGTTAGACGTGTATTCAGAAATGCTCTTGCGCATATCTTGGTTGTAACGAGTCGCTATTTGAACAATCAGGCCATTCTCTGACATCACATCAACACATTTGCTGCGCACTGGATATTTTCTTTTTCAGATCATTCTTGGTACACGGTACAGATGTTTGTGCTGAAAAATCACGTAAAGCAGCTGTTTCTAAACTACTTAGAGCAACATCTGAATACTGATACTGCAGTTCACCTTAGCCAATTTGAATGTATATGATAAGGGATAGAACACCAATCAGACTAAGCCACACAGACAGCACTTGGTGACAGTGGGAGGGAAAAACTCAGTTTTAACTGGAAGAGACCCCAAAAGCAGGCTCAGGGAGAGGAAACCATCTACCTGGTTACAGCTGGCTAGGGGGGCTGAGGAGTATTAGCAGCTCTAATTTGGTTTAAAGATGGTAACCTGTTTTTGACTTATTTTGCTGTTATTTAGTTAAAAAAACAAAACTGGGGCACTAACATGGTTTACCAGTTGAGAGGAGGGAAACTCCCACCAACACATCCATTAAAAGATGATGTAGTCTGGTTAAAGACACTTTGTATTTCATCCAATTAACCCTTTAAAGCCAGAACCATAAAATAATTGCCAGAAAATTATAATTTTATGAAAATGGAGTGATTATTGAACTGTCTGCATATATGAATTTTAAGTTGTATCATATTTGTTATAACCGGTTCTTTTCTTTTTGCAATTTATTTTTTTCATAGGGAAAATAATCTGCAATAATGCATTAAATATCATACACTTGACTTTATAGGGTCCAAATCTGAGAGCAGTAAATGGCTGGCTGCTAAACTAATTTCACATTTAAGGTATCAGCACATCAAGATGTTGCACATATTATGAAGGCTTTGCAAATAAATACATGTCCAACACAGGAATAGAAAACATTTCTTATTCCAAAGACAACTTTTATTTATTTTTTTTAAACAGACTTCTGTTTGTTAAAAGTTAAGAGGCTTTGCAAGCGATCGTTATTACAGGCAGCTTAAAAAGCAACAGAACACCACTCGGAAGGAAACATCTGGACAGATCACAACTGCTCACTTAATTATTTCATACTGTTATGGTGCTAATGAAAGATCTACATCCCTTTTATGCAATACCTGTGGACAAGCGTTAGACTGCAGAAAGGTTTCTTTTGGCTGATTCAACCTGGGCTGTGAATGAAATAGTGGACATCAGTTTGTTTCCCCATCACCCAGTTCTAATTTGTGTGTTCAGTGTGCAACTGACCATTATTAGCAACATAAGAGGGGAAAAGACAGTAACCCCTAACCTTAGACTGATGTTACATAATTGTGTACATTTCCCTTGTGATGCATGGAAATGGTAAGAGGTAGGCTGTTGTCATTTAACCAACCACTACAAGGAGAAAGTAATTAGGTTTTAAAGTTCTACTTGGTAAATGCTCATGTACAGCAAAACCACAAACAAAATAAACGTATGCAGCTTGAATAAACTTTGAAACTTCAGTCTCTTTTGCAACTTGAGTTGTCACTGGATTCAGTTCGGACAGTTGGTGTTTTGAGGCGTTTTCATGTACTCGGACCCTTTTTATGTGGAGAAAAATAAGTGTTTGATGCAAACAAATACAAAAAATAATTAACCACCATTTTCAATACAACAGAAATCCATGCTGCCAGAAATTTGGCTATCTCCATGCCAGGGTGGAGTTGGTTACACAAAGCTTCAACATAAAATTCAAACATTAATCATTTAAGTGTGAACAATGTAATAGTAGAGGTGTTTAGGCCCCTCCCTACTCCCCAAAATATCCTTCATTGTTACAAACTTACAAAATAGTTGATTCCAGTACTAGAATTGCCTTCACATTGTCACCACATGGCTGACACAATTATAAAACTATATATATATGGGCCTCATCTTTTAATTATTTTTAAGTTACCCCTCTGTTTTGTCTCAACATAAATTTCAAAATTATCCAAAATAAAAATTTTGATTTATGAATTCTGATTTAGGCTCATGCTCATACTGAAGCAACAACAAAAGACAGTCTGTGTTGTAACACCAAGGAGCCCAAGGCCGCTCCGGAGCAGAGGACAAAAGGGCAACAGAAGCTTATGTATGTTTTCAGCAATAAAGCCAGACTCGTATCACATCAAATCAGTTAACAGACTACACTGAGCTAATCTCGAACAAAGCACAGAGCATTTCAAGTCTGAAGTAAAGCCAGTGCATTGACACCCAGCAGCCTTACAAAAAAAAAAAAAAAAAAAAAAAAAATCACAGGAGCCGCTGAAGGAGCTGAGATACTTAACGTGATTCAACAATTGTATCTTGAACGGTCTTTGCCATTTATTTTTTTTCTAAAGGGGAGGGAGTGGTGACACAGTTAAAACAGGGTCTCAACATGCTTTGAAAACTCTACCTGACTGACTTGGGTAGAACAGGAAAGACTGCAGCTGCAGAGTCTGTTTACTACACAGCATGTACAATCAGGATGCAAAACCCCCCAAAACAAGCATGTGCTCTTGCTTTCTCCTTCCATCTGTCAGCAGTGCTTCCTTCAACATGTCCTGCTGAAGCAGGCTGTGTTGTGACCTCATCCCCATGGGGAGATTATGCTCAGCCCAACAAATATATTAGGGTAACATTGCCCCTAATCTATCACTGCTACCGACTTAGGTTAGTGTTTGCAAAAATAAATGTGTCACTAGTAAAGGGCTGAATTCACCCCAGTAGTGTGAGAGGAAAGAGGAAGGTAGAGGGGAGGGTTCGGGAGAGAGTACTCTTGCTCAGCTCAGGCTCCGAATGTTTTCCAGCAGTTCCGGTTTGAGGAGAGTGGGGCTCTTTCCACCTGCAGCTGCAATATCAGCCTGCACAGCTGCATCCCAGGCAAACGTGAGCAGCGCAGCAGGGACCTAAAATATAAGGGAAGTCAGTACAATACAGATTATTTTTCGTTTAAAAGGGAGAAAATTAGTAGTTCAAATGTAAATGTGACACTTTACCTCAACATCAATATTACCTGACTAAAAACGACCTCAAACATTCACTCTCTGTTCTAAAAATTTGCCACAAACTAAAACCTGAATTAAAACCCCTGCTCTGTGCTGTGGGTTTTAACATTGAAGTTTGTTTTCATTCTCCCAGTGCCCACATTCATCAGAAAGAAATACTAAATACAGTGTTACATTTTAGGGCAACAATGGGACTGACAAAAAAATTAATCCACAGGCCAGTTTGCCAAGTAGATTCTGATTTCAACCCACCAAGTTGCACTCTGCGAGAGCAATGTCTTCAGATTCTTGTAGTTTTTGACCTCCAGGAGCAATCAGTTCAAAGGGCTGCCAACCGTCCACCAGAGACTCCCGCATGAAGGAAAACAGCACAGGCATCCGGTCCCAGGCATAAAATGTTCCTGAGAGGGTCACAAATCATGAGCAGTTGTGTCAACAATGCCCACAAAACTACAATGTGTAGGATTTTTCAGAGTAAAATGCTTTTGGTTTACTCAATTGATTTAATCTTGAAGTACATTTTAAATTGTGGCTTCACCTTGTAGCAGGTTCCCATCAGGTAGTCTCACCCTGAGCAGGGTGTAGTTGTATTTCCTCCTCTCCCTCTGTTCCTCTTTCTCCCTCATGGCTTTAGTGCGCAGCATGGCACTCTTCTCTACTAACTCACTCCTGTGAAACACACAAGGGACTCATTCGCTGATAGACAAACACTAGTAAACCAGGGAAACTTTTCTGGCTAGAGGCACATGACACACCCAGAGGCTATAAAAAGAACATCAGCATTAAATAATCCATTATTCTTGGGTGTGCAGTTAATAGTGGAAACCTAGAGTCAAATACTGCCATACAACCCAGGACAACTAAGAGTTAAAAAATAAATAAATCATAATTTCAATGCTGCAGTCGTTTAAAAAAAAAAAAAAAAAAGAGGTGTTAGTTGTACACCCTTTCATGGAAACAGTATTCCCTGATGGCTGCGCCCTCTTGCCCCCATGTCTCAGTCTAATCGAGCATCTGTGGAATGTGCTGGACAAATAAGTCCGATCCAAAGAGGACCCACCTCAGAATTTACAAGACCTAAAGGATCTGTTGCTTTACATCATGTTGCAAAGTTATGAGAACTAATGATCCATCGAGGGGTCACTGTCTACTGCACACATCCAGGAGACTGTCACTGTCTCCTCTGAATCTTCTTTACTTGGTTACTCAAACTTGGAAACCATGTGGAACAAATATAACCAAAACCTAGTTTGATCACCAGCATATTTAGGGGCAAACTGTTACTTGTGGTTCTTTTACAGCAGTCTTGTAGGATAAATTCAAACAGGGATGAAGTTTCTCTAACCACACTGTCACAGACAAATTGCAAATCCTATGAGCCAAATATTGATCTTTACTCCATTTCACTGGAACTGCTACCACAGCGAGTGAAATCAAGTAACTGATCTGACTGCACAGACAATTCATTAAAGAAAAGAGAGACAACATTTCACTACCACCTAACTAGAATTTATAGCTGACTTGAATTAGATCCATTTTTTGGATTGAAAGTGAGTCTATACCTCTGCTGTTGCTCCCTTTTGAGCTCCTCCGCTGTCAGGTTGTAGAACTCTGGCGGCAGCTCAAAGCGTTGAGCGTTAGGAGACTGCCTGAAAGCTTGAGGCTGCCTGTCCAGCTGCGCTCTGACCGGCTCGCCTCTCTGAAGACGATCCCTCCTCTCCTTCATCAGCTCCAGCGCATCGGGGCTCTGCTCTGGCAAAACCAGGAACTCCTCTTCCTCCTCTGATCTCCGTGAAAGGTGGGCACGCGTTAAAACAATGTAAAGACTGAATGATGCATAAATGAAAATCACTGGCAGGTGAGCAGACACATACTGCTCATAAATATCACTATTCATTTACCTTGGCCCTCTATGGGAAGCATCACACTTGTAAAGCCCAGAGCCTGCAGGAACTCCCTGCTGCCCTCCACAGACTTTACTTTCTCCTGAAATAACACAAGGAATCTTATAAGACATGCAAAATTATCTTGTTTTCTTATAGAAATCCCATAAAGTCTGCTACAAATAGTTAGTCTTGATCCAGGAACGTTACACACCTGGAACACTTTGTTGCTGAGTTTAATTTTCCTGTATTTCTCTTCTGTGGGGTTCTTGCATATATTTTCAACATATCTGGAAACAAAACAATGACAACAAAAAAAAAAACTTTGATGTCTAGAACAGATATTCAAAATCTGTGACAACAGCATAAAACATTTACATATGTAATTAACATCACCATCAGCGTCTTACTTGCTTATGATGTCCACAGCAGCCTTCACTTTCTCTCTGTCTTTGTTAAATGTGTGCATCATCATAACAGACGCCTCGACTGCATCTTCCTCAAACCGCTGCAGGGAAAAATTGCATGTTTATCAAAAGCACCGATTAGATAAGCATTCAGTCTGACTGCACACACGTTATAACTGAACCAACATCCTCAGACATACCATTAAAATGGCCTCTTTAATGTGTATTTCCCTCTCACTCTTGGTTAATGTGGCTCCAGTTAGTGGACAGATGAAATAGACGCCTGATACTGAGAGAAGGGTGGGATCTTTCACTGGCACTTTGGAGCCCTGGGAGGAAAATGTCAATCAGTGTTGTTAGATTCAGTGATGAAATTTTCATCCACACTAACAGGCCACCGCTATTACTCTGAATTTAATACAGCTCACATAACTAGGCGGCTCCTTTTCTGATATTCTGAATTAGGCCTCACAACCACTGACGTATTTTCCAGTAAGGACATGTATAATTCAGGTTTCAACAAGCATATAGGGGTTTTTTTTTCATATAAAAAAAGAAAGTTCTGGCTTTTCAACTAAAGAAAACCACTAGGATTGTGATAAAAGAATTTTAGTACTGAACAGATTTAAGGTAAATAAGGGAAGATTAAAACAAAAGCCCACTGTCTGGCTGGAGAAGGACACCTACTTTTATGAAACTGACATTGAGATGAACAGCTGTCTGCACCTATGCTGCCCTTTTCAACACTGGACACTGTATGATAGGCTGTGTATAAACAGGAATATTTACTTTAATCAGTCATGAAAACAGCTTATCAGGAGTACTGTCTTCTTCAAAGTGAAAGAAAAAATTGAAATATTTTAAGAAGTTAACCACAGTCGATGTGAACCAAAATTAGCATGAAAATTGTGTCACAATTCTGGTTTATGCAACACTTACCTCTGCTGCAGCTGCCTTTTCTTTTTCAGCAAGTGCAGCTGCCTCGGCCTCAAGTTCTCTTTTTACTGCAAGCACGTGTAGAAAACAACTGTTATAACCAGAATATTTTTTAACAGTTAATAAATAATTTTTTTAACCAAAAATATTACCTCAAAATAAAAATCTTTGCCGTTTGCTTTATCAGTTTAAAACAGTATCTAATCATATCTACTTCCCATTGACAGGATCAGCATCTTAATATAAACATAAAGATTATATACTTGATGCAAATCTTCCCATGAATACAAAAACAATGATTTTTTTTTTTTAAATAAATACTTTTTTGGTTCAGGGACGAGTTGCTACCTCAAGTGGAGGAATTGAAATATCTGAGGGGGGAGAAAGGTCTGGGCTTCTCTGCTTAGGCTGCAGCCCTCACTAACTGGCCTCAGTTAAACAGCAGAAAATGAATGGGTGGGTGACTTCTATGATTATGTGGTTTTTCAGAGGTAATAAACGTTTTTGGTGGCTGATCTTTCATACACTGGATATAGTGTACAGTAGCAGACAACAAATTTAGAAGATATGTTTTTTTTTAAACAGATCAACTATAATAATCCGTAGAGTGCTTCACAGTCCAAAACATGTTTTAATACCCACAACTGAATTATCCTAATACCCACAACTGAAACGAGGAGGCTGACGTTCATCTGTGTTTGATAGACACCACCTGGTGTAATAACAGGGCTGCATGTCTCACCCTGGGTCCTAATGGCGTCCTGGGAGGTGTGAACCTTCGGCTTCTGATGCTGTTCAATCCTGGCCAAGGCTGCAGCTCCAGCCCTCTGGGCTCCTTCACTGGGGGCATGGCGATCGTGCTTGACACTGGATCTGCCCTGCCCCACCTCAGGCTTGGCACTGTAGGGTTATTAGGAGAGAAACAGGACTATAAGAGGAGACGTGTTGTGGCTTCACAGTAGGAAGAAGAAAAGACAGTGCTAAGCTAAGTAGCAACGACAACAGTACAAACACGTCAGAATCACAACAGCTCTGCTTCCTGTTGAGAAGCAGGTTTGCTTAGTTCTTTAACTAAACAAGCTTGTGCAGGGATTAACTGTTAGTCAGGTCACCATGAAATTATACAGTCGCCCCCCGCCGTGCTCAAGAATATATAACAGTTAGCCGTTTGACAAACACCCGTGAGAAAAACACACACAAATTAGCACTGTTGTGGTTAGCTTCAATACATGGGGAGACGGAAAAGCGGTAGTCATTACTGATCAGCTGTCAGCTATGAGATAAGTCCGTTTAGCCAATGTTAAATAGCTATCTGTGCGGCTAGCTCTGCTTAGCGCTGTAGCAGCTGAGAAAAGAAAAGTTTGTTATTTGCCTGGTGTCTTCCGTTAGTTTCTTCCCGGGTCCCGCGGATTTAAATTTGATGTCTTTCTTAAAGTCATCGAAAAACTTCTTCATTTTCTGTAGCTGCACAAAAATCTGACTACCAGGAAAAAACAAACAGATGGGCAGCACCCAGCCTGGTTTTAGCGAGGAAGAGGAGGACCACAACAAAATTGTTTCAAATGAGAACAAACTGCTTCCGCCTCATCACGAGAGACGGTCGCCCCCTCGTGGTTGAACTCAGAACTGAAAGTCCAACCAGATCAGTTGTTCGTGTTTTATAAGACAACTTTATTTTTTATTATTTGACCTTTTTGTTTGTTTGTTTGTTTGTTTGATTACATGTACTTACATGTTTGCTGAAATTACCCGAGTATTGACTGGCTCACACACACACACACATATTATGCTATCACATTCTGGAAACACATCACATTAAGTTACTAAAAGCTAATTTTAGCTGTTCCCTAATTCACAAAGTGGTTGGCCCAATGCAATGCAAAAAATGTTTTGTGTCTCTTCCTGAGCTCGAACCAGTGATCTTTTACTTATTAGGTAAAACTGTAAACCAGTTACTACTATGGCAAACATAATGAGCTGTATCAATGTTAGACTAATATCAGTGTGAACAGTAATGAAAGAACAAAAGGAAAAACAAATTAAAAGAGATTAGTAAACGAGTTTACAACACACAAATGAAAAACAATAATTTGTGTTTTTATTCTTTTTAGTTTAAGTGGAGATATGTACATTAGCTGGTTCATTGAAGCTGACTGCTCTGTCTCTACCTGTCTGATGATTTACCTTTGATTACATTCATAAAGCTGCTTTAGACTATCAAAGACTGTTAAGAACAAGTACAAATACGAAAAAGTGATGACAAATAGTATAACATAAAGCTTGCATGATTCGGCATGTCGGCAAATACAGATATATCAGAAAAAGAAGTGCATTTTCATCTCTTTATTAAAGTAATCAAAGAAACTGTCAAAATATCTCTTTGGGCTCAGTAGGCGAAGCCATAAAATTTATATAAATAGAATTTCCAAAAATACAGTTAGTCGTTCATTTTTCCTTCACATTTTCCAAAGCTGTCCAGAGGTGTTAAGAGTTTTTGATGGTGTGGTGCAAAAAAAAAAAACAACTATTAGCTGTTCATGACTTGTTGCAATACAATCTGACAAGAAAATTTCAGACATGTTTCTCAAACATGATTTCAAGACAAAATAAAAGCTGTGATCAGTTTTTGGCAAGGGGACTTGTATATATATCCTTCATTTATTCTGGTAAAAAGGGAAATTGACGTCAAAAATGTATTTTTAAGAAAGATGTGCCCAAGGGGGCAGCACAAATGGCAGAAAATGGTTATCTCAAGATATTTTAAGTGGCCAGAACAGACTGCTGTGATTATCAAATAGGTAGAATCAAGAAAGGTTCTTGCAAAACAGACCATGTCTTTACTTTATATATAACCTTTTCAGAAATCCTATTGACTGCAGTCTATTTAACCATATAAGCAAATATATTACACAGATAGAAAACAGTTTTTGGCACAAAATCAGACACACACACTCCTAGCATAGAGTGATTAAATTTACAGGTGGCACTTGAACGCATCACTGACTTGATTACACATGCACACCTCCTGCCACGTCAAATGTGACGTAGCAGGAGGTGTATTCCGGGAGGGAGGCGAATAGTGACCAGTGCGAGCGAATAGTCATCGATTGGCATTAATGATCTTACACCGGAGAGGAGTCTTTGTGAGAGGTAAGAGTTAAATATTTGATTTACTTCTATCTGCTGTGTGTGCAGCAACCTGAGCGGTTTCCCGCTCCTCAGTCGGGCGGATATTTGCTAACATGTGCCCGGCTGTAGCTTGACTGATGCGCAGACCGCGGCTAACTATCTTATACAGTGACTGAAAATGAGGTTCACTAACTCTATGCGCTTCTTAGCAACAGTCCGTGTTATTACATTGTGCTAACACTGGATTTATCTGTGCTCCGAGTCAACACAGCAGTCCCTGCTACCTCTTTACAGGCTCACCGTCACAGTCATGTTGGAGATGTGAAGTTTAAAAGTTTTATAAACACTTTAACTAAAAGTGATATATGAGTATTGTGTATTACAGCTGTAGATAATTCAGGTTGTGTGGCTGTGGTGTTAGTCGTCAGCATCCCATTGAAAAGCTCACTTACAGAGGAGATTTCTTTGGTGTAAACCCTCTTAGAAAACATCATAATATCGCGTTGTTACACAGCTATTATTGTACTGTTGTAATTATCAATCATAATAAGCAAACATAATGGGTATGAAAGAGTCAGTATTCACACTGTGGTATAAATGAAACTATCCTCGACCTTATTCTATAGTGTTGTGACGACTTCCTGGTAAAAGTGGGTGTGGATTTAAACAAATAGGATAAACATTCCAGCAGTGCTTGTTTTACCTACACTACAACTAGCACAGGGCTATTAAATACTCTTATCATGTTTCCACCTTCCATCAGAAGATCTTCAGTCACTTTAAGGACATTGGCTATGTCATCAATTATTTTTTTACTCCTAAAATTTGTTTTTATATACACATACAGTTTCTTGGGTGCTCAAAATGAGCTTTTAGTAGTGACTGTACTAAGAAATATGATTGGTCCACATGAAACTATAGGAAAGAGTCTATGTTACCTTATATAACAGATTTTTTCTGTAATTTTTTTTTACCCATTTTACTTAAAAAAATTATTTAAAGGTGAGTAAATTAAACCACACTGTTAAAAAAAGCTACAAGTATTTTTTAAAAGGTCCTTGCAGAAGGCCATATCTATATGTGGGAAAAACCCTGCAAATGTTTGGATATTGTAGTGCGACCTTTCTCTTATCATCTATTTTTTTATATTTACATAAAGGCCACCGGCTTATACAAAAACAACACAAGACCTGGGGCATGTTTTTCAGTTCTTTTTAAATAAAATAATCTTTTTTCCCACAGTTAATTAAAAGCACAGGTGATCATGGACCCAAACATCAGCACACTCAGGCAGAAACTGGCTGACGCCGGCCAGTCTCACCTCCTGCAGTTCTGGAACGAGCTGAGCCCTGAAGAGCAGGCCGAGTTGACCCAAGAATTGGAGGGTATGGACTTTCAGGAGATCAACGGATTCTTCAAGAATGCCATGCAGACATCTAACAGCAGCAAACAAGGGAAGATGGACTGCCGCATGGAGCCCGTGCCCAGGGAGGTGCTGGGAAGTGTGACGAGAGACAGGGAGAGCGTCAAAGACTGGGAGCTGACAGGTGAAGTATATTCTCACCTATTTACTGCTTTTGACCTTTAAACTGTACTTACTCGGTATACTGAGTGTTTTAAGGAAACATAAAGCATTAGAATTGGGAGTATTTTATTTTAATGAGAATATGTAAGCTATTATCACTTGTTAAACAAGATTCGCCTAGTTACCGCAAGCACGTTTAACACAATGAAATCTTGACAGTGATGACCTGCAGGTAAGAGAGGAAAGCTTAACTGGTATCAGACTGGGAAGCTTAAGTGGATTAAAACATCACATGGGTAACCCAGCTGGATGAATAGTTGTTCTCATGGCAATATTTTTAAGTATCCACATCCAGATGTTAGCTCACAGAAAAACAGCCCATTAGATCAAAACTTTTGCAAAAGCTTATTACAAAGTTCCAGTCATGCTGCGTCAGAAGCTCCATGTCTATCCATTGTGCGTTTCTGGGCAAGGGTTGACATTTGAGTAAGTTGCTGGAATTATTCATTATGTTTTGCGCAATCCCTCATTTTCATTCTTCCCGGGGCTGTATGACTATCTCGGTGGGCAGCAGAAACATCTGGTGTTGATTTGTACTTGACGTAACTGGAGTTCCCTCTTGACCCTCAATCATGAGCTCATTGTGATCTGTTGGGACAAAATCTGTGTTGCTGGGTGTGGGGCATGTGTCAAAGTTTATGGATTAACCCACTACATAAAACTTGCTTCCTGGCACCAACCAGTAGGAAGAGAGTTTCATATCGTGTCACGTTGCTGCAGTTTATGTAAGACAAACTGGAACCATTATAAACTATTGGTACATTGAACCATAGTAAAATCTTGAGTGGGGTTGTAAGATTTTAGCTCATATAATGTGTCACGTCCACAAGTACTCCAGAACCAGTCATAAAATGTTGCTAAACTGTTTGGATTAATGTTATCAGAACTGTTTTGTTAAGTTTATTATTATTCATCTACTAACCAGGCAATAAGAGGTCTGCAGAGATTAGATACTGTGCATTGTGTGCCATCATATCAGTGTACAACACTAAATGCATGGCCCTGTTTTAAATAAACTACAGGACACATTTCTGCTACTATTTATGACCGTTGTGCTGTGTTGCCCTTTAGGTCTTCAGTGCATCTCTAAGAATAAAGTGGCAGTCTTACTGCTGGCAGGAGGCCAAGGAACCAGGCTGGGGGTCTCGTACCCCAAAGGCATGTACGACATTGGGCTGCCGTCCCACAAAACCCTCTTTCAGATCCAGGCTGAGCGCATCTTGAAGCTGCAACAGCTGGTTGAGCAGTCGCACAAAACCAAGTGCTGTATCCCCTGGTGAGACACGAGGTTTCCATGACTAAGGCGTTTTAGTCGACTAAATCTACAGCTTGATTTGAGGAAAAATAAACAAGCTCGAGCAACCAAATAGGGCTATCCTATTTGTAAAGTGAACTTCAGCTGTTTGTCCCAATTATGTTAGCATGATGATTAACTGGGTCAAGTCACTGTGTGAATCAAAGGAAACTCAGTCAAGGAAGCTGTGTTGCCGGAAAAGCTTTAAGTCCCTGCAGGGGAGATCCAGCAGTTTATAGTTTTAAAATATGAATGATCGAGATAAAAAAGCAGGAAATAGAGTTGTGCGTGTCAGATTTAACGTAGTTGAAGGATATGTTAGAAACATCTTCATCAAGTTGTTACTTTTTATTGTCTGCTATAAACTTAAGTATTATACTGTTGGTTCAAGCTAACATCACCTTTGCTGTTAAGTTTTTGTAAGAGATGATGGAGATGTTTTCTGCAGCACTGCACAATTGTTAAATTGTTTAAAATGCATAAGTGCTGCGTTCTTTCCGTGTTGCCTTCAGGTACATCATGACGAGCGGCAGGACAATGAAATCCACAAAGGATTTTTTCTCCAAACATAACTACTTTGGTTTGGACAAGAACAGCGTGGTCTTCTTTCAGCAGGGCATGCTGCCGGCCATGGACTACAACTGCAAGATCATCCTGGAGAGCAAAGGAAAGCCCTCCATGGCTCCGGGTATGTCCACACATATACAGAAGTGTATGTATGCTTCATTCACAGTGTTGCTCAGTGTGTGAGAAATGTGTCTGTGTTTGTGTTCTAGACGGTAATGGGGGTCTTTACAGAGCTCTCGGGAACCAGGGTATCCTGGATGACATGGAGAGGAGGGGGATTGAGTCCATCCATGTTTATTGTGTTGATAACATTTTGGTCAAAGTGGCTGACCCTGCCTTTGTTGGTTTCTGTGTGCAGAAGGGAGCGGACTGTGGCGCTAAGGTTGGTCATACCACCTATTTTTTTCCTTTTTTCTTCTTCTTCTTTCAGCTGCCCGCTCTAGGGGTCGCCACAGCAGCTCATCTGCCTCCATCTTTGGTGAATTTCTTGTGGTAGCACCTTCCAAAGTTACTGACAAGGGCGGTAATTCCAAACTTTGGGTTCAACAAAGGTGTGGTGTGGTGCTGATGCCATCATTTGGGGAGTGACACTAATATTTTTTCTGTGGGAATGTGTGGAACTGGGTCTAGACTGGACATGAGTAGTACTTATCCCCTTGAAGCCGAGTAAGTCATATTTGATACACGAGTTTTTTTTAGTTTTTGAGACTTTACCCCCCCAAAACCAAAACAACTGACTTCTTTTTGCATTTATGTTAATCAGTACCCAAATCAGGCCACATAAAAAGGCACGACAAAACAAAAGATAAAGAACCGAGGAAGCAGTAAAGATATTTTATTCCCCTCCTAAAGTTGCCTGAACACTGATAAGTCACCTCGAAGCACTATAAAAGTAACACTGAATTGAATTCATAAATCTAAAGTTGACCTTTATCAGACCTTTTAGTATCAGTGATTGCACACACAAAGATTAAAAGTCATTAAATAGGAATGGCACATACAGATGAGTCATGCAAATACTAAAGCATGTATTTGAGTTAGGTAATATGTATGCCAATAGTCGAGTCATGTTTGTAGTGTTTTATCCAGTCTGAGCAGTTAGTCTCGTTCTTCTTGAGCAACCATTTATCATGTATGACAGTTTCATACATGATAAAAAAAATAAATGAAAGAAATCTGCCCACATGACCCTGTGGGCTTAAATTGTAAGAAACAAATGTGTAAAATTACCGAAAAGGTTTTGGTAGCTCATTGTGTAGACTCTTCTTTTTTATGAAACAAAAGTTTCTGTTAATTCACAGAAACCTCTTTTTTTATACAGTGGACCTGCTGTAAAAGACAGAAACCTATATAGTACAAAGTGAAACAGAGGAAATTTGCTGTCACTTAATCATGTGTTACCCTGTGAGCAGGCACTGAGGAGGTCTTCATCAGCAGGAAAAACTGAGGGCTCGTGAAAATATGATCCCAAGTCCAAACTTTATGCCCTTCTTCACAGCTGCCCAGGGGTCTAATTGGAGTCTTAGCCAGGCCGATTCTGGCCCTTGGACCTTATGTTTGAAAACCCTGTTCTAGAAGGTCCGAAGGGTGACAAGTGTGGGATGTCATATATCGAAAGGTGGGGTCAGTTTAACTTGGCAGGTTCCAGATAGCTGCACCTTCCACAACTTACCACTGGGTGGAGTTGTAATCCACTTCTGCAATCTTCTTTTGCACTACACTTAGCTTTCTAGGAAATTTAGGAATGAGCCCAGAATCTTCTTTTGCCTACTATTATGGTCTTAGTTGATAGTGTGATGTGAAGATGCCACTTTTCCCACATATTTTGGAGCCTTCTTGTCCTGTGAAGTGTTAGTGATAACCACTGTTCCACTGTTCCACTGTGCCACAAGTTTAAGTAATTAATTAGTAATGTGATTTACTATAAAAGGATAATCCCAAAGAAGCTTAATGTTGCAGAACTAAAGACATAAAGGAGTTCTGATTTATAAAATAATATTTTCACGTATAGACTCGCAAAAGAATTTGAGCAGAATCTAGTTTGTGGTGATGTGAAAATTCAGTACTCACTGGCCAAGATCTGCTGCTGAGGAGGCTATGTTCGAGATAAAAAGTTTTACATTTATTCTTCACCATTATTCATTCTGTGAAGATCCTGCTGACCTTGGTGCAGAGATAGTTAGAGGGACATTTTTCTAAAATAACACCTACTGACGAGCTAAGCGATAAGAGTCCAGTACACCAGAAAGAGTGTAACCATCAGGAGACCTCTGTTTTTAGCTTTAACAGTAAAATATGACTGATATATGTGTGACTAAGCTTTGCTGGCAGATCTTACTAATTAATTTCTAAACAAACCACATACTACTTCAAATACATCAAAGTATGAAGTCAAGATTTCACTTTTTTAACTGTTTTTGCACAAATTACGTGCTTCAGTGTGTGTTGGATAGCTGAAAAGTGCCTGAAGGATCCTGCTACTTTTTGATTTCCTCTAAGAAGTAGAAGCACTATGTATATTTTCCAGCTAACATAGAGCAGAGTGAACTAATTATTGTAATAAGATCACCCAGACCCTGCTTCTGTTTGAAATTATGAGATGTGGGGTGGAGCAGCGATGGAAGAATCAGATCAGAGCGGGGTACCACCCTCTCATCGTAAATTACTAAGCTCCGCTAACAGTTCATGTGGCTTCACCAACCCCCCCTGCCAAACCCCTACCAGTTTACCATCCCCCCCTCAGGACCCTGTCATTAGTAACCGACAGATAGGAAGGGGGGAAGGATTTTTCATTCAGTGCAGACTCGTAACTTACTGGTTGTAAAATGGAGTGCACCGATTGCTTCATAGCACTTTTATTTACTATTTTATTTCAGTTTTAGACTATTTCTGACTTTAAATAATTTACAGATAATTTGACTCATAAAGAGACAACAGTGAAAATATTTTGTAGTTTTTATATGGAAAACTAAATTTAGCACAATTAAAGTGTACCGATCTGGGGATTTTATTGTATAAATAGTTAAAGTAGAGAGTTATTAGCATTTTACAGTTGCTTATTTTTATTCTTTGACTTAACTAGAGTAGCTTTGCATGATTCATGTTAAAATAATCCTTTTTTAATATCATAACTTTTTTTGATACAGTTGATCGGTTCATCCTCTGTCTGAAACAAGCTTTTTTAGTTCCCTTCCTCCTCGCTTTAAACCAAAAATGTATGATTGGCTGTCTCTTGTGGACAAAATATTTGAACAGAACAATTGTGTGTGTCTGACCATATTATGTTTGGGATATCTGCTTTTATCAATATGATACAGAACCAAGAGTAGAAAAAATTGACTGAAGCTGAGCATTCAGAGCAGTCTGAAGCCTGAGCTTTGGAGTTACAGCAATTACTTGGACATGTGCTGAACTTTTGATTTGAATCTTTGCTTATTTTTGATGTGAGCATCCAGCAGTAACAGTTACATATGTGACAGTAAAAGGAAAAGCACAGTCCACTTTAAGTTGACTTTGTAGTAATCTGAGGTTTTTAGTAAGGTCATTTTGTGACATTGTTTCCCAGGTGGTGGAGAAAACAAACCCCACAGAAGCAGTAGGCGTTGTCTGCAAGGTGGATGGTCATTACCAGGTGGTGGAGTACAGCGAGATCACCCTAGCAACTGCTGAGAAGCGGAGCGCCGATGGTCGTCTGATGTTCAACGCAGCAAACGTGGCCAATCATTTCTTCAGCTTCTCCTTCCTCAGAGACATAGTGCAGTAAGGCAAAGCTATAAACACAGTTATCATTACGTTTCAGATTCTTTCAGCTTTACATCATCGTAATGAGACATTTTTTCCCCGTTTTCACATTAGGAAATACGAGCCCCAGCTGCAGCACCACGTGGCCCAGAAGAAGATCCCATATGTGGATGCTCAGGGTCAACTAATCAAACCAGAGAAACCAAACGGCATCAAAATGGAAAAGTTTGTCTTTGACATTTTCCAGTTTGCCAAGTGAGTGACGGTGCATTTTTTTCATATATGGCATAGAAAATATGAATGTGCGTGTGCATGCCAGTACCAGTTAGCTAAATCTTGCCTTATACTAACCCCACCTCCTTTTGAGAGGTGACCAGTTTGCATATATTTGGGGCCCTGGTTCTACTGGTCCTTGATTTTTTTCTTCCGTGCAAGGACTGTCTTTTTTTTTCCAGCCCTAATTTCTGCCCTCCAGTCGTGCCATTTCTGCAAGGTCTGGTCCAGCAGACTAAGCTTGCCAAATTCTCCACAGGGGGATGGAAGTTTATGAGCGGTTCCACATCCTTTAGTGTTACATGACATCAGCTCTGAGTCACGTCACTACTAATAGAACTTTATATTTAATGAAAGTATTCCTGTAACAGTTAACTGATGGAAAATCAAGGACACCATATCAAGCTTACTTCAAAGTTTTTGAAGATGTATTTTTAAAGTAAAGAAAAATCTATTTTTGATGCTACTGAAGACATGGATTTGACCCAAGTCTTCAGTTTTTAATGTGGCCTGCTCTGTTGTCTTATGACCTGTCTTAGAGCCATTTGGTCCATAAAAATAAACAAAACTTAACTGATTTCAGTCCTCTGCAGAAGCATTTTTATGTGTTCCTCTGGTCTATCTTTAGTGTGGCTGCTATTTTTATATCGCTCCATGGAAGTCACGCACAATCTGAAAGCACAGTGAAACCACTCCAAGCATAGAAAGAAAAATGACATTTTTGTTTTTATTTGTTGCGGTTTAATTTCCTGTTGAGTAACTAATTAACCTGCTAATTTTTCAATCCCTGGGAGCTGCTCGGTTGTGATGCAAGTCTTCGGTTTGCCTGTGTGCTGATGGGATGCTCTGTGTTTGTAACAGGACGTTTGTTGTGTATGAGGTGCTCCGAGAGGACGAGTTCTCCCCGCTGAAGAACGCAGACACTCAGGACGGAAAGGACACACCCACCACAGCCCGACACGCTCTGATGTCCCTCCACCACCGCTGGGTGCTCAACGCTGGGGGACATTTCATTGACGAGAACGGCAGACGTGTACCCGCCATACCCAGGTGACTACAGCATGTCATGTCACTTTACAAAAAACATACATAATAATGAGATCTTTGTGGTTATTCCCATCTCTTCGACACTTTCCACACGGTGGACAAACTGTATGCACTGACCTTTTTGTTTGTGTACAGACTGTATGCGCTGGACTTTTTGTTTGTTTTGTAGACATCGTATTCTTTTAGCTTCACACTCTCACTCCCCCTTCTCTCATGCTTGGTCTTGCTCCTGTGTGTCCCGTGCAATGTTTCCAGAGACGGAGCAGCAGGCAGTGTCACAGATGATGGCAAGAGAAAGTAATTATCCCTCTGCAGTACTGAGTGCATGGTGATGGGGTTTTGGCTTTCTTACCCTCTCGCTCAGACGTGTTAACACCGTGTAATATTACTTCTGATCCTTGACATCCCTTTCCTTCATTTCCACTGAGAGGAAAAGAGTCTGTAGAGGCCCTGCCAGTCGGCGGCCTTCTTTCAGTCTTTTTACGGTCAGTCGGGATGCAGGAAATGACATCGAGGATCAGTGAAGTCACCTGAAAACATGGTCTTCTTCCGCACCTTGGTTAAATGATCTACTATCATGTCAACCTGTGATATATTGCATGCTGGGTAAAGGGAGACAGTTACTAGACTGCAGATGAGCACACACCTGTTGGTTTCTGTACCAAATAGTTATGTGGTCAGCTTCATCGCTTGCTATTTTGCCTTTAAGTTTAAATCCACCCGCTTGTTTTTCCAGACAGAATTAAATGAGCATGTGCTTCACAAACTCTTTCGGCACCACGAATGTTTCCAACACTCTTAAAGGGCGTGCTTCTTTCTCAGTCATTCAGCTTTTCCATCAGGCAGCTGCTCAGCAAAACACCTGAAACACCTGATGTCTGATTAGTGATTTTTTCTCTCTGTAATCATCATCTAGAAATTAACACGTTGAGTGACGGCAGTCTCGCACAACGTTCCTTTCATTCGTCTGTTTTCTTCTAGCGGACTTCTATCACAAGTCAAAGGACTAATCACTTGTTGCGATGAAGCGCTGATTCTCTTTGTCCTCTAATCACAAGCCGCAGTAGAAGAACAGCTGTGTCAAGGAGTCCTAGCAGCTGTCTTTTCAGCTACAATTGCTTCTCTTCTTCCACGAGACCGTCACTCATTCGCTTTCTGTTTTTCTCCTGTGATCCTCTCTGAATTTGTCTTTCCACCGCAGCCTGAAGGATGGAACGGACCTGCCGATCAAATGCGAGATCTCCCCACTGGTGTCGTACGGGGGAGAGGTAAGAACACGTTGTACTAAATAAAACTCCAGATGTTATTCTTATCCATGAATACTCAGTAAAATACTAACATTGTCCTGATGGTGTCTGTACTTCAAGGGTCTTGAGGAGCTGGTGAAGGGAAAAGAGTTTCAACCAACTCTGACGATCGATAAGGAGGGAGTCCACCAGCTGGTGAAGAATGGGGTGTAATGACTGAACGGGAGAATGCGGGGAAGGAAACGGCCCAACTTCCCTTTATCTCTCATTGTATGGGAAGAGAAACTGTGATGTCATCGCTGTGCAATAACAAATATCACACACATGTGTTCAAGAAAGAAGCTGTCCTGTCCAAAATGAATGAATGAACAACATGAAGTTTACTTTTTAGCACCAGGCTTTCCTTTGCTTTGTAACTCGTTTTGCTTTTCTTCTTCTTCTTCTTCTTTTTTTTCCTTGAAGACTTGAACACAGCAAGAATTGAAGTATGAAAATCCTGTCATACTGACAGGTTGAAGCTGTCTGCAGGTGCATCTATTTATTTTGCTTATGAGACTTATTTTTATATGTACTGATAGATTATCTATTGGTGGAAATGGCCATCTACTTGTTTTACCTGGTGATTTTTTATGCAACAGCTGATTCAGACGAAATGATCACACAGATGTTTCCTACAATCAGATACGGTACATGGTCAGGATGTGGGGGGTATTTATAATAATTGCTTCTTCTCTGCTTGTAATCAGTGAAGACTGGATGTTATTCAGCTTTAAGAGACGCTATGGCTCATCTTTATTAAATACATTTTCCTACTTGGAAAGCAATGTCTTTGTGTCTGTTTAATTATTCAAATGGTGTTAACATGTTTTTTTGTCATATCTTTGCTCGCCGGTGTCTGCGAGGTGTGTTTTTTGCATTATAGCTCTTTGGTGTTGTGAATCACCATTTCCAGCAGATGGTTTATGTTCAAGATGGCTCCGAGGACGCAACGCTGCTGCAGCTATTCAGGGCATTTTTCTTTGTGGCTCCTTTCTGACTCACTTTCTTTCTCTCCCGCTCCATAACGGCGCTGTTAAGACTAAAGAAGGTCTCTTATAACGTCTATGGAAAGACAGCCTGACCTGTAGCTAAGCTGAAAAACTCTTTAATGGCATTTTAATCAGTACATTAATTCTTTAACATATTTCATACACTTTACCTGTTCTACTGAGAGTCCATATTCAGCAGATAACAGATATGTGACGTTGTTACTGGGCACAACATGCTCATGATGCTAGTATTTACAAGTCTTCAAAGTTTGCTCAAAAAAATCACATTTTAACTATGAATATTAGTATTCACAGTCAAACTTAGTAGTTTTAAAAAATCATGAATGAACCATTAATGGCTATTAAAATGAAACAAAAATAAATAATACTTAAAAAATTATTTATTTAATATTTATATTTAAAACGGATAAAAAGATGCAAGGCAGAGCTGGAGGTGAGGAGCCGAAGATTTGTTCCTTGTTCCGACACATCTGAATTAAATGAATGGCTTGTTACAAAGCCTTTGCCAAACTTCATGGCATGCTGAAGAGGTAACCCAACCATCTGATTCAGCTGTGTTGGAGTAGGGATGCATCTAAAAGCTGCTGGATAGTAGCTCTCGAGGACTGGAGTGGACACCCCTGATGTAAAGCTTTCATTAGGAGTGACCAGGATGGACAAGATTAGAAGTAGAGGGACAGCTCAGGTTGAGCGGTTTGGAGGCAAGACTGAGATGGTTTGGACATGTGCAGAGGACGGATAGTGGATATACTGAACAAAGGATGTTGAAGTTGGAGCTGCCTGGCAAATGGAAGACAGAGTGTGTTCATGATGTAATGAAGGAGGAGATGCAGAGTGTTGGTGTGGCAGGAGAGTGTTAGTGATAGTGTGAAATGGGGGCAGATGATCTTCTGTGGGGACCCCTAAAGGAAGTAGCTGAAAGAAGAAAAAGAAGTGACTTAAACAGAACGTTTTAGGGTTAACTTGTCGAAGGCCTATTTGCTGGCATATCAGACTGTAAAAGTCATGAGCCAAAGACCAAAGCCTCCTTTATCCTCTAATAACTGACTCCAATACTTACAATAATTTACAAAAGAATTTAATGTTCTCTTCCTAATGACTTAAAATAAGAGACTGAGTACATAAACTCATGAGTGAGGTGTTTAATGAGGGCTGTTTTCCAACGCACCATCTGATATCCCCATGTTGGTGTTGTTCCTGGATCATCAAAGCTAATGTTTGTCCAGGTTTAACACTGCAACGATATCCTAACTATAGCCCCGTAACCCTAACCAAGATCACATGTTAGCCCTCAACCCAAACCCCTCCTTTTCTTGGATGTTTTCCTGAGTGGACATGGGCAACGTTTTTTTTCCACATCGCAAAACTATGACACCATAACACTGTGATTGGTCACTTGTGATACTGAACCAAGGTCAAAATGAATTATGATGATTCAGAAACAACACTAACACAGGGATATCAGATACACCTTTACACAACTGGAAATCTCTTTGTAACTACAGTCGTTGCCCCAACAGGCCATCGGAAAGAACTGGAAAGCTTTAAGAGACTTGACAAATGCCTAAACAGAATATTAAACTGGGGAATACAGAGTAGGACAGTGGGAGCTGTGGTAAAACACTTGCAAAAGCAGCAGAAAAAACATCTCCAAGCAAGTAAAAAGTAAAATCCTAGGGTTCCAATAAATTTCCACTGGCCATTGGTGTCACTTCCCTGCAGGTCAATATGGCTTCCTCATCAGCAAAGCAAGCAGCTTTGCATGTAACTAAGTAAGAAAAGCTCTTAGTCACCATGTCTAACAGATGAAAACTTCATTGTTTTTATAGAGATCAGGTCATAGAGTTCAGACCACATCAGCAGCAAAACACACAGAGTACAACGTAATAAGAAGTAGACCTCTCTCTGACACCTGACTCACACTTTTCATGGATCTGGTTCGACTATTGAGGTTGTGACAAACTGCTGCGTTAGTGCCACTGAGTTCAATAAAAGAGTAGCTTCTTTTGCAGTTTTTAAACCTAAATAAGCTTGTTTTTAAGGTTAGTGATGAAACAATAAGTTATATGAATTTGACATAAAGCAAGTGACAGCAACACCACCGCAAATACTACCTTCAGTTATGGCTGCTTCTATGCTTCGTCCTGTAGCTGTCAAAAGAAAGGTTCCTTTCAGGAGGAAGAAAGCTTTTTGATTGAGCTTTGGATTTTTTGTGTGTGTCTTTAATTGAAACCTTATGTGTGGCATGTGGAATTCTGGGACGTTGGCAAACTCCCAGGAATCCACAGAATGTGATTTTTTTCCTCCCTCCCTCTCTCGCTCTCTCTCTCTCTTACTCTGTTTCTCTTCTCTCCCTCTTTTCCCCCCCCCTATTTGCAGGGGTGTCTTACATCAGCCCAGTGAGTCCTGGTGAAGGCAACTGACGGACAGAGAGTGAGCGAGCAACAGAGAGCAAGGTTTGGAGGGTTACATCCAGCCGCCTGCGTCTCACTGGAATAATCTAAAACCATCAGTGAACAAATGGTTTGAAATGAAAATAAAACCTTCTTAGAAGTAAGTCACTCATTTCTTTTACTTTAAAAAAACAACAACTTTTTATTCTCTATGTTAGGACTGTTAAGACTGATCAGCTTTCTTGGCTCTCTCCTTGAATTATTTCCTCTTGGGAGGCCCGTTTGCACACGCGATCCAGACTTCTGTGTACTTTTGTGACTGAAGCAGCTTCTGTTTGCATGGCAGACGAGAAGAGTGGACAGCAGAACAGAGCGATGCGGTGCCGCATTCAGACTCCTGTCTGCTCTGCAGTGGATGCAGCTGTTTTCAACAGAAGCTATTACTTACCGTTTGGCTTTGCTGCGGTTGACTTCAAATGTGATTGAGGCCAATTCCTTCTTTTCACTCCTAAAAATCTTTTTATTTCTAATGGAAATTAAAATTGAAGGAAAGAATATAATGCAAACTTCTCTTTGCAGGCTAAGATCTTCCGATGTGGAGTATTTTTTATTCTCTATGTGCTTACTGTAACTTTAAGACAACACACATGTCTACTGTTGACTGGCTTAAATATAATTCTGGAGTATGTTGCGGTATTGACTTCATCATACAAACCCCTCTCTTCTGTGCGGAATGACTGTGCGTATTATTTTTACGGGCATAGCTAATGAAAAAATGATGTGACTTCTTTTCTACTGCCGTGCATCAAACTCACACATATTTTGTGTGTGTTTTTGTGGCCTGGAAGTTTTGGAAAACTAAAACAACTGACTCATTTCATGCTGCTTAGATCCTCTCTGTGGTCACCTGGTGAAATGTTGAAATTTGAAGTTGCAGCTTTCTAAAAAAAAAAAACACGCCTTTGTGTCACTGAGGTGATGTGTGTACTTCGGTGTAGGTGTTACGTAGGTGGTATGTAGGTATCATCCTGCGGTATGTGGGTAATAGATGTTCACACAGAGGTCGCTTTTGTGCTTTGCCGTAGAGCGCAGGATATGGACTATGAGCTCAGAGCTTTGACATTTGAACCACGGTGCCCAGCTGAGGTGAACAGTCATGAGAGGTGGCTCTGATCAATGGAATAATTGTTAGAGGAAGGTCACGCTGACACTCAGGTATGCGTATGTAGTCTGGGTCTAATATGGGGATGGATTTCTTTTCTGGACAAGCACTTTCATTCCAGTAATGCAAAAACCTGATGCTGACCCCAGTGACTTCATAATATCTGAAGTGATTTGACAAAAAAAAGCCCTATTTTAATAAAGCTGATTGCTGAGACACTGTTGATGGCACAAGGCTGTGACTTCTGTGCAGGACTGTAATTGCTTATGCTATCGCTGCTATTAGATCAGACACTTTCTCTGTGAGGACCAAATAAGTAATAGAGTAGGAACAGACAAAAGAAAGCAATAAGTCAGATTTCATAACATCACCGCAAATTAAGTCCAGGAATGTACTGATTACAACAAACTGTGGATTTATTGCAGTGTAAGACTATATGGGTGTGGCTTTTTCCTTTAAGCTCTCTTTGTTGTGTCCCTGCTTGGCGTGTTATTGTGTTAATAGGAAACCATCTTTATCATAATAATTGAGTTCTTTGCCAAAGCAGAATTAAAAGAAGTTATTTCCTATTACGTTGAAATATATGAAACACTTGTGGTTGATGCAAGAGGGGAGTGGACCCATATATTTTACTTGCTCAGACTGTTGGTTTAAGCACATGCCATCACTCTGTTCTCCATATATGTCAGTATCTGATGAGCAGCTGTGTGCAGATGCATATAGGCGCACACCCAGATAGAGAGAATAAAAGAAGCAACAGGAGGAATTATGCATTTCTCCTGCACGCCCTTTCAATTAGCAACCCTTCTGTCTCGAGCTTTGACGCTGACTGACATCCTCACATACAGACCCAAATCACCCACCACAGCAAAGGTTGTAATTTCAACCCTACTTTCAAAACACTGCACTAGAGGCACCCGGTGCTTACTTAGCTTAGCAGTAACCCGACACTGACCTTGTTTGATTGGAAGTGTTTTCAAATCAATGCCTCTGGCAGGAGAAAACCAGCTGTGCGCTCGTTAGCTGAGGTGCATGCTGTAATTTGGCATAAATAGATCCATTTCAGGGAACGTCATGGCTAAAATACTGCGCTGTTGACTTTGTAATCCCACATGTGCTTGAACTTCGACTCTGCCCAAACCACCACCCATATCATCACCTTTCTTTTGAGGGGCATTACGCAACGTGTAACCCAGAGAAGTCTACCTTTGTCCTTCTTATTTCTGAGTATGTCTAATTGGTGTTTCTCTGAAAACTATATGTTGATTTGTCTTCAGTCATGGAAAACATATATTTAATTTCCGCTGTAGAATAATTATTAAGCTCGCTGCTTTTGTCCAGAGAGAGCTTATTCTCGATGTGTATCATGAAAGCTAGGTAATTATAAAGGAGCCAAGCTAGAGGTGCTCATTAACACAAAGCAGTCAGAAATCCTCCTCTTTCTGTTTGCACGTGTCCTCAGCTGTCCTCTTTCTCCTGTTTACATGTGGAAGTCTTTTCTTGTTTGTTTGTCTGATGCTCATCATCCATCTCTTCACCTCAGTTCTCTCATGCCTTCCCTAATTACAGAGTGTCAGGGACACTCTGAGGCAATATCTCAACATGAGAAAAACCTCATGACTCGCTGCAGCCTGCTGCTGCTGGGTACAAATGACAGTCTTGGCTTTGAATGAGTTGTCACTGCTGAGTTGTCACTGCATGGACAACGCCGGCCTTTTTTTCTGGAACCACTGCTATCTGCTCTGCTGTGTCGACTTGTTTTTATTTGATCCTGTTACAAAAAATACAAAAGAATTTATTGAAATCATTCTGTTTTAATTAGTGACCTTTTGGACAAGAATGCGCTTTCAGTTTGAAAGTGGGTGGCAGTGAATGTATTTTTTTTTATATATTATTCACTTCAGTGGCAGTCACTGATATTTGTGAGTCAGTGTGCTGTTTAAATTTAAGACAGCCCCAACTGCCACAGTCAAATGGCTTCAATGCACAAGTGCTCTTGAGCTGGGCGCCGTGTGGCGGATAGAGCTCTGCTTTAACGGGGTAGATGGAAATTGGCGTGAGATGCTGTTTTTCCAATCTGACAGTGTAGCTGTAAAGTTCAGGGCCTGCATATTCAATCAAACTGGATCTCCACTCATAGATTTTGGGCTACTCTCCTTACATAACAAACACAGCCTGTAGCTGCACAATATTCACAATGAACAGTTTGTGCCTTTGTCGAAATATTTTGGTGGAGTTTGCAGGTAAAACTCTGTGCCCGGTCAGCCTGAGGGTGCTAAAAATGACGCTTCAGTCTCTCCTGCAGGTTCTCACATTCTTTCTCCATTTTTACAGCCTTTTTTTTACAAGCACTTGTACACTGGCTTGAACAGTTCGTGTCCTCAGGCAAGTTTCAGTCCCCAGTGGCACCATCGCTGGCGTACTCCAACAGGTGTGCTCCTGGCTGAATGCGTTGTACACAGTTATGCTGTAAAAGAAAAACCCCTTTGCTTTATTACATAGTGTATTGGTGGGACAACCGCCTTACGCAGCCTTTAAGCCATCATGTAAGCAAGCAGTACGAAGACAGAATCCAGACAGTTTTTCTGTGTAGATTTTCAATCATCTGAATAACGGTAATGGACCGAAAAGAGATCTGGTTGCCTTATGCTTTGAACCACTTACTCCAGCTCTACTGGCTTTTTTTAAATAGAGAAATTTCTGCGAAGCTTAAAACAAAGTGAAATATGACAGTATGTCACAAAGCTGCGTGTGATATGGTGTTTCTTCTACAGCGCTTTGTGACTGCTGTTCCAGGATAACAATAAATAAATAAATAAAGCAGCTTTGTGACTCAGTAATAAAGAAAAAACAAAAAAGACGCCTCGACACAAGATGTGACACATAATATTTCCCCTGCACAGCTTTTTAAAGGAAATAAACAACACGAAGGCAACAAAAAACAGACTGTTTATGTGAAGAGATCCGGCAGAGGTTGTCTCCAACCAGTGAAGCAGTGAAGGACCTTTGCTTTTCAGCTTTGGGTTTCACGTTACTGTAAAACTATTGCTTAGGAAGCGGAATCTTGTATTCATCCACAGTGTCGCAGAGCAGCATTTAAAGTCTGCCGTGTCACATTTGCATATGTGGTGTAAGATATCCCACATTTAAGCATGTAACTAAGGACTTCTCCCCACATGTCACAACATTTTATGTGGACAATAGAGGATTGTTTTCCGTGGCGTTTTTCCTTTCCAGTCACAATAATTTAATTGTGTGTGTGTGTGTGTGTGTGTGTGTGTGGGCCTTCTTCCATGCATGTCCCTGCTCCTCATTCTAAGATTTTACGGCTGTGTGTTTACATGGCTCCACCTGGGTCTGGTTGTGAAATACAATTCGGATTCCATACTTTTCCATAAAAATAAAATATCTGTGATTCTATATTACAGCCTTAAGGGAGAAACAAGAGGATATAATAGAAAGCACATGTGGATGGTTATGGTGCATAGCATACGGGTGCACTGAATAGCAATCAGACCTGTGCACATAAACACACTCACACTAGTACATGTGCTCTATGCAGGGCGTGGCTCTCGGTGCAAAAGTGCTTCTTATTATCTTATTACCAATTTGGTACTCATGCTCATAATTTTTCTACCACGTTTCCTGGCATTAACACAGAAAACAAAAATGAGGGGAAAATAATAGATAAGAAAAATAATGGTTGACTTTTAAGCATTTTCTTATTTTCTGCCTTATGTATTTACTCATATTAAATCTGACCAAAGTTAATAATAGATAATGAGATCAGCATGTGTGTAAGTAATCCTTATGAGCCCAAATCTTGGGCTTCAGACTTCAGTCTACTATTGATACCAGTTGATACCATTTGAACAATAGAAGTGCTTTAAAGACAGGCTCCATTACATTCCAGGTCTCCAACAAAACCCAGTTTAAAAATACAAGGTAGCTAATAGATGTGTTTTATTGTTTTATTCATAAGATCAAAATGATTTAGTGGCCATTAAAATGTGTTCAGATTTGGCAAACTGATAACGATTCATCTCATAAATCAAGACATGCCACTTTGCTGTATGTTAGTGGGCTTAGTATTAGCATAAGATTACGCTCCATCCTTCCTGTGCTTCTTAAATCAAGAGCCTTTGTGCAGTCAGTCGGGACAAGGGGCGATATCTAGGAAGCAGAGTAAAATATGAGCAAATGGAAAAGCGAGAATTGAGCAGTGACATTATAATGTGTTTACCCTGGAAATTAACCTGTCATGCAGTTATTTTTATTTTCTAAAAGCACTGTAGTTAAATTTCATATTTTAATCAACGTGAAGTCATACAGTTTGACAGAAATTATGGCCTGTGTTTTAGCGTTGTGATTATAAAACAGAAGATATAATTTTCTAAGTGCCTCCCTAGCCTCAGGCCTTTGTGCTTTCCTTCACCCCCTCCTCTTCTGTCTGGCCACTGATATTGGCAGGACAGTTTTTGGTGCCTGGATGGTGAAATTCTCAGTCTTTCTCAACCGTGCCAGCCTCGCCTGGCTGCTTCCTGTCATGCGAGGGATCCTGTAAAACCTCAGATGTTGATGCTGCTGTGTGTTTGTATGTGAGAGAGGCAGGGAGTAGAGCCAGGTAAACCTGTGTGTTGACTTTACAGTTTTTCCCAGGCTGCAGGCCCTGGTGCACCAGTGTTACTCTGTGTGCTTTGCCCGTTACTCCCGAGCAAATTAAATTATTTACACAAACATATAAAGCCTGGGAAAACAAAATAAAATCCCTGTGCATTTTTTTTTCTTTGGCAATGTGAGTGCTCTGCAGGAGGACTTTGCAATCAGTGCATGAGCGCCTGTGAGACTGCCTTAATATTTAGGTTGAATAGTTATTCTTCTGAATTGTCCAGACTCATCAGTTTACCTCAAAGGTATTTAAGACGTCCTTCAGGTTAAAAAATGTGTGTGCTGTGCGTGTGTTTCTTTCTGCGGCCTTGTGGGTTTCTGAGTGGAATATCTGTCCTTCACCACTTCCTGAACTAGCCAAGAGAGACCTGATATCGACCCCAGAAACAGAAATTTGAGCAAACAGTTATTCCATTCAGGAACGTTCTGCTCCAGCTAGATAATAAACTTTGCTTGCTGCTGATCACCGCTTGGTTTATAACAACCTGTTTTCAATCAAAGGCTAGAGCCCTATCACAGAGGCTGAAAGTCATTATTTCTAAAAAACATAATGTCTGTTCTAACATGCAATAACTCTGAATAGCTTTGGCCATAGATGTTGTCCTGAGTGGGGTCTAGCCTCTAGCATGTAAGATTTTGTGTAAAATGTAAAGTAACCCAAAAACTCCCAGTGCGAGCAGGAACATTTAAAGCACGTTTTCTATCATATTTGAGTCTTGGTAAGACAGTATGTATAAATAGCTGTTATGCTGGACTATATTGTAAGTCAAGAGGAAAATAACAATTCATTATTGGTGCTAAAGTATTGCATTTGAATCTGTTTTGAGGACATCCAGCTCTTTTGTGGATTCATTTGGTGTTGGAATAATCGGGAAAAAAAAGGTTCCCGGCTGGAAAAAGTTCACCAAAACACCCCCTCAAGTTGGAACAACAACTTTTCCAAGTTCTGCACATGATTTGCCGAGTTCTTGACGTCATAAAAGCACACGCGGAGTATGAAAGGAAATGTTTTGTTGGCTATAGCAGCTTTTGGTCAATCGTGGAAATTCACATATTGCAGACCACTTTTATAGTATCATTTAATCTGTAGTACTGTATTAGATTGTAACATTACTTGCCATCCATCTACACTGTCTGAGACTAGCTAGAAAGCTTATTATCAGTGAATACATAAACAATTCAAGTAAAACTATTTTATTTATTATATGCAAGAAACAGTTTCTCATTGTAGCATCCATGTTATTTCCATTTTCTGACTTAAAGCACTTGAACACAACGTCAGAAGAATGACCTTCTGACTCTGGAAATTCATCCTCCTGGAGAACATGTGAACGCACAGCTCAGTAGGAATTTACTGCAAGTATCTACTTAGCTTAGCATAGGATAAACACTCAAGACTGGGGAGTCAAATAGCCTTTTTCTGGCCTGCTAGCACCCAATTTTCACACTTATAAAGACATCTATGCAAATAGAAAAACAGAACAAGTTAGATTAGATTAAGCTAATATAACCAGTGGCTGACAGCAGCTTTTTGTAAAGAGACACATAGGAGAAAAGTATTTATCGTCTAATCTAAGTCTTTGCAGGAAGGGAAAATAACATGTCTCCCAACATGTCAAAGTATTCTTTTCACCAGGAGTGCTAACTTATCGACCCATGAGGGGCTGAACATGTAAGCCTGTGTCTCAGCCGACCTGAGGGTGAGGCCCCTCGCGGTCATGATTTCCTGCATGGGGAATATGTATGTAAATGTAACTCTTGATGATGTGGAATTATAACAAGTTTCTTCATAAACAATCAGAGTTTCAAAATGACACTAATAATGACAGATGAGTTTAACCTCAGCTGAAAATCGGGTTCTTGCCTAATATTGTGACTGAAGATAGAGCACTCCATTATGACATTTAGCATATTATGTTTACAGTCCCCTGAAAAGGATAAGCGGAAGCGAATGGATGGATGGATGGATGTTTGCAGTCCTAGGGGAGGCACACAGATGTATTTAAAAGAAGAAATTTCCATGCTTTTAGTTTTTTATATGCTAAATAGTTATGTCTATGGCAGCATATGAAACCAGAAAAAAGGCCATCCTCAGGGACTCTTCATCCCACCGATGGCTAAACATTTTCACTCAGGGAAAAAGGAAACTTTTGGAGTTGGAATACAGTAAATGAGGCCAATTTTCCTTTTGAGCTATTGCCTCGGCATTTATAACTTATAGTCTGGAGATACAGCTCGGTAAGGTGGAACTGATGTGAAACTCACCACTCTGTTATGTATCTTGTCACTCTTGACAATTATAAACTGGTGAAGTCATATATTTGACTTTTTTTCCTAAATTTTGTGGCCTCTTTGGACTATATTTTTACTATAGATTTGTATGCTTTTACAGAATAACTTGTAACAGGAAAGTTTCCCCGGACACATTGAAATGTGTCATGCCTGCTACTCTAAAGCCTTTTGTTTTGATTGCTTTATACACTTTCTGCTCAGGTTTATTTTTTGTTCTTTTTCTGAAAGCTTTTGGAAGTGTCCGCAGTTTATTTTCAGAAATGTGAACCTTGAGCGGGCCTTGCATAGACTTTCCTGAAGGTTAGCTGTCTTAAAAGATAGGTGATCAGAGGTGTAGACTCTCTCATGTCTATGAATTTAAAACGTGAGGCAGCACACAGATACTTTGATATGCCTAAGTCATGTTCAAAGTGAGAAAGTTATAAGGCAAGAAGGATCAGAAATACAGTACCAGACTACAAACTGTATATCAAAGATGTATGTTCCTTCCAAAAGTGTGAAAGATAAATTAAACTTACCTTTTTGTGGCCATGTTGAGAAAATACACTGGATTATAGATCTAAGAAAAATGGCCCTAGACCTTCTTAAAAACATTTTAACAAGTTTAACACTTCATAATAATAATTTCCTAAGAAAACAGCCCCTAATAGGGTAAAAGGGTATATCCAAAAGCACACCTTTGTTTGTGGAGTCCACCTTGTGTTTGGCAAGGTGCATTATCCCTCAGTTTCCCAGTCAGACCCGCCTCTCAGTCGTCAGTGTGGTTACAACACCAAAATTGCAGCAAATTGGCAAAAATGATCACCCTAACAGTTCATAACAGGATTTCATTAACTAATGGGTGATGTAACGGTGGCTACATCCATCTTTTACATATAACCGATCCCAAAGCGAGGCCTCTGGACATCACTTTAAGAACTACACCATGACAACAACCGTAAAACACGCTCGTTATAATTCATCTTGCTTTCCTTCTTCCTCAGAGCTCCGTTTATGAGTTGACATGTCCTCTATGGAATCATAGCCCTTTTTCATCCAACACCTCTTTTGTGCTTCCATCCTCACCTCGTTTCTCCCCTCCCGTGGTTCTCAGTCTCGCTGTTTACACTGGATTGCATGTTGTGAAAAATGCAGGCCAAATTTGGACCCGGTTTACCTGGGCGCCATCGTCACAGTAGAGAGCAGACTTTACCTCAGACCAGTGATATCCAAACCAAACTCTGCCTGCTAGTGTTGAAGGATTGTTTAATTAGCAGGAAAATGGCAGACATATCGTACCTGGAAGGGGACACTATTTCCATTTTCACCTCAGAGAATTTGAATCCCGTGTGTGCTCCAGCAGGCTGAATAACAAAGGGCCTGGAGGTTGTTCTGCATATGTACAGGTGGGGGTGTCTGTGTATACCCAGCTCTCCTAACTTTTTCCTGTGGTGTCTCTCAGGAGCTATCAGAATAAATTCACCTCTGAAGGGTTTGTGCAGCTGGTCTCCAGTTTCCCCGTCTTTTACTTCACCGTTGCTACTTGTGTATTTCATCATGAAATGAGACAGCTAATTTTCTCTTTATGGAAAATGTTAAATATACATAATATGATGAATAATAGTACACTTTAAAATTACTCACCAATTATATTTTAATCATATTACATGGTTTAGTAATAGTTTAATGAGATACTTTCTGTTTTTCTTTATTTTTTTCACATGAAAGTCTGAAATTTTTCTTTGGAAGTGCAAAGGAAAAATCCCTGGAAAGGATACCTTTTGAAACGGAGATAGGATATGAATAAGTTTTTCCTGCCGTGTTCCTGTAAGAGGAGAGCGGAGAGAACTTTCCAGAAATGTGGACCTGTGCTGGGTTCTTAGCACTGTGGACTGATCTGATGTTACTATAACAGGGAATAAAAGCTGTTTTATTAATACAGGTATGGAAAACACACCTGGAAGTTGTGTAGCTGTATTCCGGGGAAGCAAACAACTCTTAAAAAACGGGTTTAATTTTTATAGATTAGACTTTATAGTTACATTTTTTTGCCTTCTAGATTTGATTTTGTCACAACATACGTAGTTTATCCAGGCTGCTGCTGAGCCAAGTCTTTTCACTCAGATTCCCGGTGTTCTTACTACAATTTGAGCTTTCACAGTAGTCTTTATTACCATATTAAGCACTTTCCAAACCTCTGCAATTAAATCTTAAAGTAAATTATGTCGAGATCTGTGGTTGTTCAACACTTTCTAACTTTCTGAAGGTCCGTGAATCGGGAATTAGGATCCGTCTGCTGTAAAAACAGAGCTGGGGTTTTTATAACTGACTAAACAGTTATATGATTATTTGTGTTTCATTTTTGTTGTATCACATTCGCAGAGTAAAGATGTAATGAGTTTTAGGGGAAGTTCAGTTGTATCAAGTGAGTGATAAGGAAATTTATTGCCCAAATTCTCCAGAGCAGCAGAGTCCAAATGTATTCATTTTCAAATTGCAGTTTTGAAGCTGTTACTGATTAAACTTTGGAATATTTATATGAGGAAACCTTAAAAAAATGATGTTTAAAGCTGAGAAAAAGTTAAAAACTTTAATAAATAATAGGCCATACATTTTCCTCTGCTTATCCATTCAGGGTTGTGGTGGGACTGGAGTCTATCCTTGGTACATCAGGTACTCCTAGGTACACAAATGACTTGCACAGGTACACCCTGTGTCAGTCATTAGTCTTCTGAAAGGTTAACACAGAGATCTAGACAACCATGCATGCTCACATTCACACACAGGGCCAATTTAGAATCATCAGTTTACCTAACATGGATGTTTTTGAAGAAAACCCATGCAGACATGGAGCGAACATGCAAAATTCCAGCATCTTAAAGGGCCTCTCATCCCCATACAACAAACAAATGAAAGCTAGACATTTTACTTTTGGCAAGAGAATAAAAAGCTATTATTTAAAACATGTTTTTCTTGGTGTTGTTGTCATTTAAAGACATTTCAGACTCACTTTTTGTGTTTGTCAAATGTACCCCGCCTTTATTTGTGTAAAACCTGCAGGTTTTTCAAGTTTGTCTTTATCCACAGGAGTCATCTGTGATTACAGCGTGCTTTGCTCGCTTACTGAAAGTATATCTGATCATTAGTTTTAGAGATAGTGCTTTGGAGGTGTTTCAGAGGCTGGCCTTTTGATCTGTTGATTACAACTCAGGGGACCACCAATTATCAACAGGAGACATGGTCTGGGGATTCAGCCTCTCTGTGCTCAGTTTTGTCAGTCCACATATTTAAGTTTAGATCTAAAGCGCTCCAGACTGTCTGATAGTTGGTGAGCAGTAATGTGAAATGTATGTTTGCACGCAAACACACTGGTATGCTCCTTTGAGAGTCTCCAAATGTATAACCAAAAGTCAGTTCTCCTCCCCGACATACAATACAGGCAGTCTTTACATAAATGTTCTCCAGCACATGGTAAACACATTTTTGACTGCCACATACACGCAAGCCATCAGGTGTTTGTGTTTCATTAGCTACGAAATGCCAAGAGGAATTAAGCTTAGCAAAAGCGTCTCAGTGGGAAATGGCCGTAACATGAAGCTGCAGGAAATAGCAGTAAGAAAAAGCAATGAGATTATGTGTGAAGGTACAATGAAAGAGGCAAGTCAGGGTGTAATAAGTGTCACAACATGCACTGGGTGGACTCTCTGTTCTCTGTGCTCAAGCAATCAGAGAATTCATAACTAATGTACAACTAATGCTAAATCAAGCATTTTGATAGGATTTTGTTCTTAAACATAAGGCGCGATTCTAAACTTCTTGTAAAAACAGTGTAAGCTCAGGGCTACAAAGCTATATTACACCTCCTGACCCAGTATGAACCTTCCAGATCCCTCAGGTCATCTGGATCCGGTTTTTTATCAGTTCCCAGAGTCAGAACCAGACACGGAGAAGCTGCATTCAGCTTTTATGCTCCATATATCTGGAACAAACTCCCAGAAAGCCTCACATCAGCTGAAACACTCAGTTTATTTAAATCCAGGTTGAAGACTCACCTGTTCTCAGCAGCATTTGAATAAAACACCAAATCCACACTTTAAGCTTAAATTTCAAAACTTACATTTTAGCTACTGATTTTATCAACTGTTCTGATTTTATCTACTGTTTTTTTAATCAATTTTAAATCATGCTTTTTATTTGTTTTTGTTTTTTAATGTCTCTGTAAAGCACTTTGAATGACCTTGTTGTTGAATTGTGCTATATAAATAAACTTGCCTTGCCTTACACTCCTCATTTATCCTCAAAACTGAAAATACACTGTTTGATTTAGGTGACAGAGCTGAATGAAGGATGAAAAACACAGGAGGAGTGCTCACTATCTTTGAATTTATCTTATCGTTACCTGTTATCGTTACCTGCACATTTAATGTCCAATCTGAGTGCACTTCTTGTTCCTGTGTGCGTCTTAGTCAGGTAATGTTTAGAAACACATGCTGCAGTGCAGGCGTATCTATAGGCGGACAGATCCTGTACCGCATATATGTTTGATTTGGACAAACTGAAGTTTCAGCAAATCTTGAAACAGATGACAGCAGATTGAACATGAAATAAAATGAACAGAGGCCTGCACTGTGGTGAAACTCTGTTTCATTGACCAGACTGCTGCTCCTTTTGTTATTTCAGTGGGAGAATGTCAGGAATATGTTGCTTTTGGCCCGAGACGAAGACCAGGAAATGTTCGATACAGACACACACACACTCACTGTGATGTTTCTTTATGAAAATTCCCACAATGTTCTCTTAGTTTTGCTTTGCATCACGTGTGTTTTAGTTGAGATAACCTTGCTTTATTGATTTCCTCTACTACCAAACAGCTGAACAGCGTGTAGAGTATTCTACGCTGTAAAATGTTAAAGCAAAACTAGACTTCAGGTGTTAAGTTCTGATTTCTTCAAGCAGACACACGGTGATCAGGAATGTGCAAATTTAGTGCGGAAACATAAGTGGAAGCTTTTGCTAATGCTGGCGAAGCTGTTCAGAGTTTTAATAGTCTCCTTTAAAAAGATCAAGCACGCTGGCATTTCACTGATCTCTTTCATCACTTTTTGCACTTTTACATTTGCACAGTCACAGCATTTGTAAATGTAATCTAAAAAGTGCTACAAATAAAGGCTGATTATGAATTGGATTTGGTGAGAAACTAGCTGAAACTAGGTGTTTCTCTCTGTTGTTGGATGGACTGGTCAGTTGGAGGCGGCTGGTTGGCTGTGCGGCCTTCCAGCTGAGGTCATGTCTGTGACTCAGTGCCTCAACGTCTCTTTCCCCCTCGCTTCATAATTTGTCCCTTCGTTTATTCGTTCCTCATTTCTTCCTATAATTAGTGTGCATTATGTAAAATCATAAAAAAACCCAACTTTAACTGAGACTATTTTGTCTTCTTTGGCTGAAATTTAAACATCCCTACAGTTAGATTTTAATAGCTCTTTCACAGAGCGATAAAGCTCTAAATAAAGGGAAATTCCAGTTTTCGGTGGCAGTTATTGTGTTTTTTATTGAGTGAAATAAAAACATGTTTCCAATTAAACTGCCATTTTCCTCTTATATATCTAAACAAATGTTTTTGTTCCCATGAATACAGGAGGAGTTAGTACAAAATGTAATCTGGTCATCCTGCAGGCACCAAAGAGTTCACAGTTTTATCCCCGAGTTTATGAAACTGTCTTTCAGGTGTTTGCATAACCCGCTGTTTCCATCTTGTCTTTCAGGTTGGAAGTCTGTCTCTTTGCACGTGTTTGGGATGAAGCACCTGTGGGACATTCACTTCCTCCTGCTCATCCTTGTCTATTTGTTAGGAGGCGTCACGTCACAGGTCAACCCAGGTGTGTGCAAAATGAGATGACGTACTGTGTTGAGCTCCCATTTTTCTGTCCTTGGGTGTCTGAGGGTGTAATAAGGTCATATTCAAGAGTTTGTGAATACTATAAAACCACTTTTGTGAGTTTTGAGTAGGGATTTTTGGACTCAGTGCTGCAGCCCAACAGTCCAGACTGCAACTGATTCAGATTCTGGATAAGTGCTGCATTGTGGGAGCCATGTGGTCCTCTCTTTCTGGTTTGGCCTCTTTGATCCCAGCATGCACGCCTTTCTCCAGCTCTCTCTTCAATGTATGTGTGGTTTTTGTGATGTCAATGAAAAGGGACCAATAATTTTTTTTACAAGGAAATGGGGTAGCAACATTTAATGGGCAAAGATTGAGTCAAAAAGCAACCAAAGAGAGCTTTCTAGTTATTGTTGAAATTGTAGAAATGCAGCAGATATTTGCCAGTAAAAACCTCGAGCTGGCTACTGTTTATGATTTCAGTTTCAAAGCTTCTGTCATCAGGTTCAGTTTTCTTTATTGTTGAAAGAATAATGAATGACATATATGCCACAGTATTTCAGATCTAATAACAGTAATTAATAATGGTTTTGTCAGAAAAGTTCAAAACAGGGTTTACAGGTTATATCCCGACAGCTCTGCCAAGAAATGTTAAAAAAAAAAACAACAGTGGAAAAAAAAAAAGTGCCCCATCACTTCCACATCCTCCAGCCTTTCTACACCCCACTTCCACTTTCAAAATAAAACTTTCTTACATGATGTTCTGCAGCATTTTAAGACCGTAAACCCAATTTTATTTTGAGAAAGTATGAAAGTAAAAGCAAACATGAGGTCATGATGACAGGCCTGGGGGTTTTCTGCTCTCTCAAATGGACACTGCTGAAACAAAACTACAAACATTACATTTTTCAAACCCACCAAACCAAAGTATTTTTTTAAGAAACACAACTTTTCTTTTTCCTTTTTTTAAACAACAGCTGTTTTCTACATGTTTCTTTCTCATTCTCACCACTGAACTGCACAGGCAAACACAAATACTTACACAACCACATCACAGGTAAACGCACATTTGAACCTGACTCACTCTGGCACTCATTTATTCATCAATCCAAAGACAACAGAATAAATTCAGCCTGGTTGCAATTGAGATCAAAGGGTGTCAAGGAGTATAAGTAAAATAGTGCCTGCATGCTGTGGTTACTTTCAAGCATTTCCTCATACGTAGTTATTAATAGCTGCATTTCTGACCTATATAGCCATATGTGAAAGCCTTTTCAGGATTCAGTACCAAAACTTTCAAACATGTCTTATGAGACATCTTCTCAATTACACGTTGAGTGTTTGACTCTGTTAAAGCTTCTCCCTCTTGTCTGTCTTCTTTCCTTGTTTTTGTGAGTGAGTGAATGCATGTGTGCGTGTTTGTGCGCCTGCTTGCATGCATATACCCGCATGCACACGCATGCTGTGATCCAGCTATCCCACTGGAGTCTGTGGCTAATGCATACCAGACATTCTGACAGCAGGAAAGTCCATTGAAATAGGCTCTGTCTTTCTCCCCACCATTTCTGTGTTTGTGTGTGTGTGTCTGTGGGGTGTGCAATTCCCAGTATCTGACCACTTATAAGTCAAGGAAAAGACTGTTTGTGTATCTGATCGTTGTCAGCGTTCAACAAGTTCACCATTTAAGACCTTTGATCCCGTTTAAAATCTGATCCAAACCATTGTTTAAAGCATTCACATCCGCTGTCACTGTCCTCCGCTAAAAACTCAAATCTCAACCTGCTGTAATAAACGGAAGCAGGACATATCCACCTATAATTCTGTCTAATGCTTTACTTGTGCTGCATTGAGAAGTGAGTCGTTTTTTCACTGTGTGGAAATATTCACTGCTGAATTTAGTGGAGCTAAGATGCTGAGTGATGCCAACTTTCCCCTGTTTAAAATTCCCAAGCAATGGAGTTATACCATCCCTGTTTTTCCCATTTTAATCGTGAGTAGGCGAACTTTATTTCACTGTGGAGAGAGGAGGAGGGCGGGGAGGAAGTGTGGACACGAGCACAGGCCAGGGCAGAGCATCCAAATATTGGGCAGTACTATTATTGTGTGGGCTTCTTCTTTTGAGGATGTTTAAGTCTTGAATGAATGAATGCAGTCGAATTTGAGAGCTTATAAAAGTGAATTTCACTACAATAAGAATATAAATTATGTGAGGTGAGGAATTAATTAAATGCCAGTCTTTGCAAATTTGCTGCTGCAACCTAAATATCAAGAAGCTTATAGTCAAATAACTTGGTTAATGGTTTATATTTACAGCCTGGATGCTAATGGTAAATGGCCTGTATTTGTATAGCGCTTTACTAGTCCCTAAGTACCCCTAAGTGCTTTACACATCCAGTCATCCACCCATTCACACACATATTGGTGATGGCAAGCCAGATTGTAGCCACAGCCACCCTGGGGCGCACTGACAGAGGCTGCCGGACACTGACGCCACTGGGCCCTCTGACCACCACCAGTAGGCAACGGGTGAAGTGTCTTGCCAAAGGACACAACAACCGAGACTGTCCAAGCCGGGGCTCGAACCGGCAACCTTCCGGTGCAAACTTCCATTAAAGCCCCAGTTTCTAATGTGTGTCCTTGGGGAAATTAATTGCCCACCATTGACCCAGAAGCTGCTAAAATGGTATGCACAGCAAACCTTTCATATCACATGCAATTTTTTGATAGAAATATTGATTAATTCAGCTTTAAAGCAACTGACTTAGGTGACTGACTTGAGCCATAACCATGTAAATTCCCATTTGTGGCCACAGTGGCTGCTATAAGTTTACATGGTCATGGTCTCGGAGATACAATAAAGCAGACAGCTTATTTATAGGCAATGAAACCAAAACATGACTGACACATAAGGGACAGGTATGTGAACATAAACTTTCATGACTGCGGTGTGTGTGTGTGTGTCTGTGCAGTCAGTGGTTGAACTGCAAAAGCTAAAGAACAAGTCTGCCTTTCAGTGCAGGGTGCGGTAAAAATCAAGAGGTGAGCGAGAGGTTTGGTCCATTGCTTCTTCATCGCTCTCTCTCTTTATTCCTCCACCACACAAGGCAAGTATTTTTCCACCTTTTTTCACGGGGGATATTTTTAGATAGCGCAGCTCAATGTGAAGCCTGATGGGTTGTGGTGATGGTGGTGGTGGGTGTGCACATAAGGGGAGTGGGGTATGTGTCCATACATCCAAATGCACACACTGGACTGCCCCCACAACTCACCCCGGGGGTCACCTCTGAGTGGGTCGGGTAGATAAATAAACACAGCAAAAACCAACATTTGGAAGAGCGGTCACACATCCGGCAGGGCGTACTGAAACCCGCCTCTTTCTCGCTTTGACTCTCTCTGGGATGTGGTTAAAGGGTCTGATAATGGCTCCAGTTTCATTCGTTGCGTCTTGGGCAATTTCACCTCAAAATGGTCACTGAAAGTATTCTCTTAACTTTTGACTGTGTTTCATAGCAGAGACAGTTAAAGTAAATAACAAGAGCTGCTGTGCTTTGCTCACTCACTCTCCACCTCAGTGTCTGTTTACACTCTTCACCTCTGTGCGAACGAGACTCTACTGGCATTCAAAAGTGCGGGAGCGCCAACCACCTCAAACCCCCTAATCTAGCTGGACTGAGCTGCCACAAAAGGACAGATTTCAGCTACATGTCAGTCTGAAACCAGTGATTACTATTCATCGTTTGTTTTCAAACAGTGTAGTTCTTTGACTGGATTGGGATTCGTGTATTACACATCTCTGCAGTTCATCTTGAAGGAGGTTTGATTATTTTTTCCCCTTTACTCCAGCTGTCATTCGTGCAGTTCGAGCACCTGAAATTGTTTTGTAATTACGCATCTAAGGATACCACTAATTTACTTGGAACATGAGACGAGTAGGATGGTTTTGGTTGATGTGGTCTGTTTATTGCCACAGCGATCTGGTGCATGGAGAGAAATTGTAGGAGGGGAGGGATATAAACAGTAGGGGATAAATGATGCGGGATGGAGTGAGGAGGGCAGCAAAGGTTAGTGAGGACAAGATGAGAGGAGGTCAGAGGAGGTAAATGTAGACATCTGGAAGAGTTTTTGTTTGTGCTTCCTTCACCGTGTCACTGCCAAAACGAAGCTTTCATGCGTGTTTGTGGTTTCATCTACTCTTGCTCTTTTGTGTATCTGTGCGCGCTCCAACTTCCAAAACGTAAGGCGTCTCCCCATCTCGACTATTAAGCAAATATTTGGAGGAGATTAGGATCAGAGGAAGAAAGAATAACAGGGAGACATAAAGAGCAAGAGGAGGACACAGGAGGCCTTGGACCTCAAGCTCTTGCTGGCATCTTCTCAAAGGGTTTTTTTGTGAAACAAGGGGCCAGGCGAACTTGATCAGACTCCCTTTAACTTCCACCTCCAACCTAGCTAAAGGCTGCGACCTGATGCTATCACACATGCAGAAATCAAATTTTTCAAAGACTCTTTCATACATGGTTCAAAACAGGTTGCATGGTGGTCATATCCTATTAGGTGGAATTAGTCTAGGAGCCAAACATAGTATCTCTCCCAACCTGTCAAGAGTGCCCCTTTTTTGGCCTCTGAAAACACCCATAAATCGCTTAATTCATTCAGAGGCGTATAAAAGTTAATAGATGCCATGTTGGCTGGATCACGCTCAGTTAGCCTCTAGCTCACTGAGTCTTAATGAGATGAAGATTTTGTAAAGCATGCTGTTAACTTTAATCTCTTTTAACCACTCAGATGGTCAGAGGAGAGCAAGGAGGGACCACACAGGATGGGACACAGGGGAGAGAGGAAGAAAGGAGCTTGAGGGGGTGGAGGGCCATGTAGGAAACGATGGGCATAATGGTTTTATTGACCGCACAGTGGGGGCACCAGTCACTCTGACCATAGACACACACACACACACACACACACACACACACACACACACACACACACATGCATAGAATAACTCAATCCTCATGTGCTTGATACCAGTGCTGTTTTCACTGGCAGAAACACCGAATGGATACAGCTTATTATTTCAATAAGGAACCACAATTTGAGGGCACAGAGTGTGTAGTCGTGTGTGTATGCGCATGCATATGTGTGCAGTCCTCCCACAGCACTACCCCACCCCTTCGTCCAGCACTATCCATCAAGTTTTTCAGGTTTCTTGACAGAAGCTGGGAATGAAATATTTCTGTCTGGTGAATGTTTGAGTACGAGTTTGAATTTTCATCACCGTCGAGCACTGCGGAGGGTCTGGGGAGAGTTAGGGGAGACGTTTGCTTAACAGTGTGATAACTGATTTAAGTACAGGAGGTGGACAGTCTCCCAGGAAATTCCTGCTTAAAAAGAAACACTTAAGTAGAAGTGGTCCTCTTATCAAGTTAAAAAATACCGTGATGATATGTTGGTGCGACTGCAGGTTTAACAGAGGTGGAACGAGTTAGACTAGAAGATTGATACAATATTTACTGCTGTTTGTAAAGACATGGCCAAGAGATATTTAGCTTTGAGTCTTCTTAAAGTGGACCTATTATAGTTTCTCTTATTTTGATCATATATATTGTTAGTAAGCTTGTGTACAAAAGCACATACTCTAGACTGAGAAAATTTAGCTCCTAATCAGTGGTTTTAAACGGATTTCTGCTCATTGAGAGTGGATGTCCTAAAAATGATTATTTCAGACACACAGCTCTGGCTGTGAGCACAGAAGTGCCATAAACCTGCTTTTTTCTAGCCTTCTGCTTGTGAGGGGCGGCCAATCAGTGGGTGAACTGACCGGCTATAGCAAAGACCATCATGAGGATTATTCTAACTACAAGGAACCTCTACTAAATTCCAAGAATTCAAAAATAGCTGGGCTGAAAAACCTTTCATTTTTTAAACAAGAGGATATATTGAGGTTGAGCTAAATGTATTAGTGTTTTTAAAGCTAACTGTTTTTTTCAAAGGGCTGATAAAAATGGGTGACAAACAAAGAGAAAACAACCCAATAAAGAGTGTCTTACCAAGGTGGTGGGTGGCTCTACTGGAAGCTTGGAAAAACATTTTTCCATTTTTCTGTCATGACAGTGCTTTTGGTGGTGGAAAGCACTGTCACTGGTCCACAGTCTCCTGTGGGTGTTCAGTTTGGTTAGGGTCTGATTACTGGAAAGGCCAGAGAGTGTGATTTACATTGTGCACATATCAAACTGTTCAGTGACACCCTCGCATCCACTGGATGGGGACATCGTCACACTGAGAAAACCACTCACATCTGAGTTAGGATTAGCCAAGTAATATAGTTAAATATTACTCCACTATGAAAACATAATTGTCTGTGTCAGTGTTTTAGTATTTTCTTTCATTAATGCATCAATATGTAGGCAGCTTCTTTATATATGTATCATTATGCTTTATATCTGATGTTGTCATTCTTTAAAATGTCATTCTGCCAAGACACACATGTGGAATATGGATTCATTTCCAACATAGGCAGCAAGACACAGGAACACAGAAGGCAAACACAAAGAGGACATTTAATGCTGATAGTCCATACCCAGTTATTCAGAAAGTAAATCCAGGGACTTCAAATATACAGAAAACGAAGCTCAGAGAATATACAGCTAAATATACAATGTGACAAAGGAAGGCTGAGACAATACATACATATATACAGAAGAGGTAATGAGGGAAGAGAACACAGTTGGGGAACTAAACAAAGCTGAAAACAATCAAGACAATGGGCAGGTGTAGTAAAACTAGACAAAATACAGAAAGCTAAACATTGACCAAAATAAAATGGGAAATAAAGACTAAACGAGAAAAAAACTAACTTGACACAGGAGATGAGAAGGAAAACAGGAACACTGAAAGTAAAAGGGCAAACACAGAGTTATGGAGGGACAGAGAAGGAGCATAGAGGTGAAATTAATTTAAAAATAAATGCCACCAAAATTAACAAAGACTCAACAAATAAAGGAACGCAAACAGACTTCAGTCTTAAACAGCAAAAGTAGGAAATAGACCATAAAGAGCCCATACAAAGCATCAGAAAATAAACAAGGCTTCTAAGCACAAGATAATTAAAAAAAAATACCTTAATGAATAGAAAGCTAAGTGCAAACTAGACACACACACACAAACCCAATCAAAAAGACAAACTAAAAAGCAAGACTCAAATGACAGGCTAAATATAAAGTAGGACCACCAGGAAGGTATAATAAATAAAACAGAAAGCTAAATTTAAACAAAAATGAAGAACAAAACCCAAACAAAATATGAATCATGCTCAAAACAAAAGAAAACATGAGCTCACAAAAACTCAAAACCGATGACAAAAGAAACTGTAGCTAAAGACACAGAGCAACTTGAGTGCTGTTAAAAATACACAATTTCAGAGTAGATAAACACAATTACAAAAAACGTTAGACTGCAAACATTTCCTGACTAAAGTAGCTGAGTATATGTATTAAGTTACTTTCTGCAAGCTGTGTAATACTAACCAATCTGGTTTCCATTTTTCCCTCATCAGAATTTTTAATAGGCTGAAAAAAAGGAAACCAGTGGAAAAATCATATTTTCCTGCTTGCGTCGTTACCAAAATGCTACTGTGTAACTCTGGCCTTTTCATAATTGCATAATCAAAAGTGGACTCACAGCAAGTTAAAAGAGAATTACTGCTTTCACAAGTGCTAGTAAAGAGAAAAAGCTTCTCATTGACAGCAGTACTTGTAATCAGCAACCCCCATCCCCCCGCCACATGCACCCCACTGGCTCGGTGGTGTTTATGGCTGAGAAAACATCAGGCTGCTTTGTCTGTCTGCTTGCATATTTGTGATTTCAATTGATGGATGTTGTGGTGTTTCAGGTGTGTGCCGGTATCCTCTGGGGATGTCAGGAGGACAGATACAGGATGAGGACATTTCTGCTTCTAGTCAGTGGTCTGAATCCACAGCTGCAAGATACGGCAGGTAGGTATCTCTCTATAAACTCTTACATACGTGTTTCATGGCATGTGTACCCTGATAATGAGTGAGTGTGTGTGTATATGTGTGGGTGGTTTATCCTGCAAGGTGCCTGTGCCTGTTTATTTGCAGTTAACCACAGACTGGGGTATCAGTTCTAACCTACAGCCGCATGATTGTGTGTCTCTGTGTGTGTCTGCTCTAGAACTTGGGTGGCCCTCAGTAAGTATCAGGATAATGATGTAATATACTTTCCCCATCCATCCTGGCTGGAGTTTCAGTCTTGCCCAGCGCCGTCTTTCCTGTGCCAGGCCCCTGCCTGAAATTAACACTTTAAGATGAATTTACGATGCAGCCTTTCACCTAAAGTGTTTTCATAGCAGGCTGCAGGAACTGAAATCCAACACTGAACTCACTTTTACTTTCCTCTCACCTTTTTCTTCTCTGTCAAGTCCTAACGTTTCTGCTCTATTGCTCCCTTTCCGGCTGTAATTCTAATGTGCACATCTACTATTATTTGTCTTTCTCTCTCCCTCCATTTATTTCTCCAGGTTGGACTTTGAGGAGGGCGATGGCGCGTGGTGTCCGGAGATAACAGTGGAGCCAGACAACCTGAAGGAATTCCTCCAGATTGACCTGCGCTCCCTCCACTTTATCACGCTCGTGGGCACCCAAGGTCGTCACGCAGGAGGCATGGGTAATGAGTTTGCCCAGATGTACAAGATCAAGTACAGTCGTGATGGCAGTCGCTGGATCTCGTGGAGAAACAGACAGGGCAAGCAGGTAAATGCACCATAGAGTTTGTCCTCTGCAGTAAATCAGGTGAAATTACATCTTTTTCTGGTTTGGCAGTCATATCTATTTGGACCTTTACAGCAAATGATAACGCTGTACTGATTTTACCCTTTTAGTGCCTCTCATTACTTGGACCTATTATGACTGCGTTTAAAGTGATGCAATGGCTTTGCTATCTATAAACTCTGTGACTCTCAGTCATTAGTGTCTGCCATAACAGTGCATTTGTTTGACCTCCAGGTGATTGAGGGAAACAGAAACGCCTACGACATTGTCCTCAAGGACCTCGAACCGCCCATAATTGCTCGCTATGTCCGCTTCATGCCAGTCACAGACCACTCCATGAATGTCTGCATGAGAGTGGAGCTCTATGGCTGTGAATGGCTGGGTAAGTGGTGGATCAGGTGGAAGGGAAAACCGTGCAGAGGGAAAAGTGGGAAATATAATGAATAATGTGCAAAGAACTGTAAAGGCAATTCAACAAATCCTCCTCATCTTTGAGCCCATAAAGATAGAGAGGATCAGCTGAGGATCTGTTGCTTTTTAATGACAGGCAGGGCAGTGTCTGAAAAACACTGGTGCCCTTAATGAGTATATGGCAAGAAAAATATTAAACATCTACTTTATAGGCACTTTAGTCCCTTTACATGGTAACTTTTTTTTATTAATCAGTGAAAAAAGAGCCAACGTGTACTTTTTAAAGCACTTTTTCTCTGTCTCTGCTCCCTTAAATATTATGCAAAAATCAATGCCCAAAACCAGCTTTAAAACTGGCACAAATGCCATGATGTATTATTTTGAAACCCTGCATGCTTCTTATGCTCATGTGAACACATCCTTGTTTAAAATTCACGTGTATAGCTAATGAATCAATAAAAAGCTGGTTAATTAATGACATTACTCCTGCAAATGCACTTTCAGTTTTGATTAAATGCATTGAACTACAACATTGAATAAACCTTTGACGTATTTTGCCATATTTTTTTACACAGTCCCATGAAAAAGGTGCCTTTGTTGAAACATTTCCAGATTTTAGTGCATGAAATAATACTGCATGGCTGAATAGGTTTTGAATATGAAGTAGTGAAATGTTTGTGAAGCAGACTTTATTGGTCATGTTAGCAGATTGTTTTGCTCGCATGAGGATGACAAAGAAAAAAAGAAAGCAACTGCTTTTTAAAAGTCACTTTACCTCCAGCTTGTTAGAAGCTTTAAGGGGGTGTCTTAAAGTAAAAGTGCTATTCAGTCGGTTTTGTTCATTCCTTGTGCTACATAAAGTCCTTCTTTTCTCAGCGCTGGCAAAACAGTCCCGTTTCTCCCATACTGCTCCTAAACATTACATTTATATTCTTCGTTTCCTCGTTCTGCCTCTTCATCGAGAACTATTACTGCTACCAAAGTGGAAAATTCCACCCGTCTCTTGTGACGCTTGACATTTTGGTAAAAATCTGAACTACAATGTAAAACAAACTTTGTGGTTTTCAACAAAGGCTTTCTGCATGACGTGAATGATGGATCTCATAAAAGTCCATGGGATTCTCACTTAAAAAAGAGAAAAGAATAATTTTTCTTTGCTTTGCAGACGGCCTTGTTTCATACAACGTTCCAGTGGGAGAACAGATGAATTTGCCCGCTTATCCTGTTTATCTCAATGACTCTGTGTATGATGGAGCGATCATCTACAGGTGTGTGACTGTTTAATGTATTGGGGTTTTTTTTTGTCATTTTCCTCCATCACACACAACCCTCTCACTTTACATCCACCTTCTTACAATCCTCCCCTTTGCCATGTTGTTGTCCAGTTTCTATGGTGACAGCAGAGACAGACAGTGGTGAGTGGGCCATGGTGGTTTACTGTTAGGCAATACCTCATGGGAATAATTGAGTCAAGCCTGCTCACACAGTTACAAAACCAGATTGAACCAATCTGAGTATTTTGTTGACATTCATGTTTGGGTTATGGTAGGGTGAATAATCTCCTCCATGACACAAAGCTTCTTTTCTCTGTCAAGGAAAAAGGGCAGAGGGAAAAGAAAATGGACCATATTACAATATCAAAGCCAAAAGCCAAAGATTAAAAAATGATTTATGCAATGCTGCCACCTAGTGCTGGATCAACATATGAAAAGTGTTCCTACTAGGGCTAGTTAACCTTTCCAAAAATTATTTATTTTTGCCCTTCAGATTTATATTGTGATATAATTTGTATTATCCAGTGCATAATAGTTCTCTCTTCAAAACAATGCCTGTAGCTGTTTGGCATTTGAAACATGATATTTTACTCTCAAGATTCATTGTTGTATTGTTTTTTTATTTATTTAATTTAAATATAGTGACGTCCTTAGTTACAAGCCAAACACAAATACCTTTGGATCAAGTGGAATTTCTTCTGAGTTAATCACACCACATGTCACATTGACCTCTTCATGTTTTAATCTCTCGGCTAAATGCATTGAAAAGACGTTTCTTCAACTTCTGTTTTAGTAACCAGTTGTAGTAACAGTTATTCTTCAGTATGAGGCTCCATAGAATTTAAGATCGGAGCATTAAGCATGCTCTACCTCTCTGTTTCTCAGTATGACAGAGGGCTTGGGCCAGCTGACTGATGGAGTGTGTGGCCTGGACGATTTTACAGTAAGTCATGAACGCAATGGATGGCCAGGATATGACTACGTGGGCTGGAACAATGAGAGCTTCCCGAGTGGATTTGTAGAAATAATGTTTGAGTTTGACCGCATACGAAACTTTACCACGATGAAGGTGAGGTTCGTGATCAGAAAAGCTGAAATTCTCCATGACTGTTCAGCTCCACACATCTCACCGGGTGGCTTTTTCCCCGCTCAGGTCCACTGCAACAACATGTTCTCGAGACACGTCAAAGCCTTCCGTCAGGTGGTTTGTTACTTCCGCTCTGACTCGGACTGGGAGGCCACGCCACTCTCCTTCAGCCCAGCGGCGGATGAGAAGAATCCGACTGCCCGCTTCGTCATCGTCAACCTGGCTAATCACATGGCCAGTGCCATCAAGTGCCAGTTCTATTTTGCTGATGCCTGGATGCTGTTCAGCGAGATCACCTTCCAGTCAGGTACACATTTGAGAGCTGTGTGATGCTCTCTGCTAGTCTGTTATGTATTTAGAATAGGTTTGTATGCTGTCATGCTCATTTCAAGCTCTGTGTTTTTATTGATTAAAGTACTTTCATATGGTTAAAAAAAATACTTATGCCATACTGGGATTTTATAGTGGGCTTTGTGCAGCCCTTTCTTCAATCCACTGTCTGAAACAAGTAGCTTTCACTCCTGCCTCATATAAGCCTGCCTTCTTCTGATTGGCTGCCCCTCGTTTGACTTCTGCAAATAGCACCAAGTGCTTGAGGGCACCACTTCCTCTCTTTGCAAGTCTGGAATTACTGAAAAAATACTAAATACTACTATTTTCTCACTATGCTTTAATAAAAAGTTGACAAGCTCGGCTAATTTCCGATCAACTCTGTGCCATCTGCCCTTTCAGACACAGCCATGTACAACACAACGCTGGCTCCACCCGAGCAAACACCTAACACACCACCAGGTTAGTGCAATACTCACCTCACTTACACTAATAATACACCTATCAGTTACAAAATCTGTGGCAACACCCAACGACATTGGTCTGAGCATTTGGCAGTGATAATGAATGCACCAACACAGCATGCAAACTATCAAGGGTTTAACTTACTGATGTCTCTTTGCTGTTTTCTTATTCCAATCAATGAAAAGCAATTGAGATTTATTATTATTTGTTTACTTCCATGTTTCATTTGCATTTTACAAACTGATTTAAGCAGGTTTTAGATATGCAGTGCCGTAAATGGATATTTTCACAAAATTAATGTTAACTAACCCTCAAAAGCAGGTCCGTCCAGCTGTCATAGGGTGAAAGGCCTGGGCTGGTCTGCAAGAGCACACTCCACTTCAAAATCTTCAACTCTTGCCTCTCTCTCTGTTTCACTGCAGAAGATGACCCCACACACAAAGTAGATGACAGCAACACCCGCATTCTGATTGGCTGTTTAGTGGCCATTATCTTTATCCTTGTAGCCATAATTGTGATTATGCTGTGGAGGCAGGTGTGGCAGAAGATGCTGGAGAAGGTGAGCACACGGTTTGTGCATTTCAGCTGAAGCTTTCTTCTGAGAAGCGGTCAGTTCTGTTTCTTCACCTCTATATCTTTTATTTCAGGCCTCTCGTCAGATGCTGGATGACGAACTAACTACTAGTTTGTCAATACAGAGTGAAACACTGGGCTACCACACCCACAACCAGTCGAATACAACCAATGCACAGGAGTCTAATTCCACCTATGAGCACATCTTTCCTCTCGGTCCAGACTACCAGGAACCTTCGCGCCTCATAAGTAAGCTGCCGGAGTTTTCACAGAGAACAGAAGAGCCCAGTAAGCAGGCAAACACGGGTACTTACAAATTCAAAGTATTTATATTCATTTGCACTGATTTATAGTTACCATGTTGCATTTCAGGTTCGACCAGCACTTCTGCTTCTAAATCCACTGCCTCTTTTGCAGTCCAAGATGGCGTCCCTCACTACGCAGAGGCAGATGTTGTAAACCTACAAGGTGTAACTGGAAGCAACACCTATGCCATCCCTGCAGTAACTATGGACCTGTTGTCAGGGAAGGATGTTGCTGTGGAGGAGTTCCCACGAAAACTGCTCACATTTAAAGAGAAGCTTGGAGAAGGCCAGTTTGGAGAGGTGCAGGTTACAGCTTTGGTTACAGCTTTGCATAAGATAAAACACAAGTCACGTTTTGAATCGCACTCTCCCCGCTCCCTGTTTCTCTTCTAGGTCCACCTGTGTGAGGCAGAAGGAATGCAGGAGTTTATGAATAAAGAGTTTTTGTTTGACATCACAGAAGATGAGCCCGTCTTGGTGGCTGTGAAGATGCTCCGTTCAGATGCCAATAAAAATGCCAGGTGTGCCGGTGCTTCTTGTACCCTTTAAATGAAATGAAATTGCAAGCGTACATGTGAAGTTTTTATTTTTCTCACCTTTAACTTGCAAATTGTTTTCCATTGGAAGGAATGACTTCCTTAAAGAAATAAAGATCATGTCACGTTTGAAGGACCCCAACATCATTCGCCTCTTAGCTGTGTGCATCCACAGCGACCCTTTCTGCATGATCACAGAGTACATGGAGAACGGAGATCTCAACCAGTTCTTGTCCCGCCACGAACCAGAGGGACATCTTGCTCTGCTTAGCAATGCACCTACTGTGAGGTAGGAAGGGGGCTAATATATGCAAACACATGTAAACATGATTTTCAAGCAAATTATATGAATATTTATTCTCTCTCCTCCCCAGCTTCAGTAATCTCTGCTACATGGCCACTCAGATAGCCTCGGGGATGAAGTACCTATCCTCACTTAACTTTGTTCATCGAGACTTGGCCACACGAAACTGTCTGGTGGGCAAAAAGTACACAATAAAGATAGCTGACTTTGGCATGAGCAGAAACCTGTACAGTGGGGACTACTATCGCATCCAGGGCCGGGCAGTGCTGCCTATACGCTGGATGTCATGGGAAAGCATCCTGCTGGTGAGGACTTCCTGCAAAAACATCACTTTATTCAACCGTTACTGATAAATTGTAAATTGATATCTAATTAAACTTTAGTAAATACTTAATTTAGTATAAAAGAAAACAATTATATGATAATTCATATACCATAGATTGTCGGTTATTTTTATGACATTATGTATAAAATGTTTTATAGACATGATATACTGTATTATTTTTTTCTACTGACACTGAAACAAAAATTTAGTATTTGTTGATACATGTTATTGTGATTGTTACTCATCAGTGTTGCCAATTTCAGCTGAAACAACAATCGTGTGATTTACGTCACCAACACCTCATCTGTCTACTTATCTGTCTAATGCTCTATTTATTTGTCTACTTGTAAAACAGATAGCAGATAGCTTTCAAGTCAATTACTGATTAGTAAACATTATCAGTTTAAATGCTGTTATTTGTACAGTGATTATTAAAAAGTAGAAAAAAAACATGTTTGCAATCTTCTGCTTTGCAGGGGAAGTTCACCACAGCCAGCGATGTTTGGGCCTTCGGGGTGACCCTGTGGGAGATACTAAACTTCTGCAAGGAACAGCCCTACTCTCAGCTCACTGATGAGCAGGTGATAGAAAACACGGGAGAGTTTTTCAGGGACCAGAAACGACAGGTGAGGGCTGCCAGAAGCATTTTGTCATTGTTTCTTTTTAAATAAGAAAAATGTAGTTATTATCAGCATTTTTGAACAAAACAAAAAAATAAGAAATTAAACAAACTGTTTTACGACAAAGAATTCAATTAAAATGGGAAAAACACAAATGAATGAATGAAAAGGAGTTAGCAGAAGCTTTATCCTATTCTAAAGGAAAATAAATTTCTCACTGGATTTCACCAAACAAACACCAAGTACTACATACCCATACCTTCACACAGTAGGTCATTTATGGAGATATTAGGGAATGATGATGTAAATGTACTAGTTTTGATATGAGATATATTTAGTTTGGTTTCAGATATTTATTTCCATATTGTTTTAATGAGCCTTCTAACAAAATGTTGTTCTCTCTTATTCACAAAAGGTAGCTACAGCAAATCGATCTATATATTCGATTTAGCATATTTTTTTACACCAGATGCCTCCTGACACAATCCTTCTATGGATTTGTGTCTCCTCGTGAGCTAATGGAGCCACTAGTCTAAAAATCACAGCTGAAAATCTAGTTTGATACAATTCTTTCTAATTTCATAAATTTGACTTCATTTTTTTATTTGCCAGTGTCAATCAACACCTCCACAGTGTATTTCTTGTTAGCCATAAACTTCTATTAGTTCCATTATTACAGCCATTGAAGTGAATGTGTTTGCTCTGAACCCAAAGTGTAAGTTATTTAATAAATTGTATTTTTCAAATAAAGGAAACAGCTAAACAGTCTAAAGTGCTAAAACAGTAAACTCTTTTGATTCCCTGAGTTAATATCTCATCCATATTGTGCAGATCTACCTGCCTCAACCTGTGTTGTGCCCGGACTCGCTCTACAAGATTATGCTGAGCTGCTGGAGGAGGAATGCAAAAGAACGGCCGTCCTTCCAGGAGATACACAGGGCCATCTTGGAAATACAATCTTAAGCCAGTGCAGTGTTAAAGACAGTGATTTCCAGTCTGCTCATCTCTGGAAGTAAATGAAAATATGGCAATAACAGCAGACATTATCCAGGTTTAAGCTTGTCTCTGTAGAGTAACAGGGTTGGGGGCACTATGTACTACCCAAAAGAGTGAGTGTGTGTCAGTTATTAGCAAAAACAAGTTGGCTAAGATGTTTTATATGCATACAAATATTCCTCAAAAAAACAGTGCTGTTTTATACTACGCTATTCTTCAAACATGCTTAAGAACATGACCTAAGGCTCTGACTCATGTCGATGAAGCCTAATTTAATGTAGCAAGTGACATTTGGCACTTTTGAAAATATATTTTAATTGCATTTGTTAATGTTGGTTTAAATTTCCTATGTTACAGCAATTTTCATATTGACAACAAAACTAATGCAACTGAACTCTCTAGTGTTTTCTCTTGGAAGACTGCTTGAATGTAGAGGAGGAAAGTCCAGAAAAACCATCACTGTTACAGTTCATCTTATCTCAAGTATCTAATCACCACACATTTAGATTGACGAGAATAACAAGGAAATACCATCTTTTACATCTCCTTGACGTGGTTTCAACATTAAATGTATATGACTCTGTATTTTAAACAGATAATTCTAAATCTCAAATATCAATATTTTGTATTAGTATTTATATGTTAATATGTGTTTGTTCCGTTGGTTTTGTTTGTGCATTAATATGCTCTTTATTTGGAGTATTGTATTTGATGCAATGCAATAATTCTCTAGGTTACATTTTGGATTTCTACGTTATCTTTTATCCTGCTGCAAACTGTTGAGTTGATCATACACTAAGCTCTAAACCATTGTGATTGATAATCGATGAGATATTGGAAGATGCTTATCAGCAATCCAGGCCGCGTTGGTTCAACAGTATGTGTTTACAGTCAGTGTCATTGGAAAGATGTTACTGAGAGTGCTGTGGATGTTGAACAAATGACAGAGAAAATAAGTCTTTTTTTGAAAGCAGATTAAATGTAGGTATTCATCCTAAATGGTGTGTTTGACAAGAACCATAAGATGCCTATGAGTGAACGCTTTCACTGTAGTTTATACAAGCAAATGAAAAATAAATATCTGATGAGTCATCTACAGATTTAGCTTTCTGCAGTTGGCTTTTTCTTCTGTATTATTTCCTCTTCAATTTGTTTGTTTGTCCACGTCTGTGCTGACTTTCAGATAGTTTAACTGTGTTTACAGGCTTTGCTTTTGCAGGTCTTTGTCCCTCTTTGTAAATCAAGAGAAAGCTCAGATCATTGCCCTTTCAACTTATCCCTATCTGGGCAAAGACATTCTACAAATTAAATCTGATATTTGGTTTAAAGATACATTTGTGAAGCTTGCAGATGTTCTCACAAGACAAAGAAAGCATTTCATGGCATTCTCCATCAGCTCAGTGCAGGCAGATGAAGTCCTAATATGTTGAGATTCATTTCATCTTTGTACTCAAATGTTTAAGTGAGAATATTTTATATATTTCTGTAAGCAAAAGTTGTTCATTAAATAAAAATTAAACTGGAAATTGAATCTGTTTGAGAGCTTTTGTCTTATTCATGAACAGAGCTGAATATTTCATGCTGTGTCTGAGTGGGCTGTCCCTAAAGATGATCAGCTGACAACCATGTGGATCTTATTGGCGGAGTGCTGCTACAGCATCCAATCAGAACTCAGAGGTGGGGCGAAAACTGTTACTTCACAGATCAGGAAATCATTCTTAGGACTTTGCACGGATCAACTGACTTAAAAGAACATTTGGCAGCAAATGTAGTTTTCTATATTGGCAGTTTGAAGTTAACAGGATGAATAAGGTGATTTTGGTAACAGGAGCCAATAGGTAATCACTGTTTTTGTTTTTTAAATGATAACCTTCAAATCAGGAAACTTTATATGTTCAGTGAACTTACTACTAGTTATATTACAAAAATGTTTGACTAAATGTCATTTTTGCAGTGAATTTAATCCACAGTATTAAACAGTAATACTGTAGTAAAGTATTGTTGTAAGTAGTAGTAGTAGTAGTAGTAAATACTAGTAGTAATAGTAATATGGATTTCCCTGCAGTGGCATTGGCCTGGCACTGTGTGAGCGTCTCCTTTCAGTGGACACAGAGGGTCTCCAGCTTTGTCTGGCCTGCAGGAACATGCGCAGGGCTGAAGCTGCTCACTCAGCTCTCCTCACCTCTCACCCCAAAGCCCAGGTGGCCCTGCTGCAGGTGGACACCAGCAGCATCTCCTCCGTCATTAGTGCTGCACAGGAGGTCAAAAAGAGGTGGGAAGATGAACTCAGAAACACAGAAATCAAATCTGTACTTGATAAATCATCACTGATCACCAGTTATGCTGATAGTTCTTTATGTGCTATAGACAACCATTGTTTGTTATCTGCAGGTACGACCGGCTGGACTACCTTTACCTGAATGCAGGAATCATGCCAAATCCACGGTTTGATGTAAATGCCTTTTTCAAAGGCCTCTTTTCCAGGTAAACTAGTAACTCTAGATGTGCCTGAATCCTCAATTTTATCTACAGTGCATCACAGTTTCTTTATATTTCATCATCTTCAACTGTGTCCCATGCTGCATTTCTTTTGCCTCAAATTTCTATAAACCTGTATTGCAGAAATGTCATCACAATGTTTGCCACCGGTGAGGGCATTCTGACACAGCAGGATGGTGTTACCCCTGATGGCCTCCAGGAAGTTTTTATGACAAATCTCTTTGGTCACTTTCTTTTTGTGAGTCACTTTTGTAATTTGGTGTCTGAATAATCTTCATATTTTAGACAGATCTGCTCATAAAATATTGTACTGAGATGTGCTTTGTCATAGTTTTCTGAAGGAAGACTAATTGCTGGTCGGTTGTCCTTGATGAAACAAATATAGGTGATACTGGATCTGTCTGTCACTTAGCAACTATGCTCATTAAAAATTAACAGCACGTACTGCTCTAGCCATAAGGTCACAGCAGGTAATATTCTGCTCACTTTGCATTTTCGGCTAAATTGGGGCTGCCATCAAAGTAACCTTTTCAAAGTTCTTGTTTAAACTTTCAGCAATTATAAAACAGTCTTCAGTGCGCTTAAGAAAACTGTTCACTCTCACTTTTAGTGAGAGTGAACAGTTTTGGTGGAATCTTCTTAAAATGCTCATTCAGTTTCTTTAAAATCTACATAGATTAGCCACAACATTAAAACCACTGCCAGGCAAAGAGAATAAGGCTGATTCGGCACTGGCATTTATGTGGAGATTAGTTTGGCACATTCCTCCCATAGAAATGTTTTTGTAGACCAAACAGAGACAGTAATGACACCCAAAACAGAACTGGCCTTCAACTGTAGGACTGTGCACATTGTCAAACCCCCAAAACTGCTTTCGAATGCTTAAAAGAACAGAGTCCAAGGCCTTCAAGATCAATAACTAGAACAAGCCCAGTCTGCCCACTGGACCCTAGGTTCCACTGCCCATACTATTTTGTTAAAGTTATTTTGGTTACTTATATAATATCAGCTGGTTTTAGTGTTATGTCAGATTGCTGCATAAGCATCCAGTTTAATATACAGATGTGTTTAAGTACATGCAGTAATCTCATCTGTTCTCACACAGTTCACCCAGTTACCTTGGGTTTAGCTTCTTTTTTGGACAAACTGCAGTGCAAGTTTTAATTTTATCTTTCTGTGATTTTGTGTCCTGCTTTTAATGATAAAGGTCAGGGAGCTGGAGCCAATGCTGTGCCGTGCAGGCCGGACCTCCCAGCTGGTCTGGACCTCCTCTAGTAATGCTCATCGTTCGGCCTTTAGTCTCGAAGACATTCAACATAAAAAAGGCACTCAGCCTTACAGCTCTTCCAAATATGCCTCTGACCTGCTCAGCCTCACACTCAACACACACTACAATAAACAGGTCAGCTTATGCACCTCACATGCCATGACTGACTCACACCAGAAATTGCATTTCTTTTTTTAAGCTCCTAATATTTTGATGAAAGTGACCCTGGTGCTCATTATTTTTTTAGGGTTTGTACTCATCTGTGATTTGTCCTGGTTTTGTGATGACCAATCTGACCTACAACATCCTGCCCTCCTTCCCAGCATTCCTCTGGACACTGTTTACGCCTATCTTCTGGCTTGTGAGTGACACAGTTGTTACAAATGCATAGTTGGGTGTTTGGCTCTATCTGAGATGTGTATTTCTTTCAAACTCACAGATAAGAATGTTCACAAACACTTTCACATTGACACCTTATAATGGAGCTGAAGTTCTGGTAAGTAAAACAGAAATTCACACTTCCAACACACAGTTCAGGTGAAATTCATGTTCTCAATTCTGTTCTTATTTTCAGTTTTGGTTATTTAAACAAAAGCCTGAATCGCTGGACCCATATGCAAAGTATCACAGCTTAACATCTGGGCTAGGGAACAACTACACACAGCCCCGTAAGGTACGGCGGGTAAAAATTTACATTAAAAACTAATGTTGAGTCAAAACAGTCTGTAATGTAGTTCCACATATGTCTTCTGTGTCTCTTCACAGATGGACATTGACTTGGAGACATCGGAGTCTTTGTATGAGAAATTACTGCAGCTAGAAAGAGAAGTAAGGAAGAAACTGAAGGACGAACAAAAGGAAAGCCCACCGTGATCCCCCAAATCCTGCAGGATCATCTTGATGCAGATCACCCAGTTCTGGATGGAAAACATTTTATTCCCGTCTCACAGGTCTCCTAGGAGGATTATGTGCTCTGGCTGTCAGAAAAATAACACAGCAACCTGCAAGGCTGAATTTTAAGTGGGAACTGATGAGTGTGGTGCATGTTGTGACAGCACACATTTTCATCTAACAATACAAATAAGCACTGCCTGTTGCACTAATTCTTATTCAGAGACTTAACAAATTATCAGAACCTACTAACACAGCTACTAACACAGTTTTGGAGTCTAAATACACAGAAATAAATGTGATCGCCACTATGCATTTTCTCCACTTTCTCCAATCTGGTTGTTAATCCCATGGTCCTCACGGCAAAACGCAGTGCAGTCTGACAGCAGACTATCTGTGTCTTCCCAAAAGTTGATATAGGTACTTCGTGTGAGCCTCTCGGCGGTGTACGGAGGTGCCGGCAGGTGCGCACAAGCGCTCTCGAAATACCTCTCCGGAGGATCTGGGGCAGAAACCCAGCAGCCATCTCCGTGTTCCATTGTTTGGTCTCCAGTCTCGCACTCCTCCTCTGCTCCGCTCAGTTTCGGATTGCAAAAAGCCCAAACCATCCCGCAGAAATAGATGAAAAACGTGCCCATGACCATAATCATGAGCGCGTAGGACTCTATCATAGCTTTGGTGACTGCGGACGTCATTTTGCGCATATGCAGGAGTTACTGAACGGACTACCGAAAGTCTGGTCGCGAGGGGGAAGTCAGCAAAAGTGGCATCACCGTTCGAGCTGGACCACTCAGAAACGCGAGACAGATATAGGAAGAAAAAAAATTCCCGGACGATTTAAAGTCGACTATTATGGGAGTTTTTAAGATTCTCAAAATTTCGATATAAACAGTTACTGTTTTTTTGTTTTTTTAAGACTACCGAGGAGAACCAGCAACAAAACATCAAGCTTCTGTTTAATGTGTGGTCTTGCTTTGTGTTCGGTTGTCTTTTCAGCCACTCACAGTATTACATATGCCTATTTAATATTTGCTTATTGGCTACAGGGTATATATATAATCATACATGAAGCACAACCAAGTTTCCAACTACCACGTGGCACTGCAAAATATAAATGCACATAAAAGTGCAGGAATTTAGAGATCATTTATAACGTGTTTGTTTAATGAAAATATTACAGACAAGATAACATATTAAATGTTGAAACTGGAGAATATTTTTTAAGGTATAGGTTGTTATTTTTAATTTAATCCCAGCAACACATTAAATAAGACTGAGACTGGTGCATGTGTTTAGTCTTACATCATACTAAAACTCTAAATGTTTTCATTTTCTTGATGATGCATGATGCTCAACTACTCACTGTCTCCTTATTAATGTGTCCGTTTCTCAATTTCCAAGTAAACAAATACAATATATCAGAACCAGAAACATGGTGGTGAAAATAACTCATTCTGTGCTGTGGAACAGCTGCTGATTAAAAGAAAATGTCACAAAAATGTTGCAGATCATCAAATGCATTTTAATATTAGACAAAGATAATCTCAGTGAATACAAAATGCTGTTTTTAAATGATCATTTCATTTATTAAGGGTTATCCAAACATTCCTGCGCCCATGTGAAAAATTAATTAGTCTCCTTGTTAAATCATGAACTAACTTTCTTTAACCACATTTTTTGTAAAGCTGAGTTCATTTTCACCAACCACACCCAAGCGGGATTATCAGGCCTGTTGAATCACTTAAACAGAACCTGTCTGACAAAGCGAAGTAGGCTAAAAGATTTCAAAAAACAGCACAACATACCACAAATTAAAGAAACTCAGGAGCAGCTGAGAAACAAAGTCACTGACATCTATCAGTCTTGAAAGTCTTGGAAAACCATCTCTATGTCTTTGAGACTCCAACAAACCACAAAGGGACCCATTTTCCATAAATGGATACAACTTGGAACAGTGATTACTTTTAAAATTGAGCTTTTCCTTCCCACTTTTCCTTCTCAATGTCAAAAACATTTCAGTGATCTCCAAGATTTCAAGAGTCAAATATGGTGGTGGTAGTGTGATGGTCTGGAGCAACTTTCCTGCTTCTGGACCTGGATCACTTGTCCTAACTGATGGAATCATAAATGCTGCTCTCTACCAAACAGTCTTAAGGGAGAATGTCTGACCATCAGTTTATGTTCTGAAGCTCAAGAACATTTGGGTTATGCAGCAGAACAATCTGAAAACCATTAGCAAATATACTACTTGAATAGCGCAACTAAACAAGAACAAAATGAAGGTTTTGTCAAAATCTGGACTTAAATCTGATTGCATTTTGTTTTGCCATGACCTTAAAGAACATACACATAAGGTCAGGCCATTTATGCCTGAAAACCCTCCGATGTGACTGAATCGAAACAATTTTGCAAAGAGGGTTGGGCCACATGTCCTCCACAGCGTTCTGAAACACTTATTGCCAGTTATCACAAGCGCTTGATTTTGGTTCTTGCTGCAAAGGGTGGCACAACCAGCTATTAGGTCCAGGGGGTAATTACCTTTTCACACAGGACCAGGTTTATTTGCATAGCTTTCTTAGACTAATACAATAAAACATCATTTTAAACTGATTTTTATATTCACTTGTGTTATGTTTGTGTAAATTTTTTTTTTTGATGATCTGAAACATGCAAGTGTGACAGATACGCAAAAAAATAAGTGATCAGGAAGCAGAAAAATAATTTTTAATTGTAGCCCTGTGTTACAGTCTTAAACCACCACAATGCATTTTTGTATAGCACTGTTTGCAGGTTTCCTCACCTACATCAGGCAGTGCTGATAAAGCTATCTCTAAATACAAATGTGAAGTGCTGTTTATACTTGCAGTAGGCTACTTGCCAGCTTTAAATGGGGGCTAGGCCCCGATATTGTGCGAATGCTTGTTCTGAGCTGTACTAACATACCTATACTCTGTATATTAACTCTACCGTAAACTTAAACTTTAACAATTTAAGTGAAATCTTTGACCACTTCCTTTTGTTTTCCAACAAAACTATAGTGCCTCTATTAAGAGGAGCACCTGCTGTTTCCCTTCGAGATATGTGAGGCAATATATAATAAGCCTGACCAAATATTTGGGCCCTCATTAGTGTGGAAACCAGTCTGCAGTGCTTTTCAAGACAGTTTCGAGGACTGGGGACATTTCTGAAAAGTCAAAACAAGAGCACGCAGTGTAAATGAGGGCACTCATGCTTTATTTTACAGACTACACCGGATAGCAACACTAGCCCCTCTTGCATTGTGGGTAAACGAGTTTCTTCAATTGCCTATCAGTAACCCAGTCTAGTGATTTGATCGTCCAAAGAAACTACACACCCCACCCGCGCCAACCCAGAGGTCCCGGATGTCTATCGCGCCGGAAGAGAAGACGGTCCTTTCCCAGCCATCTTGTGGCTTCACCTAGCGAAGTGCTCGCACCAAGCCTCGTAGAATCGGAGGAAAATCCTGCTGAAGGGGCGCCATCATGCCCGGACAAATGCAAGAAGGTTTTGGCTGTGCCATAACCAATCGGTTCGACCAGTTATTTGACGACGAGTCGGATCCGTTTGAGCTGCTGAAGCAAGCCGAAGTAAAGAAGAAGAAGGAGGCTTCTGCCCCTGGTGCCGCCAAGACTGCAGCCCAGGCTGCCAAGCAGCCTAAAAAGGAGTCTCAGAAAGAGAGAAAGACCCCCTTGACCGATAAGAAGGAGGAGACCCAGGCCGTCCCGCTCAAGAAAGATGGTAAAATATAATTTTCACGTTTCATGTCTCGCACAGTTAAAGCAGATGCTTAACATTGAGCTAACAGGCTAAGCTGCTTGATTACTAGCTAGCAATGGTTCACAAGCCACCCTCCCCGTGACATGCGGTCCACATGGCTGTTGTGTGCCCCTGCTGGCTGTCATTTACCCGAACAATGACATTTAAACAAACGTGTTCTGCAGTGGGATCCGTTGGGCTTAAAAAATTTGCTGCCCGACGTGTTTTGGCTTGCCCTCCCCCCTCCAGTGGGCCTTGTTGAGCGGGTAGAACCTGAAAGCCTGACTGGCCGGGGGTGTATCTCCGGGTTTATACGTTTATGCTTGCCACGATGGGCTTCCAGAGACCCCCACTTGTGGCTGAGCTGACCCAGAAAGCAGTTTTTAGGAAGCAGTTAATTATTTTAAAAATAAAAGAAAAATATCTTTCTGTATATTAATGGCAGGCGCTTTAAGCAGAAGGAAGTTTAGCACGTGCAATGATTGAAGTAACGTAATATGAGTACATGTGTACGCTCGTGGCGGATCGGCAGGTGGATTGGACCTCGGAGCCTGCACTGCTCTCGCGCGGATGAACCTCGTGGTTGTAGTGTGGGGCGTGTTAAAGCACAGGCTCTTAACCCGCCACTTCCCATTGGCACATAATGCAGCCGCGATGCACGCGGTCGACGTACATTCACAGCGCTTGTATCTCCGGTTTCCATTTTCCCCCAGATATTTAATTGTCATATATAACATCATGTATAGTTAACAAGTCATTCAATATATTTTTGTTTTACAACTTGTTTGTCTTAAATTTTCCAGCGTCAGGATTTGACCTAGTTCCAGGAGGTTAGTTTGCCATTATCTTCACTTCAGGCTGCCAAGTAGGCTCATATCTGTTTGCAAGAGAGAAGATGAGACAGGTGCGCTGACTATGGTGCAACCAGCTGCTCCTGTGTAGTGGTGGATGTCTATTTTGGTAGCTGGTGAGTTAAGCAATGGGTGGGTGGTGTTGTGTCACACTGGGTCAGTGGCAGTTAGATGGGCCGTACAGGGTTAAACACTGTGTAGGTGTTAATTCACATGGCTGGCCTGTGAAAGGAAGGAGTAACAAGTGATTACGTTATCAGATGGCTTTCCAGGTTAGAAAACAAAAGTAGGTCAACTTCCTTTGCATGTTAATTGGAATTATTTGCTCCACTTAAACACAACAAACACATCTTCTTTGTCTTTTATCACACTCGGCATTTGGTCCCAATCTGTCACTTTCACTGCTAATGGTCATCTGATCCTCCTGTTGTGGTCAATCCTAGGTGCTGGAATGAGGAGGATGGGCCGGAAGCCGGAGGGTGAGGGGTCCAGACCCCAGGGCGGCCAGGGAGAAGGACGCCCCGCAACAGACAGACGGCCAGCGGACAGGCGGCCACCTCGCCGCTTCGAGAGGCCTGCTGGCGACTCTGGCGAGAAGCCTGAGGGTGGTGAATTTTCAGTGGAGAAGTGAGTTTATTTTCTGAGCAGACTAATTTCCAACAGGGTGTCTTCTGCTTTCACAAAATAGTTGTCATTATTGGGTGGGACTACAACTGTTTAGGCGTTTTTTACCATGATAAGAGACTGTAGTCTTGCCCAAACTGCGGCAGGCACATATATTTTATTGTCACAAAAATCTGTGTAGGAAACTGAAAAAAATAAAGTCATCTGCAAATCAACTTTTAAGTAGCTACTATCAGGATTTTTATGAACCTTTTAAAAAAAATCAGTTGTATGTGCAGTCCCACTCAGTTGTATGGAGTCTTACAGGGAGCTTTAGGTCATTGCTCAGCTGATTGATTCACTTTCATATTCTCAGTTTTTGTTTACAGCAGGCAGCAGGAAAAGGAAAAACAACAAAAAAACCAAGCAAACAGAAAGCTTAGCACCAAGCAGTAGACACAGTTAGCTGTTCAGGACTCCCTCAGGAGTTTGTAGAAACCAAAACCGGAGATAAGAGTGTTATGTTGTAATGGTGAAAACTTGTTTTTACTGCCCCCAACTGGACAATAAAAATGTTTTCCCCATTGGCTAAGGACCTTGGCCAGACTGTGATTGTAACAGTTGTTCTGCATTAATTTCTTTAGGCCCGTCAGCGACAGGCCAATGAGGGGACGTGGTGGCGGTAGGGGAGGCCGCGGAGGCAGGGGTCGCGGCATGGGTCGCAGCGATGGCTTTGATTCCCGAGGAAAACGTGAATTTGATCGGCACAGCGGCAGTGACAAATCGTAAGTAATATTTTTTTTTTTTCCGCTCACTGTTCTTATATATCGCTTCATTGAAATACCCTTAATGCATCTGGTTTTAAGACCTTTGTGTGTGTTGTGATGCAGTGATCATGTTATGATCCTGGCTAATCCAGATGTTGTTTCAGTAGTTTGAAAGGAGAAGAGAAGCGTGGTGGAAGTGGATCTCACAACTGGGGCACCGTTAAGGATGAACTGAAGTAAGTTCTTACTTTAGGAACAGAAGAAACTTCTGTGATAGTTAAATAACACCTTTACGCTTTGATAGCGATAACTCTCTCGTCTGCAAGAGATACATTAAATGATCTATTAGTATGCCATTCTTAGGTGACACATGTGCTGTTCTGGGTAAAGCTTACTAAAATTGATGCATGCAGAGCAATCCTCATTTTCATGGCTTCCCTGCCCCTCCTTGCAGTGAGCTTGACCAATCAAACGTCACTGAAGAAAACCCTGAAGGAGAGGAGCATCCAGCTGCCGACTCTGAGAACAAGTAATTTTTTTCACCTTGCTGTGTTCCTCAATGAGACTTCACTTTCACTGTGAAAAGATTCACAACTTTTGATGTGCATTTTGTAGCCACACATGCACATCCATACTAAATCAGTTACACTGAAAGACAGTGTTATTAATTCTAACGCTTATCTGGGTGTGTTCATGTTGAAGGGAGAATGAGGTTGAAGAAGTGAAGGAAGAAGGCCCCAAGGAGATGACTCTGGATGAATGGAAGGCCATGCAGGACAAGGACCGCGCCAAGGTAGAATTCAACATCCGCAAGCCCAACGAGGGAGCTGATTGGAACAAAGGATTTGTGCTCCACAAGTCCAAGGCAGAAGTGAGTAAAAACAAAAGGTCTGCTCTCGGTTGGAGAAATTATTTGTTGCTACATTTTAACAGGTATCCAGTATTCAAGAATTATTCTTCCAATGTAGTATATTGACACTTCCAAAATAGGTGAGACAACAGCTTAGCCAGGAATTAGGGAAGATTATGGAAACTCCCATGTGTTGGAGGTTATGTTAAATATTCTTTCTCCGTGAGATGAAACTGACTTTAATAGTGTTGCACCGGTGCAAAAGGTTTTCATGGCTGCACTTCAAAGTCAGAACTTCAACATAGAACAGGAAGTAGTTGTACTTATCAGACAATGATGCAAGTTTTATTTTTGCAATATGCCTTTAAAAGAAAAAGTGAATCGGAGTGTTGTGCAAAATTGTATTAGCCAGTATTCACTTTCTAAGGCAGTACTCCATCATAGGATTTTCAGTCAATGTGCAGAACATGTCACTAAAACTGGGTTTCACATTATAGGTGTGAGTCATAAATTTTTAACGGGAATCGACAGGATGTTTTTATATTAACTGTATTATCTTATTAAGAGATTTGAATTTGTTGGTGGAAGCACATTATTTTGATCAGTGTGTTAATGTTGGCTTGTGTCTTTGTAACTGTCCACTGCAGGATAAGAAGGGTGATCTGATTGAACCTGAGGTTGATGAGCCGAAGGTAAAATTTCTACAGTTGCATGTACTCTGAGTATATGAAATCCAGACATGCATGCTAGCAGAACATTTATGTTGCAGATATACCAAAACAATAAAACTTAATTTTTAACCCTTGTTTTTGTAATTTAGGGAGATGATGAGCACCATTGCAGGAAGCCAGCCAATGACATTACGTCACAGCTGGAGATCAACTTTGGAGACCTGGGCCGTCCGGGCCGTGGACGTGGTGGACCACGTGGTGGCCGTGGAGGTGGAGGTGGAGGTGGTCGTGGCCGCGGCGAAGCCACCAGGCCAATGCGTGGTGGAAGGTCTGACAAGGTATGGGGCATTAAGCACAGCTTAGTTGCTGTTATATCAGCAACAACCAGGTTTATGCGCAGGAAGTTGGGATGCACAACACGAAATGTTTAAATTACCAGTGATTCTGATATTTGCTCTTTTTGTCATATAGAACGTCCTTTTTTATAGAAGTGGTACAGCCCTTCATTTAAAGAACAGATTGCCCTCTGCTGTTAAATCATTTTACGACTGATGGCAGTCAATTTATTTCTGTATTATTGCAGTGGACCATTTCCATTAATCAGTCATCTTTTCTAACTTGTACTTGTTGTCCACCTTTTCTAACAGTCATCTACGTCTGTGCCAAACGTGGACGACCCAGAGGCCTTCCCAGCCCTGGCTTAAGCCATGGTTGCTAATCCTCAGGCCTACAGGAGCCTCCTGAGCACCTCCACTACGAGGCTTGCATGTTCCTGGATCCTTCAGCAGAGTGAACCAATGGAGAAGACTGTCATTTACTATGACACTCAATGTGAGGACTGAGTTTTACCCAATAAAAACAAAACGAAGATGGAAAAAAAAAACAGAAATTAACAAAAAAAACAAAAAAATAAAAGGACTTCTTGCTACTCTGGAGCAACTTATTGGTAGAGGTTTTGTACTTGGAAACAAAGTAGCAGGGATGTTTTCATACAGTATTTTTTTCAGAGGTTATGCATTGTCCATTGATAAATTTTTGTAATTGCTGCTTGAAAATATGCATTTTGAAAGAGTATCTTTAGTGTGGTGTGTGCCATTGCTTTCTCGCTTTAAACTAGGCACTGTGGAGCTCCAACCCAAGCTCATAAGCTCTGACACACCAGGTATTTCAGATGACGTTACAGCTTCAGTCATTGAGATTTATGGATTTTTTTTTCTTTACCACTGGGATATTGTTTTATATTTTGTACAGGAGGTCTATTCTTGTATGATCTTCAGCCTGTAAATCGTAACTATTTTCATAGATTCTTTCAGAGACTGTATTTCACATGGTGCAAATAGGATGCACCTTGATCTTTGGTCAAAAGGTGCTACCTATCTTTGAATGCATTGATGAAATGGCGCCTAAATCTGAATTTAAGGTTCTTTTTGTACTGAAGATGTTTTGAAGGAGTAACATTAGGTCATTTTGGAGGAGCACGCTGGTGATGACTCTTAAATTTGCGCTGATCATGAAACTTTGGTCAGGTGAATTTATTAGCTCAAAGATATTTCACATTTTCTCGTTACTTGTTATTTGAAGTGCAATCCTTGGTCTAATGCATCTTCCTCCTTGCCCATTTCATCTTTGATCACTGGCCATGTGCGAGTCAATTAATGCCTTTCTTTTTACTTTAGAGCGATAAGGGGAGGAAGTGTTTTTACACAGTTGAGATTTGACCCTCTCCAACTGTTTACACACTCCACTCTGGTATCCTTTTACAGATGTAAACTCAGCCCAGCTTCAGTTTGTTTCTGCAGTCTGTTCTGTGCTGATATTTTCCTCCACTGTTGACTTGCCCTGTAGCTTCCACAGTGGCACCACTGCATAATTGCTCTGAAAGAAATACAGTTGTCCATTGTGTGGAACAACAGAAGTTCTCTACAAATGTGTGAATTCTAGCCCTGCTATTGGAGACCTCTGTCGGTAAATAAAGGTGGTCGATAAATTTTTTTGCATTGTCTTTTCTTTTTTTTTGTCCTGCCTGCACAAAGGCACTATTATTTTACGCTTTTGCTGTACATTTCTTTTAAATTCCCTTTTGACCGCATCACTTTTTAAATGTATGCTACCACTGTGTTCAATTAGGGGGACCTGTTATGATATCTAGCTGTTTTTTCACCTTGCCCTACTAGGCTAGTGTTGCATTATTACTCTAGTCATTTGACTTGCGCTGGACCTTAGTGTAGCCCCTCAGTTTTCTGAAACAACCTGATTTCTTCACTCCTTTAGGCCAGTTTTGTCCTGAAGGTTGGCTTTTGCAAACAAAAGATGTGAACAAATTGGCTGCCTGTGCACAGACCCAGCGTGGTGTCTGGGATAATCATTTGATGCTAATTTGCTGAGATGAAGCCAGAAGTCCTTATAGTCTGAAACCAAACATGTAGATCAGATTGCATCCTGTATTTTTGGCTCTGGAGTTACTATTACATACAGAAACATTTTTAAAACCCTGACCATGTTTGAAATGAGTTTGTAGAGAGATACTTTACTTGTCCCTGAAGGGAAATTGTTGCTACTGCTTTTAAAGAATGCAGTTTGTTGGGGAAAGACAGCTTTTGTGTTTTTGCTGCAAGTGCAATACTCAGATATTTGTTAATGATGAGCAGACTTTCAGCTTTAATTTGAGGAATTTAACAAAAGTATTTCATTAACTGTTTTAATAAATAATAGGCCCTTTTTTCACAGGCTCAAAATTAGACTGCTTTAAATCTAAATAAATAAATAAATAAAAAAAACAAATATATATATATATATATATATATATATATATAAAAAAAAATAAAAACACTCCTCCCTTTAGAGATTCTGCCAGCAGCTTCAGTTACTGCTTATGTGGGTTCTTTTGCATTTAGTAAGTGGAAGGCATACTCTACAATAGAATAGAAAGGCCCTTTACTGTCATTGTCCATGTACAACAAAATTGTGAGTGCTCAACACCAGCTGTGCAGGTTTAAAATATAAATAGTAAGACAGCAAGAATAAACAACAGGAAAAATGTATACAAAATAAGAGGTAGGCTCCATTAGAACAGGTTGCAAAGTGCTTGGTTTAAGATGAGATTCAATTCAGTTTCCTTCATATAGCAGCAAAGAACACGGAAAACCCCCACACTCATATAACTCACCTTATAAGCAAGCACGTTGGTGACAGTGAGAAAGAAAAACTGTTTTAAAAGGAACCAAACAGAACTAGGCTCAGGAAAGGGCAGCCAACTGCTGTGACGGCTTGGGGTCTGGACGAAAACAGGACCAAGACACACTATGGAAAAGAGTCAGAGATGAATAATAAGCAGTGATTAAATGCAGAGAAGTGTATAAAGAACATCACCTGACGGAAGAAAAAACCCCTCAGTGCATCATGAGACTAGATTACTGACTCAATGATTACTGATTACTTTATTTACCATGAGAAACTCGTGGCTTCTTTTTATTTTGACAGATTGATTTGACTGAATCTGAGCAGAGATTTCAACCTTGTACGCTTCATTTGACCTTGACCTTCATTATTCAACCTTTATAGCTTTTAGAAGCCAAATATTGCTCCCATCATATGGGTAAAGATAGTAAAATACACCATTTCTGTATGTAATGCTTCAAGGTCCTAGATCAACGTTTAGGGTCACATGAATTAGGAAAAAGCTTTTAGTTTCCAGGAATATACTAAATTAGTCTTTATTTGAATTCTTTGAAACATTTTTTTCAATCTAACATTGTATGACTTCCTAATGACATAAAAAGATTAATATACTAAACTAGATTTTGATATTAACAATGCTGACGTCAGCACAAATGATGAGAGAACAGATGATGTCATCATACTGTGATAAATATATGATTAAACATCAGAGAAGTGCTCTCTGGGTGTTCTTGTTACTAAACTAGGTTTGCTTTGTACGACTCTGGCACCACAATTATAATCTTTGGAGTCAGTGGACCATATGACATCCAGGAAAAAAAACCCCATACAAAGTCTGAATGATGAACTCATTTATTGGTATTGACATCGAAGTAAATTAAGTATATATTTATGAGCTACGCTGATTCCCATATAAAGACAGTCATAGTCAAAGGGTGCAAAATCATCAAAGAGGTCACTCAAAACACAAGATTGTTTTGAAAAACATAAAAGAATAGCACTGTACATTCATCAAATTTTACTCTTTTTTTTTTTCTTTGCTATGCCAGCCCTGGAACAACAGAAAATATAAATGAATATATGAAATATATCCACATCCAAATATATTCGTTTTGATTTTCTTTCACCCTCTCATGAAGTTCATGTTTGCGGCTTTAAAGACTTTATTTCTGATGGCATCTGTCACTTTTACATCTTTGCAAAATGTATCTGATTCAGCTTTACTTTGTGTTCAGTGGTAATTGTCATTTAAATTAAGATAGAACTGATAAATGTGGATGTTACAAGTATCCCTTTTTTGTTTCTGCCATGTTTGATAGAAATGCATCACATAATTTTTATATTAATCAGATACATATTCTTGCTATTACTTGCCTTTTCTTAATGAGCTAGTAGTGTTCTACTGGATGTTGATCTGGGGACTGGGGAGGCCACTAAATTTATCACGTTAATTAAACAATTAAAGGTAACTTCTGCTTTGTGACATGCTGAATTTAGCATTAAAAGTAGAAAATTGTGACCAGAAAGAGATGCACACCATAAAGTCCTGAGATGATTGCAGGGTCCAAAGTCACTGCGCAACTGTTGTCAGGTGTTTGACTCAAAGCAAGCTGGGAACATGAATCCTACAACTGTTGCCTCAGCAGATGTGAATAATCGTCAGGGCACACGGTGTTTACCAGTGTTGGTGAGCCTGTGCTGGCTGCAGTTTCAGATTTCTGTTTTCAGCTAACAGAATTGATTCCTGATGCAGAAATCCGACATGTCTAAGATGGTTTTCTGCTCAGTGCAGAGATAAGATAAAGCTTTTCCCACGATTTTTTGGTATTAGAGTAAACTGAAAACCTGAAACAGAGAATCGTGTTTGGTCTCAAAGATCATACTTTCCCTCATTCTGAAACTCCTGAATGTTTATCTGCAGGAGTGTATGCTGTACCAAGTTGACTGGCTGTTTCCATAACTGCACAAACAAGTAGATATACAGATATTCTAATGAAGTGTTTGTTGAGTGTAGTAATCATATTCTATAAACATCAGCATGTTTTTACTGGCTTTGTGTTGTCAGGCTAATATTAGCTATTGTCTCTCAACACTGCTGGGCTGTTGAATTTGTCTCAAGTTAAAAAGTTGCAGTTAGTTCCAAATGGTCCAGTTTAACCTCCTCCTTTTGTAGATGAGCTAAGACTGAGGTAGGATAAATGCATATGCATGGGATAGTCAAGGCTATAACAGAGTATGCATTTGGGATGATCTTTTACAAAGGAGAGGACATGTCTACATGTCATAGCAGGAAAAGCACAAACAGAAAAGCAGATTATGTCTGAAATCTATTTTTGCATCAGGAACCAAGTTATCTCTCTGCTTCTCCTTCTATGAAACGTCTGATTGGGCCTTTGGAAATTTCTTCAGCCAGATCAGAAATGACAACATCTCTTGCAAGCCTGTCCTGTTAATTGTAGTCAAGCGATTAGTGTGCCCATTGCCGTTTTGAAGAGAAAACAATTGTAATGCATGACATGAAAAGAATACCCTTTAGGTTTAAAATTGTTACTGCATAACTGAAGCTCAGACTTAAGCAAAAGTTCTCTGATTTCAGTGAGCATGGAGGTAGTTCATGCAGTTCTTTGTTTCTGGGCTGTTGGCTTATCAGCATTCGTCCTCTAAAAGCAGGTTTCATTTGCTTTCAGTTTTACTAAGCGTTTTGAAAGAAGTCACTGCAGTCAATTTTCACTGCATCCAGAGTCAGCTTCCCTCCAAACACCAGCGGCTCTATGAAGATGTTGTGATTGGAGATGAAAGGCATGTCCAGAAACTCTCCACATTTCTCCTCATCATCTTCCTCGTCCAAATTTCCAGGCTCGTGTGATGAAATATAATCAACAGTTGTGTCCAGAGACGTGTGCGTGTGATCGGAGCTGTCTGAGTCGTGGGACAAACTCTTAATGTACGTGGTTGGAATGACCGACTCCGGCTCAGTCTCAGAGCTCAGCCTGGTTGAAGGAGACATACGCAAGATTGGTTTTCTAGATTCACTGTTCTGCTTGGGTAGCTCCTCCACATTCACCAGGATGAGCTTTTCTTCCTCCCTGGGTTCACTGGAGCTGCATGGTGGGAGCGGCAGGTTCATGTTGCCCTGTTTGGAACAGAGACACGAGCTCAAATGACGAACAATAAGAGATGCAGTCCAACCTGAATTCTTCTTAACTTTTATACGTTTACCTTGTCTTGGGTATACTCTTTGGCCCACTTGCTGTTTGCAGGATCTGGCACAACATCTAGCATGAAACACTGAAAAAGCTCCCAAGACCTGAGGGAGAAGGAGAAAACTTTTTATAGCAACAAAATAATAAGGTGTAACTGCGTTATAGAGTTTATGTTGCACATGTACCTTTGCTTTACGGTTGAGTTCTGGTACAAACACACAAGAATCACCACAGCCACGGAGCTGATAATACACACCGGTAGGAGGAACGCTTGGGTGTCATCTGCAACAGTGGCAACAAAATAAAAAGATGTAAGATCACGGAATACACCTTTATTTCCTCTGTTACAGCGCGTCTAGGACGCTTAACTCTTTGCAGGTTCTTGCAACAGGACAGCAAATCTACAACAGAATGGCTGAAAAGTAAAAGCATTAGGTATTTCAAAGGCCCACAGTCCAGTTCTCCACCCAACTGATGCGGTGGAAGTACTTCAAGAAAGCTAAGTATAAATAAATGCCAAGTTTCAATGAACTGAAGCAACTTTAAAAAGAAGAGTCATACAGAAAATAGGTTTACTGCTGCTTATAATAGTTATGAGACACTAAGTCATTGTTTGGACTTATTTTCTCACAGGACTGCATAGAAGGCTGTGACTAATTTATTTTCCTCATTACTGTATATGTACATTTAAAAAAAAATTATACATCAGTATCAGGGACTATTTTAACGAAGATCACTTGGATTGAAAACCAAAAAGCAAACAGTCTGAGTATAGTATAGTATAGTATAGTATATACTAGTATAATAGTGTGTTTTTAAACAGTTTCACTTAAAACAAAGCTTTAATGTGAAACTTTACAATTACTTGTATATAATAAATTTAGTGATAATAAGTTATTTAATATTTTATTTTTTATTTATTTAATATTAACACAGTACTACAGATGTGATAATTGACATGAACTTCTTACAGACCTGTTAAATTCAAGGCAACACTCAACAACCAGGTAGCTTAGCTTAGCAAAATGATTGCATTGGAAATAGCTTGCATGGCATGCAGACCTCCTATTTTACCGTGTCACTAGTGCAGTTTCAGATTTACTCTACAAACCCAAGAGTGGGATTGAACTCCTCCCTGAAAGAAACTAAGTGTAAAAAAGAGGCTGCTTACGTGCAATGAAGAACTTGATCTTTTGACCTGCAGGACCATCTCCTGCAGCTGTTGAAGCACGCATCCACAGTCTGTACTCTGCTGGAGGCAGGTCTTTAATTATATACGTCCTCTCTGATGCTGGCGTAGAGTCTGAAAATGTATAAACACATACAGCAGAGGCAGAACATTTTGTCAGTGTGCATAGTTTCTGTTAAATATGTTTCAGTCACTGACTGTATATAGAAGAGCTCGGTCATTTGAGAGGGACTCAGCATAAAGTTGCTTTTCCTCCACACTGAAACGATCCAGCTGGGGTGGTTTGGAAGTCTGGCTAAGGTGCCTCACAGGTGTGAGGTTTTGGGGCTTCCCAGCTTGTAGGAGGCCCTGATGTAGACCCAGGAGAGATTATATATTTTAGTTGGCTTGAGAACAGCTTGGCATCCCTCTTCAGAAGAGCTGGAGGAGGCGGCCGGGGTGAGGTTGGTCTGGTTGTCTATGCTTACACTGACCCGTTTAAGTAGCACAAACTGGGTAAATGTTACACTTTAAGGTGTGGCTGTCTTGTGATTCACAAGTCACAACTCTATAGATGCACATGCAATCTGTGGTTTCTTTGTGAGGCCCACCCTTCACTCATTGTGTCCGGTTTCCAAATGGCATGCTGGCAACAGAAGAAATGCTGAACTTCACAAACTAATGGCTGATGAATCCTCTGTATGATCTGTATGCTTTTTTAATCATCTGTTCTCTTATGTTTCATTTGGTTACATCGCTTCACAAGAAAAATGCTTTAATGCCTGGAACCATATTGAAATAACAAGCTTTTGAATAAAATATTAATGTGGTCCCTTCGATTTAGCATTCTCATTTTCTTCACCTTGGCCTTTTCTGAAAATGTCAGTAAAATAAAACAACTGCAGTTTAACTCTTCCTTACAGATTTTAGTGTTCCCCATGGTCTCCAAATAGATAGTATACTTGGTAATGCAACCCCTGCGCTGACTCCTGTCAAGCTCACTCCAGGTAATGTTCACGTTGTTTCTTCCCTCAACCTTCTCTTGGACACGTGGGGCGGCTTCTGGAGCTGCAAACCACAAGCACAACCCAAAACACTGCTTAATATGATGACCATTAACAAAATATTTAATATTTAATAAGGAATATTGACTGTTTTGTATGTCTTACCTGACTCCAAAGTGGCAACACCTTTAAATTTCCAACTAATGGAACTCTCATTATAGAGCACATACACCGCTCCGTCATAGCACTCATATGGCTGGACATCTGCAGAAAGGAGGACAGAAGCACTTTAAGAGAAAAAAGAAATGTGCAAAATGTGTGTTTTTAAAAAGTGACAGATCACTCATTAGAGGCTTTGCTTTTCTCCTGCTTCATTTTTCACTTCCTACCTGAAATGACAGCGTGGTTTTTGTTCTCGCCCAGCCTGACCCATCTGAGCTCCTCCAACTTGTTGCCATCTGGGTACCACTCCACTACATATGTGGTCGGTGGTGGTGCAGTTTCAGGTTTTGTCCAGGAGATGGTGATATTGGAGTTGTTGGCTGTTACTTGTAAGTTGTTAGGGGATTTGGCTGAAGCGAAAACAAGGCAATCATGTAGTCACGTAATTCACAAATGTAGAGACCAGTGTTACTAATACATTTGTAACATTTTAATGAGAAGACTTAAAATTTAAAAAAAGGGAACCAGACTGTGGATTTTTGTAATTCTCCTGACAAAGAAACAAGGCAGAATTACCATCTGGGAAAAGTTTTTCACGAGGCCCGGGGTGGGCAATCTCAGTCCGGTGTCCCTGCAGGTTTTAGATGTGTCCTCGAACCAACACAGCTGATTTAAATGGCTAAATTAGCTCCTCAACATGTCCTGAAGTTCTCCAGAGGCCTGGTAATGAACTAATCATGTGATTCAGGTGTGTTGACCCAAGGTGAGATCTAAAACCTGCAGGGACACCGGCCCTCATGGACTGAGATTGCCCACCCCTGCACTAGGCAGTTAGGAATTGTTTTATTTTTTGCAACAAATAGACGTGTAAGGTAAACTGCAACCTGAATTATTACGTAAATAACTGCCCCTGTTTTGTGGAGGGCCTCAACATGTTTGTGTACGCTGATAATGCACAACATTAAAACCACCTGGCCTGATACGAGCAGATCGAGCATGCCATCAACACAGATCTGACCCAGAAAACATGCATGCAGGAACACTAAAATTGTCATATATCTAATCTATAGGGTGACATTAACATACACTGTGTCATATCTTCCCTATGCGAAACTGAAAATTAATTCCTGGGAAAAAGGAACTAATGGAGTGAGAGTCACCTTCTACGCCCTTCCCCCAAGTCACAAGTTGTCTTTGGTGTAGCTGGATTTAATTTCCTTGTGGTCCCACCCACCAAATCACACCTTTTCTTTACTATCTTAAAGAGCCGCTAAGTTAAAGCCAGACTTTAGAGAAGTCTCTGTGTCCATGCTGAGTTTTGAAAACTAAAGGCAATGAAAATTTGGGACTTTGTTTTATTGTGTGAGACAAGGGATGAGGAATAAAAATGCTTTACAGCCACAGGCACCTGGACACTCTAGGGTTACTGCTTGGGCTGGACTTGTTGCATGGGTGCTCAGTAAGATTGGGATCTGGAGAGTTTGAATGCTAGGTCAACATGACAGACTCTTTATTGCATTCCTCCAGCTGTTCGTGAGCAGCTTTTTCAGTGGCGAGGTGAGGACACTGTGGCCTGAATGCACTGTAACGAGACCATCAGTGCCATTCACTCAAACTGCAGGGGGGATTTTGCTGTAGTCGAATTTGGTCTAATTTTAGACCAGTCCTTGAAGAGCATATTCCAAATATGTTTTTGGTGAACCAGATAACTACAAACAAAGACATATCAGTGTTTCAGCACAGAAGCTCTGGTTGCAGAACAGACGATGGAAAAAGAGATACTGAATCATATGTCAAATGTCTTTGTTTTTTTACCTTCAGTACGACGGGTTGTTACTCTGGCAGGAGGGGACAGCCCTTTGGAGTTGCGAGCCCTCACTGTCACATCACAGCTGGCACAAAGTTCAACTAGACAACTCCTTTCATTGGCACTGACGTTGGTGATGACACTAAAGCTAGAAATGCTGAGTTCATATCCTAGGATCTTCCCTCTAGAGACGGAAACGTTCATCTCCTGAAATCAAAGAAATAAAAAAGCATCACATCAGTTTTTTTGATGACTGGAGGATGCAGACCAGACAAAGGAAATGATTACACAAGCCTGGGATTTAGATGCCGCTCAAAATCAACATCACAGCAAGATGAGTATGTAAGACACATCATTTCTGTTCAGCTCCTCTCTTTCTTGTAAACTGAAACTGTGGTATCTGCTGACAGGTTTCACTTGTCTCTCAGTGTCTTTATGTGACATTGAAAGTTTCGAGGTGTGTGTGTGTGTGTGTGTGTGTGTGTGTGTGTGTGTGTGTGTGTGTGTGTGTATGGTCCAGAGTGGTGATTGTGTGAGTGTGAATGTCACACCTCAGAGGTGGTCAGTTGTTGACATTTAGTCTGCAGAATAAAGTAGTAGTAGTAAAGCACAAAGATCAGAAAGTGTTACTATGGTTACAATGTCACATGCCCACACAGACACACAGAACGGGGAGAGGGGAATACATGTAGACCTCAAACCCTCAGACTCAAGCACACACAGCAGCGCTATGTGCTATGTGTCAAGTGCAGTGCAATTTCATGTAATTCAGCTCTGCAGCAAACATGTTAAGGATAATAAACAGTGAAAACTGTATAAGTTTTCTAATAAGACTTACCTTCCAGTAAACTTTCATGTGTTTAAAATCAGATGCAAGCCACACATCCAGCTCTTTGGCAGGGGCTAAAAAAAACAAAACAAACTGCAGTAAGTCACCAGGACATATTAACTCAATTCATGCAAGAGAAGCTAGTGAACTGGGTGGGTTTTCATTTCAGTAAATGAGCGCATCTGCATCAACGGTGTGATGGTTCCTTATCAGTGATGAAATGCTTTGAAATATTTTAAAAAGTGACAGACATCCATTGTGCAGCTCTGTTAAACTTTCCATCTTAACTCTGACAGTAATGAGTAGCAATTCCAAGAAACCCCGTGTTATTTGAATCAAAGTCCTTATCTAATTAAAAAAAGAAAATAATGCACAAACAGTGTGGTTAAAAGGTCTGTTGGTGCAAACTGTGGTTATTCATTATTAAAATTAATTCTATGAGGCTTTATTCACAAACTCTGTGATGCTTTTGGAAAGTTCTGTCTAAACCAAACTTGCTAAAGTCTTACACAGGGGAGGGTGGTTTCCTCTACAGTAACTCTGGCAGCAGTGTGTGACCGTACATGAGATGTTGTAACCCAGTGAGGAAGAAAAGGTCACTTCACCCTGTCATTTGTGTACAAATGTAGGAAGATGTGGTAAAATAAATGTAAATGAGGTTAGAGGGAGTGCTTTGTACATTGCCTCCTAGAAGACGCATGTATGCTAGCGTCAACCCTATTCCAAAGTGCACTGCCAGTTATTACTTTCTTTCACTTCCAGTAATTTCTCAAAAGAAGGAAAATTTAAGTATTAATGAGAACACACAGCAGTCACATGGTCACAATGGTTCCCTGTTGATGAGTTCAAGTGCTGTTGTAAAATGAGATTTCAGGGTTGGCCGCTTGCAACTTTTTAAATGCCAGTTTCAGTTGTTTCTATTCAGAGTGTTTATATTTTCAAATACAGATACCAACCACAAAAAAGGATATCACAGCACTGCCTAGTGCAAAAATGAAAACACCTATGAAATGATCCACTTTCACAAGAAAAGGCAACATATTGGGTCATGTTTCTCTCTAAGCTGATTTTCATTGTGCCTTTGATGTCATGATAATAATCATCTGTGGTCATTTAATGTGTGGAGTCAAAATAGCCTTCTTCAGAGGTCCAGAGAGCACGTTGCTGTCCAGAAAAATGAGGAAGAAAGACAAACTGCAATTAATGTGTTTGATCCACACACGCTCGAAGAAGGCGCGCAAGACACTCTTCACAAACGTTGCTTCACCTTTCTGTCAAACTGACGTTCATGGAAAATGATGATCTGTCACTGCTGTACATTCATTGTTTTACATATATGTACAGAGGCATGCATATCTTCACACCATCAGTATTAAAAAATGCAGCGATACTTCCCATAAAGCATCATGGTCTTCTTCACAGCCTCACCTTTCTTCCCTGTGCCTCACTATTGAACTTGTTTATAATTACACTCAATAAATATTTCCTGAAGATATTTATTAAATTAGCAATTTAAGAAAACATGCATACATCGTATTGGAAGTAGCTGCTTTTGTTCTCAGCACAGTAAGACCCATTTCAGTGGCTCAGCCAGTGGTGAGCAGATAAGTGCCTCAGAAACCGAGAGGAAGCACAATTGTATTATCTGATGGTCTGCACAGATAAAGCGCCACAGATATACTGTATCTGTACCTTATTATCCGTCTCTAGACAGAATGTGTAGTGTCAGGAAGTGCTTCATAATACGCAAAGGCAGACCTTAAAACAGCCTTCCGGAGCTGCAGGTTAACACATGAGTACTTACATTCCTCTTGAGTCCATGCGTAAATGTTTGTGCTCCACTCACTCCACAGGCCGGTGCTGAATTTAGATCTGGCTCTGAAATGGTACAACCTGTAGGGCTCCAGAGAAGAGATGGACCAGTGGGAGGAATTCATCTGCACAACCTGTAAGTTAATAATAAATACATATTTTTCAGTTATATAACCTCAGATTGCCATATAGATACGAGTTTTGCATGTGGAAGTGATCCGCGAATCAACCCATTGTAAGAACACCTGAGAGAAGATAAAAGGACAAATTCCAGCTTGTTTTTACGACTTGAGCATCATTGTCAATTCACTTATACTCATATCAGTCCTGCTACTCATATATGCCTCTCGATCTGAATCAGTAACAGACCTATTTGGTCTAACTGTATATCTTCAAAGGTTCATGTGATATCTCTGACTTCTACTTTTCTCACTGAAAGTCCCTAAATTCTCAAACTCTGAAGAGTTAAAATGTCTTACTGAGTCCTGATAAGTTGTCCATGTCTGCTTTTCTGCCCTGTACTGGATCTCCAAGTGCTGAGTCCTCACAGGCTGCTCCACTTTCATGATGCACTTCCGGGAGTAGCACTCTGGCTTGCCCAGAACGGGAGTCGACGGCATCACTGTTCGGATCAACGCAAAGTGGTCACATAAATGACAAAAACAAACATTTTGTACAGCACTAAAACAAAACAGGTTCCTAATATTTGCCATATATGTATTGTCTTGATGCATGCTCCATCCAGCGTGTAAGGAAATCCATCTGGATGTTGCGTTTTCAGTGGGAAAGGTGTTTCATCCCTCATCCGTTGAATGAGTGACGAAACGTTTCCCGAGCTAAAAACGTAACATCGGTGTGAGCAGAATCATCTTTCTGGGATTCCTCTGGATTATTATTGGCAGGATTTGGAAAAGAGCATGGGTGATCATCAGTAACCATAAACTTCAAGATTGAAGTCTAGAACAGTTTCCACTGCAGAGTTGGCGTGAAATTCTACCCACAGCATCATTACGTTGTCATACCCTTCAGTCAACCTGAAAATCTTTTCTTGCTTTTTTTTCTTTTTTTTTCCCACAAGTTTCATCTCTGGAGTCATTGGTCTCCAGTTGATGGTAACTTATATGAGTCTTACCAATTTTACTGAGTGTGTAGTTAATGATGGACGAGTTTGCAGAACCCAGTGGGTTTTCAGTTTGAACCCACACTGAGATGAGCTCGACTGATCTGGAGACAGTGAAATTCACCGACAGCAACTCGGTTCCCTTATCAGAGACTTTGTATGACGTTGATCCATCCGAGTGACTTCCAGAGACCCCCTTCACCCTGAAAGTTTCAGTTGACAGAAAAAACTGTTATCGATGTGTTTTGAAGGCAAAACTGACAAGCAGAATATTTGTTTTTATAGCAGTATGGTGGTGACTCACCAAAGCGCTGAACTGTTTCGAAGATTAGTGTCCCGTCCTCTGTTCCAAATGCAGACCACAACTCCACTTTCATTCTTTACGATTTTGTAGATGCATGAAATGTTTTTAGGGTGATCTGGTAGGTCTGGAGATCAAAGAAGACAGAGAAAATACTCAACTGAGTACTGAGCGGAGAGCTAAAGCATAAACAATACTAAAAGTAGTAATTTGTCTTTTTATGTCAAGCTGCATGTGTCAGAAACAGCAACAACAACCAAAAATAGTTTATTTTCACACTTGAGTTAGCAAATCCTATATAGACTAAATAAGAAACTTATCATAGCTAACTTTGACACTTAGCTGTGCTCACTCCTTAACATGCAACCAGAGTGTACATTATGTAAAGACAAAAAAGCAGAACCAAATGACCCTTTGACAGCTTTTGTAACTTAGAAGTGCTAAACATACCCTAAAATAAAAAGTTCTCAAGCTGAAAGACAAGTCCTGCCCTGCAGAGCATCGCTCAGGACTTTTCAGTCTATTCAACATCAATCTGTTGGCTTTTTCTAATTAGAAATAGAGAGCCTAAAATCCATGAACCTGGGCTAAAAGTCTCAGTAGAGGGGACTTTCATGCTCACTGAATACTCACATCCAGCTGAGATGTCAAGTCCACAGGGGTCCAGATCTTTACGGTTCTCACAGTGACAGCTGTATGTTCTGTTCTCTGTTATGTTCACCACCTTAAAATGTATGGTTGTAGAATTCAGTGCTTTGTGTTTCTGCTTTGTGGGACCTTGGCCACTGTACATGGAACCCGTACACATCAGGTTAAAGATGCAGAACACCTCAAAACTGGAGCCTAGCTGCACTACAGAGTCAGTACTCGACCTGATGACGCAGGATTTGTCACCTAAAACAGAAAGAACAGCTTACAGACTGTAATAACATGATCATATATATATGTATATATATATATATATATATATATATATATATATATATATATATATATATATATATATATATATATATATATACATATATATATATATATATATATATATACATATATATATATATATATATACATATACACATATATATATATATATATATATATATATATATATATATATATATATATATACATATATGTGTGTGTGTGTGTGTGTGTGTGTGTGTGTGTGTGTGTGAAAAAAGTTATATCCCAGATGGCAGATACATTTGGGGTTAATCAGGGCTATGCCTGACACTTGGCTCATGTAAGATGAGCCAGTCTGAGTCAATGTCTTTAGTCAAGGCCAAATTTGGCTCATAGGAACCTGCAGAAACAGCCAAACATTAACTGCTAATCTGGATTATGTGAAAATCTGATTTAACTATAATTTCAAATGTCAATCTTCACATTTGCACACAAAAACACTGTCCACACGTTCTTCTTCTAGGCATATTCTTCGGGATATCAGTTATCACATTAGTTATCATATATAAACTATCACATAACCACAAGGTTCACAAACGACGGACAATGGGAAAGATTCTAGATCACTACCTTTAAGACTTCTTTAAAAAACACACCAAACAAACCCACTGATCGTGTTGCTGATATCGAACTTTTATCACCAACATATATAAAGAGAAAATAAGAGATATGTTAGAAAACTGAATCCACACATTTATCTAAGCTTACCAATGCAAAGCTGCACGGCCAGCACGGCAACGGCGACGAAGACCGACCGTAACTGCAACATTGTTGCCACGAGTCATCAGCAACTTTACAGCAGCCTAAGTGTCTCTTCCATTGCCACGGGAGCTGCTTCGCCTTAAAAAGGAGAAGTAAAAAAAAAAATGCCTGCGATCTCTTATGCTTTCGATGCAGCGACTGTAGAGGTGGGAGGAATCAAAATAACATTATTGATTAGAAATGTTCACTTCATACAGCCAATAAGGTCGTAACTTATAAAATGTATACATTGTGAGGCATGTACCAGTGTCAGTGTAATCACACGCATGGTTCAAGTGCAGCAGAGGACAGTATATAGTCAACAGTAGTTTAAAAACAGGAGAAACGATCCTGAAAGTCACCCAAATATCACATCTCAACATCAAATTTAACTTTTAGTTACCGTCTAAGCTGTTCGTAGCTCTAGCCGTCTTCGTATCGGATCCTAAACATCTTCATTTAGAGAGAGAGCGCGTCCACACTGCGGTGGTAACGTGAGAGCGGAGACTCCGTGTTGGCTGGCTGCCGCCCCTGATGTGAGGTAACTAACTCCTGAAACTGGTCTACCTTTACTTTAGAAATTATCACTGAAGCCAGATAACCACAGAGGCTTCTGTGCGCACCCAGGCTGCACATCAGCACTGCCTACTTGTCTGTTTTACTAATACGTGCATCCAAGATTTAGCGAATCATTCAATCACGATTTTTATTTTATTGCAGTTATTACCAAAAGTACTAACTGTAAAGTAAAAAATATATATATAAATGATTTGGGTGGGGCATTTTGTGGTGTTTAGCATATTCAGACGGACAAACAACACGTGACAATGATTGCATAAATGATCAGCAAAACTTTATTGTGCGATAAAAGGTGCAAATATTGATTAGTATCTTATGGGGGGCGTCTCTTCGAGCTGCTGTTTAGATGATGCTTGGGAACCTCCTGAAAAGAAGGACCTGCAAAAGCACAACAAGCTCTCAGAACGAGTTACATTATCAGATTTTCCATGCAGCCCAAAGTCTTTCAGTCCCTCTGTTACATCTCCATGTGGTGCAATGGGGGACTTTCCAATGTGGCATCGCATTCTTCGGAAATACAACACAAGACTCAAGATGAATGGATATGCCTGTAGTGGTTAAATTAGCAAGAATAACGAGATATCTCAAACCCGGAGACTTCCTAAAATGTAGTATGTCAGTAAAGGAGAGACTGTCGTGAAATGTTGATTTTCTTTTAAGGAAGTGAGCCGGCTCTCAGGAAGTGATAAAAATGGTATTGAACTGCAGGTGGTGCATGTATGAGTAGAAATGAAGGTTCACAAAACCCGACAGTGAGCCACCGACTGCAGAGGGAAAGCCCCAGAAGGCTTTAGCCTGGGTGTGTTTTGGAATAATTTCACACTCATTGCTTTTCTACTCACCAAGTGTGGTGCCAGCACTTAGAAACATGCAGGGGTCGCGCCCTAATGTGTGAGTTTGACCTGATGCAAGCATTTGGATTTTTCTGGATAAAGGCACTATCAAAGTTGATAACATTACTTTGTTTTTTGCTTGATTAATTGGATGTGGTTTCATCTTTAGCTTATTAGCAAGCACAGTTTGGTTTCCAGGCTCTTTTTTTGTGATTGTCACATACTGTTGATAGTGGATGACCATGTAATTAATCAGGTCAATGTATGAGCCTATGAGCAAGAAATTACTAAAAGCTTGCTCATAGGAAGTGTTTTTCTTCCTCTTGACTCTTTGTGATGCAATAGAGAACTGATATTGCGAATGAATCTTATTCCTTCACTCTGCATACTTTAAATGCGCATCTCTCATTCTTCCTTGCAGCCACCTTTGTGCAACCCACCTTCTTCCCAATACCGCCTCTCATCACTCGAGCCTCCATCTTCATCTCCACCACCATTGTCTAGACTCCTGGGTTGTCCTACCCGAATCCCTATCACGGCTGGGATTCTTTCCTGCTGTGATGGACTGTCGAGTCTAACTGCTAAATACCTCAAACTGAATTCTGTACATCAATAAATCATGAGGTTAATATAACTACAGGCACTGTTAGCTAAAAGATCAGGCGACAGACTGCAGTACGCTAAGCTTCACGTATGCTTTTGAGACACTAGTCTCTCAGTCTAGTCTAAAATCTGGACCCAGATTACAGTTTCTTTGGGTATTCTTTAACAAGCTTAATAATAAAAACAAGCTACGCTAGCATCTCTGTGACACTTTACTTACAGTGTTTTGAATGCTAATGCTAAATTCTAATGTCAGCCTGCAAATCCTCCACCATCTCCACCTCATAGATGTTATGGCAGGCACAAGAACATGAAATTCATGATGCTTATCGGAGGATCAACAAAATATTACAGTTCAATCCAGAGAAACCATGAATGTCTCTATAGTGACAGATCTTCCAGTGAGTGGATGAGTTTTTAACTCATTCTTTAAGTAAGTGGGAAACATCTTGTCTACACCTTCAATCTGTTTTACCAAAGTTGACAACAATCTACCAGATAAATGTAAAGATTAAAAGAGATGACAACATCACTAAAAGATGGATGGTGGAAACAGAGGAGATGCTATTTTTTTGTTACCTGGTTTAATTCTCTTGGAAACATAAATCATTTTCTTAACAAATTAGATAGATGTGAATCACTAAATACTAAAAATATTTTTCTATGATGCTATTTACAAGCACAGCGGTACAGTGGCTAGCACCATTGTTTAAATAGCAAGAAGAGTTTAGTTTCAAATCCAGGCTGGGGCCTTTCTGAATGTGCGTTTTCTCTCCAGGTACTCTGGCTTCCTTTCACAGTAGTGATTTTAAATCGACTCCTGGGCTAACACGTCTCCATGCAACAGACCGATGATCCCATGAGTCCAAATTGCATGGAAGAAAGTTGTTTATGTATGAGTGTGCTCCACTGTTAGCATTTTTGGAGGGGTAGTGTTATATCTATTCATATATTCAGGAGACGTTTTGGCCTCATGTGGTCATAACCATTCTGCCATCAGGTCACTCTGATGTTTGACATTCAGCAAACTTGATAAAGTTTTTTTTTGCTTTAAATTTATTTCATGAATTTGTTTTTGACAACAATTTCAGGCAGATTTTCATTCTGATCGCACAAAGTTACTGAAATCATCATTTCAAGCGATAAGGTGGTTTGATAATGCTTTCTTTGTAGTGCAGGTTTATCTTTTTTTCTTTGTGTTGTCCCCATCGTCCATGCTACAGTTGATCACTGCTGACGGCAGCAATCTGAGGGAAGTAACCGCCAAACAGTATTATCTCACCAGTACATTGAGACAAGCTGGGGTCTGCTGTGTCAGGAGTCATAATCTCATCCTGTGGCAAGTCCAGAGATGGAGAGTCTGTTTCTACTTCATCCACAGTCCCTCTATGTTGTTGTAAGAACTGAAAGCCTCTAGATATTGTGCTTGGTTCAGGAGGTTTAGGCCTCAGACGATCATTCAAAAAGCCGTGAGTACGTTCCCGAGATGAATAAGAGGAATTCACATCCACACTCAACAACAAGCCACTCAGTAATCCTTCAAACACACTTGAACAACTGCCGTCCTCCCCATTTAATGGAGCGTCCATCTGCTTCTCCTCCACTTCATTCACCTCCTCTTCTTCTGAAGTCATCATGCCAATCTGGGGTTTGTAGCAAACATGCTCGAGCCTTCTGTCAACAAGCATTTTCTCAGTATCTGACATCAGGAAAGGTGTTTTCACTGTGAGTGGTCCTGATCCAATCTGGGACTCTTCAACATGGATGTTGGGGTAGATTTCATCCCTCTCCTCCTGGGAGATGACAGTGATGGGGGACAGTGGAGGGTCATTGTGGGTGCACGAGAATAATGGTTCGACTCCATCGTGCTGTGGACCACAAAACAAACAAATCAAATCCATACTTAGATCTAGAGAGATAAATACAATGCAATTGTTTCAGAGTTATGTGTGTCATCAAGACAAAGTATCTAAATCTCTCAGAACGAAAGCAGGAAGTAGCATTGACTTCCTACGATAGTTCAGGCTAGCAATTTCTAGAAACTAATAGTAGGCTATTTTTAGTGTAGCTCAAAACTGGCAAATTGATTTCTTTGTTTTGCTGGCACTGGTGGAGTTGTTTCATTTGCTAGTTGTTTCTCTTTTGGTCATTATGCTGACAGTAAGATGTAGTCTCCTTGGCTGAAAAATGAAGCCAATACGTGCCAAGGGTCAACAACTGCAGTTCCTGGACTTGGGAGCATCCGCTAAGGCTGGCATCAGAAGTGAGTTAACACTATTAGACTCCAGTGCTACGTTACTTGGGACTAGGAATGGGAACAATGAAAAATGTGGAGATTCTAATTCCATTATCGATATCAGTTATCGATTTGATCACTTGTTGATTCTCATTGGCTCCACAAATGCTAACAGCCTATCAAATGCATTCATGCAAATTGACTGCACACTGTGTGAAATGTTTGTGTGTGTGGGAGGCATTTCCCCTTTTTGTTGTGATCAGTGTTGGGATGGTTGCCTACTATAGTCCAACACACTATTATAAATCCCTATCCTAATGAAGATATGAACTTTCTATGATCTTTCTCTTAGCATTTAGCTAAGCCAAAAGCACAAAGCAGAGACAAAAAACGGCACAAAGAGACTAAAGTGATCGCCACAGTAATTCTACTTTGGAAATGTTATATTTTAAAGCGTATCACGATGCTTTAAAATGCAGAGTTCACAAACCAAAATGTCATGTTATAGTAGCTATATTCATCTTTTATGTACAGTGTATGGCTGATGAGCATGAATGTCATCTCAGTGGACATGCTTGCTTTGTTTACCTCCAATAGTCTGATGGCATTACTGTGTCCAGGTTTTGGCAAGTTTTCAACTAGCCAGGCAGGTCCCCAGGATATACATTTCTGTTTGATCCTAAGACAGAAAACAGTTAGATTTTCAGTTTTTGATTAAAACGCTACAACAAAACCTCCTTATTGTGCCTCTGAGGTACTAGACAAAATAACTGATGCATGTGTGTATTACTACAGCTGTCTACTACTGCAAATCAAAATCAGTCTCTCCGCAGGTAAAACCACCAGATTGGGAAAGAGTGCTTTGACCACATTTAGTAGGCTACACGTGTTGGTTTAAGTTTCTCTTCGTGTTAAATCTGTGGCTTCTTGTTCATCTGTTCATGTTGCGGTGTGGCATTTTAATAAAGCCGACCACAATGGCATCCATCGCTGTTACTAGTAAAACAAAACTTAAGGTCCTGATGTGGTATCCTTAGAAATACTTTGGCTGTTAGGTTTTGTTTTGTGTCTGTCGGACAACAGTTGTTTCGAGCTTAATTGTTCATTTCGAGCATAAATGATTAATACCTTTCCCTCACGCATCTCCAGCACATCAGGTTGGCTATGATCGCAATGAAGATAGCAACGATGAAAACACACACAACCACCAGGCCAACTACAGGAGACAAGAAAAGAAAGACAACACTTATGAGTTATGAAAATAATATTATTTTGATGTTAGTTGTCCTCAAAATACAAAAGGAGAGTTAAAAGCTTAAATATGTTTTAGTATTTGTGGCAATAGAATATTGACCTGGAGGAGCTGCAGGCTGAGAGTAGATCCGGCGCCCTCGCGGTCCTTCTCCTGCTGAGTTGGATGCAGTCATTTGCAGAACCACATTTCCTTCAGGACAGTTCAACCACTCCTGCCTTGGACCAGGTGCAGACACAGTCTCTGTGTAGAGAAGCAAATGAGAGATATTTCTTTTTTTAAGCAAGCACAATATTTTTAAGGTAGCCTTAAGAAGAAGACCGGCATAATGCTGCTATTTGAACATCAACATGTCTTCTTTTGCATGAGATGGACGATCCCTCTGTTTCTTCACTACTTCCCTGGCCTCATCCTCTTGTAAAGATAACATATCAGTTGGGGGTTTTAGTCAGCGTCCTCCAGCCTACTGTCAACAAGCATGATCATAGGATGTGTGGCCTATGTGCTGCTTGAAACCTGCTTGGCTCTGCTGAACTACTGAGGTTAAAAATGGTTCTGATGCACCAACGCTTTCTGGGAAGTGGGTGTCTGTGGATTGCTGACTGTACACTTGTAACAATGGATACTGGTGAAAATAATTTCCTGGTTTTTGGGAAAAAATACACTTCTTATGAGTAAACGTTTATTTTCAGGTTCAATTACTGATGGGGAATTTGCCACCCTAGTACTTTCAGTTCTGTTGAAACACCAGTTTTGATTAGTGGTCTAGCCAGACCTTGTGTATTACACTGATGACGTCCCCATAAGTGTTGATTGCACATAAAAATAAATAGCAATAACTACATCATTTGTCCATAGTTGACTGGTAGGCCTGTGGCTAGCTTAATTTGCCCAGCTTGAGCTTTTGTTTTAGTTTTTTTACAAACAACAACACTATCAGTCATGATTTGGCCATCCAATAACCCCAACCTTAATGTTACTGAAGCAGTGCGGGATCATCTTGATAGAGAGCGGAACAAAAGGCAGAAAACACTCAAAGAAGAGCTTTGAATGCCCTTCAAAACGCTTCGAGAACTGCACCTGAAAACTACTTGCCATAAAGCTCTCTAACAGAGTTCAGGCTGTGCTGAAGAATAAAGAATTAATAAGCCACAGCACCCATTTCTCATTTTTCCATGAAAAATAGAGAGAAATGAGGGTTGGCTCAAGACTTTTGCACATTATTGCAAAACAGAAAATGAAGGAAAAACAAGATAAATCTGTAACAAAGAGACTCTTTCACTTGTCAAGGACTTCATTGGCCAAACGTCAGTCTGATCCTTTTTCCTCTGTTAAAGCCACAATCCCATCAAACTTTTTCTAACCAGTATTTTTCCACTCATGTATTGGTGTGTTTGTGCAGATCATTTGCAGTTAAACGTTTCTACCAAACAGAGATAGTGAACATTGAGTCAGATCATGACTGTCTCTGAGTGCAAAGATCTCACCAGTTTCCACATGACTTTCTCTTGTAAGCTGCAACTTTCAGTGCAGTGTAAGAGGATTAACTGCCAATAAAAGATTTTAGCATGATCTGGCTGCAGGTTATATTTTGGCACAGTATATGAGTAATGGAGCAAAATGGCATAAGACAAAAGTAGATCACTGAAGTAATTATCTGAAATACCTCAAAGAACACTGATAGTTAGTATCTGCACGTAGCACATTTGAGAGAGCAGAATGTGCGCTCTCAGGTGCTTTAAAGCTGACATTCCAAAAATAGTGCACAAAGCAGGCTGGTTTGTAACTGTGTTTACGGATGCATTTGTGCACATAGCCACATGGCTTCCTGTTTGTGGTCAAAGCCAGTTCTAGAAAACTCTGAAGACTCTGTGAAAATGACGACAAACAACTGTTTTTTCTTAGGTGAGATCTCGGCATACACAATCAATCACCAAGGTGATCTAAGATAGATACAAAATGCGTAGGACTTCAGAGAAAACTACCAAAAAGGTCTCTTGTCATGTTAGACAGTGATGCTGTCCCCTCCTTTTAGCTTTTTTTGAAAAAGTATTTTTAACATAATAGCTACATAATCCACATGCAGCAGTTTAACATTTCAAATTCATGACATTACTGGAAGCGAGAGGTGAAAAACCCTGCTGATGCACTGCATCTTTGTGGGAGGGGAGTATCGATGGAATCCTGGTTGCACACTTTCCATTTTGTAACACAAGTCTTCTGCTCAGACACAATTTGTGCTTACATAAATTTACTATTGCATACATAAATTTCCCACATGTGTGCGCCCACAGGAGGACTTTGTCTGACCTAGGTGGAATACAGACACAAAACGTATGCCTACATGTGCCCCATAAAAGGCAGGGCTCGTGATGTAGAAGAACAGGAAACACAGCGCAAAGTTGTGGTTCCTCTAAACCTTCAGTGCAAATCAACATGTGTTTATACTGATCTGAAAAAGCAGCTGAAAAACATGTGTTAAAAAAAAAAAAGTTAGACTTTTTCTTTAAAGCAACAGCCTGCTCATATAACTAAACCTTTTCTGTCACACCAAAGCATGCCAGGTACTTATTTTGGACCCGCCTTAAAAGGATAAATAAGGTGACCCGATAATGTTTATAGACAACCTACCAATTTTCACTTACCGCTACAATAAATGTCTGTTTCGGTTTCTCAATTTATCAGTTAATATGATGTTTTTTCGTCGAACAGCTGATTGTGAAAAAATGCCCATCCCATCAATTGGCATATACAGTTTGATACTCACTATTTAATTCTTTGTCTTTGGATTCCGGTGTTTTGCAATAGATGTTGTACTTTGTGATGAAACCCCTCTGCTGGTATACGGGCAGCTCCTCCCACTGGATCTGGATGCGTCGGGCCTCGTGGGCCAGCACAGAGAGGTTTGGACCAGAAAGTGGCTCTGAAACACACAGTGATGCAAAGACTATGTGTTGGGTACGGTAAGTGTTTCCTGAAGCCCAGGTATAGAGTCACAAAATCTAGCACATGCTTAAAAAAATCTTCAAAAATGTAGAAATAAACTTCTCTTTAAAAAGAATCTGAAGAAGTGTTACTCTGTTCTTTGGAGTAGAGCAGTATGGATGATGGAGCACTGACACCTCTGGTGGTCACAGCATACAGAGAGATGTTATACCTCACACCTGGAGCCAAACCTGAAGCAAAGCCAGAAAAAAAACTACATTATATTAAAATATATTATTTATTTTGCAAATATGAAGATTAGTTCACAATTACAGAGCTAAGGTATATAAAGACCATATCTGCATTCTGTGCTTGTGCTGGTGTAATACAACAAATGGCCACAAGAGGCCACTGTTTTCTCTCATTTAAAGCCCTGGTGTCTTTATATCATTTCATAAATTTAAATTTGCATTTATGTGATGCAATATTTTTGCTGTTCGTATGTGGACAGCCAGATTCCCTAGTGGCTCAGTGGTGAGTCTACCTGTGATTGATGTGCTGTTTAGATCTTTGGCCAACTTTTGCCACCACAGCCCTTCTCCAGATACAATTGTCCTTTCTATCACGTAATACCGCAGTTCTTCCTCCTGTGTCGATGGGTAGTTTCCTGTTGTCCACGACCAGGAAACAAACACAGCACTGCCATCAGCAGCAGGGCTAAATTTGATCAGAAGAGATCCAGGGACACCTGAACAGTGAAGACATTTAGTTTTCATTTTCTCCATAACTTAACCGTACTTTTGTTTTAATCTTCTGTGTGCAGTATTGCTATACCTGATTGTCTGAGAATTACATCAGCTGGTGGCGACTTTCCATATGTGGTGACCGCACTGATGCTCAGGCTGCTAACCTCTGCTGGTAGCTGAACTGAACACTGGATGCACTCGGCAGCACAGGTTTTAAGCTTCTGACCATTATCCAGAAAGATGTCATACTCAATCACCTTGCCACTGAAATCCTCTCGTGGTAGAGGCTGGGAAAGAAATCCAGTCATCACTTAATATTTACATTTGTCATTTGCAGATTAAGTTCTTTAGGGTTGCGTGTTATGTAAAATAATTTAGCTGGTGTCTGTAAAACCTCTGATCAGAGGATGGCATTTCCTGTTTGCAACTGTCCCTTGTTTAGCGTTAGCCAAGAGGCTGTTATATTTCTTTGCACTTTGCTGTGATGGATAAAAAATTAGAACTGAAATGAAATTGAAATTCTACCTGCACTCCTATATTACTCATTTTTAGTAATATAGTAATATAGTTTGCCAGTCTGAAATACAGTTACTTGCTTATTATCCAAAAGTTAGATTAGAGGTCTGACACCACTTTCATTTTACTGTATAAATTGAAATTACTGCTGCCAGAAGACAGGCTTTGTGTTAGATTATTCTGTGGTCAGGTATTGTGCAGGAAGTCGCTGTCAAGAGAAAGTTTTTTCTTTCATGTAAAATGCACAACAAAAAGGTCTCCGCAGCAAATCAAGTGGTTGCAATTTACAAAATGATAAATGATTCCTTTTAACCAATCAGCAGTGAAGGCTTTCTGTGTTATAACCAAACTGATGCATTATAAAAAACATTTCTTGTATTTGATGGATGTTTGGGATTCATAATTGTCAGCATAACAACAAAAGCCAGGGCTCATGAGTGGCCATAACTTATTACCTTCCACAAAACAGTCACGTTCCTCTGGCCGTCTGTCCCCTGCCTCTCCACCTTCCTCCAAACTTGCAACTGCTGGGATGGACCTGAGGGGAGGGTAGACAATAAGTTGTGGGCTATGAATTAGAAACAACAAATTCTTATATCATCACATTTACATTGCATCTGTCTTATGATAAGCAAGAACAGTGAGCTTGCCTTTTCCAGGGCTTTTCTTCCTCACAGACGGGCTCCATTTGCTGCAAAGCAATGCTTTTCTGGCGCTAATACTACTTGCGTTGGTATGTGTCGGCACAGGCGCTGTGTTGCATATTTTCATCTGGAACTCATACTCAGTCAGATGTGTTAGATTATCTACCCGTATCAGATGCTTACCGAGTTCCATGCCCGCTCTCATTTCCTAAAAACATTGAGAGATTAGATCAACTTCATGGTGCCAGATAAAGACTTTTGCTGTAAAAACCCCCCACAGTGTCGTTGGAGGAGTGTTAATAAAACTTTACCCAGGAAGTGTTGTTTGTGCGCAGCATGACATGAGGTCTGAGATAAACTGAGGATTCATTGCTTTTCCATTGCAATGTGGCTGCTACGGAATTGCTCGGAAACTGTATCTGCATAATAATAGGTGCATCGGGAATCACTGCAAGACAAAGGAAACCAAATATAGTGCTCACAAATGATAGAGACAGAAACAGCTACATATTCTGTAATGGCACAGAAATTCTGGGCAATTAAAGTTTACTGAAATAGTGACAGAGCTCATCCGAGGGCGTAGGTAAATTTCTCTTCAAATAAATATTACACAAACAGAAAAACAGTTTGCTGATAAGAAGGTCAAATTAGTCAAACTGTGACCATAAAAAAAAAAAACTTTCTAAAAATGATACATCAGGTGATGACACATTTCTCGAGAAACCATATGACTCTAATAAAAAAAAAAAAAGAAAGACTGAAATTAACAAGTGAAAAAAAAAAACATTCAATAGTATTCAAGTATTCAAATTCAAGATCTGTGTAAGTATTGCAGAAGCACAGGTTTACCTATGTCCTTCACACGTAGGACAACTGGATCGGATTGTGATGTTCCAAAGTGGTTGGAAGCAGTGATAATGATCAGGTATGTAGTGTTTTCATCAAACATGCTTCGTGGTATGGTGATTTTGTCAGCATCCTGGATTTGAAATAGACGTATCTGACTCCCATTTTCCCTAAAAATAAAACATTAAAAAAATCAAACCATGAGATTTGGATAAACAAGAAAATACAAAACAAAAACATAACACCATACCTGTTTACAGAAATGTTGTAGAGAGTAGGGAGGTACGTTTCCTGCCCCCTCGTCCACGAGCAGTTTATTAAGGATGAGCTCTTTGCTGTTTCACATGTTATAGTGTCAGGTTTATCTGGAGGCACTAAAAGCACATGATTGAAACAAAAAAAAAAAACAGACCTTAGTTTTTACATTTGCTGGAAAATGAAAACTAGTCATTTGCTTTCTGTGTCACTTCTATAAACAAATTTCAAAGTGTAAAATATTAGCAAATGCATATTTTCAATAATTTTATACTTTCTCCTAAAAATATATATTTTAGTAATTAAAGTTTGAGCACATCTGCTCCCATTACTACAAGGTACCCATGGGTTTACCTTTCACTTTGCTTTTTTTATTTTTTATTTTGTACTGTTTGGTTAGCTTCTACAAGAAAAATAAATAAATAAAAAAGAAACTATGTTCCAATAACCCAGCCTCCAAGTTCTGCTCAACATCAGCCGTAACAGACAGCAGTGAAAAACAAAAAAACAACAATTGTGATTTATTTAGCCTGCTGCAAACCAAGTTTACCTACAACCCCACTGCATTTTCTTACTATTATGCCACTTTTATAGGCAGTGTTGTAAATTTGTGTCTTACTCTCTCTTTCTATTTTTTGCACTTGCACACAAATTTTCTTTTGCAGCTGCTGTAAACTGTACATACGGCCAGCTCGTAGATCCACTCCATTCACAACGCTATGCATATAATTACTGCAGATCGCTGCAGACAGTGGGATCCATATGCTGGGCAGATAGAATTTCACTGTAGTGCAGTTGATTCTCTCCCATTTATCCACAGGCTTGTCATTTAGCACCATGTATATCTTGGCTCTGCATGTAAAAAAGAAAACTTTTAATTATCATTTCCTAACTGGTGGAGAGGGACAAGAAGTCTAAAAACAAATTTTCTGTTATCAAATATGAGCCAATAAAGCTGATAGCTACAAACACAGCAGGGAGATTTTCATGCATGGCAGAATACTGTGTAGCATTGTTCTGATTCCCACCTCCAATCACATTTATGGGTGTGGCAGTACACCGTCAGATTTGAGCCCATGAGAAAGAGTGGAGCTGGCTCTACAACCAGGTACCCAGTATACCGGGGTTGGCAGCCAACAGGCAGAAGAGGGAAGTCTGTCCGGAAAAGACAAATGCATGAAGTTTTCCCCACAGCATTAGTCGAGAAAGTGAATTTTAGACCATTCCAATAAATACCTTATGTATAGCAAAACCCATTTACTATAAAAACCAAGTGGATCATTACATTCATTGGCTGTAATGTGTGAGTGGGAGATCCCAAAAAATCCTCTTTGTGCAAGAAGGAATGCCAAGAACAGACAAAGTAAAAGTGTTTTCCATGACTATGTATCTGCTAATTTAATTACTGAAACACTTGGGTTGAAGTTGTGGTAAAAGCCGAAGCAAGGGTTACAATTCAAAACCACAAGAGCTACCAAAGTGTGATAAGGGATCTCAGTAAGCAGAAACAGAGTAATGGCGGTGTGTTTTTTTAAATAGCTGGAACCTGTAACACTCACAATTGATAGAAAAAGTAAGAAGTACAATAATACATCTCGAAATGACTGAGGAGACAGTCATCTCAGCTCATTTTTCTGAATCCCGAAGAACCCCTTCAGCAGCTGTAAGAACAAAGAAATGAGAAGAGAAGAAAAACAGGTTGTTTTTTTAGGAAACAAAATGAAAAATGACAAATTTCTTACTTCTTACGAATCACTTAAAAGAAATTTCCTTTCACAAAATTATCTTCAAAGCCTACCTCAGTCATCTGCGTGCGGGAGCACTGGAGTGAGCTGCCTAACATGAGGCGGAGGAAGAGCTTTTAACTGAATGTCTCATTCTTTCCAGTGCAAGCTTGAAGCTGATAACATTAACAAGTACAAGCGTCACAACACCGTGGCAGATAAGAGAAAACACGTTCCTGTCAATGTTCTATCCTGCTGACACAACTGAGATGAACTGAGATTAAGTATTTCCTCACGTCAAGCATGTTAACTTTCAATTCTTTCGCTGCCTGTTGGGACACGTTGGTTTTGGTCCGGTGGCTAACGAGCCTTACGGGCGATCGTGGCTCAAGAGTTAGGAGTTCGCCTTGTAATCGGAAGGTTGCCGGTTCGAGCCCCGGCTCGGACAGTCTCGGTCGTTGTGTCCTTGGGCAAGACACTTCACCCGTTGCCTACTGGTGGTGGTCAGAGGGCCCGGTGGCGCCAGTGTCCGGCAGCCTCGCCTCTGTCAGTGCGCCCCAGGGTGGCTGTGGCTACAATGTAGCTTGCCATCACCAGTGTGTGTGAATGGGTGGATGACTGGATATGTAAAGCGCTTTGGGGTCCTTAGGGACTAGTAAAAGCGCTATATAAATACAGGCCATTTACCATTTTTACCATTTATCGCTACTCACCTGCGGCACGCAGAACCTGAAAGACAGGACAGGAATAGGGAGAGAAAAAAAAACTGCATTATCCCACAAGGAGAGTCTCCTAGCGATCAACGACTGTAACGTGTTTCTCTGTATGTTTTTGTCTCTCAAAGACTGCACATACCATCACTTTCGACATATAGGCGAAAGATTGAGATAACGCTCACCAGAACTCCATCCTGTCTGGGTTTTCTTATCAAGATACCATCCAAAAAGGCTTTTGCTGTGAATCGATCGTCAGACGACTTGCTGTGTGAGGAGCACCTGACTAAAGTGATCTCTTTCATGGGAGTGAAATGTCTTAAAGAGGCCAGTGACCTAGTTTTGTGGTATTCTGGCAAATGCAGAAACTTTGATCATTTTTTTTGAGTAGTTTGTTGCCCTACTTCTGTTGCCTGTTTTTCATCACCACAACGATTCTGTTGACTTGAAACATCAGTGTTCTCAGCATCTGCTCTCATTAAACATGCTGCTGCTGGCACATAATCCAGTGGTCAACCGAGCAAGCGACACGGTGACATCAATCATTTTACTTTGAAAAGCACGCTGACAACTTGGTTATTTGACACAATAAGTCAAAATGTGCTGAAGGACAGACTTACATAATAAAGGTTATAAAGATTTTTTTTTAAATGACATAACAGAAAACTGCTCAGTGACATGGAAATTAAACACATCCTGGATCTTAAATGTGTTTTAGAAAAATTTTAAAAGAAACTTACAGAGAACTCTTTAGAGAAATCGATTTGCACTCGAACATCTTTTCTCACTGAGCCCGTTTGCTAGCGTTTGTAGTCCCGCAAAGTACTTCAGCCTCAACTGTTTAAAAGTCTCTAGCTATCTTGGCTTTTGTGATTTTCTTTCACAAGATATTTTCCATCTGTAACTTCAAACGGTTTACAGGGAAAACCCAGAAGTTTGACGGGGTGCATGTTCGTGAGATAAAGGTGGCTTGAGGTTTAAGGCAGTTTTCAGAATTAATACTCCTTCATGTTCATGGTTCAAATTCAGAAACTCTCTGAAAGTGTTACTTTTCACAAGTGACATGACAAAATTTGGTATTCTTAACACAAATACTATAAATAAAAAATACACAAATTTTTAAATGATTCAACCTTTTATTGACATTTCATTTTCTTTCACATAAACTTTATGCTCCACAGAACTTTTTTTTTTTAAATAATCAATCTTTAAACTACAGTGATTTTAAGAGAGCGACAGTAAAGAGCGGCACGTTGTGTTTTTTTTTCAACTTCCAAACCTCAGAATAAAACCACAGTGTGAAATTTAACAAATAGCGGTCTGAATGAGAAACATACAGTTTATTCAAGGACGTCGCGTTTTAACTACAAAGACAATGTGCAGAGGAAGCGACTGCAGGAAATTGCATACCAGTGATTTCTTTTAAGGAGTTTGTTTTATTTACTTTTGCACACTTGAATATTTTAGATTGCAGAAAGCCCTCCTTCCTGAATAAACTATACCCTCAAATTTGAGATAGATAAAGATACATGCAAAGAAACATGGCATTTTATGTGCCATTTATTGCTTTATCGTGGTACAGCACAGAGGCGATAAGGTTTGGGGGCCCGAGCTACTCCCAACTTGAACTCCAGACTGGGCTGCTCTCCAGCAGGTGCAGTGAATGAAAATCTCTGGAGGAGGGAGGTAAAGAACAGGAATAACTCCATCCTGGCCAGCTGTTCCCCAAGACACACACGCTTACCTACGAATACACCAGAAGTTGAGTGATTTCATTCACAAGGACATTCACCTTAATTCACAGATATTTTTGTAGTTCTTCACACATGAAGTCTGTAAAATGTTGGGAAAAGCATTTCAGGACACTGGCTAAACTTTCCATATCTCATGTGTAGCACACAACGGGACACATTACTGGAAATACTCTTCTTTATTTAAAAGAAGGGTGCCAGCACAAAAAAAAAAAAAAGCACACTTTTTGTACTAGGAACCCGGCAGGTTAAAGTTTAATGCTATGAAATTTGCATATGCATATGCACTTCAATCAGGGAAGGTCTTCAACAGATCAGAGTCTTTGTGGGAAAACTGGTGTTTTGCTTCCTATCTGAACCCTTTCTGGTGTTCCACGAAGCTATAACATTTTATAGTGCCCCTGTAAACACATACCCATAAAAAACATGCAACTGTGTTACAAGATATGTGGAGTAACTACTGACTAACCTGCAGCGAAAGGCATAAAGGCTTCTCTCTTCCTGAATTTACCATCCTGGTCCAGAAAATGTTGAGGGTTGAAGGTGTGTGGAGTTTCCCACATCGATTCATCACACAGGACCGAGTGCAGTAAAGTTATGATTATGGTACCCTGAAAAAATACAATTGAAGTAAATGATTTTACTAGTTTGTTTCCAATGCAAGTTTTGAAACAAAGTTTTGGACAGAATCAAGAATTCTCAAGAATTTAGAAACGTAAAAATGTCAAAAATAATAAAATGTGCAATTGTTAATTGTGTTAATTTGCTAGTTGGTGGAAAATCAGCTCATGGAAGAAGCTAATTCCTATAACTAAAGAGCAGGGCTATTAAATGGATTATTGTGTTACATTACACAATTATCCATCCATCCATAATCTCTACAGTCTGTCCTGGGTCTACCCCGAGGCCTTCTCCTGACAGGGCATGCCTTAGACACATCACTCAGTACTACAGATCCTACAGATGCCCGAACCACCTAAACTGACTTCTTTTGACAGGTAGGAGTAGCAATCTACTCTGAGCCCTCCTCGAATGTTGGAACTTGCCGTCCTGTGCTACAGTAGAGTGACATCTCATCTTTAATCCATAAAGTTTAATATGATGTTGGCCCAACCTTTGCAGCTATAACAGCTTGGACACTTCTCAGAAGACTTTCCAGAAGGTTTAAAGGTGTGTTCATGGGAATTATTGACCATTCTTCTACAAGCACATTTGTGAGGTCAGACACTGATGTTGGATGAGAAGGCCTGGCCTGCCATCTCTGCTCTAATTCATCCCAAAGGCTTTCTATCTATAGGTCAGACTGTGTGCAGGCCAATCAAGTTCTTCCACATCAAACTTGCTCATCTGTGTCTTTATGGGCTTTGCTTTGTGCACTGGTGCACAGTCATGTTGGAACAGGAAGGATCCAACCTCAAACTGTTCTCACAATGTTGGAAGCATGAAATTGTCTAAAATTTCTTTGTATGCTAAAGCATTAAGAGTTCCTTTGAATGGAACTAAGGGGGAGAGCTCAACTCCTGAAAAACAGCTCCACACCATAATCCCCCCTCCACCAAACTTTACACTTGGCACAATGCTGGCACCTGACAAACCCAGAGAACACGTATCCATTGCTTTGGAGTCCAGTGGCAGCGTGCTTTTCGCAGCGTGCATCTGTTGGGTTTCCTTTGCTCTTGGTGATGTCAAGATTGCAGCTGCAGCTCTATTCCATCAAGTTCTCTGTGCACTGCTCTTGGTCTAATCTGAAAACCACGTGAAGTTTGGAGGTCTGTAGTGATTGATTGTTTGACTCTGCAGAAATTTGATGACCTCTGTGCTCTGTGCGCCTCAGCATCTGCTGGCCCCCACTATGTGATCATGGCTGTGTTGCCGTCGTTCCCAATTGGTTCCACTTTGTTATAACACCACTAACAGTTGACTGTGGAATATTTAGTAATGAGGAAATTTCATGACTGGACCTGTTACACAGGTGACATCCTATCACGGTACCACACTGGAATTCACTGAGGTCCTGAGAGCTCCCAGTCTTTCACAAATGTTTGTAGTAGCAGTCTGCATGCTAAGGTGCTTGATTTTATACACCTGTGGCCATTAAAGTGCCAGGAAGACCTTGATTTAGTGATTTGGATGAGTAAGTAATTACTTTTGACAATATAATGTATTTATGTCTGTGAAGGTTGTCAGTCATCCAGGTTATGGTAATCTAGTGCACTTGGAAGGAAAAGCGACTGGACTTCTCTAAGTTTCTTGAAGGATCCTGCAACACGGGGCAGAAAATGTTCCCTCCAAGCCACAAGAGAGAGAGAAGGAGCACACAGATGTAACGAACGCTCTTAAAGCATGTGGTTATCGAATCAGCAAAGATACTGTAAAAAAGGTCAGACATCAACTAGGGAGAAACAGAAGGAAAACAGAATAGCATTGTCAGCACTGTCATCTCCTATCATCCCTTTATCAGAGAAACTCAGGAGAGACTTCTCCAAACACCTCATCCTAGTGTACTTCAGACCTTTGGCTCATGTGATTAGGCAGATGATCAATAGTGGGCCAGTGACCCTCTTAAGGGACATTCCTAATATGGCTTAAATCCGGGACTCTCCACCAGAAGCTTCTCAGATGAGAGGTGAAAAATCTTCAAGAAACTTAAAGAAGTTCCTGAGATAATGTATTTATATATTTATACGCCTCTAGAGTTGGTGTATAAAGGAGGATTTTTAGTACTTTAAGTGAAATACCCAAATTCCCAGCATGTTTTTGGTTTTGATTATTATTATTACATTTAATCTGTCTAAAAACATTCTTAATTATCTGATAAAAGGATAGGTCATTTCAAAAAATGACAAAAACCTCACTTGGGAAATAACATATGAACTGTATACCTTTGGGATTGCATAGTTATCCAGTGTGGTGTCTTTGCTTGTCATGTGAGCCAAATTGAGGGGGATGATGTTGGCCATTCTCTGAATCTCATGAACGACAGCATCAGTATAGGGCATTTTTTCTCTGTCACTCATAGAGGGCTGTCTGGATGAACCAACCACAGCATCTATCTCAGCCTGGACTCTCTCTGCACAGTGAAAACAGGAAACAATGTGAGTCTGTGTGCAGCATAGATGACTTACAGGGAAAGTTTACATATCTTACACGCATCCTCTCACAATACATATGATCTCTTAGGGACCCCCTGAGAATATAAAGAGATGGCAAATTGATTAGAAAATATGTAGTAAAGGTGGATGTGATTCATAAACACACCTTGTATGTCAGGGTAGTAGATCATGTAAAGCAGTCCCCAGTGTAAAGTAGTGGTTGTAGTTTCAGTTCCAGCACCAAAAAGATCCAGAGCGCAAAAACACAGATTTTGTAAATCAAAACCAGATTCTTTGTTCTCCTTCTATAAGTGTGAGAGAGGATCAAAAATGTGTTACATGCCAACAAATCACACATTTTATTAGAAATGTAGACAACAGACAAGGAGCACTTTACTCACCTCTCCCATTTCTATGAGAAAAGCATCAATGTAATCTCTTGGTGATGAAGGGTCAATATTTTCTTTGTGTTCATTGACCTTTACCTTTACAAACTCAATTAACTGTTGTACCAGAAATAATATTTCCTTGTGAGATCCAGGAATCCACTTCATCAGCCAGGGCATTGTGTTGTACATCTACAGAGTTCGAAGACAGTTTCAGGTACACCTGTTGACTACTGGCTTTTACACCAGATAACTCAAGAACTACAGATATTTGGAAACCCCTTCAAATGTCATGAAATATTAGATCCCAAAACACAAGGAGATGTAAACAAGAACTGAGGTTGTTTTTCTTTTCTCTTAAGAAGTGAAGATGTAAATTTCTTGACCTCCTTTCAGATTCCCCACACTAGTCCTTTAATGTATATTTTGTCCTCCCTCCAGTCACCCCCAACCGGTCACGGGAGATTTTCAACCATACATACATTAAACAAAAATCACATTGGGGAGACAGGTCAGAACAGGTAGCGTAAAGAAAAACAATGAAATGTACGAGACAAAAGGGCAATGGAGGAGAAAAAAGAGGACTGTACTCAGACTGAGCTCCTGATAGGGGATCAGTATGAGAACAGAAAACAAAAACTCCTCATCACAGAAGCACATGAATCTTCACATCGTAAGACCATGAAAACACGTGACAAGCAACAGGGGTGGGTGAGTAGGTTTAGAGTAAGGCAATGTAAACAGGTGGTGGCCCCTCCCTGGGCCTGGTTCTTTCTGAGATTTGTTTCTGTAAAGAGGGAGTTTTTCCTTCCCACTGTTACCAAGTGCTTGCTCATAGAGGATCATCTGCCTTTAGGTGTTTTCTCTGTATTATTGTAGGGGTCTTTACCTCACAACATAAAGCACCTGGAGACGACTGTTGATATAGTGTTGTAAATAGAGCTGAATTCAATTGCCTAATCTAACTAAACATAAAGTAGTTAGAACTTCCCCTTAACTAGAAACAACAGTTTCATGTCATACAGAAATTTTTGGATTGGAAATAAAGCTACTGTTGGCTGCTTGTTGACTGATTTAGCTGATTTTTAAGTCGGATGTCCTTATTTATGCAACTTCAATGGGATTTATGTTTCAAACATAAAATAATCTTTTGCTTGTTTGGTGACTGTGTAAACTTTTACACTATGGATCCTACAATTGCAGCAAAAATACGACTGGTTAATTTTAACAATATCAGCAACACGGACAATTTTAGTGCCAGATCAGTACTTTTACCTTTGATTCATAAAATAGATTTCACACAATAATATTTGTGTACATTTACATGACTCATAGTTTGAATACGCACCTTTTAGTTTTAGTAGACTGACATTACTGTATTCGTTTTCAATAAAATTTCTTCGGCAATGTTTCAAATTAAACACATTTTAGTTACAGAATAAAATAATGAATAAAATTATTGGATGTATTCTCACCTGTACTGACAAACTTCCCTGTAAATGCATAATCTTGTTGAATTTCTGGAGAATAGACTGAAACTCCTTGTCAGTGTAGTCGAATCGATTCCCAAACACCAAACAGCAGATGATGTTGGACACAGCGTTGTTTATCAGTGACTGGGTATTAAGGGCTTTCCTGTAAAATACATAAAAAAGACTGAGGAACCCTTGCATCATGTCAAAATAATAAAGAAAATTGGGACCCAAAACATCACAAACAAAACATCAAATATGATGAGTCACTGGACAACGCATGTTATATGAATCGCATGCAACAGGTGTCATGATACCTAAGTACACAATGTATGTAGCTGTTGGTGCATGCGTTTGTCTTCAAAGTTGAAGGTAGTGTGAGTTAAGTTTTTTTGTGCCTTGCTTATCTGCAAAAGCCTCTATGAGGTACTGGCACTCCTGCTGGATGGATAAGTCCAGGGTCTTCTTGCCCAGACCAAAGTTTCTGAGAGTGTGAAGAGCAAATTTCCTCTGTTGCTTCCATGGATAACCATTTGACATCACAAGACCTTTTAGGAACATACAGAAACATTAACTCCAAAATGGTGTAAATTGAGCCTGATCTTGCTCAACTTCAAATATGAAAATACAACCAACTCCACCTCTGTTTTCTGCTAGTTCAAATATGGGTATGACAGGACGATCAATTAAGTCTTCTCCTTTTTGTACCAAGGCCTCTTTCACAGACTTGTAGCCATTCACGACCACAATTCTTCCACCAAATAGTCGCAGGCTGAAAACGTTTCCATACTTCTCTGCAAACTGAACACAGGCATTGACATTGTGGTTGACCACTGAGTGGACATATTTTTTAAGAAGTCACTGTCATGTGATTGCCCATTTCAGTTTTAACCCCCAAGTTTAACTGTTTCTTATCAGCTGCTGAAATCTATTTAAAAGTATAATTTCTAATGCTGGTTGGATTTTTCAGTTACCCTTTTTTAAAATCTGGAGGACAAATTACTTAATCAACAATATAAAATTAATAGCATGTATCAATATTGTGCCCCCCACCCCGACCCCCAGTAAAGAGAACAAAGGGGAATCTGGAATAGAGTTCAGTTTGGCTATCTTGCATTTAAGTTAATAATTTACTATTTACCTGACATGTTTAGGACTTTTTTTAAAAAACAAAACCTCACATTTACTGATTTACTTAAATCAATACGCAAAAAGTGCAGTGTGATATAGCTGAGTGTTGTTTACGCTTCTGACCCTTTATTTTCGACTACACAGCAATAAAGCTATTTCTATACCTCTGCGAACTGCAAGTGAAGCCTGGCAGGTTGGATACGCCAAAGATCACCAATGAAAGCAAGAGCCCACGGTCCAGGAGGAAAGTTTTTTGGCACTCTGTTCTTCAAAAAATCAGTCAGAAGCAGGAAAACACACACAAATAGTAAAATGCTCCCGCCGTCAATCCACTCCAGGCCGAGCACGCTGTATATTCTCTCCATAGCTTTACTCTGTTATGCAAAAGTAACTCAGTGTTCAGCTACAGGGACAGAATATTATATAACCCAATGCCCGAGAGTACATAACCCAGCCCAAAGTCCAGATAAAGCCTTGATTACACTCCTAGTTGTTAGAAACAAGGTTTTGGTTTGTTTTTCTCCCCTAAGTTGAGTGAAACATTTAGTTCTGTGACTCAAATTAGCAGAACTGTGGTTTGTCATACAGTGACCGGATGTCTATGCCCATATCTTTTTTTTTTTTTTTAAATACAAAAACCCAATCAAGGAGATAAATAATGAAGTCAGTAAAATGAATATTTCTTGCAGTGATGATGCCTTCCCTTGGAGGTTGTCTTTGATTAAATGTGAGTGCTCTTGCACCATTATAATAGCCACATATGGCCAGATTACACTCCAAGTTAATGAACACACCATACATGGGCATTGTATTGTGCTGTAACTGTGTTGTTGCCAGGTAATGGCTGAGGAACACAAAACCGTATTGCACAATACAAACATTGAGAAATGCCCAGGGCAGGCACCTCCGACTGATAGCAGTGTGAACTTAAAAGAAATCAGGCTAAGAAGAATTAGATCAATCCAAACTGGATTCAGTGAAAGATGAATATATGTTACTCACACACACATTTTCATATCAGGCTACGTTTATTTGTTCAGCACATTTAAAACCACAGAAGATCTTTCAAACTGCTTCACAGTCAGGGCTCAACAATGAATTATTAAAAAGTGTGTAGTTTAATGTCAGAATCTTATATTTGTATACAGTATAATAGTGTATGTAATGTCTAAAGGTTTAATCAAACAGCATGCTGGCTCACAACATAATACAAATAGACAATGGTGAAACAGAAACTGCTTGACATGAAAAATGTAATAAAAGACAAATGTACACTGTAAGAAATAGATGTGTTTAGCTTATACTTGATGGTTTAACGTGCCACGGCACAGAGGATGTAAGGTTTGGGACAACAAGTGGTTCCCAGACTGGGCTGCTCTCCAGCAGGTGCCAAGAATGAAAACCTCTGAAGGAGGGAGGTGAAAACACCCCAAAGTTGTGTCCTGGGGTTGTTCTGCCAAAATGTGCAGCAAAAAAAACAAAGAGATGTCAAAAATCTCTTTCCAAAAGGCACCATAAACAGCAATGAAACGTCTAGTTCTGCTACTCAAATTAGCAGAACTGTGGTTTGTCATACAGTGACCGGATGTCTATGCTCATTATCCTTTTTTTTTTTTAAATACAAAAACCCAACCAAGGAGATAAATAATGGAGTCAGCAAAATGAATATTTTTAGCAGCAATGATGCCTTCCCTCAGAAGTTGTCTTTGATTAAATGGGAGTGGGAGTGTCCCATCATAGGAGCCAAATATCTCCAGATTACACTCCAGGTTAATGAACACACCATACTGTTTGGGTAAGCCAAATATATCTGGACAGGACCACAACATGTGTGACACTGACACTTTTGCAATACCACATTTGTCACACATGGGGGAGACAGTGCCAAATGTTTTGTTAAGTCTTGGCGTAGTGGAGCTTATGCAAGACTTTAAATTCAATCAACCTGGAATTGACAAAAAACCTTTGAATACTGGACAGGCTCTCTTTTGAAAGTTCATCTGAAATCACACTTCAGTTAATTGGTGAAGGCTTCACTAACATGGTTGTGCTAACTGCCATAACGAAAACTGGAAGCTAAATGTTTGGGAGTTTGTGGCATTGAGAAGAGGTCATAAAAAACATGACTTATTTAAAAAAAGCATGAATTTGGGAACAGAGCTCCATCCAAAATGTCTGATTTGAAGGTAGTGATAAAAATATGACTGATGAAAATGCAAACTATTAAACCAGTTGTTTTTTTGTTTTGTTTTTTAAATAAATGACACTGGTGGAAAAATGGATAAGATAAGAGAGTCCTCAAGAGTTTGGGTTTACAGGGAGTTTTAAGAACAAGGAATGTGAACAGCAGAAAAATCAGAAATGTACCCCCAAATCATCTATGAGTGGCATAAATTCACTTTTACTACAGCTGAATTTCCCGACAGCACGCTAAATGATTTGATACATTCCAGGAGATAGGGGACAAACACTGTTGGTTCAGACAAGCAAGTCATCAGCACACAAATTCACAAGACTTTCCATTCTTCCAGATTTTTACACCATGAATTCCTGGGTGACTTCTGTTAACCTATGTAGTGCAGTTTTTCTGTGGACAACTTTGTGGTCACAATACCCATGAAAGCACAGCGACGGCTTGCGTTAACCCTCTGACGACAAAATTTACAATGCCCAGACCCAAGGAGACACGTGGATGCTCGTGATGTGAAAGTACAATACTGGTGTGAATGTGCATGCGCATCTTTTTCTGTGTCAGGTCTGATGCCACAAAAGATAGTGGCATGAGAAACATTTAGCTACCACAAACCACAGAGCTGTTCAGGGTGTGGTACATGATCTGGGTCACTAGTTGAATGACTTAGCAGAAAACACACAACCAGGCAGTGACGCATGTCTGGCAAAGGTCTAGGATTTAAAAGGTCCTTTTTCTTAACTGATGCACCCGTACTAGCCTTTGTGATAATAATTAAGTCTTCTGTGCAATAAGCTGGGAAGGGATTCTCCTATAGGACCACGATGGACAACGAGGGAGGCTGCCACCTTAAAAGGTACCAAAATCAGACATGCACAGATCAAAAAGGAGTGCTTGGCTGTGGTTTAGGCATATAGAGCGCTCCCAAAATAACTTTAGCCTGTACATTTCATTACCCAAATAGACCACAAGCCATTGTTTCCACACTTGAAAGGATACTGTTGCAATGGCTTTTTGTTAATGAGAATAGCAAACTTCAATGCACAGGCAAAGTATGTCTTTGAAAACTGCTTGAATTTGCTGACACACTTTCAAGGCACCTTTCAGCCATGCAGAGACCTTTAGATAATGGAAACTGTCATATGACACACATCATACAGTCGATACTGGAAAAGGTTAGAGACCACAAAAAAACGATGAACCCTAAATGACGCTGAGCTGCATGAATCGAGTCATACTATGAAGTCAGATATTCTCTATTATCATGCTGCAACTTGATCCTCGAAGAGTAGAACTACTACATCAGATTCACATGGGCATTTTATAGTGTTGTAACTGTGTTGTTGCCAGGTAATGGCTGAGGAATACAAAACTGTATTGGACAATACAAACACTGAGAAATGCCATGGACATCTCAAACTGATAGCAGTGTGAACTTCAATAAAAAAAACAGACTGAATAAGAAGGATTAGGTCAATCAAAACTGGATTAAGTGAAAGATGAATATATATTACTCACGCACACATTTTCAAGTCAGGTCATGTTTATTTGTTCAGCACATTTAAAACCACTGCTTCACAGTGGCACATAGATTATCACTCAACAATGAATCATTAAAAAGTGTTTAGTATAATGTCAGAATTTTATACAGTTTGTATACAGCAGATATGTAATTTCAGTATATATGTATGTAATTTCTAAAGGTTTTATTAAACAGCATTCTGGCTCATAACATAATAGAAATAGATAATGATGAAACAGAAACTGCTTGACATTATAAAATGTAATGAAAGACAAATGTACACTGTAAGAAATAGACGTGTTTAGCTTATACTTGATGATTTAACGTGCCGCGGCACAAAGGCAGTAAGGTTTGGGACAACGGGTGGTTCCCAGTGTGAACTCCAGACTGGGCTGCTCTCCAGCAGGTGCCGAGAATGAAAACCTCTGAAGGAGGGAGGTAAAGAACAGGAATAATTCCATTCGGGCAAGCTGCTCCCCGAGACACACACGCTTGCCTGATAATACACAATAAGAGTTTCAGTCACTATGCTTTCATCTTACAGAGGTTATTACTACAGCTCTGAAACACACAAAAGAGACACCGATCCCCTGCAAACTCAGTGATGTAAGAAATTGTTTGTAGATATAAGTCGGTGCTCACGAACAGTTAACAGCAAGCAGAAACATGCAACACTTCTTTTACCATATCTTGCTCAAACACCTCTCTTGTTGTTTGCCTACATATTCATTAACAGAATACGTTCACTGAGATAAACTGCCCTCTTGACATACCTGCAGAAAAAGGCATAAAGGCTTCTCTCTTCCTAAAGTTACCATCCTGGTCCAAAAAGTGTTGAGGGTTGAAGGAATGTGGAGTTTCCCACATTGACTCATCATTGAGTACAGAGTGCAATAAAGGCAGGATCATGGTGCCCTGAAGAAACAGGTAAGTTAATTTGTGTTTGTTTAAAAATTATCTCAACTTTTAAGAACAAAATAATTAAACAGGTTAGATGGAAAATCAGCTGATAGAGAAACGAATTATCATTACATATGTTGAGCAATTAATATTTGGATATTCCAAAAGAGCTACTAAATGTGTTGTATCGTATTATGAGTTGTAAAACACTTGTTATTTAACAACAGATGCACCAAAATGCAGTGGTTGTTTTTTATGTTTAACCATTAGCCCACTGCAATTAATTAAGATATTTCCATTATAAATATTGCGCAAAAACTGTCTTTCTGAGTTTATCTATGCTTTAAAGTGACTGAAAAAAAAAAACATTGCTGAATTTAATGAGTTATTCAGTAGCTATATGACCAGAAACCAGAAAAACAAGCAAAAGGCTTTGGTAAAATAATTCTTAGCATGAGTACCTTTGGGATTGTGTACTTATCCAATATTGTATCCTTGTTTGTCATGTGTGACAAACTCAGTGGGAGGATGTTGCCCATTCTCTGGATCTCATGAATAACCGCATTGGTATAAGGCATGTTTTCTCTGTCACTCATAGAGGGCTGTCTGGATGAACCAATCACAGCATCGATCTCAGCCTGGACTTTTTCTGTACACAGTTAATAATGTGAGTCTACGTCAAGATTTTTAAAGTTGAGAAAACAATTCAAATCTAAGTAAATATATAAAATAGACTTGAGAGAAAACCCAATCCAGAGACAAAATTAAACAGAGACACACATTACAATGTCACATCAGAAACAATCAATTTTTATATAAATGGCTGACCTATAAGAGGCCGCTGTCATTATAAAGTTGAGATACTTGCAGAATATGTAGTCATAGTGACTATTACTCAGTCACAAACCTTGTATGACAGGATAGTGGATCATATACAGAAGGCCCCAGTATAAAGTAGTGGTAGTAGTTTCAGTTCCAGCACCAAAGAGGTCAAGGGTGCAAGCATTCAAACTACTGAGATCAAAACTTGAATCATTGCCTTCATTCTGTTAGAGGCAAAGATGAAAAAAAAAAATCTGATGACATTTCATTAAAAATGTAAAAAGAACAAAAACAGCAGAGATGCAGGACAACACTCACCTTTTCCATTTCTATGAGAAAGGAGTCGATGTAGTCTCTCGGAGATGATGGGTTAAAGTCTTCTTTGTGTTCACTGATCCTGTTTTCTATGTAATTATTTATATTCTTGACCAGAGTAAATGTCTTCTGATGAGGTCCGGGCACCCACTTCATCAGCCAGGGCATTGCGTTGTACATCTACAGCGCAGGAGGACAGTCACTAACTTGTCAGACAGCGTGGATATATCTATGACATTTCTATTTATTTAATAAAAATGTACTAAATTAATTAGCTTTCAAAGAGAGATCCACATTACTGTATGTCCCTATGCGAAAAAGTAAAGAACTCTCTTGTAAAATCATGAATTGACTATGATTAATCCCATTTTTTGTAAAGACCTTTTAAATCACTTAAATAGAACCTGTCTGACAAAGTAAAGGAGGCTAAAAGATCTTAAAGCACCTGAGAACGGCTTATAAAAACATTTCTAAGTCGCTGGGACTCCACAAAAAAGATCAGAGCCCTTATCCACAAATGAAGAAAACTTGGAACAGTAGTGAACCTTCATAGGAGTGGTCGGCCTACCAAAATGACTTAAAGAGTGCACCACTGATCACCCAGGAGGTCACAAAAGAACCCAGAAGAACACCTAAATAACTGCATGGGGGAATTTCACTGTCAAAACCACTGCTGCCCAAAAAGAACACAAAAGGCTTGTTTCACATTTGTCAACATCTTGATGATCCTCAAGACCTTTAGAAAAATATATAGATGAGACAACATATGGCATAAAGCTAACACAGTATTTCCTAAAAGAACATTATACTAATAGTCAAACTTGATTAAAAAAACAAAAACAAAAAAACAACCTAATCAAAGCTGGACTCAAGTAAGATTTAGATGCTTTAAATCGGTGGTCTCTATGTATGAATTACAAATATACAAATCACTGGGACACAGAACAATTCAGGAAGGGAACAATTCAAGGAGAGCCTTTTATAATAATGTGATTCAAATAAATATGACACATGCATTTGCATAAATCCTTTTAATTAGATTACTGAATCCTGGTTTAAAGGAGGCTCACCTGTGCCCACATGGTTACCTCCAAGTACAAAAGCTCATTGAAGTCCTGAAGAATAGACTGATGCTTCTCATCACTGTACTCAAATCGATTTGAAAACACCAAACAGCAGATGATGTTTGACACGGCGTTGTTTAGCAATGGCTGTGCATTAAAAGGCTTTCCTGTAAATAAAAATAAAGTGTGGGTGAGACAGAAAATGGACTCCATGTCCAAAGAGAAGACAAACTTGCTTGATATTTACCAAAAAAGCATGTATTATATAAGAAAAATTAGCAATTGTATATTTTATATGTTTAGCAGAAAATTAGATAAGGTCATAAGCAATTATCAAACATTTAAAATGTAAAAATTATCATCAAATAGTGTGTGTCTGTGAAGGTTCTCAGTCATCCAGGTCATCATAGTCTAAGGAGCTTGGAAATCCGAGAAGCTTCTTCAATTCTGAAGAAGCTTCTCGGATTAGAGGTGAAACATCTTCAAGGAACTTAAAGAAGTCCAGACACTTTTCTTTCCAAGTTCCTTAGACTATCAAACAGTGTGATTTTTAAATGCCTTGCTGGTCTGCAAAAGCCTCTGTGAGATACTGGCACTCCTGCTGGATGAATTCTGCCAACGTCGTCTTGCCCAGACCAAAGTTTCTGAGTGTCTGAAGAGAAAACCTCCTCCGCTGCTTCCATGGATAACCACTGGAAGCTACAATACCTTTGAAAAAACATATACAAATATAAATATTTTGACTGGAAGAGAAACTAGGCATGTTGATCACCATCGTCACGCTAATAAATCTAACTTGGTGCCCATCTGATACTCCAATATTAAGTGTGTAATTAAAAGAAATGAAATCACCTTTATTTCCAAATACATCGTCAACCAGAGGAATTATGGGACGATCTGCAAAGTCTTCTCCTCGTTGGACCAGGGCTTCCTTTACAGACTTGTAGCCATTAATGATCACAACTCTATGACCAAAGATTCGAAGGCTGAAAATGTTTCCATATTTCTCTGAAAACTGAATCGACAGTAGATTTAGCTTGTTATTCAACACTTGCATATTTTAGGATAATTTAAAAAGAAATAACTTTTCTGATACAGCTGACTTTTACATTTTTATTCTACCAAAAGAAAACTAAGACTGTAGCAGCTGTGATAAGTGTGACATGTGATACCATGTCCCAAAAAATACAACAACCACAAAACAAGCAAATAAAAACAAAAAACAAGAACTGAAAGCAGCTAATAAAATAAAACAGAAATGCTTGCTTACAAATATTTAATGTCTCTTTACGGGACACTCGGCAGCAAAAAGTAGAAGCTGAAAGGACAATAGCAGCAACTTGAAATGCAGCTCACACTAAGCTTGTAGGCTGTTAGTTATGTTCAGTGTTGCCAACTCCTCAGTAAGGAAAATCGCTATTGGCTGTCCTAAAAGTCGCTAGAAGTCGCTAGATGACGTCATCACCTAATATGCATAATTGGTCATGCTAATATAATGATAACCTACGCTGTTGGAGAGAGAAATAACATCGTGGAAGAGACATAAAGTTAGCAAAAAACGTCCTAAATGCATTTAGAATTTATTTAGAACTACAAACTTAATTTCTTTTAGCAATTATTGTTTTTTAATGTCACAATTCCAACCCTGCTCCTTTATTCGGGCTTCGACCGGCAAAAGTGACCCGAAATAGGCACTCTGGTGGAGTTACTTTGTGTGTGAGAGTGTGTGTTTATAAGTAGTTTTAAACCTTGTGAGCCACAAAACAGCATAACAGTAAAAGAAGAACTGACTGTGTTACAGACAGTGCGGGAGCAGCGGCTTCGCTCATGCGCGATTCATTTGCAGTTTGGACGCACAGGTGTGAACATCTCCTGCAGCTGGGGGAGGACTATCCTCCGCCCGTGAGCGCTTTAGCACGGGTGAGGTGCCCACGGCAGCACCGCTGCTTGTTGAGAGTAAGAGCAACACGCCCTTTCACGTCAAAAAGTCGTCATAAATAAGTCTCCAATAATTCCAGAAAAAGTCGCCAGATTTGTCGCTAGTCGCTTTTTAGAAAAAAAAAGTCGCTAAGGGGTCTGAAAACTCGCTAAATATAGCGACAAAGTTGCTAAATTGGCAACACTGGTTATGTTACCGAATGTTTTAAAGTCTAATAAAAAAAACTGCTCTGCCCCATGTAGCCCAATCTAAGTCTAAATGATTACCAATAACGGAGGAATAAAGGGAACCTATAGCACCATTTAGCTACCTATTTGCAGTAAACGAGTCGCCCCATTTTCTATATGAATATATTCTTCTTCTTAACAGCAACAATGATAATAATAATCGTTACTTTGTATCACACCTCTTCGAACTGCAGATGGAATCTGTTAGGTTGCAGGCGATGAAGATCACCAATAAAAGGGAGAGCCCACGGTCCGGGAGGAAAGTTTTTCGGCACTCGGTTCTTCAGAACATGAGCCAGCAGAAGAAAAAGACAGGAAAAAAATAAAATGCTCCTGCCGTCAACCCACTCCAAGCCGAGAGCGCTGTATAATGTCTCCATAGTTCCGCTCATTCGTGTCACTTTACTGTTTTAACTTTGATTTCACCACAAACTGGAGGCTGGCTTGACTGCAAGTCTCGAATTGGAGGCTGGCTTGACACAAGTATAAAATGGTGGGTGATTATATAACCAAGTGGGTTCGATAGCTGGCCGTCAAAATAAAAGCATTTAATAAAAACATGAAATCAATAACAAGTATCTTACTACGATGATCGTAGCGTGTTTATGTGTGTGTGTGTGTACAATGTTTCCTTGTTAACTGATGGCCCAGTGTAAAGGAAACGTTGCATGTCACATCATCACACATACAGAAATTATTAACATGTATAGCTTTAACAAGCTTTATCTAACAGTTTTTATGATTTTCCTATATGTTATATTAATTGATCATACATCTGAAAATGATACATTCTCTGTTTGTTTGGCGTGTCACGTGTTTCCTGTACTTATTGTAATTTATTTGTCACTGCTTTTTGTTTCAATCAGCAGTGAAGGATGCGAAAAAGCATTAATCAAATTAAACAACTCAGCTGATTTGTAAAGAAAGACATTTTCTGGGGGAGTTCCTCTACATTATTTAACAGTTGGGGTAGGGAGATTACAAGCTGTTAGTGATAGCTGTCAGTCCAGTCATTCATTGTATTACTGCCCTCTGCCAAGGTAAAGACTAAAGCTGACACCACTGACACAAGCTCATAATGAAAAAGGCAAGTGCATGCAGAAAATCTATTTATTTATGACATTGTGCATTTTATAACAAGCAGTGGTATGAAAAATAAAAACACTCACACCAACTGAAATAAATTATTATGGTTATTAAGATCACCCTGTCACCACCTGGTTTGCCTGCATTCCTCTGATATCCAAATAAACATAAACCTATATACTTTTCAAAATAGTTTGTGAATTTAAAAGGGCCTTCTTGTTTAAGAGTGACATAAGATTGTTGGTAATCAACCCGCCCATTAGGTTATATCATAGAGAGTCTACTGTAGAATAACAACTGATTTCTTATGTTCTTTTAAAGAAATTGGGAAAGTCAAGATAAGGATTACCACGTTTAGCAGAACACCTTCAAAATACCATCAAAGCAAACAGAATTTTTTTTTACTATTCTGATATATTTCCAGAATCTTAAAATACTTTAAACACATCATTGACGAGTGTTAGCTTCATTAACCAGGAGGTCACTGTTTCATGAGGGTCCGTCAGTGCCAACAAAACTGACTAAACACAGCGAGTGGTTTTGTGCAACACAAAGACAGAATCTAAGAGTAATCATCAAGCACAGTGGTGCAAAATTATAGAATTGCATTCCTGCCTCAAGCACTGAGCAACTTCAAAACACTGAATCAAATAAGCATTGTTTCATAGAGTACTTAAAGATTATGTGAAATCATCTTTTGGATAATTGAACTAAAATAGGTTATTGATCCTCGACATACAAGCAAATCCACCAAGATATGGTGGGATTTTGTTTTCAATGTAGACACTGACTCAAGTGTAGATTAAACTTAATAAATTAAAGTTTGAATCCTATGTAAATATCTCTGCAGTACTATTAAACGTTAAAAACAGAATACTGTTTTTTTTGTCCAGCTGTATTTATCTTATTGTCAAAATTTTACTGAAGTCCTTGTAAATGTTTGCTTATGACAGCGATTATCATGCATATGCAGTGGAATGTGATCTCTTAAAAAGTTGTAATTTAATATTGTAAACCTTTCAAATTTTTATTTGTTGAATACAATGGATGGAATGGCTCCTTTAAAAGGTCTCCATGGTGAGAAGAATTTAGCAGGTATAGATAATGCTTCATATAACAAATATGATGGAGGACATTGATTCATCAAACTGAGTATCAGACAATTTCAGTTTTGTCATAGTTGATGGTTTAACGCGGTACAGCACAGAGGCGGTAAGGTTTGGGACAGCGTGCGGCTCCCAACTGGAACTCCAGACTGGGCTGCTCTCCAGCAGGTGGCGAAAGAGAAAACCTTTGAAGGAGGGAGGTGAAAAACAAAAACAACTCCATCCTGGCCAGCTGTTCTCCAAGACACACACGCTTGCCTGAGAATAAACAATATGACATGAGTTTTATTCAAAAAATTTACAAGATATTCACTATATCATAGAGTTTACTACACTTCTGCAACAAACCAAGGATGTATGCCATTTTGTCTTGGCTAAAACAGTACAAGAGGCTTTAATGTACAACAAACCTGCAGAAAATGGAAGGAAAGCATCTCTCTTGCGAAATTTACCATCCTTGTCCAGAAAGTGTTGAGGGTTGAAAGAGTGTGGAGTTTCCCACACTGACTCATCATGTAAGACTGAGTCCAGAGTAGCCACGATCATGGTACCCTGCACAAAAAATACTATAAAAATAACCAAAATACTAAAATTGAAAGAAATAAAAAAAAATTTTAAAATTGTTATTCAAGTATATTGGTTTAATTTGCCATATAACAGAAAGTGAGCTGATGGAAAAAGGCAACGTAACATTGTCAAAATGTCCAAAAGAGCTTTTTAGTATGCAATTGTGTCAAACTACAAAGTGTATAATGCCTGTTAATTAAGAACCAGGGACAAGTGCAATGGTTGTTTTAGATGTTTTTAACCTTTAATCGTAGGTGTTAAAAAATTAATCTGTTTTCTCAAAATTTCTAATTTTTACAAGTGTATATTCTGGTGTCTATTCACATTAATTTCTCACTTTCAGTTATTGGTTTGAGTTAATATGAGAACAGTAATGAAGCTGACCTTTTTATTTGATTTGAAGTTGCATTGTCATTACATACAGTATTTCAGAGAAACTAGAGAGAAACCATGCTAAGTCATTGCTGTTTTGATGAAATAGTGGCCGTATGATTTGACATCTACTCTATCTGTCGCAGGACAAAAGGCAGTCTATGCAGGGCCATAAGAGTATCCTTATGTGTAGTCATGAATCACTGTAATACAGAGCCCTGATGTAATACTAATGTAATCCATTAGCACAGGTGTGCCACAGAGATCTATTCTTGGACCTCATGTATTTATTCTGCACATAACCACAGACTAAAAATGGACTCAGCCACTGTGTAGTTACAAAACTCTGCATTTTGATGGGTTAGCATTTTGGTTGCTGCCATGTTACTTTTTAGGAGTCAGAAGTTACCATATATTGTTGAGAAGTCTAAACAGGCATGGTACTGTGAATTATTTAAGCATTACATAAGTCATTTTAAGGACTGCATAATATCTGGATAATTTTGAGGAAGAAGAATATTTTCACCATCTTACATCACAAATACACTTTACTTTCCGGGTCCATGTGGTATCAACCTTTTGGGATTTACTTACCTGGAGGATTGATCATACATCAAAAGAGTACAGTTGATAGTGAGTGTTACACTATTTTTATACCAGGCTTTAAATGTGCTTTTTAAAGCTGCTTCATTGGTTATTTTAAGTGTAACATTAGGATTGACTTTTCAAGTCAGCTTCAAGTTGCTAAATTGGTAGACAAGGAATACTTTATTCTACAGCGAAACTGCCAGAAAGTATTATGGTTTGTGTACCTTTGGGATTGTGTATTTATCCACTGTAGTTTCCTTGACTGTCATATGAAACACATTGAGAGGAATGATGTTGGCCATTCTCTGAATCTCATGAATGACAGCATCAGTATAGGGCATGTTTTCTCGGTCACTCACAGAGGGCTGTCTGGACGAACCAACCACAGCATCAATCTCAGCTTGAACTCTCTCTGCACAGTCAAAACAGGATACAATCAGAGTCTGTATCAAGGTTATTATATTTATCTAAAAGTAAATGAAAAATTAAAATTGACAGTGAGAAACAATTTCAGGTTATTAATGTAAAAATAAAAACGTACTTAAGAAAAAACAGTTACTACCAATACTGAATTATTAACTTCAGATCAAACATAATTAGAAACATAAACAGGAACTATATTTTCAGTTTTAGTATTTGTGAATTTGTTAATATTTGTCAACACAAAAGCTACGAAACATTTAAACATATGTTTATTGAAAGGTGGAAAGTCTATATGAATGTCAATCGGCTATCTTCACATATTGATTTTTTATTGTCAGCTTCATGACCACATATGTGGTCTTCCTGTTTTCTGATAAATAATGCCAGGATCTACTCTGGAAACCAACTGATTCCCAACTAGAAATCAAAACATGCTAAAAAAAAAAATGATGAGACTATCATAAACTCTGTTTTGTGTATTATGTAGATGACTAACACAACCTGCATGCTTTTTCTCACAGTACAAGACCGACATGACAAAATACATAGTACTGTTGGGTATTACACACGCACCTTGTATATCAGGGTAGTAGATCATGTAAAGCAACCCCCAACGTAAAGTAGTGGCAGTAGTTTCAGTTCCAGCAAAAAACAGGTCCATGGTGCAAGCGTGTAAGTTACTGAGAGAAAAACTTGAATCTTTCTCCTCGTTCTATCAACGGTCCAAACAACAGAAATTAAAATCTGTTATCAAACTTCATTACAAGACCAAAACGAACAAACATAATAGAGATCGAGCACAACACTCACCTTTGCCATTTCTATAAGAAAGGCATCAATATAGTCTCTCGGTGACGCTGGGTCAAGGATTTCTCTGTGGTCTTTGATCCTGATTTCTATAAAGTCCTTTACCTCTTGTGTCAGAGTGAACATTGTCTTATGAGGTCCAGGTAACCACTTCATCAGCCAGGGAATTATGTTGTACATCTACAGAACAGGAAGCCAGATTAAACCATCTTTTCATGACTGGACATATCATGCTGTGCATTCAAAGAATTCTGAATTGAAATCTAACACACTTCTAACAGGAATTCCACAGTGGCAAAGCTGGTGGTAGAAATATAATTACCAAGAGAAAAATATTTGAGGACAATGTCAGCAAACATTTTTTTGATTTTTGTTTTAATGAGAGAGATCAAGTTCATATTCCCCAGTGTTCACTGAAATTTAAGTTGATTTAGATAATGCTTCAAAATGAGGAGTTGTCATATAGATGAGAAGTTTCAAGACATTTTTCAAAAAGCACTTGAAGAGACTTGGCTCCACATATTACCCGATATAAGCTGATTGTTATAAAAAAAAAATCTACTTAGGTACAAATACTACTTGTGAACACACGTATACAAATATGATGTCTATTGGGATTAAGGATCCTTTATTGTTATTCATCATGAAGAAAATGTGATAGAAAGAGATGCAATTACTCAGGTCTCATCTCAGTACTAGTAACATTTAAAAATAATAGACAGACATTTAGAGATTTCTCCAGATACAGACAGACAAACTGGTGGTAGCTAACCAACCGGACATTTTAGTGGAAGACAAGCAGAAGTATATATATATATATATATATACACACACACACACACACACACACACATATATATATATATGTCTGCAGAAATTCCCCCCACCCCTACAGGTGGGGGGAATTTCAAGCTCAGGCCCTCTACCAGAGACCTGGGAGTTTTGAGGGTCCTGTGCAGTATCTTAGCTGTTCCTAGGACTGCGCTCTTCTGGACAGAGATCTCTGATGTTGTTCCTGGGATCTGCTGGAGCCATTTGCCTAGTTTGGGAGTCACTGCACCTAGTGCTCTGATTACCACTGGGATCACCGTTACCTTCACCCTCCACATCTTCTCTGAGCCCTTGTTACTTCTGCAGCTTCTTGTGTTATTTCTTCCTGATGTTGCTGTCATTCGGTATCACTATGTCTATCACTACGGCTGTCTGCTGCTTCTGCTTGTCTTCCACTACAATGTCCGGTTGGTTAGCTACCACCAGTTTGTCTGTCTGTATCTGGAGAAATCTCTAAATGTCTGACATTTTGTTTATATCTGTGGGCTTTGCATCTGCCAGGACTTGGCTTCCTCCTCTCTGCCCTTTGGTGTGTTTTAAATCAGTATTTGTTTTTGCTCCTCATTATAAATTAGAAACCCTGTAGGGAGACTGTGGTTGCTTAAATGTGACTTTTGGATTTTATATAAATTGTGATGTAATTTGATTACTGCATAATGTAGGATGGTGGAAGGAGATTCACCTGTATCGATATGCTTCCCTGTAAGCGCAAAATTTCATTGAAATTATGAAGAATAGACTGGTACTGCCGGTCAGTGTACTCAAATCGATTCCCAAACACCAAACAGCAGATGATATTCGACACAGCATTATTTATCAGTAGCTGGACATTAAAGGGCTTTCCTGCAAATAAAGACAGAAAATATGGGGACAAGTACCCAGTGTCATAACAAAGCAAGCCCACTCTATTGAATGGTGGCAATCATGTCACCAAGATGTTTTTTATACCTTGGTGTTCTGTGAAAGCCTCTGAGAGATACTGGCACTCCTGCTGGATATATAACTCCAGAGTCTTCCTGCCCAGACCAAAGTTTCTGAGTGTATGAAGAGCAAATCTCCTCTGTTGCTTCCATGGATAACCATTTGAACCCACAAGACCTTTGAACACACAAATACACAATAATAGATTGAATAAGAAACACTACCTTACACCCCTGATTTGGTGTCTCAATTATGTTGTTCATTGTATTCAACACTAACTATATATATATTTTTTAATGAAAAAGAGAAAAACAGAACCTTCATTCCCAAATAAATCTTCAAACAGTGGTACGGTGGGTCGATCTATGAAATCGTCTCCTTGCTGGACCAGGGCTTCTTTCACAAACTTGTAGCTATTAATGACCACGGTTCTTCCACCAAAGAGTCTGATGGTGAAAATGTTTCCATATTTCTTTGCAAACTGAACAAAGACAGCAGGTAGATTTTGTGGTTCAACAGTACTCAGAGAATTAATACTGCTTCTACATCTTTACTGCAGATACTATAAGATTGCAGCAATGTTGCCTCATTAATATTACAGGGAGTGCAGAATTATTAGGCAAGTTGTATTTTTGAGGAATAATTTTTTATTGAACAACAACCATGTTCTCAATGAACCCAAAAAACTCATCAATATCAAAGCGGAATGTTTTTGGAAGTAGTTTTTAGTTTGTTTTTAGTTTTAGCTATTTTAGGGGGATATCTGTGTGTGCAGGTGACTATTACTGTGCATAATTATTAGGCAACTTAACAAAAAACAAATATATACCCATTTCAATTATTTATTTTTACCAGTGAAACCAATATAACATCTCCACATTCACAAATATACGTTTCTGACATTCAAAAACAAAACAAAAACAAATCAGCGACCAATATAGTCACCTTTCTTTGCAAGGACACTCAAAAGCCTGCCATCCATGGATTCTGTCAGTGTTTTGATCTGTTCACCATCAACATTGCGTGCAGCAGCAACCACAGCCTCCCAGACACTGTTCAGAGAGGAGTACTGTTTTCCCTCCTTGTAAATCTCACATTTGATGATGGACCACAGGTTCTCAATGGGGTTCAGATCAGGTGAACAAGGAGGCCATGTCATTAGTTTTTCTTCTTTTATACCCTTTCTTGCCAGCCACGCTGTGGAGTACTTGGACGCGTGTGATGGAGCATTGTCCTGCATGAAAATCATGTTTTTCTTGACGGATGCAGACTTCTTCCTGTACCACTGCTTGAAGAAGGTGTCTTCCAGAAACTGGCAGTAGGACTGGGAGTTGAGCTTGACTCCATCCTCAACCCGAAAAGGCCCCACAAGCTCATCTTTGATGATACCAGCCCAAACCAGTACTCCACCTCCACCTTGCTGGCGTCTGAGTCGGACTGGAGCTCTCTGCCCTTTACCAATCCAGCCACGGGCCCATCCATCTGGCCCATCAAGACTCACTCTCATTTCATCAGTCCATAAAACCTTAGAAAAACCAGTCTTGAGATATTTCTTGGCCCAGTCTTGACGTTTCAGCTTGTGTGTCTTGTTCAGTGGTGGTCGTCTTTCAGCCTTTGTTACCTTGGCCATGTCTCTGAGTATTGCACACCTTGTGCTTTTGGGCACTCCAGTGATGTTGCAGCTCTGAAATATGGCCAAACTGGTGGCAAGTGGCATCGTGGCAGCTGCACGCTTGACTTTTCTCAGTTCATGGGCAGTTATTTTGCGCCTTGGTTTTTCCACACGCTTCTTGCGACCCTGTTGACTATTTTGAATGAAACGCTTGATTGTTCAATGATCACGCTTCAGAAGCTTTGCAATTTTGAGACTGCTGCATCCCTCTGCAAGATATCTCACTATTTTTGACTTTTCTGAGCCTGTCAAGTCCTTCTTTTGACCCATTTTGCCAAAGGAAAGGACGTTGCCTAATAATTATGCACACCTGATATAGGGTGTTGATGTCATTAGACCACACCCCTTCTCATTACAGAGTTGCACATCACCTAATATGCTTAATTGGTAATAGGCTTTCGAGCCTATACAGCTTGGAGTAAGACAACATGCATGAAGAGGATGATGTGGACAAAATACTCATTTGCCTAATAATTCTGCACTCCCTGTATATCTCTTAACAAGAACCCAAACTGCAAACACATGAGAAAATATTTAAAAAGAGAATATAAGTAACCGAAAATGCAGCTCTGGCTGAACCCTCTTGATGTGGTCTCCATAAACCAAACTCAAGCAACAAATCTTTTCTCTTGTGTGAATAAAGGCAACTGCAGATAAAGTTCACTGAGTTAATGATTGCCAGAGTTTTAAATGGGGACTTGCCTGAACTTGTTCTGTAGTACTTTAAACAGGCAGAAGGTCCTTTTACTAACTATTACATCCATATTACAAATATTCTTCCACTGAGGATAAGTAATGGCCATTGAAAAAAGATGCTCCTTTAATTCTTGGATATTTTATTATTAACCCTTCAGAGGAGGTTATGTTTTTGGTAGCATTTATATCCATGCATGCCAGCATTTTGTTTGTAAACATGACAGCTCAATTTTAAAATTTATTGTTATTTATTGTTTTTGTTGCTATGCATTTGCATTTAAATATCTTGTCAAATTTGACCTCTTATGTCATTTTTTCATTTCGCATCTGCCTTTCTTGCAGGTTGACCCCAAGATGCGTAAAATTTTTATAGAAAGTTTTATTGAGAGAAAGAGAAAATTAGCTAGAAATATATTGTAGTATTATATTGTAAAATAAGCACAAGTTATACTATTATCCATTACCTACTCCTATATAACATTTTTGTAATTAAAGTAAAGCTACCCTTATCTGATTTTTAAGGAAAAAAGAAAGAAAAGAAAGATATTAAAATTAAAACACTATTCCCTTAATAGTAAACACGAGTACCTCTCTGAACTGCAGGTGTATTCTGTCAGGCCTGATGCGATGAATGTCACCGAGAAGCGGGAGAGCCCACGGTCCAGGTGGGAAGTTTTTCGGCACTCTGTTCTTCCAAATATCAGACAACAGCAGGAAAACACAGAGAAATATTAAAATGCTCCTTCCATCTATCCACTCAAAGCCAAGAACACTGTATAATGTCTCCATTTAAAGTTCTTAATGTCGCATGCTGGATTACTGTAGTGATTTAACTGTGATGCTACCACGAAACAAAGTGCGATCAGATAAATGGGTGGACTACTTAAAACACAAAGGTGAAGCTAAGACTAGCCTTCAAAATAAAAGCTGATAATGGTGGTGTTATTTTCAGTTTTTTTTACACATAGTACATTATTACATGCAAAAAGGCTACACATAAAATTATGTATGAAGTACTGATTACTGTATCAGTAATATCGGTGATTGACATTGTGAGGGAAAAACAATTATTTCCTGCATAAAACAAAGAATAACCCACCAGCACAGCCAACCCACCTCCTAAAGAAAAGCGAACAAAGACATGTATATGTAGATATGTAAACAGTGTCCAGTAACTTTATACCATTTCATAATGATGGAGAGGCCAAACTATTGAGTGCTGCATTATTAAGTGGCTGAATAAAACAATGATATAGCTTCCAAGCAAACATCTTGTTTGTGTGCTTGGAAGTTTTTTTTTCTTTTCACAATTTAAGTCCTTTCAATGGCAGTCAAGCCTGAATACGAACTACCAAGCTAACAATTACGCATGTTTAATTCTAAAAAAACATGGTTGACTCATGTAAGTAGAACACGAGGAAAGAAAAAAAGAAGTCTGGTTGCAAATTTTGAAGCCAATATGATAACCTTATTACACCAACGATGTGGATGTCTAGCTTTTTAGATCCAATCTGGTCTTTAAGTCTGACGTCATTAGCCGTTTCCGGGCCCAAATTCCGCTTCAGGTCCCAAAATCAAACAAACACTGCAGCATTACATTACTGTGGAGTTACAAACTGTCTAAATTCTTTCATCTTTAATCAGTGTGGCTGCTGTAACAGGTAACAATTAAGTTTAACATCCAGGCATCCATGAAAACAGGATTAATAAAATTTGGAAGTTAGCAGGGAGTTAGCTCGCTAGTTTCCACCTAAACATAATATACCAGGTTCTGAAAGGGATTTCTGAAAAAAATTAAGATATACAGCTCTGCTATCTGCGAACATTGAGGAAGACAGCAAGCTAAACAGTAGTGATGCTTGTAGGGTTACTGAAGTTAGACTAGCTGTAAAATATTAAGATGTGCTACTTGATCGCTAGTGACACAGTTGTGTTAGCATAATAGACTTTGACAGTTTTGAGGGAGAGTGAGTCCAAAAGTCCGCAAAACTACAGATATCAAAGCAACTGCAGAGCGAAAACAATTAATCCTCCTGACAACTTTGTGGTGTTTACTGCCAGGGGTATGCTACTATATCCATTAAGGAAGGGTTTTTCTCAGCCTTCGTCAACTGAGACGGGCAAAAAGAGTCCCAGGTCCACTCTCAGCCAGGCCAAGTTTGTTTACTATATTGGTTAAAGATGGGTGATGCATCACCTTCTGACAGCGAAGACGGGCAGATAGCCTCCCAGGTGCATCTTAGCAGGGCTGAGTTTATTTAACCCTTTCTTTGGACTTATCACCGTTGGCCATAACACAACCAAAGGTTACTTATTGATCCTAATTACTACATTTGAGACAGTATTGGTCAACATGTCCTCATACAACAAGTGGCACACACTTCATTAATGTAATTGTAGATAATATTTGACCTAAATATGTGGGTCTTGTGATTTAAACATGTAGGTTAGATGCTTATCACAATGATTCCGTTATATAAAACACTCCAGTGTAGGTATATATATATAGTGTACGCGAGTATATATGATTACATAGTATATATGTGAATATATATGTCATAAATTGTGGAATTCTTTTTTCTGGCAGCCACATTTGGGACCAGCTGTAGTTCGTGTTTGGTTCATGCAAATGTATAACAAATTGCATTGATCAAACAAAGAGGAATTATAAGCATGGCATGGCAGCTAGATTCCTTTGGATCAAACTGAGCTGAACTTAATAAGTCGCCTAAGCCAGATAGAGCAAGATTGGACTAAATTGACAGTGATGCTTATTTATGCTGGGTTTTTACAATATTGGCCCACATTTATAAGCAAGGAGCCCAGCTATATATGAATAAGGTCAGTGTGCCATTGTCTACTTTACTTACATGAAGTAATTGTGCTCTTGTGATGTCACCAATGTCAGAAGGATTTAAGCACCTGGCAACCTAGAAGTGCTCCAGTTCCTGTGACCTGTTTATCCATTTCCTGCAAAGCTGACAGTAGTGCAGTATCTTCCAGACCAAGCTCCTTTCTGGACAGCTTTTGCAAGAGGATCTTAACAAAGAGGACAACAGAACTCCAGATTCTTAAAGGAGAGTTAAAGTATTGTAAATTGAACTAAAAGAGAAACAATACCCCAGAGGTACAGAGGTTTGGATGCCCAGTTGCAGCCCAAACACTCTCCCCACAACAAGGAAGTCATGATCCAAATCAAGTACTTCATACCATGTATTCTATACTTTTTTGGTATTGCAACCATCATGGCACACCTGCTGCTCATATATTTTTACATTTCAAATGATTAGTTTTAGAAGTATTTCTAAAAGGATTTCAATGCTCTCTCTACTCTTGCCACCCTAGATTTTCTCTTACTTGTCGTTTTCTATCTCTAACGTCAAACACACTTCAGGTAAAACAAAAACCTTTGACTGTGTGTTAATGGTGTAAAGAGAAATGAAAAGTCAAGCTTGAGATTTTTTTAATGGTAATTGTTCAGAATTAACATTCATTTCAGGTAAAGTAACAATTTAGAACAAATGATTCTGTAAGCCTTCAAATACAGTGGAAAGTTTTCTAACAGATTACTTTGATTGTCCTTAAAAGGGACAGAATCCACTTTACTTGTAAAAGCAATGAACCAGGCAGGTATCTCTGAAATCGTTAACCAGAACAGAGACTCAATCCTTTCACTTGCCTTAATGTCAGAAAAAAAGGATAAACTAATCTCAGTTTTTTGGTGGTTTAACATTTTTAGTAATTTCTGTTAGAGTACAATAGATTTATATTGTAAAAGTTAATGAAAAAGGTCTACTGGACTACAAGAACAAAAACTAAACTGCATTAGATGATAAATGTAATAAAGGAGTGATTTATTTTCAGTTTGCCATAGTTGATGGTTTAACGTGGTACAGCACAGAGGCGGTAAGGTTTGGGACAGCGTATGCCTCCCAACTGGAAATCCAGACTGGGCTGCTCTCCAGCAGGTGGCGAAAGAGAAAACCTTTGGAGGAGGGAAGTAAACAACAGGAATAACTCCATCCTGGCCAGCTGTTCTCCAAGACACACACGCTTGCCTGAGAATAAACAGTAAGTCATGAGTTTTATTCAAACAATTTTTTTTACTACACTTCTGCAACAAACCAAGGATGCATGCCATTTGGCTAAAAGAGTACAACAAACCTGCAGAAAATGGAAGGAAAGCATCTCTCTTACGAAATTTACCATCCTTGTCCAGAAAGTGTTGAGGATTGAAAGAGTGTGGAGTTTCCCACATTGACTCATCGTGTAGGACTGAGTCCAGGGTAGCCAGTATCATGGTACCCTGAACAAAAAAACCCCCAAAAACCCCACAAAATAATCTTAAGACCTGAGATACTGAAATTGGAAAACCAACAAGTAAACAAACAAACAAATCTAAATTGTTACTGAAAATTGGTTTAATTTGCCATATGACAGAATCCAAATCCAATTTATATAGCATTTTAAAAAAACAGAAACATCTTGATGCATGCTCATCCAGGTAAGTAAATATCCAAAATTTGATTCTTTTCATCTGGACGTAGCATTTTCAGTGGGAGAAACATTTCATCACTCATCCAAGTGACTTCTTCAGTCTCAGCTGACTGCAGGTTTCCCCAGTCTTATAAACAGTACATTTACATAATGACTGAAACCAGCCCACTGAAGGAACAATATGCTGGGAGGCCAGTTGGGGAATGGCTGCAATCACAGCATTGTACGATGGCGAAAGATGTACCCTTAGGCCCCCTCCTCGATTAAGAGGTGGTCTTTCCCTTTTCACGTAAATGGCCTCCTTGACTCCGCGTTCAAACCAGCGTTTTCACTTAGGCAGTAGTTGTCCTTCTCTCCTGGATCGGCTGGAGCTTTCTTTTGGTGCCTTCCCATCTTTGACAAAAGTCCAGCTGGGATAACTACGTTTACTCAGGGACTTCTTGATGTGATGTTCTTCTGCCTCCCTGGTCGCTGTGTCTGTGGGGATTGTGTTATGTCTCTGTGTTGTAGCGTCCTGATGACACCCAGTTTATGCTCCAGTGGATGATGAGAATCAAACCTTAAATACCGATTCATATGTGCAGGTTTACAGTACAAATCAGCTTTTAGATGTCCCCCATTACTGATGGAAATCTCACAGTCTTAGAAGGCTAACCTGCCATTTTTCATATCCTCCCTGGTGAAATTGATGTGTCGGTCCACGTGATCCGTGAATTGTGGTACGTCCTGAGATTTGATTTTCACCCAGGTGTCATCCACATATCTGAACTAATGACTTGGTGGTGTTCCAGGGTAGGATAGCAAAGCCCTCTTTTCCACTTCTTCCATGTATAAATTGGCCACGATAGATGAAACTGGGGAACCCATGCACACCCATGTTCCTGCCTGTAGAACTGACCCTTGTATGTGAAGTAGGCCGAATGAAGATACAGTTCCAAAAGCAAACACACTTGGTCAATGCTGAGAGTGGTTCTGTTGCTGAGGTTTGGGTCATCCTGTAATCTCTTACAAACTACCTCCAACGCTTCCGTGACTGGGATGCAAGTGAATGGTAAATGGCCTGTATTTATATAGCGCTTTACTAGTCCCTAAGGACCCCAAAGCGTTTTACATATCCAGTCATCCACTAATTCACACACACATTCACACACTGGTGATGGCAAGCTACATTGTAGCCACAGCCACCCTGGGGCGCACTGACAGAGGCGAGGCTGCTGGACACTGGTGCCACCGGGCCCTCTGACCACCACCAGTAGGCAACGGGTGAAGTGTCTTGCCCAAGGACACAACGACCGAGACTGTCCAAGCCGGGGCTCGAACTGGCAACCTTCCGATTACAAGGCGAACTCCCAACTCTTGAGCCACGATGTAACATCGTACGATGTAACAGTGAAGAGAGATGTAACATCGTACGAGACCATGGTTTCATCCACCTCCATAATGACATCTCTCATCTTCTCAACAAAATCCAAATGTAAATGTACTGTTTATAAGATTGGGGAAACCTGCAGTAAGCAGAGACTGAATAACTCACTTGGATGAGTGACGAAACGTTTCTCCCACTGAAAATGCTACATCCAGATGAGCAGAATCAAGTTTTGGGGTAAAAATCAGAAAGTTTGCCTAAAGTGCTGTACAAGAACAAAACAATAGATAAAATGAAGGATAAAAACATTCACATTTAAACACATAAAACATAAAAGCATAAAAAGCATATCAACTCACACCAGTCTAGACGCTATTGAATAAATGTGTTTTGAAAAGAGACTTAAACAGGAAGTGAAGATGCCTGTCTAACATTTAAAGGCAACATATTCCAAAGTTTGGGAGCCACAATTGAAAAAGCTTGTTCTCCTCTAAGTTTCAGCCTAGTTTTTGGGACAACCAAAATCATCTGGTTGTTGAAGTACATCAGAAAGGTATGGAGGAGCAAGACCGTTTAGGCATTTCTAAATCAAGATTAGGACTTTAAAATTCATTCTGTGATAAACAGGAAGCCAAAGAAGAGGGGACAGGATAGGGAAGATATGTTCGTGCCTGTGTGTACCAGTTAAGAGACGGGCAGCAGCATTTTGAATAAGCTGAAGATGTGAGAGGGATGATTGGCTGACTCCAGCGTAAAGTGCATTGCAATAGTCAAGCCGAGTTTAGATAAAGGCATGCATTATTTTCTCTAAGTCACGCCTTGACAAAACTGACTTAAGCTTTGCTATTTGCCTTAACTGGAAAAAGCTTTTTTCAAGACAGAGCTGATTTGTTTATAACATTTAAAATCAGAGTCCATAATGACTCCCAGATTTGTGACATTCTATTTGATGTATGACCCAAGCCAACCATAATTAAGTGGGGTGCATGAGGTATTATTAGGCCTGAATATAATTACCTCTGTTTTGCTTTCATTGAAGCTCAAAAGGTTGAGAGCCATCCAAGCCTTGAAATCTTCAAGGCAGTTTAAAAGGAGTTGGATGGAGCCTGGACTATTAGGTGCTAAAAGGCTAGTGAGGTGAGCTGATGGAAAAAGGCCATGTAACATTGTCAAAAGATCTAAAAGAGCTATTTAAAACGGAAGCGATTTTATTTGGCCCAAATCGATTTTCCAACCCTCCAGATGTTAATTTCACTGTTTTGACCTCTTATTTGAAGAGTTCAATCACAAATCTTGGAGTAAAGATCGATTCTGCACTTACCTTTGATGACCACGTGAATGGGGTGATAAAATCAGCATTCTACCACCTCAGACGTCTATCGAAGGTCAAGCCCTTTTCTCTCCAAACGTAACTTAGAAATTGTAATTCATGCTTTTATTACTTCACGCCTGGATTACTGTAATTCCATTTTAATAGGGGCTGGGCACTTTGTCACGCTTACAATTAGTGCATAATGCTGCGGCTTGATTTTTAACTGGTAGAGGGAAATTCGACCACATCACTCCGGTTTTGGCCTCTCTACATTGGCTTCCAATCGAATTTAGGATCCTGTTTAAAGTTCATTTATTGGTTTTTCGGAATCATCAGAATCAGAATACTTCATTGATCCCTAGTGGAAATTATGAAAATTGTTTTTGAATCTTTCAATGGTTTGGCAACCATCTATTTGTCCGATTTGTTGAAGCCTTATGTTCCCACTCATTCCCTTCAGTCCCTAAGTCACGGCTGAAACTCAGAGGAGACCGGGCGTTCTCTATTGTGGCCCCGTTGCTTTGGAACAATCTTCCTCTTCATATTAGACAAGCTACATTTAAATTTCTTTTGACATTTTTTCAGTGTTTCCTGTAAAAATCTGACTTGCTACCTCTTTGTTCTAGTGTGGCTATTTTTAAGTATTTGTCAGTAAATACAATTACATTTTAATTTCAAGTAAAAGTAATTAAAATTCAATTTTATTAAAGAGGAATTATGCCCTCAGTCATAGGCTATATTGCTTTTGAAGACCTTTGAAGTCAGCCTCAAGTGGTTGAATTGGTAGAAAAGGAATACTTTAGTCTACAGCTAGCTGCCAGAAAGTATTATGGATTGTGTACCTTTGGGATTGTGTATTTATCCACTGTAGTTTCATTGCTTGTCATACGAAGCACATTGAGAGGAATGATGTTGGCCATTCTCTGAATCTCATGAATGACAGCATCAGTATAGGGCATGTTTTCTCGGTCACTCACAGAGGGCTGTCTGGACGAACCAACCACAGCATCGATCTCAGCTTGAACTCTCTCTGCACAGTGAAAACAGGATACAATCAGAGTGTGTATCAAGGTTATTACAGTAACCTAACACTAAGTGAGAAACTAAAAGTGAGTGTAAAAAAAGACATTCCAAGTCATTAATACCAATACTGGATTACTGGACTACTTAATAAACTATGAAATATAAACAGAAACATGAACAGGAAATATATTTTTAGTTTTAGCATTTGTGAATTAGTTAACCTTTGTCAACACAACAAGCAAGAGGAGACAATCGAGCATATATCTATTAAAAAGTGAAAATATAAATGTTAATCTGCCATCTTTACAAAATGCAGATTTTATATTGTCACACATATGCTGGACTTCTTGTTTCCTGATATATACTGCTGTTTTATATTAAAAGAAAGAATACAATTGCACATTTTAGAGTAACAGAAACTAAAGTTAAAGAATTAGATCTTCTCTGGAAACTAACAGAATTTTTATTATTTCTAAACAAAAATTTGACATGACAAAATACAAGGTGCCGTTGAGTATTACATACATACCTTGTATATCAGGGTAGTAGATCATGTAAAGCAACCCCCAACGTAAAGTAGTGGCAGTAGTTTCAGTTCCAGCAAAAAACAGGTCCATGGTGCAAGCGTGTAAGTTACTGAGAGAAAAACTTGAATCTTTCTCCTCGTTCTATCAACAGAAATTAAAATCTGTTATCAAACTTCATTACAAGACCAAAACGAACAAACATAATAGAGATCGAGCACAACACTCACCTTTGCCATTTCTATAAGAAAGGCATCAATATAGTCTCTCGGTGACGCTGGGTCAAGGATTTCTCTGTGTTCTCTGATCCTGATATCTACGAAGTCCTTTATCTCTTGTGTCAGAGTGAAAATTGTCTTATGAGGTCCAGGTAGCCACTTCATCAGCCAGGGAATTATGTTGTACATCTACACCATAGGAAGATAGATTAATCCATATTTAATTACTGGATAAATATTCATGTGGCTGTGTGCTCCACATATGAAGCTGTGCATTCGGAAAATTATGAATAAAAATCTAGCGAAGGATTCCACAGCAGCAGAAGTGGTGGTAGAAATATAATTGCAATATATTAGAGGGCAAATTCAGCAAACTTTTTTTTGTTTGTTTTTGTTTTAATGAGACAGGATGCACACTCCACCAAAGCTGACAACGATGACAAAGATGTCATTTTATAGTCACAATATTTAATTACAGTTATTTAATTTGCACATTTTAGTTATTTAAGACGCTTAAATTTGGCTTGTGCATTTTCGATAAATCGTGATGTAATGTGATCATTGCATGATGTAGCACGGTAGGAAGAGGTTCACCTGTATTGAAATGCTTCCCTGTAAGCGCACAACTTCTTTGAAGTTATGAAGAATGGACTGGTACTGCTGATCAGTGTACTCAAATCGATTCCCAAACACCAAACAGCAGATGATATTTGACACAGCATTATTTATCAGTAGCTGGACATTAAATGGCTTTCCTGTAAATGAAGACAGAAAATATAGTGTCATGGTTAATGTGTCTGAGGAGCGGACCCAAAAGCAGATACACAAGGGACAGGACTAAAATTTAACAAAAAGCGAGCCATTTAGTTTGGCTGATAACTACAACAAAAACAAAAGCACAAGCAAACAAAGGTGAAAAACTACACAATAACTTAAACTGGGGAAAAAACTAGCATAGGACAAGGAAAAGCTCTAACTATAAACCTACAAATGAACATGAGAAACCCAAGACTAGAGAAACATGACATCCATGGACCATGAGGTGAGAGGTTAGGCTGAAGAAACATACATGGACAAACATAACAGAGAGGGGAGACATGGAACAGAACATGAGAAGGCATGTAAACAGGAAGGGGAGATGAGACACCTTGCCCAGACAACATGGGAATAAATATGACAAAACATACAGCCAAAGCATAGAACTACTAAATAAGAGAAAACTAAAACTTTCCAAAACACATTAAATTCACAAAAGAACTAAGACCTCAAAATGCTGGGTCACAGACAAAGCCCCCTGACACATGGGGGACAAGTACCCATGTCATAACAGTAGGTAAACTCTACTGAATGGTGGCAATAAGCCTCATAACTTCAGTTCTATCGCAGAGAAAGGTGGTGATCTTTGGACTCTTCGGAAAAAAGCATAGATGTCTTTTTCATGCCTTGGTGTTCTGTGAAAGCCTCTGAGAGATACTGGCACTCCTGCTGGATGTATAACTCCAGGGTCTTCTTGCCAAGACCAAAGTTTCTTAGGGTATGAAGAGCAAATCTCCTCTGCTGCCTCCATGGATAACCATTTGCTATCGCAAGACCTTTGAACACACAAATACACAATATTAGACTGAATGTAACAAACACTAGCTACATGCTTACAGCTCTGATTTGGTGTCTCAATTATGCTGTTCACTGTATTCAACACTAACTAAATATCTTTTTTTTTCAGTGAAAAAAGAGAAAAACAGAACCTTCATTGCCAAATAATTCTTCAAATAGTGGTACGGTGGGTCGATCTATGAAGTCGTCTCCTTGCTGGACCAGGGCTTCTTTCACAAACTTGTAGCTATTAATGACCACGGTTCTTCCACCAAAGATTCTGATGGTGAAAATGTTTCCATATTTCTTTGCAAACTGAACAAAGACAGCAGGCAGATGTTGTGGTTCAACAGTACTCAGAGAATTAATACTGCTTCTACATCCTTACTACAGATACTATAAGATTGCAGCAATGTTGCCTCATTAATATTATATCTCTTAACAAGAACCCAAACTGCAAACACATGAGAAAATATTTAAAAAGACAATATAACTGAAAATGCAGCTCTGACTGAACCCTCTTGAGGTGGTCTTCAAAAACCAAACTCAAGCAACAAACCTTCTCTCTTGTGTGAATAAAGGCAACTGTAGATAAAGTTCACTGAGTTAATGATTGCCAGAGTTTTAAATGGCAACTTCCCTGAACTTGTCCTTAGTACTTTAAAAGGTGAAGGTCCTTTTACTATCCATATTACAAATATTCTTCCACTGTGGAAAAGTAATGGGTATTGAAAAAAGATGCTCCTTTAATTCTTGGATACTTTATTATTAACTCTTCGGAGGAGGTTATGTTTTTGGTAGCATTTATATCCATGCATGCCAGCATTTTGTTTGTAAACCTGAAAGCTCAATAGTAAAATTTGTTGTTATTTATTGTTTTTGTTGTTATGCAAATGCATTTGCAGCCAAATATCTTGTCATATTTTGACCTCGAATGTAATTTATACATTTCATATCTGCCTTTCTTTCAGGGTGACCCCAAGATGCGTCATATCTTTAAAGAAAGTTTTATTGAGAGAAAGAGAAAATTAGCTAGAAATATACTGTAGTATCATATTGTATAATAAGCTCAAGTTATTTATATTCAGTTCTTTCAGTTCTTGTTAGGAGAGACGGCATCCATCCCAATTTGGATGGAGCAGCTCTCATCCAACAGCTAGACCTTAGTGCAGCATTCGATACTGTTGACCATAATATCCTATTAGAGCGATTAGAACATGCTGTAGGTATTACAGGTACTGCGCTGCAGTGGTTTGTATCATATCTATCTAATAGACTCCAATTTCTGCATGTAAATGGAGAGTCCTCTTCACACACTAAGGTCAATTATGGTGTTCCACAGGGTTCAGTGCTAGGACCAATTCTGTTTACATTATACATGCTTCCCTTAGGCAGTATCATTTGAAGACATAGCATACATTTTCACTGCTATGCAGATGACACCCAGCTCTATCTGTCCATGAAGCCAGATAACACACACCAATTAGTTAAACTGCAGGAATGTCTTAAAGACATAAAGAGCTGGATGGCCGCTAACCTTTTGCTTCTTAATTCAGATAAAACTGAGGTTATTTTACTCGGCCCTGAAAATCTTAGAAATATGGTATTTAACCAGATTCTTACTCTGGATGGCATTACCTTGGCCACCAGTAACGCTGTGAGGAACCTTGGAGTCATTTTTGACCAGGACATGCCTTCAATGCACATATTAAACAAATATGTAAGACTGCGTTCTTCCATTTGCGCAACATCTCTAAAATTAGGAATATCCTGTCTCAGAGTGACGCTGAAAAACTAGTTCATGCATTTATTTCTTCCAGGCTGGACTACTGTAATTCATTATTATCAGGATGTCCTAAAAACTCCCTGAAAAGCCTTCAGTTAATCCAAAATGCTGCAGCAAGAGTCCTGACAGGGACTAGAAAGAGAGAGCATATTTATCCTGTTCTTCCCTTCATTGGCTTCCTGTTAAATCCAGAATTCAAAATCCTGCTCCTCACATACAAGGTCTTAAATAATCAGGCCCCATCTTATCTTAATGACCTTGTAGTACCATATCACCCTATTAGAGCACTTCGCTCTCACACTGCAGGCCTACTTGTTGTTCCTAGAGTATTTAAAAGTAGAATGGGAGGGAGAGCCTTCAGTTTTCAGGCCCCTCTTCTGTGGAACCAGCTTCCAGTCTGGATTCGGGAGACAGACACTATCTCTACTTTTAAGATTAGGCTTAAAACTTTCCTTTTTGCTAAAGCATATAGTTAGGGCTGGACCAGGTGACCCTGAATCCTCCCTTAGTTATGCTGCAATAGACGTAGGCTGCCAGGGATTCCCATGATGCATTGAGTTTTTCCTTTCCAGTCACCTTTCTCACTCACTGTGTGTGAATAGACCTCTCTGCATCGAATCATATCTGTTATTAACCTCTGTCTCTCTTCCACAGCATGTCTTTATCCTGTTTTCCTTCTCTCACCCCAACCAGTCGCAGCAGATGGCCCCGCCCCTGCCTGAGCCTGGTTCTGCCGGAGGTTTCTTCCTGTTAAATAGGAGTTTTTCCTTCCCTCTGTCGCCAAAGTGCTGCTCATAGGGGGTCATATGATTGTTGGTTTTTTCTCTGTATCTATTATTCTATGATCTACTGTACAATATAAAGCACCTTAAGGCGACTGTTGTTGTGATTTGGCGCTATATAAATAAAATTGAATTGATTTTACAAATCAATACCTATTATCCATTAATATAACCATAAATATAACATTTTTGTAATTAAAGCTACCCTTATCTGATTTTTACTCCACTAACATCTTAACGTACTTTTAAGGAACAAAGAAAGAAAATAAATATATTACAAATAAAACACTATTCCCTTAATAGTAAACATGTGTACCTCTCTGAACTGCAGGTGTATTCTATCAGGCCTGATGCGATGGATGTCACCGAGAAACGGGAGAGCCCACGGTCCAGGTGGGAAGTTTTTCGGCACTCTGTTCTTCCAAATATCAGACAACAGCAGGAAAACACAGAGAAATATTAAAATGCTCCTCCCATCTATCCACTCCAAGCCAAGAACACTGTATAATGTCTCCATTTAAAGTTCTTAATGTGGAATGCTGGATTACTGCAGTGTTTTAACTGTGCTGCTACCACGAAACAAAGTGCGATCAGACAAATGGGTTCTTAAACACAAAGGTGAAGGAAAGACTCGTGTTTGCGCATCTGGACTTCAAAATAAAAGCTGGTAATGGTGGGGTTATTTTTAGTGTTTTCACATGTGGGACGTTATTGCTTGCAAAAAGGCTACACGAAGATTATGAATGAGTTTCCTTTTTAAATTCCTTTAAGAGACCTTGGATTGGCCATGGAATTGTTTGAACTAGTGTTGGATGTGGACCCAGTAAAAGACCTTTCCCAGTGAGACACAACCGGTGAATGCTGGGATGTTCCTACAATATTTATGTTAAGACTGTTGCACCCATGTAATGTTTAAATGGCAGCTTGGTGATTTTTAGCCCTGGTTGTTGTTTTTTAAGGCCCAGGCTTGTTTTTATTGTAAATAAATGAAATGTTCTTGATCACCACACTGCGGGTTTTGTACTCCTTGGCTATCATTCTATTTTTTAGCTGCTCTCCAACCAATGGAAAGGATTTTTTTTTAATTTTTTAAATTTATTTAGTGATATAAATGCTGGCAGCACAAGGAGATGATGAGTGAGGAATAAAGAAGATTCAAAAATTTTAAATTAAAAGCAAGTATAAAGTTATTCAAATACAGTAAGAATGATCAAATTAAAATTGATCACTGGAGAAGGTGATGAAAGGAAAGAAAACATATCTAAACTTCTCAGGGAGGTTTTTCACAGGAATGGTTGCCCTGATGGAAAAGGTTCGGTTAGTCTTGATTCTCACCTGAACTGTGGGACAACCAGCAGAGCCTTGGCTCATGGCCTTAGTTTATGACCAGTGGTGTACGATGACAGGAGATGTGATAAATATACTTTGGCTGAAGCTCATAGAGAGCTTTAAAGGTCAACAAAAAACTCTTAAAACTAGTTCTATAATCACTAGGTAAAGCCAGTGAAGAGAAGCTTAAATATGAGTGTGGTGCCGCATTTTGGAACAGCTGTAGTTTGTGTTTGGTTCAAGCAAATGTATAACAAATTGCATTGATCTAACAAAGAGGAATTATAAGCATGGCATGGCACATAGCTAGATTCCTTTGGATCAAATTGAGCTGAACCTAATAAGTCGCCTAAGCCAGATAGAGCAAGTTTGGACTAAATTGACAGTGATGCTTATTTATGCTGAGGTTTTTACAACATTAGCCCACATTTATAAGCAAGGAGCCCAGAATGTGAGGTCATCGAGCCATAGTCTACTTCATTTACATCTATAAATTAAGTAATTGTGCTCCTGTGATGTCACCAATGTCAGAAGGATTTAAGCATCTGGCAGTGGAGTGCTCCAGCTCCTGTGACCAGTTCATCCATTTTCTGCAAAGCTGACAGTAGTGCAGGATCCTCCAGTCCAAGCTCCCTTCTGGACAGCTTTTGCAAGAGGATCTTAACAAAGACGTTGCAGCCCAAACACTCTCACAATGACAAGGAAGTCATGATCCAAATAAAGTCCTTCATACCATGTATTCTATACTTTTTTGGTATTGCAACCATCATGGCACACCTGTTGCTCATATATTTTTACATTTCAAATGATTAGTTTTAGAAGCATTTCTAAAAGGATCTCAATGCTCTCTCTACTCTTGCCACCCTAGATTTTTTTCATTTTCTCTTACTTGTCATTTTCCGTCTCTAACGTCAAACACACTTCAGGTAAAGCAAACGACTTTGACTGTGTATTAATGGTGTAAAGAGAAATGAAAAGTTATGCTTGAGATTTTTTTTAATGGTAATTGTTCAGAATTAACATTAATTTCAGCTAAAGTAACAATTTAGAAGAAATGATTCTGTAAGCCTTCAAATACAGTGGAAAGTTTTCTAACAGATTACTTTGATTGTCCTTAAAAGGGACAGAATCCACTTTACTTGTAAAAGCAATGAACCAGGCAGGTATCATATACTCTGAAATCCTTAAACAGAACAGAGACCAACTCCATTATTTCACTTGCCTTAATGTCAGAGTAAAAAGGATGAACTAATCTCAGTTTTTCAGTGGTTTAACATTTTTAGAAATTTCTGTTAGAGTAGAATAGATTTACATTGTAAAGGTTTGTCAAAAAGGTCTACTGGACTACAAGAACAAAAACTAAACTGCATTAGATGAAACATGTAATAAAGGAGTGATGTATCAAGCTGAGAATCAGACATTTTTAGTTTGTGATAATTCATGGTTTAACGTGGTACAGCACAGAGGCGGTAAGGTTTGGGACAGCGAATGGCTCCCAGCTGGAACTCCAGACTGGGCTGCTCTCCAGCAGGTGCAGAGAATGAAAACCTCTGAAGGAGGGAGGCAAAGAACAGGAATAACTCCATCCTGGCCAGCTGTTCCCCAATACACACACGCTTACCTGAGAATGCATAAGACAGCGTTATTCAGATAATTTACAAAATATTAAATCGTACCACATATTATTAGTGCACCTCTGGAACAAACTAAGGTTACAGTGAACACCTATGGCCTACCAACCAACGATACGTAAAAAATTGCTTAGGCAAATAAAGACATTGTGGTGGCAAGACGATTACAAGGAAATACAGTATTGGGTTTCATTTTGCTCTTTTTAGAGTAGAACAAGAGGTTTTAACTTCCAACCAACCTGCAGAAAATGGAAGGAAGGCCTCTCTCTTGCGAAATTTACCATCCTGGTCCAGAAAGTGTTCGGGGTTGAAAGAGTGTGGAGTTTCCCACATTGACTCATCATGTAGGACCGAGTCAAGTGAAGCCAGGATTATAGTTCCCTGAAGAAGTATGACACAAAAACTGATCACTTAGAAACAACGTGATAATCAGTTGTTTTTTGCTTGTTTGTTTCTTTGTCTGTTTGCTTTTTGCCTAGAGGTTAAAATGTTTTTAATTCAAGAATAAGCCAGAAAACTTTACTAGGAAAAAAAAAGGCACAAACACTTGTTGCAGATTGTGTACCTTTGGGATTGTGTACTTATCAATTGTGGTGTCCTTGATTGCACTGTGAGCCAGATTCAAGGGGATAATGTTGCCCACTCTCTGGATCTCATGGATGACCGCATCAGTATAGGGCATGTTTTCTCTGTCAGCCATAGACGGCTGTCTGGATGAACCGATCACAGCATCGATCTCAGCCTGGACTCTCTCTGCGCAGTGAAAACAGGAAACAAGTTTAAAAATAAACAAAGTAAACTAACTGAAACGACTGTGTGCTTTTAAAGCTATCAAGAATAAACTCAGAAAAGTAAAAAATTGTCTTTGTTAAGTTGCTCTTTGTTAACACAGCAAGTATAAGGAGTCTACAGGACAATCACTCAAATACCTTCACACATGGTTTTGACATTGTCATCCTGATTCTGGTCTTCCTGTTCCCTTACAAGTTCTACTCATTTTAAATTAACAGAAAATGTGAAAACAAAAAAGTGATAACTGAAACTGATAAATTTAAAATAAATTTTTAAAACTTAGAAAATTCAAAACTATGCTGCAAAGATGGCTGGAAAAAAAATCCTAATACCACTAACAATAAATATGTGATAGCAAGATAATTACAGCAAATGCAGGCATGGTGGATATTATGCACACCTTGTATGTCAGGGTAGAAGATCATGTAAAGTAGTCCCCAGTGTAAAGTAGTGGTTGTAGTTTCACTTCCAGCAATAAACAGGTCCATAGTGCATGCACTTAAACTGCTGTGATCAAAAACTGAATCACTGCCCTCCTACCAGAGACAGGAATAAATAACTGTTGACATATTTCATTTGAAATGCAAAAAGGAAAACACAGCACACCACTCACCTCTCCCATTTCTGTGAGAAAAGCATCGATGTAATCTCTCGGTGATGCTGGGTTAAAGTTTTCTATGTGTTCTCTGATTTTTGTTTTTATGAAATCAGTTACGTGTTTCGTCAAAGTTAATATCTTCTGATGAGGTCCGGCAAGCTACAGTTGTAGCCACAGCTGCCCTGGGGCAGACTGACAGAAGCCAGGCTGCCATATCGCGCCATCAGCCCCTCTTAATGCATGCTTGTCTGTTGGAAAGTTGGAAGAAACACAAAATGATGCATATGTATCAAACAGAAAAATATGTGAAAAACAGTGTGATATTTTTATGCCTTGGTGATCTGCAAAAGCTTCTGTGAGATACTGGCACTCCTGCTGGATGGATAACTCCAGGGTCTTCTTGCCCAGACCAAAGTTTTTGAGTGTATGAAGAGTAAATCTCCTCTGCTGCTTCCACTGATACCCATTTGACATCAGAAGACCTTTGAACACACACACACACACACACACACACACACACACACACACACACACACACACACACACACACAGGTAATAGAAACTAATTAGAACATCTTAATATCCCTATTTTGGCAATTCTGATGCTGTTTGGGCATTAATTATAAGGGAGATTCTTTTGAACAAAAAACAAACAAACAAAAAAACCCACCATTATTTCCAAGTAAGTTTTCAAATGAGGGTAATGTGGGACGATCTATGAAGTCATCTCCTTGTTGGACCAGCACATCTCTCAAAAGCTTGTAGCCATTAAGCACCACAAGTCTTCCGCCAAAGAGTCGAAGGCTGAAAATCTTTCCATATTTCTCTGCAAACTGAACACAGAGAGTGGACAGGTAATGTTGTGCGTATGAAAACTGTGTATTTATACATCATTTTGCATTTAATAATTAGTGATCAATTAAATCTGAATCTCTTGCACACTGTGTTTTTGTCCTGTCTCCCCCCCTCACCCCCAGCTGTTCGAGGCACATGGTTGCCCCTCCTCAAGCCTGGTTCCTCAGGAGATTTCTTCCTGTTAAAATGGAATTTTTCTTTCTCATTGCCAAGAGCTTGCTCATAGAGGCGTTGTTGTGGTTGTATTATTGCAGAGACCTTGCCCCAGCAAAAGAAAAAAAAGGAGGCAGATATTGTTTACATGGGGGTATTGCACTAGAGATGGTACAATAAGGTACAGAAACTTAAGGCTCACTCCACTAATCAGAAAGCAATGCTATAAATCTTGGTTTTTGGGAAAGTTTTTATCAAGTTCCAGTCCTCGAGGGCCAAGTGTGGAATGGAGCAGGTGTGATGAGCTGTCCGTCATGGAGAACAATTTGTTGAGTGACCTCTAACCCTCGCTGACTGAAATGCCTCCAAATGCTGAGCGGTGCTGCTTCCAGCTTTGCAGATTAATTTGTTCATCATTTTGGCATCTCTGGCACTGATGCTGTCCCTACTTGTACACAGCATCACTGCTGGTCCTCCAGTCCAATCTATCATTCAGGTGAAAGTACCCATATCTGTCCGTTTCAGCCTCCACAACCATGATGTTGATGGGCATAGACCCACTGCAATCCAGAAGACAGTAGAAGTGGAGACACCCATACTGAACAGCTTGCCTCTCCGCAGAACTGTTTGGAAGGTATTAAAGGCACTGAAAAAACATGCTGTCGGCCCTCTTCAGTTTGCTTACCAGCCTTGTAGGAGTGGAGCATGCTGCAACAGGTAGATAATTCCTATCACACTACACTTGGTGTATCGAGGGTAGGTGGGAATTTTTATTTGACATTTTTTGTAGACTGTACTATTTTCACTCTTCATCATGCTGCTGTAACACAACAATGCAGTATTGATCTATCTCTCCATCTATAATTTTCAGTGAAACACTACAGCTCACTGAGCTGTGAGCCAGAAGAGGAAAAGTGGGGGTGGCCCACAAAGTAAGAATCCAATGAAATATTTGCATCACCTAACAGTTAACATGAAAAAATAGACTTTTAAACATTAAGTACTGTAGTACTGCAATTTTATTTAGTTGGAGATAAGGGGATATATATATATACATACACACACATGAATTTCTAATATTTCAAAACTCTAAGTGGATTGAGCAGTTAAATAGTGAAACAGTCGGCACCCGTACCATAATATAAGTAAGAAAAGCGCAACAACATTGTAGGGGAAGCTGGCAGTGCAGCTGACTTTAACTCCACACCGAGGGCTCACATGGCTGCGGTCTGGGTTTTGAAGCCTTTTGTCTCTGAGCTAGAGAGACGGAGGTCCATTTCGCCATGTAAAACTAATGTGAAATTCTAAGCGTTTGAAAATAAATTGTGAAAATAGGTCATACCTCTGCGAATTGCAGGTGAAATCTGTCAGGTTTGATGCGATGAAGATCGCCGATGAAAGGAAGAGCCCAGGGTCCAGGAGGAAAATTTCTCGGCACTCTGTTCTTCAAAAAATCAGCCAGGAGCAAAAAAACACACAGGAATATCAAAATGCTGCTGAAGTCTATCCACTCCAACCCGAGGACACTGTATACTGTCTCCATGTCTTCACTTTTTTGTGACTGTTGAACAAGTCATTACAAACCACGTGAGAATGTTTAGTCAGCTGGTCAGATGAGTCAGAAATGGGTTACATAAACTTTATGGTTAGTCGGTAGTCTCAAGTGACAGTTTGAACTCTGTGCGTATACCGTATCTTACCGCACCCCGGAATATAAAGCCTTTACGGCTTCTGGAAAGCGTTTAGCTCCAAATTGCAGCGTACACCAGGTAGTTGGCTCGGATCACGTCTGTTTAGAACCTCCAAATAGTCTCGGTGTGGTGGTTTTGGTCCGCAGGTCCGAACCGCGATTAAGGTGTTCACACCAGTACAAGAAGCGAGAAGCACAAGCAAGTAAATACTGCATGTGTGAGAGCTGCCTTAACTGCGCCACTACAACGGGGAATATCTCATTTACGTTCAATACTGCCTTGTCCCAAATGCATGCAGCAAATGTCCGCAGTGTACTTTTGCCCTCTTGCTGCACCACCCTTCTCTCTTGCTGTAGCCACCTGCATCAGGTGCGGGGGGGGGGGGGGCAGTGGGCAAAAAGCAATGCAGTATCAAATGATGGGCATTGCAGCTGGATGCTGGAAGGGGTTCCTTCCAAAGAATATTTATGACTTTATAATATTTATGACTTTTCTTAAGAGGGTGTAAAATAAAATATCCCCTATTTAAATGCTGCAGAATCTGCATATGTAAATCACTTTATTTCATGCACTTAGTTTCTTTGTAAAAATGTGTTTAGCAAACAGAATATGTTGCAGTTACAGCAGTTGGTGGAATTTTTAGATTCTCATCAAAATCCATCACATCATAGATGAGTGGAAGTAGAACACAGGAACATACAGTAACACAGATTGCTCTTTGAAAGCTGATATTAGCGTAGTGAAATCTTCACTTGCTGAAAGATGGTTTAACCAGATGTGTTCAGCTTCAGTAGATGTTCCTAGAAACTGATTTTTTCTGGACAGAGACATTGAAGGTAAAGATAAAGAACACCTCAAGTGTAAGACTATAAATTTTTCAAAATTTGCTTTGCATACAAAGTTAAAGTGTCACGATCTGCAATGGCAGTGGAAAGAGGAGGAGGATCCAAATGCAGCCACAGTGCGTGAGTGATATTGAACAAGAATCTGTTCCTAGGATTTAGTGTTTAGTTGTAGTTTCCTTTTGGCTTTTGTTTTCAGTCTCGTACTGCCTAAAATAAATGGCTTGCTGATTGTTAACGCTTACTTTCGCCTTCCAGTTGTCTGCATTTGGGTCCTCACCGCTCTCCATGTGCAGATTGCGACAGACAAACTTAAGGCAGTTGGTCATGGAAGCAGACTGTTTTCCTAGAAATCTGTTGAGTGGAATATTTTTTTAAAATTTAAACTTTTTATCTACTCTCTTGTCACAAAGGCTCACCACAGTAGAAGCTCCATGTTTGAAGGCGTTTAACATCAGATATTCTTTCTGAAGCATCCCTAAAGGGGCTTTCTGTCTCTTGCTCAAACTGAACCAACAACCTTTCACTTGCCAAACAAATGCATAAAAAAGTTTAAAGCAGCTAGCACTGAACCACAAACAGCACCAAGCACCGTTATATTTCTACACAGTGTTAAGACAATGACTCTAACCTACAGGCTTGAAAATTATGGTTAAAATATTTTCTTTAAACATAAATGCATCAGTCCAGATGTTTCCACATAACTTTATTTAACAATTGAGGTAGGGTGATTACAATCTGTAGGTAGGGTGATTACAATCTGTCAGTGATAGCTGTCAGTCCATTACTTCCCTCTGCCAAGGCAAACACTAAAAGTGACACCGCTCATACAAGTTCATAATGAAAAAGGCAAGCATATGTAGAAAGTCCATTTATTTATGACATTGTGCATTTTATAACAAGCAGTGGCATGAAAAATAAAAACACTCATACTAATTGAAAAGTATGAGTGGTGTCACCACCTACTTTGCATGGCTTGTCTGCATCCCTTTGATATCCAAATAAACATAAACTTATATACTTCTCAAAACAGTTTGGGAATTTTAAAGGCCCTTTTTTTTAAGAGTGACAAGAGATCGTTGGTAATCAACCTGCTCATTAGTCAAAGGAGCTTGCAAAGACAAGCGTCTGGACTTCTTTAAGTTGCTTGAAAAAGCAACCTGCTTTTTACAAATTTTACAAATTCAAGCAACCTGCTCATTAGGTTACATCATATAGAGTCTACTGTAGAATAAAAAGTGATTTGTTATGTTCTTAAAGAAATTGGGAAATCTAAGAGATGGGTTAACACTTTTAGCAGAACACCTTCAAAAATTTGTCACCATCAAAGCAAACAGAAAAAAAGACAAAGTCATTGTTAACTTTTGCTTGATGATGAAGCCCAGGTCAGAACAGGTACCGTAAAGAAAAACAGTGAAGGTACTACGCAGTAGGGTACGTAGGTGAAAAAAGAGAACTCTACTCTATGCATAGGCAGTCAAATGAGATCTCTTAAAAAGTTGTAGTTTAATATTGTAAACCTTTACACTTTTACTTGTTGAATACAGTAGACTGAATGGTTCAGGGGAATGGTCTCCATGGTGAGAAGAAGAAAAAATAAAAATGATAAGATACTCATGCTGTAAGGGTGAAATTATTTAGCAGGTAATGCGATGGAAAACAGATGTTTTCAGTTTGTCATAGCTGATGGCTTAACGCGGTACAGCACAGAGGCGGTGAGGTTTAGGGCAGCGCGTGCCCCCCAACTGGAACTCCAGACTGGGCTGCTCTCCAGCAGGTGGCGAAAGAGAAAACCTTTGAAGGAGGGAGGTGAAAAACAAAAACAACTCCATCCTGGCCAGCTGTTCTCCAAGACACACACGCTTACCTGAGAATAAACAATAGGAAATGGGTTTTATTCAAACAATTTACAAGACATTCACTATATTGCAGAGTTTACTACACTTCTGCAACAAACTAAGGATGCATGCCATTTGGCTAAATCAGTACAAGAGGCTTTAATGTACAACAAACCTGCAGAAAATGGAAGGAAAGCATCTCTCTTGCGAAATTTACCATCCTTGTCCAGAAAGTGTTGAGGGTTGAAAGAGTGCGGAGTTTCCCACACTGACTCATCATGTAAGACTGAGTCCAGAGTAGCCACGATCATGGTACCCTGCACAAAATAATCATACGAACCGAGATACTAAAATTGAAAGACAAACTAACAAACAAAACATCTAAATTGGTACTCATAAAGGTTAACAGAAAGTAAAGTATTACATAAGTAATTTTTAGGACTACAAAATTTCTTAACAATTTTGAGGAAAACCAAACAATATTTCCCCATCTTACATCATAAATGCATTTTATTTTTGGGGAGATGAGTGTTATTATGAAAAGGATAAATTTTACCAAAATATCACTGTGTACTGAAATATACTTACAGTATTTTTTTTTTTTAATTATTTCCTTTTTTAGTTACCACCTTATTCTAGTGTATATACCTTTAAGTATTTGTCGGTAAATGTAATTGCAGTTCAATTTCAAGTAAAAGTAATTGAAATTCCATTTTATTAAAGGGGAATTTTGCCCTCAGTCATAGGCTAAACTGCTTTTGAAGACCTTTGAAGCTAAACTGTACCTTTGGGATTGTGTATTTATCCACTGTAGTTTCCTTGTTTGTCATACGAAGCACATTGAGAGGAATGATGTTGGCCATTCTCTGAATCTCATGAATGACAGCATCAGTATAGGGCATGTTTTCTCGGTCACTCACAGAGGGCTGTCTGGACGAACCGACCACAGCATCGATCTCAGCTTGAACTCTCTCTGCACAGTGAAAACAGGACACAATCAGAGTGTGTATCAAGGTTATTACAGTTACCTAACACTAAATGAGAAGCTAAAAGTGAGTGTAAAAAAAGACATTCCAAGTCATTAATACCAATATTGGATTATTAGACTACTTATTAAACTACTAAATATAAATAGAAACATGAACAGACATTGAATGAATTTGTTAACTTTTGTCAACACAACAAGCAACGAGACATTCGAACATATATCTATTAAAAGGTGGAAAGTCAAAATAAATGTCAATCTTTACAAAATGCTGTTTTTATATTGTATATTTAATACATATGCTGGACTTTTTGTTTTCTGATAACTACTTCCCTTTTATTAAAAAAAATTAAAAAAGAACGAAATTGCACATTTTGGGAAACAATAACTAAGTTAAAGAATTAGATCTACTCTGGAAACTAATGGAATCCAAACTCAAGACAAAAATTTGAAGCATGCTAAAAATGCCCCCAAAATTACAAGATTGTCATCTGGTGATAGGAAGGTTGGTGGTTCGATTTCTGGCTGCCCGAGTCTGCACGCTAAGTATCCTTGGGCAAGATACTAACCCCAAGTTGCTCTCCAATGACTGTGTATGAATTTTAGTTAGAAAGCACCAATAAGCATAGAAAAAAAAGTGTTTGTGTGAATGGGTGAATCAGTTCATTTACCACTACAAGACTGATGTGACAAAATACACAATACGGCTGAGTATTACATACATACAGTGTTGGGAAGGTTACTTTTAAAATGTATTCCACTACAGATTACAGAATACATGCCCCAAAATGTATTTTATTACGTATTCAATTATGTTACTCAATGACAGTAACGTATTCTGAATACTTTGGATTGCTTAATATATTACCATGCTTTTTTACAACTACATGAATGTCCTATTGCTGTGTGATTTATTACTACTATTACTGAAGGTTACTCGCCATACCAATACCAACTAGATTTTTAAATCTTAATATAAATGAGTAACAGTAGGTGGACATTAGGTAAGGCTGCGCTTTTTGCAGCGATCTCGTATAGAAAACTATTTTGCATGTATATAAAACAGGTTTGCGGCTGTTAAGATAACGTTGGTATCTTAACATCGGTCATTTATCATGATAGAAGTTGCGAGTAAAAGAACTTCTGGCTAATAAGTCGGGTTCCGTGTCGGGCTCGTAGCTGAAAACTAGCTTTACTCTGTTGTCTGGGTCAACTTTGCTAGCGAGAGACAGAGAGAGGCGTTGAAAGGCTGCTCCAACTGAACTTACTGTTTCAGAGGAAAACACGAACACAGTGTACAGTAAAGTCTTAATAGGTTACTTACAACTGGGCTCGTCAGGCACTCTTTTTGGCTGCAGTGGGTATTATTATATTTACATGATTCCATCTCCCGTTTCTGGTCGGTGACAACTCGCACTTTTCGACTTTCCTTTTTGTCCCTCCTTCGTGCTCACAGACGATAACGGGTATGGCCGTCCGTTCTCCCTGCAGCAGCACGGACTACAGTGCCCATTAGGCTACATTCTTTAGGGCAATGCCTGTAACGCTTTGCCTGTTGCCTTCATTTAAATCATTTTTAAAAATATTTCTTCACGTCATTATGAGACACGAGATTGAGACACAGGCATTTGAGCCTCTTAATGCATGTCTTGTTTGGGTTTCCACCAGCGTGGAATTACCAAAAATAGAGAGAGCATAGCCTAAAATATGAAACAGGAAAAGACCACCGTGTAATCCCTTTATTTCAACAAAGTAACTGTATTCTGAATACCACCTTTTTAAAAGGTAACTGTAACGGAATACAGTTACTCATATTTTGTATTTTAATTACGTAACGGCGGTACATGTATTCTGTTACTCCCCAACACTGCATACATACCTTGTATATCAGGATAGTAGATCATGTAAAGCAACCCCCAGCGTAAAGTAGTGGTAGTAGTTTCAGTTCCAGCAAAAAACAGGTCCATGGTGCAAGCATGTAAGGTACTGAGAGAAAAACTGGAATCTTTGCCCTCGTTCTATCAACGGTCCAAGCAGCAGAAATTAAAATATCTTATATTTCAGTTTGCATTACAAGACCAAAATGAACAAACATGATGGAGATCGAGCACAACACTCACCTTTGCCATTTCTATAAGAAAGGCATCAATATAGTCTCTCGGTGACGCTGGGTTAAGGGTTTCTTTGTGGTCTTTGATCCTGATATCTATGAAGTCCTTTATCACTTGTGTCAGAGTGAACATTGTCTTATGAGGTCCAGGTAGCCACTTCATCAGCCAGGGAATTATGTTGTACATCTACACAATAGGAAGATTAGATTAAACCATATTTTAATGACTGAATAAACATTCATATGTGTGCTCTACATATGAGGCTGTGCATTCAAAGAATTCTGGATTAAAATCTAACAGAGATTTCCACAGCAGCAAAGCTGATGGTAGAAATATAAACCAGAGGGAAAAATATTTGAGGGCAAATTCAGCAAACTTCTTTTTGTTTTTTGTTTGTTTTTTGTTTTGATGAGATAGGTTGAGGTCAGGAAGGCTGATTCTCTGAGATTTTGTTTATCTCTGTGGGCTTTATATTTTCCAGGCCTTAGTTACCTCATCTCTGCCCTTTAGTGTGTTTTAAGTCAGTCTTTGTTTTGGCTCCTCACAACTGATTTGGAATTAGAAATTTTGACAGGAGACTGTTCTCCCAAAAACATAACTCTGGGATGCACACTACACTAAAACTGAAATTGACTTAAGAAAGTTGTGATGTTACAGTAGATTATTAAAGTACATTTATTTAAGACGCTAAAATGCAACTTGTGTATTTTCTGTAAATCGTGATGTAATATGATTATTGCATGATGTAGCACGGTAGGAAGAGGTTCACCTGTGTCGACATGCTTCCCTGTAAGCGCATAACTTCATTGAAGTTATGAAGAATGGACTGGTACTGCTGATCAGTGTACTCAAATCGATTCCCAAACACCAAACAGCAGATGATATTCGACACAGCATTATTTATCAGTAGCTGGACATTAAATGGCTTTCCTGCAAAAGAAGACAGAAAATGCGGGGTAGAAGGACCCCGTGTCATAACAAAGCAAGCAAACTCTATTGAATTGTACCAATCAGCCTCATAACTTAGGCTCTATCACAGAGAAAGGTGGTGATCTTTAAATGCAATTTCTTTCATAGTAAAATAGCACAGATGTTTTTTATGCCTTGGTGTTCTGTGAAAGCCTCTGAGAGATACTGGCACTCCTGCTGGATGTATAAGTCCAGGGTCTTCTTGCCCAGACCAAAGTTTCTGAGTGTATGAAGAGCAAATCTCCTCTGCTGCTTCCATGGGTAACCATTTGATATCACAAGACCTTTGAACACACAAATACACAATATTAGACTGAATGTAACAAGCATTCGCTTACAGCCCTGATTTGGTGTCTCAATTACACTTTTGACTGTATTAAACACTAACTATATATATTTTTTTAATGAAAAAGAGAAAAACAGAACCTTCATTCCCAAATAAATCTTCAAACAGTGGTACGGTGGGACGATCTATTAAGTCGTCTCCTTGTTGGACCAGGGCTTCTTTCACAAACTTGTAGCTATTAATGACCACGGTTCTTCCACCAAAGATTCTGATGGTGAAAATGTTTCCATATTTCTCTACAAACTGAACAAAGACAGCAGGTAGATGTTGTGGTTCAACAGTACTCAGAGAATAAATACTGCTTCTACATCCGTAGTGACTGCAGATAATAGAATATTGAGCAATGCTGCCTCACTAATATTATATCTCGTAGAACCCAAGCTTCTCTCTTGTGTGAATAAAGGCAACTTTAGATAAAGTTCATTGAGTCAATGATTGCAAGAGTTTTAAATAAGGGCTTGCCCGAACTTGTTGTGCTTTACTTCAAAAAGGTAAAAGGTCATTTTAGTAACTATTACATCCAATTATACACTGCTTGTGAACATGATAGCGCAATTATAAAATGTATTTTTAACATCTGAATCTAAATATCTTGTCATATTTGACCTCTGATCTCACTTTTAGATTTTACATCTGTCTTCCTTTCAGTTTGACCCTAAAATGTGTTATATCTTTAACAAAAGTTTTATCAAGAGAAAGAGAATGGTTAGTTAGAAACATAATATTGTTTTATATTGCATAATAAGCTTATTATTATATGCAGTTCTTCAAAAATCAATACCTATTTTCCATTACCTACTCCTACATAATGTTTGTGTAATTAAAGTAAGTCTCTGCCATGCTACCTTCATCTGATTTTTACTGCACTACCATCTGCACTTGCATCTTACAGTAAGTACTGTAACGGACAACCTTATTGACTATCTCTATTCACTTTTGTTTCTTTAAGAGAGATGTTTGGTTGTGCTGCAGGAAAAGCCAATGAGTGTGTGGGAGGGGTTTCTGGTTGTTGTTTTTCGGAGCTGGAGAGGAGCGGTGACCCTCCATGGGGTGAACGCCCGTGTTCCTGTACAACCGTGGTGAGATCAAAACGTCTGGTGCTTGAGAGCACATGTGAACGTTACTGTACTTTTAAAAAGACCACAACAAAAAAAATCAATATGGTAAAAATAAAATAATATTCACTTCAAAGTAAATACTACCCAGAGAATGAACTGCCGGGTGGAGGTTTGCATTCTCTGAGTGTGTCTTCTTTGATTATACAAAGATAAGAATGAAGCCCAGGGCTCGTACCTCTCTGAACTGTAGGTGTATTCTGTCAGGTCTGATGTGATGAATGTCACCGAGAAGCGGGAGAGCCCACGGTCCAGGTGGGAAGTTCTTCGGCACTCTGTTCTGCCAAATATTATTCAACAGCAGGAAAACACAGAGAAATATTAAAATGCTCCTTCCATCTATCCACTCAAAGCCAAGAACACTGTATAATGTCTCCATTTAAAGTTCTTAATGTTGAATGCTGGATTACTGTAGTGTTTTAACTGTGATGCTACCACGAAACAAAGTGCGATCAGACAAATGGGTCCTTAAACACAAAGGTGAAGGAAAGACTCGTGTTCCCGCATCTGGACTTCAAAATAAAAGCTGATAATGGTGGGGTTGTATTTTCGCATGTGCAACATTATTACACGAATTAAATACAGATTACTTCACCAGTGTCAATATCAGTGTTTGAGCGAAAAGTGTTTATTTCCTGCGTGAAACAAAGAAATATAAGCCACTAGCACAGCCTACCCACTTTTTAAAGAAAAAATACAGTATGTAAACAACGTCCAATTACTTCATACCATTTCACAACCATGGACGGGCCAAAAAACAAACAAAATATATAGCTTCCAAGAACACAGCTGAGTTTCGTTTCTTTATTTACACAATTTAAGTCCTTTCAATGACAGTCAACGAGCATGAGGGATGGTCGTCTGCCATGACCGCTGAGGGGATGAACACAGGACAAAGACATGCTGTGAAAGAGACCCAAAGAAATACAATACTAGAAATAACAGTACTACTTATACACATTATATAATATTCCAAGGTAGCAGTATACAGTATACTGCCTAACTATAGATGCATGAATGCTCCCAAATGGTGTGCCTCTGCTTATTGATGTGTTGAGAATTCAGTGATAGCCATAAAATATTAAAATATTCAAGGGCAGAAGGAAATAATTGTTTGTGGAACCTGTTCCAGATGTAGAGGAGGCGTTAAATCCAATAAAAGCCGTTCTCAGTGAGACATAACCGGTTATTACTGACATAATCCTAGAACCTTTGTGTTAAGACTGTTGCACCTATGTGTATAATGTTGGACTATCTCTGGTTGTTGTTTTTTAAGGCCTGGGCCTGTTTTTAGGTTCAAGGTTCAAGGTTCTTTATTTGTCACATGCATAGTTATACAAGTATAACACACAGTGAAATGTAGCCTGACACGCTCCTCGACATGTGCAGAAATGGGAGGGGGGTAGAGGAAGAACATTATCTCTCTCTCTCTCTCTCTCTCTCTCTCTCTCTCTCTCTCTCTCTCTCTCTCTCTATATATATATATATATATATATATATATATATATATATATATATACATTGGGTGAATGTGCAGTAGTAGCAGCAAGCAGGTGAATTCTGTACATTAATATGAATAGACATCTGACTATTTTACAGAATAGGCAATATAAACATATTTAAAATTAAAGGAATTTGGAATGTACATTGTGCCTCGGTTTAGAGTGTCTGGAAGAGAGTCCTGTCTCAGTCAATTATAGATGATGTGAGAGGGCGGATGTGTGTGTTTGTTTAGGGCCCGGGTGGCTTGGGGATAGAAGCTCCTCTTGAGTCTCTCTGTCCTTGCCCGGATGATGCGGAACCTTCTACCAGATTGCAGAAGTTGGAACAGTTTGTTGCCAGGATGGGACGGGTCCTTCAGTATCTGCACCGGCATCTCCTGGTGTAGGTGTCCTGAAGCGGGGGGAGAGCAATCCTGCAATCCTGCTCTTTGTAAATAAAAGAAATGTTCATGATCACCACCCTGGGTTTTGTACTACTTGGCTACCATTCCTTTTTTTTTTGTTAGCTTGTCTCCAACTGGTGGAAAGGACCTTAGTTTGGCTTTTTACATGTACAGGAATGCTGACAGCATAAATTAAATTCATTAGGAATGATCAAATTAAAGTACATTAAAAATGAAAAAGTTGATGAAGCGAAAAGACAACATAGAAATAACTCAAAACTCAAAACACAGAAATGATAAAAATAACTCGTGAAAAAGCCTGGTTATAAAAATCTGTCTTTAAGAGGAATTTAAAAGATAAAAGTGATCTCGCTGTCAGCTCCCTGACAGAAAAAGCCTGGTAACATCGTTTCTCACCTAAAATATAGGACGACCAGCAGAGTTTTGGCTGAGGACCTTATGACCAGGTACGATGTCAGATTAAAATACACTTTGGTGGAAGCTCAGAGAGGGCTTTAAAAGTCCACAATAAAATCTTAAAACTAATTGTAAAATCAGAACTCCAAATTTCTAAAGGATCATTCAAGTATTGCATCTTATTGAGCTAATAACAGAAGCAATACTCCCGAGGTACAGAGGTCTTTCTTGCACCAAAATCCTAAACTTAATGGTGTCAATTTGGATGCCCAGTTGCACCCAAACACTCCCCACAGCAAAGAAGTCATGATGCAAATCAAGTCCTTTATACCCTGTATTCGATACTCTTTTGGTACTGCAACCATCATGGCACACCTGCTGCTCATTTTAATACAGCTTAAATTATTGGTTTTGAGAAGTATTTCTAAAATGTGGCAATAACACTTTTACTCAAGAATCCCTTGCCACCCTAGATTTTTCTCACTTCAAACACAGTTCAGGTAAAACAAAAAACTTTGACTGGGTACATGCTGATATATAGAGATATGAAAAGTCAAGCTTCAGAAGAGACAAATTTTCAGAGTTACTATTTGTTTAAGGTCAAGTATTCTATAAGCCTTCAAATAAAGTGGAAATTTTTATAATGTTTTCTTTGAAACAAGCTTTTCTCATCATAACATGACAGAATTCAGAATTGTAAAAGCAATGAACAGGCAGGTATCATATACTATGAAATTGTTAGCCAGCAAAGGGACTCAGTCCATGCTTTCACTTGCTTTAATGTCAGAATGAAAGGATAAACTAATCTCAGTTTTAGCTGGTTTAACATTAAAATGTATACTTGAATATAAAAGATTCACTGTGTAAAAGTTTATCAAAACTGGTATACCGGCTGACAAGAACAAAAATGACAAATCCCATTTTACACACACTATGAGATATGAAAAATACAGAGGGGTAGATACTGTATTAGATAATAAATGTGATAAAACAGTGATTCATCAAGCTGAGAATCAGGCATTTTCACTTTGTCATAGTTGCTGGTTTAACGTGTTACAGCACAGAGGCGGTAAGGTTGGGGACAGCGAGTCCCTCCCAGCTGGAACTGCAGACTGGGCTGCTCTCCAGCAGGTGCAGAGAATGAAAACCTCTGAAAGAGGGAGGCAAAGAACAGGAATAACTCCATCCTGGCCAGCTGTTCCCCAATACACACACGCTTACCTGAGAATACACAGCATACAGTTTTATTATGTTAGATAAAATAGTCACTTTTATCACAGATTAATATTGCACAAACAAAGACATTGTGGTGGCAAGATGATTACAAGGAAAGACATAGTATGGGTTTTTCATTTTGCTCTTTTTAGAATAGAAAAGGTTTTGACTTCCAACTAACCTGCAGAAAATGGAAGGAAGGCCTCTCTCTTGCGAAATTTACCATCCTGGTCCAGAAAGTGTTCGGGGTTGAAAGAGTGTGGAGTTTCCCACATTGACTCATCATGTAGGACCGAGTCAAGTGTAGCCAGGATTATGGTGCCCTGAAGAAGTATGACACAAAAAACTGAGATGCTAAAATTGTAAAATAATCAAAAGTGTGTTACGAACTTGCATGTTCATGTGTTTGTTTTGTGCAGGTGATGTATCTTTTTATGTTAATTCAGCTGTGCCAGGGCCCTGCTCCGATTGGTGCGTGGATACACCGCCCTGACGTGACTGGTCCCAGCTGGAGGACCCGCCCATTAAAAGGAGACTGGAGTGCTATGGCGGGAGAGGTCCTTGCGTTTCTCCTCATGATCCAGCAGTGTACCTGTGGCAGCCGCTGGCTGCAGTGCGGCTTAGAAGTTGTGGAAGTGGAGTGGGTAGGGGTGAGCTGCCGTTTCTTTTGATCACCCGTTTTCTCCTGTTTTGAATTAGTTAAGGAGCTCAGACTCTGTCTTTATTTTTTGGGTTTTGTTTTGGTAAGGGCAGGGGTGCGGGATTTGTGTAGATTTGTTTTGTTTATTGTTTTGGCCTTGGCTCACCCTGAAGTGTTGACACTCCCGTTTTGTTGTTCCTTTTTTCCACATTGTAAATAAATCACATTATAACAAACGGATTTGTTTGCTGTGGCTGCTTGGGTCTTGGGGAGGAAGCGAGTGCCTCACTCATGTTATTGCCTGGCCCTAGACAGGTCGTAACAAGTGTAATAAATAAAAAAAATTAAATAAAATCAGAAGAAAGAGAAAATATCAGATATTTAAACTAATAAAATTCATTGGGACAACACCGTGTTTACCACTGTGTACTATATCATCTTGTTACTCATTTTTTTACTCATTTGCAAACTGAGGAGACCTGGTGCTGGACTTTTTTGGAGAAAATGTCCCATCCTTTCTGATATAGGAATTTAGCTGTTAGGCAGTCTTGAGTTTTATTTGTTAGATATTTTTTTGTTTCATGACTCTTCTACTATCCCACCTTTTTAGGACATGTTTCTGTAATCAGATTCAAAATAAGCTGATAGTTTTTATGAAATAGTAAAATATCTCAATTTAAACATCTGACATGTTTTCTAATATATTTCTGTTACATGTTGGTTTATAAAACTTACAAATCACTGCATTCTGTTCTTATTTAAATCTCACAAAATATCCCATTTCCATATATTTTAGCCAATAACCACAGTTAATAATAAATGCATCTAATTTATCAGGAATTTAGATCATTTTCTGAACAATATTCGAAAGACTCACTCACCTACAGGTTCAAGCTCACATAAACACATGATTTCTGTCTTCCCATACAATACTTGAAACACTAGTATGAACTAGAGTGAACAGCTACTTAATTAAAGTTATAACTTTGTGCAACTTCAAAAAAAATAAACAATGTTTGCATCATCAAGTATCAACAACAGTCCAAAATGGACAAATAACAAAGCTGAGGTCGAAGAGCAAGTGTAGGATCTCCTGAATACTTAGAAAGGACGTGGTAATCACCTTGTTTCAACAGTTTGTCCGTTTGTTTGTTTGTTTCGTTTTGGCGTTTATTTGTGTATTGTGTATTTATTTGCTTTTTATGTTTGGGGGGTTGGGTTGGTTCCTGGAGGTTTAAAATGCTAAGCCAGAAAGTCTGACTTGGAAAAATAAAAGGCACTAAAATTATTAGTGGATTGTGCACCTTTGGGATTGTGTACTTATCAATTGCAGTGTCCTTGCTTGCACTGCGGGCCACATTGAAGGGGATAATGTTGCCCATTCTCTGGATCTCATGGATGACCGCATCAGTATAGGGCATGTTTTCTCTGTCAGTCATAGACGGCTGTCTGGATGAACCAATCACAGCATCGATCTCAGCCTGGACTCTCTCTGCGGAGTGAAAACAGGAAACAAGTTTAAAAATAAAGCTTAAGATGAAAATAAACTAAAAAACTAAAACTAAACTGAAATGAGTGAGACTTAAAAAAAACTTAAAAGCCATAATAACTGAGTGTTGTCTGCTGCACAGTTAACTGGGGAGAAAATTCTCATTCCACCTGCAATCAATATGTGATGGCAAGATGATTACACAGTATGCAGGCATGGTGGATATTATGCACACCTTGTATGTCAGGGTAGAAGATCATGTAAAGTAGTCCCCAGTGTAAAGTAGTGGTTGTAGTTTCGCTTCCAGCAAAAAACAGATCCATAGTGCATGCACTTAAACTGCTGTGATCAAAAACTGAATCACTGCCCTCCTTCTAGCAGAGACAGGAATAAATAACTGTTGACATATTTCATTTGAAATGCAAAACGGAAAACACAGCACACCACTCACCTCTCCCATTTCTATGAGAAAGGCATCGATGTAATCTCTCGGTGATGCTGGGTTAAAGTTTTCTATGTGTTCTCTGATTTTCGTTTTTATGAAATCAGTTATGTGTCGTTTTAAAGTTAATATCTTCTGATGAGGTCCAGGCAGCCACTTCACCAACCAGGGCATTGTGTTGTACATCTACAGAACAGAAAGACAGTTACCAAATTATATGATGGCCTGGTAACAACTGTGACATTTCTACTTGTGTATTTCTATGTGGTACTAAAAGGATCCTGAATTAACATGTGTTGGGGAATTCCACAGATCCAAAGATATTGAAGGAAGTCTAACATCCAGGGAAAAATTAAATCTTTCAAAACCTTATTTTGGAGCAAAGTCAACAAACCATTTCAGTTTGGTGATTCTATACACTCAGTTTATGTTTCAGTGACCACTGAAATTAAAGGTTAATCTAGATAATTATTAACACACTTTCCAATTATGGATGTTCAGTAAAAAAAATTAATTTTAGATCAAGACATTTGAATTCAATAAGGTGATGTTTGTTACTTAACTATATATGACATGTATTTAGGACATGTTGTGATGTAATAAGATTAATAAATGTTGTTGCCTTTTTAAAGGAGGTTACCTGTGCCACTGTGGTTCCCTGTAAACGTACTATCTCAGTAAAGTTATTAAGAATAGACTGATACTGCTCATCAGTGTACTCAAATCGATCCCCAAATACCAAACAACAGATGATGTTTGACACGGCGTTGTTTAACAGTGGCTGGGCATTAACAGGCTTTCCTGTAGAATAAAGAGACAATGAGAATACGAGGCAGTAAAAGGCTTGTTGCGTAATGATGTTTGTGCAATTTCTAAGTGTGTGTGCGTGTGTTTGTGTGTGCCTTGATGATCCGCAAAGGCCTCTGTGAGATACTGGCACTCCTGCTGGATGGAAAAGTCCAGGGTCTTCTTCCCCAGACCAAAGTTTCTGAGTGTATGAAGAGTAAATCTCCTCTGCTGCTTCCACTGATACCCATTTGACATCACAAGACCTTTGGACACACACACACACACACACACACACACACACACACACACTGATGCTGCTGGTCTAATTGCTGCTAATGAGATTCTTTTGGGGGAAAAAAGGAAAAGAAAAAAAACACCATTATTCCCAAATAAGTCTTCAAATATGGGTACTGCGGGACGATCTGTGAAATCTTCTCCTTGTTGTACCAGCGCTTCTCTCAAAAGCTTATAGCCATTAAGGACCACAACTCTTCCACCAAAGAGTCGAAGGCTGAAAATTTTTCCATATTTCTCTGCAAACTGAACACAGAAAGTGGACAGGTGTGTTAGTGAGGATGACAACTGTGTTTTTATACATCGCTTTGCATTTAAACATTCGTTTTTATTCATCTCTGACTCTCTTGCACGCTATGTTTTCGTACTGTTTCCATCCCCTCACCCCAAACCAGTCGCGGCAGATAGTTACCCGTCCCCGAGCCTGGTGCTGCTTGAGATTTCGTTCTGCTAAAATGCAGTTTGTTGCCATGTGCTTGATGGTTGCTGGGGTTTTCTCTGTATTATTGCAGGAATTTACAATATCCTAATCACACTGGTGGTAGATGTTGTTTATTTGATCTTTTTTTTTAACCCACTGCCAGGTGGTTGCAAGGCATTTATAATTCACCTTTTATCAGGGGCGGATCTAGAGAAATTTTCTTAGGGTGGCAAAGAAATCAAATGGGGGTGGCAAAATCAAAGCCTTTTTTTCCCCCCAAACACATATGCAGGTGGTTACATATGGTTAAAATGATTCAAATGCAGTAAGTATACACATTTTTCAAATAAATATAGTCTATAACTTAATTATTGTCTGTAGTCCACATAATTACACACTTAAGTTACATAAAACATGTGAGTTTTGATGTTATGTACTGTATAGCCTGTATAATAAATAAATATGTAGCCCAATAAGTATAAAATCCAGAAAGCTACACAACATGGGGTGGTTCATTTACAAACACAAGTCTAACTTAAGTTTCACACTGTTTTTTGTTAGAAAACAATCACATTGTTACAGCTTAAATTACACAAAATGTCAGAAATCTGCACTGTCATGAACAAAAATTTAAACCTAATTTTTCATGATTTGTTGGATTAACCCACTGAGGTCTGAAATACAACCGGCCATTTTTGACTCCTTTTGAGTTTCGGTTTATATTTCACCCTCAAATTGTTTCATTTTATTTTTTCCCCCTTGCCTTGTTTGGTATCATTCTTTTCAGCTCAACTGAATTTAGTTGTTTTTTTCACTGACATACTGCATTAGTACTATTATTACTATTAATAGTACTATTACTGATCTGAAATCACACAAAGAACTTAAAATCCTAGTAGTATTTTTTACTGTAAAAAAACCCCACAGACATGTTGAGTAAATTTTTATAACTTGAAATGCAAATATAAATTGTTCATTTATTGTTCATTTTGTAAACATATACAACTATTTATCTAAAAATGCAGCCAATACACCTGCCGTTTGTTTTTTTCATTTTCTACAACCATTTAAAAATATTACTAAAATTAAAGTGAGAGAACAATCAGGTGTTGCAATAAGATGCTCCACAAATGATGTGTGCCAATAAAAAAAAGTTTGTCCACCAAAAGACAGAGGAGAACAGCACAGGGATAAACCTGCAGGCCTGACAACAGGAGGTGTATCACTCTGCTGGTTTTCTACTTAGTGACAGTGTTTACATTGCAAATGTGCCTTAGTGACATTCATTAGTGCCCTCACTGACACACAAAACAAAACGACTACACAACAGAACAGCTACACAAGACAACACAATACACTAAGTATACACTCCACACTAAACGTCACAAATCTCCCACATCTAAAAACTCTCCCTCACTCGCTTGCTCTGTCTCGCTGCCGTTACCGTCATTCCCAAAACTTTTCCCTCTTCCCAAACAACCAAATCCCACATGTTGACTTTTTTTTAAATTGGTCGACATGGTACATTTTTCCACCGATAGGAAAGAGGTGTTTTTTTCCCCTTTCTTTACCGTTTTCGCGCTGTCCTTAGAAAATGCTTAAAACACACACACACAAAAACGTAACGACAGTATTTAGAAAAAAAGCATGGCTTATATATATTATCATAACTCTGGATTTACTGGCCTGTAATTAAAATGTAAAAACTTTAAAGTCCGAACTTTCAATGTGGGCTGAAATAGAGACTCAGCATGGCTGCAGCTTTTTGCTATGTCAGCTTAAAATAGTCATGTGATTTGGAGGTGCAGCGTGTCCGTGGACCACGGAGGGTTAATAACACTCACCTTCCTTCCATTTCCAGAGTGTAACATCCAACCACCTGTGTAAAATCCAAAATTCCCATGGTGTTGTTTAAAATGTGCTCTGGCACAATCATAAGCATGGCTTGCTACTGAAAACAAGAAAAAAGCTGGTCCTGCTATGGGCTGAACCATTTGTTAATGGTGCAGGGGTGGAACACTATCCAATATATTCAGTTTTAGCATTTATATTCACTGTTGACTGTAACTACGATAAAAACTGTTAATGCTATCTTATTTTAATAAACAACACCGTCATATGCAAAACTGGGGTGGCACTTGGGGTGGCAAGGGATCATTTTAGGGTGGCATTTGCCACCCCATGCCACCCTTCTAGAGCCGCCCCTGCCTTTTATGGATATAAATAACATGCTACAGTTCTGAAATGAAAATGAAATGATGCTTAAGGCTAAATCCAAGGTCATTTTTACATGCTGCAAGGTGATTGCCAACATGATAAATATGTAAAAATATATATTTGAAAATAATTACATATATAAAGAATTACTTAAAAATCGAGTATCATCATTTAAAGAATTTAATAACTCATTCATTTTTAATTATTTTTTGTATTAATTAATAATATTTTTGTTATTTAAATATTTAACATTTTAATTCATTAATGATACATTTAATTAAATATTTAATAATGTATTTATTGACACTCCAAGCCCTCCATACACTTAAACACGCTATGCAGATTTAGAACTACACACGCATAGCACACTCATACCGCAGAGAAATGCAAAAATGTTTGTGTTTGATTGCAAAAGCAAAGCAGGAGTGACATTATTTCATTGTCGGTAATGTTATAAAACCAGCTCCATGAACTGCTGAATGAACAGTCTGACCTACAGAAGCACAAAGCTATTGCGAATCGAATAACAAAATATAACTTGCACATTTGATTAGTGTAACTTAAAGTGTATCAGTACAATTCAGTTAATGAGGCAGAGCGACTTTATTGGGCAGGCCTGGTGTCTTCATCTTAAACTCTAAACTTAGCATAAAATCTTTAAGTTTAATCCTCTAATGAAAACAATAAATGTGTATTTTAAAAGCGGTCAAACTAGAGTGTTACTTTAACCTGTCAGCAATTTGTTTAATATAACATATTATTCTTATGTATAGTGTCATACCTCTGCGAACTGCAGGTGAAGTCTACTAGGTCTGATGCGATGAAGATCGCCGATGAAAGGAAGTGCCCAGGGTCCAGGAGGAAAATTTCTCGGCACTCTGTTCTTTAAAAAATCAGTCAGGAGCAGAAAAACACACAGGAATAAGAAAATGCTGCTGAAGTCTATCCACTCTAACCCGAGGACACTGTATAATGTCTCCATGTCTTCAGTTGTTTGTGCTGACCTGTAGTTCGTTTACAGGTAACAATCAGTTGATCGATTTGTTAACTCCCCCTCGAGCTTTGGTTTCTTTTCACAAAGAGAAAAAAGAGAAACCAAATGCTTCATTACAAAACACGTGAGAACGTTTACTCCGCTTATTCGTCAGATGTGTCAGGGATGGGATAACACTCTTAACTGCGCCAGCACAACAGATCTGAGGTTTGGTACCAAATGCATGCGGTAAGCATGCAGCTGGGGCATGCTAGGTTGTGAAAACAGTGCTCAGTGCTCTCTTGTTGTACCTGCAGCTGCTGCAGAGGGGTCCAATGGCCAAAAAGCAATATAGTAACACAGATTTCTCTTTGAAAAGCGCATATTAGCATAGTAAAACCTTCACTGGCTGTAATGGTGGTTTAACCAGATCCCTTAGTTTCTGTAGATGTTCATAGAACTTGATTTTTTCTCAACAGAGACTTCAGAAGTTGAACTTCAGAACCTGTAATCTGCTGAATGCACTCTCCCAGTTTAGGGGTTGAAGCCTCCAATGCACCCATTCAACCTCTCAACCTGCTCCAGTTGTACCTCAGTCCTCTTAATCTCACAATTTTACTGTCACCAATCTGAAACTTGCTGTTTTCAACCACTTTTAGAGGTGTGTCCCATTGTGTGTCTGTACAAAGAACAGGCAGATTCCACACAAAAGCTCCAGCCAGCAATGCGGTTCACATCCAGCCTATAATTATCCTTTGTTTATAATCTTAAGATTGCTGAATTATTGGTCACTAATAGTATTTGTGTGGTAATAGTGCTTTCACTTAAGGATTTAAATATTTGCCTCACCATGGTTACTTTAGACGTGGTGACATTCTCTCACTGGTTATTTGATATCATGCACATGTGAAGATAAAGAACACCTCAGAATTTTCTTTGTGTGCAAAGGCAAAGGTTTGATTTACACCCAAGAAAAGTTCTTTACTTCTTCACATGCCAGAATGTGGTGCTTGACTCATGAAGACAGCAAGCAACTCTGAAAGCCTTTAAATAAAGAGTAAAGTGTTTATTGAAATTTTATTTTCACAAAACCCATTTGAAGTATCCCGATTACATCATGCACTCTCAAACTGATAAACAGCACTGAAACTAACTGTACTCCCACCCGTCACACCCGATTCTGAAACTATATTGTGACCTTAAACACAAATCCTAATGACAGTGTGATTTATTTAAGCACATTGAGTCTGGTAGGTCTGACAAATTTAATGTGGTTTGGAAAAGACTTTAAGAGAGTTGGAAGAGAATGTATTTACTGCATATTTGAAAACAGTCCTTTAATACAGAGAGGACAAAAAAATCACAACTGGCATTATTCTAAAATTGTAATATAGGAGATCATCATTCATTACAACAAATATAATAGAATATAATAGATTAGCTGGAAGACAGTGTAATAATAATGGAAGACAGTGATTAGTTGTGATTCATTGTACTGAGAAAGATATGCCCTCGGTTTACAAGAACTGGTGGTTTAACGTGGCACGGCACAGAGGCGGTAAGGTTTGGGACTGCGAGTGGCTCCTAACTTGAACTCCAGACTGGGCTGCTCTCCAGCAGGTGCAGAGAATGAAAACCTCTGAAGGAGGGAGGTAAAAAACAAGAATAACTCCATCCGGGCCAGCTGTTCTCCAAGACATGAGCGCTTGCCTGAGTACACAATGAGACACAAGTTTTATTCACACAATTTAGAAGTTAATCACTTTGATCACAGATTATTGCTGCAGCTGTGGAACTTAACAGAGATACCATTAACAGACCGATCCCCTACCAAAGTTAAGGCTGTAACTGTAAATGGCTGGTAAGTCAAACAATTAATGGCAAGACATACTACTTTATTAATCTTGCCTTCTTAAAACACTTGGCTTGAAACATCCTTTAACTGGATTTTGAGGAACTGCAACAACTGACTAACCTGTAGAAAAAGGAAGGAAGGCCTCTCTCCTCTTGAATTTACCATCCTGGTCGAGAAAGTGTTGAGGGTTGAAGGAGTTTGGAGTTTCCCACATTGTCTCATCATTTAAGACCGAGTGTAGAGCAGGTATGATCATTGTACCCTGAGAAAATACAGCCAGTTAGAAGCGTTATTTATTTGTGTCTCTTTAGCGTTTGTGCTAGTCAGTTTGTCATACATGTTTCTGGTATTGCTAATTGTTTGTGCATTTATTACTTCTACAGTAGACTATTCATTAGTGCCAGGTCACTATAAATGCTCACTGAAAAGCCTTCAGTGAGCATTGATCCAAAATGCTGCAGTAAGAGCTCTGACAGGGACTAGAAAGACAGAACAGATTTCATTCATATTCACTTCTCTTCATTGGCTTCCAGTTAAATCTAGAATTAAATTTAAAATCCTTCCCCTTCCCTTTCTTTTTTCATTCTCTATGTGTTCATCCATTTCTTTGTATTTAATCATTAGTTATTATTAATGTCTGGCTCTCTTCCACAGTGTGTCTTTTTGTTCCTTTCTCCTCCCCTCACCCCTCGTCTGGTCACAGCAGATGGCTGCCCTTCCCTGAAGCTGGTTTTGCTGCAGGTTTCTTCTTGTTTAAAGGTAGTTTTTCCTTCCTACTGTTCCCAAGTAATTCCCTAAAAGGAGCCATCTGATCAAATCAAATCAAATCAAATCACTTTTTATTGTCACATCACATGTGCAGGTACATTGGTACAGCACATGCGAGTGAAATTCTTGTGTGCGAGCTTCACAAGCAACAGAGTTGTGCGAAATACAATAACATAAACAGGCAAAATATACGAATGGCTAAATCTGAAACTAATAAATATATGTACAATATATAATAGTATATGCAAAAAAAAAAAAAAAAAACATTTCTGGATGTGTATACTAAATGTTTTTCTACGTGTGTGTGTGTGTGTGTGTGTATACACATATTATACAAATTAAATAGAGTCAATAAATAAAATATGTAAAAATATACAGAGTTGAGACATGTGCAAAACAGTGGCATTACTGTACAGTATGGAGTGCATAATGTTGATTGTTGGACTTTAACAATAATCAGCACCCCAAGGTGACAGTTATTGTGATTTGGTGATATCTAAATAAAATTGAATTGAAACTAACTATATTCATACTGTGTTTAATGTTTAGGCCCCAAGTATATTTTGGGATGTCTCAGCATCTCAGTCCATCTCATTTGTGTCCCATTCTCACTCTTGCTCTAGCTTTTATTTTCTAGCTTAAACACATTTTACTGGATATATTTTCTGCATTTTGTGGTGAAGTTGGGGCAGCTTTTTATGGAAGTTACAGTGTTCTCACGTGACATATAGGCTTGTTTAACTTAACACAACAGGTTTAGGATGTTCTGGAATTCAAAACAAAACTTTATTTCAGTCAACCAACTTTGAGAATCCTGGCATTAGACAATAAAAGGACGGCTTTCCTAGTTTTTAATTCAAAATCTATCTGAAAAAAAAAAAGGAAAATGCAAAAGTGCTATAAAATTTCTCTTCACAATTGCTTTGTGTACCTTTGGGATTGTGTACTTATCCACTGTCGTTTCCCTGTTTGCAACATGGGCCACATTGAGGGGAATGATGTTGCCCATTCTCTGGATCTCATGGATGACCGCATCAGTATATGGCATGTTTTCTCTGTCAGTCATAGACGGTTGTCTGGATGAACCGATCACAGCATCGATCTCAGCCTGGACTTTTTCTGCACATAGTGGGAAAACAAACTGGTGGCTGTTGTTGCAATTTCGCACTATTAAAAAAGTAACTGATGTTTATGCTGCTTAGATAACCAGGGGGGAAATTTACACATCTTTCTCTCCCAACATAAGAAAGATCTGTGAGAAATCCCTGAAAAAAACTAATAGAAAGATGGTCACAAGTGTGTATTCAGGATTAATATTGTTCATACACACACCTTGAATGTCAGGGTAGTAGATCATGTATAGCAGTCCCCAGTGTAAAGTAGTTGTAGTGGTTTCAGTTCCAGCACCAAACAAGTCCAGGGTGCAAATGCACAAATTGCTGAGACTAAAACCAGAGTCTTCGTCCTCTTTCTATCAGAGTGACAAAAGCCAGAAGTGGGAAACATGTTTCATTAAAAAATGTAAATGAACAAGAACACATTTTGAAAACACTTACCTCCCCCATTTCTAAGAGAAAAGCATCAATGTAGTCTCTTGGTGATGATGGGTTGAAGTTTTCTCTGTGTTCTTTGATCTTGACTTCTACAAAGTCAATTATCTTTTGGGTTATAGTGAATATTTTTTGGTGAGGTCCAGGCAGCCACCTCATCAGCCAGGGCAATGTGTTGTAAATCTACAGAACAGGAAGACAGCCAATAAAGCATCTGACACCCTGGAAACAGTTAGCTTTCAAAGATATTACATCACATGGTGTCTCTGCAGTTCACTTATCAACTACCCATGGCAACCTACTAGAAGTAAACAGAATAACCAATATGTTACTGTTAAGTAGCTCAAATTGGACAAAAGTAGGCTTAAACTGTGATAGACAGTAATGAAAAGTAACCAAGCAAATTCATTTAAACACAATTTTAAAGTGCACTTTATTTGCAATTAATATCAGTTTTACATTGCACCAGATTTCAAAATATGTAACTTTCTTCCTCCACTGTTTTTAAATGAACTCAACATTGAAATATTTCTGCTTTTGGATATCAGTGACAGAATCTGAGAAAAGGCAGAGCGTTGGTGGAGTCTAATATGCACAATAGTTATGCTCCACTAACTGCTCCGTTTGCAAAAACAGCTTGGGCTGCACAAAAAAGTTCAGTTAAAGTGGTTTTATATATGTTCTGTATGAATCCTGAGTCAAACAACAACTACAGTATGTAAAAGAGTTTCACCTGTGCCCACATGCTTCCCTGCAAGCACACTATCTCATTGAAGAGCTGCAGAATTGACTGAAACTGCTTGTCAGTGTACTCAAATCGATTCCCAAACACCAGACAGCAAATGATGTTGGACACAGCATTGGTTAACAGTGACTGGGTATTAAAAGGATTTCCTGAAAGAGGCCATTAGACAAAAAATTTGAGTAAACTTATATTAATGAATTTTAGATACTTTAAAACAAATTTTACATGGACTTATGTTTAAGTTTAAAACGTAGGAAGTTGTTGTGTGTTTCACTATGACTGTTTGAATAGTTGGATTTAGAGTCTTATGTAGTAATGTGTGGGTTTACGTTGTCATGCAGAAGTTTGGGGTAAAGTAAAAGGATATATCCATATTAACCATTAATGGTTATTATTAACGAAGATAAAAAAAAAAAAAGTATTATTACTGTGTCATCATAAAAAGTGTGAGTTTAATGTGTTTGTGTGTCTGTGTGTGCCTTGGTGATCTGCAAAAGCCTCTGTGAGATACTGGCACTCCTGCTGGATGGATAACTCCAGGGTCTTCTTGCCCAGACCAAAGTTTCTGAGTGTGTGAAGAGCAAATCTCCTCTGTTGCTTCCATGGATAACCATTTGAACCCACAAGACCTTTTGGAAAAACAAAACTGCGTTAGACGCAAAGTAACTTAAAATCAAAGTCAAAAACATATTGACTTAAGTTTTAACATTGCTAAAAAGGTGACAGGCTAGTGATGCTGGTCTTATTAAAACTTTTAAAAAACTTTTTAAGTAAAATTATCACCTTTATTCCCAATCAATTCTTCAAACATTGGTAGGCTGGGGCGATCCATGAAGTCTTCTCCTCGTTGGATTAGGGCTTCTTTGACAAGCTTGTAGCCATTAATGATCACAGTTCTTTGACCAAAGAATCGAAGGCTGAATATGTTTCCATGTTTCTCTGCAAACTGAACATGAACAGAAGATTCTGTTTAGTGTTGGGTTGGGATCTGCCTCATTTGGGTGACCGCTTCATAATTTTGGCTATTTCCTCTTAAGAAAGCCAATATTAATACAGCTTCTTCTGAATAAAATACAGCTTCACATACAGCAACGTCCCTTTCTCTCAATAAATAACCAAAAAGACAAGATAACAAAAACTTTATTCATACCATAGGTAGGCATTTTATATAAGAAAATATTTAAGACAATGTTAAACTCTGTGACTGTTGTGCTCTATTGCACATTTCAAAAGCAATTAAAAGCAATTTACTTGCTTTATAAATGCACTGTCTGTTTGTTTATTACTTTCCAGCCCACTAGTAACTCATGATAATGGTTGCGTTCTATGAGTATTAGGGCGAGAAAAAAAATACTGTTGATCATTTTGAGAATAAGATCAAGAATGTATTTTGAGAAAAAAGTCAAAATACTGTTCTTTGAAAAAAGGCGAAATTATGTTTCTGGGGGAAAAGTCAAAAAGTCTATTTAGAGGAAAAAGTCAAAATGTGGAGATTACAGTAGTTGTTTCACGACAAACTGCCACGTTTGTTATACCCTCTGAGTTAGTGAAAGCATACTTCAGAATGAGTTTTTAGCAACAAGAAAGGAAATTATTTCTGTTTAGCACATAAACAAATTAGGATGTTGAAAAGATGGTGCAGAAAGCTTCATCTGCTCAGATGGAAAACCACACAAACTTCAGACAGTAGGCCAGATTTGTACAAAATGAAATTGATATTTGTAAGGTTATTGATAGTTACACTCTTGTCCAATAAAGAGGTCATATGTCAGGATTCTGGCCTTCTACATGTTCCTAAAGCCAGAAAAAAAACTATTGGAGAGCGTGCTTTTTCTTTTCTTGCCCCATTTTTGTAGAACAACCTCCTTCAACGCATGCTCTGTGGAGCTTTTTAAAGTTAAGTTGAAGACCCACTTGTTCACCGTATCCTACGTGTCTTAATTCGGTGTAATACCACTTTTAATGCCTGGGGCACTTTATTTTTATAACATGACATTTTATTAATAAAAATTAGTAGTAGCAGTAGCAGTATGTATACCTCTGCAAACTGCAGATGAATTCTATCAGGTCTGATGCGATGAAGATTTCCAATGAAAGGCAGAGCCCTCGGTCCGGGAGGAAAGTTTTTTGGCACTCTGTTCTTCAAAACTTCAGTCGTAAGCAGAAGAACAAACAAAAAGATTAAAATGCTCCTGCCGTCTATCCACTCTGAGCCAAGAAGGCTGTATAATGTCTCCATGTCTTCGCTTAGTTAGGCTGTCGCTTGTTGAGATGGGCTATATCTGCAAATGTGACGATGATTGTTTTATTACCAGAGGACGTGGAAAGACGCTTTCAAAATAAAAGCGCGTGGTTAATAAGACTTAACCAATGTAAAATTACACTACATCTCTAAGACACTCTGTTACAACTGTTACACCTGTACCAGGTGGTTAAGAAAAATCGGAGTTGTAACAGTGTATGAAGTTAGGAAAATTTAGGGCTACGTTTAGGAGGAACACAGGTAACAGTGCTTGTTTCAGGTCTTAGACACACGGTGTGTTTTCAGTGTAGGATTATTGTTTTCGTACATTTATTAATTAAGAAAACACCCGAGAAATAAAACTTTTACCTTTTAGTTAAATTTAGAAAGCTTATGGCTTTGTTTTTCACTGACTGTCTACTTTGTTTTTTTTCTCAAAAAATTACGTAATATATTTATTAAATATTTCATTCACAAAGATCTCATTTGTGATTTAAGCACGATCAGTTTTTGAGCAGTATCTTTCAGACCTCTACTGGCCTGTATGGTTTACAGTAGTTGGTATTCTTCTTCTGGGGACCTTTGGGTTCTTGCCATAATTACATAACATATTCAGAGCCAAAGAAAACAACACACTCAGTGTGTGACACGTTTAAACCGCCCAGTAGGTTAAAGGCACTGGCACCTTATCTTGAAACCCGACTCCTAATTTGGTTTGGAATGTGGGAAGAATAATGAGGAGAACTTTAAAGAAAAATTATTTAAAATGATACAGTTAACAAAGATATCGGTGTGCCTTTTATTCAAATGGATCGCTTTTATACACTGACTTAAGAGAATAGTGATTAATTGTTTAAAATGTATTTTAAAAAAAGGGGGAAAGCAAGTTGAACTGAACAAGGGGAAGTTAAAGTAACAGAGTCGTTTGTCAGTCATTAAATGCTGCCCAATAATTAATCTCTATACAACAATTTGTTTGCAGGTTTGTGTATTCCTGCTATTACATTGAGGCCGACAGTTGAGCAAACTTCTTGGCTAGCGCCCCCCAAATTGCTATTTGTGTACTTTAGTCTTTTGCATCATCCAGCTGTATTGAAACACTCAAATGGGAATGAATGGGTTGTTAATACTGCAAATTTGTTTCCCATAACATTTAGATTTAACCAATAATATTTAGAACTGGCACATATACTTAACATGTTTATGTTACATTTAGATTTACATTAAAAACTCTGCAAATATCTGTGACTTGAAAAGCAATATCAAAGCAGACTTTTAAGAAGTTTGGAGCTAAATACATTTTGAAGTTTGAAGCTTCAATTTACAATCAGCTCCATAGTAACCAGCTGGAAGAGCTCAACCTCCTGACTTGTTATTTACATTGGAATTCCCAAGATGTCCTCAGTCTTATGTAACATGGTTGGAGCCTCCACTGAGGAGCTTATGTCCACACTTCATTTGTTCCTATGCTTGTTACACAAAACCTAGCAGCCATCCTGAAACTTAGAGGTGGAATATATGAAAAAAGTAAATTTGGTAGAGATCTTTTTATCGTTACTTTCCAAGCCATGTGTGAATATTGCTAGCTGGTGGATGTTCTGTTTTTTTTATTTTGTAAAATACCAGCATCCTTAGTTCCCAAACAGCCACAGGGCTTTGCCTTTTTCAAGAAATGTTTTCACTGGAGTTGACTTAAAAACAACGGAAAATAATAGCAGAAGACAGTCATTGAGAGAGCAGAGAAACAGACATGCTCAGTTTAGGATAACTCATGCTCTAACGTGGCACAGCACACAGACGATAAGGTTTGGGACTGCGTGTGGCTCCCAAAATGAAGTCCAGACTGAGTTTCTCTCCTGAAAATGGCTGAAAATGTTTCCATATTTTTCTGCAAACTGAACACAGACGGCATATTGTTGTTTTTGGAACAAGATACATTCTGAGGAGGCTATTTATATTTATCATTTCTACAATCAATACTTGTTGCTGTTTTTTGTTTACTAAATATCAGCACTGCTAAAATTTAGTCATAGTAGGCTACAACCTGTTAGGTTGATTGAAGCCAAATATACACATAGGAATGCGACTAAAAATAATTAACCTTTTTGTCGTGATAATTTCACTTGTTAAAAATATTTGAATAGAAAGAAAAATAAATAACTATTTACAAGCACGTACAAGTACATTATACATATAACGCGTATTTGGTTAAGCAAACAGTCCAAACTTCAAAAGAAGAACCTAAATTACTATCACAGAACCCATTACACAAATATTTCAAAAATTAACTTTTGAGAAATTGGAATTAGTGCATTGCTGAATGTAATTGATTAAAATGTTACAGATTAACTAATTTTATGTCTATAAACTAAAATATTACAATTCTAATGCAGTATATTTTAGGGCCCATTTAATTTATGAATTGTGCTAGATTTGTTTTTCCAGGTTGACGATTCCATTTTATAGATTAATATTTTTACTTGTTATTAACCCTGTATGTAGGGCTTGCACAAGCCAGTAAAAGTTTGCTAAATAAAGCCTTAATCATTATATAGTTGCTTCAAGCCTCATGCAAGCTAAATAACAACTCTGTCTACTCCAGTGTAAATTATGCCTCCTTGCACTCCAGTGATTCATTTCACATGTTTGTTTCTTTTCACATTAGTTTTCTTGTTTTATTACTAGTTAGTCAGCTGCAGGTGAAATCTGTCTGGTTGAATGAAGGTTTTTGAAACCTCAAATGTAATACCTTTATTTTTTATTTTGGTAAGGACTCATACTTCTGTCAACTGCACGTGAAGTCTGGTAGACTGGATACGATGAAGGTCACCAATGAAAGGAAGAGCCCAGGGTCCAGGAGGAAAGTTTTTTGGCACTCTGTTCTTCAGAATATCTGTCAACAGTAGAAAAACAGTCAAAAATATTAAAATACTCCTGCCATCTATCCACTCCAAGCAGAGAAGATTGTATATCGACTCCATATCTTCTATTCAACTCTCCTGCTACAAGTGAACAGCAGACATGTCCAGGTGTGTCAAGGTTCAACTTTTCATGGTCAACTTTGAACACAAGAGGACATGTTTGCTCTTCTGTGACAACAGCCTGTCTGGGGTAAGTCATATTGTGGAACCATTAAATAAATCCTCCAAATGCCTTAGCTTTAAACTTGACATAAATCTTAAATCCACTTAATAGGAACATATACACAGAACAACTATGACTAATGATCTATCTCTGACTAGATACATCCTGAGAACAGGTCACAGGTTAACTTGTAACCTGAATCACTGATAGCGCTGCAGTCCCACCTCATGCTGAACCGTGAGCAAAGTGCAAACTTTAACACAAAGAAATCTCTCAGTGTAAAGAAACCTCAGTGTGATTTATTTGCATTAGTTAGATTTAGAAGGCCCTAAAGGTTCAATGTGCATTACAGAGGATTGTAATATGGTTGTTCCCAGTTATTTCTTTTGTCACGGTCTTGGGTCGGCGACGCAGTCTTTTCCTTTTTGGTATTATTACTCTTTGATTTCTTGATGTGTCTTAGTTAGTTCTTAGGTTTTGGTTCTGTGTTCCCACTGTTCCGTGTTACGGTGTGTTCACACCGAACGCGATGGACGCGAATAAAACGCCCCAAACGCCCCTAATTTGACGCGTGTACATTCGCGTCTCAACGCGTGTCCAAGAAAAATCCATCGCGCGTATTTTGACGCGCGTGAACCGGAAATGTGGGAGGAATGTGGGAGGGAGTTGTGCCAGACCGGTATCTTTGCAAGATGGCAGCTATCGAGCTAGCGCTTGAAGAGAGAGTCTCCCTTCTCTATGTACTGTGGAGAGCAGAGCAGCAGCGTAAAAGACGTCCTCGCCGTACCTGGGTCCATCAGGTCCTCCAGAGGCATGAGCAGTTTGGTGAGTTTCACCACTTGCTCCAGGAGCTGCGCCTGGATGACGGCCGATTCCAGCGCTATCACCGTCGGCCAGTTTGAGGACCTGCTTTCCCTTGTCGGTCCCAGCATCGCCCGCCTAGACACCAACTACAGACGCTCAATCCCACCTGCAGAGCGCCTGTCCGTCTGCCTGAGGTTAGTAAAACTATTTAATACGGTAGTCCTTTATTGATATCTGTGCTAATATGCTAATCCATCCAGTTATACACTGCTAACATGGATGTGCTATGCTAACAGTGAATGCTGTCGGTGTTTACTGAAAGCAAACTGTGGTACAGAGACGACTCTTTATAATATTTCTAGTGATACTCAGAAGGTCTCATCAAGCCCCGATTTAATTCGATTTATGCTGTTATCAGTGTTTGAATGATAGCATGGCTGTGGTGTCACATCAATGTATGCGCTCGGTGTTTGCTGATATCAAACTGTAGCATTAGGACCACTGAGTTAACCTTTGTAGTGATACTCACTCCTTTTTATTTAGACCTGGTTTAATTCTGGGATAGTTGAATATTTGTATATAATCTCTGCAGCTGTCAGACTCTATAGCAGGCGTCACCAGCCTTTATTAAAACAGAGTTAGATAAAACTGTGAACAGTTTGGTTCATCTCTAGTTACATGGTTCTATCTTGATAAGCTATGTCTTATCACAGATTAATTTTTCAAAAATATTAATGATTTAAGCAAGGAAAGGGCTACATGTCAACATACAACTCTTTATTTCTATTAATGTCTTACTTCATTCCTACCTGATTGACATGTTTAGGAATTATGAGTGATTGGCTCACTGTAGTTGTGAAAGTTGCTACCAATCAAATTATGATATGTTAAAGTTAAAACAAAACACAACTGTTTTAGATATTATCTAATATACATTTTGTAATTATCCTTATAATTACAAAATGTTTTATGTAAGATTTAAGTTTTGTGATTTATATCTGACATCACAAAAGTATTTTGGAATTTGAATAATGTATTTTGTAACTGCAGTACACATAATACTGATTTTGAACAATTTTGTCCAGGTTCCTTGTCACCGGGGACTCCTTCAGGACCATCACGTTCAGTTTCAGAGTCGGTGTGTCCACGGTGAGCCAGATCATCCCCCAGGCAGCGACGTCCATCTGGGACTGTCTAGTGGACGACTTCATGGCTGTGCCTTCACCTGGAGACTGGCGGTCCATCACAGAGGGATTCCAGGAGCGCTGGAACTTTCCTCTGTGCTGTGCAGCTCTGGATGGGAAGCACATCCAGACAAAGGCACCCCATATATCATATAGGAGACACACACATTGATATACACTAAATATTCATTTCATTTCTTTTTTGTGGTGCCCAAATTGATGCACCTGCTTGATTTTGTTTAAACAATTATTGCACACTTTCTGTAAATCCAGTAAACTTCTTTTCACTTCTCAAATATCACTGTGTGTGTCTCCTGTATGATATTTAACTGACATTTTTTATTGTAACAACCAACGATTTATACAGGAAAATAATGTCTATTAACAAGGTTGCCCAAACTTCTGCATCCCACTGTATCAGTATATTTTGTCATTAGTATAATATGAAATAAATTCTACATGTGTCAAGTTGTGTGCCAACATTTGCTGTGTAGTAGAACTGAGACATTAGTCATTATAAAAATTTATTTGAAATAATATTAAAAGTCTCAAACAGAAAAACATTAAACATAAATATATAAAATATAAGAATTTACAGAGAGACAGGAATAAAAAGGACCAGCTGCTCTCCAGAGCAGGAACAAGGCTGAGGAGGAAATGCTCCATTGGAGACTGGTGTGGCCTCTTCAGGGACTCCAGGATGGCCAGCTCCACCGCCGATGGACCGTCCTGGGACCCGTCCCTCATCTGCCTCGGAGCCGTCCTCCTCTGTGGGCCTGTAAAACAGCACAAAACACAAAGAAATGAGAAGGCTGCTACTAGATTTTAATTTCAACATTGAAAAAAAAAAAAACAATAACAGGATATAATCAGATTGGTTGTAGATATTTAGTAAAGGTGATCACAAGGGAATCCCACCGACTAAAAAGGTATCAGTGCTTGCTGTACATATCTGTGGGTGCAGCAGCAGGAGCTCAGGGACTGGGGATGCTCTGCTGCAGAATCAGTTGGTTCTATCAATACAGTATTAAATGTTAACAGGTTGGATATAATAATCGTAGAGTAGACAGTGGTCCCTCATTTATTGCAGGGGTTCTCAGAATAACTAGCCCCTGGTCACAGTTCTCACAATTGATTCTCAAAGTGCAAACCTTTGTAGATTGCAAAACGTAAAAGTATTATTATGCTGCGGTTTGTCTTCATCTGCCCGCCACTTTCGTGCGCCTTTTTCCCTCACGGTGCAGGTGTGTATTTCCGAATGAGGCTCATAGTTATGGGTGTTTTTGTGCTGTTTTTTCTATTGGACGCGAGCCTTGTCAATCAGGCTGCAGAATGCAATGCTGTACTGTGCAATAAAAAATCAGCGAAAAAGCAAAGCAGTGACGGATGAACAGCGGGACCACTGTGTGCTGTTTATTAATAAACAAAATATATTCCTAAATGACAACATGCATAAAAGCAGAACAGTATTTGTACGTCAGTGGGAAAATAGCGGTGGCTTGCTAGCTTTTGTGTGGCTTCCCCGGGTCAGTGAAAACTTTCAAAAGAGAAATGAATGAACTTACCAGGTTGCCCGATCTCTTCACATATCTTCCTCCAAGCTCGGTCCTTTTTATTCCTGTCTCGGTACTGAAAGCAGCTGGTGTTGTACAGCTCCGAGTTGTTTGCTACCGCATTGATTAGCCTTCCCCTCCATTGAAGTATGAAAGGCTTTGGCTGGATCTGCCCCTTTGACCTAGGTAACAGCCACGTCACCAGGCTCCTGATTGGTTGTCGCGGCGCGATTTGACGCTGGAGTTCAGGTTTTTCCAACTCGAGCGGTAGACGCTAAACGCGCGTATGCACAAAATGCAACACAAAAACTCACGCGCGTGGTTTTATTCGCGAGTCAAACGCGCCAGACGCGCTACACTGACGCGCGTTTCACGCGTTTTGGCGTTTTCGCGGGACCCGCAATCGCGCGTCATCGCGCCTTTCCATTGACTTTACATGTAAACCTGACGCTCTATTCGCGTCCATCGCGTTCGGTGTGAACACACCGTTAGCATTGTGCCTCTAGGTTTAGTCTGTGGATTTCTTTTTTTACTTTGAAGGTTTTGTCTCATGTTATTGTATTGTGCTTTACTTCCTTGTCTTGCCCAATTAGTTCCAGCTGTCTTGCCACCTGTTCCTCTTTCCCTCATGTTCCTGCCATTGAGGATGTCCACAAGAAGAGATGTCTACGCCGAGCACACTTCATTCTCAGGGACTCCTCTCATCCTGCCAATAAACTCTTCCAGCTCCTCCCCTCTGGAAGACTCAGCTGTGCAATATATAACATGTGCAATGTTATATATTACTGTATATATAAAATCCATATTTATTCTTGAGTATGTACTTAGCACCGGAGAACTGTGCACTTCTACCTTTTCTTTTTTCTTTTTTTTTTTTTTGCATGTTTCCACTGGGCAGAAGTTTCTTTCAGTCTCATTGTACATAGATCTATTCTATTCTATTCTATTATCAACATAGCACTTGTAGCTAGTGGGACATGATGATTTGCTTCTGTCTGCTTACTGTCTGGGATGGAAGATGACAAAGAGTTATTAAAAGTGGGCCAACATTTCTCTACAACTATGTGAGAGACAAGTCATACAGAATGAAAATATTTAAAGTTACTGTTGCTAAAGATAGTTTTTGTTTTTTAAAGTACTGCAGTGTCCTGTGAAACGTTTCTTTTTCACATAACTGAATGCAAAGGCAGTTCGTTTAAAAAAGTATCCTTTTCTAATAGCAAATGGGTATTTTTATGAAGTAATTTATTGAGATTGAAATCTCCTTTACACGTGAGATTCAACAACAAAAGCATAAACAAAGTATCAGTAAGAAAAAATAGTTACAAGATGCTGTACTGAATCTCCATAGACAAGGAAGGACAATAAGGTGCACTGACCAGTAGTTATACAGGTGAGGAAGGCATCTCAGCTGTTTAACTTCTCTCACGGAGAACCATTTAAAAAATTATATAGATAAAAGAAGAAAATTTCAAAAGTCCATCATCTCAAAGATGGACTTGTGTGAAGATTTGCTGGTTTTCTGCTATTATTTTCAGATTTTCATTCTTTTGGTAAGTGATCATTTGAAAAAAGTATTTTATGTGTGTAATAATCTCTAAATAAATTATTTACAGGTTCAACAAATCCAATGTGCAGAGAAAATATCATAAGTACGACGTTTTGGTGATTCCCTTGAGAGGTAATGGTCTGTGGATTTTATTGCATCAGGATTATTTTATTTGTGAGTCCATATTTATTCAGAAAAATTGTGCAAAATTAAAATACGTTCAAATTCAATTTAAAATATATATTACTTATTAATTACTTACACTAGAGCGCTAGAGATAGACAGAGAGAACAGTAAAGCAGATATTCTTTATGCATTGCATCAAAAACAATAGCAGAAGACAGTAATTGAGAGCGCAGAGAAACAGACATGCTCAGCTGAGGATAACTCGTGCTCTAACGTGGCACAGCACACAGACGATAAGGTTTGGGACTGCGTGTGGCTCCCAAAATGAAGTCCAGACTGGGTTTCTCTCCAGCAGGTGCAGTAACTGAAAACTTCTGCAGCAGGGAGGTGAAAAACAGGAATAACTCCATCCTGGCCAGCTGCTCCCCAAGACACACACGCTTACCTGAGAATACACAAGACTACATGTTTTAAATACATAATTTACAGGGTTTCCACGCTAATCACAGCTTATAACAGTTATGTATTCATTTAGATCAACAAATAAAGCACAAGAACATTTAAAAGCACACAATTTAATGCAAGGAACAAGCAGCAGAGTATCTGCTAATCTGTATCTACTTCACCACTTTATCACTGTATTGAGTAGTGTAAATATGATTATGCTACAAATAATCAAAATAAAATGTTACATATACAAAAAGTTGACCATAAGCAGCAACATGTAGCATTTTTTAAACTTCTGCCTAAAACAGCATTTACCAGAGTTTTAAAGGATTGTGTTAGGTGTGGCTGTGTGCAGACAGGAATAGGACCCAAGGTGCAGACTCCGGAGACAGAACTTAAACCAAAACAGCTTTAATGCTGAACTCAAACATAACATAACTGGGGAAAAAAGGTCAAAAATAAACTAACACCGGCGGATTGACAAAACACAGCAAAATAAACGGTAGATCGCGACACAGACACTAAGAAACACAGGGCTTAAATACACAGAGGGAGCAATCAGGAAATGAGTAACAGGAGGGAAAAACAGCTGGGGCAAATCAGAACTGACGAGACCAAAGAAGCGTAACCTGAACACACTGAGAAAAGACAGAGACCTTCAAAGTAAAACAGGAAACACATAACACAGACTGAACAAAGACACAGACTCACATGCAGGCACTACAAAGGGAACAGAGACGTGGGACCAGGGCAGACACAAACACTGACTGAACACGGGGATATAGGAACTAGGATACACATAGACGCGAACTAGACAAGGGGATGCAGGTGATAGGGGAGACAGAGCAACTAAAGAAGACAGAGACATAAACCATAAGACAGAACTGAAAGAAACCAAAAACTAGAAAGTATAAATAATATAATAAACTCAAAACCCCTGGGTCAACGACCCAGGCATCCTAACAGATTGCAACTGATGACTAACCTGCAGAAAAGGGAATGAAGGCCTCCCTCTTCCTAAATTTTCCATCCTGGTCCAGAAAGTGTTGAGGGTTGAAGGAATGTGGAGTTTCCCACATAGACTCATCATGTAGAACAGAGTGCAATGGAGCCAAGATCTTGGTGCCCTGAAAAATACCATTTGTTCAAATTGCAGGATTTGAACTTCCCATTGGCTACAGTTCTTTAGCATCAACACTTGGTATTTGAGTATCTGAGTATTTGAGTTGTAACTGTTCTTTGTTCATTACTTATGCTCCCGTGTCAGGGTGTTTCCAGAGGTGGGAAGTAACAAACTAACTTTATTACTGTAACTAGAATTTTCAATTGTATTCTATTCTATCCTATTCTATTTTATTTATATAGCGCCAAATCACAACAACGGTCGCCTCAAGGCGTTTTTTATTGAACAGTAGATCGTACAATAATAGATACAGAGAAAACCCAACAATCATATGACCCCCTATGACCCCCCTAATACACTTGGTATTTGAGTATCTGAGTATTTGAGTTGTAACTGTTCTTTGTTCATTACTTATGCTCCCGTGTCAGGGTGTTTCCAGAGGTGGGAAGTAACAAACTAACTTTATTACTGTAACTAGAATTTTCAATTGTATTCTATTCTATCCTATTCTATTTTATTTATATAGCGCCAAATCACAACAACGGTCGCCTCAAGGCGCTTTTTATTGAACAGTAGATCGTACAATAATAGATACAGAGAAAACCCAACAATCATATGACCCCCTATGACCCCCCTAATACACTTGGTATTTGAGTATCTGAGTATTTGAGTTGTAACTGTTCTTTGTTCATTACTTACAGACAAAAAAAAAAAAAAAACCAGACATCTACTTTGATAAAGTAGACTTTATCAAAGCAGATGTCTTTCTGAAAGCGCTGTAACTAAGTTTAAGAATATAATTTACCCACTGTTATCATCTTCAATGCCCTGTACCAACACAGAGCAGAGCAGCTATCTGAACGCTACCCCAACAGAGGTCGATTATCTTATTAATAATTTCACCTCCTCACTACGTACGACTCTGGATACTGTAGCTCCAGTGAAAACTAAGGTCTCTAATCAGAAGTACCTGACTCCGTGGTATAATTCTCAAACACGTACCCTAAAGCAGATGACTTGTAATCTGGAGAGGAAATGGCGTGTCACAAATTTAGAGGATCATCATTTAGCCTGGAGAAATAGTTTGTTGCTTTATAAGAAAGCCCTCCGCAAAGCCATAACATCTTACTATTCATCACTGATTGAAGAAAATAAGAACAACTCCAGGTTTCTCTTCAGCACTGTAGCCAGGCTGACAAAAAGTCAGAGCTCTTTTGAGCCAACCATCCCTTTAACGTTAACTAGTAATGACTTCATGAACTTCTTCACAAATAAAATTTTTATCATTAGAGAAAAAATTACCAATAATCATCCCACAGATGTAATATTATCTACAGCTACTCTTAGTACCATTGATGTTAAGTTAGACTCTTTTTCTCCAATTGATCTTTCTGAGTTAACTTCAATAATTACTTCCTCCAAACCATCAACGTGTCTTTTAGACCCCATTCCTACAAAACTGCTCAAAGAAACAGCTTTAGTCAAACAGCTAACAGATCATCTGCAGAGGAATGGTTTATTTGAAGAGTTTCAGTCAGGTTTCAGAGTTCATCACAGCACAGAAACAGCTTTAGTGAAGGTTACAAATGATCTTCTTATGGCCTCTGACAGTGGACTCATCTCTGTGCTTGTCCTTCTAGACCTTAGTGCAGCATTCGACTGTTGACCATTATATCCTATTAGAGCGATTAGAACATGCTGTAGGTATTACAGGTACTGCACTGCAGTGGTTTGTATCATATCTATCTAATAGACTCCAATTAGTGCATGTAAATGGAGAGTCCTCTTCACACACTGAGGTTAATTATGGAGTTCCACAGGGTTCAGTGCTAGGACCAATTCTGTTTACATTATACATGCTTCCCTTAGGCAGCATCATTAGAAGACATAGCATACATTTTCACTGCTATGCAGATGACACGCAGCTCTATCTGTCCATGGAGCCAGATAACACACACCAATTAGTTAAAGTGCAGGAATGTCTTAAAGACATAAAGTCCTGGATGGCCGCTAACTTTCTGCTTCTTAATTCAGATAAAACTGAGGTTATTGTACTCGGCCCTGAAAAGCTTAGAAATATGGTATCTAACCAGATTCTTACTCTGGATGGCATTACCTTGGCCGCCAGTAATGCTGTGAGGAACCTTGGAGTCATTTTTGACCAGGATATGTCCTTCAATGCACATATTAAACAAATTTGTAAGACTGCTTTCTTCCATTTGCGCAACATCTCTAAAATTTGGAATATCCTGTCTCAGAGTGACGCTGAAAAACTAGTTCATGCATTTATTACTTCCAGGCTGGATGACTGTAATTCATTATTATCAGGATGTCCAAAAAACTTACTGAAAAGCCTTCAGCTAATCCAAAATGCTGCAGCAAGAGTCCTGACAGGGACTAGAAAGAGAGAGCATATTGCTCCTGTTTTGGCTTCCCTTCATTGGCTTCCTGTTAAATCCAGAATTGAATTCAAAATCCTGCTCCTCACATACAAGGTCTTAAATAATCAGGCCCCATCTTATCTTAATGACCTTGTAGTACCATATCACCCTATTAGAGCACTTCGCTCTCGCTCTGCAGGCCTACTTGTTGTTCCTAGAGTATTTAAAAGAAGAATGGGAGGGAGAGCCTTCAGTTTTCAGGCCCCTCTTCTGTGGAACCAGCTTCCAGTTTGGATTCGGGAGACAGACACTATCTCTACTTTTAAGATTAGGCTTAAAACTTTCCTTTTTGCTAAAGCATATAGTTAGGGCTGGACCAGGTGACCCTGAATCCTCCCTTAGTTATGCTGCAATAGACGTAGGCTAGACGTAGGTCTATTAACACATAGTGAGTGAGAAAAGAGACTGGAAAGGAAAAACTCAATGCATCATGGGAATCCCCCATACCTATGTCTATTGCAGCATAACTAAGGGGGGATTCAGGGTCACCTGGTCTAGTTTTCAGGTATCTGTATTTGAATATTTATTCTTCTGACAACTTTGTACTTTACTCCCTACATTTTTAAACAAATATCTGTACTTTCTACTCCTTACGTGTTCAGAAAATGCTCATTACTTTACGTTCAGTGTTATCATTTATAACGTTTATACTCAGGGGTTAAAGTTGGCCGGAACTTTAATAAGGCAGGTGTCTGTATGTTGTGTTGGTGGTACTTCAGCATCTAGCTAGTGCTACAGATAAGGAGGATGGATGAAGCGAGTGTTTTTTAAGTTGCATGCAATTTAAAAATCAATGTTTCTATCAGTCTAAGTAGCCTGAAAAGAAAAGCGTCTGGACTTCTTTAAGTTTCCTTCACAGACAGTTTCTATTAGCTCAGCAAACATCAGAAAACACACAAGCTGTTTGTGTGCACTTTTTCGCACAGTGCGTTCATAGCTAAAGGTCAAGTTGATGGATTTCACAGGGAGAGAAGAGAATGAGAGCTAACTTCACTGGGAGATGGATAAAGATTTGGGAAGAAAAACCCGACAGGAGATGAGGAAGAGAGGTTAGATTTAAAGCTGGAGACTGCACAGTGACGCTTAAACAGAAAATTTAAAGCTTACATGCAATGTCATTATTTTAACCACATGTTGGAACTTTGTATGATATGTTTTGATAAGTTATGTATTTTCATTGTCGTAAAATGTCCTGCAAAACAAACTAACCTATATTAACTTTGTGCTATTCAAATGTTGCATGGAAATACTGGGTAGTTTTGTCCAGGATAAACAGGTTAGTTTGCATTACAGGGCTGAATTTACAGTAAAGCACTGTGTTGGACTGGTGCACAGTAGCTGTGGTGCTCCTGGTCTGATTTAGGTTACATCAAGTGTAGCAGCGACTTTGCATTTTAGATGATCATGCTTAGATTACTTCACTGAATTTAAACTTTATAGCAACTCTGTATAAAGTGTAGGGGGATAGACATCTGCCAGGATAGATGAAAAAACACATCTACACTTGTTGTGTAATTGTGTAAATCTACAGAGAAGAGCAGATCAGCTGATCACATCATGTACACTAAAAACCTCCTGGAGCCATAGCTGGACTGGCCATCAGATCATGCATAGCAGGCATCTGCCCGGTGGGCCAATGGGGAGTTTTTGTTTTTATGGGCCGATGGGGTTTTATTTGTGTGTGTTTGTTGATTCGTTTTTTTGTAACAGTATAAACAACGAAAGGTGGTGGACTGGCCAGAAGCTGGCCGATGTGTAAAATGTAAAAATAACTCAGTTGTTTGGTGGTGGCTATGGTGGAGCTTCCACTGAGCCCAGCAGGTGGATGAGGGAAAGGTGGATGAATAGTGGAATTGTAAAGTGCTTTGAGTGTCTAGAAAAGCGCTATATAAATGCAATCCATTATTAGTATGTACCTTTGACACATCTGATTATCTCAGAGTTTTTCTTTTTAACTGGCACACATTTGTTACTGGTTGATTGTGTACCTTTGGGATTGAGTACTTATCCAGAGCTGTGTTCTTGTTTGCCATGCGAAGTATGTTAAGTGGGGCAATATTTCCACTTCTCTGGATTTCATGAATAACTGCATCAGTGAACGGCAGGTTTTCTCTGTCACTTGTAGACGGCTGCCTGGATGAACCAACCACAGCATCTATCTCAGCTTGGACTTTCTCTGCACACACAGAAAACAGGAAAATAAGTGTTGTGCACAGTTGACTAAGCTCACAAAATATGTATCCCTGATAGATATTACCCTGACACACCTTGTATATCAGGGTAGTGGATCATATATAAAAGTCCCCAATGTAAAGTAGTAGTTGTGGTTTCAGTTCCAGCACCAAACAGGTCCATTGTGCAAGCCATCAAATTTTCGAGATAAAACCCAGAATCTTTATCTTCCTTCTATCAATGATACAAGAGAAAATTGTTATATTTGATTATGTACACAATATAAATACAAACCATCTTATCAAAACGTTTTGTACAGTAAAGAATAAAAAATTTTAAATTCCCCTCTCGCCCTCATGAAGGTGCAGAGATCTTGGATGTTGTTCCTGGTATCTGCTGGAGCCACTTGCTTTGCTCCGGGGTCACTGCACCGAGTGCACCGTAACAGTGCAAGATCAACAGGACCCTAAGAGCCTTCATCAGGAACTCAACAGGGATGTGGCGAACAACACTAGAGACCAACAGGATCTACCAAGGAGATGCACTGTCCACACTGATGTTCTGCATAGACCTAAATCCTCTCAGAGAGGTAAGGCTGTCAGAACGGAGGGGATCACACTACCAGAAGGAAACATTGCAGACACTGAGGACAGACCACCCCCTAGGGTGGTTGAGAATGACGGAGCTAAGAACCTGTGGGACTTCCAGATACAGACAGACATAATGGTGATGGTTAACCAACCAGACATAGTAGTTGTAGACAAGCAGGAGAAGATGTAGCAGAAGACGTACTGATAAACGTACCAATGACAGTAACATCTCAAAGAATGAACACCAAATACTGGAGAAGTACCGGGGGCTCAGAGAAGAGCTGAAGAAGGTGGAGAGTGAAGGTAACAGTGGTCCCAGTGGTAATCGGAGCACTAGGTGCAGTGACTCCCAAGTTAGGTGAATGGCTCCAGCAGATCCCTCTGTCCAGAAGAGTTAGAGTTAGAACCCTTAAGCTCCCAGCCCTCTGGTAGAGGACCTGAGCTTGAAGGATAGACTACTTGCAGAGGCGAGAGGGGAATTAATTTTTTTTATTAAAGCAAATCGAGATAGACATGAAAACACTAACCTCTCCCATTTCTTTGAGAAAGGAGTCAATGTAGTCTCTTGGTGATGATGGGTCAAAGTTTTCCTGGTGTTCTTTGATCCTAATTTCTACAAATTCAACTAATTTCTTTGTCAAGATAAATATCGTCTGGTGTGATCCAGGCAGCCACTTCATCAGCCAGGGTATTGTATTGTACATCTGCAGAGCAGGAAGACAGTAACCAGATTATCTAATTGACTGGCCGTATTAACATAAGCAATAATAAAGATCATTATTACTGTGTGTTCATGAATTTTAGGTTTGAAACCTGCAGCTGTATCATTGCAAGAAAGGCCCTCCCTACTGCTTTTGCAGCCTTTTTGTTGTTGCAGTGCGTTTGGCCTCTCAGGGCCACCGTATTAATGTAATAACTTAAAGGTGGGATAATTATTTAGTTGAATTAGTTTATGTATAGGTAATTAGGTAGGTCATTTGTTTGTTTTCATATTAAGTGTGTTTATTATTGGATGGCACCTCTATACAGGGCACAAGTTGGGCATGCACCAAGAAAACAAAACAAAACAAAGAAAACAAAAGGGCAATTTAGTTAAGAGTGAAGTCACACAGCTTTGTGACCTGTCCGTCTCTCTTCATTTTTAAAATGGTTCGAACATTTTAGTGTGAAACATATCACTGCCACAATGTTTGTAAATGTGTCAAAGTAAAAAAGGCTCAATGAAGTTTATTAAAAAGTCTTTTTGAGCTGTTTGCTTGGAACTGTGAATTAATTTAAGGCTAGAAGTCAGGGGTGTCAAGCTAAGGCTTCATTCATTAGGATTTACACTCATCATCACGGTGTGATTGGTTTTATAATAGCAACAAGCAGCTCTGCTTAAACTGTTGCCCTTACTGTATCTAACCAGGAAATGTTAGAAAATGAATGGGTGAATTGGTTCTGTTTGGCTTTTACGGCGATGGGTAAATCTGATACTGCTGTATTGTAGATCCACATTCAGTAAATAATCCTTTCTGGAGTGTATTTCACTTGTAATGCACAGTGGTGAAAAACCGCCAAGTGGACATCACAGCAGATAGATATGCAAATTGATTAAGCACACATTTACATCCATGTTTGAGACTGGAACTAGAAGTACATGAGTGTGTGAATAACATGCACTCACCCGTACTGTCAAATTTCCCTGTAATCGAACAATGTCATTGAACATCTGGAGAATATGCTGGAATTGCTTGTCAGTGTACTCAAATCGATTGCCGAACACCAAACAGCAGATGATGTTTGAGACTGCATTATTAATCAGGTTCTTAGCATTAAAGGGTCTGCCTGCAAAATGAGGAGAAAAAACATCCATAAAATTAAAAAAATTAATTAATTAAATTAAAATTCAAATACATAGTTGGGAACAAAGGGGACCTTGAAAATTGCAAGTGAAATGCACCTCCAACTCTTACCCAAGGGTGTCAAATAAACTTTGGTGTAAAGGATTAGGGAAATGTCCCGAGTGTTTCAGAACATTTCAGCAAATAATTGTGAATCTTAACAAAGAATTGGAGCTATATCAATAAAACTAAAATCAAATGAACAGGATATAATGCATGTCAACAAGTGGAGAAACAGAGTGGGTGCTGTTTTTAATGTTTGGCCTCTGATTAGAACTCCTTGTTAAAGCATAAATCAGGTGATGAGCTACAGGTAATGAAAAGTGGGACAATTATTAAGGAAACCTTTTAGGCCATGTGCTTTAGTACTGTGAACCTTATAAACATGTCATATGGTAAGCAATGGTGAATTATATTTAAATTTTATAAACACACATACTAAACATAGATAACATGTAACTATATTGTTTTTTTTTCTTTGTGCCTTGCTGATCTGTGAAAGCCTCTGTGAGATACTGGCACTCCTGCTGGATGGATGACTCCAGGGTCTTCTTCCCCAGACCAAAGTTCCTGAATGTGTGAAGAACAAATCTCCTCTGTTGCTTCCAGGGATAACCATTTGACATCACAAGACCTTTTGGAAATAAAAATTAAATTAGACCTGATGTGATCAGTTCAATCAAGTTTTTGGAATTTTGGAGGGAAAATGCCAACACTACCTTTATTCCCAATAATTGATTCAAATAAGGGCATAGTTGGGCGATCCACGAAGTCTTCTCCTTGGTGAACCAGGGCTTCTTTCACAAGTTTGTAGCCATGAACGACCACAATCCTACCACCAAAGAGTCGAAGGCTGAAAATGTTTCCATATTTCTCTGCAAACTGAACACAGACAGTATATTGTTGTTTTTGGAGCATGATACATTCTGAGGAGGCTATATATAATAATAATAATAACAATAACAATAGCAATAACAATAACAATAATAATAATAATAGTACATTTTATTTATAGGCGCCGTTCAGAGCCTATCCCAGCTGTCATAGGGCGAGAGGCGGTGTACACCCTGGACAGGTCGCCAATCTGTCGCAGGGCCAACACACAGAGACAGACAACCATTTGCACTCACGTTCACATCTATGGGCAATTTGGATTAACCAATTAACCTACAAAATATATGTATATATAATAAACATGGTAAAATAAAATTTAGACATAAACAGTCATAAAAGTCTAAAGGCAAGTATAAAAACTGAGCAGGTAAAAATGGACTAAGACAGATCAGGTGTATGCAATTCTAAATAGATGAGTTTTGAGACGTGATTTAAAAGTGGTGAGACAGTGTGTGGTCCGGAGAACAAGTGGAAGTGCATTCCAAAGTCTTGGGGCAAAACAGCTAAAGGCTCTGAGTCCAATGGTAGTCAGGTGAGCAGGTGGAACTGACAGAAGGGAAGCTGAAGAAGAGCGGAGTGTACGGGGGTGAGTATGTATGGAGAAGATCGGATAGATATGGAGGAGCTAGGTTATGAAGCGCTTTGTAAGTGAGAAGCAGGATCTTGAAATTGACACGGAGGTGAATTGGGAGCCAATGGAGCTGTTTAAGAACAGGTGTTATATGTTCAGTGGCTCTAGTTCTGGCAGAGGTGGGACCAAGTCATTGTTTTGCAAGTCTCAAGTAAGTCTCAAGTCTTTATCCTCAAGTCTCAAGTCAAGTCTCAAGTAATGTCAGGCAAGTCAGAGTCGAGTCTCAAGTCACTGGTGTAAAAGTCCAAGTAAAGTCACAAGTCTGAAATTTTGAATTTCAAGTCCTTTCGAGTCTTTAAAAAAACCCCGAAAAAAAGCATGTTGCAGTTATGCTAAATGTAAATATTAGACCATGTAATTTTTAAATCTGTGTTTTTCTCAACACATGACAAAATAGTGAACTTAGAAAATATACACAAATTGTGAAATTGCACCTCTTTAAAATGCAGCTCAATTAAACCTAGCTCCAAGAATAATTTTCACCGACAGTTCTGAGATAAGCTGCATGTTATTCTTGGATGCGGTTGTAGGACCGGCTTTAAAATCGCATGACAAAAATATCATACATAAATAAATGATATTTTTAAAAAAATATAATTTAAAAAAAAACTGCATCACCAACGTAGCCTGGAAAACATTTGCTAGTTAGATGAAGTCAGCTATCTCATCGTAGCATATTTATATGCATATTTATAATCATACGGTTCTTGGAGTGAGTGCATACACTCATGAAGTTTAGTAACTTCCGGTCACTGCAACAAGCCCAGGTACAGTTTAACGACGGATGGGTGCAGGACCTTGAAATGCACCGTGTAGAAAGTAAAGACCATCGTAAGTATCATAAGTTTACCAGTCTCACAAATCGTCGTCATAAATACACATTCGTTAACCGTTTATTAATAGGACCTTTGAGCTCAACGGTAATTAATTAGCAGTGGAAATAATTTCTGGTAGCATCACAGAAATGTAGCAGTGACAATAATATTGTATGCTGTAATCGCACTGGACAATTAGTGATACAAAACAACTGTTTTACCCTGTGAATAAAAGTATGTTTTTGTCAATGTACCATAATAACAGAAGCGAAACACAATATTGTGTCAGGACAATTCACTATTTATGCACAATAAATAAAGGAGCATAGCGCTACAATTTCTGTTCAGCGCCAGACTTGCTTGTAACTTATATCACCAATTATGTTAAGAAAAATGACGCATTAACTACAACAGCAGACTGACCTTTGTGTAAATGCTTGGAGCAGACTAACCTGTGAGCTGGAGGGTTCTGGGACGTTATAATTGGTCTTTGAATGGCTGCAATCCAGTCGCATCTTTGTTACTTCGGAAACATGGCTCGAACAATTTCTCTTCAACGACGTAATCCGATAACAACCGATCTCTTTACCCGTCGGCTTCCCGTGGCTGTCATGCGACCAGCTAGTGCAGTTAATAACACAACAGCTTCTTGACATTTTTGTGTTTCTTTTTATCGCTGTGTGACTGGTTTCAATTGAAAGCCTGCGTGCGCTAGTACCGCTTGCCACGAGTTCCCAGAATCCTTTGCGGTTCTACCCGTGAATGACGTCACATTTTCAATCTCTATATAATATGCATGTTAAATTTTATATTTGGGGTAAAATATCAAGTCTTTTCAAGTAAACCGGTTCAAGTCCAATTCAAGTCCCAAGTCATTGGTGTAAAAGTCCAAGTCAAGTCACAAGTCTTAGAACATTTTTTCAAGTCAAGTCTAAAGTCATAAAATTAATGACTCGAGTCTGACTCGAGTCCAAGTCATGTGACTCGAGTCCACACCTCTGAGTTCTGGAAATAATACAAGCAGCTGTATTTTGAACTAACTGCAATTTATGGAGGGATTTATGAGGTAGACCATAGAGAAGAGAATTACAGTAATCTAAACGAGATGTGACAAGAGCATTGACAAGTATGGTGGTACTGTGTGGAGTGAGTGAGGGACGAAGGCGGTTATTATTACGGAGATGAAAGTAGGAGTAGTATATATTATATATATTCATATTTTGCAATTTATATAAGAAAAGGTTTTTGTTGTTTTTTACTTAATATCAGAACTGCTGTAAGCTAGTAGGCCACAGTTAATTTCTTCTGAGATTAATAAAATATCCTGATTCTGCATTCAGCAGAGTGGGGAATTTCAAAACAGCTTTGGCATTAAGACAAGTTCCTATAGTTATGAAAATGTCACTATATCAGGTGTTAGCCTACCTGTAATGAGGCCGTTAAGTTAATATTCAGTTAAATAGCTAAACTTGTGAGCAATAAATACCAGTTCAGTGAAGGGTTCAATGAACCTCTTAGGTTTATTGAACCCTTCACTTTACCTTCATGGGCACGGGAGGAAGCCAAATGCAATACAAATACAAAGTATTTCTCAATCATTTCACTTCTCAGTAGAATTTTAGTAAAAAACAAACAAACAAACAAACAAACAAACAAAAAACTAAGATAAAAAGTAAATAACAATTTCCAAGCAAGAAAATGATAATGATTTTTTTTTTGGTTAAACCAACAGTCCAAACCTCAAAGAAAGAAACTAAAAAACTATTAAAGATTATTGCCCATTGATGTAAATGTACAATTATTCCATTTATTTAAATGGACTAATTCAGTTTCATTTCTAATGCAGGATATACTGGTGTCCATTTGATTTAAAAAGTTTGCTAAATATAGCCTTAAACATGATACAATTGCTTCAAGCCTCATGCAAGCTAAATAACGACTCTGTCTACTTCAGTGGATCTAGTTCTGGAAATAATACAAGCAGCTGTATTTTGAACTAACTGCAATTTATGGAGAATTTATGAGGTAGACCATAGAGAAGAGAATTACAGTAATCTAAACGAGATGTGACAAGAGCATTGACAAGTATGGTGGTACTGTGTGGAGTGAGTGAGGGACGAAGGCGGTTATTATTACGGAGATGAAAGTAGGAGTAGTATATATTATATATATTCATATTTTGCAATTTATATAAGAAAAGGTTTTTGTTGTTTTTTACTTAATATCAGAACTGCTTTAAGTTAGTAGGCCACAGTTAATTTCTTCTGAGATTAATAAAATATTCTTATTCTGCATTCAGCAGAGTGGGGAATTCAGAACAGCTTTGGCAATAAGACAAGTTCCTATAGTTATGAAAATGTCACTATATCAGGTGTTAGCCTACCTGTAATGAGGCCGTTAAGTTAATATTCAGTTAAATAGCTAAACTTGTGAGCAATAAATACCAGTTCAGTGAAGGGATCAATGAACCTCTTAGCTTCATTGAACCCTTCACTTTACCCTCATGGGCACGGGAGGAAGCTAAATGCAATACAAATACAAAGTATTTCTCAATTATTTCACTTCTCAGTAGAATTTTAGTAAAAAACAAACAAACAAACAAACAAACAAAAAACTAAGATAAAAAGTAAATAACAATTTCCAAGCAAGAAAATGATAATGATAATTTTTTTTTGGTTAAACCAACAGTCCAAACCTCAAAGAAAGAAACTAAAAAACTATTAAAGATTATTGCCCATTGATGTAAATGTACAATTATTTCATTTATTTAAATGGACTAATTCAGTTTCATTTCTAATGCAGGATATACTGGTGTCCATTTGATTTAAAAAGTTTGCTAAATATAGAATAGAATAGAATAGAATTCAACTTTATTGTCATTGCACATGCACAGGTACAGGGCAACGAAATGCAGTTTGCATCCATCTAGAAGTGCTTTAGTGATATATATATATATATATATATATATATATATATATATAGCCTTAAACATGATACAATTCCTTCAAGCCTCATGCAAGCTAAATAACGACTCTGTCTACTTTGGTGTAAATTATGCCTCCTTGCACTCCAGTGATTCATTTCACATGTTTGTTTCCTTTCACATTATTTTTCTGCTTTTATTATTAGTCAGTGAGCTGCAGGTGAAATCTGTATGGTTGAATGAAGGTTTTTTTTTTTCAATTTCAAATGTTTTTTAATTTTATTATTATATAATAACTTTTTATTTAGGAATGGACTCATACCTCTGTCAACTGCAGGTGGAGTCTGGTAGATTGGATACGATGAAGGTCACCAATGAAAGGAAGAGCCCAGGGTCCAGGAGGAAAGTTTTTTGGCACTCTGTTCTTCAGAAAATCTGTCAACAGTAGAGAAACAGTCAAAAATATTAAAATAATTTTGCCATCTATCCACTCCAAGCCGAGAAGATTGTATATCAACTCCATATCTTCTCTTCATCTGTCCTGCTACAAGTGAACAGAGGACAAACACAATCAGTTAAACACCACTGCAAGGGCGTAGATTTGGCATGGACGGAAGGGACGTGTCCCTACCAACATCGAGCGATTATTGAATTGTCCCCACCAATAATTTGATCTCTTCGAGTAAAGAAAAACAACCCGATAGAAAGAAAAAAAAAACGATCTGTCAGCGTCTCATTCACCTAACGGTACAGAAAGAGTTAAATTACGTTCTCTACTGGAGTCCTACGTCATGTGACAAATATGGCCAATGTGATTGGCTGTGCCTTTCAGGGAGCTCTGTTTAGTTTTAGCAGCGGCAAGCCTGCGCTGCGAGGGCCTGCAAGGAGGAGAGATTTGCAGCAAAAAGGAAGGACCTGGATATAAGAAAGTATTTTTCAAAGAAACCTGTAAGTCACTTAAATTCAAGTTCACTCATAAAATGTGTCCGTCATAATAACGTTACAGGCTATGCTAGGCTTTGGCCCACATCAGTCTAAAATTGGGACGATCTGATTTCCTCGTGTCAGCGTTGCTCCCACATCATCATAATTAATGTTGTTCCAGGTTCAACATTGCAAGTGACCAATCACCTTCTTGTGACGTCATTCCTTTGCGACTTCGAAATACCCGCCTTCGAGTATTTCGAAATACAAGTGAAGAAGCGAGAAACCGCCGCCTGTCCGCCGAATTTGAAGTCAATTTAGGATACTTTCCTTTAATAAACGTTAAGCATTATACATATGTTCCTCACTTGGCTTGCTGTTTGTTTGCTAGTGATAGGCTACTTGACGACAGCATTAGCTAACCAGTGTTCTCTAGACCAGCGTTCCCCAACTTTTTGGGTGTTTCGTGGCCCGGGGGTTGGGTCAGGCAAAATTGCAGTAGCTTCCCTGATCATTTTACAAACATAAGTGAAGAGAATCTGGACTAAAAGGCCTAGACTTATGGTTGTGTGCTGATTCTATGAATGGTATGGCCTGCATTTGTAAATGGCCTGCATTTGTATAGCGCTTTTCTAGTCCATAGGACCCCAAAGCGCTTTACACTACATTCAGTCATTCACCCACACATTCACACACTGGTGATGGCAAGCTACATTGTAGCCACAGCTGCCCTGGGGCGCACTGACAGAGGCGAGGCTGCCGGACACAGGCGCCACCGGGCCCTCTGACCACCACCAGTAGGCAAACATGGCCCACCAATAATTTGATCTCTTCGAGTAAAGAAAAACAACCCGATATCTTGCCCAAGGATATTTGGCATGCAGCCAGGAGGCAGCCTGTGATCGAACCACCAACCTTCTGATTAGTGGCTGACCTGCTCTGCCACCTGAGCTACAGCCACCCCCTGAATCAAACTATCACCTGGAAACCTAATTAACTGGTCCATAGCTGTGAAACTGGACATGAGTTCTTGATTCTATGGAGATTAACAGTAATCCAGAAATTTACAAATTTGTCCTGGTACATCGCGTAAATGTTGTCCCAGGGACATCGCGTAGATGTTGTCCCTGGGACATCGTGTAAATGTTGTCCCTGGGATATCATGTAGAAGTTGCCCTGGGACATCGTGTAAATGTTGTCCCAGGGACATCGTGTAAATGTTGTCCCAGGGACATCGTGTAGATGTTGTCCCTGGGACATCGTGTGATAGCTTGTTAATAATGGAATGAAAATTATTGATTGTTATTAACTTGTGAAAAAGAAGTGTAACAAATCCACATGTTATGTTCTTACACCCTTACAGAAACTGTGACTCCTTCTATGGAACGCCAGGACTGCCATAATGAATTAATTAAATACACCATTAAATAATTAATTAAATGTGGCAATAATTAATTAAAATTGGAATTAATTAATTAAATAAATAGTTATGACACATGTAATTAATTAATTATTGACACATTTAATTAATTATTTATGTATTTCACATTTTAATTAATCATTGACACATTTCATTAATTATTGACACATTTAATTAATTATTTATGTATTTCACATTTTAATTAATTATTGACACATTTCATTAATTATTGACACATTTAATTAATTATTTATGTATTTCACATTTTAATTAATTATTGACACATTTCATTAATTATTGACACATTTAATTAATTATTTAATGATATATTTATTTATTTCATTTTGGCAGTCCTGACGCCTGGCTCTCATCATGAAATAATTTTATCTGTCAGCCTCACCCATCAAACTCAGGGGGCGGGGTTAACGCTGATCGAGTCAAAACCATTGCTTTGGCCTGGTGGCCATTGTTTCTAGCACACAATAACCGGCATGTGGAAGCTAACAGAACTGAGCTTTGAAAAACCCTGTTTGTGTGTTACCAAATACCGTTTTAATATTTTTTTTAGCCGAGAATGTAGTGGTTTAATCTTCATGTGTCTGGTCGGTTTGTCAAGATACAGCCTCTTTGCAAAAGTGTTTCGATGATTTCGGAGATGTCTGCCCAGTCTCACGGCAAAGCGTGGGATAGACCCGCTCGCCTCGCAAGCAATCCCACCGACAAAGCGCAGGCCCCGGTACACAGCTGTAGTAACCCCCGCTGACTTCTTTTACTGAGGTTATATTTATCGATGTTTTATTTCCTGATGTTCTTATGTGTCCTACGTGTTTCAGTCGCCAATTCTGAATTATAACTAACATTAAAAACATGTTTAAGGAGGAGAGAGAGCAAATAAATCTGTTTAACATCTGATCTTTGGGTTTTTGTTCAGTAATCAGCGTGACCTGTGTATAAACACATAAAAGAGATAACGTTGGTGTTTCCGTCATGTAGTAACTGCTGGCTTTAACTGTACAAAGGTTGTTCGACACTATGAAACACATACAGACTTCATGATGTTCGGCTAATATTTTTATTGTGAATATTAATCATGCTGACCTCGCTCTGTACACCACGCAGCGAGGTCAGCATATCCACGATATCCTCAGCTCCATGAGTTAACACAAAGTTTCCCAGCTGACTATCTAACTGCCAACTATTCCAGAGACGTGAAAATATACAGCATAAAGAAAAGTGTAAGAGACTCAGCAGCAGATTAGAATAACAGTTATACATTTAATAAATCACCAAATGAATCCAAGAAACGAGCAAACCTGTTCCGACAATTTGAATTTGTATTCCCTCAGCTGCAGACTCGCTGCTGTTTAAATGTTTGAAAAGGAAGATTAGATATAAAAAACGTCAAACATAGACTCAGTCTGCCTTCACATTTGATATGAGGCCAGCACGTATAGTGGCCTCAGCAGGCTATTACTGAAATACACGTGCTATATCATAAACTATGATATAAACAGGGAGGTCCTATTAACATGTTTAGTTTTAAAGGACACCTTCCTGCCTTTAGTCTCATTCATGAGCAGTATTAGTTTTCTTCTAACATCCAGAAGTCTGCACAATGTGTTTCATAGTTTGTAACAAGCCTTTGACAGGTAAACATAACATGACCGAAAAAGAAAAAAAAAAGAAAAAAAAAGAGAGAGAGTGTTGACATAAGAAGAGAAAATGATCTCAATTATGGAGACAGACAAATGGTTCATTTATGTTTGATGTGTGTTTATTCCTCCCTAAATATCGTCGGTGAAGTTCGCCATGCATGTCAGATTTTCCTGCGCATTTTTATACCTCTGCCAACAGAGAGAGAAAAAAAATCACATTCTAACAGACAGCTGGTGCTTAGAATACAGTTGAATAACTATTAAAAAACAGATGATATTTAGATGATAGTTCAGTCTAACACATGTGCCAGTGAACCATTAAACGTCTGTGAAACTATGCAGTTATGAAACGTAACTTTAACCTCAGCCAAACCGATTTGCTCAGTTGTAAATAAAACAGCGAAGTAAACGTGACCCGACAGACAGAACCTGAGTGAATGAAGTCCAGCGTTTAACCACTGAGAGCTAAAACTCAGCTGAGGTTTGAAAGCTGTGTGCCGGTGATTGGACATCAGCCGCTGATAAAGCTGTTCGCCTATAAAGTGCTCTGTAAGGAAACGAGCTCCAGCAGCTCTGCGCTCGGGGAAAACACTATATTTACTTATCTTGTGCAGAAAAATGCGCTGACATTGCGTTATATCGAGCACCGGCTGCCCAGTTAAACTGTGACTATCACCAGGTAACTAGGCGTGTTTCTTGAATTAGCAGCAGGTGTTAAACAGCTGACAGATGAGGAGGAGGATGCATGCAGGTAAACTGAGGGTCTGTTGAGCTGATCGCTGGTTTCGTGAGAAAAATGTCAGCTCGTTCTTTATGTTACAGAAGCACAGAGACACAAGACCAGGCGGAAAGAGACGATCGTTCGGTGAAAATGAGAATCTGCGAATGCAACATGTGGAACACGGAGAGTGGAATATGTAAACAAACCGGTTAACGTAACCCCCTCGGTGCACTCTGCATGCTAACTGTTAGCAGAGCTAGTGAAATCTCTGAAAACATCTGAGCACTTTTGCAAACATGTTCTATGTTGACAACCTGACCAGACATACGTCGCGACATTCGCGGCTAAAACACTGTTAAAAGTGTAGCTGGTGACAGAAAAACGGGGTATTTTAAAACTACACCACCACCATTGCTGCTTGTGATTTGATCTGCATTCTGGGATAACTGGCTGCCCCAAGTCTACACAAGCAATCGATTTTCTAGGATCGACCTGTTTTGAATTACTTTGCACGGCAACCAATCAAATGTTAGAGAAGCTGCATGGGCAGCTTTAACCCCGCCCCCTGAGTTTGATGGGTGAGGCTGACAGATAAAATTATTTCATGACGAGAGCCAGGCGTCAGGACTGCCAAAATGAAATAAATAAATATATCATTAAATAATTAATTAAATGTGTCAATAATTAATTAAATGTGTCAATAATTAATTAAAATGTGAAATACATAATTAATTAAATGTGTCAATAATTAATTAATTACATGTGTCAATAATTAATTAAAATGTGAAATACATAAATAATTAATTAAATGTGTCAATAATTAATTAATTACATGTGTCATAACTATTTATTTAATTAATTAATTCCAATTTTAATTAATTATTGCCACATTTAATTAATTATTTAATGGTGTATTTAATTAATTCATTATGGCAGTCCTGGCGTTCCATATCCTTCACAATGTCAGGTAAATGTCAACTCATGTTGAATAATCAACCAATCAAGCCTTTTATTATCACATGCAATGTTACACGTACAACTGCAATGAAAATTTCACCCCCTTCTGACCATACATATATTGCTTAAACATCACATTGGGAAGACAGGTCGGAAACAGTTAGGAAGGTCAGAAAACAATTTAATTAATAGATGAGGGGAGAGGAGGAGAAAAAAGAACTACAACCAGACAAAGCTCCTAGAAGACTGAAATGGATGATGGTTGCAGCATGCAAAAAGAAAATGATATCTGTTGACTACAGCATATGCTTTCTCACAGATTACCTTGTGGGAGTAGCTGGACCAAACTATTGGTATTTCAAGTTTGAAATCCATGTTTGACCAGACAAACATTTCAGATGAGGTACCTCTTGACATAAAAATCCTTTTATGTTGTCATAAAACTAATGTTAAATTCTGCTTTAAATACACTTTATTGTACAATTTACTTAATGAATCGTGTTCCTTAGTTCTGTTTTTATTTATATGTATTTATTTATTTGTTTTATAAGGTAATAGATGGCCTAATCTATTTGCAGTGTGAGGTATGTTGAAAAGCTTGTTTGATCATAATGACATAGCATGTTTACGTTTTTTGTAATGTATTTGAAAACATAGGTGTATTTATGTTATTTTTATAGAATTTCCCTCACATTTATCCAATACCAAGCCAAATCACTGGAAAAATTTTGGATGGGTCCACAAGAGCACAAAGTGCATACTTTTTGAAGGTATGACTTGGACTGTGGTAACTATGTTCTTATCACAAAGGGTTTATAAGTTGCCACTATAAACAAACAGCATTTTCCAAAATTGAAGCCTTGTCAGAAGAACCTGAAAAATACCTTTCTGAAACCTTTTCTGTGTAAAGACTTGCTCAAAAGCAATGCACACAGATTAAAACATTTCTGTCTTGGCCAACTGATAAAGAACACCAAAAATTGAGTGGTGCGTGTTGAGTCTGTGGTCTTGATTTGTTTTGTACACACTATAGAAATTAATTAATGTAAACAAAAAATGACACTTTCTATATGTTTGTGTATCTGCAGAATTAATTACAAGTCTCACCTGACAAGATTTCGCAGTTTTGCAGTGTCATTCTTGACAGAAAAACATACTTGTCACATTCTTTTTATTTCCAGAAAAACATCTTTCAGATGTATGAGAAATTGATTGGAGCCTGTCTGGAAAACGGCAGCCACTGGACCTTGTTTGTAAGTTGCACAGATTTTGCACTCTCTCTAGTGCATGATACTTTTCAGTGTCCCTCATTAGGAAAGCTCAAGGCCCAAGCCTACCATATCCATCTTTTTACAAAACAGTTTTGTGACATACCCAAGAGGACCATAGTCTATATGAATTCATTTGGCGAGTCGGAGGTCAGAAAAAGTGCGGTGTTGAAAAACTGGAGGTAATTAATTAACATATTTAACATAACATATTTAATTTAATTGAAATCATTACCAAACGTGGTTATTGATTTCTCTATATGCTTTTTATTTGTAATAACTGCGATCTCTCAGCTCATTTGCTTCAGCAAGAGGCTGCACTGGAGAGTGGACCTTGTCACATGTGAGCCACCCACATCAACAGGATGGGAACTCATGTGGAGTGCATGTCATAATGGTACTGAAAACTATAGCTTTAACCTATATAAGTAATGTTTACATTTTTGCCTATTCAGTTTTTAAAGCCTTAGAGGCAGGATGGTAAAATCTCAATTTTTTTTGTAGATTGAACCATTTCAGCAGTAATGCTTTGCTTTGGTTGCTCTGTTTTTTTTTTTTTCTCGGGGGGGGGGGGTTAAAAAACAAACAAACATTTCTTTGTTAATCTAATTCTTTTTGTTCTTTTTTTTTTTTTTTCTTCTTTGTCAATTATTAGTTTGCCCAATCTCTCATTGACGGTAAAACACAAGTGGAGGAGTACAACACTGAAATCACAAAGCTCAGGTCCCGACTTTGCCACTACTTATTTTCCTCAATAGGTACAGATAAAATTAGCTGCCTTCTTTTTCTCTAACATTGGAAAATGTAACTTGTACTTAAACAAATTATATTTTGCAGATCGAACTAGGAAGTGCAGTCAGTGCTGGTGTGTGATTGCAGCCAAAGACCGGGTACACTATGACATGTCCTTAGCCATATAGATTGTTTATATAATGGACTTTGTTCATTTGTTTTTTGTTTGTTTATTTCTTCTTCTTTTTTTTTTTTTTAATTCACAGGTGCAGTGCCAGAAATGTGGTGCATACAAGCACATGCGTTGTTCAAAGTCTGTTTGTGGCATCTGTATCTTCTGTGAGAGTAAGTCACAATATAACTAAACAATGTCCAAAAATGTTTAAAGTGAAATCTTTTTTCGTAATTTTGCCTTTGCACACCAGGACTGTGTAATTAAAGTGGACGTTTCAAGATCCAGTTTTTACACAAAACTATTTTAGACATAACTGTGTCGTATTGTGGGGATTTCTCTTCACAATTAAATTGATATAGTGCTGTTTATTACGGAAGCGTAGAGCTGCCACCCAGGCCAAAGAAAAAAAAAAGTGTATCACGTTATAACGTGAAAGGTTTATTGTTCTAACAAGATACTTTTCCTGTTTGTACAATATACTATCATGTTTGTACAATATACTTTTCACGTTTGAACAACATAATATCACGTTATTACAATATACATAATTATCACGTTCGTACAATATAGGATCACGTTCGTACAATATAAATATTATATTATACGAACGTGATAATTATGTATATTGTAATAACGTGATATTATGTTGTTCAAACTGTAATGTCCACAGTTTATTTGTTTATTTATTTGTTTGAATTCAACATATTTTATTAAAGTAATTGAGCTTGAACACAGGAAAAACTGAATCAAATAATCATAAAATCAAATCACTTGCACTATACTCAAGTCTAATCTACTCTGAGCTAATGCCGGTTTCCAACACTAATGATCGGGTGAAGGAGAGAGATGAGGGTGTGCACGGCCACTGGTGCTCTTATCCCTGTTCTTTGTGATACAATCCAACAGGAAAGCAGTCAAACCCTTGGACATTAGCCAAGTTAACGTTCACAAATATATACACACAGAGGAACTCTGAGCCCCAATGTCAGCATTAGCACAAACATGCCACTTCATACCAAATCTCAGTGTGAGGTCAGGTGTTAGTCTCATTCCATTATTCTGGCTATATTTTCTTACTCATCATTACTATTAAACTTATACTTAAGACTAACTATTAACAAAATCACACCCCAATAACTCTGTTATTACACTTTGTATTTAATCATAAAAAGGCTGGATGTTGAAACCTTTTACTTCTATTTTGTATGAGCCGGGGGTTCTCAACAGCTGATACTCTATGTCCAAAAAGTGACAGGTATCGTTTTATGGAGCAAAAAACTTAAGAGCGCATATTTTATAAATAATACCAACAATTACAAATGCAGACCTTTAATAGTAATAAGTAATCCTTTATTTATAATGCATAGCAATATAAAAATAGTAACATATGAAAATATTACAATGGGCACAGATGAATTTGTATCAAAAACAGCAACCAAGCCAAAGTAATGAATAACACTCTTCTCTTTTTTGTTTTGTATTTCAAAAGGTTTTCATTTTTTCCAGAGGATGTCTCTCTTTCAGTGGTTATCGACTGTTCACATTCATTTTCACAGACTGTTGGAATGTCGATGCTGGCCGAACGTTTCTTGCTAGAATACAATGGCCTAATTTTGAGTGCATCATCTTTATTTCGTACTGGCATATACTTTTGCCTACTTCTTGTTTTGTTTTTAAGACATTTGTATGCAGTTCATCTATCATTGCAGTAATACCCTCTGGAATGAATGCCCACTGTTTAACTGTGTCTAAAACAGCATTTAGTTTTCCAACCGCATCTTCTGTGCATTTTTTGTCTGTGCTTTCAACTACAGGAGTGTCATTCAAAGTTGATAGAGGACTTTTCAGAGAGTTTTTTCATTTGTTTAAAATGGCTACAAGCCACCTTCAGGCAAGCACATGTGTTATAGTGAGAGAACGTACAACAAGTGCACTGAAGTGTTTCAGCCGATGCAAAAAAACACAGATTTCCAAACAAACTTGGCATTTTTATCACTTTCAAGTCCTCACAGTGTACAAAGTAATGCCTTTCTTTCACTGCAATTCTTGCCAAGGTAGAAATGTCTGTTTCCATGTTTGGATAGATGTCATTGTCAACCTCTGCTAATTTTGCAAGTAACACTAGATGCTTGCAAAGAAGTCCCCGTAAGCCATATGTACAGTTGCAGTAGGACTCAACAGGGCAGACATCATACACTATGTCTTCTCTTGACTCAGATGGGACTTGATATGCATTAACTCCATGGCTGTTCTTGACTGTAATTTTAAGAGCCCAACCACTTTCCATCAGTCTTGAAGCAGAGTCTGAAACTTGAGACAAGGTGTCAGCAAACCTGTTTTTCATGCGGCCCACATCTTGCAGGGTTTTTATGACTGAGAAGTAGTCGTCGGCCTTCCCTAGGAGCACTTCAATCAGATCATCCAGACGCCTATTCTTGTAGCCAGATAAAAACTGGTATTTCAGGCGGTGGAAAAATCTGAAAAACAGTTATTTGAAATGATTAGTAACTGTAATTGAAGGAATTTAAAGTTTTAACCAAGACTGTATTATTTTTTTTAAAAATTGGAATACCTATTTCACACGTCTTTTATAAAGGAATGCTCTGTGCCGGTTTAGCTGATTTAGGCAAATCCACCTACTCTGTTTTTTGTCGTGGTAACATAAAAAACGCTGCTAGAATTTAAAGGATTTGCCTAAAACCTGTTCTGGCAATGACATGAAGAACCTACTCAGTTTAGCCTCTTGGATTAAAGCATAATATCTTTTTTTCAGCAATACAATCGAATGAGGTCAAAATAATAAATCATACCTTTCAATCACATTGTTTGTTTCAGAACGAGCGTGACTGAAGTGACGGCCGTAGTCACACCACATGTGGCCAATGCCTTCCCAGTGCTTCTGAAAATACTGGCACACCAAAGGGTATTGCTTAAATGTCTGGCAGAACTCTGCTGATGTGGCTTTAAAGTCGTCCTCCTAAGAGAATTGGATGCAACAGAATATATTTCAATCCATTTAACAGACCTATTGAAATCTTTAATATTATGTATTGAAGCCCTTTTCCTTTTATTGAATAACATTAAGAATTTTAAGTTATTAATAATATGTTGTGTTTTTGTATTAAGAAGCAATTATTTCTTCCCTTACAATGGCTAAGAAGGAACACTAAACCTATAAGCATATTTGGTTTCAGCATCTGTCTGTGAAAGAATCCCACTCACAAGTTCTACTGCACAGTGGGTGACACAATGATGGTCTGCACAGCTTAAGTACTTGTTTTGATAAGCAAGATAAGAAGCCAGTTTTAGAAATTGTTTCAAAAATCTATTTTGTATCTCTCTGTAACTTTTTTTAGCAACTGAAAGTTATTATGCTCTTAGTGTAATCAAGAAATCAAAATGTGAAATAGACAAATTACACTTACAGATGTGCAAGCTTTCAGCTTACAAAAGAAAGAAATGATTTCATTTCTCTTTTGGGTGTTAGAAAGCCCATGGACCCCGGACTCTGATTTTGAAAGCCATCGATTAACAGCCTGTGAATGTAAGAGAAAAAAAGTTAATCTGGAGAGAGACAGAGGAGCAGCTGTACAAAAAGCATAAAAGAAAGCTGACTTCCAAAAATAACTTTGTCACTCATTGGACAAGAGGACCTGTGCATTACAGAAATCAACCAGGCAAACATATTTTTAAATGTCAAAAAGAGCTTTGGGAAGCAGCCACCAGAAGATGAGTGCACTGTGGTCTTAAATGAATGGACAAAGTCACTCAACATTTTATCCCTTTATATTCATTAACCTGAGTAGGTGAATATCACAATGAGGCAAATCATAACAACAGGACCCTGTTGTAAAAATGTGTTTCAGGTGCACCTTAGACAACGTGAAAAGAAAACAATGTGGTTTACCTGCAAGACATGGTACCAGCATAGAATGATAGCTGACTCTGGAAAAACCTTCTGCAAAGCATTTATTTCCGCAAAGTCTTTGTCAACCATAAATGCTCTACAGAAAAAAAGAAAACACTAAATGAGATTAAACAGTATGAAAATGTTTTTGCTATCTCAAAGCACCACTTCAATGCCAAATTAAACATTTCAACTCACAAGTAGATGTATAAAATACTGCATACAGCCTATAGGAATAACTTTAACAACTGGAAAGGAAAGTTTTTTGCAGCCCATGCTGCAGCTATAGCATTAGATTCTGGCATGTTATAACTTTTTTGAAAAGGAATTATTTCAAAATTAATAGCTGTCAATGTATTATTTACCTCGGGGAAGTTGGGAAATGCTCACAAACTATTCCAAGAACAGTTTCCAGGGTTTTCTGACTTTCGTTGCTGACAATAGCATAGGCCACAGGGACTCCATGCCCATGATCATCTCTTACAACAAGTGTGAATAAGGGAAATGAATACTGGTTAACGCAGTGCGTGGTGTCAACAAATACTAACTGTTTTGCATAGTTCTCCATGTTTGATTTCATTACAGGTGTCTGTAAAACAATCATTAGTTCTTGGTCAGATGTGTATGGTTGATAGAAGAGAACATGTTCTTGATGTTTTCCATTAAGTAAGGTATGTACACTTTGACTGTCTCCACAGTTAAAGTGCTTCTTCCTCATCATGCAGGTTCTAACACTGTCAATGTCACGTGGTGTGACAAAATGCTCTCTGTTGTGAAGATCTCTGTGTCCATGTTCTTTGGCCCATTTATGACATTCGGTTAGTATGATGGCTGGCTTAGTTCCAAGGGAAAGCAGTTCCTCAATCTTCCTCCTCAAATCACTGGAAATATTGTTGAAATGTGCGTCTTTTGGGTCCGAAGGATCATGCCCATCATGCTTATCATATGTATGCTGCACGATGACTGTGTGGTCTTTCCAACATTTGAGTACTTTAAATGAAACATAGGCCTTACAGCCCACTGCTCTGTAGCTGTTTCGACTTTTTTTCCCAGCTCTGATGCAGTTGAATTTGTAATAGTCTCTTTTCCTGTCTTTACCTGAGGCAACATTTAAACATTTATAATGTCCATGAAGGGTTAATGAGTTCAATTTTTCTAACACAACACTGAATGGGTCCTCCTGGCATTGTGACACATGCACACAAAGTTGTGTATCTTTTCCAGTTCTTTTTTTTTTTTTCGTCATTCAGAACACTTCTTCTAATTATATCGTCCATTTCTGGTGGAAAAATAACGAAGGTTTAATTAGTCAATATTCATTAATTCATTTTAACTTGTTTTGGGGTTTTTTGCAATACAATGTAAATATTAAATATAATATAAAAATAAAAAAAAAAAAAAAAATATATATATATATATATATATATATATATATATATATATATATATATATATATATATATATATATAAATAAAACAAACAGGGGCTAAAAGAAGCTAAACTTTCATATGGTATGTCTCTGGCAACTTCTACGCCATGTCCCAGGGACAACATTTACGCGATGTCCCAGGGACAACATTTACGCGATGTCCTAGGGACAAATTTGTAAATTTCTGGATTACTGTTAATCTCCATAGAATCAAGAACTCATGTCCAGTTTCACAGCTATGGACCAGTTAATTATGTTTCCAGGTGATAGTTTGATTCATAGAATCAGCACACAACCATAAGTCTAGGCCTTTTAGTCCAGATTCTCTTCACTTATGTTTGTAAAATGATCAGGGAAGCTACTGCAATTTTGCCTAACCCAACCCCCGGGCCACGAAACACCCAAAAAGTTGGGGAACGCTGGTCTAGCGAACACTGGTTAGCTAATGCTGTCGTCAAGTAGCCTATCACTAGCAAACAAACAGCAAGCCAAGTGAGGAACATATGTATAATGCTTAACGTTTATTAAAGAAAAGTATCCTAAATTGACTTCAAATTCGGCGGACAGGCGGCGGTTTTCTCGCTTCTTCACTTGTATTTCGAAATACTCGAAGGCGGGTATTTCGAAGTCGCAAAGGAATGACGTCACAAGAAGGTGATTGGTCACTTGCAATGTTGAACCGGGAACAACATTAATTATGATGATGTGGGAACAACGCTGACACGAGGAAATCAGATCGTCCCTAAAATTGTATGTAACCATGAATAACGTGTTTTGGAAACTAACTGCACAACAGGCAGCACTATTAGTTATCTCAGTCTCCCAAGTAGCATTTCTAATTTTGATTGAAACTGTCAGAGAAAACGGCAGCCTCGAGCAAGCCAGGATATTAGTTTACACAGGCTGTTAAAGTTATATGTCTAACGTCAAAATGTTGGTGACACAATAATTTCATCCTAATGGCACTGACATATTCATAGGGTTACTTTTTGAGACAAAATATCATGAGGTAGTCGCGATTTTGCAAATATTCCACCTTGTAGTGCAGTTTGCACAAATTTTTGTAAAAATGCACTCAACCTACAAACATTACTGATGAGTCAAGATCTGCACAAATTGACAGAAACACTGAAGCAGCTGCACATTTTATTCTTATTGTCATGTATGTCCTGTTTGTCAGGTGACAGAAGAACCAACACAAAAACTGTTACTAAACAGTTAGTTAAAAAAATTACTAAACTGCAAATTCAAAGCTTACATTCATCATTTTAATCACATATTGGAATTGTGTATGATGTGTTTTGATAAATTATGGTTTTTCATTTTGTGAAACGTCCTTCAAAACAAACTAAGCTATACTAACTTTATGTTACTCAAATGTTGATGAAAATACTTGGTAGTTATGTGCAGGATAAACAGGTTAGTTTGCATTAATGTGGTGAAATTACTGGTGCACAGTAGCTGTGGTGCTCCTGATCAGATTTAGGTTACATCAAGTGCAGCAGATATGAATTTGCATTTAAGATGATCATGCTTAGATTCATTCACTGAATTCCCACTTCATGCCGACTGTATAGGCCTAGTATAAAGATAGTATAAAAAGTATAGTGTCTGTGTAGCTGATAGGCATCTTGTTAAATTCACTTGTGTACATCCACAAAGAGCAGCAGGTCAGCTGATCACAGCCTGTCCACTAAGAAAACCTACTGAGGCTCGTGTTAGAAATTACTGAGTTGTGATTACTGTTTAGGTGTGGCGGCAAAATCACCCTCTATCATTTACGTGACAGAAAATTGTTGCTTCAGTACCTCAACTTTTAGTGAAGTATTTTTTAACACAATTATCTTTACTTCTACCCAAGTAAAGAAAGTCTGTACTTTTGCCATCTCTGATTGTAACTAATAACTAACCTGCAGAAAAGGGAATGAAGGCCTCCCTCTTCCTAAATTTTCCATCCTGATCCAGAAAGTGTTGAGGGTTGAAGGAATGTGGAGTTTCCCACATTGACTCATCGTGTAGAACAGAGTGCAATGTAGCCAAGATCTTGGTGCCCTGAAACAAAAACATTTCTTTAAATGATAGGATTTGAACTTCCCATTAGCTACAGTTCTTTAGCATCAAGCCTGCGATTTGAGTATCTCAGAATTATTCTTTATTCATTATTTATGGTCTTCTATCAGGTTAATTTGTTTTGTAAATACACACATTTGTTACTAGTGGATTGTATACCTTTGGGATTGAATATTTATCCAGAGTTGTGTTCTTGTTTGCCATGTGGACCACATTAAGTGGGATGATATTTCCACTTCTCTGGATTTCATGAATAACTGCATCAGTGAACGGCATGTTTTCTCTGTCACTTGTAGACGGCTGCCTGGATGAACCAACCACAGCATCTATTTCAGCCTGGACTTTCTCTGCACACACAGAAAACAGGAAAACAAGTGTGTTGCACAGTTGACTAAGCTCACAAACTATATATTGCTGGTAGATATTACTTATACACACACCTTGTATGTCAGGGTAGTGGATCATATATAAAAGCCCCCAGTGTAAAGTAGTAGTTGTGGTTTCAGTTCCAGCGCCAAACAGGTCCATGGTGCAAGCCTTCAAATTTTCTAGGTAAAACCCAGAATCTTTATCTTCCTTCTATCAACAGATAATCGTGATATTTGATTATTTGCATAGTGCATTATTTGCACACACACACACACACACACACACACACACACACACACACACACACACACACCAAAAATGATGGGACACTTTTAAATCTCATAAACCCATCTTTTATATAAGACAAGCAAGAAACAAGCACATTAAAACACTGACCTCTCCCATTTCTATGAGAAAGGAGTCAATGTAGTCTCTTGGTGATGATGGGTCAAGGTTTTCCTGGTGTTCTTTGATCCTAGTTTCTACAAATTCAGCTATTTTCTTTATCAAGGTTAATATTTTCTGGTGTGATCCAGGCAGCCACCTCATCAGCCAGGGTAATGTATTGTACATCTGCAGAGCAGGAAGACAGTAACCAGATTATCTGATTGCCTGGCTGTATCAACAGCATTCATAGAGATCATTATTACTGTATTTTCACGTGTTCCACAGCACAGCAGTATCTTTGCAGGAAAGGATATCTAGATGTAAATCTGAGTTACATTTTACATTATTTGATGCATCCTCTATCTCAGGCCAGGAAGCATTAGAAAATGAATGGTTGAATTGGTTCTAATGGGCTCTTACAGGTGATGGATGAACTTGTTATTGTTTTGTTGTAGATCCACATTCATTAAATTATCCTTTCTGGAGTATATTTCACTTGTTATACAAAGTGGTGAAAAACAGTAAGTATATTTTCTCAAGCATTGTACTTATAGTACTTATACAATTTCAGCTGCTCTCTTATTTTGAAGGGGACATCATCAGCAGATAGACCTGCAGATCGATTTGGTACACATTTTACATCCAAGCTTGAGACTGGAACTAGAAGTACATGAGAGTGTGAGTGAAGTTCACTCACCCGTACTGTCAAACTTCCCTGTAATCGAATAATGTCATTTATTGTCTGGAGAACATACTGGTACTGCTTGTCAGTGTACTCAAATCGATTGCCGAACACCAAACAGCAGATGATGTTTGAGACTGCATTATTAATCAGGTTCTTAGCATTAAAGGGTTTGCCTGGAAAATGAGAAGAAAAACACCTCTTTAAATATACTAAAATAATAAATAATCTTTTTTAGAAGATGATGGGGGCCAGCTACATGGCAGGGCTCAGTTGGGAACAAATGGGACCTAATTTTTGAAAATTGCAAGTGGTTCAAACATTGCAAAATGTACACAGTTCATGAGGCCTAGAAATAAACATTGGTGGATTAGAGAAAGATTGTTTCAAAACATAACAAATAATTGTTAATCTAAAGAAAGAATTGGCGCTATATCAATAAAGCTAAAATCAAATGAACAGGATATAATGCATGTCAACAAGTGGAGAAACAGTGGGTGCTGTTTGCTGTTTGGCTTCTGATTAGAACCCCTTGTTATAACATAAATCAGGTGATGAGCCACAGGTAAAGGAAAGTCTTTAGTACTCCGAATCCTCTAATGTCATATGGTATGCAGGGAGAAATTATATTTAAATTTTATAAAACATGAAAAACATAAATAACATGTCACTATATTGTAAAAAAAGAATGTATGCCTTGGTGTTCTGCAAAAGCCTCTCTGAGATACTGGCATTCCTGCTGGATGGATGACTCCAGGGTCTTCTTCCCCAGACCAAAGTTTCTGAATGTGTGAAGAGCAAATCTCCTCTGTTGCTTCCAGGGATAACCATTTGACATCACAAGACCTTTAGGAAATAAAAAAAAATAATGTAGACCTGATCTTTAGATCTTTAGAGGGAAAAATGCAACCACTTTTATCAAACACTACCTTTATTCCCTATAATTGATTCAAATAAGGGCATAGTTGGGCGATCCATGAAGTCTTCTCCTTGGTGAACCAGGGCTTCTTTCACAAGTTTGTAGCCATGAACGACCACAATCCTACCACCAAAGAGTCGAAGACTGAAAATGTTTCCATATTTCTCTGCAAACTGAACACAGACGGCATATTGTTGTTTTTGGAACAAGATACATTCGTAGGAGGCTATTTATATTTATCATTTCTACAATCAATACTTGTTGTTGTTTTTTGTTTACTAAATATCAGCACTGCTAAAATTTAGTCATAGTAGGCTACAACCTGTTAGGTTGATTGAAGCCAAATATACACATAGGAATGCGACTAAAAATAATTAACCTTTTGTCGTGATAATTTCACTTGTTAAAAATATTTGAATAGAAAGAAAAATAAATAACTATTTACAAGCACGTACAAGTACATTATACATATAACGCGTATTTGGTTAAGCAAACAGTCCAAACTTCAAAAGAAGAACCCAAATTACTATCACAGAACCCATTACACAATATTTCAAAAATTAACTTTTGAGAAATTGGAATTAGTGCATTGCTGAATGTAATTGATTAAAATGTTACAGATTAACTAATTTTATGTCTATAAACTAAAATATTACAATTCTAATGCAGTATATTTTAGGGCCCATTTAATTTATGAATTGTGCTAGATTTGTTTTTCTAGGTTGACGATTCCATTTTATAAATTAATATTTTTACTCGTTATTAACCCTGTATGTAGGGCTTGCACAAGCCAGTAAAAGGTTGCTAAATAAAGCCTTAATCATTATATAGTTGCTTCAAGCCTCATGCAAGCTAAATAACGACTCTGTCTACTCCAGTGTAAATTATGCCTCCTTGCACTCCAGTGATTCATTTCACATGTTTGTTTCCTTTCACATTAGTTTTCTTGTTTTATTACTAGTCAGTCAGCTGCAGGTGAAATCTGTCTGGTTGAATGAAGGTTTTTGAAACCTCAAATGTAATACCTTTATTTTTTATTTTGGTAAGGACTCATACTTCTGTCAACTGCACGTGAAGTCTGGTAGACTGGATACGATGAAGGTCACCAATGAAAGGAAGAGCCCGGGGTCCAGGAGGAAAGTTTTTTGGCACTCTGTTCTTCAGAATATCTGTCAACAGTAGAAAAACAGTCAAAAATATTAAAATACTCCTGCCATCTATCCACTCCAAGCAGAGAAGATTGTATATCGACTCCATATCTTCTATTCAACTCTCCTGCTACAAGTGAACAGCAGACATGTCCAGGTGTGTCAAGGTTCAACTTTTCATGGTCAACTTTGAACACAAGAGGACATGTTTGCTCTTCTGTGACAACAGCCTGTCTGGGGTAAGTCATATTGTGGAACCATTAAATAAATCCTCCAAATGCCTTAGCTTTAAACTTGACATAAATCTTAAATCCACTTAATAGGAACATATACACAGAACAACTATGACTAATGATCTATCTCTGACTAGATACATCCTGAGAACAGGTCACAGGTTAACTTGTAACCTGAATCACTGATAGCGCTGCAGTCCCACCTCATGCTGAACCGTGAGCAAAGTGCAAACTTTAACACAAAGAAATCTCTCAGTGTAAAGAAACCTCAGTGTGATTTATTTGCATTAGTTAGATTTAGAAGGCCCTAAAGGTTCAATGTGCATTACAGAGGATTGTAATATGGTTGTTCCCAGTTATTTCTTTTGTCACGGTCTTGGGTCGGCGACGCAGTCTTTTCCTTTTTGGTATTATTACTCTTTGATTTCTTGATGTGTCTTAGTTAGTTCTTAGGTTTTGGTTCTGTGTTCCCACTGTTCCGTGTTAGCATTGTGCCTCTAGGTTTAGTCTGTGGATTTCTTTTTTTACTTTGAAGGTTTTGTCTCATGTTATTGTATTGTGCTTTACTTCCTTGTCTTGCCCAATTAGTTCCAGCTGTCTTGCCACCTGTTCCTCTTTCCCTCATGTTCCTGCCATTGAGGATGTCCACAAGAAGAGATGTCTACGCCGAGCACACTTCATTCTCAGGGACTCCTCTCATCCTGCCAATAAACTCTTCCAGCTCCTCCCCTCTGGAAGACTCTACAGGACCCTACAGACTAAAACCAGCAGGTTTAGGAACAGCTTCTTCCCCACAGCTGTCACCCTACTGAACTCAGTCCCCTTCTGCTTCCATCCACACTAATTCTCCATCCATAACCCCTTATCCCTCTCAGGGACCATGATCATGATTCACATTCATTTGTAACATTCACCGTATGCTCATATTGGTTAATACTGTAGTTTAGGACACTGACATAGTATGCTCTCTGGTACAGTGCATACACTGTTAGCTATTATAGTCTACTCAGAGTTCATCTGTATACTTCGTCTCTCCGTACATAATCTGTTCATAACCATTCCACCCTTTATACAGTAGCGTGCAAAAGTATTCGGCCCCCTTGAACTTTTCCACATTTTGTCACATTACAGCCACAAACATGAATCATTTTTACTGGAATTCCACGTGAAAGACCAATACAAAGTGTTGTACACGTGAGAAGTAGAACAAAAATCATACATGATTCCAAACATTTTTGTTTGGGTAATTTTTCAGCCCCCTTTGGTCTGAGTGCAGTCAGTTGCCCGTAGACATTGCCTGATGAGTGCTAATGACTAAACAGAGTGCACCTGTGTGTAATCTAATGTCAGTACAAATACAGCTGCTCTGTGACGGCCTCAGAGGTTGTCTAAGAGAATATTGGGAGAAACAACACCATGAAGTCCAAAGAACACACCAGACAGGTCAGGGATAAGGTGTCCACCACTTTGTATTGGTCTTTCACGTGGAATTCCAATAAAATTGATTCATGTTTGTGGCTGTAATGTGACAAAATGTGGAAAAGTTCAAGGGGGGTGAATACCTTTGCAAGCCACTGTAGTACCCTTATCTGTATATATTAGTATATCCGTACATCTGCCTGTAGTACATCTGTATATTTGCTTAACTTATCTGTATGTAATCTGCTCTTATTGCACTTACTACTCTTGCACTTCTTATTAGATGCAAACTGTATTTCGTTACCCTGTATTCATAGCTGTGTAATGACAATAAAGTTGAATCCAGTCATAATCCTAATCACTTTGCAATATGTAACATGTGCAATGTTATATATTACTGTATATATAAAATCCATATTTATTCTTGAGTATGTACTTAGCACCGGAGAACTGTGCACTTCTACCTTTTCTTTTTTCTTTTTTTTTTTTTTGCATGTTTCCACTGGGCAGAAGTTTCTTTCAATCTCATTGTACATAGATCTATTCTATTCTATTCTATTATCAACATAGCACTTGTAGCTAGTGGGACATGATGATTTGCTTCTGTCTGCTTACTGTCTGGGATGGAAGATGACAAAGAGTTATTAAAAGTGGGCCAACATTTCTCTACAACTATGTGAGAGACAAGTCATACAGAATGAAAATATTTAAAGTTACTGTTGCTAAAGATAGTTTTTGTTTTTTAAAGTACTGCAGTGTCCTGTGAAACGTTTCTTTTTCACATAACTGAATGCAAAGGCAGTTCGTTTAAAAAAGTATCCTTTTCTAATAGCAAATGGGTATTTTTATGAAGTAATTTATTGAGATTGAAATCTCCTTTACACGTGAGATTCAACAACAAAAGCATAAACAAAGTATCAGTAAGAAAAAATAGTTACAAGATGCTGTACTGAATCTCCATAGACAAGGAAGGACAATAAGGTGCACTGACCAGTAGTTATACAGGTGAGGAAGGCATCTCAGCTGTTTAACTTCTCTCACGGAGAACCATTTAAAAAATTATATAGATAAAAGAAGAAAATTTCAAAAGTCCATCATCTCAAAGATGGACTTGTGTGAAGATTTGCTGGTTTTCTGCTATTATTTTCAGATTTTCATTCTTTTGGTAAGTGATCATTTGAAAAAAGTATTTTATGTGTGTAATAATCTCTAAATAAATTATTTACAGGTTCAACAAATCCAATGTGCAGAGAAAATATCATAAGTACGACGTTTTGGTGATTCCCTTGAGAGGTAATGGTCTGTGGATTTTATTGCATCAGGATTATTTTATTTGTGAGTCCATATTTATTCAGAAAAATCGTGCAAAATTAAAATACGTTCAAATTCAATTTAAAATATATATTACTTATTAATTACTTACACTAGAGCGCTAGAGATAGACAGAGAGAACAGTAAAGCAGATATTCTTTATGCATTGCATCAAAAACAATAGCAGAAGACAGTCATTGAGAGCGCAGAGAAACAGACATGCTCAGCTGAGGATAACTCGTGCTCTAACGTGGCACAGCACACAGACGATAAGGTTTGGGACTGCGTGTGGCTCCCAAAATGAAGTCCAGACTGGGTTTCTCTCCAGCAGGTGCAGTAACTGAAAACTTCTGCAGCAGGGAGGTGAAAAACAGGAATAACTCCATCCTGGCCAGCTGCTCCCCAAGACACACACGCTTACCTGAGAATACACAAGACTACATGTTTTAAATACATAATTTACAGGGTTTCCACGCTAATCACAGCTTATAACAGTTATGTATTCATTTAGATCAACAAATAAAGCACAAGAACATTTAAAAGCACACAATTTAATGCAAGGAACAAGCAGCAGAGTATCTGCTAATCTGTATCTACTTCACCACTTTATCACTGTATTGAGTAGTGTAAATATGATTATGCTACAAATAATCAAAATAAAATGTTACATATACAAAAAGTTGACCATAAGCAGCAACATGTAGCATTTTTTTAAACTTCTGCCTAAAACAGCATTTACCAGAGTTTTAAAGGATTGTGTTAGGTGTGGCAGTGTGCAGACAGGAATAGGACCCAAGGTGCAGACTCCGGAGACAGAACTTAAACCAAAACAGCTTTAATGCTGAACTCAAACATAACATAACTGGGGAAAAAAGGTCAAAAATAAACTAACACCGGCGGATTGACAAAACACACAGCAAAATAAACGGTAGATCGCGACACAGACACTAAGAAACACAGGGCTTAAATACACAGAGGGAGCAATCAGGAAATGAGTAACAGGAGGGAAACACAGCTGGGGCAAATCAGAACTGACGAGACCAAAGAAGCGTAAACTGAACACACTGAGAAAAGACAGAGACCTTCAAAGTAAAACAGGAAACACATAACACAGACTGAACAAAGACACAGACTCACATGCAGGCACTACAAAGGGAACAGAGACGTGGGACCAGGGCAGACACAAACACTGACTGAACACGGGGATATAGGAACTAGGATACACATAGACGCGAACTAGACAAGGGGATGCAGGTGATAGGGGAGACAGAGCAACTAAAGAAGACAGAGACATAAACCATAAGACAGAACTGAAAGAAACCAAAAACTAGAAAGTATAAATAATATAATAAACTCAAAACCCCTGGGTCAACGACCCAGGCATCCTAACAGATTGCAACTGATGACTAACCTGCAGAAAAGGGAATGAAGGCCTCCCTCTTCCTAAATTTTCCATCCTGGTCCAGAAAGTGTTGAGGGTTGAAGGAATGTGGAGTTTCCCACATAGACTCATCATGTAGAACAGAGTGCAATGGAGCCAAGATCTTGGTGCCCTGAAAAATACCATTTGTTCAAATTGCAGGATTTGAACTTCCCATTGGCTACAGTTCTTTAGCATCAACACTTGGTATTTGAGTATCTGAGTATTTGAGTTGTAACTGTTCTTTGTTCATTACTTATGCTCCCGTGTCAGGGTGTTTCCACAAACTAACTTTATTACTGTAACTAGAATTTTCAATTGTATTCTATTCTATCCTATTCTATTTTATTTATATAGCGCCAAATCACAACAACGGTCGCCTCAAGGCGCTTTTTATTGAACAGTAGATCGTACAATAATAGATACAGAGAAAACCCAACAATCATATGACCCCCTATGACCCCCCTAATACACTTGGTATTTGAGTATCTGAGTATTTGAGTTGTAACTGTTCTTTGTTCATTACTTACAGACATCTACTTTGATAAAGTAGACTTTATCAAAGCAGATGTCTTTCTGAAAGCGCTGTAACTAAGTTTAAGAATATAATTTACCCACTGTTATCATCTTCAATGCCCTGTACCAACACAGAGCAGAGCAGCTATCTGAACGCTACCCCAACAGAGGTCGATTATCTTATTAATAATTTCACCTCCTCACTACGTACGACTCTGGATACTGTAGCTCCAGTGAAAACTAAGGTCTCTAATCAGAAGTACCTGACTCCGTGGTATAATTCTCAAACACGTACCCTAAAGCAGATGACTTGTAATCTGGAGAGGAAATGGCGTGTCACAAATTTAGAGGATCATCATTCAGCCTGGAGAAATAGTTTGCTGCTTTATAAGAAAGCCCTCCGCAAAGCCATAACATCTTACTATTCATCACTGATCCTCTTCACACACTGAGGTTAATTATGGAGTTCCACAGGGTTCAGTGCTAGGACCAATTCTGTTTACATTATACATGCTTCCCTTAGGCAGCATCATTAGAAGACATAGCATACATTTTCACTGCTATGCAGATGACACGCAGCTCTATCTGTCCATGAAGCCAGATAACACACACCAATTAGTTAAAGTGCAGGAATGTCTTAAAGACATAAAGTCCTGGATGGCCGCTAACTTTCTGCTTCTTAATTCAGATAAAACTGAGGTTATTGTACTCGGCCCTGAAAATCTTAGAAATATGGTATCTAACCAGATTCTTACTCTGGATGGCATTACCTTGGCCACCAGTAATGCTGTGAGGAACCTTGGAGTCATTTTTGACCAGGATATGTCCTTCAATGCACATATTAAACAAATTTGTAAGACTGCTTTCTTCCATTTGCGCAACATCTCTAAAATTTGGAATATCCTGTCTCAGAGTGACGCTGAAAAACTAGTTCATGCATTTATTACTTCCAGGCTGGATGACTGTAATTCATTATTATCAGGATGTCCAAAAAAACTCACTGAAAAGCCTTCAGCTAATCCAAAATGCTGCAGCAAGAGTGCTGACAGGGACTAGAAAGAGAGAGCATATTGCTCCTGTTTTGGCTTCCCTTCATTGGCTTCCTGTTAAATCCAGAATTGAATTCAAAATCCTGCTCCTCACATACAAGGTCTTAAATAATCAGGCCCCATCTTATCTTAATGACCTTGTAGTACCATATCAGCCTATTAGAGCACTTCGCTCTCGCTCTGCAGGCCTACTTGTTGTTCCTAGAGTATTTAAAAGAAGAATGGGAGGGAGAGCCTTCAGTTTTCAGGCCCCTCTTCTGTGGAACCAGCTTCCAGTTTGGATTCGGGAGACAGACACTATCTCTACTTTTAAGATTAGGCTTAAAACTTTCCTTTTTGCTAAAGCATATAGTTAGGGCTGGACCAGGTGACCCTGAATCCTCCCTTAGTTATGCTGCAATAGACGTAGGCTAGACGTAGGTCTATTAACACATAGTGAGTGAGAAAAGAGACTGGAAAGGAAAAACTCAATGCATCATGGGAATCCCCCATACCTATGTCTATTGCAGCATAACTAAGGGAGGATTCAGGGTCACCTGGTCTAGTTTTCAGGTATCTGTATTTGAATATTTATTCTTCTGACAACTTTGTACTTTACTCCCTACATTTTTAAACAAATATCTGTACTTTCTACTCCTTACGTGTTCAGAAAATGCTCATTACTTTACGTTCAGTGTTATCATTTATAACGTTTATACTCAGGGGTTAAAGTTGGCCGGAACTTTAATAAGGCAGGTGTCTGTATGTTGTGTTGGTGGTACTTCAGCATCTAGCTAGTGCTACAGATAAGGAGGATGGATGAAGCGAGTGTTTTTTAAGTTGCATGCAATTTAAAAATCAATGTTTCTATCAGTCTAAGTAGCCTGAAAAGAAAAGCGTCTGGACTTCTTTAAGTTTCCTTCACAGACAGTTTCTATTAGCTCAGCAAACATCAGAAAACACACAAGCTGTTTGTGTGCACTTTTTCGCACAGTGCGTTCATAGCTAAAGGTCAAGTTGATGGATTTCACAGGGAGAGAAGAGAATGAGAGCTAACTTCACTGGGAGATGGATAAAGATTTGGGAAGAAAAACCCGACAGGAGATGAGGAAGAGAGGTTAGATTTAAAGCTGGAGACTGCACAGTGACGCTTAAACAGAAAATTTAAAGCTTACATGCAATGTCATTATTTTAACCACATGTTGGAACTTTGTATGATATGTTTTGATAAGTTATGTATTTTCATTGTCGTAAAATGTCCTGCAAAACAAACTAACCTATATTAACTTTGTGCTATTCAAATGTTGCATGGAAATACTGGGTAGTTTTGTCCAGGATAAACAGGTTAGTTTGCATTACAGGGCTGAATTTACAGTAAAGCACTGTGTTGGACTGGTGCACAGTAGCTGTGGTGCTCCTGGTCTGATTTAGGTTACATCAAGTGTAGCAGCGACTTTGCATTTTAGATGATCATGCTTAGATTACTTCACTGAATTTAAACTTTATAGCAACTCTGTATAAAGTGTAGGGGGATAGACATCTGCCAGGATAGATGAAAAAACACATCTACACTTGTTGTGTAATTGTGTAAATCTACAGAGAAGAGCAGATCAGCTGATCACATCATGTACACTAAAAACCTCCTGGAGCCATAGCTGGACTGGCCATCAGATCATGCATAGCAGGCATCTGCCCGGTGGGCCAATGGGGAGTTTTTGTTTTTATGGGCCGATGGGGTTTTATTTGTGTGTGTTTGTTGATTCGTTTTTTTGTAACAGTATAAACAACGAAAGGTGGTGGACTGGCCAGAAGCTGGCCGATGTGTAAAATGTAAAAATAACTCAGTTGTTTGGTGGTGGCTATGGTGGAGCTTCCACTGAGCCCAGCAGGTGGATGAGGGAAAGGTGGATGAATAGTGGAATTGTAAAGTGCTTTGAGTGTCTAGAAAAGCGCTATATAAATGCAATCCATTATTAGTATGTACCTTTGACACATCTGATTATCTCAGAGTTTTTCTTTTTAACTGGCACACATTTGTTACTGGTTGATTGTGTACCTTTGGGATTGAGTACTTATCCAGAGCTGTGTTCTTGTTTGCCATGCGAAGTATGTTAAGTGGGACAATATTTCCACTTCTCTGGATTTCATGAATAACTGCATCAGTGAACGGCAGGTTTTCTCTGTCACTTGTAGACGGCTGCCTGGATGAACCAACCACAGCATCTATCTCAGCTTGGACTTTCTCTGCACACACAGAAAACAGGAAAATAAGTGTTGTGCACAGTTGACTAAGCTCACAAATATTTATCCCTGATAGATATTACCCTGACACACCTTGTATATCAGGGTAGTGGATCATATATAAAAGTCCCCAATGTAAAGTAGTAGTTGTGGTTTCAGTTCCAGCACCAAACAGGTCCATTGTGCAAGCCATCAAATTTTCGAGATAAAACCCAGAATCTTTATCTTCCTTCTATCAATGATACAAGAGAAAATTGTTATATTTGATTATGTACACAATATAAATACAAACCATCTTATCAAAACGTTTTGTACAGTAAAGAATAAAAAATTTTAAATTCCCCTCTCGCCCTCATGAAGGTGCAGAGATCTTGGATGTTGTTCCTGGTATCTGCTGGAGCCACTTGCTTTGCTCCGGGGTCACTGCACCGAGTGCACCGTAACAGTGCAAGATCAACAGGACCCTAAGAGCCTTCATCAGGAACTCAACAGGGATGTGGCGAACAACACTAGAGACCAACAGGATCTACCAAGGAGATGCACTGTCCACACTGATGTTCTGCATAGACCTAAATCCTCTCAGAGAGGTAAGGCTGTCAGAACGGAGGGGATCACACTACCAGAAGGAAACATTGCAGACACTGAGGACAGACCACCCCCTAGGGTGGTTGAGAATGACGGAGCTAAGAACCTGTGGGACTTCCAGATACAGACAGACATAATGGTGATGGTTAACCAACCAGACATAGTAGTTGTAGACAAGCAGGAGAAGATGTAGCAGAAGACGTACTGATAAACGTACCAATGACAGTAACATCTCAAAGAATGAACACCAAATACTGGAGAAGTACCGGGGGCTCAGAGAAGAGCTGAAGAAGGTGGAGAGTGAAGGTAACAGTGGTCCCAGTGGTAATCGGAGCACTAGGTGCAGTGACTCCCAAGTTAGGTGAATGGCTCCAGCAGATCCCTCTGTCCAGAAGAGTTAGAGTTAGAACCCTTAAGCTCCCAGCCCTCTGGTAGAGGACCTGAGCTTGAAGGATAGACTACTTGCAGAGGCGAGAGGGGAATTAATTTTTTTTATTAAAGCAAATCGAGATAGACATTAAAACACTAACCTCTCCCATTTCTTTGAGAAAGGAGTCAATGTAGTCTCTTGGTGATGATGGGTCAAAGTTTTCCTGGTGTTCTTTGATCCTAATTTCTACAAATTCAACTAATTTCTTTGTCAAGATAAATATCGTCTGGTGTGATCCAGGCAGCCACTTCATCAGCCAGGGTATTGTATTGTACATCTGCAGAGCAGGAAGACAGTAACCAGATTATCTAATTGACTGGCCGTATTAACATAAGCAATAATAAAGATCATTATTACTGTGTGTTCATGAATTTTAGGTTTGAAACCTGCAGCTGTATCATTGCAAGAAAGGCCCTCCCTACTGCTTTTGCAGCCTTTTTGTTGTTGCAGTGCGTTTGGCCTCTCAGGGCCACCGTATTAATGTAATAACTTAAAGGTGGGATAATTATTTAGTTGAATTAGTTTATGTATAGGTAATTAGGTAGGTCATTTGTTTGTTTTCATATTAAGTGTGTTTATTATTGGATGGCACCTCTATACAGGGCACAAGTTGGGCATGCACCAAGAAAACAAAACAAAACAAAGAAAACAAAAGGGCAATTTAGTTAAGAGTGAAGTCACACAGCTTTGTGACCTGTCCGTCTCTCTTCATTTTTAAAATGGTTCAAACATTTTAGTGTGAAACATATCACTGCCACAATGTTTGTAAATGTGTCAAAGTAAAAAAGGCTCAATGAAGTTTATTAAAAAGTCTTTTTGAGCTGTTTGCTTGGAACTGTGAATTAATTTAAGGCTAGAAGTCAGGGGTGTCAAGCTAAGGCTTCATTCATTAGGATTTACACTCATCATCACAGTGTGATTGGTTTTATAATAGCAACAAGCAGCTCTGCTTAAACTGTTGCCCTTACTGTATCTAACCAGGAAATGTTAGAAAATGAATGGGTGAATTGGTTCTGTTTGGCTTTTACGGCGATGGGTAAATCTGATACTGCTGTATTGTAGATCCACATTCAGTAAATAATCCTTTCTGGAGTGTATTTCACTTGTAATGCACAGTGGTGAAAAACCGCCAAGTGGACATCACAGCAGATAGATATGCAAATTGATTAAGCACACATTTACATCCATGTTTGAGACTGGAACTAGAAGTACATGAGTGTGTGAATAACATGCACTCACCCGTACTGTCAAATTTCCCTGTAATCGAACAATGTCATTGAACATCTGGAGAATATACTGGAATTGCTTGTCAGTGTACTCAAATCGATTGCCGAACACCAAACAGCAGATGATGTTTGAGACTGCATTATTAATCAGGTTCTTAGCATTAAAGGGTTTGCCTGCAAAATGAGGAGAAAAAACATCCATAAAATTAAAAAAATTAATTAATTAAATTAAAATTCAAATACATAGTTGGGAACAAAGGGGACCTTGAAAATTGCAAGTGAAATGCACCTCCAACTCTTACCCAAGGGTGTCAAATAAACTTTGGTATAAAGGATTAGGGAAATGTCCCGAGTGTTTCAGAACATTTCAGCAAATAATTGTGAATCTTAACAAAGAATTGGAGCTATATCAATAACACTAAAATCAAATGAACAGGATATAATGCATGTCAACAAGTGGAGAAACAGAGTGGGTGCTGTTTTTAATGTTTGGCCTCTGATTAGAACTCCTTGTTAAAGCATAAATCAGGTGATGAGCTACAGGTAATGAAAAGTGGGACAATTATTAAGGAAACCTTTTAGGCCATGTGCTTTAGTACTGTGAACCTTATAAACATGTCATATGGTAAGCAATGGTGAATTATATTTAAATTTTATAAACACACATACTAAACATAGATAACATGTAACTATATTGTTTTTTTTTCTTTGTGCCTTGCTGATCTGTGAAAGCCTCTGTGAGATACTGGCACTCCTGCTGGATGGATGACTCCAGGGTCTTCTTCCCCAGACCAAAGTTCCTGAATGTGTGAAGAACAAATCTCCTCTGTTGCTTCCAGGGATAACCATTTGACATCACAAGACCTTTTGGAAATAAAAATTAAATTAGACCTGATGTGATCAGTTCAATCAAGTTTTTGGAATTTTGGAGGGAAAATGCCAACACTACCTTTATTCCCAATAATTGATTCAAATAAGGGTATAATTGGGCGATCCACGAAGTCTTCTCCTTGGTGAACCAGGGCTTCTTTCACAAGTTTGTAGCCATGAACGACCACAATCCTACCACCAAAGAGTCGAAGGCTGAAAATGTTTCCATATTTCTCTGCAAACTGAACACAGACAGTATATTGTTGTTTTTGGAGCATGATACATTCTGAGGAGGCTATATATAATAATAATAACAATAACAATAGCAATAACAATAACAATAATAATAATAATAGTACATTTTATTTATAGGCGCCGTTCAGAGCCTATCCCAGCTGTCATAGGGCAAGAGGCGGTGTACACCCTGGACAGGTCGCCAATCTGTCGCAGGGCCAACACACAGAGACAGACAACCATTTGCACTCACGTTCACATCTATGGGCAATTTGGATTAACCAATTAACCTACAAAATATATGTATATATAATAAACATGGTAAAATAAAATTTAGACATAAACAGTCATAAAAGTCTAAAGGCAAGTATAAAAACTGAGCAGGTAAAAATGGACTAAGACAGATCAGGTGTATGCAATTCTAAATAGATGAGTTTTGAGACGTGATTTAAAAGTGGTGAGACGGTGTGTGGTCCGGAGAACAAGTGGAAGTGCATTCCAAAGTCTTGGGGCAAAACAGCTAAAGGCTCTGAGTCCAATGGTAGTCAGGTGAGCAGGTGGAACTGACAGAAGGGAAGCTGAAGAAGAGCGGAGTGTACGGGGGGGAGCATGTATGGAGAATATCGGATAGATATGGAGGAGCTAGGTTATGAAGCGCTTTGAAAGTGAGAAGCAGGATCTTGAAATTGACACGGAGGTGAATTGGAAGCCAATGGAGCTGTGTTATATGTTCAGTGGATCTAGTTCTGGAAATAATACAAGCAGCTGTATTTTGAACTAACTGCAATTTATGGAGGGATTTATGAGGTAGACCATAGAGAAGAGAATTACAGTAATCTAAACGAGATGTGACAAGAGCATTGACAAGTATGGTGGTACTGTGTGGAGTGAGTGAGGGACGAAGGCGGTTATTATTACGGAGATGAAAGTAGGAGTAGTATATATTATATATATTCATATTTTGCAATTTATATAAGAAAAGGTTTTTGTTGTTTTTTACTTAATATCAGAACTGCTGTAAGCTAGTAGGCCACAGTTAATTTCTTCTGAGATTAATAAAATATCCTTATTCTGCATTCAGCAGAGTGGGGAATTCAGAACAGCTTTGGCATTAAGACAAGTTCCTATAGTTATGAAAATGTCACTATATCAGGTGTTAGCCTACCTGTAATGAGGCCGTTAAGTTAATATTCAGTTAAATAGCTAAACTTGTGAGCAATAAATACCAGTTCAGTGAAGGGTTCAATGAACCTCTTGGGTTTATTGAACCCTTCACTTTACCCCCATGGGCACGGGAGGAAGCCAAATGCAATACAAATACAAAGTACTTCTCAATCATTTCACTTCTCAGTAGAATTTTAGTAAAAAACAAACAAACAAACAAACAAAAAACTAAGATAAAAAGTAAATAACAATTTCCAAGCAAGAAAATGATAATGATTTTTTTTTTGGTTAAACCAACAGTCCAAACCTCAAAGAAAGAAACTAAAAAACTATTAAAGATTATTGCCCATTGATGTAAATGTACAATTATTCCATTTATTTAAATGGACTAATTCAGTTTCATTTCTAATGCAGGATATACTGGTGTCCATTTGATTTAAAAAGTTTGCTAAATATAGCCTTAAACATGATACAATTGCTTCAAGCCTCATGCAAGCTAAATAACGACTCTGTCTACTTCAGTGGATCTAGTTCTGGAAATAATACAAGCAGCTGTATTTTGAACTAACTGCAATTTATGGAGAATTTATGAGGTAGACCATAGAGAAGAGAATTACAGTAATCTAAACGAGATGTGACAAGAGCATTGACAAGTATGGTGGTACTGTGTGGAGTGAGTGAGGGACGAAGGTGGTTATTATTACGGAGATGAAAGTAGGAGTAGTATATATTATATATATTCATATTTTGCAATTTATATAAGAAAAGGTCTTTGTTGTTTTTTACTTAATATCAGAACTGCTGTAAGCTAGTAGGCCACAGTTAATTTCTTCTGAGATTAATAAAATATCCTTATTCTGCATTCAGCAGAGTGGGGAATTCAGAACAGCTTTGGCATTAAGACAAGTTCCTATAGTTATGAAAATGTCACTATATCAGGTGTTAGCCTACCTGTAATGAGGCCGTTAAGTTAATATTCAGTTAAATAGCTAAACTTGTGAGCAATAAATACCAGTTCAGTGAAGGGTTCAATGAACCTCTTAGGTTTATTGAACCCTTCACTTTACCCACATGGGCACGGGAGGAAGCTAAATGCAATACAAATACAAAGTATTTCTATAGAAGCTAAATAACGACTCTGTCTACTTCGGTGTAAATTATGCCTCCTTGCACTCCAGTGATTCATTTCACATGTTTGTTTCCTTTCACATTATTTTTCTGCTTTTATTATTAGTCAGTGAGCTGCAGGTGAAATCTGTATGGTTGAAAGAAGGGTTGTTTTTTTTTCCATTTCAAATGTTTTTTAATTTTATTATAATATAATAACTTTTTATTTAGGAATGGACTCATACCTCTGTTAACTGCAGGTGAAGTCTGGTAGATTGGATGCGATGAAGGTCACCAATGAAAGGAAGAGCCCAGGGTCCAGGAGGAAAGTTTTTTGGCACTCTGTTCTTCAGAAAATCTGTCAACAGTAGAGAAACAGTCAAAAATATTAAAATAATTTTGCCATCTATCCACTCCAAGCCGAGAACCTTGTATATCAACTCCATATCTTCTCTTCATCTGTCCCACTACAAGTAAACAGAGGACAAACACAATCAGATAAACAGCACTGACTGTGGTGTCCCACCTCACACTGAACCGTGAACTGTGAACAAAGTGCAAAGTTTAACACACATGTGTCAAAGTCAAGGCCCGCGGGCCACATCCGGGCCGGCGTACATTTAATCAATCAATCAAGGCTTTATTCGTCACATGCAGGTTGCCTTGCAGTGAAATGGGACATCCCCCCCCCACCATGCACACACAACAAAGACATCACATGGGGATACAGGTTGGAGATCGGTAGCATTACAGAAAAACAGCAGGACAGCATGAGAACAGAAAACAAAACAAGCTCCTCTGCACAAAAAGCACATAAATGTCCACAGCACAACATTATGGAACACGTGACTAGCCACAGGGTTGGGTAGGGGGTGAGTAATCCGATTTGTATCTGGCCCGTGAGATGATTTTATATAGATATACTATTATAGTTATGCATGGCCCGGCAATATGAGGTGCTCCTAATATACAAACTACAGATCCCATAATGTGGTGCTGCAGCCTCCTTGCTGGACGCTAGGCTAACTGGGAACATTCATGTGTCGTGCCAAACTAGGAATCCCCGACAGAATTTGTTTCCCCTCCGTCGGGAGCACACGCTGGACTGTCCAAATCACGGACAAACAGTATCCCACATTGTTTACACAACGAAGTTATAGTGGGATACAAATAATATCAGGCTGATCCTGCCACAATTTGTTCCCCCTGTGTAAATCACTGACAAACAGTATCCCACATTGCTGATTTTTAGTTCACAAACACTTCTTATTATGACGCATTACTCCTGAAACTTTGGAGGATTTAGCTCTTTATATAGTAAAGTTATAGGAGAATAAAAATATAAAAATAGTTATCAGCCAAAATGTTAATGGTTTGTTAAAATAATCCCATCTGATACCCCGTGAGCAATAAATATATCATTTTCTGTTGTAACCCTCAAACTGAATGGTAATGTAACGATACAAATTTTTCACTTTTTCACAAAATGAAAACATCAGTACTCCCTGCGTGCTCCCAGCACAGGGGAAACAAATTCTGTCGGGGATACCTACTTTGGCACGACACCTGTGTTGTGCGGTGAAAAAAGCGGACTAGTCAGCAGGATGCGAGTAAAGATGCAGGAGGAGAACTGTACCGGTGAGTTAACAGCATATCACTGATCATACACCAGGAAAGGCTGTGTGGTAAAGTCCTAAAAATCGAGCATGTAATGATCACCCTAACGCAGACCGTAAATTTTATCTGAGCTAAAAGTTTAAATCACCGTCAATTTCAGTCTTTTATGTGGGAAATAGATTCAGAGTTTGCCGACATTCCTTATCGTACTGAGGTCTGTTGGCTGAGTTGGTATAAAAATTCTCAATAGAGTTTTTGAGCTCAGCAAGGAAATCTGTCAGTTCATGGACATGGCATGTGTGATGCTGAACTGCACCTGTGCAGATTCAGATGGAGCTGCAGTGTAATGATACCCTCAAGGGAAAGTACAACACTGAATGGCCCACACAGTTTATTAGTTCCATTCCTGAGGCAATGCCCAGCTCTGTCGACATGCGGCTCCAACCTTGTGTATGCTTTCATTTATTTTTTCTGGGGTTTTTGGCTGCATGTTCATATTTCTAACTTGCACAATTTTGACAGGATATATTTTTATGAAGAGCAAAATATTTAAAGTTAAAGTTGTTGTTTTTTTTAAGTTTATTTAATCTGGAATAATATTCCTTTCTGTTTTTATTCATATTTATGTTTAAAAAACATTGTTTTAGTGTGTTCAATAAATGTTTATATTGTTTAGCCTGCAACCTAAAGTGTGCCTTGAGTTTTGGCCCCATGTGCAATTGAGTTTGACACCCCTGCAATAGAACTTAGAAAACATATCAAATGCATAGACTTAGTAAATGCAGATCAATTTTAATTTATTATGGTTTTAATGTGAAAAAAATAACAGGGGGATTGAGTTTAAAGTCAGTAATACCCAAAAGGTTGATTCTGTTCTCTGTTCAGCCCATTCATTCAGTGGTGCTAGTTTCAGTCATTGTGCAAATGTACTGTTTATAATGTTGGGGAAACCTGCAGTCAGCGGAGACTTAAGAAATCACTTGAATGAGTGACGAAACGTTTCTCCCATTACGTCCAGATGAACAGAATCAAGCTTTTAGGATTTATTTACCTGAATGATTAGAGTCAATAACACTGAGTTCTCTTATTTGCAACATTTTAATACAATCAAGGGAATAGTTTATCAGGCAACTACTAAAGTAAAGCAAAGATATCTATTCTAGCATCGCATTACTGAAGTGCCACATCCGACTAATCTCATCAGAATAAGGAAGTTTGCTTTTTACTGTCCACATCCAGAAAGAGTTTCCTCACATCAGCGCTTCAAATTACACGCATGCGCACAAATGCACAGTTTTATGTAACTTACACCATCACTTGTTGATTGTGTAACTAGAGCGTAGTGTTTTAAGTAGAGAGCACAGTCAGACGGAGAATGTCTGCCCGAGCATTTTTGTCCTGAACTCTCTGGAGACACAGTAAACAATGTGACACTGTGTGCATGGATTTGCAGGGTGGAGGAGAACAAATACAACATATGAGAATTACCGAGCCTTTAATGGATCATCTAATCTGTTTCCTCCATATGTTGACTCCCCATCGAGCACTGCTGGGTTTTCAGTCTCAGTACTCACTGAAGCAGAGCTTTTGTATTCTTTGAGCTGTTAGTTGAGCTGTTCCTGAATGAACATTGGAAGAGTTTTGCCTCTTTCCTCATTACTACTTCCTGCCTGAATTGTTTATCTTACCAGATGGCCACCCCCGCATTACCTTTCACTTCATAATTGTAAACTGTGTAATACTGACATTTTTCAAGTGTGAAGCATTTTGAAAATACACCACAAAATAAGTTATTGTGAAACCAAAAAAAAAAACTAATAATATATCTTTTACGCATCTATGTTTAACACACAAGCTCACAGTCATCACTCAGCTGAAACAGTTCAAATTCCAGCTTCTGACAGTTCCCAAGAGTCTATTTGTGTTATGTAACATGTTTGGGGCCGCTTTTCCTGAGCACTCTGCAGCCTGATGATAACACCACACATACCACAGCACTCTTTGCTGGGCCGCACTGCTTCTCCTGCAGAGGGATTTCTGATACTTCAACCATGATTTTTCAAGCTTTCTTCGATTGTATGAATTTTACTAGTTGGTTTTTGCTCAGTTTTGTATTGTTAATTTTAAGTGATGTAATACGAAACTGGAGGCCTCGCAACTTTCCACCAGGACCCTGGGCTGTGCCTCTGCTAGGAAATGTCTTCACTGGAGTAGACTACAAAACAATGCATGAGGTGAGGAGGAGAAGATCCTTACAGTGCAACTTGGTTTACATACAGTAGGCTGGGAAATATAATGTGCACGATGAATAACAACAGATAATAACAAGACTTCAACTTTAACCTCCTAGGACCTGGCATCCATATATGTGGACTTCACATTTTGGGTTATTTAGACCAAAATACTCAATTTTGCTCTCCAAGGGCCTGAGATCCACTTACAAGGACATTATACTGCTACTGTTCTATCGAAATTTTAAACAAATATCCTTATATGTGGCTCTCATTTTTCTTAGAAACAAAAATCAGGTAAAAAAAAAAAATCTGGTAATTCTTTGTTTTTACATTCATCTGGTCCCATTCAGCCCAAATATCAAAGAGAAATTAAAAATGTATGCCGTGGAAGAGTTCAGGTCTTCTAAAGGAATACCAACTGTGAAACATTTCTCTTGATTTATTTCTAAATGCAGCTGGCTCAGAAGTACGGCCCCGTGTTCAGTTTGAGGAGGGGCAGTGAGAGGATGGTGTTTGTTGCAGGATATAAAATGGTCAAAGAGGCTCTTGTCAGCCACCTGGACAACTTTGTTGATCGACCAATCGTCCCTCTTTTCCATGTTATATTCAAGGGCATTGGTGAGTAGTTAAAACACGTGCACGAAAGCATGTGCTATCACATATATTTTTGGGTGTACCAACCTCCTTCCCCAAGTCTTAAACTGTATTAAATTTTTGCCTTTTGGAAATGACAAGCACCAATATATCATTGGCATAGCATTAAATGAGAAGTCCTGTGGTGAAATGCAACTAGTAAGTCAAATTTTACCTACTTTCTAGAAACTTTAGGTACATATTTTAATGTGTTCTCCATTAGACACATTACACACAGCAAGAACGCCTTGGGTTGATTCACTGCAGTGAATTTGGTAGTTGATGATTTTCTTTGTGAAGTGTGCATGTTCTCCCTGTATCTGCATGGGCTTTATTAGCTCCCATGTTTCCTCTCACAGTCCAAAAACATTTTACCCTGTGCCCTACAAGATGTACATTAATGCAGAGACTTCCTTGTTATTAACTTAATATAATATTCTAATAGGTATAGCGCTGAGCAACGGTTACCTGTGGAAGAAGCAGAGGAAGTTTGCCAACACTCACCTGCGTTACTTTGGAGAAGGCCAAAAGTCACTGGAGAAGTGCATTGAAGTGGAGTGCAGTTTCCTTTGTGAAGCTTTCAAGGAGGAGCAAGGCAAGTAGGCTGCAGGAATTCACATGACTCAAGTGATTGCTCTGCACTGAAATCATTTTTGTAGCAGGATTTCTCTTGACTTGAGTAGAATTTGACATCTTCACAGGTAGACCATTCAACCCCCACTACATCGTAACAAATGCAGTGGGTAACATCATCTCCTCTGTGGTCTTCGGACATCGCTTTGAATACAGTGACCCGAGCTTTCGCAAAATTCTGGAGCTGGACAATGATGCCGTTGTGCTTGCTGGTTCAGCTCAGACGCAGGTACTCGTTGTTTAAACTACCATGTGATGATCATTTGCGATGCTGTTGTTGGTCTTTTACTAAGAGTTTATCATCCTCACCAGCTGTATGATGCCTTTCCTGGCTTGATGAAGTACCTGCCAGGACCTCACCAGACTGTCCATGCCAACTACAGGGAGATTGTGGCTTTCTTAAACAGAGAAATTGAAAAGCACCAGGAAGAGTGGAACCCAGATGACCCTCGTGATTTCATTGATGCATATCTGTCAGAGATGGAGAAGGTAACACAAAAACATTTCTAGTGAAGCATATGAATACTATTCTGTTAGATTTTAAAAAATTAATTGAAACAATAAGCATGTGTTCATGTAAACCATGACAATTGTCTATACCGGCCACTAATAGGTCACATTTGTAATGTGCCAGAACTGTGTTTAGATTCAAAAGAAGTCCTTCAAAAGTTTCTGAGACTTCAGCCACCCAAATGAATCAGTTAATCAAAAAACACAATCCTTATGATCATGAGATTAACTAGTAATAAAGTAAATTGCCTAAATGAACCGAGTACTGTGGATAATGTCTGTATTTTTCTGTTACATTAGAAAAAAGAGGATCCTCGTGCTGGCTTTAATATTGAAACGCTTCTGGTTTGTACCCTTGATCTGATTGAGGCTGGGACAGAGACAGCTTCCACCACTCTACGCTGGGCTCTAGTATTTATGATGAACTACCCAGAAATACAGGGTTGGTAACTTATTACTCTATCCCCCTTTCTCACATCCCAGATTGCATATCTTCAATCCCTGCTTTCAACTCTCCTTTATCATCGCATGAAGAAAAAGTGAAGGTCAAAAAGCTTGAGAATCTTAAACAGCTGAAAGCAAATAAAGGATGGTTTCCTCCTCCAAGAAGAATTTGTGGGTTAAATTCTAGGTGGGCCACTTTCATAATGGATACGCCTTTGCATCCTTGACTGTAACTCCAAAGGAGAGAACTCCCTTTTTTCTGTCTGTCAAATGCATTTTAAGAATTGTAAACCATTGGTGTATTGTCATGAGATTTTAGGTCACAAGCAGGATGAGGGGGGACAGATGGGCAGGCACAAACAAGAAAAATGAGAACAGCCTGAAGAATATAGATTTTAGGCCAGTCTGACTATGATGGTTATTAAGTTGTCTGTTTTAGTCGTTACTGTTTCCCCTTTCAGAAAAAGTCCAGGCAGAGATAGACAGAGTGGTCGGACAGTCTCGCCTGCCCACCTTGGCCGACAGACCCAACCTACCCTACACTGATGCTGTTATCCACGAGACCCAAAGGTTTGGAAATATTGTTCCATTGGGATTACCAAAAATGGCCAGTAAAGATTCTACACTGGGAGGATACTTCATTCCTAAAGTAAGGGATTATTTACCAGACTGAGCCAGAAATTAACATTCATTTCATATGTCTTTCAATTATTTATAAATAGCTAATAACAACATCTGATAACACTGTTTCAGGGCACAGCTATTACTACAATACTTTCATCTGTGCTGTTTGATAAGAATGAGTGGGAGACTCCAGATGTCTTCAATCCTGAACATTTCCTGGACTCAGAGGGCAAATTTCGAAGAAGAGATGCCTTCTTGCCATTTTCAGCAGGTAATTTTATAGTGTGTAATTAGGTTTCCATTAAGAGTACATTTGATAGCAAAATGAACAGCAGGATAAATACTTCTGTTTCCCACAGGTAAACGTGTGTGTATCGGTGAGCCCCTGGCCAAAATGCAGCTCTTCCTTTTCTTTGCATCTCTGCTCCAACGCTTCACCTTCAGACCTGTTCCTGGAGAAATGCCCAGCTTGGAGGGTGTGATGGGCTTCACCTACTCTCCCGAGGAGTTCAGGATGCTGGCAGTGCCTCGCTGAGGTCATGCCATGCAAACACAAAGATGAATAAACTGAAACTCCACAAGCTTTATGGGATCACCAAATCACAGCATACAGAAAAAGCATACTAGAAACACAGAAAATATACTCTGTAAAACATTTTACGAACATTTCACATAGTAAGACACAATGTGCATGTCACAGTGCTAACTGTTGTTGTACTTTTATTTCTTGTCTTTTACTGTGAAGCACTTTGAGTTTTTTCTGTGAAAAGTGCTATATAAAACAATAAAGTTTTCTTACATAATACATAATAATGGTTAGACAACCTTGAAAAAATAATGTGCATGCATTATAGCAACTGACTGAAAATTAGGTGCCACATGATGCCATAAGCTAATAGTAACTTTATCTATAATAATATAATAATTTCCCCCAGGGATCAATAAAGTATTCTGATTCTGATTCTGATTCTGATCTATAATAAGGCAAATTCTTTAAATATATGCTGTATTGAAATTAAATTAACAAAAAGAAAGTTTGATGACATGTGGATAAAACTGCCCTTTTTACCTATTTTTATCTATTAGACTTTACAATTCTTTGCCAATCAAACTGTTCTGTGAACTTTGCATCTTTTTACAACTATTAGAAATGCAATTTCCTTTCATGATAAAACAAATTTCTCTGGACTGCAAAAGATTACATGTTACCTATCAACAGATAGATAAGTGATTGTGTAATACTGAATACAAATCTAGTATAGAATCTAGTATGTGAATGCTAGAATTCACAGCAGAATTAATTCTAAAAATGGCTGCCAGAATCAATTTACTGAGCAAATTTAAAATGAGTCTTATTCCTTTAAATGTAAAATTATTTTCTGTTACAAATACATCACAGCGTGTCTTTGGGTCATGACTAAATAACTCTTACAGGCTTTAGGAGAGAATAGTGACAAGACACCATAAAATGAAACACTTTAAACATACTGAAATGCTTTGAGTGCTCAGTAAGACTATAAATGCTTTTCAATATCCAGTTAAACTTCATGCCCAAACTGCTTTGGACCTTGAGTTCCCTGTTTGCACAGTTGAAGTGGGTGAGAGTTAAAGGAGTTGTTTTGCTCTGGTTGAAAAGGAAAAAATATGAGTTGGTGTGGTGAGCTTTAAAAACTTATTTAAATCAGTTTCTTTCATTTCTTTCATATTGTTGAAGAGTCTTTCTTGGGCGGGCAAAGCAGCTTCTGTCACGATCCTGGGTCTTAGGACCCAGTGTTTTGAGTTCTAGTTCATTTTGATGTTTATAGTATGTTTAGCTCATTAGGCCTCCTATGTTCATTTGCTTATTAGTTCCCCCTTGTGTTTCAACCCATGTTAAGTCTCCCCTGCCCTTCATGTCTCTCTGTGCCCCCTCTGTTCTGTTTATTGTGTGTCTTTGCATGTTTGAGTTTCTTGTTTTCTGTCACCCTGCATTGTGCATTATGTTCTCATGGTTGGTCTTTTGTTACTCCCTCTAGTCTAGTCTCTTGTGTTCAAAGCTGAGTATTTCCCTCTGTGTATTTTGGTTCTTAGACCTCTGCCTTATGGTTTGTCTCTGTTTCTTAGTTGCTGTCTCCACTGTGTCTAGTTCGCGTCTCTGTGTGATACTTCCTGTTTTACTTTGAAGGTCCATGCCTCATGTGAGTGTTTCTAGCTTTGCGTCTCTGTCTCGTCCAGTCCTGATTTCTCCCAGCTGTGCCCTCCTTCTGTGTCTCATTCCCTCGTTATCCCTCTGTGTATTTAAGCCCTGTGTTTCTCTTTGTCAGTGTCGTAGTCTCCATCATAGCTGTGTGATTTTTCCCTGTGGCTCTTTGTGCTTTAGTTTTCCCAGTTTAGTTTATTTTGTATTGTTTTTCGTGTCCCACTTCACGCCAGCAATAAAGCTGTGTTTTTTGAGTTTACCTTTTGTCTCTGTGAGTTTGCGTTTGGGTCCTCTCCTGCCTGCCACACAGCCGAAACATGACAGCTTCCCTCTGGGTCTGTATTTCTTAGCTACATCCGGCAGAAGGTTCCTTGTGGCATACACTGTGGCTCCCTGTAAGAGGGATACTGATGCAGTGAAGGAAGAACACTTGAAGACAGGAATTATCTTCACCTGATGTCCAATTTATTCACAAATGCTTATAACTATGGCGTTATTTTTGTGCATCTGCAAATGGTTTTTACATGCGCTCAAAATTTTTTTTACGTGTGCTCAAAATTTCTTTACTTGCACTGAGAACAATGGCACAAAAATAACGCCATATATAACAAAGCCGCTTAGACTGATGGTATGTACCACAAAAGAAAAGGAAAATGTTAAGTTGAAATATTAAATGTTTGTCATTTTTATGTTTACCATTTGTACATAGTTTTAAAGTATTCTTTCTGTCCTCCCCTCCCCAGATCCTTAAGATTCTGGGAGGGGGGGTGATAGTGTTTTTATCACAGGAACACCCTTGTTTGATGTTGGCAAACTTCCTCCCCTTTGTATGGCTTCACTGTGTTATCTAGGGTGAACCATCTAGGGTGTGGGGGAGACTACCCTCTTTATGACCAAGGATGTTCCTGCTGTGCTTTTATGTTATATGACCCTTTGATCAGCAGGGTCACACACACATTCTCACATAACACACACACACACACCCAGTGCCTTGTCTTTGTAACCAAGGGGGGTTACGGGGGAAGGTATGTGTTGTAAACTATTGTTTATTGTGTGAACGTTGTCAATAAAAGGGAGCGAGAGGGGGCCGTCGTCGAGGTCATTTATGATGAGCTGAGATACCGACAAGGCCTCCCTTGCAAGTAAAACGATCGATCGCTGTTGCCTTGTTTTTCTTTCACGGGAATAAGTTCTGGGATCAGCGGGGTCTGACTTTAGACCCAACAGAAAACAATATGACGACAAACTTAGAATGTTAAATAGGACCTAAGGAAACTAAAACCCATGGCTATTTGGCAGCATCCGCCAATTTGGTCTTTCATTGCAACCTCGAACTAGTGATGGTTAACTCTGTGCTGAGGCTTTAGAGCATATGTCAAGAACCCTAGGTTGTTTTCTTATCAAGGGTATCAAGGCTGGGTTTTTTTAAGGGTGAATGGTGTCAGTGGTGATGTCTGAATTTTGAGTGTTGAGCTATTCAGGCTTGCTGTGGAATACTTGTGCAGCCCTGCTTCCTCAGTGCCAATGTAAAAAGGGTTTCTCCAAAGCCAAAAAGATTATTTCCAAAAAGACAAATAGACAGTGGCAAAAATATAATTTCTTAATAAAAATGAATGAAGTTACAAGAACCCCAGCATTCATAACTGTTTGCTTTACCAGCTGACTACCCCAAGATGACCTTTCACCTTATAATTGTGAACTGTGAAATATCATACTTTCCAGATGTGAAAAAATTCTGAAAAAACCCGAACAAACAAAGTTTGATTTACCTTGTAATGGTCTCATTTATGTTAACATTTAACACATAAGCTCACAGTCATCAGCCAGCTGAAACAGTTCAAATTCCAGCTTCCGACAGTTCCCAAGAGTCCATTTGTGTTATGTAACATGTTTGGGGCCTCTTTTTCCTGAGCACTCTGCAGCCTGATGATAACACCACACATACCACAGCACTCTTTGCTGGGCCGCACTGCTTCTCTGCAGAGGGATTTCTGATACTTCAACCATGATTTTTCAAGCTTTCTTCGATTGTATGAATTTTACTAGTTGGTTTTTGCTCAGTTTTGTATTGTTAATTTTAAGTGATGTAATACGAAACCGGAGGCCTCGCAACTTTCCACCAGGACCTGTCATGATTCGAGTTTTGAGGAGAAGACAAACGACTGCATGGTCTCAGTAGATGTCAGAATAGTGATCTTTATTACACACTTCTAAGACAGAAGCATGGGAAGACAAGCGTACAGCCACAGATCTCCAAAGAGTGGACCGTTCCCCATCCTTATATAACCCATGATGACATCACACAGTTAGACCTTAGTGGAAATGATAACAGTCTCCCCATAGTCCAAAGTTCTCCTTATACAAACATCAGATGATACTTTAGAGAAAAACAAGTGTGTGACATGTCATGTTGTGCAGTTCTGTGAGCCTGTGTGTCCAACTAGAGAATGTCCTGACATGACCTCCCTGTGTAAATAAGGGTGAACGTGCGTGTTTACATAACTCTCTATGTGCATGTTCTGATGTAGGCCTGCAAATGAATTAGAACAAGGTCCTGCTGGACCCTCCAGTTATGGACGGTGAATACAATGCTGTGGATACCATTTGAGACTTGATTACAATGATGATAACCTGCATACATTAATCTTTACTCAGATTACCATAGATATAAAACAAAGATTATACTGTCATCAGATTCCACAATGGTAAATGATTAATGATTGATACTTCTAATTATAACTGTGATCATAAGAATACAAAATAAAATATCTCCTGGTCACAGACCCTGGGCTGTGCCTCTGCTAGGAAATATCTTCACTGGAGTAGACTACAAAACAATGCATGAGGTGAGGAGGAGAAGATCCTTACAGTGCAATTTAGTGTACACGTAGTACACTGGCCAATATAATGTGCACATGGAAAAACAACAGATAATAGCAGGACTTCAACTTTAAAAACATTTAAAAGTTTCAGGGAGTTATTAGTAACTCCAGCTCAGATCCTTTTCAATACTGTGTTTATGTTATTGTCTATCACTTGAAGGGTTTTTAATCTGACAAAAAGTCTTTACTTCTAAAGGAATGCCAACTGTGAAACATTTCTCTTGATTTATTTCTAAATGCAGCTGGCTCAGAAGTACGGCCCCGTGTTCAGTTTGAGGAGGGGCAGTGAGAGGATGGTGTTTGTTGCAGGATATAAAATGGTCAAAGAGGCTCTTGTCAACCAGCTGGACAACTTTGTTAATCGACCAATCATCCCTCTTTTCCATGTTATATTAAAGGGCTTAGGTGAGTAGTTAAAACACGTGCATGTAAACATGTGCTATTGCCTATATTTTTTGCTGTACCAACCTCCTTCCCCAAGTCTTAAACTGTATTAGATTGTCATCAAACTAGAAATGATCAATACCTGTACACCCTCATTATATCACGTCTCTGTATGGCCCAATTCTCAAAACAAACCCTGAAAAAGCATATCAAATGTAAAAATATAATGAAATTATTTTTGTAGTGCTGTTACAGTCCTGGGTCTTGGACCCAGTTTTTGAGTTTCATTTTGGACCTATTTATTATTTCATAATAAGATAATTATGAACTAGTTCCTGAGTATGTTAGTTTCCTGTGCGGATGGGTTTATTAGTTATACTATAGTTCTTCAATTCTGGTTTCTTCACGTTTGTTCTGTTTGTGTCCAGTTAATACTTTCTTTAGTCCTCTCTGTTTGTTTTCTCCCTTAATCTTTCCATGTTCATCTCTCTGTGTTTTGTTCCCTTTACTCACCAGTCTTTCATATCTTCAGATTCTGTTCAGCTGTGTTCTTCAGGTGTGTCCACTCTACCCCAATCTCCTCCTGCGTGCATACTGTCTGCGTCTCCCTCTGTTCTCTGTGGTGTCGGCTTCTCTAGCTGTCTTCTGGAATTCCATGTCATTAGTTTCCTAATTCATCAGTTCCTTAAGTTTCTAGTTTTATTTCTCACCTGAGTTTTTTGTATTTTCAAGTGTATAAGCTACAGCAATAAAGCTGCCTCTTTTAGTTTACCCTTTTGTCTCCGAGTCTTGCAACTGGGTCTTGCCTTGCCTGTCACATAGTCCTTAATGATAACTTCATTTTGTTTTGGCTCACATTGTACTCAGTCCCCTACAAAATGTACATCCGTGCAAAGGCTTCCTTATTATTAACTTAATATAATATTCTCCAAGGGATATCTATGAGCAACGGTTATCTGTGGAAGAAGCAGAGGAAGTTTGCCAACACTCACCTGCGTTACTTTGGAGAAGGCCAAAAGTCACTGGAGAAGTGCATTGAAGTGGAGTGCAACTTTCTTTGTGAAGCTTTCAAGGAGGAGCAAGGCAAGTAGGCTGCAGGAATTCACATGACTGAAGGGATTGCTCTGCACTGAAATCATTTTTGTAGCAGGATTTGAGTAGAATTTGACGTCTTCACAGGTAGACCATTCAACCCCCACTACATCATGACAAATGCAGTGGGTAACATCATCTCCTCTGTGGTCTTCGGACATCGCTTTGAATACAGTGACCCCAGCTTTCGCAGAATTCTGGAGCTGGACAATGATGCCCTTCTGCTTGCTGGTTCAGCTCAGGCACAGGTGCTCGTTGTTTAAACTACAATGTGATGATCGCTTATGATATTCTTGTTGGTCTTTTACTAAGAGTTTATCATCCTCATCAGCTGTATGATGCCTTTCCTGGCTTGATGAAGTACCTGCCAGGACCTCACCAGACTGTCCATGCCAACTACAGGGAGATCATGACTTTCTTGAACAGAGAAATTGAAAAGCACCAGGAAGAGTGGAACCCAGATGACCCTCGTGATTTCATTGATGCATATCTGTCAGAGATGGAGAAGGTAACACAAAAATGAATCCTGTTATGTTCACTTTATTAAAAAAACAAAAACAAAAAAAGCAACAATAGCCATGGGGGCATATGTTCATGTAAACCATAACAATTCATCATGTTCATGTCATTGCTGGCCACTAGCAGATCCCTATTGGCATTCAAAAGAAGTCTTTAAAAAATTCTGAGACTTCAGCCACCCAAATGAATCCATTAATCAAAAAACACAATCCTTATGATCATGAGATTAACTGGTAATAATGTAAATTACCTAAATGAGCCCAGTACTGTGGATAATGTCTGTATTTTTCTGTTACATTAGAAAAAAGAGGATCCTCATGCTGGCTTTAATACTGAAACACTTCTGGCTTGTACCCTTGACCTGATTGAGGCTGGGACAGAGACATCTTCGACCACTCTACGCTGGGCTCTAGTATTTATGATCAACTACCCAGAAATACAGGGTTAGTCCCTTATTAATCAATCCCCCTTCAATTTCCCAACTACTCTCCTTGTGTAGTCTCCAAAGATGAAAATGAAGGAGGTGTAGACCGGAGGGGCATCGAGGCATTTCCCCCCCCCCCAAAAAATTAGACATCGTTGGTTCAGAGCCTCATTTTCACACACCAATTAAATATAAATACTGCATCGGTAATTGTTGTTATAGCAAACCTGCTGCTGACATTTGTTTTTAATATTTGGGACCACTTTTACTTCAGTTAATAATATGGCATATTGTGATGACTTTTAGTTGTTACTGTTTCCCCTTTCAGAGAAAGTGCAGGCAGAGATAGACAGAGTAGTCGGACAGTCTCGCCTGCCCACCTTGACCGATAGGCCCAAACTGCCCTACACTGATGCTGTTATCCACGAGACCCAGAGGGTTGGAAATATTGTTCCACTGGGATTACCAAAAATGGCCAGTAAAGATTCTACACTGGGAGGATACTTCATTCCTAAGGTAAGGGATTATTTACCAGACTGAGTCAGAAATTCAATTCATAAGTGTGTCAATTATTTATAAATAGCTAATAACAACATCTAATAACTCTATTTCAGGGCACAGCTATTACTACAATACTTTCATCTGTGCTGTTTGATAAGAATGAGTGGGAGACTCCAGATGTCTTCAATCCTGAACATTTCTTGGACTCAGAGGGCAAATTTCAAAAAAGAGATGCTTTCTTGCCATTTTTAGCAGGTAATTTTATGGCGTGTAATTAGGTTTCCATTAAGAGTACATTTGATATCAAGGGTTAGCAGGATAAAAACTTCTGTTTCCCACAGGTAAACGTGTGTGTATCGGTGAGCCCCTGGCCAAAATGGAGCTCTTCCTTTTCTTTGCATCTCTGCTCCAACGCTTCACCTTCAGACCTGTTCCTGGAAAAATGCCGAGCTTGGAGGGTGTGATGGGTTTCAACAATTCCCCTGAGGAGTTCAGGATGCAGGCAGCGCCTCGCTGATGTCATGTCGGGCAAACACAACGATGAATAAACTGAAACTCTACAAGCTTTATGGGACCACCAAAGATTTAATGAAAATTTTACATATTGAGACACTATATGCATGTTACAATCCTAATTGTTGCCATGCTTTTATTTCTTGTTTTATTGTGAAACACTTGAGTTTTTCTTAACACAAAGGACTTCAGATATTATCCTTTGTTTTTAAATTCACAAAAATGTTTGATGTGTGGATAAAACTCTGCTTATTTTTATCTATAAGCAAGGCCTACACATGCTTGCTGCACCTCTGTCTCCTCAATGCCAGTGTGAAAGTATTTTCTCTAAGTCCAAGTTCAGTGGCAAAATGTTATTTTTTTATATAAATGAATAAAGTCACTATAACCCCAGTAAACTCCATTAAAAAAATTTGTCCTATTGAATTTATTTAAATACTGACTGAAATCATACAAGTTTTCTTGTATTGATAGACCTCTTCTACAATCACCAACAAATTAATCAAAAATATATTAGACAAATGAATGAACCACACAAAATCAAGTGTTATTTCTACTCTTGGCAGTGATTATTCCGGTGCTGACAACCAAGTTGAAATGGTAGTAAAGATTTATACAGTCCCGATCAAAAGTCCACTTGAAAAATAAGTTTAAGTCCACTTGAAAAATGGCAAAAACTCAAATTTTGCATGATTGGATCCTAAGAAGGTTCCAAGTAGAGCTTCAACATGCAACAAAAAGAAATGGGAATGAGACAAAACATTTTTGGAGCGTGTAATTTATTGAAAACAACAGAAACAGACTGTTTTACAGCTGATCAAAAGTTTAGGACCGCACCTCAAAAAACCCCGTAAACTCCTCTAAAACAGAAATTAAAGTTTCAAACATGAACTCAGTAATGAATAGTTCCACTATTATTGTTGATCACTTCAAAAATTCATTGCGGAATGCTTGACGCTAGTGCTTCCATGAGATTAGTGGGAACATTTCTCCAAGTGGTGATGGCCACACGAAGGGCATCTACTGTCTGAAACTGTTTTCCATTTTTGTACACTTCCCTTGCCATCCATCCCCTTCTATAGCACATTTAAAAGACTAGTGTACATCAAAGTGCTTCACAATAAAACCGCCAAGCGGGTAGAACAATTAACAAATAGTACAGTTACAATTAAAATTACATTACATGGTGTAGTGCAGGCAGAATGAAAGTAGAACTTATATGCTTCAAAAGCTAAGTTGAACAGGTGTGTTTTTAAGCGTGATTTGAATGATTGAATTGATTCCGATGTACAGATATCAACTGGAAGATTATTCCAGAGTCTAGGGGTGGCAATGGCAAAAGCACGGTCACCTCTGGTTTTTAAACGAGGCCTTAGTTGCATTAGAAGCAGTTGGCTGGAGGATCTTAGTGCTCTCTTTGGGTTGTACAGATCAAGGGGATCAGTTAGGTAGCTAGGGGCCAAGTTTTTTAGAATTTTAAAAGTGAGCAGAAGGATTTTGAAATCAGTGTGATATTTGACAGGAAGCCAGTGCAAGTTAGGGAGTATGGGGGTGATGTGCTCATGTCTTCTAGAGCTGGTTAAGAGGCCAGCTGCCGCATTTTGGACTGATTGCAGGCGCTGAAGGAGGGAGAGTTGGAGGCCCAGGTAAAGAGTGTTGCAATAGTCCAATCTGCAAGTGATTAAGGCATGGATGAGTTTTTTGAGTTCTTTATGTGGTAAATAGGGCTTAGCTTTGAAAATTTGCCATGATTGTTAAAAGCTAGTTTTTACCACAGTGGATTTCTTCTCTAATTTAAAAGAACTATCCAGGAGTACTCAAAGATTTCTGGCAGAAGGAGAGAGGTGGCTGGTGAAAGACCCCAGTGTATTGGTTAGCTGGCCCTGGGGAATGTGGCTATCAAAAATAATCATTTCTGTTTTGCTTTCATTTAAGACAAGATAATTCTGGGATAGCCAATTTTAAACCTCTTGCAGACAGTCAAACAAAGGCAAGAGAGGAGATGGGGCATCCAAGTTTAGAGGAAGGTAGCTTTGGATATCAACCGCATAGCAGTGGTAGAATATGTTATGTTTTTTAAAGATGAGTCCCAAGGGCAGCATGTACAAGGAGAACAGCGTAGGGCTTAATACGGATCCCTGAGGCACACCACAGTTAACCGGGGCAGAAGAGGAAGAGTATTTCCCCATGGTGACAGAGAAGGATCTGTCTGCTAGATACGATTTAAACCATAAAAGAACTTTGCCTTTAAGGCCAACTACATCTTCCAGCTGTCATGGGTGGGTCTGTGACCCAGCATTTTGAGTTCATTATATATTGTGTATTTCTGTTTTTAGTATGGGGATATGTTAAGTTCTTGTTTTTGCATTAGTTAGAACTTGAGTCTTTGTGTTTTGTCATTTATTGTTTGGGTTAAGCTCATCCACCTCTCTTAAACCCCTAAGTTGTTCAGCCTTAGTTCTGTTTATTGGAGCTCCTCATTTCCCCTTCCCCTGGATCTTAGTCTCATTTGCCCTTTGCGTTCCACGTCTCATGTTGTCAAGCCCATGTTGTTTGGTCTGTCTCATCATGTTTCCTGTTTTATTTTGAAAGAGTCCTCTGTTTTTTGTTCATTGCATTTAGTTTCACGTCCCCTGTCCTGTCATTAGGTTATGTGTGTCAGCTGTGTCCTCATGTGTCTCCACTTCCTCTGATCACCTCATGTGTGTATTTAGTCCTCAGTCTTGCTGTGTTCAGTGTCAGTGTTATCTCCCCTACCCCTTGTCAGAGTTTCCCAGCCATAGTAAGTCATAGTTTGTATATTGTTTAGTCATAGTCTAAATCTCAGTAGAGTCATAGTTTCCCAGTCTATGTTCAGGTTTTCCCTCAGTTACTTTGCTGTTAAGTCCAGTTTTGTGCCCTCGCCTCTGTCTGCTCTTGGGTCCTCTACTCACTCCACACGGTCTGCCCCGGCAGTCCGTGACACCAGCCTTATTAGGAGAATATTATGGTCAACCATATCGAAGGCAGAAGTTAGATCTAATAAAACTTGAGCCACAGGGTGCCCTGAATCAATGGTTAAAAACTCTCAATAAAGCTGTCTCGGTATTATGACAAGGTTTGAATCCAGATCGAAATTTGTCACTGACACCGTCTCTAGGAAGGACTGTAGTTGCTGGATAACTATATTTTCTAAAAATCTTAGACATGAAGTTAAGTTTACAAATTGGCCTGTAATTTGAAAGAGCGTTGCCGTCAGAGTTGCTTTTATTAATATCAGGTTGCACGACTGCGTGTTTGAAGGCAGTCGGAACACAGCCTGATGACAATGAAGCGTTCATTAAAATTGAGATACAGGGTCCAATAGTAGTCAGAGCATCCTTAATGATGCGGGAAGGAAGAATGTCATTTAAAGCTTTGGAAAACTGAAACGGCCTGGACTCTGTCAAGCAACGGAACCACACCCTCAGCGGTGCCGGAGGAAATCCAGAACAGGCAACCCAAACTGGCACTTGGAAGGGTTGATGATCAGGCCGTGCGCTGCCAAACGCTGGAAAACCTGGCGCAGATGGGACTCGTGCTGGCTCGCCGAGCAGCTGGCCACCAAAATATCGTCCAGGTAAACAAAAACGAACGGCAGCCCACACAAAACGGAGTCCATCAGCCACTGAAAGGTCTGGGCGGCACCTTTCAGGCCAAACGGCATGCGCAAAAACTCGAACAAGCCGAAGGGGATAACGTCTTAGGCGCGCACGGTCGAGGTCCCGGCGAGATTGGCGGAAAAATCCTGAATGTGGGGGATGGGGTAACTGTCATTCTCCGTGGCATTATTTCAACGGCGGAAATCTCCGCATGGCCGCCACCGACCGTCCGATTTGGGCACCATGTGAAGCGGAGAGGCCCATGCACTGTTCGAGCACTGTACAATGCCAAGGCGCTCCATGGCTGCAAACTCTTCCCGAGCGACGGACAGTTTTGCGGGGTTGAGGCGGCGTGCGCACGTGTATACCGGGGGCCCGACCGTGGGAATATAATGCTCAACCCCGTGCTTCGTTACCATGCTAGAGAAATTAGGGACAGAGAGTGATGGAAACTCTAAAAGCAAACGCTGAAAAGCATTACTGGTGGTCACTACATTAGCCCGAATCAGGGGCTCGGCTGCACGAGTAAAACAGGGTAGCGAAGAAAATGAGAGATCATCGATTAAACGTCTGTTAGCAACATCGACAAGCAGTCCATGGGCACACAGAAAATCAGCACCTAAGATAGGTACAGAGCTAGCGGCAACAACAAAGTTCCATTGGAAATCCTGGCCATGAAAACAAACAGTCACCAACCTTTTCCCAAACGTTGTGATGGGAGAGCCATTAGCTGCAATGAGCTGCAGCCCGCAGTTTGCTGCTAGCCTGTCGGCAACGGTCAGGGGAAGGAGGCTCTTCTGGGAGCCGGAGTCCACGAGAAAACGTCTCCCAGAGCGTGAGTCCTCTATGAAGAGCACCCTTTCTGTATCTGTATCTTTCTTCTTTATTCCTCTCCCAACTTCAACTGAACACATCGCGCCACAAAACACAGCAACACACTTCCTCAACACTGGTTATGAGTGGAGCCCTCTAGTGGTCCACCACAATATCTTAATTTTGGTTTCTGACAAAAGATTAGCATACTGAATTAAGCTATTAAAGAATTGAAGCTAGCAAAATAGCTCATGTGATGTGCACAGCTTGTTAGTATGAAGCAAATAACAAAGTAATTTGGTAAAGCAAATATATTTATTACACTTTACATTACAGTTTTTAATGAATTACTAGACTGGTATACAAAATGGTCTTAAAAAATCTAATTTTTCAGATGTATATGAATAAAAAATGTTGTAGTTTAACAGATATTTTAAGGTGCCCATCTTGTCTCAAAATCTATTTTGGCGATGTCAAACATATAGCACCACTATCTGCTAGATGCCTTTCTTCAACATTGTCTAGAGCTTTCTAAACTAGATTTAAGAACAAATGAAACTCTGAAACTGTGCATTGTAGCTTTCACATTGTACATAATATAACTGAGACCTGCAAATCCAGGACTTACAAATAGGGAAATTAGTGGAAGACAGTGGCTTTCAACTGGAACTCACTAAAATAGTTTTCTAGATTAAATATGTATGTGTAAATCCAAATATCACAATTTATTTTTAAAAAGTTAAATAATGACTTTGTAGTACAGTAACGCCAGTCAGTGATCACAAACAAACATCCACAGTACCAGTGCTTGGTGTTGTTATAATATTAAACAATCTTCGTCTTTTTCCTCTTCTTTTGACTGCTCGGTTTAGGGTCAGCACAGGTGATCAGCCGACATCTCACCCTCTCTCGCGAGAAGAGGTTTGGACCAGCCTTGAGGCCGACCTGCAGGAACAGTGTAAAGATTTCACCACAAAGGAGCCAGCAAAGACAAAGAGCCTCCTTGTCTGTTCATTGTCTTCAGACTCTGATTCAGATGAGTAAGCCCTGTGTAACAGGGCCCTGAGTTTGTACAGAGCAGGATCCACTATCAGCAAGAAAGACTAATACTATCTTTAAATCAACCTCTTCATCCAAGGTTGCAATGCTGTAGATAAATCACAGAATATGCTGGAGAATATTCCTCAGTAAGTAATTCTGGATTCATATTAGTAAATTTAGTCAGGAGTAAACATGTGGAACTCAAGATTATGGCAACTAATTTTCTTTTCAATGAATGACACTACCTAATATTATAAAAGCATCAAAATTATAATTTCATGCTTTACAAGTACTACAACTGCTTTTTTTTTTTTTTTTTAAGAAATAGTCATACTTGCTGATGATCATCTAAGTGCATTTGATCACCAGCTTTACCTTCTTAATTCATTTGGAAACACTAAAGATGTTTGAAATTTTCCAAACTGCTTCTGCATTTTAGCTTAATGTTTGTTAAATAACTTATGAGTCACTGCTGTATGTAATGTGTTGTTTTTCATGTGAGGTTGTATTTGCCTAATTTTACAACCTGCTATTAACCAGGTGATTTTTTTAAATTTACTTTGTTCTCATACCTAAACGGGAAGAAGGTGGACTTTCTTTTTCACAAAATACACATCCTGACAAAGACAATAAGGGGTTCTAATGTCAGCGCGGGACTGAACAAACCTTGCAGAACTGAATTCTGAAAATCCAGGACCTAAAGTCAATGGCTTTCAAGTGGAACTCAACTTATAAAATAAACTAGTAACTCAACTTAGCTAGTTTTCTACATTTGTTGTGCATGTGGCAATTCCAGGAAAACAAACAAAATGTCAGTGATGGGTTGAGGGCGGGCTTTGATTACTGTGTCTGACACGCAACCAAAAAAATTCTCTGCCTATCCAAAATACATGAAAAACAATCTTTTCAACAAAATTTAACATAATAACGGGAACAAAATATATTTAAATGATCAAAGTAATCAAAAGGGGAACACATATTCTCCCTTGCATAGTTGATGAACTGGAGGCTTTTAGACAACAACTAAATCCATGAAAGCCACCAATAAAATGACAATCATAAGCACGTAGTATGCAATTGTTTTATTTCTTAATGTGTTGATTAATACATTTAAAAACATAAGCAGGAAATAGAAAAGCAGCACTCCTACATTTGAATTAATACCCATAAATACAGGGTCTTCTATATAATCACATGTAAAAGCAATTTGCAGCATGCCAGGTTATATGAAGATCAGTTAATTTTTTACAAACAAATCTTCCACTTTTTGGTCTAATCTACGAGGTGTGAATTTTTCACTTTTTTGAATTTTTTGAATTTTGCCCTGTCTTCTGTCTATGATCGAATGGGATCTTGTGTTCATAATTACACACAGTTCAAAAGAAATGTCTCATGGAACCAAATATGTGTTTTAGATGCTAAATATTTAAAGAATGATCACGACTAGACCATGACCTTCAAAGTGTAGCTTTGTATATTTGATATCAAAGTGTAGTTTTGTGTATTTGACTTGGCAAATTTAAAAAACAAATTGTTACGCAAAATGTCCTTCCTGCCGCAATCACCATCCCTTAATCTCTTAATCACTACACTGTGGCCACTCCAGTTTAAACTATGCTGTTGATTATATTTGTTCTCTAGCTGTATATAAAATAGCTGTTGAACAAAATCAAGGTTTTTGTTATATGGTTGCTGATTTTCCAAAATAGTGGAAGAATCAATGTCAAGAAGTCATTCTTGAGGTAAATTACTTAAGAACCTGACTGAAAGTCAGTGACAGGAGATAGTATAAGGGGTTAGGCACACTGCGACAACTTCTAGACAATTTTTTTAAAAAGGCAGCCAACATCAAAAATAGATTTTTGAATGTTATTAAGAAGCCTGGAGAACTATTCCTCAAGACTACTTAAAGAGAGTTACATTAAGAAAGTTGCTTTTTTTCAGTTGCAGGTCAGAATATATATAATAAAAGGTGTTGCTTCTCTTTGGGTTTCTAGTATGCTCATAAAGAGGTTCAGCTTATTGATCTTTATGTTTGAATAGAGTGACATCAGCGAGGCGCTGCCTGCATCCTGAACTCCTGAGGCGTGTGGGTGAAGCCCAACACACCATCCATGCTGGGCATTTCTCCAGGAATAGGAGTGAAGGTGAAGCGTTGGAGCAGAGATGCAAAGAAAAGGAACATCTCCATTTTGGCCAGGGGCTCACCAAGACACATACGTTTACCTGTGGGGTGACAAACAGAAGTATTTGTTTTTGGTGGCACTCATTTTCTAAAATGGGAATTCTGATTATTGTTGCTAAAGAACAAAAAAAAAAAGTCGATTTAAAATGACCTGCTGCAAATGGCAAGAATGCATCTCTTTTTCGAAACTGGCCCTGTGAATCCAAGAAATGCTCAGGATTGAAGACATCTGGAGTCTCCCACTCATTCTTGTCAAACAGCACGGATGCAAGAATCATAGTCGTAGCTGTGCCCTGAAAATAAGTTTTACAATCTTTTTGATATTAGCTGTTTAGAAATAACCATCTCTGTGTGAGTCAGGTAAATCGTCACTTACCTTAGGAATGAAGTATCCTCCCAGTGTAGTGTCCTTAGTGGCACGTCTCGGGAATCCCAGGGGAGCAATATTTCCAAACCTTTGGACCTCATGGACAACAGCATCAGTGTACGGCAGGTTGGGTCTGTCAGCCAAGGTGGGCAGGCGAGACTGTCCGATCACTCTGTCTATCTCTGCCTGGACTTTCTCTGAAAATGTAAGCACAGTAAGGACTAACACAGACAGTTCACTGCTCATCATGGTTAAACTCTCATCAACAGTCTCAGTCCTTCACTGAAATACATCAATGTTAAGTGTTATTGATTAGACTCTGACCCTGTATCTCTGGGTAGGTCAGCATGACTACAAGGGCCCAGCGCAGGGTGGTAGCAGTTGTTTCTGTTCCAGCCTCAAGCAGGTCAAGGGAGGATAACGACAGTGTTTCAAGGTTGAAGCCAGCCTGGGGATCCATTTGTTTCTAATGTAACAAAAAAGTACTGACATTATTCAAAGTGATGAGCTGATTTAGGCTATTTTACACCACCACTAAATATATTATTATTTAACAGTATGTTTTACATTTTCTTGACAAATTGTACTCATAATGAATAAGTTGCCCTAACTTAGTTATTTTAAGTAAGCTTTATGTCATTTTTCACAATTTTTTTACATTTTGGGAACTAATTGGATTTTCCGGTGTACTCTCCAGAAGCATGTTCAGAGTATTCACCACCATGGCTAATTGAAACTCCTGGTTCATATAAGCATTTAGATATTTTATCAATTTTCAAGTGACACTGATAATAATTCTTTAGGGAATTAAAAGTGGTATTTTGGTGAAGAACTAAACAAATTTCATCAGCAAGTAATGCACTGAAACTGGACTAAATCTTTTTTAGTCCAGTTTTTGCTTGTATTACAGTTTGGTGTGTCTGATATACCCATTTTGTTGCTGTTCCTGCATCAAAGTTGCAACTGACAAATCACACTGTTGTGATGTCATAGTGTACCTTTGCAAACTAGGGATAAAGGGAAAAAATAATTCATAAAATATAGTTAATATATTATCAAGCTGGGCTTGCTGTTTGCCAGTCATATTAGCACTGACTAAGTGTAATGCAGCATTTATGTCTTGACATTTTTTTCTCACATTTTTCTCACATTAACATAGAAAAAACTTTGTGTGTGTGTGTGTGTTTCTTTTCTTTACAATGATATGTGCTTTAATTGTAAATATAAATTAAATTTTAAACTATCTATTTTGAGCAGAAACTGCTGGCTTTGTTCACTTTGTTCAAGGATGCAAAAGCATGCAATTCTTGACCTAACAGGATTCATAAGCTTTGTTAGAAATGCCTTCATATTACCTTTTCCATCTCTGACAGATATGTATCAATAAAGTCACGAGGGTCTTCAGGGTTCCAGTCCTCCTGGTGCTTTTCTATTTCCTTCTTTACAAATGCCAAAAGCTCCTTATAGTTGTTTTGGATAGTCTGATGAGGCCCTGGCAGGTGCTTCATCAAGTCAGGAAAGGCATCAAGGAGCTGTTGATGACGACAGTCTCTCAGAACAGCAATAGACCAACACAGCTTATTTTGTTATTACTACAATAGTTTACATAAGGAATACCTGTGCTTGTGCTGAACCAGAAAGCACAATAGCCTCATTGTCCAGCTCCAGAATTTTGCGATAATTTGGATCAGTGTATTCAAAGCGATGCCCAAAGACCACACAGCATATCACATTGCTCACTGAATTTGTTATGGTGTAGTGTGGGTTGAATGGTCTTCCTGTGAAGATGTCAAATTTAACTCAGGTCAAGAGAAATCCTGCTATAGAAATGATTTCAGTGCACAACAAACAGCCCAACTGAGTGAATTCCCGAACTCTACTTGCCTTGCTCCTCTTTGAGAGCTTCACAAAGGAAGCTGCACTCCACTTCAATGTACTTCTCCAGTGCCTTCTGGCCCTCTCCAAAGTAACGTAGGTGAGTGTTGGCAAACTTCCTCTGCTTCCTCCACAGGTAGCCATTGCTCAAAGATATGCCTATGACAATATTATATAGAATAACTAACAATTAGTTTCTGCTCAGTTATACTTCTGTTTTTCCCACAAAAAATATGCTGTATATATATGATGTCCTTTGTAAAATGTTTTCCAACAACAAATGTGACTTCACTTTCATGCTACAGCTATGTCTACTTTCTGCTTATTTTATGACGGAAAGTTAATAGTATACAATCGTATAATTGTTATACTTTATACTCAAAACATATTTAATAATAATACAAATCTATGCAATAACTAGTAACTACAGTTTCATGTAGTGGAGTAATATTTCAAAGTAATATTTCCCTCCAAAATATGAGTTGTAAAATGCAAATACTTCAGTAAAGTATATTCAGATTGTATTTAATTAGAGATTAGATTTAATTTAATTAGAATACTTGGTTACATCATGAGCCCTTTTTGTCAAAGTGACAGACTGATGACACTTGGTGGTGCGGGTGGGAGGGGGTATGTTTGGCAGTTCCTAGACCTTGATGCCCCTATACTCACCAAGACCCTTATAGATAATATGGAAGAGAGGAAGAACTGGTCGATCAATAAAGCTATCCAGCTGATTAACAAGAGCCTCTTTGACCATCTTGTATCCTGCAACGTACACCATCCTCTCACTGCCTCTCTTCACACTGAACACAGGACCGTACGTCTCAGCTAGCTGCAAGCAGGAAAAATTAGGAGGAGAAATGTTTCACAAACATTTTTTTTTTCAAAGTAATACCTTCAATATGTAGACAATGACAAATATTTCATTAAGAGATTGAAGTTCCCAAATCCCCCACTGAAACTGCTGACACAGTATGAAAGTGTGACAGTGATGACTAAAAATCTTTTAAGTTGCAATATTGTTATTCTGCAGTTGTGATTTCTTTTGCACTTCATGTGGACCACGTTGTTGTGTGTAAGTCAAACTTCTGCTGGAAAAAATGCATGTGCATACTGTTGCATGCATTACTTTTACATGACTGTTAAGCTCACCTTCATCATTGATTTGAAGTCAACTCCGGTGAAAACATTTCCTAGAAGAGGCAAAGCCCGGGGTCCTGGTGGAAAGTTACGAGGTCTGCGGTTTCTTATCAAATCAAACAAAATCAGCAATACAAAAGCAAGCAACAGCCAACTACTAAAATTCAGACAGTCAAAAAGAGCTTGAAAAACCATGGTGAAAGTATTGATGATCCTTGTGGAGAACCACACTGATTCTGCAGACAGGGCTTTGGTATGTCTGATGTTATTTGGGTGGAACCTGCAGTTCTGGGAAAACAAGCCCCCGTGTCAGGTTACATAACACTGAAAGCTTTGTGTGAAAATAAAAGGCTGGAACTTGGACTCCTCGTACTCTCTGCTGATTTTAAGAATGTCTTTTAAATGTTAATACCCAGGTTGATTTGTCAGTGACTAATGGTATATTAAAATATAGATTTTGCCAATTCTATGGCATATTTTACAAACATGATTAGTAGATGTTTCACAGTTTAAAATAAGTTTAATTGTCTTAAAGGAGGGAATAACAATGCTGTTCTAAAAAATGGCTGGGTTAAGATGGAATGAATTGCATATCTGTGATGAAACACTGACTAAATTTCTTTATCCATTGTACAGCACTGAACCCTGGAGTTTAATACTAGTACATTTTCCATTATATTATGTCTTCATTGCTTAGGAGTGCTGCTACTCTGCAAACTTATTCATGTTATCACTTCTTTTAGCATTATGTATGACACTTCTAAAACAGAAATTGGAGCCAGTTCCTCTGTGACATTGGTCTTTCATTAAATATATTTGAGTTTCATTCAATAGACTCAGTTAAACAGTGCATTCAAGTTTAAATTTTAATTCTGCCTTCGCTCTTTGTCGTATGTTTGTGGTTTTCAGCGGTTTTATAAGCCTGTTCATGCTTCATGGACTTTTTTGCTACGTAGACCTTCAGAATAAATCAGTCATGACAAAGTTCATATAGAATATTCTCTGTTCAAAGGTGCTTGAGAAACAGCGTTTGTGAAATGGTCTGCAAAGCAAATCCAGACCCATCAGGCTCTGTGACCTTACATCTACTCACAGTGTAAATAATGTTCAGTGGAGGCAAATATCAACAAGCAGATTCATGAGCAGAACCCTGGATAATTGCACTATTTGAAAGCAATCAGTCACTTTAATGAATATCCAGCTGAATCTCTGAATCCCTTGGAAGGTCAAATGTGTTTAACTATGAACTCAGAGTGCATCGCAGGATAAAAAGTTCAATAAAAAATTCTTCATACAAAAACATATAACCTGTCGTGTGTGCAAATGTGAGGGAACGTGCGTATGTCCATTTACAAACCACTTTATCACTAACCTGAGAAGAACAGAAAAAAAAGTTTCCCTCCTGCTCCTGCAAGTCAGAAATTGAGACGTGCACTGTAATCTAATCACAGATAAGCTTTTATGCAGGATCAGGACAAAGGGCACTCCTTTTTTATTCTTTGTCCATGAAAACCATGTGACAACATACTACATATATACTATGTATATTTGTGCTGATAATGTGACAATATATCTTAGCTATATAGCAAAAGAAACAGTAAAACCATGATTCCTGGTCATCGTTCATGTGACTTCCACTCAGAAGTATATGAAATTGCAGGATGAATTTACTAGATGACTTTTGTTACCACTGGGCAGTATTTACACTTTGAGTAGATGTAAGTTCAACAGCCTTGAACAAATTCATCCTGCAGAGCTGAGCAAATGGATTGTGTTTTGTAGCCCAGCTTGTTATGTAACCACCATATCACAAGAACCTTTGAACAGACAAGTATTAGTACTGTGCATCATGAACATTTGCATCAGATGAATATTTTATCAAGCATCAGGTTTATAAACCACTACCACTACTTTCTACCAGAAAGAATCACATCTCCAGATTGGAAAGAATCAGCTTTGTTTGAATTTAACAATGTGGTTTTCCAACTTTTTACTGAGCAACGAGGGAGTTTTACTCTCTGTGTTTTTGCTCCTTCTGATCATGTACCACCTCAGAAACAAGAATCCAAGAGATTTTCCACCGGGACCATTCGCTTTACCTTTTATTGGGAATTTCCAGATTGTGGGAAAGAAACACCCACATATTTATTTCAACAAGGTACGGGTTCATGCTTGTATAATATCAGGGGGGTTCTAAGTATAGAGTGCAATTTAAAGTACTGCTTTGTTGTTTGCATGTATACTTGTGTGCTTCTGTCTGCATTGTTCAGTCATCAGGATCAAAACTTTTTGATTTTTGAGATTTTGATTTTGTACTGCAGCAAGATTTTTTGTTTTGTTTTGTTTTGTTTTTTACTGAAATACAGAAAGGAGAGAATACTTCAGAAACAACTCTAATAGATTATCAGAACAACTAACAAAATTTCAAAATCCCTGGTAGCCCTTCAGGCAGGGACTCTTCAGTTTTTGGTAGCCCAAAATAAATTTAAGTAGCCCGAATAAAAAAAGAGAGCAATTTTTTGATTGATGTTTTGTTTCCTGTTTTGTTTCCGTTACAATATTATACATTAATCAAAAAATTGTTGAAACACAAATGACAACATTGTATAAAAATTACAATCATCAACTCAAATACTTGATTCTAATTGAACAGACATTTCTTTGAACTTGTAAGAACTGTGTAGAACATGAATCAGTCTGTGTCAGATCCTGAATTTGAAATTTCCACGAGTAAGAGGTAAGTGGAACCAAGATAGGCCATTTGCTTTCTGAAGTTTGCAAAGACTGCTAAATTGTGCCAGTGGTAGTTCACTCTTTGCAACATAGTACGCTGTTCTAAACAGATTTTTCAGGTTTATTTTTAGTATGTTATTTGCAATTGGTGTTTGTTCTGGGAAAGATATTGCAGACTGAGCAATAATGCATTTCTTACATTTCTCATGGGTTCTAATGGGGGCCTTTCTTAAAATTACTGGTCCCAGTAACAAAGGCGCTTGTCGACTCAGAAATCGAGGGAAACCAACAACACACCCGGCAGAACATTATGTTATTTACACGGGTGCACATAAGTGGTCCGCATGTGGGCATTCGCTGTCAAAATAAAAGACGCGCACCAGATAAGAAGTTGCAACGCGCGTTTGCATCCATATAAAAGGCTCTGTTTTTGTCCACTAGAGTGGGATTTTCACGGCACATTCTGCACTACATCTCTGTGCATTCATCATGTGTTTGAAGGCAGCTCACCTCCTGCAACCACTTTTCCGAGAATATGCGGTTCTTTGTGATTCAGACTCCTTCTGACATTTCTTTGGAGGTGGAGGAACACCAAAGTAATTGCTTAAAGGAGCTTCTTCGACATCTTTAAGAGTTCTAAACAAATGTCTGTCCTCCTCCAGAAAATCTTATGTACGCAAATGCGCGTTGCAACTTCTTATCTTGCGCGCGTTTTTTATTTTGACAGCGAATGTGCACCTGTGGACCACTTATGTGCACCCCTGGTTATTTAGCTCGTCATATTGCAGCCACGTATATTCTTTTGTCCATGAAACCATAAAGCTGCACTTTCTTTTTGCCTTATAGTCTGATTTGTCATAACTTTTCCGTTTTGTGGTAAGCTTTTCTTTGGCTGTATGTCTGTGAAGGTTCTCAGTCATCCAGGTCATCGTAGTCAAAGGAGCTTGCAAAGAAAAGCGTCTGGACTTCTTTAAGTTGCTTGAAGACGTTTCACCTCTCATCTGAGAAGCTTCTTCAGTTCTAAGGTCAAATGGTGGAGAGTCCCAGATATAAACCTAGTGGGAGTTTCCCCCCACGGAGGGACAAAAGGACCCCCTGATGATCCTCTAATCGCCTGAGCCAAGGTGTGAAACTGGGCGTGGGTCCCAATCAGCCAGAGTTTCGGGTGTGTTCATTGTGAAACCTGGCCCCACCTTATCATGCGAATTCCTGAGGTCAGATGGCCCAGGATGTGAGTGGGCGTTAAGGTGTCTGGGAAGGGATCTCAAAACTGGATTATAGATGGCAGAGAGTTGGTGTCGTAAACCCCCGCCTTCTTTGGCTGTCACTTCTTCACCCTGACCTGTCTTATTTGGCTCAGCAGAACTAAAATATATATCCTGCTGCTTTTACACACGGACTCACATAAGCTCAGCGATTCTCTGCGCGATCAACCTCTCACATGTTTAAGCTGCGGAGATTTCACTTGTCATGTTTGCATAGTAAGCTAACGATTGATAAGACGATGTCAGAGGAATTGGTGCGCAAATTATCGTCGCACACCAATCAGTGCTGTCGCTCTCTATGCACAGTTCACGCAATTGCAAAGTGGAAGCAAAAAACAAGCGCAAATTCAAACGATTTCAATATGTCACATATTGACAGTGGCTCATCGATGCCAATGACATAACTACCCAGCTACATTTCCGAAAGAATGCAAAAGCATTGACATATATTTTTCCTTCCTATGATACCCCAACGGGCAGGGCAGAGATAGATTTTGGTAGCCAGACTGGAAAAATCGCTAGCCCCGGGACGTCGGGCTAGCGATTTTGCGAGCCCTGAGTTGGTACTTAGTGCTAATAAGCAGATGTAGGTCTAAGCAATTTCTTCAAATATGGTCAAGCAAACAATTATGTGGAAAAACTGTGGATCCCAGAATTTTAATTATGTAAATTTATGTAAATTTCAGTCCACTTGAATTTCAACAGTGTAAAGTTTAGATTTAACTTTAAAAAAAGGCATTCGCTAACTATTAGGTTGATTGAAATTTCTCATAGTCTCAAAGTGAATGGTTGCCTGTCTGTCTGTGTTAGCCCTGTGACAAACTTGCAACCAATCCTGGATGTATGTCTAGAAAATGGATGATAAGATGAAATATTGATTGATAGTCAGTATCCATGATTTCCAGCCTCTAATTACAGCACTTCCCACTAATTTCTTTCTGTAGATTACAAATATTGTGCTATATCCTTCATGTTTGTTGTGTTTTTTGTAGCTGGCTGAAATCTACGGGAATGTGTTCAGTTTCTGCTTCGGCAGGGATAAAATGGTAATCGTCTCTGGATACAAGATGGTAAAAGAAGCTCTGGTAACACAAGCTGACAACTTTGTGGATCGACCATACAGCCCCATGGGCGACAGGTTTTATTCGGCAAACTCAGGTTTGGAAGTCACTATTTGATGTACCATTCAGTATTGAAATTATTCTCCATAGGTTGTTAAGTTCTTAAGTTGCTTGTGTGTATTGAGATGGTCTGTTCATGAGCAACGGTGGAAAATGGAAGGCACAGAGACGCTTCGCTTTGTCTACATTGCGAGACTTCGGCCTGGGGAAGAACCGCATGGAGCAGTGTATCTGTGAGGAGATCCAATACCTGCAGGAGGAGATAGAGCAGGAGAAAGGTGTTTTATATTAGGTGGAACATAAGCATACAATCCTGCACAAACAGTGCTAAAGCAAAGAATTTGTGCTTTCTTAACAATCGTCTATTTGTCTTCAGGTAAACTTTTTAGGCCAGCAGGCCTCTTCAACAATGCCGTGTCTAATATAGCGTGCCAGCTGGTGATGGGGAAAAGATTTGACTACAGTGACCACAACTTCCAGCTCATGCTGAAGAATCTGTCTGAGCTTCTTCACCTGGAGGGCTCCATATGGGCTCAGGTATGTCACAATAATTTCCTTCTGTCACAAAAAGAATGAGAGACAGCACTGTGGCATGGGTGTTGGATTTCTTCTCTCTATCGTCCTTTGAATAACGCTTCCTCTCATCAAATCTCAAGCTCTATGAATCATTCCCCGGAGTGATGAAGCGTTTGCCAGGTCCACATAACAGATTGTTCAGCAATTTTGACAAAGTCAGAGAGTTCATCACTCAGGAGGTGAAAAGCCACAAGAAGGACCTGGATCACAACAATCCAAGAGACTACATCGACACTTTCCTCATCAAAATGGAGAATGTATGTGGACACTGCATTGCACAAACTGCACTCTACAAATTAGCAATTTGTGTTGTGTCTAATGTGACTTTTTAATTTGTTTGAACAGCTCAAAGAAACTGACCTGGGCTTCACTGAGACCAACCTGGTTTTGTGCTCTGCTGATCTTTTCCTGGCTGGAACAGAAACAACAGCCACCACTTTGCTGTGGGCTCTGGTTTTCTTGATCAGACATCCTGATATCCAGGGTGGGTATTGTACTGGGCTTCATCCGGAGCTTTAAAATAGTTGGAACATAACACTAGTAGCTCTAATACAATTTACTATAAATGCTAACAATAGCAAAAGCAGACCACATATACTACTAATGGAATGCTTTTTATTTGTGTTTAAAACTAATAGTTGGGAAAATGTAAATCCGAACCTGAAAATGGCGCGAGAGAAATTTGTTCCCCAGAATCAATAAAGTCTATTTTCTAGTTCTGTCAATGCAAACGCATCATCACGATTAACGTGATTAAAATTTTTACCACATTTACCCCCATCTGGAGCGCAGAATGTACAAACCTTGGACAAACTGCCCGAAATGCGTTGACAGAGACATTTTGGGGATTTTGAGTCATTCTGTGCTCCAGATGGGTAAAATATGTTAAAAAATTGTCATTGCATTAATCATAATGACAGATTAATTCACATTGACGCATTAACGTTGAAAGGCCTACAATTATATAACTTTTCTGGAAAACAGTGTTATTGTTCCTAAACATTTTAAAAACTTTTAAAAAAGTTCAAAACTTGAATATTAAGTCATTAAGTAAATTGAATGAAACAATTGCAAGATTACTAGCGTCAGTGCAAAGTTTTACAGCAATCCTTCCACAACTTTGACATATTTGTTAGACATGTCTAACATCCAACAACCAAAGTTTGTCAATGAGTTAACAGGTATTAAATAAAAGATACAAACTAAAAACAATCATCTTATGGGACTCAGTAGCTCCATAGAAGCTTGGGCTAGTTGAAGTTGAACTCTTTCAATTCTCCTTCACAGAGAAAGTCCAGGCAGAGATAGATAACGTGATTGGACAAACCCGCCAGCCTTCCATGGCTGACAGACCAAATCTGCCCTACACCGATGCCGTCATCCACGAGATTCAGAGGATGGGAAATATTGTTCCTCTCAATGCACTCAGAGTTGCTGCCAAGGATACAACCCTGGATGGTTACCACATACCCAAGGTGCATGCAATATACATTTTAAGCTTTGCATGTTTGTTCTGTCAGGTGTTGTTGTTAAAGTGCATCTTTTTGTTATCTTGTGGTTTTTTTCTAGGGTACCAGTGTGTTGCCTGTACTCACCTCTGTGCTGTTTGACAAGACTGAGTGGGAGACTCCAGACACCTTCAACCCAGGACACTTCCTGGATGCTGATGGGAAGTTTGTGAAGAGAGAAGCATTCCTACCTTTCTCTGCAGGTAAAACCCACAATGAGTGTTTTGTTTTAGCAAAACCTGAACAAGAAAAAAAACATCATCCACAGGTTGTAAACTTGCACGTGTATGTGTTTGTGAATTCTTCAGGGAAGCGTGTCTGTCTTGGCGAAAGCCTCGCCAAGATGGAGCTGTTCTTGTTTTTTGTCGGCTTGCTGCAGAAGTTCACTTTCTCTGTTCCTGATGGAGTGGAGCTGAGCACAGAGGGAGTTTACGGAGCTACACGTGTGCCTGAACCCTTCAAGGTTCACGCCAAGACTCGCTGAATTACATTTGCTCATTTTCCATATAACCAGTGTGTAATAGACAAGACTAAGTGAGATAATTTTCATTAAGGGTGGATTGTTTTTATTTTGTGGGAATAATGTTGATATTATTTTTCAGTATCAGTCTTCATCTGCTGTGTAATTGCTGCCTATTAAACTAACCTGTTCATTTTTTTCGTCTATTTTTGATGATTAATGTCATCAATCAAAACCTATTTATAGGTTCTATACAAAATGTATTTCATTAAAAAAGAAAGTTTTGATTATTTTGTTTTTATTGTTAATGTCATGTGTATGAACGTTTGTGGTAATAACATATTCACAGAAAATAATTGACTGATTTGTGTCATTAACTTTATTAAAGCCACAGGTTATGCAACCAAACATTTGGTACTATGCCTTACAATTAATGTTAACGCAAAATAGTACTTTCAAATGTAGTCAGCTCTTTTCACATATGCAAAACATCATTTCAGTTGAATTTTACCTTCAAAATCAACTTATAAAGAGATGGATGACCTTTTGCAGTGTCTCAGTATAATTCAGAATCAGAATCAGAGAGACTTTATTTATCCCCAACCCACGTAGCAGACAGATCTGGCCCGGATCTGGTGTCACGCCAGCATTGCTGGCTGACTTCTGGCATGGTAAGTGGTATTTCATCCAGATATGGACCAGGCCTGGCAATGATGGCACTGTTTATGTGATGGCATGCCATATCTGCCCCGATTATGGTTTGGTTTATGTGGCCCAGGCTCATAGAAAACAGGTCTGGCCCGGATCTGGCATCAAGCTGGCACTTCTGACCGAATGGTTTCATGGCAGAGTGTATCCAGATGTTGGTCAGCTCCGGCAATGATGGCACTATTTATTTATCACCTACTGATCGGAAGGTTAGTAGTTCAATCCCTGGGTCCTCCAGTCTGCACGTTGAGAGTGCGAATGTGTATAGTTAGGAAGCACTCAGTTTAGAGAAAGTGTGTGATTGGGTGAATGTAGCATGTTGCATAGAGCACTATGAGTAATTCGGGAGAGTAGAAAAGCTCTATATAAGAATCAGTCCATTCACTGTCTGAACAGAGTTTTGTCATGTTACTTTTGCACTATTATGTTGCGGCGCATGTTGTTATTACATGGCTTGACTAAGGAACACATTAGGCTGGTATCTGGGGCCAGAGTTGAAACTGTTCTGGGCCAGCACAGGACCAGCAGTGTGATGCAACTGGCCAGTGGCTGCACACCACTTACACATGACCCACATACCGCAGTCCGTTTGCCAGAGGTAATCCACACATGGGCCAGCACAGGACCACCAGTGTGTCTGCAAGGACAGGGCATAAACAGTGAGATAAAAAAAAAAAAAAAAACTTAGAATATACAGTATATACACAGTTTTAAAATTAAAGTGGCTAAATAACTGTAAGTGACTAAAACTGAATAAAGTGTCGGCGGTATAAAAAAAGAGTCTTTATGTTTATGGGTGTAAGAGTTAAAAAACAGGGTGGCTTTGGCGACAAAGGTGGCTCTCCTCCTCTCAGTCCTGCAGGAGATGCAGCGGAGGCGCCGCCCATAGGGCAGCCATTGAAATGTGGGGTGAAGAATGTGAGAGGGGTCATTAATAATTTTGGCTGCCGGTCTAAGGGCCTGTTGGCTGAAAACCTGTGCAAGAGTTCTGACAGGCAGGCCAATGATTTTAGAACACACTGATGCAGTGTGCTGCAGTCTGTTCCTGTTCTGAAGGCTGAGGGAGTGGAACCAGCAGGTAATGGAGAAGGTCATGATGCTTTCTAGGAAGGCATAGTAAAAAGTCATCATGATGGGTGTGCTGACTCCAAAGGAGTTGAGTTTCCTAAGGAGGTGTAGCCGTTGGTGGCACCTCCTAAGAATCTCCTCTGTGTTGGCAGAGAATTTCAGATGGTTCCCAAGTATTTGTACTCCTCAACTACCTCCACTGGCTTCCCATGGATGGTGGTGGTGACTGAAGCAGCCAGATCCCTCTGCCTACTGGAGAAGGTCAAAAGCATCTCTTTGGTTTTGCTCGCATTCAGTTCATAATAAATAATAATAAGTAATCACATTATACATAATTTACATATTATGTGACACATAATTGTGTCACATAATATCTCATCACAGATTTCAATATAACACACCAGTTTTAGGGTAGACACTTTAGTCCTGAGTCAAAGGCTAATTATGTTGACCAGAATTTTTCAAAATAAAGACTGGCCTCGTCTGTCCATGAAGCCAGATAACACACACCAATTAGTTAAACTGCAGAAATGTCGATGTTTTTTCGAAATTCTATACGCGAAAAGTGAGCGCGAGAGCGCGAGAGCGCGAGAGCCCTCGTTGCGCCTGCTTGCTGCTGAAGTCAAAGTAAACTTTATTGTCATCTCCGCTACATACAATCCAGTATGTAGAAAGACGAGACGACGAGGCTCTAGTTACAGCAGTGCAAGTAAACAAACAATAAATATAAGAAGAGTAAGAAAATAAATATACACTGTAGGACTAGGAGTAAAGGGCTCAATAACAATTTAAAATTTACAGTTTGATGATTTAAAGTCTCACACACAACCCGTCGAAAGGGGAGGGGCCCTGCTGCTTCCAAATAGAGCACATTTCATTTATAATGTTGTAAATCCAAGCCCATTATGTATTCATGATTTGAATCCTGGGTTGTGTGAAATCTCAGAAATAAACCTTAGACAAAGAGAATCTGTGAACTAAGGTGTAGGTCTGTTAGGCTATGTTGTGCTGATCCTCGAGTTGGGGGATTTGTGTTCATACTAGAGTGCAAAATTAAAACCCGTGGAAGATGGACAAGAAAAGTTCAAAGCCATCAGGTGCTCAGTTTAGAAAAAAGTAGAAAAGAAGAGGAGGAGAAACGAGCAAAAGATGCAGGTAAGCAGATGTGTCATTGGATAATGGCACGTCATCCTGAAACAATCAGAATCAGAATACTTTATTAATCCCTAAGGAAATAATGTGAGTTACAGTTGCTCCAAGAAGAAATGGTAAAAATAGCAACAGTAACAGACTAAACTCCAAACAATACATTATGTTACAGATTTTAATATTAATTCAATGTCAATTGTTGATTTGTGCTGTTCTCATTGTATGACAAATTATGATGGCTGTTTGGTAGCCGTTTGCATACTATGCATACTCTCTCTCTCTTCATATGTGTGTGTGTGTGTACAACAGTTTTATGTTAATGTACAATCCTTAATATGTTTTCTGTGTGTGGGAGGGGCGCCAGAGGGCGCCCAGGGCGCCAAACAATTAGGACCGCTACTGACTACATCACGTTCACCTTTGTTTACAGATAAAGCTCATATATAAACTTTGTGACGACTGGTCTGTCCTGAAATTCTACTTAACAAAAGGAGTTAACCAGGCGTGTTGTTATAAAACCCTCTGGCATCCGCGAGGACGCACATAATACAGATGGTGTACTGCTCACGTCTTCGCTCTCTGTAACGATGTGGTTTTCCAATTTTGTGCTGAGCACTGAGGGGGTTTTACTTTCATTTTTCTTTATCCTTTTGATCGCATACTACTTCAAAAACAGGAATCCAAGAAATTTTCCGCCTGGACCTTTTGCTTTACCTCTCCTCGGGAATCTTCAGTTTATTGGCAAGAAACATTTGCATCTTTACTTCGCTGAGGTACTGATTCACACTTCTGTTACATTTAGTATTGAGTGTACTTTGTAGTATAGCTTTGTTTGTTTGTATGCTCTTGTGTGCTGGTGTGTTTGAAATTGAGATATTTATTCAATGTTCTATGGAGGGAAATATGCCTTAAAAGGGTTTCAAATCCGTAAAACAGTTTAACGTGTCTTCAGATTTCTGTGGATTTGTGTGTGGAGTGAAGCAGGCGCTTGTCTGTCCTTAAAGGTTACACCCAAATCATTGTACACATTTGTAAATCTTAGTTTACGCTTGTGGAAGATATCATACGCATTTGAGGCAGATTTCTCTTCTCTCTTTTTTTTTTTTTACTGAAACACGGAAGGAAGGACAACTGCATGCATTGATGCAGAGAATATCAGAGCCATGAAAACTAAGGGCGTTTTTACTGTAGCCCGACTCAGTTAATAAGCTTGTATAGCTTTTCCACGTAATTTAGTTTGTTTTCACACAGCGAACAAAATACTTAACCAAAAAACACTTGTGAATGTCTCGATGCATGCTCGAAAAGGAAAGGAAATCAAAAAGTGGATTCCGTTCATCTGGATGAATTTTCTGTGGGATAATTCGTTGGTCACTCATGGAAACACCTTTTTCAGTCTCAGCTGAATGCAGGTGTCGTGCAAAGGACCGCGGTAAAGTGAGCCGTCATTTGTGAGCCGCGGTCAAGCCAGCCGCCTCTTATCCGCCGCATAAATTTCCTTGCGCTTTTACACGAGTCTTTACGGTAGCGCCTTTTCGCTTTATGTGCCGATTGAAAGCCCTGCGCACACGTGCACGCGCGCGAACAGTCGCACGCACATGCGCGCACACAAATTACAATGAAACAGCCCGATACAGCCAATACAATATAATTATGTCAATTTTCAAAAATTCATGAAAAATCATCCTGAGTAGTTGATGTCCAACTTTCAACACATCCCTCCTCTAGGACACCTACTGTACCTGCGTGCCAAGTTTCATCCAGATTTACTGTAGAATTTCTCAGAAATTAAAGGGTACTTGTATCCAATGCAGTCAGCCAATACAATATAATTATGTCAATTTTCAAAAATTCATGAAAAATCATCCTGAGTAGTTGAGGTCCAACTTTCAACAGATTACTTCTCTGGGACACCTACTGTACCTGTGTGCCAAGTTTCATCCAGATTTACTGTAGAATTCCTCAGAAATTAATGGAAACATTTATTCAATCTAATACAGTCAGTACAATAGAATTATGTCAATTTTCAAAAATTCATTAAAAATCATCCTGAGTAGTTGATGTCCAACTTTCAACACATCCCTTCTCTGGGACACCTACTGTACCTGTGTGCCAATTTTCAGCCAGATTTACTGTAGAATTCCTCAGAAATTAAAGGGTACTTGTATCCAGTGCAGTCAGCCAATACAATATAATTATGTCAATTTTCAGAAATTCATGAAAAATCATCCTGAGTAGTTGAGGTCCAACTTTCAACAGATTACTTCTCTGGGACACCTACTGTACCTGTGTGCCAAGTTTCAGCCAGATTCACTCTAGAATTCCTCAGAAATTACAGGAAACTTGTATTCAATCTAATACAGTCAATACAATAGAATTATGTCAATTTTCAGAAATTCATTAAAAATCAACCATAGTAGTTGAGGTACAACTTTCAACACATCCCTCCTCTAGGACACCTACTGTACCTGTGTGCCAAGTTTCAGCCAGATTCACTGTAAAATTCCTGAGAAATTAAAGGACATTTATATGCAATTCAATACAGCCAATACACTACAATTATGGAAATTTCAAAAATTCATTAAAAATCATCCATAATAGTTGAGGTCCAACTTTCAACACTTTCTTACTCTGGGCGTCCTACCGTACCTCTGGGCCAAGTTACATCTCAATTCACTGTAATCTTTATCAAAAATTGAAAGAACAATTCTATGTCAATGATGGATGTGTGTCCTTTCAAAGTGACACTAAATAACAGAACTCAGGCACATCAGGGAATAATCCAAAAGGCGGATTTATTAAACAAAAACAACATACAAAATATCTCTAACCCATACTACATAACCTAAAAAGAAACAAAGGGACACTTAGAAGCACAAGAAAACAATACTGAAAGGGCAAGAGACACAGTCCAAACATAATCCACAACTAAAGTGCCGAAAGAACAAGTCATCCCACATAGCAGACGGGTCTTGCCTGGATCTGGTGTCAAGCCGGCACTGCTGGCTGACTTCTGGCATGGTAAGATGGCACTGTTTATGTGATGGCATGCCACATTTGGCCTGATTGGGTGAATGTGACATGTTGTATAGAGCACTTTGAGTAATATGGGTGAGTAAAAAAGCGCTGTATAAGAATCAGTCCATTCACTGTCTGAACAGAGTTTCGTCATGTTACTTTTGCACTATTATGTTCCAGCACATGTTGTTATTACATGGCTTACATGGCTAAGGTACACATTAGGCTGACATCTGGGGCCAGAGCTGAAACTGTTCTGGGCCAGCACAGGGCCAGCAGTGTGTCTGCAACTGGCCTTGTGCTGGCTCATGTGTGGGCCACCTCTGGTAAACCAGATCTGGGCCACCATAGGGCCGTCATTCTTTGCGGTACGCAGGCCATGTGTAAGCACATTGTGTAGGACAGAGCCAGGCCATACCAATTTTGCTATGTGGGAGGAATTATGTAAAAATAGAAACATCATAAAAATGAAAATGAACACAAAGTAAAATGTACTGAAAAGAACATCAGTATGGCCATCATTATTTGCTTGGAAAGTCTAAAGTTCCATGGCTTTGAACAGCCAGAGAACGCAATGCCCAGCTTAGAATGACTAAAAGTAACTTCTTTTAACATTCTGTCATTCTGCTTCTATATCAAAAATCCACTAAAAATAGTCATTTGAAAAAAAATATTCGCCACTTTTCATCAGTTTGGGTTCCTCTGTTTATAGCAATTTTTAGAAAAGAACCCAATACCTTTGTCACTATACAGTTGTACAGTGAGATACAGAGCATCTCCTACTCATTGCAAACATGCTGGGAGGGTGGCTCTATCCGCCTTAGTGCAGCTGCTGTACCATACTGTGATGCAGTAAGTTAGTAGGCTCTCAATGGGCGAGTGGTGGAACGGTGAGCTGTAGTCCACAAAGAGCATTCTGGCGTAGCTCTGCCGCTGTTCTAGGTGACTCAGCACTGAGTGGAGGGTGATGGCATCTTCTTTGAATCTGTTTGCACGGTATGCAAACTGGTGGGGGTCGAATTCTGGGGGGAGGTAATCCTTGGTGTGCTGAAGGACTAGTCTCTCAAAGCATTTCATGATTACCGGTGTGAGGGCCACAGGGCAATAATAGTTCAGGCTGGTGATGGGAGACTTCTTTGGTACTGGGATGATTGTGGCTGATTTTAGACAGGATGGGATGGCTGCTTCATCCAGTGAGAGGTTGAAGATTCTGGTGGAGATGAGGGTGAGCTGGTGGGCACATGGTCTTAGCACTTTACCACGTATTCCGTCTGGACCGGCCACCTTCCTGGGATTCACTGCTAGGAACACACATCTGACATCGTGCTCCGTTACAGTGAATGGAGCGGTGCAGGAACCAGGTGAGGATGAGGATGGGAGCAGGGCTGAGGCAGATGAATGCTGCTGTTGTGGTGTTTCAAAGCGGGCGAAGAAGCTGTTTATTTCCTCTGCTAGCTGCACACTCAGGTTTTCTGTTTTCACAGTTCTGCCTCTGTGGTTTATGATGTCTATTATTCCATGCCATGTGTTGTTGCTGGACAGGTGGGACCCCTTTTCAGGTCAGCTCGAGCAGACCTGTACAGAGCTCTGTCAACAGACCTACAGGGAGTGCAGAATTATTAGGCAAGTTGTATTTTTGAGGAATAATTTTATTATTGAACAACAACCATGTTGGACCTCAACTACTCAGGATGATTTTTCATGAATTTCTGAAAATTGACATAATTATATTGTATTGGCTGACTGCATTGGATACAAGTACCCTTTAATTTCTGAGAAATTCTACAGTAAATCTGGCTGAAACCTGGCACACAGGTACAGTAGGTGTCCCAGAGAAGGAATCTGTTGAAAGTTGGACATCAACTACTCAGGATGACTTTTAATGAATTTTTGAAATAAACATAATTGTAGTGTATTGACTGTATTGCACTGAATATGAGTTTACTGTGATTTCTGAGTAATATTACAGTGAATCTGGGTAAAACCTGCCCCAGAGGTAAAGTAGGTGTCCGAGAAGAGGATTGTGTTGAAAGCTTGGCATCAACTTTTAAGAATGATTTTTAATGAATTTTTGAATATGCAACCAGACTGTCACGATGGCTGTATTGGGCTGTTCCATTGTAATTTGTGTGCGCGCGCGCGCGTGTGACTGTTCGCGCGCGCGCACGTGTGCGCGAGTCTAGGCTTTCAATCAGGATATAAAGCGAAAAGGCGCTACCGTAAAGACTCGTGTAAAAGCGCAAGGAAATTTATGCAGCGGATAAGAGGCGGCTGGCTTGACCGCGGCTCACAAATGACGGCTCGCTTTACCGCGGTGTGCAAAGGTAATTATCCCCGACAGATTTGTTTCCACTGCTGGACGGAAACAATCTCTCTCTCTAACATATATATATATATATATATATATATATATATATATATATATATATATATATATATATATATATATATATATATATATATATGAACATATAGTTATAAGTGGACAGGCCTCGCCTGCATAAGAAATGGCTTATCAGACAATTGTCCCATTCAGTTTGAGGCAGTGAGAAAGAGGGGCTGAATATCGCCACCTGGGTTGGCTGGAAGACTGTTTACTTGGCCTAGCAGGGCGAAGGACACTGTCTCAGCTGAACTCTGGACACGCACACACATACATATACACTGATATGCACACACTCAAACCCCCATCCCTTTCCAAACGCCTTCGACGCTTATTCCCTTCCGATGCTGCACCCTTTACCCACCCCTGTTGCTTGTCATGTGTTTCTTTGGTGTATTAAGAGTTTTTTCATGTGCTATGTGCAGAGGTGTTTTTTTCTGTTCTCAAACTGATCTCCCTGCTGGAGCTCAGTCTGGGGGGAGCTTTTTTCCCCCTTATCTTTCCTCATGTGGTGCATTTTCGATTGTTATACCTCTCTTACCTGTCTTTCCCATGTGATGTTTTGTGTAATGTATGTATGGTCGGAGGGTAAGATGGAGCCGCCATTGCGTGCAATAGGTCGGCAGCCTTGTGAAATTTCCCCGTGTGGGACTAATAAAGGTATATCAAATCAAATATAAAATGGGCTGGACGTCCTAAGGAGCAACACAAATACAAAGCTTTTGTAAAACCCCTTAAATTAAAGTCTGTACTTCACATAATGATTATTTGATCTGTGGCTGTGCACAGAGGGAAATCTACAAAAATTGCATCTTTGTCCAATAAATTATGGACCTAACAATATTGTTCATGCTTGTGTTTTTTGTAGCTGGCTGAAGTCTATGGGAACGTGTTCAGTTTCTGCTTCGGCAGGGATAAAATGGTAATGATCTCTGGATACAAGATGGTAAAAGAGGCTCTGGTGACGCAAGCTGACAACTTTGTGGATCGACCATACAGTGCCCTGGCTGACAGGTTTTACTCGGGACCCACAGGTTAAGAAATTATTCTCTATTTCCTCTCATTCAGCGCAGGAATTGTTTCCCAGTTATTAACTCCCACATCTGCATGTTTGTATTTAGAGGGTCTGTTCATGAGCAACGGTGGGAAATGGAAGGCACAGAGACGCTTTGCTTTGTCTACATTACGAGACTTCGGCCTGGGGAAGAACCGCATGGAACAGTGTATCTGTGAGGAGATCCGATACCTGCAGGAGGAGATAGAGCAGGAGAAAGGTGCTTTACATTAAGTGGAACATAAGCTCACAATCCTGCACAAGGGAGCAAAAAATTTACCTGTAACAATTGTCTCTTCTTCTTCTTCAGGTAAACTTTTCAGTGCAGCAGGTCTCTTCAACAATGCTGTGTCTAATATAGTTTGCCAGCTGGTGATGGGGAAAAGATATGATTACAGTGACCACAACTTCCAGCTCATGCTGAAGTATCTGTCGGAGACTCTTCAGCTGGAGGGCTCTGTATGGGGTCAGGTAAGTGAATTTCAGAAAGTGAAAAAGGGACAGCAGTATGGCATGCGTGGGATTTGTCTTAATCATTTATAAATTTAACTTCCTCTCATCACCAGCTCTACGACTCTTTCCCTGGAGTGATGAAGCGTTTGCCAGGTCCTCATAACAAAATGTTCAGCTATTTCGACATAGTCAAAGATTTCATCGCTCAGGAGATAAAGAGCCACAAGGAGGACCTGGATCACAACAATCCAAGAGACTACATTGATGCTTTCCTTATCAAGATGGAGAATGTATGTGGACACTGCATTGCACAAACTGCACTCTACCAGTTACTGTGACTGTGTACTGTAACTTTTTCATTTGTCTGAACAGCTCAATGAATCTGACCTGGGCTTCACTGAGACCAACCTGGTTATGTGCTCTGCTGATCTTTTCCTGGCTGGAACAGAAACAACAGCCACCACTTTGCTGTGGGCTCTGGTTTTCTTGATCAGAAATCCTGATATTCAGGGTGGGTGACATGCTGGGCTTCATATGTTTTAAAGTAGCCAAAACATAAAGCCAGCAAAGGTAAACATTTCTCCCACAGTTAAAGCTGAACTCCTTTAATTCTCTTTCACAGAGAAAGTCCAGGCAGAGATAGATAACGTGATTGGACAAACCCGCCAGCCTTCCATGGCTGACAGACCAAATCTGCCCTACACCGATGCCGTCATCCACGAGATTCAGAGGATGGGAAATATTGTTCCTCTCAATGGACTCAGAATTGCCGCCAAGGATATAACTCTGGATGGTTACCACATACCTATGGTGCATGCAGTATACATTTTAAGCTTCACATATTTGTTCTGTCAGGTGTTGTTGTTAAAGTGCATCTTGTTGTTTTCTTGTCTATTTTTTCTAGGGTACCAGTGTGTTGCCTGTACTCACCTCTGTGCTGTTTGACAAGACTGAGTGGGAGACTCCAGACACCTTCAACCCAGGACACTTCCTGGATGCTGATGGGAAGTTTGTGAAGAGAGAAGCATTCCTACCTTTCTCTGCAGGTAAAACCCCACAATGAGTGTTTTGTTTTAGCACAACCTGAACAAGAAAAAAACATCATCCACAGGTTGTAAACCTGCACGTGTATGTGTTTGTGAATTCTTCAGGGAAGCGTGTCTGTCTTGGTGAAAGCCTCGCCAAGATGGAGCTGTTCTTGTTTTTTGTCGGCTTGCTGCAGAAGTTCACTTTCTCTGTTCCTGATGGAGTGGAGCTGAGCACAGAGGGAGTTTCTGGAATTACACGTGTGCCTGAACCCTTCAAGGTTCACGCCAAGACTCGCTGAATTATGAAGCATGTGTGTGGGAATGTATGTGAATGTTTTACTGTTATATCTTATTAGTATTTTAAGTATTCTATCTATTTTATTTATTGAATTTTATTGTTTTATTTATATTTTGATATTGCTAGGGATGATGCAATGATCGGGGACCATTCTTAATTTCGTTGTTCTCATGACAATGACAATAAAGTTTCTGATTCTGATTCTGATTCTGAAAAATCTTTCCAGTTAACCAACATGTAACAGTCTAAGACTGTTAGCCGTCATTAAAGTAATTTGATAAATGTCTGTTTTTTGTTACCATGCGTAGGGGGTCATCACTGTATGATTGCTGCCTTTAAAATTGAGCGATTCATTTTTTTATCCGTACATTTTATTCAGTATGAACCAGTTATCTTCCCTTAACAATATTCCTTCAGTACCAGTATTATTAAGAAATAAATGCTATAAGATATGTACATGATGCATTTTATTAAAAACATTTGTTAAAAAAGCTGTGTTGGTTTTAGAACAGTGAGGGGGGGGGGGGGGGTCTGTTACGCCTGACTTATTTACAAGCCAGTGCTTTTGTTCTCATTCAAGCTATTTTCTCCATGTATTTATCAATCCATGTATTGTATTACATGTAGGCTCAGGACAACAGTGCGAAAAATAGAAATTATTATTGGTATTGTCATCTTTTATAAGACACAGATCTACATTGACTTGAGGTAGAAAAAAAAAAAAAAAAAGAAAACAATTATGATTTCTTTTTTTGGGGGGGGGGGGGGGCAGTCACATTAAAATGTTTGGATATCTTAAAATACCAGAATGATTGAACAATTTTTATTTTATTTTACTGTTTAGCCTTCTAAACAAATGAAGACTGATAAGTTTTTACTGGAAAATATGTTTCTTGTGGCTGAAAGCTTTTTTCACAGACACAGAGATTATTATATCCACCAGTTCCAAGTCAGCGGTGTACCAGCCCATTTCTAACTAGGAAGGAGTGATTCAGTCATGTAAATCTTCTGTACACAAATGCAGTACATCAGCAATAAAGAAGTAAAACCATCATCTCAGCCACACCTGGGTAATGTTTGCTTTCTTTTTCTTTCAGTGGGTCTTTTCTTCAGCAGTGGGAAGGTGTGTAGGAGACAGCAACATTTTGCCATGGCAACATCACATACCTCTGGTCTGGGTAAGAGGCCAAAAGGAAAGAGTATATGCCATGGAAGTCATACACAGATACACATACATTGATCATTATGAGGAATCTGACTCAGATGACTCTAGGGTGGTCCATATGGGTTCTAGTAAGATGCAAATAAAACTATTTTGTATGACCACATTCAAGCATAAAGCCACAAGTAAGAGTTTTTGTACACATTTAATTAAATTACTGAGACACAGTGTGATTCAGATGACTGATGCAGATCAGTGGTTATTGTTCCAGTGAAAGTGCGTTCTTATAGAGAATATTGTGAGTTAAACCAGCAAAACAACTTCCTTATTTCCTCCCTTAACAGTTCAATTCAGTTACATTTAATTTTATTTATACTGCGCCAAATCAGACAACAGTCACCTCAAGTTTTAAACTTAAACTCGAAAGAAAGGATACCTGCCTCCCAAATCCAAACTGTGTGTTGGTTCCACAGAACAGGGGCCTGAAAACTGAAGGCTCTGCCTCTTATTCTACTTTTAAATACCCTAGGAACCACAAGTAAGCCAGCAGTCTGAAAGCAAAGTGCTCTACTGGAGTGATATTGAACTATGAGGTCTTTAAGATACGATGGGCCCTTATATGTGATGAGAAGGATTTTAAAATCAATTTAACTGAAGGGCTTTCTAGGAGTTTTTAGGACCACACATCAATAATGAATCACAAGTCCAGCCTAGAAGTAATAAGTGCATGAACTAGTTTTTCAGCATCACTCTGAGAAAGGATGTTTCTGATTTAAGAGAATTAAATTTTTCTTGCAATTGTGAGAAAAGTCTTACATATTGGTTTAATGTCACCACTGAAGAACATATTCTGGTCAAAAACGACTCCAAGATTCCTCACAGTGTTACTGGAAGCCAAGCTAATGCGATCTAGAGTAAGCATCTGGCTAGATACCATATCTTTTGAGCCGAGTAGAATAACTTCAGTTGTATCTGAATTTAAAAGCGGGAAATTATCCAGGTCTTTATGCCTTTCAGACATTTCTACAATTTAAATAATTGATGTGTGTCAATTGGCTTTATTGACAAATAAAGCTGGGTGTCATCGACATCACAATGAAAATGTATGCTGTGCCTTTTAAATGATACTAGCTAAGGGAAGCACTGCACCCAGGCTGAGCGGAAGAGGCTCCAGAGAGTGGTCAACACAGCGCAGAAGATCATCGGCTGTCCCCTCCCCTTTGTCACAGACATTCATACATCCGAGTGCAATACTCACAGAATGTCACTTTTTGTTTTATTGTTTGCTTGTTTGCTTGTTTTTACCATTCACTAACCTTTAAAGAACAGGGGGGAAAGGTTCCCTCATGCTTCTACAACTGTGAAACCTGACTGTTACAACTGAGCTGTTTTCCTGGGAGACCATGGAGGCCTAAATAATACAGAATCAGGGGGGAAAGGATGTCCAGCTTATTATTCCATCAGTCCATTTTCTTCTTCCTATCCATTTCAGGGTTGCAGAGTTGCTGGAACACAGCTCTCTGTGAGAGGTATGGTACATCTCTTGTCCTATGACAACTCTGCATAATTACACAACTGTACATAATAGACCAAATTTAATCAGACCACATACATATTCCACACTGAAAACTTCTTAGCTTTACAATAAAGACACCTTATGAAACACATCTGATTATGCAAAAGTGTTCATTCATATAACTGACAGTTTCAATTTACAAATTTACAAAGTTAAATAAATTCTTTTATATATATATATATATATATATCAGAGGTGGGACCAAGTCATTGTTTTGCAAGTCTCAAGTAAGTCTCAAGTCTTTATCCTCAAGTCTCAAGTCAAGTCTCAAGTAATGTCAGGCAAGTCAGAGTCGAGTCTCAAGTCACTGGTGTAAAAGTCCGAGTCAAGTCACAAGTCTGAAACTTTGAATTTCAAGTCCTTTCGAGTCTTTAAAAAAAAAACGAAAAAATAATGTTGCAGTTATGCTAAATGTAAATATTAGACCATGTAATTTTAAAATCTGTGTTTTTCTCAACACATACAAAATAGTGAACTTAGAAAATATACACAAATTGTGAAATTGCACCTATTTAAAATGCAGCTCAATTAAACCTAGCTCCAAGAATAATTTTCACCGACAGTTCTGAGATACGCTGCATGTTATTCTTGGATGCGGTTGTAGGACCGGCTTTAAAATCGCATGACAAAAATATCATACACATTAAAAAAAACTGTATCACCAACGTAGCCTGGAAAACATTTGCTAGTTAGATGAAGTCAGCTATCTCATCTTAGCATATTTATATGCATATTTATAATCATACGGTTCTTGGAGTGAGTGCATACACTCATGAAGTTTAGTAACTTCCGGTCACTGCAACAAGCCCAGGTACAGTTTACCGACGGATGGGTGCAGGACCTTGAAATGCACCGTGTAGAACGAAAGACCATCGTACGTATCATAAGTTTACCAGTCTCACAAATCGTCGTCATAAATACACATTCGTTAACCGTTTATTAATATAACCTTTGAGCTCAACGGTAATTAATTAGTAGTGGAAATAATTTCTGGTAGCATCACAGAAATGTAGCAGTGACAATAATATTGTATGCTGTAATCGTACTGGGCAATTAGTGATACAAAAAACCTGTTTTATCCTGTGAATAAAAGTATGTGTTTTTGTCAGTGTACCATAATAACAGAAGCGAAACGCAATATTGTGTCAGGATAATTTACTATTTATGCACAATAAATAAAGGAGCATAGCGCGACCATTTCTGTTCAGCGCCAGACTTGCTTGTAACCTATATCACCAATTATGTTAAGAAAAATGACGTATTAACTACAACAGCAGACTGACCTTCATGTAAATGCTTGGAGCAGACTAACCTGTGAGCTGGAGTGTTCTAGGACGTTATATTTGATCTTTGAATGGCTGCAATCCAGGCCATCCGTCGCCTCTTTGTTACTTCGGAAACATGGCTCGAACAATTTCTCTTCAACGACGTAATCCGATAACAACCGATCTCTTTACCCGTCGGCTTCCCGTGGCTGTCATGCGACCGGCTATTGCAGTTAATAATACAACAGCTTCTTGACATTTTTGTGTTTCTTTTTATCGCTGTGTAACTGATTTTAATTGAAAGCCTGCGTGCGCTAGTACCGCTTGCCACGAGTTCCCAGAATCCTTTGCGGTTCTACCCGTGAATTACGTCACATTTTCAATCTCTATATAATATGCATGTTAAATTTTATATTTGGGGTAAAATATCAAGTCTTTTCAAGTAAACCGGTTCAAGTCCAATTCAAGTCCCAAGTCATTGGTGTAAAAGTCCAAGTCAAGTCACAAGTCTTAGAACATTTTTTCAAGTCAAGTCTAAAGTCATAAAATTAATGACTCGAGTCTGACTCGAGTCCAAGTCATGTGACTCGAGTCCACACCTCTGATATATATATATAAACACCCAGCACGCCCCTGCGGGCGGTTTATCCTTCAAGCTCGGGTCCTCTACCAGAGGCCTGGGAGCTTGAGGGTCCTGCGCAGTATCTTAGCTGTTCCCAGGACTGCGCTCTTCTGGACAGAGATCTCCGATGTTATTCCCGGGATCTGCTGGAGCCACTCGCCTAGCTTGGGAGTCACCGCACCTAGTGCTCCGATTACCACGGGGACCACCGTTACCTTCACCCTCCACATCCTCTCGAGCTCTTCTCTGAGCCCTTGGTATTTCTCCAGCTTCTCGTGTTCCTTCTTCCTGATATTGCTGTCATTCGGAACCGCTACATCGATCACTACGGCCGTCTTCTTCTGTTTGTCTACCACCACTATGTCCGGTTGGTTAGCCACCACCATTTTGTCCGTCTGTATCTGGAAGTCCCACAGGATCTTAGCTCGGTCATTCTCCACCACCCTTGGGGGCATCTCCCATTTTGACCTCGGGACTTCCAGGTTGTACTCAGCACAGATGTTCCTGTACACTATGCCGGCCACTTGGTTATGGCGTTCCATGTATGCCTTGCCTGCTAGCATCTTGCACCCTGCTGTTATGTGCTGGATTGTCTCTGGGGCATCTTTACACAGCCTGCACCTGGGGTCTTGCCTGGTGTGATAGACCCCAGCCTCTATGGATCTTGTGCTCAGAGCTTGTTCTTGTGCTGCCATGATTAGTGCCTCTGTGCTGTCTTTCAGTCCAGCTTTGTCCAGCCACTGGTAGGATTTCTGGATATCAGCCACCTCCTCTATCTGCCGGTGGTACATACCGTGCAGGGCCCTGTCCTTCCATGATGGTTCCTCGTCTCCCTCCTCTTTCTTGGGTTTCTGCTGCCTGAGGTATTCACTGAGCACTCGGTCAGTTGGGGCCATCTTCCCAATGTATTCTTGGATGTTCCTTGTCTCATCCTGGACTGTGGTGCTGACACTCACCAGTCCCCGGCCCCCTTCCTTCCGCTTAGCGTACAGCCTCAGGGTGCTGGACTTGGGGTGAAACCCTCCATGCATGGTAAGGAGCTTTCTTGTCTTTATGTCAGTGGCTTCTATCTCCTCCTTTGGCCAGCTTATTACCCCAGCAGGGTACCTGATCACGGGCAGGGCGTATGTGTTGATGGCCCGGATCCGGGCCATATATATATATATATATATATATATATATATATATATATATATATATATATATATATATATAGAGAGAGAGAGAGAGAGAGAGAGAGAGAGAGAGATGAATAAAGTTTTTGTGAAAATGACTACTGAGTCCGGTGCATCTCTGGAGGCCCCAGGAATGAAAGGAACCGGGGTAAAACTGATTTCCCAACAATAGATAGATAGATAGATAGATAGATAGATAGATAGATAGATAGATAGATAGATAGATAGATAGATAGATAGATAGATAGATGAAACTGCAGAATCAATCTCTTAGATTATGTTTTTTCATCAGTGCGTTACATGTACAACGACAATAAGGGGATATTCTATTCTGTTCTATTCTATGAGATGAAAGGTTCATTCATTGACTCTGAATAGATTTCATCATGTAGACACAAGGGAATGCGGTGCTCTTTAAACACAGGCCGTTGTGAAAGCGCTGTATCACCATCACCTTTAGACTCAGGTAATTGAGCTTCTGGCTAACAACCCCCCCCCCCCCCCCCCCCAAGCGTGACAGGCTTACAAAACCACTTCCTTGTGCCTGGAAAAGACAGATTACAGACTTTCAGCTGCTGCTGCTGCTGTCTCTCTCTTTAACTATGTGGTTTTCCAGCTTTTTGCTGAGCACCGAGGGGGTTTTAATCTCTATTTTTTTCTTCCTTCTGATCACATACCACCTCAAAAACAGGAATCCAAGGAATTTTCCACCAGGACCATTTGCTTTACCCTTTATTGGGAATTTCCAGATTGTGGACAAGAAACACCCACATATTTATTTTACCAAGGTAAACTTGTCAAGTCATACTTGTATTATGTTAAGTGGATTCTAAGTATTGAGTGTCATTGAGTGTTTATAGTACTGCTTTGTTTATTTGGACATATTGTTGTGTGCTGGTGTGTCTACATGCTCTACTTTCAAGACAGAAACTGAGATGTTCATGTTACACTCACAAATAATTCTTATTTCTACTTAAACACAGGGAGGAGAGAATACTTCAGAAACAAGTCCATTGTTGTGGAAATTTATTAACAAAGCCTGCAGACACGATGAGCAGTTAAAACCCAACACTTTATTTCCCATGCATGAGGAGAGACGTCAGTCAGGGGGCACTGAAAGTCGTCTCTGACAATGAACAGTTCAGGTCCCTTTTAAACACAGTCACAGAGCAAAAGGCTTTTACAGTTGCAGTTCACACCTTGGCTCTAAACAGAAAAACTCTCTATCACCTGTGTGAATCTCCCCCACTCTGGGGTCAAGTCTTCCTGTGTGAGCTTCCGTCTCCTGGGAGGCATTCACCAGTTTCTCACCGTCTGTTTCCCAGCGTGAATGAGGTGTGAATCAGACATACTAAACTAAGTAACATGAAGGCCTTTCATCAAGACAATACAATAAAGGACAATACGCTAAAGAGAAATCCCACAACACCATGCACACCGCTTGTGGTCTACGTTCATGCACTTTAGAAAAACTTTTTAAAAATCTTTATTAATGTTGCTGTGTGGTACAGCCCATCCAAGAAGGTTCTCCTCCTTTTTTGAAGACGAAAATGTATTTTTTGTTTATCACTCTTAACAATGAGAAAACAAAAGTTGATGTGATTTGATTTGGATTTTGAATATTTACATTTGTTAGTCAAACTGTGAGTGTGGATTTCTGGCTTCTGAGCAGAGCAGTTTACACATATAAAACCAAACATATTTATTTCATCCTTTGTGTTTGTTGTGCTTTTTGTAGCTGGCTGAAGTCTATGGGAACGTGTTCAGTTTCTGCTTCGGCAGCAATAAAATGGTAATGATCTCTGGATATAAGATGGTAAAAGAGGCTCTGGTGACGCAAGCTGACAACTTTGTGAATCGACCATACAGTGCCCTGGCTGACAGGTTTTACTCGGGACCCACAGGTTAAGAAATTATTCTCTATTTCCTCTCATTCAGCGCAGGAATTGTTTCCCAGTTATTAACTCCCAAATCTGCATGTTTGTATTTAGAGGGTCTGTTCAAGAGCAACGGTGGGAAATGGAAGGCACAGAGACGCTTTGCTTTGTCTGCATTACGAGACTTCGGCCTGGGGAAAAAACGCATGGAACAGTGTATCTGTGAGGAGATCCGATACCTGCAGGAGGAGATAGAGCAGGAGAAAGGTGCTTTACATTAAGTGGAACATAAGCTCACAATCCTGCACAAGGGAGCAAAAAGTTACCTGTAACAATTGTCTCTTCTTCTTCTTCTTCTTCAGGTAAACTTTTCAGTGCAGCAGGTCTCTTCAACAATGCTGTGTCTAATATAGTTTGCCAGCTGGTGATGGGGAAAAGATATGATTACAGTGACCACAACTTCCAGCTCATCCTGAAGTATCTGTCTGAGAGTCTTCAGTTGGAGGGCTCCATATGGGGTCAGGTAAGTCAAAAACAATTTACTTCTTCCAGAGTATGACAAAAGCATGCATGCTGTGCTTTTTCTCTGACAGATTTCCCCTCTGTAAATACTAGGCCATTGCTTTAATGCTTTGAATAAAACTGTCTCTTATCATTTGTTATTAACAAGCTCTATGAATCATTCCCTGGAGTGATGAAGCGTTTGCCAGGTCCTCATAACAAAATGTTCAGCTATTTCGACATAGTCAAAGATTTCATCGCTCAGGAGATAAAGAGCCACAAGGAGGACCTGGACCCCAACAATCCCGGAGACTACATCGATGCTTTCCTTATCAAGATGGAGAATGTATGTGGACACTGCATTGCACAAACTGAACTGTAAAACTGAACCATTTTCTAATATTAATTGACAAATGTGACTTTTCAATATCTCTGTGCAGCTCAATGAATCTGACCTGGGCTTCACTGAGACCAACCTGGTTTTGTGCTCTGCTGATCTTTTCCTGGCTGGAACAGAAACAACTGCCACTACTTTGCTGTGGGCTCTGGTTTTCTTGATCAGACATCCTGATGTCCAGGGTGGGTGGCTTATAAGCCCTTATATGGAGCTTTAAAATAGCCAAAAGACCAAATGTGAGATTATTTACTTTTGACAAATCCTAACATCAGCCAAAACAAGCCACTGTTCATTTTACAGGTGTTTAATACAAACAACCGGACAAGTTCAAATTGAGTGCAGAAATGTGTATTGCTCCCAGGAGTAACTGTTCACAATGAAAAACACAGTTCACCTTGTACTGTTAATGTCCTCTCCATGTGGTTTTAGTCTGCAGGCTCCAAGTAGCTCTGCAACATCTCCATAGGTTCAACTATCCATCTTCTAGCAACTTGTAGTGTGTACAGGATGTTGTTTAAAAGAGGCACCTACATCAGTATCAATAGGACCAAATTCTGATCTCATCTGATAAGGATGGGAAATGCAATGGCCCTGCATGCATTAGCAGCATTTGCACACAGCAGATCAAGAACTGTCTTCAGAAAAAATCATAAACACACTAAAATACTGGATTAGCCGTGACGTGAGTCATGCCGCAATGGATCAGATGATTGTAAATGTGAACAGTAACAACAATAACAGGAACTAGTATGGATGCAATCCAGCAGCTTTCAATTCAATATGTGGACCAAAGAAACAGTTCTTCACACAAACATGCTGACGATTGCACCACTTTTTGTTCACCAACAGTGCATTTACTTCACCGTTCTTCTTGTCACTCAGATTGCACCCAAAATGTTCTGCAGGGGCTGTTGTACTGTCAACCAGGAAGGTGTGAGTTCATTAAGGAGAGTACTGGACTTGATTTATTGAGACAGAGAAATTAATCATTTTATATTTGGTGATTGAACTCAGATGACCCATCATGGCAGGCAGAACAGAATCCTGGTTTTGATAGGAGTTAGGACAGAGTCTACCTCAGAGTGACTCAGGTCAGGTGGAGGTGTGGAGTCTGAAAGGGAGAATGACAGAAGAGTACAGAGCTTTAAAGCACACAGAGTGGATGATGATTGGCTCAATGAAGGCAGCGAGAATATGATTGAACTTGAATAATGATGTCAGTATTGATTTGGACAATGTAAAAACTGGAAGTGATGTGAAGCATGTACTAGCAGGCAAAGTTAAATAGAGTTAAATGATTAAACAATTATCACTCCTTTTTAATCTATGCACGAGGTTCATTTAAGTTCAATAATCATCATCTCAGTATCCTCATGGTGCTTTATTTTCGGAAAAAAAAAAAAAAAAGGACAAACAATAATAGAGAGAAAACCCCAATAATCAGATGACCCCTTATGAATAAGCACTGTTAACGGGAAGAACCAGAATTGGAGAGGGGCAGCCATCTATTGGGCAGAGGAGAGAGAGATGGGACAAAATACTTCTAATGCTAACAACTAATAACACATTTTGTTTTCTGTTCTCATGCTGACCTCCCATAAGGAGTCCAGCATGACTACAGGTCTCTTTTTTCCCCTCCTCCACTTGCCCATTGTTTTTTCCATATTACTACCCGTCTCCGACCTGTCTACCCACGTCATATCTTTGCTATGTACAGTGGGGCAAAAAAGTATTTAGTCAGCCACCGATTGTGCAAGTTCCCCCACTTAAAATGATGACAGAGGTCAGTAATTTGCACCAGAGGTACACTTCAACTGTGAGAGACAGAATGTGAAAAAAAAATCCATGAATTCACATGGTAGGATTTGTAAAGAATTTAGTCGTAAATCAGGGTGGAAAATAAGTATTTGGTCACCTCAAACAAGGAAAATCTCTGGCTCTCACAGACCTGTAACGTCTTCTGTAAGAAGCTTTTCTGTCCCCCACTCGTTACCTGTATGAATGGCACCTGTTTGAACTCATCATCTGTATAAAAGACACCTGTCCACAGCCTCAAACAGTCAGACTCCAAACTCCGCCATGGCCAAGACCAAAGAGCTTTCGAAGGACACCAGGAAAAGTATTGTAGACCTGCACCAGACTGGGAAGAGTGAATCTACAATAGGCAAGCAGCTTGGTGTGAAAAAATCAACTGTGGGAGCAATCATCAGAAAATGGAAGACATACAAGACCACTGATAATCTCCCTCGATCTGGGGCTCCACGCAAGATCTCATCCCGTGGGGTCAAAATGATCATGAGAACGGTGAGCAAAGATCCCAGAACCACACGGGGGGACCTGGTGAATGACCTGCAGAGAGCTGGGACCAAAGTAACAAAGGTCACCATCAGTAACACACTACAACGGCAGGGAATCAAATCCCGCAGTGCCAGACGTGTTCCGCTGCTGAAGCCAGTGCATGTCCAGGCCCGTCTGAAGTTTGCCAGAGAGCACATGGATGATACAGCAGAGGATTGGGAGAATGTCATGTGGTCAGATGAAACCAAAGTAGAACTTTTTGGTATAAACTCAACTCGTCGTGTTTGGAGGAAGAAGAATACTGAGTTGCATCCCAAGAACACCATACCTACTGTGAAACATGGGGGTGGAAACATCATACTATGGGGCTGTTTTTCTGCCAAGGGGACAGGACGACTGATCCGTGTTAAGGACAGAATGAATGGGGCCATGTATCGTGAGATTTTGAGCCCAAACCTCCTTCCATCAGTGAGAACTTTGAAGATGAAACGAGGCTGGGTCTTCCAACATGACAATGATCCAAAACACACCGCCCGGGCAACAAAGGAGTGGCTCCGTAAGAAGCATTTGAAAGTCCTGGAGTGGCCTAGCCAGTCTCCAGACCTCAACCCCATAGAAAATCTGTGGCGGGAGTTGAAAGTCCGTGTTGCTCGGCGACAGCCCCAAAACATCACTGCTCTCGAGAAGATCTGCATGGAGGAATGGGCCAAAATACCAGCTACTGTGTGTGCAAACCTGGTAAAGACCTATAGTAAACGTTTGACCTCTGTTATTGCAAACAAAGGTTATGTTACAAAGTATTGAGTTGTATTTTTGTTATTGACCAAATACTTATTTCCCACCCTGATTTACGAATAAATTCTTTACAAATCCTACCATGTGGATTCATGGATTTTTTTTTCACATTCTGTCTCTCACAGTTGAAGTGTACCTCTGGTGCAAATTACTGACCTCTGTCGTCATTTTAAGTGGGGGAACTTGCACAATCGGTGGCTGACTAAATACTTTTTTGCCCCACTGTATGTATGGTCGGGGGGGGGGGGGGGTCCAATTTCACTGCAGGTGTAAACATTGCATGTGACAAATAAAAGGCTTGATTGACATTTCAGACAAGTTTTTATGAAGCACATAGCACTAAATTCTGAATCACTGCACTAAGCTCATCCTTTTTTATTGCCCAAGAACCTCACACTCTCAGCGATTACAGCTGGAGCAGAGTTTATATCTTTGTGTTTGGTTGCTTAGCTCCAGCTCAGCAGCCCTGTTGTCTCCCCCTTTGTCTCTGAGGAACAGAATGTGTTCCATTCATTATTATGAGTGTCCTCACCACCAACAGTTTGTCCCGTGTGTAAAGTGGCTCTCTAGTGGCAAAAGAAAACATCATGAGCAAGAAAAACAAAGGTGTACAAAATAACCACGATATTACAAATAAAGAATAACAACAAAGAGTAAGTTACTCAGACCAAAAAAGCACAGACTGAGACTCATAATTGTGCTATGGTAACAGACAGGTGTTGAAATATGGCTTCTTCTGAACTCTATTAATTCTCTTTCACAGAGAAAGTCCAGGCAGAGATAGATAACGTGATTGGACAAACCCGCCAGCCTTCCATGGCTGACAGACCAAATCTGCCCTACACTGATGCCGTCATCCACGAGATTCAGAGGATGGGAAATATTGTTCCTCTCAATGGACTCAGAGTTGCTGCCAAGGATACAACCCTGGATGGTTACCACATACCCAAGGTGCATGCAATATACATTTTAAGCTTCACATATTTGTTCTGTCAGGTGTTGTTGTTAAAGTGTATCTTGTTGTTATCTTGTGGTTTTTTTCTAGGGTACCAGTGTGTTGCCTGTACTCACCTCTGTGCTGTTTGACAAGACTGAATGGGAGACTCCAGACACCTTCAACCCAGGACACTTCCTGGATGCTGATGGGAAGTTTGTGAAGAGAGAAGCATTCCTACCTTTCTCTGCAGGTAAAACCCCACAATGAGTGTTTTGTTTTAGCACAACCTGAACAAGAAAAAAAACATCATCCACAGGTTGTAAACCTGCACGTGTATGTGTTTGCAAATTTGTCAGGGAACCGTGTGTGTCTTGGTGAAAGCCTCGCCAAGATGGAGCTGTTCCTGTTTTTTGTCAGCTTGCTGCAGCAGTTCACTTTCTCTGTTCCTGATGGAGTGGAGCTGAGCACAGAGGGAGTTTCTGGAATTGTACGTGTGCCTGAACCCTTCAAGGTTCACGCCAAGGCTCGATAAATCTCACTGAGCCATTTAACCAACGACTAAGAGTCAAGACTGAGAAAAAGTATTTTAATGAAGGATGGATTTTTTTTTTAATTTTAATATCTTCATGTCATTGCTGTATCACTGCTGCCTGCAAAGATTACCTGATTTTCTTTACATGTGCATCCGAATCACTATATTGTGTTTTAATTCAAGGATATTCCATCATTAAATTGCAATAACGACAAATTGTAATGTACACTTTTAGTAATAAAATGTATTCATAACTAGTTGTTTGCCAATCTGTGTCGCACACCTGATTTAATTCACTGGTTACACAAGAAACCGTATATGCAAAGCCACAACTACATATTCAACTAGCTTCTTTTCCCATTTTAACATTTGATTTTTTCACAAGCCAGTGCTCCTCTAGTCTGCATGTCAAAGTATTGTTGTGTGTATGCATACACGTGAATGCTAGACAAAGTGCTCAGGTATATAATCAAAGTGCTTTGTGAATGAGGCTGGTAGCAGATAGCACTTTAAATGCTCAGCTATACTTAATATGTAAGCACCAGTACATTTAACTATTTGTGTTACTATTCAAGTTTTTTTTCTCCCTTATATCAGTTTACTGAAAACCGTTCACGTATGTATGTAAAGATTTCACATAAAACAAAAATGTTTGTGCTACTTTTTAGTAGAATCTGTAATAACTGAGGCCTGACCCAGTATCAGACAAACTTTCACACACACACACAGATCATTATATATACCCAAGCTGTGAGTCAGCAGTGTACCAGCCCATCTCTAAATAGGAAGGGATCCTGGAGCTGAGGTCCTGATCACTTAGTTTTACTCTGCTTCACAATGCAGCTGTGTGATTTGTTTCTTTGTCTTGATATAAAGGAGCAGCTGCTTATTATTTTTGCCGGCCTCCTTATGGTATATTTTCATTTTCGTAAGGATAAGGATCCACCGGGCTTTCCTCCAGGCCCTCCAGCTCTACCTATTTTAGGAAACATCTTCAACATTGATGCCAAACAGCCTCATATTTACCTAACCAAGGTAAGCTGACATCATTGTGGCATTTACACATTTCTTAAAAGTCCACTTGGGCAACCTCAGGATTTCCACTGACACTGACGCTCTTTAGTTAAACTTTTTTATCTGAAGTAGAATCACTGCTTGAATAGTTTAAAGAGAACATTAATAATAAAGTTAAGAAAATGTTCATGTTTCACTCTGGAAAAATAATAAAATAATACCAAATACCTTGCAGATACTAAGTTATAGTGTTAACAACAGGTTGTGCTATGCATCTTATCAGAATCACATGCTAGACAACAGGCCACTTATTGTCTGCCGCTGCATCCACAGCTTGCTGATTTTTATGGGAATGTGTTCTGCATACGTCTGGGAAGACACAAAACAGTGTTTGTGTCCGGGTGGAAGATGGTGAAGGAAGCTTTAGTAACACAAGCGGACAACTTTGTGGACCGGCCTTACAGCCCGATGGTGACCAGAATTTATTCAGGGAACTCAGGTGAATCACACAAAAAAAATACACAAATGCAATACTTCAGCAACAAAGCAGTCAGGTCAACCTCTGAGCCACACCTCAGTAATTTTTGCTTTCTTTTCCTTTCAGCGGGTCTTTTCTTCAGTAATGGGAAGGTGTGGAGGAGACAGCGACGTTTTGCCATGACTACTTTACGCACCTTTGGTTTAGCTAAGGAGTCGACAGAGCAGAGTATTTGTGATGAAAGTCAACATCTGAAGGACGCGATGGAAAAGGAGAAAGGTCAAGAGACAGCAATGAGTGAAAGCAAAACACACACAGTGTACTGTGACTAAACGCATTTCCTGTCTTCAGGTGAGCCATTCGACCCAGTGCCGTTCTTAAACAATGCTGTCTCCAACATCATCTGCAAGATAGTGTTTGGGAGACGATTTGACTACAGTGACCACAACTTCCAGATCATGCTGAGCAATCTGACTGAGATGGCCTATCTGGAAGGTTCCATATGGGCTCTAGTAAGACACAGTGGGATTTTTTTCTTCCTGAAAATATTGAAAGGTAACCCACCACTGAATAATTTTTTTCAATTTCCTCCCCTAACAGCTATATGATGCATTCCCAGGACTGATGAAACACCTGCCGGGACCTCACAATCGCATCTTTAGCAGCTCCAAATCTTTGGTGGCATCTATCAGGGAAGAGATCGAGAAACATAAGTTAGATCTGGACCCCAACAACCCGAGAGATTACATTGACAGCTTCCTCATAAAGGAGAAAGTATGCTGTTTACGTTCAACCAAAATAATAATAACAGTAATAAATAAAATCTGTTCATTAACTTGTATTTTTGATACCTTGCTTTGCTCGCTAGCACAACAGAAACAGTCATTTGGGCTTTGAGGAAGAAAACCTGGTTCTGTGCTGTCTGGACTTGTTCCTGGCTGGCAGTGAAACCACTTCAAAGACTTTGCAGTGGGGACTCATCTATCTCATCATGAACCCTCAGATCCAGTGTAAGTTCAGAACAAAACTAGTTTTTAATACCATCCAGGTCAGAGATCAAAATAATTATATGACACAGATACCTGCTAATTAACAAGTTAATATAATTTGACTCCTAGGTAAAGTCCAGGAAGAGATAGACAGAGTGATCGGACAGACCCGTCAGCCCACCATGGCAGACAAACCCAACCTGCCTTACACTGATGCTGTCATCCACGAGATCCAGAGGATGGGAAACATCGTTCCACTCAATGGACTCAGGATGGCCGCCAAGGACACAATCCTGGGTGGTTACTTCATACCCAAGGTGCATCTGGTCTGCTCATAGAACACAGCAGCTTAAGCCCCCTACATAAGATTAAAAATTGCTTAGTTCAAGTTCTTGCGTTGGTTTCATCCAGGTAAACCATCACGTTGGGGACCAAAAACAAGGTTTGCATTTGCCAAAAATAATTTCGCTTTTTACAAAAATACTTTTCTATTTCCAAAATAAACAATGACTGAGATTTCTATTTTTCCACTAGCCACACTGCAACTTAAAACTGAATGTTGCTTTCAAATGCATTGCAGATGCCAAAATGGGAAAACATTTTTTTCTGAAAGAGAGCAAGGTCGCTAATAATGATACATGCTAAATATATAGCCTATACCTTAACAAAACAGTATGTGTCGTTTCCCAGATTATAACCCCCTTAACAGTGTTAGCAATGAGCAAGTGTTTACTGTCAACAAGCCCTTGCATGAGATTTTAGGCAGGGTTCTTTGTCCTTTTTTCAAGATAAAATGGTCTTTTTTTTGTCTTATATTTGTTCTTACAAACATTGCCTAGCTGTATAAACCAGCACTTTGAATACCATCTTTGAATGTGACTGCTGTCGTCTATGTGCAGGGGACCTCTGTGATGCCTAACCTGACTTCAGTGCTGTTTGATAAGAATAAATGGGAGACTCCAGACACTTTTAATCCTGAACATTTCCTAGATAGCGAGGGCAAGTTTGTGAGGAGGGGAGCATTTTTACCTTTCTCTGCAGGTAATTTTAACATATAAACTGTAATTATGATATTGGTTAGATGGGGTGATAACCAGAGTCACCTTCATTTCCCAGGAAGGCGTGCGTGTCTCGGTGAGGGGCTGGCAAGGATGGAACTCTTCCTGTTTTTTGTCAGTTTGTTTCAGAAGTTTAATTTTTCCACTCTGGATGGAGTCAAGCTGAGTACAGAAGGAGTCACCGGAGCCACTCGCACACCCTACCCTTTTAAGGTGTACGCTAAGCCGCGCTGAACCATCCCCAACAAATCAACAGAAAAAGCAAATATGAATATTGTTGTGTTGCTGTGAGATGGAGACTATGCCTTTTTCTATATTATTATTATTATTTATCGTATACTGAGTTTTGACTACAGACTGTACATAAAAGATAGACCTCACACTGGTTAACAAAGTGCATTGTAAAGCCTTAAGCTGGCATCTTCACTATTTTTGTGACTCGAATGTGATGTAATAAGCAAGAGGCAGCGCTAACTTTGAAACTGAAACTTTTCTTTAAAGGAGAATATGTCCAGTAGGGGGTAGCTCAAATCTGCTGCAACATTTTCTGATTGTTGCCATGGCTGTTTAGAAGTGCTTCCATGATGTGCTGAGCAGACGTCTAGTGCTATTAAGCATTGGAATACTCCCTAATGTGTGCACACACACACACACACACAGCTACATGCACGTGCCCAGTTGAACCACAGTATTATTTTGTAAGGCTATATAAGATGGCACGTGTGCAGACATTAGTCAACTATGCTGCTTGTTGCTATACCTTTTATGTTTTCCACAAAAGTGCCAATAACTGTTTCCAAATGTTTTTTAGTCAGTGCTGGATGTGTGGAAGCTACGAACAAACTGATATACTAGACTACAACTGCTGTTTTTTTTAATTACAGTTGTTTTGCTGTGGTGACTAATTCTATTTACATAATTAAAGGTCAGGATGAATTTGATATGCAGATTAGCTTTAAATGAGACACACAGTTGTGTGTTACGTGACCCTTAAGTGTGAGTTTTAAATTGCATTCGGTTGTTTAATTTGCTTGTGAAAATTATCAATCATTGTTGATATTTATATTGTTATTGCACCAACATTTCCTTTAAGGTAAACAGGTTCAAAGTCATCAAAATATTTATCTTCCTAAATTTAAATAATGCAACTTCTGCATCACCAATTGGATTTTTATTTTGTTTTTACAGTTTATTCAAAATATCCGAGGCCTACATTTCAGAGACATGTACAGTTATTACCCCAAAACCGAGGAGGTCGTTTCAACAATCAGTTGAAACTTATTATTCACAATTAAAATGCTCCGGTACTTATCCAACTAGTTCAAAAACTACAAACATTCAAGTTTTAAAATGTATAATATAGTACATAAAAAACTAAAGTAAAAATAGAGCAACAAACTAAAAGCATTTCTATTCACAGAGTTCTTAACTGATCTGAATAGGAAAATTAGCAACCAAAGCGGAAAATTATAAGTGTGATGCAAAGTCGTCTCTTGATTGCAGACATTGACCATGATGTGCCCTCACACATTATGTAATATCAACACCCAACTCAAAAATAGAGACTAACTCTAAAGTGCCATCCAAACACCCTGGACTTCATTAATAGGTTAATAGGTTTTTAGCGTTATTTTGTTATCGTTTTTATCGTTAACTCGGTTTTTCTGGGTCTTTTCACGTGTGTTATGAATAAATCTTTTTTTGGTACCGGTACTAGTTTTATTTTGTTGTATTTATCCGCGACACGGTGGTTAGCACTGTTGCCACACAGCAAGAAGGTCCTGAGTTCAATTCCAACATCAGGCCGGGGTCTTTCTGTGTGGAATTTGCATGTTTTCCCCGTGTCTGCGTGGGTTCCCTCCAGGTACTCCGGCTTCCTCCCACTGTCCAAAGACATGCAGTTTGTGGGGATAGGTTAATTGGATAATCCAAATTGTCACTAGGTGTGAGTGCGAATGGTTGTCTGTCCCTGTGTGTTGGCCCTGTGACAGACTGGCGACCTGTCCAGGGTGTACCCTGCCTCTCGCCCTATGACAGCTGGGATAGGCTCCAGCGCCCCCCGCGACCCTGAAAAGGATAAGCGAATGGATGGATGGACCTTAAAGGCCGGTCCGTGAAAATATTGTCGGGCATAAACCAGTCCGTGGCGCAAAAAAGGTTGGGGACCACTGAGTACAGAGTAAAATGACTCAAACTACATGTACCGGAACACTCCCAGGTTTATGCCAAGGCTTGCTGAATTATACAATCTTGCCAAGAAATCTCTATTTATCAAAGTGTAGCAAACAAAGAAGACTGTTGCAATTTCTTTGATATCAGCCTTTGGTTGGACTAGTGTTCAGTAAGACCTGAAAGTAGAAACTGAGGTGATAAATTCACAAACAACAGGCTTGAACAGTAAGTATTTGGGACCATTTTATCTGAGTGTGTCTGAGCTACAGGTGAATGATCTAGCATCATCCACACACAACAGCAGGGTGAAAAATACAGTATCAAAATGCGAATTTGAATTATTCTGGAGCCTGAACTTTTGGCTCACAGCGATGATTTGCACACACCGACCACATCATCTGAAACCTTTGGTTTGTGTGGATAATGAGGATAGAGCTGTACACCCCCGAGTCTTAAAAGAATACAATATACATGTTTAGAAAAACAAAATGCATTTATTCACAAGAAATCCAAAAGCATTAAAATTTGAACTGCTTACAACCCAGAAAGTTTATAATGCCTTTCCCCTACACTATTTTTAATCCATTTACTCACAGTTCTCTGTGCTGTGCTACACTTGATACCACCTAGTTTTAGGAGTCACTGCTTTTTAACATCAGAAATCTATAATCTTCATTCACTCAAAAGAAAAATCAAAGCAATATTAGATACTCCTACACAAAATTATAATAGAATCTAATTATGTGTTGTGAAACTAGTGCAGTTTAACTAGAAGGTGTAACAACAGGCAGCCAGAAACCAACAACCTGAAAGACAAATTCTGCTCCTCTATAGTGCTGTTAACCTCTGCTGACACTAAAGAGCCTGAATATATGTTCACGATACAACCTGATTAGAGTAAGAAAAAAAAATTCAAGTTACAATTTGAAGGTACTATATAAATGTTCAACCTGATTCTGACATTTGGATCAAAGGCTGGTGTTAAAATCATGTTTACATTACAGTTGTACAAATTTAGAGACTACAGTCTTGGATAGTCACTGCTAAATATGATTCAAGAAGGCCCAGCAGTTTTTACTGTGATCACATCACTCCCTGGGAATATAGAAAAATATTCTTGATTTACTTTAAATGGTTTAGGATTTTCACAGCTTTACACGATGAGCTTTTTTCCATTTTAGTAAAAATCTTTAAGTGGCTGAAGCATAAAAGCAGTTGGTGGCCAGCACCAGACACAGAACTGATTTTCCAAAGTTTCTTTGTGTTTTTCATCAGATGCTGCTGTTTGATGACCGTGTCACCATCACTGCATACTTTGACTGTTCAACTTGGACGTATTTCAACAACCGTCTAAAGTTACAAGTTCTCGGCTTTAGTGTTCATTAATATCACATTCGTTAAAACGAGTGGGCTCAAACTCTATATTAAATATTGTTAAGCAGTCAGTTATGTTTCTCTTAGTCCTGACAGGAGATAAATGAGCTGATTATAACAAGTATTCAGCTGCACAGCAAAGCAAAGACAGGGTAGAAATGTGTTCTAGTCTACTCTAGAGTTGGTGAATTGTGCACTGCTTGAGTTAACAGTAGGTTAACTTTCTATCCAGGTTCAATGTACAGTAAGAGAGCATAAATATCATCAGGTGGGTGACCTATTGGATGAGCCGATGCTCACTGATCCCAATCAGCATTTCATTGACCCCTCCCTGTCTTGAGAGCAGATGTGTTTAAGGTCACTTATGGGAGGGAGTGATGCTTATAGATTTTTCCTTAGCTGAATAAAGGGAGACATTTGGCTCTGTGACACAGTCTACTTGGAGGTAGTGGCAGGCACGCTGATTGAAAGTGCCCGGCGGGGGGCATTTGAGATTTGCCGTTGCTGTGTCAGAAAGGACTGACCGGGAGACAGCATGGAGGCAGTGCAGCCCCCGAGACGTGATTCGATGGCCAGCTTCTGAAAGTTCAGACTCTGAGTACAGAAAGAAGACACTGAGTGAAGAAGAGGCAGTAGGTAAATATGTAACTGATCATCTTGCAGGCAATGTACCATTTTACTTTACCTTGTTATACCACGCCGTGACAATCAGTTTTTCCTCATACTCTCTCAGCTTTGCCTGCTCACACTGACGCTATGAGACAAATAACCAAAAAATGTCAATCCGTTTAAATGAAAACGTAAAATAAAATGAAATAAACAACCCTTCAACTTAAAACAAGCAGTAAGCAGTAATGTTTTCATATAGCAATCAAAAGCTTTTCCACATCACTTCTTTCACACCAGAAAGACCCCCACAGGATAAATGAACCAATTTCAGATCTTTGCCCTAAAAGTGAGGCAACGGGAGGTAATCTTATTTACTGGTTTCGGAAATGCAAGAAGGGAAAACATTACTGGAACTTTATAATGGAAAAGCTAGAGACTGCCATATTCAAAAACCTGGAAATTTATGGCTTACATAAATTTTCTCACACTGTTGTTGATATCTGTATATTCTGATACACCTGTTTCTTCTCTGCAAACTGACTCAGTTTAGGGAAAAATGTAGTAAACATATAACTTCAGTTTGAACAAGATTAAAATGCAGATTTACTTCCAAGCTGAGAATCTGCTTGTCTCGGTCTGCAACCTGGTTCCTCAGAGCCTGGATCTCAGCAGTAGCAGGATTCAGCTTAGGGTCCAATGCTCGGATCACCTACAGTAGGAACAAAGGAAATGAAATACTAACACAGACAATACTCAAAGTAACGAAACATGAATAATATTACCCACACTGCGAGCTTTCTCCAAATACATCTTGTATCTCTCCTCCATGGCTCTCATGTCATCATCCTTCTTCTTAAGAGCAGCCATCAGCTCATCCACCTTCAGAGCTTTCAAATAAAATAGCAACACTTATAACTAAGCCATCACTTTGTGTCTAGTGTTGATGATGACGCAAACGTGCAACTTACAGGTTTGAGTGTTGTCAGGCTGAAGGTCCTCCAGCAGCTCTTTCTTCTTCATGATTTCATCCTGGGCCTCGTTCAGTTGGACCCTGAAGGGGAAGAAAAAATGCTGCTTCTTTACCTCCCTCTACTGGAAAACAGAGAAATTCATTTTGCACCCCTCAGTTATTTGTCAAAGCTCAGACCAGCTGCACTTACATGTGTGCATCAAGTTTCCGCTTCAGGTTTGACTGAAAATGAGAAAATAGAAGTACAAGATTAAATGTGGTAAAGGAATTTCATTCTGGATGGCAAAAATAAATAAAAGGATTTCCCCTGACACACTCACTCTAAAGTAAAAACTAACAATCAAGGCGTGATTGAAAGAACTGTGCTGGCACTTTAAGGTGTTTTCTGGAAAAGTTAATTTGGCCTTCCTGTTCTTAAATTTAACCAGAGGTTTGCATCTTGCTGTAAACCAGCTATGTGATTGTATACAAATGGCTGTAATTACAGTGCATACATCTTTCTCTACCAATACCAATCTACCTACCTTATATAAAGTGATTTTCTTTTGTAATTCCTTGCCAGCATCAAATATACCAGGCTAACATTAACTCTGCATTTTCTCTGTACTAACGCCAGACCATTTGGGCAAACTTACATCATCAGGCTTGGATGCCTGGCTCTGCAAAGCCTTTTGAAGGTCCTCAACCTGCTGCTGCAGCTCACCGACCCGTTCTCGGCTCAGTCTGAAGATTAACCAGAATGTAGAGGAATGAAAGGTTAACATCCAGATCAAATACATTTGATAAATGATGAAAATACATCAAACTAAATGTATGGAGAGAACAGCTTCCATCACATCTATCAGTGCTTGACAGAAACCTGTTTTCAGTGTCCAGTTCACTGCGAGTCTTGTGTGCTTCCTCCAGCTGGGCCTGCAGAGAAGCGATCTTCTCACGCTCATATTCTTCCTGCTGCACTCTCAACATCTTATTCTCATGCTGCAGCCGGATGAACTTTTCTCTGAACAATAACACACACATAAGTCACACACATCAGTTTGGTGGGAAAAGTAAAAATCTTATTAAGTGCAGCAACAGCAGTAAGATACTACCTGTACTCAACGGGCATCAACTCAGCAGCCAGGTTATCATGACTGGGGCTGCTAGAGGGAAGCATGCCTATATGAAATAAGCATGCAAATTTCAGATTACCATAGCAACACCACAATAACTAATGTCAGGTATGACCTTTCCTATAGGATACCTGCTTGGGAGAGTTGGTGCTGCTGAGCTTGAGTGCATCGAAGCTCCTCATTGATTTCCTTCAGAGAATCTCGCTCAATGATGATCCTCTTGTGGTGGTGAAGAGATTTTTTAACAATGTTAGGAGTTTTATCACAGCTAGAAGAAAATTATTACTTTATTATTGCTAACTAAAAAAAAATGCTGTTAAACCTCTTTTTCTTTCGTTGCAGTTTCATGTTTCTCCTCCAACTTCTTCATCTCAAACGCCAGGTTGTCTGCTCGCCTCGTCTCCTCAGACAACTTCCTGTGTAGCTCCTGGACCTAAATAAATGAAAATGTAATAATATAAACTCATCCACCACCAGACACATTATTGCTCAAAAAATGCCAATAAATGTTATTATTACAAACAAATGATTATATTGTGAGATTTATAATTTGTGTGGATTTTGGATGAAAGTTCGAGCTGTGCTTTTGCATGCCATTTACCTGTCTCTTGTATGTCTCGAGCTGTGCACGGGCAGCGTTGGCCTTGCGCAGCTCTTCCTCCAGACTGACTGTGTTTTGCATGTAAGTCATGTTGTTTTCCTCCAACAGTTTCATCTGCCTCTTTAAATCACCCAGATTCTCCAGCTTGCGCTTGTACGTTTCCACCGAAGCCTCCAGCATCACCACCCGATCTGAGCAGTTCCTATACAGCACATAGGAAAACTGAAATGTACAGTACTGCAGCACATATCTCAATTTACTGTGCCTGGAATAAGCAACATTTTAATACAGATATTAAGATCACTGCATACTTTAAAACTACCTCTTTAATTAGTTACATATTAAATAGCGTAAAACAAACATTTTCCTACGCAAGAATATGAAGGACTGTAAAATATTGTCACCACACATTTGAGTCTCCATTATAACCGTGAACAAGAGCGTCTTCAGAAATAACGCTAAGGTAGAACATTTTGATCCAAGGTAAGCACCTTTTGTGTTGAACTTAAAGGATCTCCCAGGGCTTGCGTGAGAGATCAAAGAGCTCTAGTTTCAAAAACCTGCTGATTATCTAGTCTCAGGACACTTACAAAAGAAATTCGAAATCTCATTGTTTCACTTCCTGTAACATTATCGATTAAGAATTAGTCATTTACTGGAACGAGATAATCTGTACCGGTGTTACGCCGATTTCATGCCAGCAAAATGACACCCCTTATTGTTAAGGTCAGAAACGCAAACATCAGCCAGTTTCACTCATTGAAGGGTGTGGCCTTACTGCCTCTACTAGTTTTGCAGCAGGAAGCAACAGAAAGTGGCTGCTTGTAAATGGTCCTTCGATTACTCCCTTTAGAAGTCACCACAACAGATCATGTGTCTCCATCTGAGCGTATCCCTAGCATCATCTTCCTTCACACCAACCTTCTGTGTGTGTTCCGTCGCCATATCCATGAATCTTTTTTGTGGTCATCCACTTTTCCCTTCACCTAGCAACTCCATATTCAACATCGTTTTTTCATTGTAAGCACTAACCCTCCTCTACATATGTCCAAATAATCTCAGCCTTGCCTCGCTAACTTTTTCTCCAAACCAATTTAAGTTATCCAACTGATGCAATAATTTCTAATCCTGAGCCTGAAATGCATTTTTATTTTACTGAATTTGTATGATCTTACCTCTACACAATTTAATACTTTAATGAATCTATTGTATTACAGACACAAACCTCAGCACATCCAGTTCATCTTTGAGAGCTCGCGATTCTTCTGCCAAGCTGGTGAGCTCATCATTTCGGTGCTGAACTTCTATCAGCTGCTTCTCCAGCTCCTCACAGTGGATCCGATAGTCATCCTTAGCAGCCTCCAGCCTAGAAAATGCATAACACATCATTGTTTTGTTTTCACCATAGGGAGGTTCATCAGCCATTTCAAGAGGAAAGGACAAACCTGAAGTTCTCCTCCTGCAGTGTTTCTAGCTGTTGCTGTAACTGACTGTGTTTTCTTCCCAACGGCGTGCTTGGGTCATCAAATGTGTCCAGCTGATTAGCTCGGTCTGTTAGGACGTCATTCTCAGCCAATAAGCTGTTCCGTTCCTCTTGAAGAACAGCCACCTGTGCAGGGAAAGTAAGGTGAGCGAGCCATTCCCACAAGTAGTTTTAAAGTTGAACTGGTTTCATCGGGGGAAAAAATATGACATGAAATATCTTCATTTATTTCATGCAAAGTAAAATGTCACAACATCATCGCATCAAAAGATACACCACTGCCATGAGAATTTACTTTCCCAGCTGTTAAAGCAAACAGTGCAGTTAATCCATGCTGAAAGCAGAGCACAGACAAAGTGCACTTTAAGCAAACATGTTAATGCATGGTTAGTTTTCATTCTCACTCACCAGTACCTCAAAGCTGGTTGCCAGTTTATGAAACATTAGTTTGAGAATAACACATGACTGTTTAAATTCCTATCCCATAACGTCCTTACAACTTGTCTACAACTAAAGTTGAGATATATGTTCACTATTATTCTTCTTATTATGAATACCAATCAGGCACATGACTAAAAATCACAGGTCAAGCACAGAATAATTTCAGTGATCTTGTTATAGTGCAGAGTTCTGCTAGTAGACCTTTGATTCTGACCTTCATGTGCATGTTTCTTTGACTGATGCAACCTTTCGGCAGGATGCTGCAGACTATATACCCATGGCAACAGGCGGCCTCGATGACAACAGCATTTCCAAACGCAAGGGTAAATGATAAGGAGCCTACTACCAATGTAAGATGTCAAAACCTCTTACTGTGCGTGTAAAATATTTACAAAATGCATTTTCAATTTATCTACTACCACCAAACAAAACCATGTAAAATAAAATTATTTAGTAACTCTGTATGGCCTGTTGTAGGCTAACTTAAAGCCATTTATTTTGATAGTTTGAATCTTTAAAACAACACATAATTAGTAACACAGCACATCAGTACAAAAGACCCATATACATTACAAAATAATGTAATGCTGCTTTTCTCAAAAGAATATGGCAAAGTCTTTAGGTTAATTACTGGAAAAACAGTAAAAATTATTAAATAAGCATTGTGTGCCCTGTGTCAAACAGAATCCCAACTGAACCGTCTGTTAGCAGAGTTAGAGTACAAATATTTAAGCAGCTCGTTTAGTTGAGTTTAGTTGCGCGGGACAGACAACCATGTTATACTTACCTCGCTACGATCAGAGAAGAGCAAGACTGGAAACAGAACAAATCAATCTGTCGAGAGTCCAGTTGAACAGTTGATCAGTCCCTATGCTAAAATTAGTCTGCCTGTTCAGTGATGAATGAGGCCTTGTAGCAGTGGCAGAGCATGGGCTGAATGGCACGGTAGGACAAGCTGAGCCCAGACTCTAAGCTCATGGTCATTCTGCCACAGCAGCTCCACACAATGGAGCAAAGCATTACACAATTCCTGTTTATACTGTACATAGACATGTATGTGTGGCGACATAGAGACCTGAATATCAGCAAAGTAAGGCAAAAGAGCGCTAGTCAATCAGATTCAAGAATATTTCTCAATAGAAATTCACCTTGGCTGTGTGTAACAGGTCTGCACTCACCTGTAGGTCCAGCTCTTGACATCGCTGGGTTAGCGCTTCCTTCTCTGTCTGAAGTGCAGCGAGGTCCTCAAGAGCTTTTTTCAGCTGGACACATGAGGATTTAGAAGTTAAATTATCGAAGAGACACTGATGTGATTCTCTCATGGATCAGAGAAAGCAAATATTAAATGGCTAAGTTTTTCTTAAAAAAAAAAAAAAAAAAAAAGCTAAGTTCAAGAACTAAGCATAAAATACATTACTCATAAAATCAATACAAAACCATCAATGTTCCCCGATTCATTTTCCCATTGAAGATGCAGATCTCCAGCGCCACATGTGCAGTTCATGTCAGTACTTGAGCTGTGGTAGTCTCTGCACAGTGACAACGTTCTTCCGCAAACACGTCAAGGAAAATAAAGGCTCAAGTTACAGAAATAAGTTGGGTGGACTCCTTTGAAATGGCAATATTATCAGCAGCTGCGATGCCAACTGCCTGACAAAAGTTACATTACTGACTTGTGCAGTTTGCACGGTACAGTAACGCTCCAAGAACAAGTCAATAAACTGACAAGCTGAACAAGCCAACAATTTAAATTACATACACAGGTCCTTTGCTTGACTTAGCACAAGCAAATTAGAGTAAGCTGAACTACTTTAGACTTTATGCATGTTAGAAAAAACATATTATTAAATACAACTAAAGTTTTAAATTATGAGGTCAGTATGTGTGCAAGTAATATCTATGAGCCAAACGCTGAGGTTGCAAGCGGCTCTAAAGGAACATTTTAACTGCAAAGAAATAGAGGAGCGGCTGTCACTCAGGTGGCAGATCAGGTCGTCTACCAATCGGAAGGTAGGTGGCTCAATCCTAGTCTGCTCCGGTCCACATGTCACAGTATTCTTGAGCAAGATACTGAACCCCGATTTGCCTCCCGATGCATTCATATCCACCATATCGCACCAAATGGGCATTAACAATGCATTTAGCAACACACTTTCTTTCAGACTGAGTGGGATATAATAATAATACTAACCTGCTGTTCCAAATCCCCGGACAGCTCTGCTCCAAATGCGGTCTTGGTCTCTTTACTCATGAGCTGAAGAGGAAAATGGAGCAGAGTTTATTACATACACTAACTGAAAAAGCTGCAAAGCCTCAACCTATTTCACCACATGCAAGCAAATACTCGAACCTCCTTCATACACTATTGCTTCTGCTGCTGAAACAGTTACTGTTATTTAAAATGGCAGAAATGCTCAGCAAAGCTGTTTCTGAGTATCTTTAATACAGCTAATTTGTCAGAGCAAGTAATGCTATATTAAAACAGGCTGACCTCCTGGATGGCTGTCATGACAACATGCTGCACAGACTCCTCCAAGGTCATGATGAACTGAATGTATTCTGGTGATATAATGAGGGAGATTAAATCACACAAACGTACACACCATTGTAATATTTTGTCAAACTACTAAATGCAGCACCTGTCCTCACTGGTTTCTAATCTCATAAACTCAGTCTTTGTAAGTGACATGTTACAACATTTTTATTTATTTTTTTTACATTTTGCTCATGCAAAATGTCTTTAATTGGGTCTTACATGAGTGTAGAGATTATGTGTAACACACAAGCAGCAACATACCCTGTTTGCGCTCACATCTGACTGCACAGCCCAGTATAAGCTGCAGAAGTCTCCCCAGTTCAGTGGGGTCTGAATGCTCTGCCACCAGTGACACATCTGGCAAGGGAAAATCTGAAATTTCCTGGGATAAGACCTGAAGGTGCACAGAAAATAAAAGCTGCACATTAACTTTTCACTAAGATGTAGAAAAGCCGTAAACAACTGTTTATAGGTTTTCAGATTCTGTAGTCGACTCTACCAATGACTTAACATCTCTGCATAAACAAGGATTACATACTCCATACCTCATTATAATAGTCAACCACCATCTGAAGTATCTTTTTCAGGTTGTTCATCTGAGGAAAGATATAAAATATTCTCATATTTGTTTTATATCGATCAAAATGAACAAACAACAATGGAAAACAATATACGTTCATGCAGACCAAAAGAAAAGAGAGAAACTTTTTAATCACACATTTGAAAATGTCCTTTTTCATGGCAGATATTTTGAGTTGCATAGTACATTAAGTTAATGTTAATGATAACGCTTAAGACCAAATTAGGTCATTTAATCGCTCATCATCAAATTTCTGCTCAGCCACCTCTGATTTGCCTGAAAATCTTATGGTTTAAAAAATAAAATTATATAGCAATTGCAGTCAACCTTGAGGTCATGTAGCAAATACTTGTAGATAATTATCTATAAATATCCTTTTTTTTTTTTTTTTTTTTAAAGGCCTGTCCATCTACTGTAAAGCCTTATTTTTGCACATTGAAATCTGAGGCAATTTTTGAACTTGAATATATCTCAAAAACTATTTTGAGCCTAAAAAAGCCAAAAATTTTCCACTGGCCGCTCTATAAAAATGAATGAGTAATTTGAGACACATAAATAAAAAATGTTTGCATATTTGCCAGTTAAAATATGAAAAAAGGAAACATTTCTGGAAAGTCCCATATTTTATGACACGACAATTTAAAAAAAAAGGGACATTGCAGACGATAATTTCTGAAGAGTATAGAGTTGTATTTAACAATAATTCAAAAAAAAAAAAATGAATAAAACAAGAAGAATACTATTTAACATGAAATTCTTATTCACAAATATTAAGAAAATCTTATTTACATTCAACTTTCATGCTGGACTGATCAAGAAAATGACAAGAATTTTTTATTTTTGGACCATAACATTTTAAAAGAAATCTGAAATGTTCAGGCAAAAGATTTGAGATGAATGACCCACATGTAAATAAGACTTCTATTATATGCACAATAAAGTAACGATCCCCAAACCCCAGGCCACGGACCGGTACCGGGCCACGAGAGTTGAGGCTCGGGTGTAAAATTCATGGTTTTCAGGATTTTTATAGTTTTTATCATTAACTCGGTTTCCTGGGTCTTTTCCCATGTGTTATGAATAAATCTTCTTTTGTTGGTACCGGTGCTGGTTTTATTTTGTTGTATTTATCCGAGACACCTTAAAGGCCGGTCTGTGAAAATATTGTCGGACATAAACTGGTCCGTGGTGCAAAAAAGGTTGGGGACCGCTGCAATAAAGGATGTGTCCACGAAAAAAAGCATTCAGGAAAGAGGACAAGGCAGCAGCAGGGAAAGCATCACAACCAAATCAATGTGGAGAAAATGGCTTTTTTTTTTTTTTTTTTCATCCTTACACTTTACAGCTGACATATTTGGACAAACATACATGCACACTTTCACCAGAAGAGTCAGAGCGCAGAGTCAGAGTGCACGCTTAAGCAGAACCCCTGGAGCAGCTTGGAGATCAGTGTCAAGGACAGTTTTGCAGGTGTGGAGCAAACAAAGGATTTAGCACACAAAGGGTTCAGCAAATTAGAAGAAAAATAAACATTTAAAAGAAAAACCCAAAGTGAACAAAAAGCAAACATGGGGCATGGTAGTACTTTGTACCTTTAATCTCCAGTTGTCTTCAACATCCGTTTTGATACGACTGAGCCATCCATCAGTGAACCATGCAGGGTCTCTGAAGCACAGAGATGATAAGACTTATTCTACACAAGAGTCCTTGTTTAGTAGTGTACAGTTCACATTCTTTGTTAGATATCCATGTTATGTGCATGAAATTTCTGAAATAAATGCTACAACCTTTTCTACTCAAGCTGTTTAATTTCTACAACTGCCAGCATTAGATGAGATACAACAGGCAAGTTCTTTTATTCAGCTGTGGGTTGTACATGGGGAAGAGCCAGAAAAAAATTTAATTAGGTGAAAATGAGTTTCCATAGAAGAGACACTTTTGACTTTTAGAACAACTCTGTCAGGCAAAAGTGGCAAAATTGTTTCTGTAATAGGAGAAAATGTTTGAATTCTAAACTAACCCACTGATTGTGGATTATATGAGTAAGATATTATCTTATTGGAAATATCTGACATGTGATAGGTGAGAGCATGCAAACTCCATTCTCGCTCTCAGAAATATCACACAAAGCTATAACTGTGCAAACTGTAACTGCTATAACTGAAATTGATATTCACTTACAATTAAAACCTCCAACAAGTGTTTGAAATGGTGCTTTCACTTTGCCTTTCCTTTACAGTGGGGCACTTTCTCTGTTCTCTCTGTTAAACTAAAACGTTTAACAAATGCACTTCATTTTAAGTTAACTTTTTGTGATAAATAATCCTCATCATAATTGTGATTAAGATTGTTGCCATAATTAAGCAGCTCTACTTTGTACCCAAAATGTTCTTGCTGTGAGGGGTTCTTGTCAATGACTACAATGTGGTGCTGGCCAGAAATGTAATAAGATAAGATCAGTAGTTTTCTTTTTGTTTGTGTGCACTTTAAAGCACAAGTACCCTTTCTCTCTATAGTAGAGGAACTAATGAGGGCGTGAGAGCAAAAAAAATGCAAGCACATTATCCCAACTGTTCCAGCAGTGCACGTTTGACCTAACGTGGAGTAGGCAGGAGCATGTGTGACATGAATTACTGGCTGGAAATAAATAAAGCATGTGCTCTCACATCTGATGCAGAGCCTGTGACATTGCTGCTCCAGTGGTCAGCTCCTCCACTGTTTGGCAGGATGCAGGAGTGTTGAAAGTTTGCAGCTGAGAGGCAGAAAACAAAATAATATTATGATGACTGATAAACCAAGGGAATAATGTAGTAGTGCACCAGCAAATATATTTTAAAGACTTTAACTACAACATTACAAAGATTCTGAGATGCCATACAGTGCTGTGAAGTATTTGCCCCCTTTCTATTTTTTACTTCTTTGCATATTTGCAAAGAAGATTTTACCTGTTTTAGATGAAACAAATATTATTACAGAAAGAACCCTTCAAATTATGATTTTTTAAAAAAAAAATAACAGAACAAAGCTATTTAAACATACCTGGACATACCTGAAAAGTAATTGCCCCTTAAACCTAATAACTAGTTGCGCCACCCTTAGCAGCAAGAACTGCAAGTGTTTGTGTTAAGTGACAACGAGTGTCTCGGGTTGCTGTGCAGTAGTGATTCTTAAAGTGTGGGCCAGGGCCCCCTGGTGGGCTACAGTAATAACAGAAATTCAGTGTGAAATTACTCACTCAAGTATGTACAGTAACATGTTTATATAAATGTATTTATTTATATAAAAAGGTGATTTAAAACTGGTAACAGAACATTACTCTGACCTAAATTTATTATTATTGAAGTTTGTGCTGCAGTGGCAAGTGGGTCAAACGTTGGCCTTTATACTTTGCATATATGACTTGGTAGCATTAGCAATTTATAGCCACTTATTTTATTTTTATAAAATTTTCATGGAAATTGAGCACCATTTCATATTTTGTAAAGAGTACAGATTTAATGATGGCAGGCCCCTCTGGAATCTTTCATTTTTAAATGGGCCGCAGCACTCTTAACTTTGGGAACAGCTGCTGTGGAGGAATTTTGGCCAAATGTTCTTTGCAGAATTGTTTGAATTCAGCCACAAACTAATTGTCGGAGCAGAATTTATGTCACCATCAAGTTGTCCAGGTCCTGAAGCAACAAAGCAACCATCACCACCACGTTTGACTGTCGACTTGATGTACTGTTTTTGAAATGGTATGATAGTTTTATGCCAGATGTAATGGGATGCAAACATTTGAAAAGGTTCAATGTGTCTTGTCACTCCACAGTATATTTCTCCAAAAGTCTTGGACATGTGAGACAAGCCTTTGTTTCCTTTTTGGTCAGCAGTGGTTTTCTCCTTGGAACCTCCATGGATGGCATTTTTGCTCAATTTCCTTCTTAATTGCAAAGATCAGCCTTGACTGATGCAAGGGAAACATGCAGTCTTCCAGGTTCCTGGTTCTTTTGTGACCTTCATGATGAGTCATTAATGGATTATTGATGATAATTTTGGTAGGCTTACCACTGTTCACTACTGTTCCAAGTTGTCTCCATTTGTGAATAATGGGTCTCACTGTGGTTCGCTGCTACCTTTTGAGACCTTTTAGCCTGTTTCACCTTGTCAGACAGGTTCCATCTAAGTGCTTTTGTGATTTAACAGTGAAATTAAACTCAGGCTTCCAAAAAAAATTGGTTAATCACAGTTAATTATGATTTAAAAGGAAGGGGGGGGGGGGGATTTCTTTTTCAACATAGATAAGCCAAGTAGGTTTGAAAACTTTTTTCCCTTAAATGAAATCATCATTTAAAACTGCATCTTTGTTTTTACTGGGCTTATCATTGTCTAATATTAAAATGTGATGATCTGAAACATGATGGGACAAAAAAAAAAAAACAACCAAAAAATAAATAAATAAATCAGAAGGGTGGCAAATAGTTTTCACTGCACTGTAGTTGTTTCAAAACCCCTACAGAGAATAAGGAAAGATGAGAGGACAGAATAAGACACATCATCACTTTGCACAGTTTCATTTGTGTTCTTCTTTAGTCTTGTTTGTCTCATTTATAGCAGTGTTTTTTTACTTTTCTACATTTGCAAAATGTTTCCAAAGTCAAACCACTGAGTTAAAAAAAAAAAACCCTCAATATTGACTAAAACAATTCCAAGTATAACGTTTCCCATAATCGAGCAGCACTAGGACATAGAAGAAATGATAAATGTTTAGGGCAGGATGTACAGGGACACACGTATGGGCTCAAAATGTGGTCATAAATATTTTGTACTTGTAAAAAAGATTTGTATGTGTAAAAAAGATTTGTATGTGTAAAAAAGATTTGTGTGTGCGAAAAAAAGATTTGTGTGTGCGTAAAAAAGATTTGTGTGTGTAAAAAGAATTTGTGTGTGCGTAAAAAAGATTTGTATGTGTAAAAAAGATTTGTATGTGTAAAAAAGATTTGTATGTGTAAAAAAGATTTGTGTGTGCGTAAAAAAGATTTGTGTGTGTAAAAAAGATTTGTGTGTGTAAAAAAGATTTGTGTGTGCGAAAAAAAGATTTGTATGTGCGTAAAAAAGATTTGTATGTGTAAAAAGAATTTGTGTGTGCGTAAAAAAGATTTGTATGTGTAAAAAAGATTTGTGTGTGCGTAAAAAAGATTTGTATGTGCGTAAAAAAGATTTGTGTGTGGACTTAGAAAAAAAAACCCTGCAAGTTACAAGTACGGATTTTTGACCCTATTTTTCTTCCCTTCATCTGATTGGTCAATGTCATGTCAATCACAAATGTAACAATCCAATCAGAGAACAGATGGGTTTGGCTGTCGAGGGGCGCTTTTTTTGAACTGCAGGTCTTTGAAGGGAATAAATGCCCTTTTACATGCCAACCCAGCGTTTTCCTTCATCACCACGAAGGAAAACAGTCTGTGGTCGTCCGAGTTTGGTGATTTTTATGTCACAGGTCTATGTGTTTAATACAGGGACTTCCACAGCCTTTTCAACAGCGCTGCGGACCGCGGGGTGGGGGCGGGCAGTGTTTTGGAAATGACAGTCTTTATTACAAAGCTTTCTTCGTTATGAATTAGCATACATGTTTTTATTGAACATTTGAAGAACTAGCAAAAAAAACAAACTCTTGTAGAGGACATAAAGTCAGAGATAAAAACGACAAGGAGCAGGTGCATCTAGTACAGGTAGAGCTGCTGCAAAAACCCACAGAGCCCAGCAGCCAGCGTAACAAATTCTGGATCCTTTGCTTTTAGTTAGCAGTTAGCATTAGCAGCACATCCTGCGTCCGATGTGAAAGGACTTTTATGCTGTGCACTGTGACTCACAGCAATGGTCCTGGGTCAGCCCTGACTTTTTTTTTAAACTAATCCTAAAGCAATAATGTTATTTCTAACCACTGATATACCACAACCTTTTCCTTTCAACAGCTACTGAAAGTTAGGGGACCTAGCTGCTATCGGATATTTATATAGCAATCCTCCAGCTTCAAACGGTATCACCCTTCAAGGACCTGCAGTTCAAAAAAGCGCCCCTCCGACAGCCAAACCCATCTGTTCTCTGATTGGATTGTTACATTTGTGATTGACATGACATTGACCAATCAGATGAAGGGAAGAAAAATAGGGTCAAAAATCCGTACTTGTAACTTGCAGGGGTTTTTTTTCTAAGTCCACACACAAATCTTTTTTACACATACAAATCTTTTTTACGCACACACAAATCTTTTTTACACACACACACACACACACACACACACACATCTTTTTTACACACACAAATCTTTTTTTACACATACAAATCTTTTTTACAAGTACAAAATATTTATGACCACATTTTGAGCCCATACACACAGGACAACAGTGGCAAAGAAACCACCGCAGACCCAAGTAAAGAAAAAGGCTTTCTTGCTTACATGATGATGTAAATAATTCAAGCAGCAGCCACGGTGTACGGTTAATTCTCACAGTCTAATATCAATATCCTTCCGCAAGAACAGTGCAGCTATAGTCACGATAAAATTTAAAGACCACCAAGCACGGTTTTGAAGAGTTTATAGGAAGTTTTACTCCCTTCATGGGACACCTTTACACATTTTCTTGTTTTTGGCATTGGGTAAGTTGACCCGTTACTTAGTGACACTGCTGTTCAAAGTTACGGGTTCAACAAAGTGGCTTACTGACAGACACAGCAATCGTGGATCCTGGACGAGATCTCATTAACTCAGCGCTTATCCTATTACTAACCACAAGACAGGCAGCAAAACTGTTTGTTCTCTGTGAGCGCAAAGTGCCTTATTACTTGCTGCTGTTTGCTACATTTAAGCAGTTACATAACATTAGCAAAAATCCAAACCGCGACATTCCGCAAATACCCCCCTGGTTAATTGGATTAGCAGCCCGAGTCTTGCCAAACCACATAAACTAGAGGATTGTTATCTTTGCACCTGCTAGATGTTAACTTTACATTCAGCAGACTGCAGGACCCCCCGCCCCCAGCTACATTTCCTACCTATGGGGTCACAGAGACGAACAACAGCTGCACAAGAAGCTAATCTCTCTAATAACGACCTTATTCTGCCATTACACCGTCCGAACAAATTGTCAGATTTCCTTCATTTTCTCTCCAGTTACTTTCGTTGACACCCCCACCAGCTACAAACAGGTGACTTAAATCCCTTCCGCGGTTTCGGCGACACATTCACAAATAGACTCACCCATATTATGAGGCTTTCGACCAGCTCCGTCTTGTTTTCGTCCATTTGTTGCCTTTTAGCTTAAAGCTAAAATATTTCTTCCTCCACCTGTCGGCAAAAAAGCTCTTCCGCTCTGTCCCTCAGCATTTGACCTCACCTGCTGCCAAAGGTGGCTATCTAACGTCAGATACGTATTTTGAAGACGAGTGAAGACCTGTCTGACTTAAGTTTGCGTAAGATGTACGCGAATAGCGTAGCTTCTTCTTCTTGCTTACAGGTTGGGTTGTTGCGAAGTGAGAGGGTATCTAAGCAGAAACCAATCGGTATTAAGATCGGGGATGATTGACGGCTGTGACTCCACACTCTGGCCAATCAGACAGCTTGATTTAAAATTCCTGTACGCCTCACTTATCTGCACAAAATAAACACATTTTTTGTCCGTTCAGTCGTTTTCTTTGCCCACCGATATTAGGGAACAGGAAAACAAAAAGTTATTAGAAGAAAATGGAGCGTGGCTAATTTAGTATTATTTATTGTGTTCTATAAAGGTTACAGTATCCATTTCCCCCAAATGAGGTCGTCATTTCACCTGCAGTTAACAGTTAAGTAGTAAAAACCCTGCTCGAGGCTACAGCATCGTGACTAAAGTCTTTATACACTGATATGATAACTTAAGGAGAAACCAGACAGTATCGAATTCCCAAAAAAACAATCAGATTTGCAGGCAAAGGTAAATATTTCAAACTATTTGCTGCTTGAAACAAGCCACAACCAAAACCATGTAAAAAGTGATACTGAGCAAGAGATAGTGGCCCAAACATAAATGTGGCTCAAGCTTGCTCAGCCAACATCTATTCACTGCAGTTTATATCATGTTTGGCTTCTCTGCTTTAAAATATTTTATTATCACACCCAACAAATTAAAAATCCTGCACAGCAAATTTTCTTAGGCAGAGCTTTAAGATAAATGCTGTTGGAATGATAATCCCTAGGACACGTTTTATTGGCTATACAAGTATTTCTGTAATCTGCACTGTTCCCAAAGAGCCACTAAAACCCTGGCAGCATGTCAGCTACTCTCTGCGAGTAAATCATTTCCCATGAAGGCTATAAATTTCTCAAGTTACCCATTTATTTTATGCCTCACATGAGGTTGTGTCTAGTTGATATGAAATCTTCTCTGTGTCACATGCTTTCCCAAGCCACACCATGGAAAATTACAAACAAATCTTAAAGAGCACCTATTATAAAGGGATTGTTACATCACTCAGCAAGCAACCTAATGATCACAAATCAAAGCTAAAATTTGACACACTCATAAAATAGTACGTGCTTGAACTGACTCTGGACTTTACCCATTAAACTCTCTTTGGATGAGGACCTCATTTATCTCCTGATTTCTGCCACTCAGACCTTGACCCTATAGTGGCTATTTTTAGAGGATTTGATCCACATGAACTTCCCTTTTTTAGCGTTTAAGGTATGGTGAAGTGCCAGGGCAAATATTTGACAAGATATTTCTGCAATAGCTGCCTTGGAAAAGTACGTGATGGCTGTCACAACATTTGGCACTACCAGACAGGTTGCTTTGCCACAAATATTTGCCACAGTAAGTCAATGCTATGTTCATGTAGTACTCTGTTTTTAATGGTTTTACTATCCACCGATTTAGACATTTCTTACTTTCACATTGCAACTTGGATTTGGATCAAAGGATCAGTTGAAGTACCCTTGGTGTAGTAATATAAAAAAGCATTGCATGGACAAGGTTTTGGCTAAGTAAACTCTGGGTAAATTATTGGCAAGTTCAAATATAACCTACTTAAACAAAGCGTAGGAGGAATCTTTTCTGGCTTTGATCTGGTCATGCGACCCAAACCGGTTACCTCTGGCCAGACTGAAGGAACAAATATGTTGATTTTTTTTCTCGTTTTTTTGTATTTATTTTGAGACTAAAGGTTGACAGCTGCCTATTTTAAAAGGAAGTAAGTGAGTTTTGTACAAAGCACCAATGTATTGATCTGACAATGCTGTCCCCTTTAAGAAGAAAGACTCACAGGCCAGCTGATATTGGAAAATGTAGTTGATCATTAACAGGGAGCTTCAATTTATTTTGTTCAGTGATGCTGTTGGGCAGCACTTCACTTCCTTCTAGAAGACACTGATTATCTATCTGCCTAACCTCTATACACCCGTGCAACAGATTTAAGTCCAGGTGAGTCTTTTTTTCCAATGTTTTCTGTAATAGAAATATGATTTTGTGCTTTACCAAATTGTTAGAGAAGGTTTGGGGGAATTTGTTGAGTGTGTTTCTTACAGATTTCTTGATTTGTATGAAAGACCAGACCTAATGTTAAGCCCATTAGGTGATCTGAGCCATAAATTGATACTGAAGTTATTTGACAAATGAAATCTGTTATAAACCTGCAGCCTTCTTTGATTTGAGCATATTGTTATTAACAGTTTCATCTTTCCATCTGAAAAAAATATTTCACCTGTTAGTGCAGGCTAAGCTTTACAAACCATTTAAATTAGCAGTCCGAACGCTGAAGTCGGAGCATCAGTAGCCGTAATCCGCAAACAGAGAAGAGCTGAGCTTCTGTTCTCTTTATCTCACACATCAATAATTAAATCATTATTTAGATAAACTAGCATTACAGGTGTGTTTATCTATGTTGCTATGTCATGTTGTGTTTCAGATCAGACTGAAGTTCCACTGAGTCAGGGTCGCCTGTAGGATAATCCACGTATTTGCTGTGCACACCTGATCAGTCAACATCAATGTATATGAGCTGCCTAAAGGTGAGTGGTTCACACAAACGCATACACTCACAGTAAAGCTCATGTCATGCAGGGGCTTATTATATTTCCTTGTTTTCAGTGGGGGTTACACTTCTCTTTGTCACTATCTCTGAAGCACTTGGGTGAATCTCATGCTTTAACTTAAAGAGTTACATTAATTTGGATTTTTAAAACAGTTTCTCCTACACGGAAACTGGGAAAACATTATTTATAAGACACTTCCTGGGTTATAAAAAAGGTAATTTATTGCTTTTATTGGGGGCACAGTCTGGTGGAGGAAGTTGATGTCACTGCTTGCATGACTCAAATCAAAAGTTTTCTGTTGTGTTGTGTTCTGTGTTTCACCGTTACATCGGTATAAGCTTTTCAAAGATTATTTCACTTGAAATCCATGAACACCAGGAATAGGAATAGAAAACGCTTATCGATTCTTCTGTCATTGTCCTTTTTTTTCTTCCTACTTTTCACTTATGTCTTCTCTTCTATGTCTCCTCGTCTCTCCTGTTTTTAGGAATCCATGCAGGCATGTCAGTCTTCGAACAGACGAGACTGGCACTGCCCAGTCTGCCTGCAGACGGCCAGATTCCCAGTCCAGACGAACTGCGGCCATTTGTTCTGCGGTACGAGATCCTGCACACATTTACACAAACTGACCAAAATCTTCTCAGACTCTAATTATTTTATGCACACACCCGTTCGGTCAATCATCTGTGATTAGGGCTCACACTTCGTGTCTTAGTTTATGCGATTTATTCACTGATCAGTGTAGAAGTAGTGTGCTGTAGCTGTTTCAGGCCCATCTGTTTGGCCCATCTGTTTGGCTTTTAATAATTAACATTTGCCACGGTCCACCCATTACACTTGTAGATAGAGGAGCAAACGACCAAACACAGTAAGGTATGTGTTCACAGACGATGCGAGATGGAGGTTTTATGCCCGCTACTAGGAAAGCAAAACCTCAGCATCATTAACCCAAATTCATAATCTACACTTGGAGCATTAAGGAGAGTTGCGCTATGAGTTGACCTGAGAGGTGTATAATACATAGAATAAAAAAACAGAGCTCGTATCCGTATATTAGGCTAACCATGTAAAAATGTTCAGGTCTTTACAAATCTGCTTTTGAGAAGGGCTCTTGTAATTTTTGCTACAGGGTCATTTACCTTAGATTTGCCTGAAAAAAAGAATCCAGGAGAAAGGTTGACTTCTCAATGGGGAATACATTTCAGGTTCTGTCATTTAGGGATTGTTTTTTTTTAAATAACTTGAGCTAGATCCTTCAGTTTTCTGGTGTAAATATCTGGTAACATGGCACTATGAATATAAAGTCTCAAGAGTGGATAGCATATAATGACTGTTGTTGAAATCCCTGAAATATTATGTCCAATCTCTACCAGCAGATTTGGAGACCTAAAGACACCACATTTTTGCAGGTAGAGGACTGATATTTTGTTCACAGCTTCTCATATTCAAGGCGCATAATATTCTTTGAAGAATATCCAAAACTTGGGATGGTGATCTCTCATGTTTCCAATATGAATTTTTAAAAATATCTCATATTTATATGTGGCAGCCAAAGATTGCTTAAGTATAACAACAAAAGCCAGTTTATGCAGAGTTATGACCCAGAACCATGACTGTGCATAAACTTATTGCTTTAAAAAAAACAAAAAACTAAACAGTAGAACTGAGAACCTGAAATTCTGGATAATTCTGCAAATTCCTATTAGGAAGTGTTTCTCCTGGAATTTCTTTGGGCATATCTGAGATGGTCAATTAGATGTTCATATCTGTAGCTTTTGAGTAACATTTATGGCATGAATGCACTCATCCAACCTTGATACTATCTATTATAGATTAAATGACGAGTTAAATAAATAGTTGTGTTTGATTCTGCAGCTCTCTGTCTTATCACCTATTGGAGGCATGGGTCATGGTTAGATGCAATCAGTTGTCCTCTTTGCAGACAGAAGGTGCGTTATTCTCCTAGTTCTTTTACTGTACATCATAAATGTGTTACGAGCGTGGACGTGAAATAAAAATGCTTGCAATCTTGCAGGTCAGCGTGCTCTGCCACCTGTTCAGCGAGACCCGATCAGACCAGCAGTCAAAAGAAGTTCTCGATGAAATCACAGCCTACAACAAACGTTATTCTGGAGCTCCGCGCAGGGTCAGTACTCTGTTAAAACATCGGTAACAATATTGTACTGCTACTCCCCAACAGCAAACTCACCTATCGAAGAGCCAAGAATACTTTTATTATTATTATTATTCTAAGATATCATAAGCCGTGGTATCTATCAGGGCATCTGAAAGGGAAGAAAAGAATTCTTTCATTATTTCCTCGAAGAGTTAGAAAAGGGAATACCTCTTATGCAACCTAGCAGTTATTGTCCTGTTTAACCAACAGTGATAGACAAAGGAGGTATGAGCTCAACAGCTCACAATGACACACCTAGAAGCCACGTGACCTTCTTTGTGTGTTTTTTTTCTTTGAAAACATATCCTGTAGCGTTCATGCTTAAGAACTGGAACTACTTTTGACTATACATTTAGAATAATTTATTTCTTGCTTTTAAGAGAGACACAAATATAATAAATGCAGCATCAGGAAATCAGCAGAATACCCCTGACCCATGTCGAAGTGCTCAGTCAAAAATCTTGTGGATCATTTTTGATTGCGCCAACTTGAAATGTTTGGTATCTGGTTGTCTGATGTCCTCCTGCATACTTACCCCTCCAGGTAACGGACTACCTCTGTGACACCCCCTTGCTTCTGCAGTTACTGGTTCGTGGCCTGGGCACCATGGGAGGACTCGTGTGGCTGTTTCTGTTCAGGGTTGCCCTGTGCTGCGTGGGGACCGTGATGTCCATCTCCTCCCCTGCTCTGGATGCAGTGTCTTCATCGAGTACCCTAGAAACAGACCCCTCTCTCTGTGGACTGCTAGGTCTCCTGGACGACCTGGTGGTGGTCATCCTGCTCCTTATCTGTGTTATCAATATCAACCAGCAAATAACACCAGAGAGAGGACAACCTGGAAATGCTACAACCTCACAGGGAGTGATGGGAGATTCACTTTAGAGAGCATGAGCAGCTGGAGCGTGGCAGCACAAGCTGTTAGACATGGACTTTTATTGAATTTCTTCCCTCTGGCTGGATTAGTGGTTAGAAGAATATTGACAACTGCACAGCATGCAACAGTCAAGGTGTTAGAGGTTGTCTGAGCCTCCCTAAATGTAGATTCAGATTCCAGGTGTTTTTGTGAACTGTTTACAGAGTTCATGCTAAACTAACTAAAAATATGATGTTATGCAATTTGTAGGTTCAGATGTGGTTACAAATCCTTAACCCTTCTTGAGTCCTTAAGTGTTTGACTTGTCTTTGTTTTCCCTTTAAAAAAAAATCTGTACCAGTGTACACAAACGTGTTGTTCCAGTAAGCTACAGAACATGTGTCACGTCAGTACTGTATTATTGACATCCATGTAAATACTTGACATTGTATAAATTTAAGTTTTTATCGTTTAAATAAACAATATTTATTGATTTATATAGCTGTTCTTTATCATGTCACACAACACCACGTTTTTCCAGTATTAAATCATTTATTGTTAGCAAGTTCAGTAGTGGATGTTTCAGCAGACCAACACAAATAACAGCAGACCTGCAGTTGTGTACAATATGCAGATTAAACCTATGGAATTCATGTTTAATCCATAAGTCAATAAAGTATAACAGGCAGTAATAATGCATAAACACCAGCGTACCCCAGTAAGTAAAAAGCTGGGCAACAAAACGTAAACAGACATGGCAGTTTTAGTTGACACCCTACTTTGACAGCACTAGAAACATGTTAATGGAGGAATATCACTCTTGATTGCTGCACCAAGAAGCTGCGTTCTTGAACATACGCAGCCAGGGTGAAGGTGTGAGAGAAGGTCTGAAGTCCCTTGGGGCCCAGGGCCACTGCCAGCTCAGGGTGCAGCGCTCCGGGTGGGGCATCATGGCCAGGTGTCTGCCATCCCTGGAGCAGAGTCCTGCGATACCCTGCGGTGAGCCGTTAGGGTTGAGAGGGTACTCTTCAGTGGGATGACCCTGGTCGTCAAGGTAACGGAGGGGGGCTAGTCCACCAGAAATAATCAGGTCCTGAGCCCGAGAGCTACGGAATTGCACAAGACCTACGGGAAAGAAAAAGGTTAGGGGAAAAATCAATACTAAACACAGGTGCTGATTACAGAGCGTACGGACTCACTGACTTGTTAGGCAACCAGATTAATCTTTGATGTTATGCAAGTTTAAAGAGGGGGGCTCATCATTTCTGTACATTCTGCTAGAAAAATGATAAATAGCTGAGTGATTTATTGACGTGTGCAAAGTTTTAATGGAAATATATAAAGCTAGAACATTTTGGCTATGACCACCTTTTAGTGCATACTTTCCTATATTCATAATTCCATACATTCTGACAAGATCCCAACACCATGGCTGAAAAGCAGGGCCGAACCACGACAGCCTCCAACGAGTTTTGCAGATGCGACAGATTTTCGGTCCAGCTCTTGTGTAATCTGATATACCTCAGCTTTTTCCCCCACTTCCATTTCCCTCCCTCAAAAACGACTTCTCGTCAGCCAACCTTCCACCGAGACTATTTCTGATGAGGGTTTAGTGAACAGCAGATAGATCAGCTGAAGAGAAACATGTCATCTCTCAGGTCTTATGCCAGGTTTCTGCTTTTCTTTCTCCCCTATTTCTTAAGGACATGAATGTCAGCTACTATCTATTTCCTGCAGATAGCTTTTAAGCCTGCCACATCGTCTTTTGTACTTATACAGTTTCTGCAAAGTTTTTAGAGACAGTGCATCATGAGAAGATATGCCAAGTTTGCCAGCTAATAGTGCCTTGATAATCACCTTGTTGATGCAAAATACTATTTTATGCCTGTTGAAAATTGAACAGTCATAACTAGGGATGGGTATCGTTTAGGTTTTATCCGATACCGGTGCCAAACCGGTACTTTTGAAACGGTGCCGGTGCTTAAACGGTGCTCAAACCGGTGCTTAAAGAATGGAAAACACAAACTTTGCCCAAAAACCTCTCATGTTCAGCTGTTTTTTTTGTAAAAAGATAACAATGTTAGCCTTTTCTGCAGCTACGGGGCATATATGGTATCACTCTTGGCTGGAAGCAGTGCTTAAACAATGGAAAAAACACAAACTTTGTCCAAAAACCTCTCATGTTTAACTGTTTTCCACTTTTTCTTTGGTCATTTTAGCCTTTTTGGCCAGGGTGAAGGGAGTATCTGCCATCAAACAAGAAGACAGCCGCATGTAGCTATGATGATGTTTGCTAGTTCACCTTACATGCATTAATGTAATAACGTGGTTAGCCTACTCAATGTAAATTACACACGAACAACATTAAGCTACTCACGCAGAGAAGAACGGCTGCTGCTGCATCATCCTCCGTCATCATTTCTGCTACACTGGCAGGGCTAGGGGCCAGGACTCTCCTCTTCGTGTTTTTGGGGGATGTTGCTAACTCCGGGTCCGATAACAGGCAACCCACCCGCAGTAGATGTGCACGGTGTGAGGTCTCGCAGCAAGCTATCAAATACGGCGCATTTCTCGGCTTTTCAAAAAACGCTATGCGTCGCCAGGTGTTTCATCGGATTTGAGGTGTTACCTCCTTTGCACAGTATCACCTTAAAGCACTTGTTGCAGGCTGCTGAGTTTGCATATTTTGCTGTGAAGTACAGCCAGACTTTTGACCGCTTTGCCTTGGGTGTTTTTAATCTGTAGCTCTGCTCTAAAAGAACGTACGTACCTGGACCCGCCTACTATCCTCGGAAACGTAAAATGATTGGCTAGAATCTAAAGTGTATCACAGCTCAGGAAAAAAAAAGCACCGAAATAAAGCACCGAAATGTGCGCTGCTTTTCGGTCTGGTTACTACCGTTTATGTCACCGGTACCCATCCCTAGTCATAACATAGTTGCAAGCTGTTGTAAGAATAAATGCTACATATGGATCATTTTAGCCCCTTGATGTTTGGTAGGCAACATGATGATATCTGATCTGATAACATCCTGGGCTTAGGATGCCCTGTGGCCAAGCTTGTTCATGTTTGGTTGATCAACTCCTGATCTATCATCATCTCTGAATATTTGAACTCCATAGGATCCTCTAGTGCAGGGGTGGGGAACTCCAGGCCTCAAGGGCCGGTGTTCTGCAGGTTTTAAATATCACCCTGGGTCAACACACATGAATCAAATGATTAGTTTATTACCAGGCCTCTGGAGAACTTCAAGACATGTTGAGGATGTAATTTAGCCATATAAATCAGCTGTGCTGGATCAAGGACACCTGCTAAAACCTGCAGGACACTGGCCCTTGAGGCCTGGAGTTCCCCCACCCCTACTCTAGTGTCTTCTAAGACAGCGGTCCCCAACCTTTTTTGCGCCACAGACCGGTTTATGTCCAACAATATTTTCACGGACTGGCCTTTAAGGTGTCGCGGATAAATACAACAAAATAAAACCAGCACCGGTACCAACAAAAGAAGATTTATTCACAACACATGGGAAAAGACCCAGGGAAACTGAGTTAATGATAAAAACTATAAGAATCCTGAAAACCATGAATTTTACACCCGAGCCTCAACTCTTGTGGCCCGGTACCAGTCCGCGGCCTGGGGTTTGGGGACCGTTGCTTTATTGTGCATATAATAGAAGTCTTATTTACATGTGGGTCATTCATGACACACAGGAAAAGACCCAGGGAAACCAAGTTAATGATAAAAACAATAAAAAATAATGATAAAGGATTTATGGTTTATTATTTATGGTTTTTAGGATAAAAACCCTGAAAACCACAAATTTCACACCTAAGTCTCAACTCTCAGACCAGTACCGGCCAGGGGGTTGGGGACCGCTGTTCTAAGACACCATTTTCCAATAGAACAGAACTGGTTTGTTGGTACTGTTTTTACTGCTGGTGAGTTTAAGTTAAGCGTAAGTTACCACTGTGATTTAGTTTAGTAAGTTGTGACCCACTGTCATGATACTAAGCACGCTCGTTTAAACCTGACTACAAATCCTGCTTAGCAGTAGACCTCTCATGCTGATCTGACTTTACCTTCTCCATGTGCAACCCAGACTCCCAGCGCTGAGCCCTCCATGCCTCTCAGCCAGATGGATGGAGAGTCCTGGATCCCAACGCTGACAAAACGTGACTCAAACCTGCCTGACTTATTGTGACTCAGCACCACTTCAGATTCTGGTGAGAATAAAAAAGCCAAGAAAAAAAAACAAAACATCAGGATTAAAAATTATTCTAAACAATTCTGTTTTAATTCACTACTAAGGTATTGTGTTGCTTTATTTCAATCACATTTTCAAGAAACATTTCTTTGCAATGTCCTCTTACCCACTCCTTCCTCGCTCTCTCCCACCCAGCCCAGCAAGGCGAGCAGCTGACAACCATTACATACGCCCAGACTCACTGTATCCTCACGTTGTCGGAAACGATCAAATTCAGCCTTGGCTTTGGAGTTGTAGGCAACAGTAGCTGCCCAACCTTTATGAAAAAGTAATATTGTTACGCAGGAAAAAAATAATATGTACCTCACAGTGGTTTACGTCTGAGTGCATACGAGTGCATTTACCTTTAGCTGATCCCAGGACGTCTGCATAGCTGAAACCACCAACAAAAACAACTGCTTTGAAAGGGTCCAGGGTTACTGAGCCAGTACACAGGTCCTGCATGGTGACATCCCAAACCTACACACACATTTACATTGCAAAGCTCAATAATGAACACATGCAACACAGTTTAGATTTAGATGAGCAGATATCTGGTTCATAAAGCTGTTGTTAATGACCTCAAAGCCCGCCATGTACAGAGAGACAGACATCTCTCGATCTCCATTACTGCCCTCCTCTCTGACCACAGCAACACATGCTAAAAGAGCAGAACAGTTTAAAATACAAAAAAAACATAATAAAAAAAATCACAGAGTATTAATAAATGATTATATCTGACTAAACCTGATGAATTTAAATGATTAAGAATTTAGTGGTGCTGTCCAACCACTAAATAAATATGGTTTCATTCCATTCAGCACACTGGGAAATGATGTAAAGTGAAAATACATAAGATAAAACAGACTTATAAAGAAAAACAACAATGGATGACAATGCATTACCAGTTAGCGGCTAGCTGTTGCATCAGTTCAGTGTTGCTGCTGGCAGTTTGAAACACTAGCGAACTGAATAAAACGTTTCAAAGGTTTGTTGTTCTTGGAGGACTTCCCCAGTGGGGATACACCCTCTGACAGCATGTACAACTGTTATGCTAAATTATAGTTTATAGACAATTAAATAATCAAAGAGTGTTTGACTTCATAATAAAAACAACCATTAATTCCAATTCTGGAGTACAATAAGTCACTGATACCAGGTTGGCTGATGGTGGGCATTTCAGAGGGGTTAAAGGTCAGTTTAAAGTATGGCTGTGTCCTCTTTGATAGCCCCTCCTCCTCCTGTTTAATATACAGCTCATTGGCTTGGAGACGCTCCAGCTGGAAACTCGTGTCCTCCCACATTGCTCTGAGGTCAGGCAGCAGCTCCCTCAGCACCTCCTTTCCATCTACACGGACCCTGATCTGGAAGACAAGTGCAATGAAAGACAGCGGTCATCCCTTACAAAGACACAAGACCCGAGTCCGTGCCAGGTTTAACATCTCACCATGGCTTCTGGTCCAAAGCCACATGTTCTGCCGATATGAAGGCACTGGACGCCTGCATCGCTGTATCTTTGACACACAGTTTCTAAATCTGACTGAGAAACCTCCAGAACCAAACCCAGCTCCTCGCTGAACAACAGCTCCATGACTGCACGTGGCAAAAGATTGTAAAGACACAGTTATTTTGCATTATGTATGTGTAATTAACTGGTAAGGAAAGGGAAATAACACATTCAGGCTCTAACCTCCAGCTCCTTGTGAAGTCAATTCAACATCAATCCCACGGTTTCCTGCAAACGCCATCTCTAGCAAGCAGGTAAGAAGGCCTCCGTCACTGATGTCATGACCTGCACTCAGCAGGCGATCTGAAAGGACACAAAATAGATTACATGTTGTTGTTCTTATTTTTTTAGGAGCTTTCCAAGCCACTAGGTGGCTCTCTCGTCACAGTGCAGAGCTGTGGCTGTGCAGTAAGAATTTAAAGGAATATTTAAACAAAACTGAAAGGGGGGGGGGACAAAAAAAAAAAAAAAAAAAAAAAACACACTGAAGAAAACTTTGCTCCCAGTATAATTCGATGCCAACTTTTTCCCCTTTCTGTGGCAGGGAGATGTTTTCCCTGTGCAAACTGACCGTGTATGAGTTTCTGAGTGGTGTTGAAACAGGCTGTCAATAGTTCTGGCTGGTCCAGGTCAGGAGAGCAGTCTCCCAGCTGGCTGTAGCACTGAGCCAGGGCAGAGCCTCCTAGACGATGATGGCCTGGACTGAGAGGAACCCACAACAACACGCCTGCAGACAGAGGACAAAAAGTCAGAGGCAAGCTGTCTGTTACTGAGATCACGATGTGCGCAGCGTGAGTTAGAGAAGCATGAAAATAGAAATAAAAAAACTAAGGAAAATTAACTTATTTTTTATGCCATTAAAACACTGACAGATTTGAGTCTTGGTGTGTGCGTTATACCTTTGCCATCTGGATCCTCGAGATCAGGCGTCACAGTAGCAGTGATGTCAGGGCAAACAGCATATGCTGAAATAACAAGAGCACCTGAAAAAGAAGCAGAGCAAAAGCTAAGTTTAGACAGCTCTCACACACACACACACTCACACACACACACAGAGTACCTGGAGCTTTGACCGTCTCTTTTCCAACTCTAGCAGCCATGCTCAGAGAGTCCTTGCCTCCATCGATGGCCACTCCCAGCTGACCCATGACTGCACACATGGCTTGGCAGGCTTCCCACAGGCATGCCCCCTCTCCAGGCAGCTTAGCAGCCCACATCCAGTTACCACTGCACTTCACATCCTGACAAGATTTTAAAAATAATAATAATAATAATAAAATTCCAATAATTACATCATGCTGGGATTAAAAATACACCTTTTTACATTTTTGCATATCTGCGATATATTAATTAAGCTTGTTTGTTTCTGCATATTTACTCACCTTTAGTTCTGTTACCCTTGCAAACACCAGATTGGTCAGAGCCTCACCCACAGCCATGCGAGCCCCTGCTGCAGGACACACCAGCCCTTTAATTGGCTGCTCCCCAATGGCTGTTGCTGCTCCTCCTAGGCTGAAAGGTGATAGAGCAACAACAGCCACATCGGCCAATGGGGTGTGAAGAGGGCCGACACACTGTTGCTGGGCAACCAAGCCAGTCACAGACCGGTCCACCTGATGGAGGGAGAGAGAGACAACAGAGAGAATCAGTGTCTGCACAAGTTATTTCTAAAAACAAGAGACTGTAAGACGGGTATATACACACACCTTGTTGGTCAGGTAGCGTTTGGACGCCACAGCAGGCAAACGTAAAACTCTGTGCAGAGCATCTTTGACAGTCAGCCCAGCAGGAAGACTCAGTGTTTGATGATTCAGGGCCAGTGACTCCATCTTAAATTCCTTCTGCGGCATTTTTCCCAGAACCCACTCCAGCTGCAAGTCCACAGGACAACGCCCGCTGTCTGCCTCATCACCACTTCCTCCCTCGTCACGGACCAGAACAATCTGAGTGAGAAATCAGTAATTCACTGAGCGTGGATTTACTCAGTGAGACACTTGTGGCATTATGACCTAGCCAACAAGGTGAAATGACCGGTATGATAGATGTGCATTTATCGACTCGAGCCAGTCTAAAACGTGCCTTGCCGTCTCCTGTGATGTTTCCCACAAAGTCAACAGGACACTTCTCCCTTTGACACACCCTCTCCAGGAAGGACCGATCTGATGGCTGCAGCAGGAGGGCATTGCTCTCCTGATACTCAGCCCCCCAAAGCTCCAGCACACTCAGTGTGGGGTCACCTTTCTACAACACAAAGCATAAAAAAAATCCAGACATTTATCTATTTAAAAGAAAATACAAGAAATGTGTTTAAAAACACAAACAGAAAGCTGTGTTCATGTGGTGATTACCTTGAATCTACTGCAGTATATCACAGCTCCTGCTGGCTCACTGAGCTCCTTGAGCACATTACCTAAAAAAAGAAATGAGAGTATAGGTTCAATACCTTGGTTTTTCTCTCTTTCTTTATATAACCTCTTAAAGAAGCCACATTTTCCTCACCATTTCCTCCTGCCCCCTGATCATGTATACTGCAGATTGGATTTCCGCCACTTCTTTCCAGGCATGCCCTGATAGCACGGTTCATCTTTTGCTCCATCTCAGCATCTCCCCTCTGGACAGCACCCAGATCCCTGTCGCTGGAGTTGTCCCCCTGAACCTACAAGTTTACATGTACTTAAATACTGAAAAACATTCACGTCACGCGAGGTCATTGATTAATTGTAGTGTCCATACTTGAACAGAAGAGGCTGCTCCTCCTCCTACACCGATCCTGTACACCGGCCCTCCGATCTTCACCACCTCCATTCCTGATGGACAGCAGAGCAGCAGAGAGTCTCTGATCAATGTGTGTAAATATAGCCTCTGAATTGATTAATGTCATTTCACACAGTGTGTTAAAGCATCACCAGGCTCTGGCGCTTCTTTCTTCACGTGTAGATCTTCGATAGAACCGAGACCACCACTGAACATGATCGGTTTAATCCACTCCCGTCGCTCCCCATTAGCCAGCCGCATGCCGAAGGAACGAGCAAAGCCTAAAGGAAGGTTATGTGTTAAAGAAGTGCCAAAATAATTCGATAGTCATTCATAAATTTGTACAGTTATGTTAGAAAACAGGTTACAGATTTAAAGATGCAATGTTTTTGGGAAGCAGTCTGAGGAAAAGAGACAAAATGAATTTTCTGCAACAACAGAGATAGTATTGGATTTGCGTTCTTGTTTAAACTTATGTGTTTAGTGTGTACGGTCGTCCTACCTGAGAGGACAGGTTCTCCAAACTTGTTGCCGTAGTCCGACGCTCCATCGCTGGCCTCAATGGCCACCTGCAGAGGAGGGGCAAAGGTGGAGGGATACTCCCATCCCTCTCCTTTACACTCCCATGGGAGATCATATCCTACAGATGGAAAGACATGTTGACTCAAGGTCAGTTTCTGTGCAGCACAGTCCAACCATGTTTTATGATACCTTATTAACAAAAATGCATCTATTTTACGTTTGGCATGTTGTGCCTCAGGGTTTCATTATTAGACCATTATCCATTTTCTGTACAGATGCCAAGTGTGTGGCAAATCATTCAAGACTTTCAGATTCTTTTTAACTGTTATCCAGATGACATCTAGGTTTATCTAAATGCATGTGGTCAAATTCTTCAATTTTACCTTTAAAAGAGAAAATTATTATACTTTAATGAAACCACCTTTTTACTTTCCTCAACTGGCAACTCACTGATCAACATCAACTTCTAACCAAAACCATTTTAGCAGCCTCACATGGTGCCAAAATGACTCATCGATAAAAACTATATTTAGGTATTTAAAACTTCTGTGAAGTGAAGACTTGTGATATATTATAATAACTCTAATATGTGGATTTTAATTTGTTGTCCTGTAGGTTTTAAAGCAGCGGTCCTCCATCCCCGGGCCGGTCCATGAGTCGTTTGGTACTGGGGCGCGAGAGTTGATGCTCGGGTGTGAAATTTATGATTTTCAGGGTTTTTATCGTCAACTCTGTTTCCTTGGGTCTTTTCCCGTGTTGTAGTTGTGCGTCTTATTTTGAAAGAAATATTTACATGTTACCATAGCAACCAGAGAGCATTAAGGGGGAGAGAGGAGGACGTTACTCTCAATGTTGTTGCTGCATTTCAGGAGGACGCTGCTACTAAAGTTAGACAGTGAATTCGTGTTTAGTATTTACAAAACACCACAGTTTTTGTCTTAGTTGTATCATTTTATTTTTATTTTATTTATCTGTGACACCTTAAAGGCCGGTCCGTGAAAATATTGTCTGACATTAAACCGGTCCATGGCGCAACAAAGGTTGGGGACAGCTGTTTTAAAGCTTGCCCTTAAATAGTAGATAAGATAACCTTTATTAGTCCCACACGTGGGAAATTTGTTAGATGCATTAGATGCATAGAGTCTTGGACCTGGTATGTGCAGGTTCCCGAAGCAGTATCCTGCAGTGCCAGCAATGACGTGGCCTCCTCGTCCGGCACTCTGGACATCTCTGATACGACCACCAGTCCCTGTTGTTGCTCCGCTGAACGGTGATACACCTAAAATGTCCATCCAGCTCACGATTAATCTCAGGTAAAAACAGAAACTTGCATTTTAAATAAGTACAAAACTTTTTGCGCCCTAACCAGTCGGGAAGTTGTGCGTCTCTGCTGTGAAGATGACATGTCTTAGTGAGCGCCGAGTCTCATACGGGCTCGCTTGGGATGGGTCTTTTGGGTAAATGAACTCAAGCTCCATGCCTTTGATGCCACTGAACACACACAGAAAATTTACAGTGAGCCAAAATAGACAGACACGCTCACGAGTGTGCTCGCCCCTGCTGTCGCCACTACTACCTGCTGTTGTCGCAGAACTTGATGACGTTGTTCTGGTTGCTGTGCCGCTGCGTGTCCATTATGAGGCTGAAAAGAGTCTCCTTCTGCTCCTTCCCGTCGATCACCATCCGCCCCCGGAAGAACCAGTGACGACTGTGCTCACTGGGAAGGACAAAGAAAGCCTTGCAGCGTATAAATACCAAAAACACACAACACACAGAGCAGTCCCGCCAATCTGTTCACTGCGGACGACCCCACCTATTGGACTGGGCCAGGTCAAAACATTCCACACTGGTGGGGTTCCTTTCAATCCTCTGGAACATCGATGTGTAGTAGTCCAGATCCCAGGAGTCAAAGGCCAAGCCTGCACCAACCACAAAAGTGCATACATAAAGTTTCTCAATACTGAAAAAACAACCACATGGCATCACCAGATCATTTAAAGAGCACTGAGTAGTTTCCATCCATTTACTATCGATTCAAAACGTGCTCTTCTAAAAAGGTGCACAGCGCTTCGGTCAGCATTTCTTCCCCTGAATTGTTCTCTATATATAAACTTGGAAAAATATCATCTAACCCTCGGGCGAAACAAAAATCAATCGACACACTCCCATGCATTCAAACATGCTTCAAAACACAAGAAAGCCGACAACTCTGAGATGGCTTTGGCTCGTTTACACATAAATTTGATCACTTCCACTGCACTTAAACTTAAGCAGTACTTAGCATGAACACATTACAATTAGTATTCCAAGGATCCACACTGCATAACAAACTTGTGTCCCATCTATTAAACACCAAAACACTGAGTGTAAAATTGATTTCACAAGGATTCAAAGCAGCTGTAGTCAGAACAAATTCCACATATACCTCTTTTTAATTATCTCCTCAATTCACCAGCCGAGCATGGCGGCGCCTACAAAGTACGTGCACTGAAATGATTCTCATTTCTTTGAGCTGCTTGTGAATGTTAATGAAGCTGAGCGAATAAGCAGAGCATGAACATAAGAACGCACGCCACGTTCTGTCGCTGTGGCTGGTGTCAGCCTGAAACCTGTTCACATTATTAGGAGGAAATAATCACTCAGCGTGCAGACACATGAAATGTTTTACAGTTCTGGGTCATTACACAGAAAATCGCCGTTACGCACAGATGACAGAACTGACTTGTTCGTATGGCTGCAAAAAGTATTTTTACTGTGGGCTGTAACTGCAATCTTAATCATTTTGGCAAGTCAGAAATCATCACATATTTATTGAGCTTGTTTTTGCAGGAGATTTCCTTGAACTTTAAATATTATTTAAAGGAAAAATTAGGGAGTTTGAAGAGGACACAGGGTCGTCTGGTCAAACAATTGCAACTGGCTGTTTCTGTCAGCCTACAGCTTTCACCGCAGTGTGACTGCAGCTCCAGGTCGGCGAATAGAAGATCATGTTACAACGGGCTCATAAACCCGAAGGAGAGACACCGAGTGCGAGATACTGGAGCGCTTTAGCTTCAAAGCTAAAACGGGAATTTTAAAATTGACTCTAAAGCTAACAGAGAGTGAATAAAGATGCAAGACATCTCTTCTTGGAAACAGTTAAAAGATGTGCAGCTGCATTTTGGACAGACTGCAATGGATTTTAAAGATGGTTCGTTAAGAGCGGTAAATAGCAATAATTTAAGTAAGAAAATATTAAAACCAAGAACGACTTAGAAACGACACACCTTAACTTAGCAATGATCCTTAAATAAAATCAGCGTCACTAGGGAAACAAAAATGATTTTAAAGTGTGATTAACCGCTGCATCCAACTTTTTCTAGGAAAATAACTTAACTGCTTTTATTAACATGTTAATGTTAATATAGTATTTAAGACAAAAATAGAGTCGGTACGGTTATAAAACCGATGACAAGATGATCTCACAGTGTTCAGTGATGCTGAGGTCAGGGCTCCGGGAAGGCCCGTCCATGACTGACAGTGTTTTCTGCTTTTACTCCATTTCAGATACCATTCACCTTTTTTTTTTTTTAGGTCTGCCAATAAGTCATTTGTTCTCCAGTTTACTCAATTTTTTTTAAGGACAAACTACACACCATGCTGAGATACGCCAAATTTTTAGTTAATAGCTCATTAAGAATCACCTCATGGGTACAAAAATACCATTTTATGCCTGTAAAACTGGGATTTTATGACATACTGCCTGTAACTAAGCACTTAAAGATAAAAAATAAAATAATATGTTGTAAGTTTTTTGCCATGTGTGGACTAAGCACTGGTTCAGTCCCTTGTTTTCTGTGTGTTACAAACCTTAACAAACAAACTAACTAACAAAGAAAATGGTCAGGTACAAGGACTAAAAACCTTTAGTCAACCAGAAACAAAAAAAACAAAAATCTTGGCTTCAAATATCACTCAGATCAGTTTATTCAGTCCTTCAATCGACTGAGCCTTTATCTCTTTAGGGTTTTACATTAGACACACACGTGCACGTGCAAGATAATCAGCAGCATCACTGCCGTCCTGTGACTTCAACCAGCTAAGTAATAATGTCATGCATCATGTGACGTTATTAGCAGTGTACTCACAGACCACTGTAAGACTGAGAAGCAGCATAAAGGAAGAGCAGACAAAGAGAAGAGAGAGGCAGGTCACAGTTCATTAAATGCAATAAAAGACTGATTGAGGAAAGTAAAAGCAGAGATTAAAAGAGGATGAAGCTCAATAATGCTCCATTAATTAAGAGAGCCCCAGTAAGGAAACTCTATTAAAGTGTAAAAAAATATAAAATGAATAAATTCTCACCCAGCTCATCGTTAGCGCTCTCCAAGGCTGAGCGACCCTTCCCCAGGATGTCCACGTCGAACACCGCCTGAGGTTCTGTTTCCACAGTGAAGGAGGTGATGGGGTGTTGATAGATGCACTCCGTCATGCTGTCATACAGACACTCAATCAGCTTCTTTACATCTCCACTGATTTCACTCACACTCTGCTCGGTCTTGGGCTGAAGCAGAGACAGTTCACATTAGACCCAGAAAGTAAAGTCGCGAAAGAAAAAGAAAAGTATATATATATGCGTAGATTTTTCTGTGTGTGTGTGTTCGCACCTTGATGAGAAACCTGCGCGACAGCTCAACTCGGGTGACATTAGTGTTACCGGCACTCTGGCAGATGGACACAGCGTTAGTGGACCAGGCAGTGGAGAAGTTCAACCTGAAAATATAACATAAAAGACTTTTTTATAATGTAGACTTTCTCTCATATGAACGATTTAAAAGAATTATTTTAATTAAAACTGTACCATATGTTTCCCCATTTACTCGCCTACAGTCTGCTCAGCACTTTTAAAGATTTCCATATTACTTACCCTTAGTCACAGTGAACACCTGCCTAACATTGTTCAGTACAGACGGTATTTATTTTAATGTATGCTACAGGAAGTCACAAACGTCTTGGCCAGAACCCTCACGGCCTGGCTTGTTTGCAGTTTACCAGTTTGACTTCTTTGTTTCCTGTATTTCATAACCTTAAGTTCTCATTTCACTAACTGGAATCTTATTCATACAGAATGACAATGTCTAAGGCAGGAGGGAAAAAAAAGAAAGAAAAAAAGTTGGGGTATATGTGGTCAAAGAATAGAGTACAAATAGAAATGCACAATGTATCGCCAACTGCCAAGAAAACAAACATACAGCACCTGGAACACAAACATTTGAAGATGCACAGGTACAGATTTGTATCTTTCTTCCAGCTCCACCTTCTTGCAGCTCGTAATCGCGACCTGCTGCCTAGGACTGCAATATCTGAACCATTATAGTTAGAGAGGTGCTGTGGATCTCAAAAAAGAACAAGGACTAGCAATCCCAGCTGCAATCCAAAAACAGTGGAGGTGGATGTCGGATCCTCGCTGGTAAAGCAGCTGATTGCTACCTAGCCAGGACCTCATCAAGTCAGGATTCACAGGGAAAGGCCAGGGCTAGCTGCTTGGCAGTGACTGAACTTTCGAAATAAGAGCAGGGATTGCCTGGTAAAGCAACTGCAGATGGCATCTGTGTGTTTTGTGCTAAGCAAAAAGACTGAGATGCAAATGAATTATCTCTAAAAACCAGGCAGCAGTACCTGGGCCCGATCTCCACCAGTTTCTCCCCACTGCCCTCTGTGAGGTTTGGTTTCTCAGACAGCGGCTCTGCGTGCAGAGGATGACGAAACAACCAGAGTAGAACCCCCTTCTGCTCATCGCTGAGACTCTCGCAGCCTGCAGGAGAAAAATCACAGCAGGACAAAACATTATAAACAGATGTAAATGTGACATTTTAAGTGGTAGACTAGTAAGAAACCTTTAAGGTGAATTCAGTGACTTTAATCCTCATTCTACCCACATCCATAATAATTAGCATCTTCAAGGCCTGTTACACACTCACCTGTCAGTTCCACATTGTAGCACAGCTCGGTCGTGACTAACAGATGTGGGTAGAGCTTTGCTGCCCTTTGTAAGGCCCGACTTTTCAGAGCTTCATTACTGTAGAACCTCACGACAGCCATGACTGATGAAGAGATACACAAATCCAGTTTAAAGGCAGAGGGTAGTGCATTAGTCAAATCAATTGTAGAGGGTCAAAGAAGGTGAATTTTAGGCATCATTTGTCAATAGAATTGATTTAGCCTATTACTAACTGCATTTTCTGAAGTAACGAGTCATTAAATCAGAGTCCAAAGTATGAAATTGATGACCAATATTAAGTGTGCCGACCCTAGTCTCCAGATCGATTCAGGTCAAGACAAACCAATAATGAGATAGCAGGCCACTCGTAATACTGCAAAAAGCCTACAACCCATTCCAACACCTCCGCAAGACCTCAGAGAGGCTGTGAAAGCCATCTATCAGTATAGCAGAGTAATCTATGTTTAGATATGGCAGTTTTCAAAAGCTTTAAGAGCTTTAAATATTTTGATTACAAACCATTACGCTATAGCAGGATTGGGCTACACGTCATTCTGAACCCAAACAGGAAAAAGAACTGGAGTCCTGCAACATGCTATGGGCCACACAGCGCCCGGATTTCATCATCATGGAGTCAGCGATTTAATGAAGGGATAAAAGAAAGAGGAGGGAGGCTGAATCTGCACATTTTGTACCAAGGACCTCGAAGGCACACAGAACAGAGAGGATGTTACAAGATAAATTCTCACTCCGACTTAGGCTTTTTCTTAAAGGTCTTTTTTTTGGATTTTCAGCAAGATTACACAAACTACAGAGGTGAATTTCATGAAATTTGCTACAAAGGTGGAACAGGAGCTAAGAGGAAGAACGCTGGTACAGATCACTTTATTTTGATTTGAAATTCTAAGAATTTACATTAGCAGAAAACGCACTGAAATCTAATTTTCATTTACTGTACATTAAGTTCAAAACAAATAACAACTATTAATACTGCACAATCTCAATTTATTTGTAGTTTTTAAAAGTTTTCAGTCCACTGTACGTTTGATTCAAAAGGAGAAAAAGGTTGCAAATCGTCACAGAAAGCCAACGATATCAGCATGTTGAACATACAACCCAGGGACCACAACAAAGTTTGAAAGTTGTATTCAAGTCATTAACTATTCCAATTTTTAATTACAAAAAAAAGTTAATCCGTTTTTGGTAAAACATCTGGAAAATGTCTAGATCCAGACTCAAGTTGTTTGAATTATAAACATGTATAACACTTTTGCAAGGTTAGAAAACCAACATGTGAAGGTTTTCTTTGATCTGTACTCTACATGTATTGACATATGTGCAGAGAATAAGTTTTTTTCCTCCACATAAGAAATTCCGGGCTCCCCTAAAGAAAAATGAGCAGTACCCTAGCACTCATTAAAAATATTCTAATTAAAAAATAATTCATGTCATCAGATTTTCAAGAGATAAGAGATGTTTGTCATTAACACTTATGATTTCATGGTTTCAAAAGTATTTATTCATTTCCTTATATACATTTGCTGTGGCTCAGGTGAACATTCTATTAAACTTCCTTAATTTTACACTTAATAAAACCTACATTACAATAATAAATGCAGAACTATGTCCAATATAAAATCACACACACAATCCTGATCCTGACAAATGGCCCACTGATTGCAGGTCACACACTGCACGGTCAGGAGTTTTCTGTTAGTGTTTAACACGCTACAAACTGCAACCCCCTTCAACATCAACATAAACACACACACACACACACACACACACACACACACACACACACACACACACACACACACCTCTGTGTCAACTGACTGAAACACAACAACGACACATTATAAGGGATACAACTTCTTAATAAGTGACTCGTGTCTAAAAAGAGCTGGGGGAGTTTTCCATGTTTCCTGTGTGGAAGCTAAGCGGCTAAAAGGCAGCAGGGTTAGCAGAAAGCACATTAGCTAACTTACGTGCAGCAGCAGTTACGCTGTCTGGGATCAAACCTGGTCTCTGCTGGAGTCCCGGAGTGACTTCTGCTCCTGCAGGACAGACTGAAAGCGGCTGGGTTAGCTGCGGTCTGCACACTGACTGACTGAATGGATGGAAGGATGGCTGGACCTCTGCACCCACGTGTGAGCCACTCAAACTGCAAGACGCATGCGCAAGTGGGTGTCGTAGCAAAGAGTGATTTACAGTATTTGCTCAGTGATGATCCCCAGTATTTAAACTGTGGTAAATTACTTTTTGGCTTATAATCTGTCAATTTTATCCCATATTTCAGCCATATTTCTTATGAATGATATCAACTACTTTTGAGCAACAGTGAACTTTCCTGTCACAAGTTAGAAGCTGGAATCTGTTTGTTTTTGTTTTGTTTTGGCAAAGTGATTTCTATTTATCCTTAATTTATTCTGTGAAAGTCTCATTGCCATTAAAAATGCCTTTTTCAATCGAGTTCTGGCCAAACAGGACCAGAAATTGCACAACAGTCCTATAAAGATATTTTAAGTGGGCAAAAAGGACAAAAGGAGGATAATGCTTTCAAAACAGGTTATTTCTTTATTTTATATAAATCCTCTTTGTAAATCCTGTTGATGGCAGTCTGTTTATCATTATCAGCAAACATACTAGAAGTTTCAGCGATGTCAGTGAATTTTGGGAGGCTTTGAACTTTTAATGTGAAAACTGCCAACAGGGAAGCAACTTGTAAATTATTTTGTACTTTTCCTTTTAAAATTTCTAAAACACATGAAAAGAATCTTTTTATTTAAAATGATTCAGAACAAGCTGAAATTAATAGAACTGGGGTGGGGGGTGGGGGCATGTCATTTAGATCTTCATGCTGGAAAACTTTGGGGGTTTACTTCGACTATTAATCTTAGTATTTCTAACATCCTGTCCCGGTGATCCTGAAGAATTGTATACAGCTCAAGGGAGCCAATTACTGTTTTCCTTATTTCTTCTCATATAAACTCACCCTGCACATCTTTCCTGCCTCGGGTCTTTGTGGCAAAAATTCAACAAGGTGCTGAAAAAGTTCCTCAGAGATCTCAGTCCACAGTAAGCTAGTAAACATCACACAGCTGCTGCAGATCTGGTGACTGTGGAGGCCATCTGAGTACAGAGGACTCACTCTCATGTTCATTTAAATTTTGTGACACCACAAACTAGCCTGCTGGAAGCAGCCATCAGAAGATAGGTACAATACTCAGGTCAGCTGTGGCCTTAAAATAATGCTCATTTGGTACTAAGGGGCCCAAAGTGTGCCAAGAAAGTATTGCCCACATCATTACAACACAATCACAAGCCTGATACAAGGCAGGGTAGATCCATGTTTTCATGTTCTTTATGCCAAATTCTGACGCTACCATTCAAATATATGTGCAAATAAACCCTGTAAGCAAAAAGCTGCTGTGGGTGCAGGTAATATAGTCATCTCAGGGACACAATTCATGTTGTGAGTAAAGAAATAGCCCCCAACTGCTGTTTAAACTTGATGTACCAGGTACAGCCAATCAGAAAAGAGTTGGCTCTAACTAAAGGTGACATTAAAGAGAGAGGATAGGATACACTGGGTTTGCACCCAGGAGCAGAATAAGGTAAATAACTACTATTTTGAACTGTGAGTAATACAGTGCTGCTCTGGTGCAGTCCAAAAACAGAAATATGGAGTTGTAAATTCGCATAATAGGCTCACTCTCTCAAGCTATAAAAAACAAAGCAATTGAAGACATTTTCTTAGTTGTGTAAAACGTTTTGAAAATTGGAAAATATATGCAGGAGGTTGCAGACATTTTAATGCAAGTGTTGAAGGAAAAGAACAAAAATACTCCCACACACACACACATAAAAAGTCAAGAGTTGCAGTCTTAGATATATTTAATAAATTAAAGCCAAGGTACAAAAAAAACCAAGTACATTTCATACCTCCCTCCCCTCCACCTACAAGTCGTTCTTTAAACTGTGACAAACATTGTTCATTTCCTCGCCTCAGAGTAAGAGCGAAACACCGACAGAGGATCGGCGTTCGACGTCACAGTTCATATCAGACTCTGAAGCAGAACAGCTCACTCCAAAGCCGATTCATGCCTCGGATCTCACTCCACAAATCGCATCTCTACCCTACCTCGCCCCCACCCACCCCCTCCCCACAAAAACACATACATGCTACATGTCTGCAGGCACCGCGGATAAGACAGAAGGATTAGACTGAGATAAAGTTTTATCAGAGACCACAAAGTACATTTCAAATGCTGAGTGTTATTAGGTGTCAGCTGGTCCTGCTGATTCACTAGACAGTGTATTTTACAGCCCTCGCATCACTTCACCAATAATGTCTCAGGCATATTAGATGAGCACAGAATGTCGGTTTCAAAAAAACTTTCTCAGCGGTCTTGCAATTTGTTACTGAACTCTCTAATCCTTCTCGGTCCTCTCCAAGGCAGTGACCCAGGTGGGTAAAAGGATTCTGGGTAGCTTGTTTGCAAGCAGTTCGTTAAGAGCAGTAGTTGGTGTCAATAACAGATAAGACGGATGAATCTCAGCAATGATTTTCCACATGAAAAGGAGGTTTAATAGATGGGTGTGGTTGCTGGTGAGCAGCATAGGTGAAATATTTGGCCGTGCATGGTCAGTTTTAATGAAGAGAGTAAGCTGAATAAGAGTGGTATGAAGATACGAATGGATGACTGGGCTCTTTCTTTAAAAAACCGGCAGAAATTATGCATGTGAACTGTAGGTCTGATATAAGTGCACTAAACAAGTGGAAAAAGATATAATCTGTGCAGACACACGCGCACACATTCATGCACAACCTCTCATACATACAGGTATGAACACACGCATACACTCAAATACACATAAGTGTTCAGCAATAACTGTTAATATGCACAAGTTGATTAATATTTTTGCACAATTACAGTGACTAAGCAGTCCACCGTCAGGATTATTATTCCCTCCCAGCAGTCCCTTCTTCATTTACATCTTGGGCCGCGTTCTCTTCCAGCAACTACAATTTATTTTCCTTTCATTTTGTTACTGTAGGCAGCCCTGCTTCACCTAAGGGACCACTGCATTACCCACTATCTACAAACCTGAGGAGACTGCAATATGACTGGGTGGAATCATATGTACATGAGGTACAGCCCTGTACACAATGGGCAGGGCAAGACTGACCAAGTTAATGTGGTCTTCAGCTTTCTGTCTCCATATAAATCCCATAAAAGGCATTTATTTAAAAACAAAACACAAAAATGAAAGATCCATGATAATTTGGCAAATGCAGAGATCACAAGGGGCATGAGTAGGACTAAATATTATATCGACGTCAGTCTTCCTGCAGAATCCCCCGCCTCTCCCCCTAAGATTGGTCCTTTTCTCCTTTCTTTATAGCAGCAGCAGGACTGAAAACCACTGTCTTAATATATGTGCATACATATACATTTATATAATTAATTTGATTCATTTTGAAAATAATGTTAAGTAGCTACGTACGATACCACTACCATTTCATATGGATGCTAATCACCAGGAAACAATCTAGGAACCACAGGAAGATCTAGAAAGGCAGAACAAGACAGAGAGAAAAGGAGATGTGTGGCAGCACTTCTCCTCAAAGCTTGACTTAACAAAAGACCTTTAAGTAAGAGAAGAGAGGCAAGTGGGCGAGAGAAACAATCAAGGTTATAACAAAAAAAGAAAAAAGAAATCATGGCCTCTCTAGAGCCATGGATTTAATGTTTGTCCATTAATCCAATGGCACGTCTGCACTGGAATGGTTTCATGTCTTGTTCTGCAGCGGGTTCGGTTACATTACAATCATTTCATGATATCTTCGCTGAAGGGGTTCAAGAGAACTGTGTAGTTGTGGCATCCAGCTGTTTTGCACTGAAGACAGGTCATGGTTAGGTAAAAGTTCAAGGGTAGAGTTTCAGTACTCAGCGGCGTACTCTGTACCATGGAGACCTCTGCACAGTAGCGTAAACTCCTTCACTATATCCTTCACCCTCCTCTTGTTCACTCGCTCTCTGTTTAACAATAGAGAAGAAAAGAAGGCAGAAAAGAAACAATTATAAAGTATATGTAAATTGCTCCTTGGGCTGCTTCCTTCTTTGTGTGCAAACATGTGTTTAAAGCATAATCAGTAAAGTCTCATATTTTACAAACATTTGTCTCCAAACTTAGAGCAGAACTCTGGTTTGTTTTCCCCCTTGGTGCCGTTCCTTTGTGTAGCTGTGACACAGTAATCGCGCTCGGGTGCAGACAAAACCAACCGCACTGAGACACTTTGGAGGAGGTAGTTTTGTGTGGTTCGTTTATGGTGTGAATGTGATTTGACCTCAATCTGAACAAACTACCAGGAGTAAATTTCCAGTTTGAGCAAAAAACGCATGTATGCCGTGTATTCTGGGAAGTAACAAGGTCCAATATACGTGCTGTGGTCTGTACGGGCTAGCAACTGTGAACTTAACTTAAATCTCCAACAGTTCAGAACACAGCATCCGTATTTACTGTTGTTGCTCACACTCCAGACATATCTAGCCAATGATCATACTGAACAGTCTCGCGTGGTTTGTAGTGACAAATTATCACAGTGAACACGTTATAAGTTTACAAACTCATCAACAGATTAGGACCAGAGTAAATGAACAACAGATGTGACAATGCCTCAAGTAATGGTAATTTAATGGTCGGGCATGGCACAGCAATAAGCATTTCACCTCATGTCATACTGTGTATGCATATGTTATGTGACAAAAAAAATTTGAATTTTACTTGAAATTTGAAGTATGGCACCTCTTTTTTCTGGAATAATCTACAGAAGGACCTGAAACTGTCAGAGTCGGTGGTGATGCAGAACAGTCCTCTTGGTCAATGTGATGTTACTTGTTCTTAAAGTGTTATCGCATATGATGTGAGTCTCACACTCCCTCGATTTTACTGTGTGTTTCTGTATTTGTTTCATATGTTAAATCTCAGTGAGACCAAATAAAAGGATGACATTATGGATGTGTGTGTCCAGTGGTGTTACCTGAGTATCTGGTGTGAAAAGTTATCTTTCTGCTCAGCTGTGATCCGTGATGATGGGAATCCTGGAGGTTGCAGCGCCTCTTTCAACCACACGGCGAGAAGAGAGAAGCAGTGCTTGTTCAGACAAAACAGCACATCTGCAAACTGGTCCATCAGACTCCGAGACGCCCCACCTCCAATGCCCTGGGGAGAGCAGAGGAGGTAAATTACATCAGGGACTTAATCGCAGTAAATGAGGAAGAAGAGTTTGGAGTGTAATAACACAGCAAACTGCAGGATCACTGAAATGATGAAACATTTCTGTGGTGTGAATGTGGTGCTTCTCACCTCCAGAACGGCCTGTACCAACAGCTTGCCGTCCTCCTGCACCACTCTGGCTAATGGAGGCACGTCTGAGCAGTGGGGTAATAGTTCAGTCTAAGACAGGAACACAGAGAGAATCGTCAAATTTAAAGACAAATGACTCACTTCTGAACACACTCGTATGGTTTAAGCTCTGTGTGTGTGTGTGTGTGTGTGTGTGTGTGTGTGTGTGTGTGTGTGTGTGTGTGTGTGTGTGTGTGTGTGTGTGTGTGTGTGTACTTACAAAGAACAAGCACGTTGACTTGACAGTCGGAGCCTCAGGAAATTTGAGTGACAGAACTCCTAGAAGTGGGAGACAGAAACTACTGAAGGCTGGTGTCAAACATTTACAATTTGTACTTTGTACTGACAAGCACACATTCACAGAAACTGTAGCAAAACACACAACAGTGTGTATGGTTGTCTAAATCATGTGCAAACTTACCGCAGTGGAACACTGCTTTCACGTCGAGGCTCTCCGACAAGAACAAATCGGGCTTCCGTTTGAGGGCCTAAAAGCAGATAAAGGAATTAAACAGAGTATGTTTTTGTCGGCCCGACCCAATCGGTACTGCTTCACCACATTCCACTGCATAAGATCCTTCAAATTTCTGGTATCAACAATACCCGCTAAGCCTGGTAGTCAGATCTGACAGCAACACGGGCAAGGAGCCAGATCTGCCTACCAGGCTGCAATACTCTCTCTCCGTCTGTTTAGGAAGAACTATATGCAAACTCATACAGAGATCCTCCAATGCAGAAGTCGGCAGGTGTAACAAACAAATTGCACAAAATCAAACTTTGAAATCATTTGAAAACTTAAGTCAAACTAAAAGCAATGGTGGTTTTGGGCTCGTTTCTTGAACTCAATTGTATTCCAAACATTACATTCCTTGTTTTTGGTTGACTGGATTGAATATGCAACAGAAGTGTGTAAGTAATTAACATGTGCAGATAAAGAGAAAGACAACTCATCTCATAATAATGAACTCATTCAGGATGGAGGAGAGGAGAGAGGGAGAGAGGGAAAGGGAAAGGGAGAGATGAAGGTCAGATCTATCCAAAGATAGAAAACCAAGGAAGAAGAATGAAGACGAAAGACAAAAATATAAAACGGGAGAGCCATCAGCCAATTTGTCTGAACTGATTAATATTAGTTGAATATTAATTCATTTGGGCTTTGATTGGCTCTGGGCTGGAATGACTTCAGAGGAGGACTCAGCTCAGAGACTAATCAGTCACCTGAGACCACAATGCTGATACTCATACTGTTGCATCATCCTTCCCATGAGCGCCGCATCAACTAAAATATTTCCTCTGAGGTTCTGAGTTTGTGGATTTATTTTTTCCAGATGAGGAAATCTACCCTGGTGTTGACTTTAGGGAAAATGGTTAAAGACATAATACGATTTAAGTGTGTCAGGTGGTGGATTTTATTGCAAAATGACTTCAAACAAGTCCTCTTGATCTTTTGTTATAAAGTAGTAACTGGTTAAGGGTTTACATGGCATGTGTCATGAGAATTTAAGACATCAGAGGGTATAAAACCCTTCCAAAAAACCCAGGGTCATTTTAAAAATGCCCTGTTATCTTACTGAAACAAGACTGGTTATGTGATGATGGTAACTTGGCAGTGAGAAGAGAAAATCCTGCATTTTTGCAAGAGGCCATAAAAAATGTTTTATTAGCTGATTACCTGAATATAACCTGAACTTACAAAATAAGGATTTTGGTTGTTTTTCCTTACTGTACTGGGCACACTGCACAGATAAAGCTCATTTCTACAGGGCAAATAAAAACTCTACATGAGTACAGCGCTATGTTTTTGTGGTGAGGAGACTGTTAGAATCAAAAGCGTTTGAGGAGAGACAAACGTCCCGTTTTCAAACATTCCCCTCGTGTGTTACATTCCACTGCCTTGCCTATGTAACAAAGAACAGAAAAGGGTATATTTATATAGAGAGAGAAGAGGACAGAGAAACAGGTCGGAACTAGAAAAAGAGAAAGAGAGAGAAACCCAAAGTGAATGAAATAAGAAACCAAAAACACACCTGAGCTTGGAGTTGCATAAATGAATCAACAATATCAGGATGATCCCTGGGTCCTAAAATATAATAAAGATGAAACTTAAGAAATCATAAGAGAATAAGAATAATATACAAACAGCAACTTAATAGATTCAACAGTCATGTGGAAATAAAAGAGAACTCAAAAATATTTCATTGAAATAATTCACACGTGAGTAAGGAACGAAGGGGAGAAGGGGGGGAGGGGCATATGAAGCTTTGGCAGAGTCTTGGAAGAAGAGACCAACCAAAAACAAAACACAGGCAGAAGACAAAGACATGGGTCTGTTTGGAGAGAGAAACGGAAAGAAGTAACGAGAGAAAAAGAACAAACCTAAAAGAACAAAAGTGTGTTTGGAGTGGGAACCCAGGAGGCACCTCTGTTACTGTTACAGCTTGGAGGAGGAAAAAACAAGGAGAAAAAAAAAGGCACCAAACCAGAATGAACCCTCTTTTATCTCCTCCTCATGAGGCGCCGCCGACATCAACACCATCAAATAGCAAGCAAAGCATTTCCTCTCATTTAAACGAGCACCTCAGAGGTGAAGGTTACTGTAAAGGGTCCATTCAGCACTAGTCAATAACATCCCCATTGGTTCAAATGAGAGCCCACAGCATCAATAGGAATCACATTTAACATTAAGGACAGCTTCACTTATCACGACCTCCCTTTATGCTGGACACAGACTACAAGGCTCTGAAAACATATGATGCAGAGTTAAACACACATCTCTTGTAAAAGCGGAAGAATCCACATTGAAATTTTTGACTTTCGGGATCAATCCAATAGCGAAAGGTTGACGTTGGAAGGACTCCAACTTTTTCTTTTTTCTGGATAAAAGAAAACAGATGTAGTGAGCGCCCAGCTTTGGCTGTTCCCAGACTCCAAACAAAGTTTCCTGCTCGATACCCTCCTCCAGCCCACTACCACACAGGAACACTTCCGAGACAATTCAGGATTATTCAAAAGGGTTGTGATAGTGAGCCTGACTAATTCTTGGACAACAGTGGTTGCAGTCGTATGGAGCAAGCCCTCCCTGCTATGTTATATGTCAACTGAAAAAAGCTAGTCTTTTTGCTGTGACTGTATCCAGTACTAATACTACTGCAGGACACCTGCTCAGAAAACAAGAGTTTAGAGGAGGGAGGAGAGGCAGCCATTACTTAATCAGTCAAAACAGGAAAAGGGGGAGAAGAAAAGGGGACAACACAAAGGGAAGGGGAGTATCAGACAGACTTGGCAACAATACTCAAAGCCATGTTTAATGAAAGAGGAGATATCGACTCGAAGATGTCCATTTATGTCAAATATTTAATAATCACTCTAGCCCCCGGGTTACGCATATGAGGAAACTTTTCCTCAATGAAATACTTACATTGGTTTGTAAATGTAAAAGACAAATAAATGTAATAAATAAATTCCCCTATTGAACAGAATCATGACAACATCTCAACTGTTACAAGATAGTAGCAGATAGCAATAATCTGAAAATGACTTGAATCATAAGTGGAAAAAAAGGTCTGCTTTTATGACTCTCTGTCAACACACCAAGCAGACGGACAACTCCGCTCACATTATTGAGTAATTAGAGTGAATGTCTAAAGGTCGACTGTGGAGTCCGATGACCTGTAACCTTTTTTGTTGTTTTCTTTTTTATGCTCCCAGGCTGACCTGTTAGCAAAATCTACTATGTTGCACAAGTATTCTTAGCAGGAAGCATCAATGGACATGAAATAAAACCACCTCTGCTAAACCAAATCAAAAACTGTCAAATCAAATACGACTAGAAACATGTACTCAAAAAAGGAGCATGTGCACATTCAGGCAATTTTTTTTTTTTTTTGGTGCCTGACAAAAAAAACCCCAAAATAAATCACAATATGTTGTGAAAATTATACGTCCACGATTTAAAGGTCTACCTCTGCAGAATGTAAAGGAAAGATTAACTAACTATTAAATTAGAGCCAAATAATGTGCAGCTTTTCTGTCTTTTTCAGAAAAAAACCTACCTGATTTTAACAGAAACCGTTTATATTACTGACACTCCCGCCCCTGCAGGACCCCCTACCTTGCTGGAAGATGGACAGTGTTACCGAAGTAACCAGCTCAAACAGAGCCTTGATGGGTGGGAAGTGGTCTGTCTCACTGGCAAAGATATGCACCATCTGAAACAGCAGGGCCTCACATTAAAAACTATTTTTACTTACACATAAAAAACTGGGTTACTCAAAGGAAAACAGGCTGCAGTATGAAGAAAGGACTTTAAACAGGCAACAAACTAACCAGATAATTACTGACTACCAGACACTTTATTAGGTAGGCTTCACTAGTATTGAGCTCGGCCCCCTTTTCCTGTCAGAACTGCTTTAATTAATTGTGGCATAGATTAAACAAGGTGCTGGAAACATTCCTCAGAGATTTTGGTTCATATTCATGACATTTTTGTGAGACTGTTTTATAAATTTTATGTTCAGTTTCTCATTCTTTGCCGACAGGAGTGATGCCTGGTGTGACCTGCTGCTGCAAACGCTCATCTGCTTCAAGGTTCAATGTGTTCTGCTTTCAGAGATGTTCTTCAGACCTTGCTTGTAACAAGTGGTAATTTGAGTTGCCTTGCTATCAGCTTGAAGCAGTCCAGCAATTCCCATCTGACCTGAGGCATCAACAAGGCATTTGGACTATTCTCTGAAAACCTCAGAGACAGTTGTGTGGCAAAAATCCCAGTAGATCAGCAGTTTTTGAAATACTCGCACCAGCTTGTCCACACCAGAATCAAAGCCACTTAGATCAGCTTTTTACCCCTTATTCTGATGCTCAGTTTGAACTTCAGCAGGTCATGTTGATCATGTCCACTTGCTTAAACTGACTGAGCTGCTGACATGATGGCTGATTAGATATTTGTGTTAATGAGCAGCTGAACAGGTGTACCGAACAAAGTGGCTGGGGACTGGAGGGATTTTTTTTAGATTCATTTTAGAAGGCAAGCACATATTCTTCTATTTTCTTTCTTTACTGTTACCCAGTGGAGAGATAAAAAACAAGCTTTGTATTATTACTTTTAATTCCTCCAGTATTTCTGGATTTTTCTTATCTGTGGAAATTGGCATAATTGACACTTGTTTAGTAAGTAGACATTCACACGTTCAACTGGACTTGCATTTGAGTTTTAAAAGAAACGGACAAAAAAAAAAAAAAAAGGAAGAAAAAAGAAAAATTAGGTTTCTTCTGCAGAAACCTTCCTGCTTAGGCTACAAACTTTAACTTAAAACATATGCTGTGAAGCTGCAAATAATAAAAAAATCGGACTAAATACCATCTGTAAATAAATACACCAGACCTTTTTCTGTGGAGTAAAAACCTAACACATTTATTTGACATTATAAATAGCACTAAACTGTCAGTAACTGCTTTTAATAGGTTCATAGTGTTCTTGCTTAACCTCCTGAAGGAAAATGTAATCAGTAATAAAAACATGTTTCAGTTATGTGGCAACATAAATCCTACTAGAAAGTCTGGTGATGAATAAATACCAAAACTCTGGATCATGACTTACAATGTTATTTAGCATTCTCATTAACCTTGGACTTGCTGGCACATAGCTCTGTAACTCCTACACTACCACTTTTAACAAAGCATTAGAGCTTTAAAAGCAAATGAAAAGATACTCATATATGTCTAAATCTCTGACCAAAATGTGTGTGTACCTGTCGGGTGAGGTCAAGGGCTGAAGCCTGCGGAATGGTACTGTACATCTGCCCAAGCATCTCACTTAGCTGAGAAACCATGGGAGCAAAGTCATGAAGGAGAGTTTTCACTGACTTCTCAAAGATGGCACACACTGCCTGAGGGATATTACAGGATTAGCTACATAAAATATAGACAAAATATAAAGGCATGCATTGCACATCTTAACAACTCACCTCTACAACCTGTGAGTCGTTGAGCCACTTGCTGAGTACCGTCTGTATGAGAGCAAAAACTTGTTGCAAAACAACCACGACCTGAAACACACAGACATCATTAACCATAATCTGCTGACATCTGTGAGTCCATATAGTGCGGCTATGATTGTTATTGTTATAAATAGAAGTATAAATCCCCAGTCATGAGTTTATTCAGTGACATCCTGATGTGTTCAGTGACGGAGACAGCACGGGGTTGGGTTGTACAGAATTAAAGTCAAACGGCTGCAAGGGCTATGCATCTCACTGCTTTCCATGTCTACTTAACTAGAGTGTATCATGCTATAAATCTGTAAAATGGTACACTCTCTGTGTTTATATTAGCTCAAATCTGACAAATACAGATTCAGCTCATTGACGACAGCCATAGAAACTGTTCATTCACGCAACACTTCTAATTAAAGTGATGACTGTGTGCTGTGACTGACCGGGTTTGGTCCTGGTGGAGGTGGGGCTGTTTTGACAGGTGGTGCTGAGCCGTCCGCTGACTCGTCATCCTGCTTGCTAATGTCGAGCGTAGTGAATAGGTTGGACAGCAGCCCCAGGATGTGGATGATTGCTAACTTATTAGAAGGATTAGGCTGAAGGAACAACGAAAAAAGAGAAACAGATTACTTCTAATTGGAAATTTGCTCATTTACAACCTAATGCCGGGACCCAGACTGACTAAGAGCATTAGTGTCAGCCTTGAAATCTATAACTGCTTAATTATTTAAGACACAAACAAATCTTGAAAACTAAGACATGTTGGCACAATTACAATTGCGAACAGAAGAAACAGTTTTAAGAATGATTCAAAGGTATCAACAATTCAAGGCGGTAAGAAGTGAAGTGTAAATAAAAACAATAAATGAAATTTGACACTAAATAATTTATTCAGTAATAATAAACTCAATGTTACGGTTAGGTTAAATTTGTTCTTTCATATTTATATCTTTACAATTAAACTGTTAAATTATCATATTTTCAATTACAATTTCAAGTGAAAAAAATAATTAATATTTTTTTTTGTCTTGTTGTCATACCACTTTTCTTAAAGGCATCATCACACCCACCCATGCAAACACACTTAGCACAAACACACCATCACAGGTAAAAACATTAGTAGGAGTTTCACAGGCAGTGGTTAATAATTGCCATTTTTGGTGGAGATGTAACAACCAAATTGCAACAAAGAGAACAAACATGTAGTTGCCACACCCTCTAAGAGCCACATCTTTTATGTCTCCTTCAAATCCATTGACAGTCCCATGCTAATCCTGCAACAACTGCAGCTGAACTACAGTTCATGGACAAATGCTTCTCAACAGCCCCCAAGTGCCTCCATCAGTTATTTATTCCCCCATCACATGTCATGGTCATTCACCCCTGACGTAATGCAACCCGAAGGTCTCCCCACTAGGTGCCACTATTTGTCCGGCACCAGACACCACCTGATTTCCTAGTCTGATGTAATGCCGATACATCAAAAAGCAAGACAGAAAACAATAAGAGGGGGAGGAAACGAGGATGGGTAAGACATGGTTTGACTGTGTGTGCATATTTTGTGAAGGATGGGAGGTGAGACAGGGCCAGAGACAGACACAGAAATGAAAAGCTTCATCTAAACTGACATCTCTATTCAGCCCATCCAGGGTCTGTACTGATAAAAACAAACAATACCACACACAAAAACAAGCGATCAGGAGAAAACCTGTTCTGTTCCACAAACAGTAAATATCAGACTATTTTTAGATAGGAACAGCTCTATATTTGTACTATCCAGTATGACAGTTTATTGGATGTAACATTTAAACAGAGTCATGAATTTTCTTTTGCCTGACTGTTTGCTCACAAGCATGACCTACTGTAAGTACATTGGTGTAGGCAATTTTATTTTCCCAACTCTGCTTTTATCCTGTGGATGTTTCCATGAGTAAGAGAAAGGGTGTCTTTGCTACTTCCATGTGAGTCACTAGCCCATGGTGCAGGGTCAAATCCAATCTGGTCCCGCAGAGATATGTTCCACTGCAGTGACACCACACAGACACAAGGCCTGTTCCTATTGGCCAGAATCCAACTGTGCCTGCGCTCTGTTTGTGTGTGCCGTTTCACGTTGGTTTGTATACGTACCGTCTCATCTGCTAGTTTCTCCAGTTGCTGAATGTAGGGGGTTATGAGAGAGTGAAGGTTTCTTAAGATGTCTTCCACGGGGAGAGCAGAGAGCAGAAAGCCAAGAGCCTGCATGAGCCACATACACTGACTTGTCTGCAAGAGGAAGGAATCGTAGGTTTAGCTTTAGTTTAAGCAAGCTTTAAATCATCACAAAGATCTATACAGACATAGCTAACAGATTGTTGCACAACACATAATCTTCAGACAACAGGCTGCAAACATGTCACATAATCCTTTCACAGCTTTTCTCATTTAATTGTCACTTCTAAACTGAGTGCCAGGACAGAGACAGAAACAGAGACTGAACGTGACACGGTAAATACTGACCTTGTGTATCTGCTTGATAAGCACCTCCTTGATGGAAAAAAAGAGAGAGAGAAAGAAGGCTGTATGATTTTGAGAGCTCAACAAAAACATCTCAAAATAGCAATAAAAAAGTAATCCAAAATAATCCAACTGAAGTCAGTTCAAAGTGTACTTATTTCTGGAAAACAAGAACATTACAAAAATCTGCAACACCTTAGCTTCCAAAAACGAAGAAGGAAGCAGTTAGATTATCAACTTCTTAAATCCTGGAACAATTTGGAAGAAAGTACACAAGCGTATAATATCCACACACCTGTGAGACAGCGACTATGTTTGTCGCATATTGGGGTAGGTCATATTTGCACTCCCTACAGATTTTCTTGAGGGTTGACACTGAAGACACAGAAAGGTCTGGGTTTCCTAAAGCTTGTAGCACCAAGGGAAGGACACTGCTAAGCATCACTGGGTGGTCTGCCAACCATTCAGCGAGAGCACCTAGAATTCAGATACAGATCAACAAACTATTTGTGTGTTTTTTCTGTATGCACCACAACTGTCTAGTCACATGAATTACCATTATTTACATTTGATATTCATTTTATTATCTTTATTGTCTTACCTATTGTGAACATCACTGTGTCTGCTAACTGGACGTTGTTGATGTTGATTCTGGGGATGAGACCTATCAAGCCTGGGATAACGTCAGAGTAATTCACATCTATCGTCTCTGCTATGGACTGGAAGCCATACAGCAAAGCTTCTGTGTGCTGAAGGAGGAAGAAGAAGCGTATCAATGTATTTGTGTACAAAATAAGAAAGGTGACGCAATTATAATAGCTTAAGGAATGGATTAAAAGAAGAAGAAGTGATAAATAAATAAAACATTGGAAAGAAAAAATAATTCAAAACTGAAATCAAAATGTTTTTTGTTTTTGTGATTACACATTTCGCTTTTACGTCTATTTAGGTTATATAAGTCTACAGGTGCTAGCCTCAAAAAAGAATTATATCTGCCATGACACATTTTCAGTCCAGGCTCTTTTGCAACACTGAAAGAAACTGAAAATAGCTTAGATTACTTCTTTGCTTGTTTATGTGTCTATGTCTCACCCACCTGCCATGATGTAGGCTGCTCTGCATTAGTCAACAATCTTCCCAGTTTGTCATACAGGTTACTCAGCAGCTCAGATCCCAGCATTTCATACACATACATGAGTGTGTCTGAGATATCCACTCTGAAGGACAAACGTGCACAGACAGACATTTTAGGGGCACGGACTCTAGAAACCTTATCCATTGATCTGTTTACAAGACAGGTTTTGCCCTCTCAGCTGTCAGTTCAGTGAGAGTCTATTAGAGGAATACATGCTCATTTGTTGACCAATCATCCTGTCAGTGAGTAATTTCTGAAACTCTTAGACCATCACCGAAACACTTGCACACAACAGCAGTGGCACAAACGGGCTTGTACAATAGACTGAGTCATATCCATGCATACAAATGCGCAAACACAAAAGCAAACAAACACACCTGTAGATTCGGAACTGCTCTTTTTCATCTGAGGACCAGGATGCATACTCCTGATCAGAGGGGAACTGGGCTTTGTGCAGCAGGACATCCACCAGCTGGAAATACACTGGCCTGTAGACCTGCAGATATACGGCCTGTTTGTCTGACTCAAATGACATGATCTCATCCTGAGAAGAAAGAGATAAAGAAGAATCAAATCGATGGTCTTTTACATAAAATGACTGAAATACTTCCAAGGTATCTATCTGACTCACACAAAGTTCACAAAAAAACAAGAACTGATTTTGGTTAATAGTTTAGATTTTACAATAATAACACAATTACCCAAGCTCTGCAAATAGAAACCAACCATGAAACAGATAATATAGAAGACAAACCCCAATGATTTCAGAGCTGCAATTAATAATTTAAAAAATGAAGACAAAGACCTATGACAGCCCGAAGAAGAGTTTATTTGTGCAATATGAAGTGCAGAATGACTCATGTTCTCATGAAGTCTGTTAAAAGTGAATTGCAAGCTTTGTGATACTATGGAAGAGGTAGCAAAACTTAATGGAAGGGATGGTTTTGAATGCCCAGTAAAGACATGACTAGCAGAAACATCTAGACTTACTGGGATTACCCATAAACACATTTTATATACTGTAAGAATCTAACCTTGAGGTACAGATCTGATTTGAACATCACTCACTTGTAACGTGTACCAAAAGGTGAGTGTGAGGGAGCTCGTTGTCTCATTGACTGGGTAGTGGCCGGGGATGCCTGTACAAAACATGATCATGTTGACTAAAGCCAAGAAGCTCTGCCAGTGATCCACCTGCTCCAACAGAGTCCTGGAGAGAGTGGGAGAGACAAGTGTAAAGGGAAAAAGAAAGAGATAGAAGAAAGGTGTGATTTGGCAAGTGCACAGTGAAGTTAGTACACATTTAAACTAGACTACTCCTCTCTTTAAACAACACATAAAACGCTGACAGTGTAAAGACAGTTTAAAGCATGATTTATTTCATACAAACTGAGCTCAGTAAAAACCAAGATTTAATTTGGGGTTTATTCCCCTCCAAAGTAGGGATGGGTATCGTTTAGGTTTTATCTGTACCAGTACCAAACCGGTACTTTTGAAACGGTGCCGGTGCTTAAACGGTGCTCGAACCGGTGCTTAAAGAATGGAAAACACAAAATTGGTCCAAAAACCTCATGTTCAGCTGTTTTTTTGTAAAAAGATAACAATGTTAGCCTTTTCTGCCGCTATAGGGGATTTATGGCATCACTCTTGGCTGGAAGCAGTGCTTAATCAATGGAAAAAACACAAACTTCGTCCAAAAACCTCTCATGTTTAACTGTTTTCCACTTTTTCTTTGGTCATTTTAGCCTTTTTGGCCAGGGTGAAGGGAGTATCTGCCATCAAACAAGAAGACAGCCGCATGTAACTACGACGGTGTTTGCTAGTTCACCTTATGTGCATTAATGTAATAACGTGGTTAGCCTACTCAACGTAAATTACACACGAACAACATTAAGCTACTCACGCAGAGAAGAACGGCTGCTGCTGCATCATCATCCATCATCATTTCTGCTGCACTGGCAGGGCTAGGGGCCAGGACTCTCCTCTTTGGGTTTTTGGGGGATGTTGCTAACTCCGGGTCACAGGCAACCCATGCGCAGTAGATGTGCACGATGTGAGGTCTCGCAGCAAGCTATCAAATATGGCGCATTTCTCGGCTTTTAACAAAATGCTATAAGTCACCAGGTGTTTCATCAGATTCGAGGAGTCACCTCCTTTGCACAGTATCACCTTAAAGCACTTGTTGCAGGCTGCTGAGTTTGCATCTTTTGCTGTGAAGTACAGCCAGACTTTGACCCTTCACCTTGGGCATTTTTAATCTGTAGCTCTGCTCTAAAAGGGCCCGCCTACTACACTTGCCATAATGGCACCGGATACCGGTACCCATCCCAACTCCAAAGTAGGAGGAAGTTTTTTTCTCAATAACTTTGTAAAGACTTTGAAAAAGCATTGTTTTCGTGCAACTCTGCTGCACTGAAGACCCATGAAAATGGAAATTAGTCTGCTATTGTTGTAGAAGCTGTTTTCACACCCAGGAATTTATTTTAAAAAAAGAAAGAAAGAAAAGTGATGAGGTTATGTCTCAGCTGTCTCCATCTTTCTTTTCTGTTCCCTGTCTTTGTCAGAGATGCACGTCTGCGTGACAGCACCGAATCAGACACACAAAGCAGCCACTGAGGATAGGATGAGGCCTGTATATAAAGAATGAAGATGAAGCCTGGTCTTTGGCTCTGAAAATTCTGCAAGCTGCACCTTCCAGGATGACCGTGTTGGGGTTGGCTGTGTTAGAATATGCGCAGTAACCAATCAGAAAATAAAAAGCAGTTCTCCAATTCAGTGCTTTGTATAATACCTCTTCTGCTCTTCATTCACTTTCTAGGCTGCTTAACCACCACAGCCTGCTTCTTCTCACTTTTTCAATTCCAATGCTGCTCTGGACTCTATATTAATATTAGAGGGGGTTTTTTTGTTGTTGTTTTTTTTTTTTTAAAATCTAGATTCACTTTTAAATACCGTTTGTGTTGTTTGTCTTATCTAAATTGAACTAACAAAAAGTGCTTTTTAAGATTTTTTTCATGGCCACTCAGAAGTCCCTTCCCCCAAAACCATGCTTACCTTTATGTGTGGAAACACAAAAAGGTAAAGACCACTTCAAAAAATAACTAAATAACTCGTATTTCCTGTAACCTAAGAAGGTAGGTTAAGGTAGTGCCACTTTCAAAATTTCAAGGGCAAGTAATTTCTTGAAATATTAATAGCAACAATACTGACCAAGATCACTTTATTTTTAAGTGTTTGTGCTATAATAAACACACACCTGGAGTGGTTTTCTCCCAATGTGACGGCGATCCGGCAGATACCGTGGCAGGTTTCCATGTCTCCATTCTGAACAGCCTCTCTGAGCTGCTCCTGGAGTGCCAGCACTTGAGGGACCAGTTTCAACAAAGTGTTCACATATCTGCAACCCATAAACACAAACGAATACAAAGAACATCTACAATCAGTATTTATGAAACTGCAAAGTTTAATAAAAATGATTTTTTTTTTTTTTTTTTTTAATACAGCAGATAAAACACAGGATGCAAGGCTAGGGACTCTCAACTGGTGTATATCAACCTGACTCACACTGCTCACAGCTAGGTTGATGTATTTATTGCTCCTTTCCAAGACAAGTGTTTATTTCAAATCAAATCTCAGTCCAAGTTAGTCCAACCTCTGATCTAGCACACCCACCGTAAAAATCCCACCAGAAAATCTATTCAGAGCTTCTTCTCACAGCTTCACTGCTGTCAAATTTGATTCTGTCCTCTTCCTGCTGTCTCAGCCATTTATAATTCCCTCACTCTGGCTAAAAGACACGTATGACGTGACACACGGCACCACACGCTCCCCTCACAGCTGCTCATGTGACGACATCATACAACATCAGTTCTCCTGTCGTCTTTAATGACAGCAAGAAAAAGAGTGACATTTGGAGATGAAGGGCTCCTGAATGTCAACTAGAAGATTATGTGCATGAGTGAATGCTATACATGTAAACCATATTACGTGTGTCCCACTGGGTTTTTGTGGCATGCAGCCTGTGCTTCATCTTTTACGAGAAAGTCAATACGGAGGTTGGTCCAGGTCGATGAATATTTATCAATGACAGAGCAAGGTTGTGGGACTATACCGGCATTTGGAAAAGCACACAAAATTATAAAAAAACAACAACAAATATTTCAACCTAATCAACTGTAGGTTAGATTAGAGCACACTAAGGCCACAACTGACTATTATTTCCATTATCAGTATCTGCCAGTAATGTTTTTTTAATCTTTAAAAAAACAACAATAACAAAAAACATCTATTTGACATACGCAAAAAAAAGTCATCTTTAAATTGTGATAGCTACATGGATTTCCTGTCTATGTTGACTAATTAAATATTTCTCAGTGGTAATTTAACAGCAGCCACAGGAAAAGTGTCCAGACCCACCCGACCCCCCTTGCAATGTACCTCCTGTGTTGCACGTTAAATGTATCCCTTGCTGCGGTCATAGAAAGGATTTATTATTTTAATTTCTTTAGGACCCTTTTATGAGTCAAGCAGATGGTTCTATGGTCCTGTATGAAGTCCAGCCCTCTATTAAGCTGCCCATGCTGACTCAGCCTTTTCTTGAGTGAGATCCACCCTGTTGTGAAGCACATGTGTATGAATATGGCCTCCATCTAATAATCTCATACCTGTACATCTATTGGCCTAGATCCTGTGTTCAGCTGTCTAAGTAATGCTATGAGTTGCACTGAGAACTGCACTTAACCTAACTGACTGTGCGAGCACGCGTGTGTGTACATGTGACCGGTAGACTGCACTAATGCACTCAGAAGATCATTCATTTTTAATAAGGTGCTTTGCAAATGCAGGTCATGCACTTTTAGCTCAGAAAAGGAAGGCTTGGTGTGCATGTCATGTGATTAAAAGGGAAGAATGAATTTGTATGCATTTCCCCACTTCCTTTACTTGAGATGACATTCTGGAGATTCCTCTGAGACAGCCTGCTGCAATCTCCTCTCCGCTCGCTTATAGTTATCTCCTCTTCTCTTTAGCTCCTACCATGATGTTATACACTTTCTGCCTTTCTTGACTCCGCCTTCATTCTCTCCCTCTCATTCCAGCTCCCCCCCCACCCCTCTCCCCACCTCTGATCCCCTCTGCAATTACTGCAACACTCTGAGACAGGGGAAATGGGTTGCCTGGCAACAGGATGCAGCTGGACCAATAGCATCCCCCTAAATGAGTTGACTGTAATGTGTTTAAACAGAAAGAGAGAACAAGAGACAGGGAGGAGGGCTTAGTGCTGATGAGAGAGATGAGAAAGGGGAAAGGAAGAGCACAAAGAATCAGAGGTAGAGTGAGAGAAGCGATAAAATAGAATTAAAAAAGCGATTGTGAAGGATGGAAAAAAATGTGGGCTTTGACAGTATTTTAAGGGATAATGGAAAAACAGATTTTATTCGTTTCCTTGTCTTTCATTCATTAATGAACAGATACTATTTTATGGAGTTACTTTAACCTTATGATTAAACAATGGACCAACAAAACCAGCGGCCACATGTGTCTCAGGAGACGCTTCTAATAAGACATGACTTCTGGGAGGAGCTGACAACCATGACATTAAAAAAAGAAAAAACAAAAACATAACTGAAAAAAAGGAAATCAGAAGAAATCAGAAGGATAACATTTGTAACAGTCTATTCTAGGAGCCTGGAAATACTTATTTTATGCTGTGTGTGTCATGTTGAGACTGAAGATGTTCTACCTGTAACTCCACTGCCATTAATTGTCCTCCTACCATCTGCTAGGAATAATGTCAGGTTGTTTAAAACAAATTGTCAACAGTAACTTCACAGGTCCAACCCTCTGTCTGTGCAGCCGTGCAGAGGTATGGAGGATGAAGCCTTTTATCCTTCCACACATCTCACACCTTCCCTTGCCCTCCCCTGTCTCTTAGCATCCTTTCTTCTCTTTGCATCGCCCCATCGCCCCCTCCCTCTAGATTTCTGTCTCTAAGGGGAGGGGTAATGGGTGCCTGCTATGTCTGAATCAACCGGGGCATGATGACATCTCTCCCCAGCTCTGTAACCATAGCAACGCCAGCCAACCGAGAAATGCCGCTCTCCTCCCCCTGGCTGTCAGATTGCCCTGTATCAATCCCTCCCTCCTTCCTTCCTTCTTTCTTTCCATCCCTCCCTTGTGCCCTTCCAGTGCCCACCCTGTCTGCTCTCAGCCCTAAGCTACTGATTTTTTCATCTCTCTCTTTCACTGTTTTCATTTTGTCTCCAGTGTATTTTCACCAGTTCCTCACAACCTTTTGTGTAGCAGTATAGTTATCATGTCGTCTTATAGTTATAATCCCATTTTAATGGGTAAACATAAATGCACATTTACAAACATTTGTACACACCTTTGGGAGTCGGGTTGCGAGATGGCATTGACTATTGCCTCTACTGCTGTGTCGAAGAGCTCTGGGTCGGGCAGGGCACTAAAGCAGTCGTGCACCAGGCCTTCACTCTCGCTGAGGGGCACATCTAGCAGCACCCACGATGACAGGCAACGTAGCACGCGAGCTTTCACGGCTCCCGGGCTGTCTGTCCGCCGCAGTAGTTGTTGCAGTAAGGGACACACTGACCCCCACTCCCGTCCCAGGGCTCCCCGAACCTAGAGTGAGAATGATAAAAAGGGTTAATACTGCTAAAGCTTTGTTTAGGTCTAGTATTTGTCTCTTTTATTTTGGTGGCAATAAAATACTTGGATACCATACTTTTTGGAATATAAACCATTGTTTTCTCACAAACATCTCTGTAGTTAAAAAATCCAGTCAAAAGAAAGAACTGTTGTTCAAAAACATTTAATAAAAGAAAGAAAGAAATGTGAGGTAGCTAAAATGCAAAAAATGTTAAAGCTTTCTTAGTCTTGTGTTGTCATATCATAGCATAAAATGAACTCTGGTTGAATACATGGGCTGCATAAAATACTACAAGAAGTCGCTACTGGCATGTGAGCCGTTTAAGTTTTTTAAATTTTCCACATTTCCACAACAAAAAAAATCTTATAAAGCACTATTAACACTCTGAAGATGCATGGACAGAGTAAAAGAGTTAAAAATTTAAAAAAATATTTAATATAGGGAAACCTGCAGTGGATGCAAAGATAGGAGAAAGGGGTGCCTGGAGAGATACCTGTCCTTTCCGGTACTGGGGCAGACGGCTGGTCTGGAACTCCTCAGGCAGGACAGTGAGCAGCTCTAGCAATGCAAGGCAGCGTGCCCGTCCGTCCACTCCTCCCCCGTCCTCCTGAAACACTCGCACCATCTCTGCCACTGCGCCAGGCCAGGCCTCAGGCATGGTATTGAGTGCCAGAGAGGCCAATGCCACACACAGCCTTGTGAGCACCATCTTGGAGCCAGAGGAGAAGCAGGCAATCTGGGAGAACAGCTGGCTCTTCAGAGACTCATACTGGTCTGTGGGGATATCTGACCAGTACCGAGAGATCTTGGTGTGAAGTGCACTAGCGCCAAAGTACTGGATCTCTGGAACCTGTGAACGAAGAAAAGATGGATGCAAATTACAGAAAATATCTTAGTTTCTTCTATCTATGTGTGTCTTTGTGAGAGTCTGTGTACCATGTACCTTTTCTGGGCTCAGGAGGGCCCAGCAAAACTGCCAGGCCTGAGGCGAGACCTGAGCCTGCATTAGCCATTTCTGGGCCAGATTCTTGTTTTCTATATTAGGGTCATAGTACAACTGGTGGAGTGCCTATGAAAAAGAAAAGAGAAGAATAATACTAAACAGTGAAACCAATCCATACAGTCTTGAACCATGAAGGATCTGAACAACTTTCTTGTGAGAAATGTTTGCAACTACACTCCACAGTCACAACAGTGGGTGTCCGCAAACAGACCTGCTGCGAATAGATGCATTCCTTTGAGCGCTTATATGCTGGAAAGGCCTTGATGCCTTGAGAAATGAGAATCTTTTCTCACTTGGCAACACATAAACACCAAATAGACAGGTTACCTCCAAAATCTGAAGAGTTGAGAAAGCAATGACCTGAAAACAGGACTCTGTGAAATGTAGCTCTGAGTAATTCGAGTACTTGAGTGCAGAGAGAGCCAAAGAAAAAAAAAAGATAAGGGATGAGTGTGAGAGAGGGCAATACAAGAAAATAAAATGCAGTGTTAATTAAACAGACACCTCTAATCCTGACAATGCTAGACAAAATACGGAGGCACTACTCTGCAAAAAATGCCTTTTTATTTCCTCCTCTCTGTCTCGCACACAAGCGCACTAGCACACATACATGCTCACTGAACTGAAACAGCTGGCTGCCAGCACATAGTGTCTCAGGGAAGCAAAAAAAATCTATTCAGTGAGCTTTTGATCCTTGTCTTTTACCCCTGAAGCCTGCTCACATCACTTCCTCCACCACCAGTCATGCTCTCCTCTTTTCTCTCTGACAGTTCATCTCTCTATTTCTCTTCCTCGAGCCTTAACTGTCCATCTGGTTTCTTCCCATGCCTCTGTTCCTCACATTTCTTCTAGGATTTACATTTTACCCCAAAATATAATGTTGTAGAAAAGGGAAGGTTTAACAATACAGCAAAAAAACATGACAGGTTACAAAGGACAACAATACAACTAAAGCTGAAAAAAGACTATCAATACAAAGTCAATACTGACTAGAGGCAGAGTTTCAGGTGATGTTCTCTAAATGTCTGTCATCCTCCACTGCAATTATCTGTCTCTACTCACTATACTACTCTGAACACGGCTGCTGGCTGTTAATGAGCTGACTGTTTGCACAGTCAGGTAGCATCTGTACATAGCTGTACAGATGCTATAGCAAGAGCTATAGGAGCCATATGTATGGTAAGGGGCCTTTACTTATTCTTAGCTCATACTTAACATCTATCTTCAGTTTCAGAGAAACATAAGTGATAACAGGCTATGAAACCTCTTTTTTTTTAAACCACATATACCACGATTGAGGACTGTTGACACATGGAGAGAAACTAAGCCTGATAAATTGTAGGGAAAATAAGGACAACGGTTTACTGCTGCTTTTGTGCTAACCTTTAACTATAATTCAACCTGCATTACTGTTAACAACTTATAAATTGAGGGGTGTGAACTATGTTTCACTTCAAGTGTAGCATGCTAGAAAATATGAGAACCACTGATGTAGAAAAATCTCCATGGCAAAATGTATGAAAAATGAATGTTGTGCTGTGATTTGGCAGGATCTTTGCAATTTGGCCCCAACTATAACTGGATTTTTAGGACATTTATCATTTTTAGAGAGAGGAAAAATAATTTCAATATTAATATAGATCAGCTAATCCATCCATTTGTGATGTATATAGACCTATCGGCAGTATTTTCCTGGAAACATTACCTGGGAAGCATATATGGAAAATAGGCAATGTTTCCCATATACTCAGTTATTTGTGGCATCTCAGTTATTTGCGAGATGCCACAAATAACTGACCAGCTTTCTTCTAATGATGTTCTGTTTTTTTAAACCATTTAAATCTCATTTTATTGATGATTAGCACTGAGTGTAATCATTTCACTCAGCACCTTGTTGTCCTTCTCACATGATCGTATACAAACACTAGCAACAGACCCATCTAGGAGTAGCTCTGCTTCTCTGTGCTCATTATCTGAATAAAATATGATAATTCAGGGGAGGATTGCAGTTTGCTTTACTAGAGAAAAGTGTCTGACTTCACAAATCTCACAATCAACACAAATATTTATGTGCGAATTTGCCCAAAACTACTGGATTTAGGTAAAACTGAAAACACACTACTCTTCAATAAAGTTAACAGAAGCAAGAGTGCAAGGAGCCTGGTACCAGGGACAGCTATTAGTTAAAGTTATAATACAACAAGATCTATGAAGTTACTAGGGTATACATAACTGAGAGCGAACTGCTCATCCAAGAGGAAAATGTTAATGCAAATCTGAATAGATGAATATTCAGGTCCAGCTTTAACTCATATACCAATTAAGACATAGATCAAACATAAAAAGATTGGGTGTATAAAAAACGGTTTAGTCAGTTCCACTGTGCCATTGATGTAATTCGAGTCATAAACAGCAGCTTTTAACTCCACTGTGTGATCGCAGACTTCTCCTTATTTAATCCTGAACAGCGCTGTGTCTGAGCTGCTCTGTCCTTCCGAGGTTTATTATCAAAGCACACCATGCTAAACAGTCTGCTCAGTTTGCTCCTTTAATCTGTTGACAAAGAACCACTGCTTGTCTTTTCCTATAAATCACACGAGACATCTCAAAAATCTCAAACAACTGTATTGTCTACTGTTAACTGGTTCTTAAAACAAGAAGAAAAGAAGAAAACCCACATCCTTAAAAACACTGGCCCTCAATTTTACTTGCAGTTGATAGAGGTAGTTGTATCTACAGATGGTCGCAAAATGCCTGCACCACCTGGCTTCAGCTGAGGAAGCCGAGCTCTTGGCAGACACTGTCAAAGGTCATTAGCCTCCTCACCACTGTAGGAAGGGAAAGGGCGTGTAGGTAAAAAACAAAACAAAAAAAAAAAAAACCCAACATGCCTCCATCAGACAGATTCACTATCTAGCTGAATCCTCACGACCAAAACAAATAGCTATAATACTTCACCTATAATTTACTAAATACCAAATATGAAGCAAATCCAGGAGGTGAGAGCCATTACAAATTAAAAATGATCTTATTAAAATAACAAAACGTGCATAGCAGCAGATTTGGACTAATGGAGACAGGCAGATCTAAAATAAAGGCAGTCTTTTTATTTTTATTTTTTTACTAAAGAAATCTCTCTTCCCCAGCATGCTTTTAAGGCATAAAAGCAGGAACCCCCCACACACATACTTTGGAAATATCTTTGCACACTGTGTTCACACACAGCAGGTCAGGTTCAGTGTATTTTCAAGCCATCTGTCCACAAGTGTCACTGTAACAGCTACGGTTGTGTATGCAGAAGGCATGATCACATCACTGACCCATGATAACACTGCGAGAGTCAGAGACATGCAGACGAATGATGATTAATGAGGGAACAAAGAACAATAGTTTGTGTGCGCGGGTGGCTGTTGACAGCATACAGCCAAGATAGAAATTAAGAATACTATGTTGCCAAGAGTGATTATATCTCAGTCACATGAACACTAAAAAAATCTCTTGTACCAAATGTCTCCATATGCAGTCCCTTGTTCCATAAACCATTTATTTTCCTGAAAAGTTTCAGAGGACTGCTGAGGTTTAGATACTGAATTGAGGATAATAATATTTATTTACTATAGAAATGCATCTATCTGATATTTAGAGCTGACGTTAGTTAACAGACATGACAACTGAAAAAACCCCATAAGTGTGCTTTTCCTGTTGACTTCACTCTCTGTGATTTGTGCTAATGTTCGGTGTAACTGTGATCAACTTCCTTAATATTATTTTACTTCATCTAACTAAAGGTGCGTCCCATGATTCAGTTCTAAGATTGTTGCCATTTATCTTAGATATAAACAACCATAATACTGTCACAGTACCACCCACCCAAGGATTTGGCCACAAGGATGTGAAGGGTATGGGTCTGAAGTAGGGCTGTTCGATATAACGATATATATCGGATGACCATATAAAAACGTCTATCGTTTCATTTTACGCTATTGTTTGTTTCGTGGTGTCGCAAAATAAACTCTTTACGGCAATATTTTTTCATCCTTTTGATGGTCACTGTAGTGGCTATATTCATTTCTTAAAGTTCTCTCTTTCTCTTATATTTTATATAACCACACTACAGACGGACAAGCGTCTGTTTTTATGCGTTGTGGTTAGCAACAACGACAGTAACAGCATCGCATGTCCGCTTGTTTATGTTCCACATAAACCTTTCACAATAAAGCTCAAGATCCTGTTGAGACTTTTCAAAATAAACTGAAGCAGGTGAAAGAGCAGATTATTTACAGATGAGAAGTAAAAAAAAGAGCCGCCAGGTGCTAAAAAATAAACCTTAGACTCAAACGTTAGAACAGGCTGTTCCCCGCAGCACGCCGTGTAATAAATACAAAGAAAACGGCGGCTGTTACAACTTATGTCTAAAAATGTATCGTTTCATGCATCTGTAAAAACACTCGACTCCAGCTACATGACGCACAGCTGGAAACACTTCCCGCAAGTTGAGCTGCCCGAGATTCACAGAATTTACAGAAAATTATACATTTTTGTGATTTATATCGTTATCGGACGATAGAATTCTTATATCGGGATATGAGATTTTGGTCATATCGCACAGCCCTAGTCTGAAGGGCCTCCAGGCATACTAAATTGCCCTTCATGAAATGACAGGAGCAGGTGTGAGATGATGGGTTTTCAAGAAGAGGATACTCAAGCACCTACAGGCTTCACTTCCCTCTTTTTTTGTTTATTTGGAATATGATTACTTTTATGTCTCATCACCCAAGTGTTGAACTGTCTGCGGGGTGAGGAACCGCAACTCAAGACTGAATGGAGTGCATAAGCTGGCCCAAATCTTCGGAGTAAAGATTGGGCGAGTGGAAGCCATGTATTCTGGACTTTACAGGGATCGTCATTTCGCCTAGTGAGCCTACGTGTCATCGAGGTAAGGCCAGCCTTCTTTGCATGCCGGTGGCCCCTAGAGAAATGTGAAATGTTTGACGACCATTAAAATATCACTAAAGCAAAGTTTCATTTTTATGCAGATGATACTGTGATCCACTCCTTTGCACCTACTCCTAATCAGGCTCTCTGTCAGCTACAATCAGTTTGTAAAACATTGCAGCACAACTCTGTGTGTGTGAACTCAAACGTACTAAACCTTTCAGCTCTGAGAGTGAGTTAGTATCACAGAAGTACTTATGAATTACAATTGATAACTTTAAAAAGGGTATCTAAATTGAAGCATCTGGTGAAAAAAATAGAAATTTTCTGTCACTGTTGATTAAAACATTATGTTAATTTTGTAAATTATGGTTATTATTAGAGTCAAGAAACAACACTACCCAGGGAAGGTTTTTTGGCCAACAATTGGCCCAATAACAAGCTGCGAGAAAGCACGGTGTTCTTAGTTTCACAGTCAGATTCTCCTGCTCTTTGTTTCAAAATACCAAGATGGTGAGGGTGAGAACACTTAACTTGTATCTTTACATGACAGGAGCTAATTAACCAATTATTAATGTCTAGACGTAAACATTAAAAAAAAGATTCCCAGTCTCTTTCTCACAGTGAGTAATTCAGGTTATTCATTTAATACTGGCATTGGATTAGCACAAGAAGATATATCAAACTCTTACACTCTCACTACTGAAAAACTATTTAATACATCATGTGTAATTTCTCAGTGACAGATTTTAGGGTGCTGCTATGTTCTATAATATGTTAGCTGGCTGGGTGAATAGTCTCCTCAGCCTTTAAATGTGATAAAACTTCTTAAAACTGCACCTGCTGCTACATAGATCTCACCCTGAAATTACCTACAGTTACTGAATGACAGAGGTGCTTTACCAGCTGAGAGGCAGGGAGCTAAACCATACTAAATGGACCTTGACAGTCTCCTGTGCACAGCATCCTGTGTGGGGTGATTACAGGTAGTTACGGTAACAGAAAGTCACCCTGTTAAAGTTCCCTTGAGCAAGAATTGGGCCGATCCAGTGCAGTGTTGGGCTTCTTTCCTGTGGTACAGCAGTATTTTGTCTCAGGGGAGAGCTAAAAAATGGCAAAATCCTAAAAACATACTGTGGCGCTCTGAATTTCCTCTTAAAAATTCCCTTTCTTGGCACATAGTGACTCCAAAGATAATTATAGTTGGGCGGAAATGTACGCCAGTGTTCGAACCCCTTTTATTATGCACACAAAGATCCTGACAGTGTGACACTTTGTTTCACAGAGCTGAGACTGAACAAAGAGCACTCTATGGAACACATAGAAACACTGGGCCAGGAACCATCATCTCCACCACCATCTATAATATAAGCACACACTACCAAACACCCACTGCAGCAAAGGGAAAATTCTGCATCTACAATCTCCTTTTTTTAACTGCTCCAATAAAATTACAATTTATCTTTTTATTCATAAGCCATATGCTACTGTACAGTAGGTAATTTACTGCTGACACTAACATATTAGACAATAAGTTAAATATCAGATTTACATGCTAAGGATGTTTTTAGGTAAGCAGGAAAAGACACTTTCCATTCTCTTAGCATCCTACTGATCCCATAACCAAAGTGTTATCACCAAACTCACAAGAAAGGATAAGAAAATAGAAAAAAAATCTCAGCTACCGGTATTACTTTCTAAATATAGTCAAGCCTTAGACTAACAATATCTCATTAGTTTTGAAATGCCACTGCACTATAAATACAAAACTGCTGATATCTTTTATGGGAAATTATACTTCAGATGCTATGTGCTGTATGCATGCTATATTAGTTCATGAGATTACAGATAGTGCTGTACGGCTTGGAACAGACTGAATGCTGGTGCAAGCTGTCACACAATCTGAATAACGACCTTAAATTCTTAAACACTACCCACACATGACATTTTGTTATTTGCAAAGACATTACAGAGATGCTCTTAAACACTTTTTAAAAACTATTATTTACTGAATGATTAGTACCCTGACACGACTACCTGATTCAGACAGTAAAATGAGTCAATGAAAGCTGAATGTAGCGCATGTGGCTCACACCATTTTTTTTTTTTAAATATCAGGCATTGTTTTTGCATGTGTGAAGGGTTTTTGGTAAGCAAGGTTTCACTTCAATATTGCAAACCCAAAATAAAAACAGAACAATGTTATGATAATATCTAAGCATATGAGTTTGGACTTAGTTTACTTTATCTAAAAATTTACCTCCATGCTTCAAGTTATATTAATTACACATTTTAAGGAGTGCATGTAATATATGTTAGTGTTAACTTTAAATTTAGAAAATGTAATTCCATGGAATGGAGTATCTTTTTCCTCTGGTGTGTCAATAAAACAATACACTCTCCACTTGCAGAAATGAAACATGAATAAGTGAAAATAGATTATCCCAAGGCAGAACAGGACCGTGCTCAGTGTTTGTTATTCTTCTTTGTGCTTTTATTACACCACACTACCTATCTATCCAGGCATTTTCCCCACAGGAATCTGCCTCTCTCCTTTAAACCTGCCTCTAATCATTTCTGTCGCATCCCCAACCTCCTCTCACCCCCTCCTCTTTCTTTACTGGCACTGTTATCGACATGGACCCCTCCCTCCTTCACCTCATCCCTCTATCAGTTTTATCACATCAGCTCTCATCCACCCCAGGAGAACCTTTCTCTCTCTCACACACACTCTCCACCGCCTCCCCACCCATCCCCTTGTGTCCCTGTTAGCGGCCACCAAGGAGGGAGATTTATCACAGCGACCTGGCTGCAAACACTGCCATGCACACGCACGTACACACACATATACACACACACACTAGCTGAATATAACCAATCTGACAAAGATAAACAAAACCTTGAAGCGCACTTAGGAGAATGTGCATGGAACAACCTGTTACCACTTCAGTATTCTTTCTAAACATAGCATTTAGTCGAGGCTAAATTAGGTGAGGTCAGCTCGTAAACACAGCAACATCACGTCCCCTAAATAAACCAGCATTGTAAGAAAAAGTCTTAACCAAAGTAATTACAGCGGGCTACAAGGCGCACTTAAGCGTCCTGCTTTCCCCCTTAATTCGCCCGTATTATCTTTAACACAGCCCCTGCTTTTCCTCTTGAGCTGACTGATGCAAAAACTTACCGTCTCCACGTTTTCCACCGTAAAGTCCAGGGCGTCCGGTGTGGCTGCTATTCTCCCCGGTGTCTCCATATCTCCGCTGATACGGAGCTGTCAAATGATCAAAGAGGAGCAACACATTCAGCAGCAGCTTTCGTTAAACTTTCCCCCGCAAAGTGTGTAATTTCCATAATAATTCCGCAACAGCAATGAGCATGTTTAGGTTAGGTTTACGATATGATTAATTGTAGTCATAAGGATGACATGAGGGGCTAACCGGCAAGCTAACATTAGCTCTTCTAGCTGTCGCTAACCTCCACTATGTAAGAATACTACAGCGATTGCTAGCGTCACTGTGCTAGCACGAAACTAGCTAACGTAGCAATGTAACTTGACGCAACCCTAGTGTCAAATTCAACCAAGCGAGACGGCGACGCTGGTATTTTCAGAGTGACAGTTTTATCATAACAATCTCATCTCAGTGTGTTATCGCCAGTCTATCTGGTGGACCAGTATTTTCACACCTTTCTGTCCTGCGACGGTCTGAGACGATGCTGGCAGCTCCCCGCCGCTCTTCTGCCTCTGCTCCGTCACCAGTAGCCTTTGCTACGTTCACGTGTTGTTGGAAATATCGTAATCGCAGCGTAACCAATGAACAAGGCAAATGAAACAGCGATTTTGTAAAATTCCCATAATACTAAATGCACAGGATATGTATACGTTACTGCAAAGAGTGAATTTTGCTATTATAATCTATTAGTTAGTTATATATTATCAGTCTTACTAAACTGTTTGCGTCATCACAATGTTAAATTATGTAAATCGTCCAGAGTTGCCCTTTTGAAGCCATTAACATTAAATGCGACAGTTTCCTCCCTAAATAGATTGCGAGTGATGGAATACACATCTATGTACACATACTACACATACTACCAATACTACTACTACTACTACTAACAATAATAATAATAATAACAGCCCACAGTTACCTTAATTTAAATATACCGATACTGTTGCAGAGCCAAACATTTACACTCACACCAGGCAATTCAGAATCACCAATTAACCTAAATGCATGCACTTCTTTGCAGGGAAGTTGGGGTATCAGATAGAACATACAAACTCCATACAGAAAGGCCCAGGACTGTATTTCAATAGACAATCTTCAGCATCACCATGCCACCCTGTGTTTTCAAATACATCTTAATCTTTAGGTTTTCAAGCAAGTTGTGCTTTTTAAACAATGGCTTTATTTCTTTTACTGAACTTGGCTTGCAAATCCATTCATTCACCCATCTATTCATTTTCTTCCTTTATCCAATCCAGGGCTGCAGCTGGTTGGAGCCTATCCCAGCTATCATATTAGGTTTATTATTTTATATGCAAATAAAATATATAATAGACCAATATATCCTTTTTAAAGTGCATATCGTATAAATTTCTCCTGGACAAAATGATAACCACACATCACTGACAACAGACAACTATTTAAAACATATATATATAGTGTGCAAACAGTAATAAAAACAAAGCCATCCAATTCAACTGAAGAAAATTGCAGTTAAAATTGAATCAGGAGTTGTAGGACATCAATGACTCACAAGTCTAATCTTATTTAAACCAGTGAATCAGCAGTAGAGTTGAGAGCCCTAACCCAGCCCGAACAACCCTCTGTGTATATGTTTACTATTCTTCATTCCACCCCCAAAACAGTTTAATATCTTAGTATAATTCTATATCTACATGAAATGTGTGAGACAAATGGCTTTCAGTTTATCAGTCTAACTAGAGCAGTGTGTTGCAGTTTACAGTTTGGCCTGTTATAAGAATCAACTTTAAAGCAACAGCGCCCCCATGTGGACGAGAGAAAAACTTCCATCATGCCTTAAAAATCACGAGAAGCGAGAACGTTCTTATTTTTTATTCCGCTTTAGCATAAAGTTATAAACCCAAAAGAACGAGTGAAGCTTTTTTAAAATGTTGCATAGCTGAATCCTTAGTGAGACAATGATTTAACATAGTCCCAGTTTAAACATTGATTTGTTGCAGATTTAAAGGCGTCAATAAGTCAAACATTACGAAAACCTATTATTTAAAAAAGAGAGGAAAAAAACTGGAGTAATACATATTATATAGCCAGTGCAATATTACTAATGCATCACAGGCATTTGAGGAAGTAATTTATTTGTTAACGTTATTTTTAAATTAGGTATGAATGCTCCCCATCTCCAGCTGCCTCCCTCTTCCCGCTCCTCCACAACCACCCACACATGCAGGGCCTTGGAGTGGGGGTATGTCACCAGGGTGCAGAGGAGGCTACCCCCCCCCCCTGTCCCCTTCTGGCTGCCTCTGCCTCAATTTTATCCCACAACTTAGACATTCACATTATTCACACTCTCATTACACATACATATAGGATCTTGGGGGTGGGCACAATCACGGAGTCCAAATCACCATCAGGGTGTATACCTCACCCCTGACGTCGTTGCCCACCTCTCAATTTTAAATACACTTGGTCATTGAGGGCTAGCAGGAGGGACCATGTGCTTACCTGCTGCTCCTTGGCAGGTAGCTCCATGCCCTCCTGGGTTTTAATTGCACCTTAGAACACATATGCATCAACACTACAATGAGCGGGTGGAGGGAGGTTTGGAGTCTTCTCCCACCCCCATTCTCTGCGGCCTGCTGGAGCGGGGGGGCTAGTAGGAGGAGTTGGCCGTCCGACTGCGGTCTGGGGTGTGGGGCCTCCCTGCTGCTGCGGAGTCGGGGTGGTCTGCCTCTCCCCACCGCAGGGAAAAGGGTAACACCACCTGGGTCTGGGTGCAATTCCCCCCTCCAGGGGCAAGGGTACCTAGACCCGGTTTGTAGAGTACGCTTGGGGAGTGTGATTGAGTGTACAGCGTCTCTTTATGTCTGTCTCCACGTTGGTTGAGTGTGGAGTGAGTGCATATGAGAGCATGAGGGTGGGAATGGATGTTTGTGTCTGTGTGTGCCTGTATGTCTGTGTCTATATGTCAGGTTGGGTATCAGACGCCACCTCTCTGGGGACACCTCAGGCCCTCCAAGGTTTGGAGGCCTATCTCCACCCACCACCACTTCCCCTGCCGGTGGCGGACTCCCTCAGGTGTCGGTGTGTTGGTGGTTCTTTGTGTCTGGGGGTGGGCATCCGGGTACACACCGGCTCACTCCTTGGCGGCCGCTTGTCGGGGCCTGGGGCCTGGGGCTCGCTCGGGCCCCTTTGGAGGTGGGGTGCCCCCGGCCTCTCGGCCTAGGGCTCGGTCACTCAGGCGCAGCTGGGGGCCGGCGGAGCTCACGGGCGCGTCACTGCAACCCCCCCTGGCTTCTGCTCCGCGGCTGCTGAGTGAGCCCTCATCTGGGACTCTCCTCAGCTCTTACTGGAACAGTGGCGCGGCTGCCCCTCTGTTGGTCTTCCATGGTCTCTTGTGTTCTGGGGGCCTCTGGATGTCTGGAGTTTTGATCTCCTCCATACCCGCTTCACACCCTGGAGGACGGGGCTGTGGCCCCCCCACACTCCCTAGCAGATCATTACATGGAGAAACCTTTGGAATGCAAGCATGCTGATCCACACAGGTATGCACACATGGGTATTCACAGACGCGGACTAAAGCTTTCTTGGCTGCTGCCTCAAAGCACACTGTGCGCTGTCTATCTTGCGTGCTGCACAATATCGTTTATTACTTAGTAAATACTGATATCTATGACTAGCTAGTTTATTGTGATGGTGCTTTGTTTTCTCTATTATTATGTTGCTCTTTGTTGTTTGCTGTCTCCTCTGTTTGTTTGTTTGTTTGTTTTTTCTCCATACAGGTGACCCAGGAGTTTTTTTTTTTTTTTTTTTGTCTCTCTTCCCCCCCCTTCTCACCGTCTCTTCTCCCCTTGGGTTTTCTTTCTTTCTCTCCCCCTCTCTCTCTCATTCATTCCCCCTGTCCTATTTATTAAAAAAAAAAAAAAAAAAAAAAATGACAAAGGATGAACTGAAGCTCTGCCATCACGTAATGTCGCATACTGCTGTTTCTGATGTCATTTAAAAAAAAAAAAAAAAAAAAAAAAAAAAAAAAATAAATTAGGTATGAATGGAGAGGAAAAAACAGGACAGAAGAAAAACAACGTTAAAGTTCGTTGAAGTGAGAAATATGGAGCTTAAATATTAACTATAAATAGCAATGTAACAGATCTTTAATACATTTGTGATTTGTGTGGCTCGTGTTTGCGTCGTCGTTGCCTTGTGCGCCTGTGCGTCACAGACTCGCTGACTATTTTGAACCAAGAACACGTGGCACTGGTTCTGGAGAGAGAGAGAGAGAGAGAGAGAGAGAGAACACACCACACACTCCTCCCTCAACTTTGTCCCTCCAGCCACGCACACACTGTTAGAGCTACTGTTTCTCCGCCGCGGTTAGGACACTAAAGCGGCCTCGGGTTTTTAAACTGTTTTGTGAAAGTCTGCAGTCCGACTGTGGACAAAAGCGAGTCCTGGGCGAAGAAGAGGAGAGGAAACCACGCTTGTGTAGTGATTTTATTACTGCGTCGCCACAGGACACAGATGATGGAGACCAAACTCTGGATTGCCCTTTGCGCGCTTCTAGCGATTTACTTGGGATCCGCTGTACACGGTAGGGGGCAGTTTATTTCTGTATGCTACATGCCCGAACTTTATGCTTACAGCGCCTAAAAAGTAAACATAGTCTTTCACGCCAAACTCACCTGCTGACACTTGTGATGTTGTTAGAGTGGGGATTAGTGGCATTATTAGTCATGTCTGTCCGGCTTTAAAATGACAAAACTCATCTGGGTTTAAATGATGAAGTCAGTGTTGTTGTTTTGTTTTCATTTTACGCAACAAAGAACTCGCTTTTACACTGAGCAGATTTATTTTAAAAATTCTACTCCACATCTTCGCCTCTACTTTTTGTTCAAGCAAGCCACATTTTATCTCGCACATCACTTCCTCCCTTGCTCCCTCTCCCCTTCTTCCTCTTTCTGCTTGCATTACATTAACTCACCTCTCACACATCCTGTCTTTCACTCTTAACCCACCTTCTGTGTTTTTTGCCCCCTCCTACCTTTTCTCTCTTCCTCCGGCCTTCTCTTTTCTTTCTTCCATCACCACCTCTCACATAAAAGGACAATGAGACTGTTGACATTTGAAAAGATTTTATTGGGCTAAACTGTCCCTTCAGCTCCTCGAGCTGAAATTCAAATGAATAGGAAACAGCACGGCTCCACTGGAGAACATTTATTGGCTGTAAATTAGCAGGAAAAGTACATTGTGATAAATGACACCTCTAATTACCGTATGTGCAGCAGCACACTGTCATTTTACTGGGTTCCTACTAATTGGCTCGCCTCTGCAGTACACTATGCAGACTTTATGAAGAGATTTTAAGCGGTTCAGTGGTAACAGGTTCAGTTTTTACTGTATGCATTAAACACAATGAAGGGGATGATGGCAGGTTATTAGCATTCACCATAAAAAAAAAAGCCCTGTGAGTTTTCATAGCAAAGAAGCAAAGAATATGAGCAATGCTGCACTCATATAGCCTTCTTTTGTAACCAATCAATCAGATCTTTTCTCCTGTGGAAAACACAAGTTTTAAATCCATAAGAGTAACATAGACAGACTATTTAAAATTAGATCAGAAGTAAGAATATTTTCAGTAACTGACATCATGCTTCAGCCAGCATACCTATGCAATAATATGCACACGGTATAACAGAGCTGGGTTTAAGTTTCATTTCTATGGTGTCATATTTACTCAGGAAAAGAACTACAGATAGAGCATCTTATGAAGCAGAACTGTGATATAAGTTGAAGCTCTCTCGGTGCCTGGTTTCAAAAAGGCTGTTTTTAATAGCTTCCATTTACAAGAAATCCCTATGTTTCATTTCATTGAGCTTAATTTTTAATTCTAATAAATTCCCTGAGCTGGATAATTATTAAGTTTTACTGGGAGGGTTTTTTATGGTGCAAATTAGTTTAGGACAGAAGTTTTTGCCTGCGGTGTGTAACATGCATGCTCCAGTAAAGTTCGCTATCATAAAAAATAACAGAACACCTATAGTTAGTTTAGGCTCTCACATGTGGTCTATTGAATGAGAACGAGAGCCAAAAACATGGTAGGCAGTTTGAGTGCAGCATGTGCATAGCTGTTTGTTTTTAGCTCTTTCAGTTTCACTTAATAAAAAGCTCACTTCAGCAGTATTGGCTCAAATGTCACCAGAACCACTTGCTGAGAAAACAGAGCTTATGATGTGTCTCAGACAGACTGTATCGCAGTATATTTTTCTAGCAGTGCTGCAGCAGCAGACATCTGTTCACAGAGAAACTTTTGGCTGTTTCTCTCGCTGGCAGGGTCAACAAATGGGCAAAAGCTATCTCCCCAGGTACATGCTGCATTGGCCTGAAAGATTGTGAGTAAGCCCTTGTAATATCTAAAAAGGGGCGTGTGCAATGGTGGAAACAGTGACTCTCTTCATGATTTTTACCCTGCACACAAATCCATGTACAAAAACAGACATAGCCTACTAGACGAGACCTAGGAAGTTCGCTAATGGAGCTAAAGTGAGGGAACAAGGCCAGTATTATACAGCCAAGCACCTCTGTCTATTTATGAGTGTGTCTGTTTTGGTATCATTTAGTTCACACAACTCTCTCTTTCTCTGGGTCTGTCTGTGACTCACTGCCTTGCTTTCACTGTGTTTACTGATGAGCTGTGTGACTGATTATGGCAGTAATGAAAGGTATCAGGGCAGTGTGTTATAGAACGGTAATGACTTTACATTACATTAGTGCTCTGGTCTTCATCAAAGGAGGGGAGAAACTGAAATGGAGCCTTGTACAGTAGAGATAAATGTGTCAGCACAGAGGGGGAAAAGAGAGTGCAAAAGACTGAAGGTCTTCATTAGTTCACACAACTTATATGGCTTGTAGTTGAAAGTGGCAGTCAAACTGTGTCTATTTTTTTTTTTTTCGTGCGGCATTGTTACTGTGCACTTTAGTTAGCAATTCACGACCTATAGGTTAGAGTTCATAAAAGGATGCAAGGTTAAACTTGAGTTGGTAAAACACTTTTTAAAAATAGATATACTTTTATTATGGATGGTTTGTCATATCAGCCTTCTAAAGATGTCTCCCAAAAGGGAACATCACACACTGGCTAAGCTAATCACATCTCTACAGGTCACAAGTAGGTTTACTTTGATTTACTTTAAAAGGTCACATGCGAAAAATGGTTGGGAATTTATGGCTCCTGATGCAAAAGAAACTCTGGACTTGCAAAACAAATACAACTTGATATCCTAAAAAGTCGACTCTGTTCGTCTGGATGTAGCGTTTTCGGTGGGAGAAACGTTTCGTCACTCATCCAAATGACTTTTTCATTCTCACTGAGACTGAAAATGCTACATCCAGATGAACAGAATCAACTTTTTGGGATTTCCTTACCTGGATGATTCTCTTTCCAAATTCTTTAGCCAGACACTAAAACCTTGTTTGATCCAGGGAAGCTGTTCGATAATTGTTGTGATGATTTTGAGGCTTTACTCAGGACAGATACATTTACATATAAAGCACTATGCAAACGTTTGGGGCTCTTTAGACTTTTGGATTCCAGCAGTAACACGAGAGGGCATCTGATGGGTTTTATCCCAGACATATAATAAGATTTTTAAAGTGCAACCTGCTGCAACGAGATGAACAAATAGTTTTGGAGCGGATGTTGCAACCCCCGCAAATCTCTGATCTCAAGTAAGCAGACGTTGTGAAAGCTGAAAAACCTCCCTGTCAAAAGCCAACAACTGGGGTCATGCGGAAACTTTGTTTGTTTTCAGTTTATATTTCGATCGTGTAAACAATATAAAGAAAGTTATTTACGAAAAAAGAGAATTAATACTGTAAAAAATTAAGCGAAATACACTCCAACATTGCTCCATTTTTTTGATTTAGTTTACATATTGAAAAGAAGTGAGAAGACATGCACACTTATTCAATAAATGAATGAATAATAATGTCATTTATTCAAAAATGTATTCATGCCATTATCACTTGTTAATACCTTACTGTTGTTGCTTAAAATGTTTGCACAGCTGTATGTGTGCATGTTTTAATTTCAGTATCCATTGTTCGGTTGTTTAAACATTAGCCTGTGTTGACCCTGAGTTGTTACAATGGTTTTGGGGTGTGAACACTACCTGTTGCTACATATGTATTTGGAATAATGAACAAATAATTTGTGACTTTAAGGATATTAATAAGATGACACATTTGCTTCTGTCCTTACTTCTTCAGCTGATGAGCATACTCCTACCCCTTCTTCAAAAACTACTCCTAGTACTGTTCAAACTACAGGGACTCCAGTTCTGGACCATGAGTCTAGTTTGAGCCCGGATGCTGCCAATCATTCAGGGAGCAGCCCAGCGACAAACACAAGTTCTAATGGCACAGTCAATGTGAGCAGTAGCACAACTACAGAAAATACAAGGATCACCATCATAGCCGAACCAGGGAAAGATAATGGTAAGCATGCACCTCCAAACTCTTACTCCTGCGCTCACTTACAAAACATGATGGTAGGCTAAAGTGTTTAGGAAGTGGCCTAATATTGCAAACTTGCAACAAACTGATGCGCTGTTGTGGTTATTGTTTCTGTCTGTTTGACGTTTGCCATTACAGGAAGTTTTGTTAGACTTCAGAAGAATTTATAGGAAGCACAACAGCAGGTGGCTCAGAGTTGAGGAGCTATATTTAACAGAGTCCTTATCACCGTTTTCCACGTCCAGAAGTGGGCCACAGGGCTAGTGACAGGGTTTAAGTGTTGACTGTAATTCCACAAACACAACACAGGAAGGGACAGAGAGCTCAGTTAAGACTTTAAAGAAACAGAGTACAGAACAGGAAACGCCACTAAATGCAAAGATGATGCAAAACAGTGAAGAAGAGCAGTGCAAAGAAGCTGTGACTAGCTTAACTGTATAGGAATTGGAGAATAAAGGCAAAATATAGTTGGAGAAGAGCTGAGAAAGAGGTGATTCAGATGCCACTGAGGTGAGAAGTGATTAAATGCTGTGCGACTTTTCACATGGGGGTGAGAAAGAGAAGTGAAATCCTCTCCCCCAAGACAGACATGGATAGCTCTTTCTTTGCCTTTCTCACACACACACACACACACACACACACACACACACACACACACACACACACACACACACACACACACACACACACACACACTCAGTCCACACATAAGACTTCTAATCAGTAAATCTGTAGGCTGAGTACCTTTTATTAATACGCAATTACTTTTTGTAAAAAATAGCAATTATTTTCATTTACATGAGTCAGTATCTCTGCAGGATTTAAGCTGGCAGATATCTGTGGTTATATGTTTTCATCAGACATATTTAACTTTTAAGTCATTAGCACTTACCTCAGTAGAGTGGAAGCAAGTGAATTTTCATTTTTAGTGCTTGTAGGTTATACTTAGCATGCTCATGCACGTAATTATATGCTACCACTGTGATTCATAAGTATGGTGTGAATATCTGTAGCTGCTTTCTTGATACACACAGCTGTATATGTCCGTAATGCCAAATGAGCAAAATATTTTAATTTAACTGACTGTCAGCTGCTAATCAATAGATGAACATGAGCTGTTTAAAGTTAAATGAAGACAAAGTAAGGCGCCAAGTGTTAGAGAGCCTCTGTCCTGTAGCCGCACAGACGTAATCAGAAGGGAAAAAACTTAAGTGACACATTTGATTCTGATATCTGTTTAATAGCTAATAATTATTCTTGGACAAAATTGCTGTTTACCATTCGTGAAACACAGCTGAAGCTGAAAAGCTTGTTCAAGGTTTTCCCAGAAAGTTGATTCTGTTCATCTTCAGCGGGAGAAAGAATTCGTCACTTGTCCAAGTGGCTTCTTAATTGAGCACGCATCAAGACATTTTAACCCACTTTGGCAGGTACTGCCTAAAGCTAGTGTTGGAGACTGAAGAAGTCACTTGGATGAGTGAAGAAATGTTTCTCCCACTGAAAACGCTACGTCCAGATGAACAGAATCAACTTTTTGGAATTTCCTTACCCAAATATTGTTCCAGCTTTTGTTTCTTACTCCTGTTTAAAGTATATACTGACCTACTGAACGCAGCAATTACAAAACTGCATGTTATCCAGGATGTTGCTGCCAGAGTTTGAAGAAAAGCAGATCAGATAATTGCTGTTTTACATAATCTACCATTAAAACTGAATTGAAGTCCTTTTAGTTTCAAAAGCACTTACTGGCCTTATCTGCTCCTATAGCGCAGGCCACCTTCTTATTCCATCTACAGTAGCTTGCCATGAAGCTCCTGGTGCACAGTTTTTGTGCTGATGTTAATGTCAGAGGAGGTCTGGAACTACTGAGTCAGCAGAGCGCTGCTGACTTCTATGCCCGTGCTCCTCGGCACTTTTTGATCCCACTTTGTAAATTTACATGGTCTCTCACCTTGTTGTAGTTCTTAAACACTTCCTTTTTGCAAGACATTTCGTAGACTGACTAGCTGTAACAGTGGAATCCTAGTACAAACACTTCCTTTTTGCAAGACATTTCGCAAACTGAGTAGCTGTAACAGTGGCATCCTATTACAATGCCACACTCAAAATCAGAAAGCTCTTTAAAACAACTCATTCTTTAACAAATGTTTGTAAAAGCAAACTGCATGGCTAGGTGCCTGATTTTGTCCACCTGTGACAGTGGGACAGAAGACATCTGCTCAGCACTTTTCTCCATATAACGTGCCACAATATGATCTTACAAATAGCTTAAAATCCACACTTTTTAAGTAATCATAAGGTTTCTCCATGAAGCTTTTGGGTGCCAGTTTTAGTTATTATAGACCCAGAAGTATGAAGTCTTCTGTCTTTAAATATCACTTTTACCGAGCACTTTTAGCTTTAAAAAAGCAGCATACAGAAAAGGAAAATACATTTTCCTTTTGCATGTGTATATTTAGTTATATTTTAAGAAAAAAATATTCTATTGGAAATAACTTTGAAAGGTGATAAGGTAAATTAATTCACTGATATTTAGCATGTATAATAGATAACATTTGCTTCATATAATAGAAAGCAAGTCTTGTTTAGAGTGATTTATGGTAAACGTTAAATTAAAAATGCTTTCAGCACAGAAGTACAGCCGAGGCTGATGAGAACCGCATTACATTAGCAGATATGTGATGATGGCACCACATAAAAGTTAAACAATCATCAGAGTAATTATATTTTATCCTGTACAAAATTTAATTCCACAGTTCTCAAGAGATTTCACCAGCCACGATCATTTCATTTCATCAGCCTCAAGCGGTCACTAAAGGTTTCAGGAGACAGCTTCTGAAAAAACCATGAATACCTGAACGGATTTCATGGCAGTCTATCGAAAAGGTGTCAGAGTAGCTGAAAGTCAATTGAACCATCTGTTTTCAGAAGAAATGACCTTAATCCTGGTCCTCTAATCTTTTTTTCTTCGAAAGAAAATACAGTAAAAAAAAACAAAACATTTTTAAAAAATACAACTTTACAGTAATGTGAAACAAATTCATTTATCTCCGGTGTTTTGCTTACATTCAAATATCATTCAGTCTTGTTAAGATATTAGATCTGCTTCTTTAACAGAAGTAGATCTAATTTTCTGATTGAAACCATATGCTTCACCATTATGGATTACAGTAAGAGGATTTATCTGCATATCTCTGTCTCCACCCTTAAGCCCTTGGATGAAGTTTATCCTCAGGTTTATATGGATTTTATATGAATAAATTTTATTTGTGTAAAAGGTATTATAGGCATATGTTGTTATATACTGTAAGGCTCTTATTGGCAAGCTGTTGTTTTGCACACTGGTTCTAGAGACTGGTTTAGTTCTTTGGCTATCACTGCAAGCCTTTTAAGTCCATACTGAGCTTGGAAAAACTGATCTTATCTTCTATGTTTAGACCACCTGGAACTCTTCACCGTTTATCGTAAAAATAAATAAAACCACTTCCTGTGTGAATTGATAGTAATAGTTACTGTTTAGATTATTTTCTGTAATTTTAAATAATCAATATTATTATAAATAAAGGCTAGATTCACTGCTTTTTTTAAATTTTACAAAGTAAAATAGGTCAAATTAAATTGGGTGTGCTGGCAGAAATGTAAACTCAGCTGTTTCTCTTTCCCTCTTTCTTTCTCCCCTTCTTTCCCCCAGTCAAGTCTGTCCCGTATTCAGTAAGTGAAAATAAAATAAACAATAAAAGGTGAATCAAATGGACCATTACGGCAAGGCTGGGATGGTCAGTTTGGTAAAGTAAATCCGTTGGGCATCTTTCTTTGCCTTTAGACAACAATTCTGATGGCAAAAGAGCCAAACGGGACAGGCCAAAAAAAAAAAGAAAAAAAAAAAAAAAAAGAAATGTAAACACAGGAAACTAAAGGCATGACTTGATTTTTTTACCTGATAGTACTACATCATTTTGACAATAACATTGTCTCTCTCTCTCTCTTTCCATAGTAACCGACCACGCCATTAAGACCACATTAGCAAAAAATGAAAACATCACAAATACGACACTTTCCCCTTCTCAGAGCAGCCCCACCACAGCTGTTCCCATTAATATCGGCACCACACACGTACTGCACACTTCTGCAGGTGCACCGGTCACCCCGACTCCCTCATTAAATCAAAACGCATCACACCATGAGACCAAAGCACCCCCTGCTACTTCTGCCCCAGCATCGGAACCAACAAAGCCTGAATCTATCACTAACGCCACCACCACCAAGTCCAACACAAATTCCAGCACCGCCTCCGTCCAAAAGGCCTCCACTTCCCAGCCAACGTCAAACACTTCACAGTCCAACAGACAGTCCACCCAGCCTAGCATCCAGACCAGCTCCCACACCAACAACCCATCAGAGCTCAACGGGGACGGTAAGTGCATAATACCTTCTGTGCTGGTATATGAATTTGTTCTTGACTGTTCACTTCCAGGATATTGACAGAGCCAGAAGTGAATTGGCTTAACAACAAAGGAGATGCTGTTCTTTGTTTCCAGCACAAGCCAGTCTTTGGCTGTACACACAGAGACACAAACACACACCACGCAACCCCCCCCCGTTTACATCTTCTACAAGCACTGTCACCACCAAGCACTCCACAATCATGGGTTTGTTTGAGAAAGGGACAGAGGCAGTCATGGGACTCTAGCCTCAAGATTTCTGTTTTTCTCCTTTTTGTCTGTCTCCGTCGCTCTATTTACTAAATGATTTATATATGAACAGTTGCTCTCTCTGTGTCCATACAGTCCACACAGGGTTTAGGAACCATTCATTTGAACACGTTGAAAGTACTTTTACCAGACTATAGGTGCAAAGAAATGAATAACTGATTAACTCATCTCAGTTGTCAAGGCTGCTTGACTGCAGTTTAAGTGTAAAATTCTCTCTGCTTGTCTCACTCTGTGTGGTTTTATTAGGTGCTTGGCACATTGCCTCTTTCCATAAGCCAGAGGAGCAGCAAGCATTCATGACTCTGTGGTTGTTGTTACTTTTGACCAAAGGATATTAAAAAAAACAGCTAAGTTTACAAAACAGTCTTCCATAGCAACATTCATATACAGAGATGCCAGAAACGCAGATCTGAAATCCTCCTGCCCAGAAATACTTAGCGGAAAGAAACAACCAAGAAAACGTCAGGCTAGTCTTTGAAATTAAACAATAACCTGGGATAAAATGGTAACATACTTCATGTGCTGTATACACTGCTCTAGTTAAGTTTGAAAAGGTCTTAAAATGATACCTTAATAATAAAATGACTTGCTGATTTTACTTGTTCACCTTAAGTATCGTTCTGGCAAGTTTAAACATCCTGTTTGACACTTCTGTCCTGAGCTTGATGATGAACACTCAGCAGGCTCATGGAGTGTCTATATATAGTTCTAACCAGAACTTCAAAGTCAAATCCTCCCTAAACGCTGCATTGCCAGCATGTTTACTCAGCATACAGTGTGGTAATAGAAAAATGGCCCCAGCTGATGTGTCTCTGGTGTTTCTTGTCTAGGGACAGCCCACAACTCTCCTGGATTAGACCCCCTCCTGGCTGGTCTGGTATCAGCCTTCATCATTGCTGCTATCATCATCACTCTGCTCCTCTTCCTCAAACTGCGCCGAAGAGGCAACGGGCCGGAGTTCCGCAGGCTGCAGGACCTACCTATGGTGAGTTCACCCATCATATCCAAGCAACACTGGAAAATATTCAGCCTGTCAGATGTTGTTAAGCACAGATGTGTTATGCACTCTTACAGTTTTCATTTGGCCTGACTGGAGATGTACTTCTGCTGCTGCTCTTCCTAATATAGTTAAAACTCACAGCGTTTCCTCAGGCTTCTAATACAGGCCTGGGAGTTTGAGGGTTATTTCTAGGCCTTTACGTCTCTGAAACCACACGTTGTGCCTTGAATCTCATGTAGCCACTCTTTGAGTTTGGTGGTTACAGCCCCTAATGCTGCTATTACTACTGGGACCATTTTGGACTTTACCCTCCACAGGGCTTTTCCATTTTCCATTCTTCTCATGCTCATTCTTTCCGATGTTGCTGCTGCGATTACTGGCATCTTTTGTTCCTTGTTAACTACCACTATATCTGGCTGGTTAGCCAGTATCAGCTTGTCTGTCTAGAACTTGGAAGTCTTACAGAACATTTGCTCTCCTGCTCTCAACCGCTTTGGGATGTGCCTCATTGGACATTCTGGGCACAGATGTTCCTGTGCACAATCCCAGACACTTGGCAGTGTCTCTCAGTGTGAGCTGCAATGGCGTGCATCTTCCACCCTTCTACAATATTCGGCCTCTTGGGCATCTTTGCACAGTCTTCACCTTTGTTCCTCCTGTCTCTGTTGCCCCTGATACTTTTAGCCTGCCATGATTTAAGCCTATGTGCATGTATACAGCCCCAGCCCACCCGAGGGCTTAGGTCTCCTCCTTCTGCTGCCCATAACACCCTTTTAGCAGTTTATCTTGCATCTTCCTGAAGGATTCATGAATGCTTTAGTGGCTTCCAAAGTCCAATAGTTCCTCAGACAGGAGTGTTAATAATATGAGCCAATAATAAAGCTATTAAAATGTTATAATTTGCTGCCTTAAAATCAAGGGATTCCTGAAGGCAAAAGTGTGAGTATGACTGTGTAAACATAGGTGTAAGCATTTACATCGTTCTTTTTCTTATAGGATGATATGGAGGACACACCTTTGTCCATGTACAGCTACTGATGAAGGCACAATAGGATGTTTGATGTCCAAATACCCTCGCAGATTCCAGAATCAGGCCACTGTGGTTGGTGAAGTTGGTCTCTCTTCCTTAATCTGCACCAAACAGAAAGAATCCTGGGTAGGTGTAAGCACATTTCTGGATTGCTTTAAGTTACCCAGATCATTGGCAAAAGGATCCGATTGAAACTGCAATGGACAATGAAGAAAATATCCATGATGTTGCCTTTTGGATTTTTTTTCTAAATTTGTCTGTTATCACAAGTGTTCCCAATTTTTCATCCATCCATTCATTCATTTGTTCATTACTGTAAACTTTACATTATTCAGCCCATCTAAGGTTGCTGGGGTTGTGTAATATATTTGATTTCTCTAGAATTGAAAATAGGTTGTTTCAAAGCAGAAGATCATCTGACATGGCCATCGACTGAGCCTCTCCTACTGTGGCTCACTGGTTTAATGTTGCTTTACCAGTTAAAGTCTGGCAGAAATAAAGGCCAGCAAGCTAAAGAGAAGAAATAAACAACACAAACCACCTGATTATATTGTTAACAAGGTTGCACTTTACTTTTTTTAGGAGTGGAGATTAAAAAACATAAGTAGAAGAATTTTCTGTGTATTAAAGATAAGGTTTTTGTGTACATAGGCAGCATAGCTGGGTGAACGTTTGTGTGTGCAAGTGTGTTAAAGAGGCATGGGAGGTTTTATTTAACTTCTTTTTTTTGTTACCTTAATGGTTTTGCTGGCTTTTTTGCCTGATTTTGATATGTGCAGTGTTTTAAGTCCAGGAGAGAGTGCCTTACACAGTACACAAACAGCTTTTAATGTATATTGTTTTCATATTCCACAAAAACTAATTTCCAGATTAAGTATGCATTCCCAGTAACCATTTAAACACACGCTCTGAGGGCCAAGTGGCTGCTAGGAGTCGTCTGTGTTTGAAGATAAGCCTCAGGCATGTTCACCGTAAGGCACTCTTTCATACAATGACAGACTGATGTGCGTTAGTGGCCTTTCCACACAATGTTTTTCATTTTCCTGTGTATTGTAGATACTACTGATCTGCATCAAGCAAAAGAATATGGATATAAAACACGTGGGGGAAAAAAATATAATGGGTGGAAATGTGACAAACAGGACAACTGAATCGCCCACAATGACACAAAACACATTTTAACTACTCTTTATTTAGAAAAAAAACAAAAAAAAAAAAAACATTGTCCACTGATACAAGTTAAATTCTGGTTTAAATCATGCTGATAAGTTTGAGCTACACCTGTGTTTGTAGTTTAGTATTTGTGCCACCGAAAAGGAAAATGAAAGAAAATTTGTGTCAGGCCATAAAAGATTCAGTGGTCTTTGGCATAAATTCTACACTTTTAATTCTCATCAATCCTCAAACTCATTCCTTTATTTGGTGAGAGTAATGGTTATGCTATAACCATTTAAAAAGATCTAATGTATAAGTCAGTCATCATTTTTAAGTCCTGTATTGTCGGTTTCTGTAAAAACGAATGCCGAATGCTTTTCCTGAGGCTTTGCTGCCAGATGTGAATTATTGGATTGTTGGTGATTTATGATTAAAGATATTTTGAAACCATCCCCTGCATTTCCCTAATTAGCATTTTTGGCTGTGTTGATCCAACTTTTCACTTCAGCACCAAAGAAATCACAATAGAAAACGAGTCTCTTCTTTTAAAACAGACTTTTATTTTTGGAGACAAAACGTAAAACATTTCTTTTACACATCTTGAATAAACGAATCAGTCCTCTGCTTTACTGCAGCCTAACCACACAATACTTGGCAAACACCATAAAATGGCAGTAAAAGGGTCGGATTCATCAGCCATTATGTGGACACAATAACAAATAGATGAGTCTTTTCTTCATTAAATGGCTTACACAACAAAATTAACAGCTATACAAAGATAGTGTTACAGTGGATTGTGAAAAATACACTATGCTCTGGTTTTTTAGAAGGTATTGTATTGCTCACTACAGACTACTAAGACAATCTGTCTTGTTAGTGAGGTGGACAATGTGTATGTGGTCAATACTGTTGAAGCCTGAATGCATGCACCCCACTGAACACCTAACCTGGCTGTCAGCTGCCTGCAGCTCTGCACTGTGGTCTGGGATCCTTGATGGGGGGTGTCTGGAAGCTGAAATATTTAACAGCTTGACACGTAGCCTGGCGCAGTGTGATTCATGTCAGACACTGTAGCAATAAAGGGACCTTCAACTGCCTTGCTGAGTTGTGGGTATATGGAGATCGAAGTGGAGACTGACGGGCACCGGCGCCTTGATAATGGTAATGGCTTTTGATTCCTATTTATTTTATCTCACTTCACTCCTACCTCACTTCAGTTACATTACCAGGAACCAAAATCCCATCCCTCATCAGATTCCTTCTGGACTGAAGAGTGCATTATGCAAGACGAAAAATCCATTAAAAATCCATTACAGTTTCACAGAGAAGACTTACAGTTACTTTTAATACAGAGTCATGACATTCACCAGAACTTTAAACGCAAGAGCTGTCTATAAAATGATCCAAGTCCCAGTTATAAAATACCAACTTAACTCAATCTGAGTATATCACGGTGCTCTAAGCTTGCAAACCAGTGGTGTGCTCTTCAAATCCAAGTGATTAGTTATGTCTCATTATGCATCCCACTGTCGCTAAGGGCAAAGATGCGAGTCCAGCCCAAACCTTAACCACATCAAAGTTTCACCTAACCCCAACAATCTGTAATCATAACAAACCTAAACATAACTATTTTTAATTTTGTCATGCCTAAAGCCAAACTTTGTGGTTTAGCAGACCAATTGCAGCAGTTCTATCCTTAACTCCAGTAGGACCCATAATTTTCTGCCAGTAGCGCGCAACATGCGGGCAGAGGGTGTGGCAACAATTAAAACGTATTCTTTTAGTGCCTCACACTGCAAAAATAATGCACCTTACAAAAGTGCTTCTATACTGACACAAAGCTCCACAATAATGGGAGAAAAAAGGTTTTATATCAAAGGTCATACAAAGAACTATTTAAACAACTGACTGTCACCTCAAGTGGTTCCCAGCATCCTATCAGTCTGCGCATATGGGAACAGAAGATTTTACAATCCTAAACTGTACCTGATAACACTAAATAGACTGAGTGGAGAAAAAAAATGCTTCGATGATGAGTACTTTAAACAAACAAACGAGAAGGAGAGTGGGCGATTCAAACGAGACCAGTTTAAAAAAAGAAAAAAGAAATTTAAAATAGCGTCACACTTAGTGATCTGTCCTTAGTCCAACACTTCTGGCACTCTCACAAAAACTGTTAAACTGCATTCAAATAAAGCTCCCCCCAGAAAAAACCCCAACTCATATCCAAGCAGCTCTGTAACAGCAATAGGTAAAATGATCTAATTACTCGCTTTCCTTTATGTACAGTCAATACTCATTCTTGAATTTATCAAGTTTTATCTCACATTTTATGCACAACATTTAATTTCTCATCACGCTCTGCAATGACGAAGCAACAACGCTGTCTGCTGTCTTTTTCTTGCTGAATGCTTCCTCAGCCTTTACCTTTTCCAAAAAACTCACAACACATAAAGGTCAAAGCTCATCAAGACTTAGGTCAGATCCCAAATCTGCATTCACATCATCTTCAAGATCATCATCACCATCATTATCATCGTTGTCATCACCATCCACATCTGATCCAGGACCAGCAAAGTCACTCCGCCTGGACTGAATACTCAGACGTGCTCTGGGCTTCTGATGAAGAGCTGGCAGACATAAGGAGCAAAGAAGAGCGGTTAATTTTGTGTACACGAGTACCGCATTGCTGTGGTACCATCTGGGATTGGGTTGGAAAAGATTCAAATGTTTTCCCTTAACAACTATGCACTGGCACGAGTGCGTGTGCAAGTGTGTGCAGATACAATTGTCAAATTATCCTGGCTTCGTGGTCCCAAATCACTCTGGGAAACATTTAGAGCAGTGATGGTAATCTCTTCCGGGAACGTCAACCCTCTGTTACAGTAAGTCTGAGGGCAAGCAGTGCATGAGCTCACACAGGCACACAGAGTACTAAATTTCCCAGAGAAATGACCGGCTTTGCAGAGACCGTTGGAGAGGAAATGAGAGCTTTAGTGTTTTTTCTCCAGACGGAAGAACACAGAAGGACACCAGCCTCCTGACAGTGACATGCTACACTCACTATCACCAGCAAATTATACAATCCTGTATATTTTATATCTAATTTCAAGTTTTTTGTTTGGTCATGTAATTTTTTAAAACTACTGTTTTTTGTGTGCAACTCTTCACTGGTCATGGTTCATGTAAGATGAAGTTACAAAAGGATATGGTTAGCTTAGCATAAAGACTGTTAATGAGGTGACCACAAGCGTTGTTGTATCCCAATAATACATTTTTCCTTTAACATTAACATGCTTACAGTTAATCCCTACAAAATCATCTACCAATATCAACTACCTGTAGTTTTACAATACATCAAACTAGATTGTAAAATAACAATGAAATATCATCTTCAAGATCTTGGCAGAACTCATCTCTAGCAAATCCTCTGAGAGTAGAAGAGCAAGGATATTCTCCAGGACAGACACTGTAGTGGTATTAAGGTTTTCTTTTAACTCTTGGAAAGAAACCTAAAAGCATATTTTATTTCCTGACATGTCAATCTATTGCTTTAAAGTCCTTTTCAGGCATGGTCCAACTTCAATTCCAAAAAAAGTTGGCACACTGTACTATATGTAAAGAAAAACAGATCAATGATTTACAAATCTCATAAACACATATTTTATTTACAATAGAACATAAAAAACATATCACATGTTTAAAACTTTGATATTTTCCGTTAAAAATATTAGCTAATTTTGAATTTGATGGTAGAAATACATGTGAAAAATGTTGGGACACGGGCAAGAAAGGGGGTGGGGGGGGGGGGGGGGGGGGGGGGGCGTGTATGGACTAAAAAAGAAATTAGAAGTAAATTTTATAACTAGTTAGGTTAACTGGCAACAGGTCAGTAATATTAGGGGCAATCGTGGCTCAAGAGTTGGGAGTTCGCCTTGTAATCGGAAGGTTGCCGGTTCGAGCCCTCGGTCGTTGTGTCCTTGGGCAAGACACTTCACCTGTTGCCTACTGGTGGTGGTCAGAGGGCCTGGTGGCGCCAGTGTCCGGCAGCCTCACCTCTGTCAGTGCGACCCAGGGTGGCTGTGGCTACAATGTAGCTTGCCATCACCAGTGTGTGAATGTGTGTGTGAATGGGTGGATGACTGGTTGTGTAAAGCGCTTTGGGGTCCTTAGGGACTAGAAAAGTGCTATACAAATACAGGCCATTTACCATTATCATATAAAAGAGCATCTTAGATGGTCAGTTTCTCAGGAGTAAAGATCGACAAAAAAACTGTCTACAAATTATGAAACAATTTAATATTCCTCAATGTAAAATATCAAGGACTGCCTCATCTACAGTACACAATATTATCAACAGATTCACAGAATCTGGAGAAATCTTTGTGCGCATGGAAAAAGGCAGAACATCAATATTGAAAGTCCATGATCTATGGGCTCTCAGCTGGCACTGAATTAAAATGGGCCATGATTCTGTCATGAACTTCCCCATGCCATCCATAAAAGCAGGTCAAAGAGAAGAAACCATATCATGTGAACATGATCTAGGAACACTACCTTATTCTCTGGGCCAAAGCTCATGGAAAATGGACGGAGGCAAAATGGAAAATTATTCTATTGCCACATAAATCCAAATTTGAAATTCTTTTGGGAAAGGACGGATGCCAGGACCATCTCGCTTGTTATCAGCGCTCATGTTGCATCTCTGACTGGTGCATTACCGCCTATGCCACTGGCACTATGCAACATCAATACTCAAAGGTATATACAGGTTTGGAGCATCATGAAATGAAAAATACAACAAAGAAGAGCCCGGACTATTATCAGACAAGAACGAGGCAACATTCCTCTCCTCAGTTCCCAGATGTTTATGGACTGTTGGTAAAAGCAGAGGAGAAATGATGCCATCAAATTCAAAATGACCCTTTTTTTTTCCTCTTAAAATGCTACATTTTCTCAGTTTAACCATTTGATGTTTTCCAAGTTTTACTGTGAATAACACATGGGTTTATGAGATTTGCAAATCATTGCATTCAGTTTTTCCCCCACATTTTCACACAATGTCCCAATTTTTTTGGAATTGGGGTTATTTATTGCTGCCTATTAAAGTGTATTTACGAAGTCTTTCAGGTATAGGCTATATTTATGTTATATCCCTTATCGCTTCAGAGCAGACATACACACCACAGCAACAAAGCAATATTTGCCATATATACAAAAAAAATTAAGCAAATATTAGGGGTGCAACGATACACAAAATTCACGGTTCGGTTCGGTTCTTTGGTGTCACGGTTCGATATTTTTTCGATACAAAAAAAATGTTCATGCCTTTTTAATTTGTCATTTATTAAAATTATAAATATATATTTTAACTCAAAAGTACAGTTTTTAAATTTAACCCTAACCCGTGTGCGTGTTTTTTATTTTGACAGCGAATGCGCACCTGCGGACCACTTATGTGCAGCCCTGGTTATTTAGCTCGTCATATTGCAGCCACAGAAATTATTTTGTCCATGAAACCATAAAGCTGCACTTTCTTTTTGCCTTATAGTCTGATTTGTCATAACTTCTCCGTTTTGTGGTAAGCTTTTCTTTGGCTGTCACTTCTTCACCCTGACCTGTCTTATTTGGCTCAGCAGAACTAAAATATATATCTGTCTGTGAAGGTTCTCAGTCATCCAGGTCATCGTAGTCAAATATAAATCCTGCTGCTTTTACACACGCACTCACATAAGCTCAGCGATTCTCTGCGCGATCAACCTCTCACATGTTTAAGCTGCGGGAGATTTCACTTGTCATGTTTGCATAGTAAGCTAACAATTAATAAGACGATGTCAGAGGAATTGGTGCGCAAATTATCATCACTCACAGATCAGTGCTGTCGCTCTCTATACACAGTTCGCGCGATTGCAAAGTGAAAGCAAAAAAACAAGCGCAAATTCAAACGCGATTTCAATATGTCACATATTGACAGTGGCTCACCGATGCCAATGACATAATTACCCAGCTACATTTCCGAAAGAATGCAAAAGCATTGACATATATTTTTCCTTCCTACGATAGGCCGAATGGCAGGGTAGAGATAGATTTTGGTACCCCGACTGAAAAAAATCGCTAGCCCCGGGACGTTGGGCTAGCGATATTGCGAGCCCTGTATCTGATTGAGGAATCACTCATCTTTGGAAAAGAGAGTTTATTACAGAGAAATGTCTCTTTCCAAAATAAAAGCTATACTATCCGCTTCTTCTGGGCTATATTCTCAGCAGCATATTAAACAGCTGTCTAAATGACTCGGCTAAAGTTAGTAGCATGCTTGCTTGTTTTTTTTCTGCTTCCACTTGTCTTTGCACTAGGATGATGTCGGCGTAAATGTGCAGTCATATTCGTTGTGTTCCCACTAGTGCTTTCAGGTTAATCTCGTTGAAATGACCTTAACCCACAACACGGCAAATCTCCGTTAACGAGCTACCGCCGATCGCCCCGTGCATGGGGCTAGACGGCCAACACGTTAACGAGCTAACTGCGCTAACACACTAGTTCCCACCCATGTAATTGAGCATTGCATGGCACATCCAACATACTGTTTTACTTTAGTCCATGACTCGCTTACCTTCAGGGTCATATGTCACATGAAAACCAAAATAATTCCAAACGCCAGATCTGAATGAGGGTGGGGGAGGTCCATGTTGTAAGGAGAGCTTAACTTCTGTCTCGCTAGCTTGCCCTGCGCTCTTCCTTCTGATGATGCTGTCTGTGTTGAGCACTCAGTGAATCTGCGTTCGACTGCTCCGCCTAGGCTGCACTGTCGACCCTAGGCGGAGTAGTCGAACGCAGATTCACTGAGCGCTCAACACAGACAGCATCGTCAGAAGGAAAGTTGATAAAATAAATTACAAATGTTGTATTGTTCGATATATATGCGTACCGAACCGAAAGCACTGTATCGAACGGTTCAATATCGATACGAATATCGTTGCACCCCTAGCAAATATATAGTTCAACCATATTTGTGAAGTTTTGTGTGTGTCTGCGTGTGTTTGGGGGGGGGGGGGGGGGAGAGACTTCTCTTTGGGGAAAATACACCATATATAAATGTATTTGTGAATTAGAAACAGAATTGCTGACAAAAACTGCATTATGCATGCTACATAAAAAAAACCTGGTGTTTAGGCCAGTGTGGTGGGCAACTCACAAAGATGTGCATTGTCAGTGATTATCTGTTGATATGACTGTGTGCAGTTCAGACTTGTATTGACAATTATACCAAAACAAGGTCCAAACCAGTAAGACTGCAGCTCTGACTTCAACAGATCACATGATTTAGGTATACTGTCAGATCAATGGAACAGAGTCATGTCTGAACAGGGCTTATTTCACTGTAAGCTAAATTGGCAAAGACTGTAGTGTACTCTCTGCACTGAGTCACACCTACTGGGTTGAATAAGACTGACGGTTGAGCCAGATGTGTGGGAGAGTGGCGGGAGAGGGAATGACTACGTAGTCTCATCTTGTTAAAACCGCCATCAGGTCGTGCACATCTGCTTTCCTTTTCTGCTTTTCCAACGTTTTATGTTGATGTGACAGGTGGTTTAACTGTCAGAACATGTCTTTGTGCTGTATTTGCACCAAAGGTTGATTTGCAAGAATACTATCATGCACACATGTGGTATTGCTGTGACTTTGGGTGCACTAGGCCCTTACCAGGGTCTTCCAGCCACGAGAGATCATCTGAGCTGATCTCCGCCAGGCTCGGGGTCAGGCTAAGGTCTTCTGAGTCAGAGTCCGCCTCTTCAACTTTAACCACTCTCTTATGGCTGTGAGAGAGTGGGAGTGGTGATGCCCCTAGATCAAACAGCAAAAAAACCCCAAACATGGTTTATTATGCTGTGCATCTGTGTTCAACAGAAACAGAAAGGATGGCACTTACTCGATGTGTGGGCTGAAGGCAGAAGTGATGTTGGTTCACATCCTCGGAAAACAAGACTTCTGACCTCATCCTTCAGTTCTGACACAGTTGATCTGGTGTAAGTGATTTATAGTAACATATGTAGTACAAGACAAGAAAAAAAAAAAAAAAAAAAACTAGATACACACAGACTATACATGGTTACACATATACCTGATCTGGCGAACCTCTTGCTGTGTGTGAGAATACTGTAAGACTGTCTTTGTCAGATCAGTGTTGTGAATTCTGTAGCTGTCTGTCAGCTCCTCCAGAGTCTGAATAAATCACACAGAGAAAGATTAAGCATCTGAAAGAATCAAAACCACAAACCCACAAGAAAACACTGGCTGTGAGTTACAATGTGTACCTTGCAGCTGTGTTCGTACAGTCTCCTGGTCTCACTGGCCTGTGCCTGCTGGAGAAACATGTCCTCCTCCTGCCTCCCTGTCAAGGGTAAAAGAAAGAGCAGATGTTCCAAGCAAGATGGTTCTTGCTTTTCCTTTGTAGACCAACAGTGGAAAAGGACATGTGCAGTCTCGCTGAATGAATGCAAGGAATCTGTGTGTGTGTGTGTGTGTGTGTGTGTGTGTGAGAGAGAGACTCACTTAGCCGTGTTTTTAGTTGGTCCAATTCTCTGCGCAGCTGTTCCAGCTCCTCTCGGCGGAGCTTTGAGCTAAAACTGGGAAAAAGAGAAAGTAAATGACACTCACACAACTCTGTAATAGCCATCTCTTATTAAGAGATGTAAACATTTTAATGTCAATTTAGGGTTGGACCTATCATCATTTCAGTCTCCAGTCACCTCCCCCAGCTTCACCCCTAATGCACCTCTCCTCCAGGTTGCCTAGCGACGTGGCTCGGGTGATGTGTCCCCTTAGACTGTTCAGTTCACGTCCAACTTCCCTTCTCCACTGCTCCATCCTTCTCTCTGCTCCTGGGCTTTGTCCTCTCCTCCATTCCTCCCTTTGTCTATCCCTCTCTCTCAACTCCTCATGCAGCCTGTGAACCTCGTCTGGAAAAGATAGATAGATATCTAGGACCAGCTGATTTTTTTTCTACTTTACAGCTCCTTCCATTACCCTTGCACACAAACCAGAATAATTCATCAATATCTTTAATTATGAATGAATCCATTAAGGCTGAATACACTTAGCAGTTTTCCCAGGCTGTAGAGAGAAAGGGTGGATAGTGAGTAGAGAAAATAGAGGCGGGCCAATAACAAATAAAGTTTGCTAGGACTCATCTCTTTCAAGCGGTGCTGTAAGTGCTGATGGCTCACAAAATTGAGACCATATTTTCCTGTAAATCCACTTGCTTCCTGTAGCTGCAAGTGTTTAGCTATTGTCTAACTTTTTCTGCATCTCTCCTGAGACAGCTAAGTTAGAGTAGAGTGGAAGTGGGTCAAACTGTATTTAATGTAAACTAAAACTTTAAGCACCTCCACTAATTTCTGTCAGTTATATAATGTTACAGAAGCTGATCATCATATTAAATGTGGTCAAAATGTCAAATAATGTCATTATGTCTACAAAGTAATCTGTGTGAGTCACAATCTTAGACTTCAGCTACACCGTCTGAGTGTTGTTGTTTTTTCCAATATGTACATATAGAGAATGTAAAAGAGAACTGACTACATAAACCTGCAGGGATGTTGCTGTGCCAGTAAGAACTGTTTGCTGCAAATCATCTGCTAGCAGTATCAAGTGCCTACTAAACCACAAAAAGGAAGCACAACCTGAGAGGACGTTTTAACAGGTAAAGGGAGACAATAACAGGAAGCTGGAGGGGAAACTACCATGCAGCAACATCAAAGATATGTGTGGGAGAATGAACACCATGACTGGCTTCAAGAGGAAGAGTAGCCAGCCCCTAGGACATAGCATACGAGTTTAACCTGTTTTATAACTGGTTTGAACTTGGCACTCTGCCACTTCTGCCGGTCCAGCATCTCCAGCACCATCCTCACTAAGCACACTACAGCTGCAGCATCTTCTACACCAGCTTCTCCTCAGCTGTTCTTTACAGTGAATGAGGTGAAAGCAGAGCGGAGGAGGCTGCACTCTAGGAAAGCAGCTGTGGTAAGTCCCAGGCTATTTAAAGACTGTATCTCAGATGGCAGCGCCTCTGCACACTATCTTCAACCTTAGTTCAGAAGAGTTCCAACCGTGTGCCAGTGCTCAAGGCAGCTGACCGTGATCAACAACTACAGACCATTTACCCCCACTTCCCATATCATGAAGACAATGCAGAGGCTACTCTTTCCCTTTCTGACACCATAAGTCGAGCATGCACTGGAGCCTTTATAGTTTGGATAACAGGGTAACACTAGACTTATTTCTTTTGGACAAGCCTGGTGGCAACATGCGGTTTATCTTTTCTTATTTTTCTAGAGTGTTTAAAACTCTTCAACCTCAGATTTTGAGAAACAAGCTTGAGAAGGTGAGGTGGATTCTACCTTCACCTCGTGGATACATAACTAATTAATGAGCCAACCACAGTTTGTTAAACTGGATATATCCAGTGGATATATGAACATAAATGCCTTAGGATAGGTAAAAACGGTAAAATTCAAGGATTGTTTGTACAGTAATCTGAAGCTCATCACATGTAATGTCTAAAATGGAGAAGAGCAACACAAAAACTATGTGGTAACAACTAATTTACATTAAAATGCTACATGCTTTGGGCGCATTGTTTGTGACCTGACACCTCAGTTTGGATGATGACTCTCAACACTTCTGAATCTGGTAACAGTTCATTTCTTGTAGAGATGGACCGATCCGATATTACGTATCGGTCCAATACTGACCTAAATTACTGGATCGGATATCGGAGAGAAATAAAAAATGTAATCCGATCCATTAAATATCAAAAATCACCTCACAAAACTTGCGACATGGCGTAACTCGGCTCATAACCGTAGCACGTCGGAGCAGTATGCATCACGTGACAGAGCGGCTATGGCGTGTGGGACCTGTCGGCGGTCTGGTTTGGAGCCTCGCTACCAAACCGGCATTTCAGAGAGAAGTAAAGCAAGTGTGTAAGTTCATCTCTGAATGTTTGTAAAGCATTCCAGCGTTAAGCTTAACAACCGATATATGGAGCGACTGCCTCTTCTCTCTCCCTCCCTCTCCTGCTGCTACTTCAATCGTGAAACTGATTAATGATCAGCTGATCGGCTTTTCTGTCGCGAGTCCGTCTCTCTTGTTTGTTTATTGCCCACTTTGCGCCAGAAAGAGGAAACCAGCTGCTGAACAACAGCAGCACGTTTAAGCTTGATAATCTGTTGTTAGAATTTATTTAATATTACTTTCTACACCAGGATCCTTTTCTACGTAGCTGACGGCTGGTAACTGTGCAGGGGCGGATCTAGCAAAGTTTAGCCATATCGGTATCGGCCGATATCCAAATTTATGATATCGGTATCGGACATAAAAAAGTGGTATCGTGCCATCTCTAATTTCTTGTAGTTGACAAAGTGGAGTGAGATGTGTTTATGAGAAAAGTAATATGACACAGTAACGGTTACCTTGAAGCACCTGAATGTGACATTGCTGAGAGTGCTTCTCCCTTTCCAAATCATGGAGCCTCTGGGTGAGGGAATCAATCGCCTTTAAAAGATTTTGGGAAGAGAAAATGAGTCACTGCTCAAATCAAACAATCTGTTAAATACCATAAATATATTGCTATTTAGTTCTCAGTGTTAAACAAATAAACACACCTTGCTCTGTATCTGGAGCTGTGACTGGACAGAAGCCAAGTCTGCCCACTGCACACCAGGACTGAAAGTTGGGGAAGTCTGTCGGAGAAGTGGTGCTCGAGGAGGAAGAGCAGGGGGGTCTGAATCTGAATCACAACCTCTCTCGCGCACTGGAAACAAATCTGAAAAGGAAGAGTGGAAATCACTTAGATGGTTCAAACAACTGTTGCGCCTACAGTATTTCGTTAACTCTGAAAGAAAGGAAGTCAACTTAACATAAACAATGACAAGGGTAATTTCCCCTTCTAGTCATATTGAGAAATTTAAAATGCTACGCTCACCTTCGCCTCCTTTGAAGAATTTCCCCGTTGGCGTCAACCTCTCCTGTTAGAGACAGAAGTTTTGGTTTGTTTGTTTTTTACATTCAAAGAGTACTTCCCAAAGTCTTCTATCTACGCTATCTTAATTTAAATCACTTTAATAGAGCACTGCTGCCATCTACAGATCGCTATGGGAACTGATCACAAGGGATCAGAGAAGGTTCTCCTGTGGTCAATGCCAGAGCTTATCAAACAACAGGGTGCAGACAAGCATGTGAAATATATAAAATAAAATGACGTTTTTAACAAGTTTTGCAGATGCTACTGTGCTTTAATATGCACCTTTATTTATGTAAATATCAACACCCAGCCTTTTTTTTTTTTTTTTTTTTTATTGTCAGCGATTGATGAACGTTGTGTGATGTGAACTTTGTTTTGGCTTCACAGAAGTACTGTTCAGAGTGATGCAGAAAAAAAACCTGCCTCAGTATGAATCAACACGTACAAATAGAAGTATTTAAATGTACTCACCCTCATCTTTGCAACACTGCCATCTGCTACAGACAGAATAGAGCTCAGCTGATTGTCCCAGTTCATGTCTCATTCGAACTAGAAAGAGAATTCAAAAAGGGAAGTTGTCAAATTCAAATATTTATTATTATTGTCGCTTAACTGATTATTGATCCACGAGGAGCATCATCTGACACGAAGCTTTCTGCCCTGACATAGGTTAAAGCTACATCAAAAACCACTAGACCACAATGACACAACCTTAGACACGTGTTATTCCTGGTAGGCGAGGTATCAGCTGCGTTAAGAGCTTACACTTTGAGGGGGATTAAATTACAGCAGCCCTGTGCATTTGCACGTTTTTAGTTACAGCGATCAGCTGCTTCACAGGAAAATGTAACATGGGATGTCACGATATGACAGCGTATTAGCTCATTTTCAGATTACAAAGAGAGCAGGAGTTTTCCAAACAGGCCTGTTGGGAATGACTACAAACGTAAACACAACTGGTTCACATGCAGTTAAAATAAAAAGTCTTATTACCTGACTTAGCTGAAGTTTGTGCATTTTTCTAACATTTCTGGCTACTTTATAGATAAAAAAAATTCTAAGGGGATGATCATCAACATCAAAAAGGCCAGATGAGTGGATTTGGGCATCTGACAAGGATGCCTCCTAACTGAGGTGTTAGGTCATGTTCACCAGGAGGAGGCCCCAGCACACAAACACTCTGGTGTCCCCCTATACATGCCGGATGAGGTGGGCAGAGAGAGGGGTTTGGGCTTCTCTTCGAATCCTGTCAATGGGACTCAGACCCAGAAAAGTGGCAGAAAATGGATGGATGGATGGAGAGACAAATAAAAAAATTTTTATTACATTTTCCTACGCTAATTATTGTTAATAATTCACGAAAAGGAAGATGGATATTCTCTCATAGTAAAGCAGTAGATATGAGAATATTTCCTCAATTCTCTGAGGTATAAGTCACTTTAATTTCTGGAAAAAGACGAAAAACGTGCAATTATCTTTTTTTTTTGTTGTTGTTGTTTTTCAGTCCATGAATCACAAGTCCGACACATTCAATTAACCTTTATGCACCTGGGACCACAGGTGATCAGGAGATGCCACAAATGTCCTTATGACAAAATGATGAATCCGGGATTCAATTTCAGGTATTTCATTACTGCTACAGTGCTAATTATAATTACAGGGGTTGCACACAGGTTAATCAACGTCGTTCCCCCTATATTATGTTTCGCCCACGCCACGGTTTGTAGGTCGATAAAGTAATGGGCCTATTAAACTGATCTGCAGGTCCGCTAGGAACTAGAGAGCATATCGCTGTCCGGCTGCTAGGAACAGAAGCTTGAAAGAGAAGCTTTGGGCAGAGCAAGCATTTCCTAACATAGACAAAATGCACAGCACACAAACATGTTGAGACACATCAACTGATAAAGGCCAAGTTTTACAGTTAATACCGCTAACGTTAGACGTTAGCCGTGATTTGCGACATTTTTTTTTCTCTCGGGTTTTTATTCGTGTAGCCAGGAAAAAAAAAAATTCCGACTCTAAAACAGTAAATAGAGTTAACTTTATTGTTTCTAATGCTGTCTCTGAAACATTATTAAGAAAATAAGCATATTTTCCTACCGCTAATAGAGATACTCACAGAAAACCTTCCGACTCCACTTTTAAATCCAGGAGCCCATAACAATAACGTGATTGCGTATGACGTAAGGCACATGCCTTCTGGGTTTTGTAGTCAAAAGGTCCGTAATTATTTTTAGCCTCAAAATTACAGAGATATCCTCGATGTACACTCACTTAGTAAAATACACTGCATTCTAAACGTATTCTAGTTAGCAAAAAACAAACAAACAAAAAACTGTTCAAATATACCCCGAAGCTAAGATTTTTCATCGAGGACGTTGATTGGCCAAAGAACACCATGTCCCACAATGCAAAGCTCAATGTTGACATGCAACAATGGCGGCTTCCAATGTAAGCGTGGAAAGTGTAAGACGACTGTTAAACGATAGTTTAACAAATCTGGGATTTGAAGTTTACCCGTTAAAGGTATAATGAATTGTATAGTTTTATATTGAAAAGTATGAAAAAATCATTCTGATCGTAGAACTATTTCTTTTATATTTCCCAGTTAAATATTTACGTTTAAATATGAATTGTTAAACATGCTACAACAAGTAAAAATAGCGATAGATGGTTGAATACTGCATGTTTACTGACGTATTACTGGTTCTTGCCTTTAAGGGAATGTGTCATTGTCATTCTTTTCTGTTCTTTTATTATTTTATTTTCTGTTATTTTATTGAATTGAAATTTTCAGCCAAATCAGATGATTTGTGATGGAGTAACCTGCACATATTTGGTTCTTACTCCCTAACATGTCCCTCTGTTTGCAGATTGGCTGGTACAACTCTGTGCTACCTCCCACCCTGCACCTGTCATATCCAGATGATACCCTGGCTGTGGTGGTGCTCAGCACTCCCGCCATGTTTGAAGAGGCCTTTCTGCCTTTCCTCGAGCAGAGGTGCTACCAGGGGCTTAATGACCCCATAGACCAGTGTGTTAGACAATGCATCACCTCTGCTGTCTCTCAGGTGAGGATGGAGGAGTGGTGACCAGGGTTATTTTAGTTAAACTAATTAAAAAGTAAAACTAAATTTTGAAAATGTAGTAATAATAATAATGATAATAATAGTAGCAGTAATAATAATAACAAATATACAGGAAATATTTCTAGTTTTAGTCATTTTTTTTTTTTTATTAATGAGAAGCCAACATGAGAAGCCACTGAGGTCTGTACTACAATGCAGGATCTTGGCTTATCCAGTTAATTTTAAGGCTAACTCTTACCAGGGTAAATGGTAACATATACCATAGGCCTAACTCCTTTGAAGCCGATTATGTTTCAAATTAGAGATCAACAGGGACAAAATTACCACCTACTGATCAATCAGTTGACTGGAAAATAGCACTTCTGGAAGATCCCTCAGGCTGTTGGCGGGTCTGAAGCTTTTCAGTAGCGTCTACACTCATACCACTGATTTGTCTGCAGCTGCCAGCACACTTATCCATGTCTGTGATTTGTCAGATGCTGGCAGTACCACTCCTTTCATGTGAACATGCTCGTAGCTGGATTGATAAACCCTGAGTTAATTTTTGAGTTGATAAGCGGCTTCGTGCGACCGCTCAGTCTGATCGCCACTGTTAGGTTAAGTGGGTCCAGACAACGGAAAGATACCCTGGGTATGCTGAACTTTCTTTGTAGTGTAGAGCTCAGATGCACATGTGTATTGACAACAGGACGTCTATGTTTGCGTAGTTGTGTTCCAAAATCATACTGTTTTTAAATCTTTCTCCTTCCCTCTGAAAAATGCCACTTATTTCTGAATAAAGGAAAACCTAAAAGTAGCACTGAAACTGATCAAAAATTAAACTAAAACTAAAGCGAATACACTAAAAATGGTTAAAAATACTTGGCTATAATAATGGTGGTAGTGATTGCAAAAATCAGTTTCAGTGGTTCACTTCATTTAATTTCAATCTGCAGTTCATTCACTGTTAGTGACCTAATTATAATTCTTCTCAAACGCCTGCATTCTTTTGTCTGTATTCATTTTCACTATGACTGACTTTTTCCAGCATCCTAAGGCCTGTATTACAAAGTGAGTTCAACTTACAGTATACCTCAATGGGTATTTCCACTGGGAAAATACAAAGGCTTTAAATGCTATTGAAAAACTTTAGACCCTCCTATTCCCCATACACAGAAGTCTCAGGTGTCTTCCAAGTATTGTAATGCTATTTTCCTGAGATCTGATTAGTCAGAAGGCGGTGATTTTATACCTATTGATTTTGATTTTAATCTGGGGTTAACCCTAAAGTTACCTGGCTAGATGAAATCCTGCCTTGGAGTGCAGGTTTCTGCTGAAGGCCAGTCTTGTATAGCGCTGCTATTTTGAGACAGTATTCAAATTCTAGACACTTATTTAACCACATGTATTCCTTCTTTTTGACATTTTTTAGCTTGGCTAATATAATTAGCTTTTCTTTAATTATCAAAGAGCCTTTGCAGAAGTGCTGGCTTCTGAAAATGGGGCTCTCCATGCAGTTTTGTTATTTCCAATATTTCTAATTAACTTCACGTTGGATTAAATGAAAAAATAAAATACTCACATACTAAACGTCTAAGTCACTCCTTCATTTTTGTTGTTTCTCATTAAATTTTTCTATATGTTCAGTCTCAGTTAGTTTCCAGGCAGTCATTGAAGTCACTTAGCTTAGACTGGCTGTACTTGACATGAGAAGTCGCGTGTTTGATGAGCCCCCTGGATTATTGAACAAGGCTGTGCAATCAGGGTAATACCTATAAATCTAAAGAGATGTCATCCACTAAGGATGTGCCTTGTGTCACCCTGTTTCTTATCAGATTCACTGAAATTTAATAGGTTATGGTGGAAGCTTGTTTCTGCCACTGCAAAAAGGCCACCCTTTTCCTGACCTGCAGATCCTTTTTTGCCATCTATAACTCACATTTTCTGTCATTATCACATTTTGAGTCAAGTATCTTGAAATGTCTCCTTACGAACTCACACCTCTGAGAGAGTAACTCAAAGTTGAGAAAAATAACCCAAAATTTTCACATACTTCTGGTGACTTATGGATGAAAAAAACACAACTTTTTTTCAGTGCTGAATCAAGCTTCCATACTATGATCTGTCTCTGCACCGTGTTTACTAAAAACTGATGTGACTTTTTTTGTTTTGTTTTGCACGACTGAACAATGCTGATTTATTAGACCACCTGTCATAAAAACAAAAAAAACAAAATACTTTAGAAACCTCTCAAAAACTTGTTTAAATTAAAAATTGCATTGTTATTTATTGGACAAATAACAAAGTCAGAAATGAATCATAACATTAATGGTAACATTCAGTGACCAAAATGTAATTTTTGATTTCATTCAAAATAACCATAATTTAGCATCTTATTCAAAAATGTATAGTTTTAGTTATATTTTAGAATTGAAAATATAATTTTGATTAAGGCGCTTGTGCATACTGGTATATCAACTGTTATGGAAATATAAAAAATATTTTGTAATAACCAGTGCTGCTAATTTAGGGCACTTGTAACTTAAACCTTACATTGTATGAGTGAGCTTACAGTTTGCGTGTGCATACAGTTTAAACACAGTGTAAAGGTTACTGGAAGCCTATAGCACATGAAACTTTATGGGAAAGCCTCTGACAGTCTCACAGCATCATCATGCTGGCTAACTCTATTTAGATTGCAACTATAATCATATTCATGAACTTTTTCTCACGTTTAAACATATTTCTTACTTGATCCTGCCCTGCAGTGTTTTCCAGGAGAGAAGGTGGATGTGAGGTACGACTATGAGCTACTGCCCAGCAGGAAGCCCAAGTTCTTGGCCCAGACTGCAGCTCACGTATCGGGAGCAGCTTTTTACTACCAAAAGGCTGATGTGACGGAGCAGCCCTGGGCTGAAAAAGTAATCACATTCTTGTTTGCTCCCTTGGCACATTTTTTAAAGGCAGTCTTTACCTTTCTTGTGTGCTGTGATCCTTTGATCCTTTTGCTTTCAGAAAATGTTTGGAGTGTGTGTGCATCCGCGGTTTGGGGGCTGGTTTGCCATCCGAGCTCTGTTGGTGTTTGGAGATGTCACGGTGGGCTCTGAGCTGGTGCAGCCTGTTCCTCCTGACTGTGTGCCATCCAGAGAGGGCAGGATAAAGCTGCTGGAGGCTTTTAACTTTCACTGGCAGGTAACATCTTTTAGTCATAAAACCTGCATCACACACAAACTGTAGATAGACACCAACAACTGTTTTGTGCTCTGTGATGGAGGTTTTGTTCTCTGAGAAGAATTGACTGCGCTGTAGGGGTGATGTGGAAAAGGACCCATGTTGTTGTCCTGTTTCCTATTTCATGACGCTAAAAATTGACAAATTTGGCAAATTTCATATCATTGGTTAGTTTTTGAAGCTGCATTTTACTTTTCCAATCTTTGGGAAGTTTCAGTATGTCAGATTAATGTATAACTGAATTTTTCCACCATTCTGCCTCATCAGGATTGGAGCTACCGAAACATTATCAGTCCAATCCAGACCTACTCTCAGAAACAGAGGGACTACTTCTCCACCCCTCCTGCCCAGCGTGTGGCTCTGCTCAGGGCTTGGGGCTATCTGCCAAGTGACAATAATCAACCTGAACCCACCTCGGACACACAGAGTCAAGAAATTGGACATGGGTGAATTGTGGAAGCACCGCCTGTCCTTTCTGAATTCAAACCTCTGCTGTATCTAGAACTTAAATTAAGTCTTGGTTGAACACCTTTTTAATCAAACAGCTTCTTATTGAGACCAAACCTGGGATTTTAATGTAGGCTTGGCTTTTTGGTGAAAGCTGCTTTTTCAGGGTTGAAAATGTGTTTGATTCTTTGTTTTGTTTTTTTCTTAAAAGTTTAACACTACTGGAAATATCAGTAACATATCAGCTTCCTCTACGTCTTGTATTATTAGGTAATAGCTGATATTATTGAGTGGATGTTTGCTGAGTAGTATTCTGTTCAGGAAAGCAGAGTTTGCAGTCTGATGTGCTTTTGCATAGTAATGCACTTTAGTTTTTGTTGTGTCCTATCGGGAAAATAGAGAATGTGTGTGTCCAAGTAGCAACAGGAAGGTTTTGCTTCACATTTTGAATGACTCAAGTTGAAAATTGAGTTAAGCCATGTGTCATCAGCGTGTTTAATCTGCATGCAAGTGCCTTGATTAAAAAAAGAACACTATTGTTTTTCTGTATAATGTTTTTATTTGATTTAACAGTGAAGCAATAAAAGTTGAGACTAAATGGCAACATCGCTTTAGTCTGTGAGCAGTATGACTCAAAAAATTATAGTTGCTTGAATATTACTTTTTTTTTGTCCAGAGATGAGACTTAACCCAACAAACTGAGAAATATCTGAAGGATTCTTTAACAATGCTAATTCTTGTGTTATGTCTTTCTCTATGTTCTTTTCATGCTTGCGTGGATTCCCTGTGGATACTAAAGCCTCCTCTCACAGTCCAAAGAGATGCGTGGGGTTAGTGTAATGGAACTCTAAACTGGCCCTAGGTGTGAATGTGAGCGTGAATGGTTGTCTGTTTCTGTTTTAGCCCTGTGACAGACTGGTGATGTCAGCTGGGATCGTCACCAGCCTCACACGACCCTGAATTCTGAATTGCATAAGCAGAAGACAACGTATTGATGATATATGACAATATATTCCTTCTGGATCCAAGAAGGATGTAAACCTGTATATATGCCATCCATGCATGCAGTCTTTGTGCAGGGCTTTGAGAAAAATATTGATCACATCTGTAATTTTTTCCAGAACAGTGTACTTGTTACAGGACTTTTTCTTTAAGTTTATAGTTCAAACTGAATGAACCTACTTACAGAAAATCAACGCTGAATATTGCAGCACAAAGTCAGAAATTATTATTTTGTTAAAACAAACAAACAAACAAAAAAGTCCATCCAGTTATCTGTCTCCAGTATTTATTCCCTCTATTGTTTTGTCCTTGTCTCTAGTTTACCTGACACTCAGCTGATGCATTATAGATGTGAGCAGCCTCTGCCCACCTGCCTGGTGACAGACTGACTACCTTTAACTGTGACTAACCTCGGTGACGTTGAGTGAGCACCCAGCATGCTACTGTGATCCCGAGAATTCTCACTTTGTCAGGTTTATCTGCTCCTGTCTGTTTATTTTTAAGAGAAATGAGTACAACAGGATCTAATGTGCACTGAGGGGTTAACTGCATCTGTACGGGTTCAGTCCAGGTCACGTTTACACTTACGCCTCTAGGTGTCGCTGTTGTCGTGAGGCTGAGGGTTTGTGCTGCTGTTTCTGAAGCATCTGCAAATGTTCAGCACTTCATAAAGTCAAGTACTGACTGCAGATAACCTGCCTCAGATTATGAAGTATACATTTGCACACAGCTCAGTGAATCTCAGACAACTCTTTCACTCTTAGTTAAACGGCTGTACTCTCTGCTATGTTTTACTTTCAATTTTGGTGACTTTTTTACTCCACTGAGCCCTCTATTGCTTAATTTCCTCTTTAATGCTCAATCCAACACCCCATCCCTGACTCCTTTACTCTCCTTTGCTCTTATTGCCTCTCTCTCCTCACCCCTTTCTCCCGCCTGTGCTATTCTGTCTATCTGTGTACTGAATCAGCATTTCAGAGCAGTATGCCGCAGGCCTGCAGAGAGCCAGACCATGGAGTTAATTATACTCCCACAGATACTCCATCGCTCCTCTTTCCCCCACCACTGTTACTCCATCCCATCCCACCTCACTCTCCCCTTTTCTTGCTTTCTCTGTGTCATTTTTTTTTTAGGAGGGGTCTTCATTTCTCAGCCCAACATACTGTGAGCTTCTAACATTTGATTTTCTGAATTCTGAATTTGATCAAGAAGACAAGTTACTGTTAAAGTTAGTGAAGCAAAGTTATGTAACTTATCTTTGGCTGTACTGAAGTGAGGCAAATTCTGCATGCTACATTTGCAGATGCAGATGTTTAGCACGGGTGATATATTTGGCACAAATTTACACACCAAGAACTGAAGCAAGCACAGAAATCATTAGCAGAATGATGCTTTTCTAGCATATTTTCTCTTCTTTCCTTCCATCTTTGGTTAGTTCTGAATAGTCATTCTGATGAGGTGCAGGGGTAATTTTCTTTGTGAAAAAAAATGGGAGAAGCCAACTCTCGGGTTTCTGAGTCCTTAGAGGTGAGTAGTATGCCTCACCTCTCTGCAGCTGGCAAAAAACACATATATGGAGCAGAGCATGTCTGAAATGAAGCAAAAAGACAAGCAAGCGGGATGTAGGGAGATACTCCTGATGATCAAGCTCTCCCTTCGCGTCTGTTCAGTATCCTGCAGGAAAGCACATTGCAGATCGTGTTGGCAGGCAGAACTGCAGGCAGAACTGCACCAGCAGGTTCTCATGCTTCCAGTGTTTTTGCAGAACTACACAGGCAGTTTTTGGACTTTCACTGAGTTTAACAGATTTGATTGTTGGAAACAGTAAAATGGTTTAAAAAAAAAAAAAAAACCCTTTTCATGATTCACAACAACACGAACAAAAACCATCAACAAGAACATGAAGCACCCAGATTCTCAGATCTGTCATAGTTTTCTAAATAGTTCAAAAATAAAATAAGTTATGAATATATCTGCAAGGAGGAATGATGCTAAAAGTATACTGGATGCTGCTCCTCTAAAATCCAAAGATGGAAAAACAACTCTGGGCTGTAATTTAATGTGTTTGCTGCACAAATTATCTGAATCTCAGATAGTTTTGGGCAGAGATGAAAAAGAGGAGGAAAAAATGAGTGGTGTTTCATGAGTTGTGGATCAGTGAAGCAGTGTTATCCGCCCACAGACATAAGCTAACAAGAGGAGAGGGGAAAGGGCAGCAGAGTACCAGCAACAGAGGAGGAACTGAAAGCCGAGTGGGGGGAGGAAAGGACCGGCATCTAGAGAATTTAGTGGAATTTTGAATTTAATGTTTATTATGCTATTCTGAAACTGAGAAAGAAAAGGGAGAATTTAACACTGACCATTTAAATAACCGAGGTTGAAGTTTATGAGAAAAGGGGAGGATCCTAATTATAACTCTTCTCCATTTCCTGCACATCCCATATTTGCTTATTCTGACGAAATAGTCTCACTTTATTCCTCAAAAGGTCTGCCTCTCTTTAAACCACACTGCCTCGGTGTGTATCTGTGTGTTTTAGGAGGTTTAAATTTTTTAAAACCGCCTCCTTATCACTTTCTTGGCTTAGCATAATTAACTAGTCTTTTGCATCAGAATTCTCCCTGCAGCCAATTGGTTATTTAGCTGTGCCTGTGCAGTCCAATGGTTGTGGACAGGGAGTGGTCAGCAGGGGAAGAAGGGAATACTGAGCGAGAAAGCGAGTGGAGGTGGGTAAGTGGAGAACTGCCCAATTGTCTTATCAGACACCACCTGCAATAGACTAGAAATCCACCCTCTTTACACAACAAAAAATAAAATAAGCACAAGTACTATTTAAAACATCAATAAATCAGGTGCATTGCATCATTAGCAAACCTGCTCAGTTCCCCCAGCTGTAAAAGTGCAGTGAACATCTCAGTGTGTACATTTAGTTTGTCAGAAAGGGAGAATTTGGCTGATCTGTCTGTGTGCAAACTCTTCATTTGTGCTAAATGCCATCGGGTTGCTTGCACATGTACTTAAGTATTGCCATCATTTATTTTTATGTAAATCCAAGTATATGCAAACTTAAAACAACAACAACAACAACAACAACTAAGATTTATTGAATGTGAGGTTAAAGATATTGCAACGGCAATATTTCTGTTTCTTTTGGACAACAACATAACAACGTTCACCTGACACCGCATCATCTCCACAATAACCGAGCCATCACGCAACAGGGTGGCAGGCAGACAGCAGAGGATTAGCTCGAGCTAAGACTCCCCTTACATAATCCACATTTTTAGATTAACTTCATTTCCTTGAGACAGTGATATATTTCAGCCTTTGAACCATAAAAGAGGAATGCAGCCTCACAAAAAAAAGAAGCAGAAAACGAAACGGAGGGTGGTTGTCATTTACAACATAAAATACTCTCCTGTGTCTACTGAGATGGAACGTTTATGCTGTTGTGGAGTACACACAGCAGTGCTTCAGTTCTGGGAGTAAAAGAGGCCTTTATAAATCTTGGATGAACCTGCTTTGGTTACTAGCAACAGTTATGGAAAAAAAAAACTGGAGATAAAATTTAGTGGCACAGGAGCAGAGATAAAATAGAAAGACTCAGTAATGCCTGTTATGCTTCAGCCCAAAAACAGCTATCGTGAGCCATCAGCATGAACTGCTGCTCATACCAGATCGAGTCTGCAGCAAAAACCCTAAATGTGTTTTTAAGTGAGAGAAAGAAATGAGAGCATCTTATTGGTTATGGATTCGACATTTACAGAATGAGGAGCGAGCTACTATTTATTGTCCTTGTCTTATAGTTCTGCTTTAAGGTCAGAGTCGGGGCTTTTTTAAACTCTTCATATCAAGCCAGCGAAGATGAAGTCAAAGCCATTATTTCCTATTTTCCTTATATGGAGATGACCTGCTGAAACTCAAACCGATCATCAGAATGGGGAAGAAATGTAATTAAGGTGACTTTGAACATGACATGGTTGGTGGAAAATGGCACCAAACCAGGAGAAAGGTGTCTGAAAATCCAAATAATACTTCACATCCATGAACAAGAGCAGTGATTGATTCCTCTTTTGTGGTGAGGAAAGTTATACTGCACCCATTTTTACCCCTCAACCGTAAATATCTGATGCTGTTGTCATACCACTGGGCGGGTGGGAGGGCAGGGTAGACACCCAAATTTGTGAATGCAATAATTCGGGAACGAGACAATGTAGGATTTTGAAATTCATACTATAGGTGCAATCTCAGATGAGTTCAAATCCTGGTGACCTCAACCTCAAGGTCAAGATCAGAGGTCAAGTTTTCTGAAGGAAGAAGTAGGATTTTCTCCATACGCACGTCTACTAGGAGTCTGAGGAGTGGAGTTGGCAACCACCAGTACTTTTTCGATTCGTGGTGGGGAGTGTTCTCGCTCCTTTCTCCTCGCTTTCTATTGTTTGATTGCAGTGAGCTCCATGCTTCATATGCTTGGTCTGCTGCTCTCTACCAGTGTTGGTCAAGTTACTTGAAAAAAGTAATCAGTAACTAATTACTGATTACTTCCCAAAAAAGTAATCCCGTTACTTTACTGATTAACTTAATTAATAACTGATTAAGTAATTAGTTACTTAGTTACTTTTTAAAGCATGATTTATCCCCCAAATAGGTAATAAAGTGATAGATCTTTCAGCCCAATTCTACTTCTTCTGCATAATCAATCATATAAAATGTAATCAATTGAAAAAGTCTCTTTTTAAAACTTGTTTTATTAGTTTTAATCTTTTAACTTTATGCATCAAGCAAACATTAAATTATATGCAACATTCTCTGACTGGAAGAAATTTGTTTAACATTTAAACCTATTTTCTGCATATACCAGCATATAAAATAAAATAGTTTTTTGTGTTTACACTCACTCTGTCAAATAGATGCACATAAAACACAGCAGAAAATAAATAAAATCAAAGAATCAGCGGTCCTGTTGCTCTATTTTCACCTGTATAGCAGGAGTGGGGCAGGTGGAGGTTTGCCCTGGTGCAGGTGTGCCGCAGCAGTACGGCAGTTTCTCTGTTTTGGAATGTGGTTTTGGAATTTCACATTCCAGCGGCAGCTTATTTGGTGCTTGCTCGGACGTTTAGGGTTCCCACGCATTGATCAGTGGACGCTAATGTTTTTGTCACTTTTTACGTAATCAAACTCAAAGTAAGGTTAGTACTTCCACGCGTTAAACGCTGCACGTCATACTCGCTGCCGCACTCGTTATATTATCCATTTTTGATCTGCACACAGCTGTTGCCACGAACGTCGCGCTCGTCATTGTCATGAGACACTCTCGCAAAAAAAAATCACGGTTTTAGTAACGCAGTAACGCAGCGTGCTTACGGGAAAGTAACAGTAATTTAATTACCGTTTTTGCAATAGTAATCCCTTACTTTACTCTTTACTCGAAAAAAGTAATCGGATTACAGTAACTGCCCATCTCTGCTCTCTACTAATGCTCTCATACACATATGTGTTTATCAGCTAATTTATAGCTATGCATTAAGCGTTACATCACAGCTGCTGATGAACTCTAAATCTGCCACGTATGAGTAAGGCCTCTTAATGCGTTTCTCTGAAACACAAGGAGAAACAATTACATCATTCACCTCAGCTTTGCCTTTCACTTTTCCTCTTCTTCTGTTCTCTCTTTCTACATGCGTGAAGGATTTTTTGAAGGAGGTAGAACTGTAGAGAAAATAGTTTGATCATCTTTCTGCGGTGTCCTCCTGTGTCCTCCCAGTTTGTCGTATTGGATGGGACTCATTCATAATTATCATTAACTGTTTTGAATCGGCAGAAGGAACATTTTTCTAGTTCTAAAGTGTACGTAATAGACTTTTTGCAACAATACTGGACCTAAAATGTATTATGCCAGTCACCTGCAAACAAAAAGAAAAGCCTGTGTGGAGTTTGATTGTGCACAAGTGTTTTAACCTAGAAGTAAAACTTGATAAACCACAGAAATATTGTCCTGAAGCATTAGGTGGTACAATCACATGTTTATATTTATATTTAACATCCACTTTGCTAAATCTGGTGTTTTGCATTCAACATGATATATGGGAATTAGGAGTATGCGTATGTGCCTGTGCATTGTGATTTATTTTTATGTAAATGAGCTCCATTCTGAAGCAGCATTGCTTCTGCACTGTATGGCTGCAATCCAGCATAATTAAATTGATTTTCATGCATATGCACAAAGCAAAATCCTGTTCAGTGTTTGTCCTTAAAGTCAGAACAGGGCTGATGTGGAGCTTCTGGGGATTGGTGACTTAGTCTGATTAGTTGTGTGGTGTCAGTGAGCCAATGATCACCTCTAAGTAAAATATCCCCAGTAATGGAGATGTTCGCTGGTCAAATCTTATTCAAGCCAAATGCTTAAATATTCACAGGCTGATGTGGAACTTCATCTGCACCCACTGAGAAGGCAAGAAGAGGCTGCAGGCTTTGCTTTCAAGCTCTTGAGTACTCAGCGCACCTGTCGTTCGCCATTCAGCGTCAATAAGTGTAATGGGAGAACAGCTGAATTCATTAGGCTCAGATTGACCTGCTATGACGAGCAATTTAGTTTCAAACACAGTTAGGCACCTGCGGGAGAGAGGAAATTAGCAATTTAAATAGGGACGATTATAGGCCAGGCCACTGTGTGCGTGTATGTCCTTGTGTGTAGCCAGACACACAGGCATCTCCACTCTACTCACTTACTTGAGTAACACATCGTCGAGGTTTATACCATCTGAAATATTGACACAGCATAATGCTCTCCTCCCACGCCTCAATGCACTTTTTATAAATAGAGTGCCTGTGCTGAACGCAGCTGGAGAGCACTTCTGAGAGTGCTTGAATCTGACACAACACAGAGAAACCACTCTGCCTACTCCTACATTTAGCTGGCAGGCCTTGCAAAGTAGTTACCAGTTTGAGCATTTAAATTACAGATGACTTTGATGTGAAAGTTACAGAAAATGAGTTTTAAAGTTATGGATACAGTGTCAGCTTATGCTAGAGTTTGTACAAGATGCTTACTTGATCATTTAGTAACTTGATTATTTATTTAGTAACTTGATTGGGTGGGTTGTCTAGTGGATTTTATTAAACTATTTCTAGCAATGTTAGTGGAGCGACTGGAAGTGATTATACTGTATTTGAACAGAGTGACCATTTAAATCACTTCATGGAAACACTCATACACAGTTAATTCAGTTTGGGGATCTCCCGTCAACATGCAGACCAGAAAATCATCCGATTGGACCATGACCTTCAGATGAGAGGACAATGTACACACATTCATGGTTTCCAGAAGATAAATTCTGTATTCTTCAGTTATCTCTTGACTTTTCCTCCACTGAGGACTTTCTTACAGCCAAGAAAGCACTGATCACTGCGTGGCCAGGCGAGAATGATCATGTTTTACACGTTGGAAATGTTTTGAGATGTTTAAAGTGTAAAATTAACCTCACTGACTAAATTTTTTGTTACTATTACAATATTAGCTGTGTTTTTAGTCTCTTTCAGCAGTCTAATGCACCCTGCCACAAATCAAAAATGATTCAGGAACAGTGTTGGTCAAGTTACTTGAAAAAGTAATCAGTAACTAATTACTGATTAGTAACTAATTACTGATTACTTCCCCCAAAAAGTAATCCTGTTACTTTACTGATTACTTATTTTCAAAAGTAATTAATACTTAGTTACTTAGTTACTGAGTTACTTTTTAAAAACACGATTTACAACCTGAATCGGTAATAAAGCGATAGATCTTTCAGCCCAATTCTACTTTATCTGCATAATCCATCATACAAAATGTAATCAAATGGAAAAGTCTCTTTTTAAAACTTGTTTTATCAGTTTTAATCTTTTAACTTTATGCATCAAGCAAAAATTTAATTATATGCAACATTCTCTGACTTGAATAAAGTAGTTTAACATTTAAACCTATTTTCTACACATTCCAGCACATAAAATAAAATATTTTTTGTGTTTACACTCACTCTGTCAAATAGATGCACGTAAAACACAGCAGAAAATAAATAACATCAAAGACTAGCGGTCCTTTTGCTCTACCTATAAAGCAGGAGTGGCGTAGGCGGAGGTTTGCCCTGGTGCAGGTGTGCCGCAGTTGAAGAATCCGCGAGTTTCTCTCTGAATTTCACGTTACGTCGTTGCGCACTCGGTGCTTGCTCGGAAGTTAAGGGGTTTTTTTCGCTGTAAAAAGAAGTTTTCTTCCCACGCAGTGATCAACGGACGCTAATGTTTTTGTCACTTTTTATGGAATCAAACTCAAAGTAAGGTCAGTACTTCCACGCTTTAAACGCTGCACGCTCATACTCTCTCCCGCACTCGATATATTATCCATTGTTGATCTGCACACAGCTGTTGTCACGAACGTCGCGCTCGCTTACGTCATTGTCATGAGACATTCTCGCAAGAAAATCACAGTTTTAGTAACGCAGTAACGCAGCGTGCTTACGGTAAAGTAACAGTAATCTAATTACCGTTTTTGCAATAGTAATCCCTTACTTTACTCGAAAAAAGTAATCGGATTACAGTAACGCGTAACCCAATCAAGTTACTAAATAAATAATCAAGTTACTAAATGATCAAGTAAGCATCTTGTACAAGCTACTGCCCATCTCTGTTCAGGAATAACTGAGGAGCACAAGAACGAGTTCGAGGTGTTGACTCGGACTCCAAATTCCCCATTTCTCAGTCCAATCAAACATATGTGGACAAACAAGACCAGTCCATGGAGACCACGCTTTGTCCATGCTTTGACGAATCAGGGCTGTTTTGGCAGAAAAAGGGGGAACTTCTTTTGCTCATAATGTTATACACCTGATCGATGTATATTATTGTTACGTTCCCCACACACCCACACAAGGGCAGTATCAGGAGGCCCAGCTAGGGCCGTAACAATTATGTATCAGTTATAAATCGTCATCTGCCACTAAATTCAAGCATTGATTGGGGATCTAATTTTGTGCAATTGTAACTAGGAGTTAAAATGATCGATGCATTAATCTCATTTAAGGTGGTAAAGTACACTTTACTAAGATATTTTGCCAGATTTTCTTAAATTATTTTCTCCTTTGTGACAAGGTTATGACAACTAATGATGCATCAAGGGGGCAGCGTCTACTGTATGCCTCCAGGCAAAAGGGGGACCACCTGCCTGCAGAGTATTAGGCAGGTTGTCATAATCTTATACCTGATTGATGAATAGTTACCGTCAACTCGTTTTTTTGTTGTATTTTTTGTGGTTATTTTTTATTTGTTGTTGGGTTTTTTAATTTCCTTTGGTGTGTTTGCTGAACAGTAGGTGGGTGGAGAATATAAGAATTCAGTAGATGTAACTTACACTACAATTCGCTCCAGCATGCAAATGCTTTCCACTGCGAAGGCACTCACTGTCCTAAATCCATTAGCACTGTTGCCTGCAGTCACGAGTTATCTCTCTCATCGCAGAAGAACTCATCTCCTTTTCTGTAAAAAGGCCAACAAGCCAAGTTTAACATGACTTAAAATTTATGACAGGAGTTCATATCATGTTCATGTCTCCACCTTGTAGGGAGACATTCTTCTACTTACCTGTGGTAAAAAGTATTGGACCATCTACATATTACAGCTATGGGAGCTTAAATTGCACCCCTTTCTAAATCCATAGGCATTAATACGCAGATGGTTTCCCCCTTTGCAGCTATATCCACTTCTACTGTCCTATGAATACTTTCTGCAAGATTTTGGAGTGTGTCTCTTGGAAGTTTGGACGTTCACCCAGAAGAGCATTTGTGAGGTTAGACGCTGATGTTGGGTGAGAGGATCTGGTTTGAAATCTGTTCTAGTTTGTGTCAGGGCTCTGTGCATGCCGGTCAAGTTCTTCCACACTAAACTCATCCAACCATTCCTTTATGAACCTTGCGTTGTGCAATAGGCACAGTGGGAAATAAAAAAAAGGGCCTTTCTCAAACTGTTCCCACAATTTTGGAAGCACAGAATTATCCAAATTGCCTTAGTAAGGGCAGGCATAAAGATTGATTTTGCAGTGTTGGCTCAGAGCAACCCCATACCTCAGGCTTTACAGCTGGCACACTGCAACCAGGCAGGTCCTATTCTCCTGCCATTCACCAAACACAAACTTGTCTATCAGACTGGCAGAGAGAGAAGCATAACTCATCACTCCACAGAACAGGTTTCCTCTGATCCAGAGTCCAGTGGCAGCATGTTTTGCACCACTTTATCCGATATGTTGTGCTTGGAAATGCAAAGCTTACATGCAGCCGTTCAGCCATGGACATGCATGCCATGGAACTCGAGGCTCACAGTTTTTGCTCTGATGTTATTGCCAGATGTTTGGAGCTCTGCAGTTAGTGAGTCAGCAGAGCGTTGGTACTATGTGCCTCAGCACTCAGCGACCCCTCTCTGTGACTTTCATCTGCCACTTTGTAGCTGAGTTGTTATGCTTCCACTTTGCAATAATACCACTTACGGTTGAACATTACATTTCTAGTAGGGAAGAAATTTGAATTTGCTTGTGAAGCTGTTGGGTTTCTAGTGAAGTTCATTGCCAAAAAACAAACTCCAAACATACTTTAGATTCAGACTGGCTGAGTCAGGCTTGTCGAAAGATATAAGCATCTGCTCTCTCTCTCTCTCTCTCTCTCTCTCTCTCTTACATGCATGCACACATACACACAGTCATGTATCCATGACTTCAGATGGCACTGATTTGAATTCATCCAGAGGTTTATTCTGACCTTTACCATACTATCATACTTGGCTAACCTTAACCTTTTCATAATTTTAATATGTGCCTTTAGGCCTAAAATTGAATCATTTACATCACGGAGGCATGTGTCCATGTGATTATGTAGATGGTTTTAGGTTCACAAAACAGACACACACACACAGAGCGAGAGGAAGAGAGAGCGAGTTCATATATTGGATCAATAGAAAGGCATCTTTCAGAAAAGAGGGAGGCTCATGTGGATGGCAGGAAATGCAGAGTTGCATCGCCTCTTTTTTCTACTTCTTCTCTTCCTTTTCTTGCATCTTCTGTTCTGCTCTCCTGTATTGATCCATAAAGGGCTGTTTTTAGCTGCAGCCTCCAGTATCATATTTGACCCTCCTTTTTTTTCTTTCTTTTTCCTTTTTCCTTTAATTTTTTTTATATCTTGTTTTTGGGTCACAGAATTTTTACCCCTAGGTCTGATCACTTGATCATGAAGTGAAAGTGAATGTTTTTCTCTGTGTTTTAAGTAGGTATTAACTCCTTCTCATTAATCACAGTAAATAAAGGCGGATTTGCAAATAATGTAATAGTCCATATCTTCTTGGGTGTTTCTTGAATTGTGTCATCTTTCTGCGGTGAACGTGCGTCGTCTTTAGGGAGGTTGTTAGCAGTAAGCATGTTCAAGGTGGATTGTTGTGGGCGTACTCTTTGTTCTCCTGGGAAGTGATAAACATTGCAGTCAAACTCATCAACACACCACTTGGACTTGGACAGAAGGGGAAATTGGGTTGGAGTAAAAGTACTGAGTTCATGACGGTATTCCCTTGATACCAGAAAACTGCTGGTTAATAAGAAAACTTTACATTAGGAGTGTTGCGCTGGTGTTTCAGCCATTCTGTGCTGACAGATATGCAAGAGCTTGGACTAACGGCGCTGTGTTTGTCCATCTCACTCTTACCTTCTGAGCTCCAGTGTGCAGTTTCATTTGAGTGGGCTTCTACTTGGCTATTTTCAGTGTCTCCTGGGAGCAGTCGGACTACCCCTCTACCTGGAACAGGATCAAGAGGCTATCCATCACACAAGCCCAGCTACTAAACCAGCCTTCGCAAAGTGCTAAGCCAGCAGTTTCTGAGAAAAGGGCATGTAAGAATCTGTCTTTTATTTGTGTTTTGACAAAAATGCAAGGTAAGCATAAATGCGTTACATTCCCTGAGGTTAAACAGCTTACCCCTGTTGGGTGTTTCTTTTCGTGCAGACCCACTCAATGATGAAAAATACAAAGTGGACACACTCAGCTAGTGTGCTTGAGACGCTTATACTTTTACATGATTTTGGATTTTTTTTTTTCATTATTGTTCAAGTCATTTCCTGTTTTAATCTGTAGTTGTAAGCCTTCCTACACTTCAGGCAATAGTTTCTGAGGCTTTGGTGCTGTTTCCAGCTCCCACCACTGTGTTGAGAGAACACAGTTCATACTTGCACATGTGCCGACCTCAATATTTGAAACTTATCATGCTATGTGTAATATGAGCATATACTATTGTAATTGTATATACACACACACACCAACTACTTTGTTAGTGTGGGTACATCTGCTTAAAAACACACCAGGCAGACTCACCAAAATTAAACAAAGGAAAAGGAAAAAAACTGCCTGGTCTGAAGGATCTCAATTTCTGTGGCAATATTCAGATAGTAAGGCCAGAATTTGGTGTAAACAACATGAAAAAATGGAGTCATCATGCCTTGTATCAGCCATTCAGGCCACTGGTGCTGTTATAATATTCTGGAGGATATTTTCTTGGCAAAACATTCATGTCAATCCACTACATTACTAATATGTTAACTGAAAATTCCCAGTTACCCCAATTGTCTGAATCTTTCTATGTGTGCTCGCTATATTTAAAAAAATGTTTTAATGTTTAGAATTATTAAATATCATTAAATTAAATAAATTCACGGTCAATTCACACTGCCCAAGCACGTCTCATGCTAAATAGGAAGTCTTATTGTTACGGCTGAGCAGCTGGTGTGTTTGAGGAGCAGACCCAAAAGCAGACGCACAGGAAACAAAACTGAAGTGTAACAAAAAGCGAGATGTTTATTTAGGCTGATAGCAAAACATAGAAAACAAAAGGACTTAAGGAACTAAGTCAAAGAACAAAAGCTAAACCAAACTGCAAACAGTTAGAGCTAGACATGAAAACTATGACAAAAGTATGAACATGAACAGGGGCGTGAAGACATGAAAACTATCCATAGACATTAAGCGAGATTAAATAGACGACTGAACAATGAACAAAGAGAAACAGAGGACTTAAATACGCAGAAGGTTAATGAGGGAAGTGGAAACACATGGGGAACAGAGCTGACACAAATGAACATGATGCCACAGGGAGATACAAAACTGCACACACTGAACATGGAGACACAAGACTTTCAAAATAAAACAGGAAACATGGAGGGACATAAACTGGGACACGCAAGCTTGACACAAGAGACAGAAAGAGGGAGTGAGGGAGAACGAGAGAGAGGGGAAGATTTAAACACAGGGGATATGGGAAAGAAGGAACAAGACATGACGGGCTACAGAAACACATGGACACACACGATAGACCAGGGACACATGTAAGCAGGACGGGCAGACGAGACACCTTTCCCAGACTACATGGAAACAAATATAATTAAACATACAGCCACAGTAAAGAATAACTAAAAACGAACTAATAAAAACTATATTTTACCTTGGAGTGTGTGGATAAGACCAACCTATGCTGACTCCACACTCTGTTCTAAAACCCTTAAGTTAGAGGACATACTAACGTCCACACTCAGACATGGCTGTTCAAATAATGAGACTGAGATGCAGCAGATGGCAGGTGTGACCCATGATGCTTGTAGTGTACTTTTTGTATGCCAAGGCATTCATATCAATCATGAAAAACCACTTCTTCATGATGAGGCATTCTCCTCCACATCATGGCCCTTTCCTTTATAAGGATGCCCTTTATTACTGCTCTAACATCCATATCACCGAGGCCATCTATGGGGTTTGGGGTTGCCCAGTTAGGCACACATGCACACACTGAAGACTCACACCCTTATTAATGCGTGTCCTTGCACAAACATTGTTGGGGCAAACCAGGCATAAAATAACATAGTTTGCATTCATAGGGAGAGCTAGTCAGTCTGCCAGAGTTTGTTTGTGTCTTTGAAAAGTCTGTGAGTCTGACAAAAGAGTACCCAGTTTGTTATGTTAATTTAAAGTCTTTCAGGAGCTCAAATGGTTGTCTCAGCTAATGTTTTAATTTGACATCTCAGTAGAGCAGCAGAATAAAAATTATGACACTGGGCTAAGAGAAGAGGGAGAGGGAAGAGGACAGAGAGAGAGAGAGAGTAAAAGACATGATGAGACCTCATTAAGGCTATAACGAAGTGTGTGTGCACGCTCATGTTCCAGTACGTGCCAACGCACTGGGCATGATCCAGTCATTTTTGTGTGTGTCTGCGTCAGTGTGTGCAGATCTAAGGAGCCCCAGGGAGGGTTAAGTAGGGAAACAGAAGAGATTGAGGTGGGGAATTCTCATCAAAAGCTTCCAAATCAGGAAAGGTGTCGACAAGAGCCACCCTGCAAAGGGACAGAGGGGAGCGGAGGCAAAGGAGGGGAGTGTGTGTGTGTGTGTGGTTGTCGGGGATTCTGGTGAAAGACAGAAGAGTCATGTGTCTGAGATAAGGGTGGCAGCTATCCTTATAGAGAGAAAGGCGGAATACAAAAGTAGGAGGAACGGGAGTTACTTAAGATTACTGATAATAGTGGTGAAGGGGAGGTGGAGGTGTATTCATACAGAAACACGTCACAATGCGGATGCTCCACCCAACAACAGGTCATTTTGTTGGGTGGGGGTTTGGTGATGAAGGCAGGGTGAGGTGGTTGGGGTGGGTCCTTGGAGGCATTCCTGTGGTAATGAGCTGTTAGTCTCGGAGGAAGATGAGCTCTATTCTAGGAACACTGAGCTGCTATTCTGAGGTTTAATCTGGCTGGTTCACCTTCTGATGCTGCTCAGCACAGATACACCCCCTCCCCCCACCCTCCCCCTTTGACAACCACCATAATGTAAGGAGATCTTTGAGTTTAGCTTCAAGAATCAAATCAGGTGTGACAATCCTGCTTCATGTGACTTCTTACAAACTGCTAAAAGGTCCAAGTTTAGGGCATTTAGAGAGATTTTCCATCAGGTCTGCAGGAGGGCAGCAGGGCAGTAGGTCGAGGTCAGAAAGTCAGATGAGGAGGGTGGGGGGAGGGAGAGTTGGAGTCTGAAATTTATCTAAAAGCGGTATACCACTGATTATAAATCAATGATATCAACCACAGGCTTTTTGTAGTGAATTTAAAGCTCCTTCCAAACAGAAATCCCTACTTTCATTTAATTGTTTGCAGCTTTATAGTGCTCTGACTCAAAGCTCAAATTAAAAATATTAATATTGTTTTGTTTTTATAAAGCCAGTTTTGCCTGTAAAATGCTGGTATTCCTCTAGGTTACCCTCACTGGCTGTAACTATAATTGCAACACACTTCAGGAGCAAGATAAAATCAAAACAAAAACCCAGAGCAACATATCCCAGCTGGCTGTAATGGCTGAAGGTGACAGCCATCTAGTTACTGTCAACTAAACAGTCGGCTGCTGCTTGTTTGATGTGTGTAATTAAAATGGCAAACACAGTGGAAACACTGGTGCATAATGTCTTAATGTAATAACTTACATAAAGGTAGTTTAATGGAATTGACACCTATCATAAATGATGATAAAAGATGTTTTGACTCTTGTATCATAAACAGTGACATCTTGTGAGATTATGCAATGAAATGTGAATACCTTAGAGTTGGAGGTCTCCTCTAGCAAAGGAAGACCCAAGCAATGGAAACGCTTAATAGAAAAAAAAAAGTAAAGGTGGATTTATTAATTTATTAAAAAAAAAGAGCCTAATTAACTCAAAATAGGAAGCCACTGACAATGCAACCACGGGAAATCTAACAAAACAACCAGAAGATAAGACAAGATAAACACAGGTGGGGGGCAGGAGCTAAAAACCTCAAAAAGACAAGAAAAAAGCAAAACGGGATGTAATTAAATGTAACACTGTAGCCTGACATTCAACAATAGGACAGTGAAAAGGGAACGTTGTCACATGCTGGGTCTCCGACCCAGCACTCTGAGTTTTCTTTGTATTTTTTGATATGTTATTAGTTTGTATTATTTCCTATTTTGCCTTTAGTTTAGGCAGTTATTGGTTATTGTTCCTGGGTTTTCTATGTTTTGGGGTTTGGTATTTATTCATCACGTGTTGGGTCTGTTGAGTTGTGTTGTCATGTTTAGTTGTTAGTATTTCCTGTTTTATTTTGACAATGTCATGTGTTCTTTGTTCATTGTATTTAGCTTTCTCTCCTGGTCCTGTCATTAGGTTTATGTCTGTCAGCTGTTCCCCCATGTGTCCCCACTTCCCCTGATCACCTCATGTCTGTATTTAAGCCTTTTGTTTTCTTCATGCCATTGTCGGTTCGTCTGTTTATCTCACCAGGGTCACAGTTTTAGTCATGGTCTTAGCCTGTTTACCTCACCTCAGTCATAGTTCTAGTTTTCATCTGTTATGTATTATTAGTCTTAGTCATGGTCTTTGTTTATTATTTTTCCACCACAGTCATAGTTTAGGTTTTGGTCTCAGTACCATTTAGTATTTTGTTTCTTAGTGTTTTGCCTGTTTGTTTTTGGTCTCTTGGTTCATTTCCCTGCCGTCATCGCATTAAAGGTTCACCTTTCTGTTAATCATTACAATTCCTCGTCATCATCTGCTTTTGGGTCCTGTTTCCACACACATCGGCGCACCCCGCCGTGACAAACGTAGATGGAAATAAGGGAACAGGAGCACAACAAAACCAGCATTTATATACGAGGGCCATAACATTCTGTGATTTCCATGCTGCTGTATTGCATTCTGATAAGTTTCCCAAAACTAGCTTGTTCTCAAAGTCTAAATATTGACTCAGTTTCTGCTTTCTTTAATATTTCTCTCATGAGTTTAAAGTTTCAATACATAATGGCTGTAATTATTTTTTTAAATATGAAATATTAAAGGTACACTCAGTCGTTTTTAAGGTTATTTTATGAGCGAAAATGCTGTACTCAAATATATATATTGAACATTGTGTAATTACACCTTCCAGAAACCTGATCCAATATCACCAACCTGAGTAATTAATCAGTTCAAAATACATATGAGTGGGTTTGTGGAAGTTTGCATGTTGCTCCTCTATCTTGAATAAGGTGAGCGAGATGGACGTGGTATTTCTGCCAAATCTTGTTATATGTGTGCAGTAGAGATCAGATACATATATATAATATTATTGCAGTTGCGTACTGTCACCAGGTTAGACATGCAACCCTTCTGTCTCGGGACAGTTGATATTAAGCCAGTTAAACAAGAACAACAGCTGGTTATAAGCTAACATTATGCCAGCTGATGTTAGGCTCAAGCATGATAAACAGTTTGTTTACATTTTCACATAATATGAGAGTTTATTTCCAAAAATGTCCACAAATGTCACATCCACTTCAAGGAACGTTTAATTAGCTGAGGCTAATAGTGGCATAAACAGCAGCACTTACTGACAGAGAAGTTAAAGATATCAACAACTCACCTGAGTATCCATGTCATCGGATATAAATGAGCTTCACTGATTCATCGTCTCGTACTGGACTCCATTCACAAAGTTTTACAGCCTCTTCTAGAATAAGTCGATGTGGACATCTGGTATATAGACAGCTCACAGTGGGCTGACAGCGTACACTCACTGAAGATGAACGGTGACCAGAGTTTTTGAGGTCATTCAGGTGTAAAAACTTAAAATGCTGCAAAATATTTTATTGGCACATATCTGGAGTTTTTTTTTTTTCATTTTTATTTCCTGATTTATTGCTAGTGAGACCATTATGCTTGCTGATTTTGACATCACCTCATGTGTCGATCTTGGCGCGTCAGCCATGGGATGCAAATCTTGATTTGGTGACTGTGAGACGAGCGAAGCGACCATTGCGGTAGTTATACTGGGACCTTAAAAGTTGATATGTTGTTGAAATATGTAAAAATAAAGTGAGCACAAAAACATGCTTGGATTGTGCATGTGAATTGGAAAGGATACGAAAATAAACCTCAGCTGACAGCAATCTGCAAAATACTGACGTCTAGCAATGCATCTTTAAATATGAGCAAATAAGCTGCATTTAGAGAACTGTGAACTTTAATTTTTCTTATTCTTCATCCATCCATGTATTCATGGGTCCAGGTCTGGGTTGCAGAGGCAGCATTCAAAGCAAAATGCGTAGACTTGCCTTACTGTAGCCTTTTCTTACAGATCCTCTGGTAGGAAACCAAAATATTCCCAAGCCCCTAGACCGACATGATCTCTACAGCATACCAAATATGCTGCTTATTATTTTTTAATTATTAAGCTATGAAAGACTTTTTAGATTTTGAAACAAAGACTGGTCTGGCAGATATTGTGAAGTGAAACAGTTGTAAGAGTTGTGGTCATCCATTTACTCAGTGCAGATGGGGAGTATTTTTCTTACTTCCCGACTGCATCAGATGGGAAAAAGGCACAGAAGGAATGTCTAAAGCAACTAAATCAGACAGTCATTCTTACAGATCATTTTCTATCTGGTTAGGATGGCATAATCTTTGTAGCTGTAGCAGAAAGTACAAAATAAACTTGAGGTAATGGACTACTAAGAATGCACCTGGATTGACAGAAAGAACAAAGCAGAACAGGTATTCTTATTGCAATCTTCTGCTCCTTAAAATGGTTAAAAGAGAAAAGTGCACTTTAGTTGATTGAAATGAGTTTTTTTGTTTTTGTTCCACAGTGTGGCAGTGTGACCTGGTGACACACTGAGCTGTCAGGATCGATTGTGGCTCCTCCGAGCCGGCGGTAGAGACCAGGCCTGGCATTTTTGCATTGGCGTGCTGTGTCTGGTCAACCATTTCTTCCCAGAAAGCCCACAGCCACAGTGACGCATCGTTCATCAAGTGGAGCTGCAGCAAACACTACTCAGACACACTTCATCTATGCAGACACAATCACGCATAAACACAAACATTTTACACAATTTGCTGGGCTGGAAGCCTGAACCTTCACACCTACAGATTGTGCAGCAGAGGGATAAACTCTCCACCTGCGTGTCACTCCCTCTACTTCCCTCAGCTGTGTATCTGTTTTTCCTCCCTCTCCCTATGTTAAGTGCCAAGTGAAGACAGCTCCACTGCAGTATCTGACCCAACCTGGCAGAGGTGACGTTGGATAATAAAACCACTGTTCCTGCCAGAAAGACAAGAGGAGATAAAGGAGGGAGGTAAAGACAAAGAGAGTGAGGCAGAGTGGGAAAGAAATAAGAGCAAGAAGGAGAAGGGAAAATCACTGGGGACACGCAGGAGATGGAAAATTTTGACTGGGAATTTGAAGAGGTTGAAATATAAACTAAACAAAAATATAGTTTAGTGTTGACATTGTTTGAATGAAGTTGCAGGTACAACGCTATGTATTTTCTCTCTCTCTCTCCCAACCCTCAGTCTCTCTGTCACTGCCATCTCCAGCGCCAGGGTGTTGGTGCAGAGGCTAAATCAATCACGATTGGCTCTCCTGCTGCACATTGTGCTGACATAGGATGTGTACTTTTTTCCACATCACCATAGGACACCCAAGAAAGGGACAAACAGAGAAGACACACTGTTAAAAAAAGGAATGAAAGCACAAACATTGGTTAAACATCAGTCTATTGATTTAATTGATAGTAAAAGATAAAATGTTACTTAATATAAGTTACTGCAGTATTAAATAGCCAGAACTGCTAGTCATACAGTACAGACAAGTTCTGTGAAGATTTGTACAATAGTCTGTGTGTGTGTGTGTGTGTGTGTGTGTGTGTGTGTGTGTGTGTGTGTGTGTGTGTGTGTGTGTGTGTGTGTGTGTGTTGGTGTTTTGGAGTGTGTAAAGCCAAGAGAGACTAGAAAGAGAGCGCTACTGCAAGTGAGAGAACCAAGATAGGCCAGCGATCAACAGGGTGTGTGTGTGTGTGTGTGTGTGTGTGTGTGTGTGTGTGTGTGTGTCAGAAAGGCTTGGGTAAATTGCTGCTCTGTATTGTACTTGTTTTTATTTATTAGCGTGAGAGCACATTGTGTGTATCTAGTGTATACGAAGTGTGCCATTTCTATAATTATGAAACTAAAATCTGTCTCTGGTCCACTTTTGACCTCTGACCTCTACCCCAACTATGTCATATCTTGATGTGCTAGAAAAGATGGTTGACACGCCTGAAACTCCTAAGATCGTGCCAGTCCCCAGTCTTAAACCTTTTAAATCACAGCATAAACATGAACTAAGACTAGTTCTTGCTCATCTAAAGATTTTTTTAATCTAACAAATACAGATTTATATAAAAAAAGAGTCCTCACTTTAACTTTTAATTGTACTATAATGTTTTTTCTAGAATGGACATCTAGTGTGACGGTGATTATTTTCTCCTCTTTTGCTCAAGTACCTATAGGCTGGTCTGTTTCAAAGACATCCATCTACTGACTGAAAGGTCATGTTTTTCAAAGCTTCTGAGCACCCTACCTCTTGTAAGAGGGCCGGTGTTAATGGAAAATTACAGTTCAACTTGAGTTTCGTTCCCGTTATTGTAGCTATTCGGACTCATGTCTGGGTTGATAAATGTGTTGGTTGGAAAATGAAGTCAACACAGAAGTTACAGCTCCTTGAACAGCCACTTGTGTTGCAGTGTGACGTGCCCCTACAGTCTATAGATGCTAACAGCTTGTTAGTTAGGCTTGCATGCATTGACTGATAAGCTGGTTTCATTATAGTGGAAACATTATATAGTAATAACATGAAGCACTTTATGGCAAGATTGCAAAATAGTTATTTTAGTAAAATAAAACAACTATTGTCATTGTTTTGCTGCAGTAAAATTGCAGTACAACAATGAAAATGCAAACAAGGGCTTCATGTGCGCTGGTTGTTTTGCAGCCATAGAGCAATGTTGTCATCATCAGTTAACTTAATTACTTATTAATGTTGCAAATTATAAAATGTTGGCATTATGTCATGTGTTTGTAGGAAAACCTGTGGGTGAAGTCACAGTGCATTCTCCCCCACTCTTAAAGTGGGGTTGCGCTGAAAGTGATGCATAAACAGTTGTTGATTTTGATGTATCACCTCCTCCTGGTCATATTCTAGTATTCCTCCTTTGATTTTTACAATTTTTCCACTGTAGCTGTGCATCAGTGGTGAGTACAGGGAATATGATGGAGAATAATAAAACTCAAAGGATCTGCAAAGACAAAATGTTCACATTTTCTTCTGGAAGGCTATTTTGTGCTGTGTGTGTGTGTGTGTGCAGTGATGGGTTGTAATATTGACTTATTGCATTAGATGGTCTCTGTGCTTCATGCTTGCACTCTAACTTCACCCTCAGAGAAATAACGGGATCAGATCAGACTGAACACACAAACTAAAGCGCACACCCACCCACACGCATGCAAACGCACACAGTAATGGTTGTGTGAACACAAAATGTTTTGGCTCTTGCATTGCTGTTGTGCTTCTGGGGTTTTGTGTTCTTAGTATTGTATAAAATTGCCATTTCTGTCCGTCTGTTTGCAAGCCTGTCGGTCTTTCTTTGTCCATTTGTCAGCCCGCAATCCTTCCTGTCTCTCTCATGGAAAGCTTTTAGAAGCGCCAAAGCTCTGAGATCCAGCAGGCACAGTTTTGAGGGCCGTGTGAGGGATTAGGGCTCGCTCTCTGCCAGTGGTGTGAGTGGAGCGGCTGAGCAGTTGGCAGCACAACTGAAGTGAAGGGAGGAGGGAGTGGAAAGAAAGGGAAAGTGGAAGGGTGGGGTGCTCCGAGCCAAGCAGGTGGGAGCAGGGTGTGAGGACAGATAAAGAGGAGAAAGAAAAGTTGTCAGGCAAGAGAGGGGAGAAAAAACATTCATACGTGCATTCATCAAAGTCATCTGTGAGCCTCTGCTTCCTGCTCTAAGCCCCTGATGCTATCCCATTGCCACTGTGCAGTGTGTATGTGTGTGGCGTGCAGTCTCTAAATTCTCTAGAGGCACACATGACAGACAGACGGACTGTGTCTAATATATAGGAAATGGAGCCAAATATTGCTCAGATTTATGAGAATGGACTATTTCTATTTTTCCCTCAGTGTGTGTGTGAGAGAGCGAGAGACTGAATCTAAGATTGCTCTTTCCAACCTCACTGAGCTATCTATGTTCCCACAGGCAATTGCAGCAAAAGCACACACCTGCGCATCAGTACCAGAGCACGACTACACAGTTTAAAGTGAGAACCTTCGGGATTTCACTCATAGTAGATTTAATAACTTGTGTGGTTATTATTGTAGTAACAGCTTGAGTTGCTACTTTGTCATTAATCTCCATAAACAGATATCTGAGCATGAATATGCCAAATCTGCAGAGTTTTGGTAAAGAACTTCCCAATATGTATGCAAGTGAACCGTTTTTGTGTAGATTAAAAGAGGTATGGCATGCTGAAATGCAATCTAAAAAGCCATCAGCTATTGTCTGACACTGATTTTTTTTCTCATCATCCTTTTCTAATTTACCTGCATTCATAAACGATGCCCGGAACAGGAAATCTTGGAACAGATCTTTACTGGCTTCAGTATAAGCCCAGAATTGCTGCATGGCATCGTCTCCAGATGCTAATTAATCAGACTAGCCAGTGGGTTCCCAGATTGCTCATTCATAAACCATACGCATAGCAAAGAATTAGCCTCCAAAAGTAAAGCCAATGTGGACGAGAACCTGTTTTTTTCTCTAAATGGCCGGCAGGGCCAACTTTTATGAGGAAATGAACATACTGCTAACTTGATTTGTGACCTTATTGACTGTCCTGATGAGATAATGGTCTCAGTTGCTAGTTTCACTTTGAATACAACGTGTTATTAATTTTCTAAATAATAGTTAAGAAGTAAAATAGCAAACCATGGTAGGCTAACATATGGTTGCCAGTTTGCTACCTTCTAAATATGCAGTCCCCTCCTTGAATCATCACGTTAACGTGGTGGAGGGATTTGCATGTCCAGTGATCACAGGAGATATGTTGTGTGGGTCAATCTGCCCCTGGTCGGATCTCCCAAGGCAAACTGGTTCTGGGTGAGGATTCAAGAGTGACCCGCTGCACAGAATAGAGTCACTGTGGTTCCGGTCTGGAGCCAGGCATGGGGTAGGGAATTGAGGGTGAGGGTCTGGTGGCTGGGCCTTACTCCCAAGCAACCCAAAGCAACTGCATGCATCTGCCCTGCTGTGCACCCACCACCCACAGGTGGGGCTGTAGGGATTTCGTTAGGGCTTTCTGTGAAATACAACCGAAGAGCGACTGCAGAGAATTTGAAAAAGAAGCCAGCTGATATCAGTGCCACATTATTGGAAACACTGGTATACATGCATAAACAATTTCCTCTTAATGCTTTAAAAGCAGACAGGACATTTCAGTTAATAAATGGCAGAATATGCCAGAAATATTAAAAACAATACGAGTAAACCAAATTGAGAGTGCTATAAAAATGCCAATAATAAAGAATGTGGTGGTGGTGCTATGAAAATCAGTAACAGAACTATGTTATACTGCAAACATCCAGCAAAGGTGCACTGGATCCAGGACTCAGCGCTGTTAAACAAAAGATCTCCACTATTGTGGTATTAAAAAAATCTTACAGTTTTTAACTGAGTAGTTTTTATTCATATAAGACAAGAATTCAAGTCATTTTTCCAGTATTAACAAGTAAAATCTTAGAAAACTACTTTTCATCCAGACTTCATCCTTAAGTTCTTTATTGCTTATGATCCATGATGTACAAAACTAAAGAAAAATCTAAAAGAAATGGCAAAGGAACTAAAAAACATGATACACAGTATATCAGCAGGTCTGTCAGAATCTAAATCAGACCCCCCCCCCCCCCCCCCCCCCCCCCCCACACACACACACACACACACACACTGTACGTACACTGGGGACTGTGCTGTCGCCTTCGAGGACATCTGCAATCTGCAGCTTCAACAGCAAGCCATCACAGCACCTCTGACTTCTAAACAGCACACCAACGCTGCTTTCTCAGGCATTAACTTGTGAATTTTCCAGCCACACACAGAGATACATCCTCACACGCTACAATGACTTCTTCTCTACTAGCGGCCTTGATGTTTTATTCCTTACAGAAACCTGGATTCGCCCTGGTGAGCTCATTCCTTTCTCTGAACTTCTTCCTTTGGACTGTGCCTTTTTTAGTTCACCGAGGCTTTCTGGTAGGGGAAGTGGTTTAGCCTCAGTTTTTAAAAACGTATATAATGTTCGGCGACTTTCCTCGCCTAACTTTGCTAGTTTTGAAATTCAGTTATTGGAGATGACTGCTTCCACGACCACTTTGTGTGTGTTGGTCTATCGACCACCCAAATATTTTTATTTTTGTTTTATCTCGGACTTTGCCGACTTCTTGGGTTTCGACCTGCTTGCTAAAGACTTTCTTGCTTTAATGGACTCTTTTAACCTCCTTCAGTGGTTAAATGAACCAACCCACGTTAAAGGCCATATTTTGGACTTGGTCTTTACGTATGGCCTGGATATCTGTATTAAGGATATAAATGACGCTGGGATTCCAGATCATGTTCCTATTTCCTTTGATATTGGCTTATCTGCCGCTGGACCGCAGCCTGGAGCTCTTTCTCGTCCGCTACGCGTACTCAGCTCTGAAGCTGTGTCAAAGTTTGCTGTGTCTTTTTTAGATTTGGCGTTTATGATTCCTGACTGCTGCTCAGTTCGCTCATCTGATGGTTGTGCTGATATTTTGTTATCATTATTTTCATCTACCCCTGATTTGGCTGTACCTGACGACTGTTCTTTCTGCTCGGTTGATGGTTGTGCTAATATCCTGTTATCTTTTTGTTCTTCTATTCTTGATTCTGTTGCTCCCATCAAAATGAAGCGCCCTAGAACCTACTCTCATTGCTGGCTAAATGACACTACACGTGCTTTACGACGTGTTTGTCGCCGTGATGAGAGGCGGTGGAAAAAAGATAAACTTCAGGTTTCTTATGACATGTTACGGACTAGCCGCGCACAGTTTCAAACTGCTGCTAGAATGGCTAAGGCATCTTTTCTTTCCAAAGTCATTTTGGCTAATGGTCACAACCCCCGTATGCTATTTAAAATTTTTAATTCTGTTGTTAATCCCTGTCCTGATATGCCTTTACTGTATTCACAAGCTCTTTGTGAGCGTTTTTAAATTCTTTCTTTAGATAAGGTTTCATCCCTTAAGCTTTCCTCTTCGTCTGCCTCTTATCCCGTCTTTTCCTCTGAGTGTAAATTCAACTTTTCATCAATTTGAGCCCGTGTTACTTTCGACTCTGAAGCAGCTGGTTGATTAACTGAAAAACACCAATGCTGTGTTTGATATTCTCCCATCACGCATTGTTAAGGGCTGCTTTGATGTAATTGGACCGAGCATTCTGTTCTTAATGAATTTTTCTCTACTCTCTGGATCTGTCCCACTGGCCTTTAAGCATGCTGTAGTCCAGCCTATTCTGAAAAAAAAGAATCTTGATTGTTATGATCTTTTGAACTATAGACCAATCTCTAAGCTACCGTTTCTGTCCAAGATCCTGGAGCGACAAGTTCTTTCTCAGCTTCAGGCGTATTTAGACGCGAACAACATTGCAGAGAAATTTCAGTCTGCCTTTAAGCCACGGCATAGCACTGAAACGGCCTTGCTTAGAGTTCTCAATGACCTTCTTGTAAGCACTGACTCTGGACGCTCTGTGGTCCTGGTTTTATTGGACCTTTCCTTTGCTTTTGATATGGTCGATCATAACATTCTTCTACTAAGACTTGAGCATACTGTGGGTGTAAGAGGCACTGCCCTCAACTGGTTTAAATCTTATCTTGCTGACAGGTCTTTCTCGGTTAATTTGGGCAACTTCTCATCTTCCTCGGTACCTGTACGCTGTGGTGTGCCTCAAGGATCTGTATTAGGCCCTATTCTCTTTTCACTATATCTGCTCCCTCTTGGAGCAATTTTTGAGAAGTATAATATTGCCTTTCATTGCTATGCTGATGATATACAGATTTATTTTGAGATTACTGACGATCTACCTATGTCTTTTCACTATTTTCGTGAATGCATGCGTGAGGTTAAAGATTGGTTCAAGAGTAATTCTCTCGTCCTGAACGAAAAGAAAACGGAGATCGTGGTGTTCGATAGTAAAATCCCCCGCGACCAATTGTGTGCTGCTCTGATGCCTTTTGCTAGCTCCCCTTCTGATTATGCCAGTAATTTGGGCATATTGCTGGATAGCTCGTTTAAATTTGACAAGCAAGTGTCTGCTGTTGTGAGGTCTAGTTTTAATCAGCTGCGCCTCATTTCTAAGGCAAAGCGCTATATCCCGCACAATGACCTGGAAAAACTTATTCACGCATTCGTGACTTCCAGGTTGGACTATTGCAATTCTCTTTACATTGGCCTTTCCTCCTCCCTTCTTGTTAGATTGCAGACTGTCCAGAATGCGGCGGCACGCCTTTTGACAGGTAGCAGGAAGTTTTCTTCCATCACTCCTGTTCTTGCTGGCTTGCACTGGCTGCCAGTTAAATACCGTATTCAATTTAAAATACTACTTTTCACTTACAAAATTATTAATAATTTGGCGCCGAGCTACCTCAGTGAGCTTCTTAGGTTACACGCTCCTGTCAGTGCACTCACTTAGATCTGCTACCCAACTTCTTCTGTAGCAACCTTGTTCTCGGCTGAAATCTCGCAGCGACCGTGCGTTTGCTGTAGCTGCCCTATCCGGGTGTCTGACTCTATGCCACTGTTTAAATCACGGCTGAAGACTTATTTATTTAATCTTGCTTTTCCACCTAGTTAACATTTGGTGTGCGTTGGTACATTTTTATCCGTTATGCTTGTTAACTACTTTTATATATTATGATTGTCAAGGTTTTATAATTGTGTGCATCTCCTTTTTCCTATTTTATTTTTTGTCAAGCACCTTGGTATACCCTTGGTTTTTTAGTGTGCTTTATAAATAAAGTTTATTATTATTATTATTATTATTATGTGTAAAAACATGACGAGAGGAGGGGAGAAGTTACAAAGAAGCCCCCTCCTCTCTTTCCTCGCTTGCTTTGATCAGCTACACCCAGAACAGAGTCCACTGCAGTGATTTTATCAGTAATAATATATTAAATTGTTTCCAACTCCTTTCCACAAACTCATGCTCATTCATTAGATGCATTAGTGACTTTAAGATGAGATTCATAAGCTAAAGTAGCTTCCTACCAAACATTTTAAACTTCCATTCGCCTCTCAGCTAATTACACAATCTGATGGTGCTCACATGTGTGCACAAAACAGAAACCCTCTTAGATCAGTGATATTTTTACCCTGTCCTGTGCTCTGCCCTGTGACGACTTCACACCAGTATAGCGCCTCACCTTTTGGCACACTGACTGACTCCCCTCTCCTCTGACCTAGTGCTGATAAAGGACTCACATTTTCTGTCCGCTAAACAGCTCTATATTTGTCAGCAGCATAAAACTGACAATCAGCCCAGCAAAACAGATGTACGCACCAAACAGAAAGTGCTGTCTGCAAGTTTAGGTATAGGTTGCGAGGTCATGCCATGGTAGGTCACATGCCTTTTTATGAATGTGATGAAACATAGATACCAGCCTTCCACAGGTCCTTTTAAAATCTGCACTGACAGCCTAAAGATTTAGCAGATAAATTATAGATCCAGGTGTATCCGTGTGTCTTTGTGTGCTGGCGTCATGTGAGAGCTGATGACAGTGTCGGATTGAGAATGAAGGGGAAGGATAAGAGGATGTAGTGATGCATGGTAAGAGAGACCAAAGCAGGAGTGTTAATGTTCTCAGGCTTGCTGCTCTGACTTTAGTGATGCCCTTGAGATTTATTGTGCATGTAGGAAGATTTATGTGTGCGCATGTGTGTGTGTTTAAATGGGAGGGTGAGCAGCTTCCTGTGATTGACTGAGGGAGGAAGCGTGTCTGTGAAGATGTGACAAATTTTCATTGGAAGTTCACCTCTCATTGTAAAAAAATAAATAAACAAATGAAAAAGCTGTTGTCGCTCATCTGCACCCACATTAGGATATACTGTTATAATCATAAACCAAGCCACAAAAAAAAACATAAACATGCACTCTTTCACACACTCACACAGTGACGCACATGTGTACATTCTGCCAAACCCTCTGGAGATTCATCATTTAACTGTGCCCATTCATCCCGGGCTATTGGATCCACTTAGCCCACAACATCAATAAAAGCCTGGCTATCAATCAGTCTTTCAATACAGCTGCTAAATACATCAGTCAGGATGAATTCCTGCTTCAGATGGTGACCCCGCTCTTGCTCAACCCCACCTCTATCTAAAGTTTTATTATCACTAACCGCCTATCCAGTCTCTGACAGACAGGGTGGAAGCGGAGCAGGATGAAGGAGGAATCGGTTTGGACCTGTCTGTGCTCATGAATCTCTCATCCACGCTGCTAACAGAGATGCTCTATGATCGCTCTACCCCACTTAAACACATACAGTTACGCATACATGAACACAAACAGTAATATTACTACTACTACTGCTCCAGAGGCACACTTCTATTCTGACAGTCGGGTTATAGGCTGCAGCCCATCTGCGTACGTGATATGGGGTCAACTAAGTGATATGTCTAGCCACATAAAGCAGAGTCATCCGTGGATGTACAACTGAGTCAATCACCCTGGTGCTGTCTTCATGTGCAGCCACCATGAACCTGCCTCACTTCTACAACTACAGAGCACGGGAGAAGTTTGGCTTCAGGGCTTTCAAAAGCCATTTTCACACGTGCACACACAGAATCAGGTCGGGACATTGTCCAAAGCTGCCTTTTCTTACATGTAGGAAATAATTCTTACTACAGAGGAATACTCTGTGCAGATTAGCCTTAGGTGCTATGAGGGTAGAGCGTGCACGAAGCAGCAGATCAACTTGCTCGCGGTCAATTCACCGTGCAGTTGCCTACGCTTTTCTCACGTGTGCAATTGGACATCACACAGACACACAAGTTAGCGTATAGTGATTGATGTGACAGGGTTAAAACTGAGGGCTGCAGTGCATGTGTGAAAACAGCTTAAGAAGTGGCTAATGTTGTGGCAATGTGTACTTTAACCACCAAAAGCATCTTTTCTCAAATGCAACTAATTAAACTTTGACTTTAAGTTTAAAATAATAATTGAATACTTGGCTCAAACTACAGACTTCCTGGGTGAAAGCCTGACAAACACTGTCTGACTTTCACAACAGGCATCCTGCCACAAAGAGAAAGACAAACTTCTCCCACAAGCACAATAGCAAGATGGAGACTACGGCAAGCAACTACTGCAGCGCGACCCACGGTGTGGCAAACCATGTACTGTGCACACAGAAACATGAAGTCAGACATACACATAGTAAACATGAGATTTGACAGTCACTTAGTGTCACTATAGGTAGACTTCTCCTATCTGTTATTACAGAGAAACGAGCTTTGGGAGCAACTTAACATCAGGCTGAAAAGCACCTCAGTCACTGTTCTGCACGGCCCCTATCTGAGTTGGAGACGTTGGGGCAACGGCACGTAAAAGCACGTCTTTAAATGTCGAGTGAACCATCCGCTCTAGTAAGAAACAGCAGGAAATGACAACATCAGATTTTTGTGAAATACTGGGGAAACTGTAGCTACCTTTAAATAAATAGGTGAAATTAACACCATTAATTCAGCACATTTCCCAGAATGTTTGAGTAGTACTTTTTAAAAGGGTCAAAACTGTTCTGTCTTTTACAGCTTGTGTGATTTCACTTTAACATCTTTTAATCTGTCTTTTCTTTTCTTTTCTTTAGGTCAACATCAAGGATATGTTGTGGAAACTCATTCTCAAGATGTCACAAGTGTTTCAGATTCTTGCAGACATTTTTGGTCCCAACACTCCAAAAGGTCTCTGGTCAGGAATTCAGGAAAAAAGTGTGCAACAAATTTGCATTACTGTCTGGATATAGTAACCACAAAGTCTGATTTTCAGCTGGTGTTAAGTTGCTTTGTAAAGGCACCCTGTGCAGTTTTCTTGTCAACAAAGGGAGTTGTTTTTTTACATTCAAATAAATTCATTTGCATCTATCCTCTAGGCTTATATAAATACTTATATAAATACCTGCCGACTTAAGACATCGGCATGCATTGATAACTAGAAACCTTCTAATTTTGCTTAAAACGTTATGTGTCAGTCAGTACAGCAAAACTGACAAACGCCCCAAAGAAAATGTTGCTCCATAGCACCATTTACCACTTAGACAGCTCCACAGGGTGCCTTTTAATGTTAAGAGTAACACGGAAAGCTTAGTTGGACCACCTCTTTGTTCTTTTTTTGTACATTCACATTATTTTGACAGTCTCTGACATTGTTCGATCTGTTATGACCCAAAATGTGTTTGTTCTCTGTGGACATATTCTGTCTATAGGAAACAGCGGTGACTGTAGAATATTTCAAGTGAGTTGCCTTAAGGCTTTCAGGAAAATCACATTTAAATACGAAACTAGATCCCCCTTTAACTTTGGAGATAAGGCAAAGCTCTCGTTGTGACTCCCAGTACCTTCTTATGTATTTTGTATGATTATACTGTGTGTGTGTGTGTGTGTGTGTGTGTGTGTGTGTGTGTGTGTGTGTGTGTGTGTGTGTGTGTGTGTTTGAATGCGTCACTCACGTGTCTTGTTTTACTGGGTGTTACTGAAGAGTACTTTACATATAGTATAAAGGTACATCCACCCACTCAGAGAAACCAGCAGCTCCGTAGACTATCTGTGCAAAGTGTGTGTGTATGTTTGTTTGTATGTGTGTGTGTGTGTGTGTGTGTGTGTGTGTGTGGTGGTGGTGGTGGGGGGGTTATTGCTCTCAATAATCTCAGAGGTCATTCTGTTTCTCCTGAAGTGAAGGCATAGTCATCCTTATTGCTGTCTCTGTCTGTCTCTCTTTCTCTCTCGCAGACACACACTCACACACGCGCGCGCAGACACGCACGCATACACACTCACTTTCTTATATGTTAAGGAGCATATTGCAATATCTAAATCTGTAACAAAGAGAGACAGGCAGATCTTAGTTCATAGCAGAGCCTTTGGTCTCAGACTCCTCTCATCACTTCAAGTTGCTCCTCTCTGTCTTTTCTTTCTTCCTCTTCCAATGTTGTTTCACATCAGTCTGTCACACTTGCATGCCAGGCTTGCTCAGATCACCATTCCCCTGGTTCCCACCTCCCCCTCCACCTCCCCCACCTCCACCCATCCCTCCCCTTTCGTCCTCGTCATCGCTGTCCAGTTCCTCGCTCTTTCGCTTGCTGTAGCGTTCGTACAGCACCATTAGCACGCCCATCACCCAAGCCGACACCGTACCGGCCGAGAAGATGACAAAGCCGATGGCGATGAAGAAGAGGTAGTCCCAGTAGCCCAGGCCTTGGTGGCAATCTGCCCGCAACTGCATGCCGACCTCCGCCAACCGCTGGCCAGCCAGCTCCGGAGGGTTGTGGCAAACTGTCTGGCCCTCATCTGGAGGTGAGGAGAGAAAGAAAAAGAAAAAAGAGAGTGGAGGAGTAATGAGAGAGGAGATTAATGAGGAAAGACATATCATAAAAGAGAGCAGTGGCAGAGAATAATCAGTGTGTGGTTGAGGATGAAGGGCAGAGTATCGGGAGAGAAAAGGGGAAAAAATGTAATTACTCAGGAGAAAAAGGTATGCAAACATCAAACGCCAGGATCCAAACAAACAGCTTTTAAAAATGCACTGACTATAACTATACTATACTATAAAGTATAGATAACCTTTGTGATAAAGGATCCCGAGAGACACAACAGATTTCCTCTGAGTAATGGGGGTCTTTGGTGTCTAGGGCACGGGATCATTATTACGCTGCACACATACTCATGCACATGTATGCAAGGAAAGGTGACTTGACTGCAAGCCTGGGGCACATAAACGCTCCCCTACGCTCGTGTACATCATTATACACCAGCAAATCACTATGCACTGGTGAGAAGATAAGGAGTGTTTTCTCTGACAAAACATCTGCTGCTCGTAATGGGAAAATGATAATCAGCCGGAGTAACTGTCATCCACACAGTAAAGCAGAAACACTGACACTTTTAAAACAGTAAATGACTTATTTATGGGGTTTGAGATTTAACAAAAGAGAGGTCAAAGGTTAGGGTCAACTACTGAAGCCAGATAGGTCCCAATCTCTTTGTCCGTGCTTGTCCTAGCCTCCTTGAATCAGTTCATTCTGCTACAGTGAATTTGCATTAGCATATACAGTACCCTCGTGTATATCAATTAATATGAACACAGCGCTAACAAGAGAGAGGATGGAGGGTAGAGGGACTCGCTCTGCATGCATCTAGTAGTGTAATCAGAAACAAGAACAGTATGCGCTGTTTCCTATCAGTTCATCTTACTTTAGAAGCACGGCTAATTCCCATGCTTCTTCATTCCCACCCTCCCTGCATGCTTGATTGCATTTGTCTACATAAAGGGAACGAGCTTGTGTGTTTGTTTTGCTTTTTCTTTTTCTTTATTCCAAGCTGGGGGAAAACGAGAGAGATGAGAGACCGAAAAAGAGATAGACGGACAAATCGAGATGAGCACTTTTAAAAACCGAGAGAAAGATAACGGCACAAAACAGGGACGGAGGAAGAAAAATGCAAACAAATGCACAGAGAAAGAGTGTATGCACACACTAAATAGGAATCACAAGATAGACAGAACATAGAATATGAGCGAAGTCTCTGGCGCTCCATTCCTCTGATGTATTATTGCTGTTAACAGTGTTAATTAAACTGCAGTCATCTACCAATGAAGCCAAAGGTCTGGACATGGAAATGAGCAATGGGAACAGAATGACTGGATATGATCTGCTTGCCAGGGATTTGCAGAAGCAGCAGTTTGAAGTAAGAACTAGAAGGACGCCCAAATGAACCTCAAACCTAAAGTGTTTTATTCTGCCCAAGATAACCACGAGACACATTATACTGGTGGTAAGAAAAGTGGAATCAAACAAAGCAAACTTGGTGTTTTGAAAAAGGTTTCCCAAACCTGCTCGGGAGAACTTTCACAACACATATATCTGCAGTGGTTTTATGTTTTTGATCAATACAGCGTTGCTTATCACCTCCCCGGGGGCTTTCTCCCACTCTTGAGAAGAAGAGTTGAGCTGATGTTGTGTCAAGTCTGCTGCATGTGTCAAGTGATGGATTGGTATTCTTCTGTAACCAAATAGCTTTGATGTTTTTTCTTTTTAACAGCTGTCCATGTGAGTGCTGAGAGTATGAGGTCACTGAGTTAGTATTTAACACCATAAAACAGGATTAGTTGTCAGAGGTGCACAATTTTTCAGTGGCAAATAAACAACTGAGGATAAACTGGAACATATTCTGCATGTAACACCTTTTTTCTTTATCCATCTTTGACAGTCAATCAGAAAATAGACGCACAGAGATTTTACATCGCCCCTCTCTTGTCTCTGCTCGCTTCCCTTTTAGAAGTAATCGTAGAAGTGATCGGCATGAAAAAGAGACCTGATTTAAAAAGCTGGGAGAGAATACTGAGAGGGGACAAATACAGTGGTTAATGCCGAGTGTTCAGTGGGCAACACAAAGGGCAAGATTATATACTTTATTATTAGACACAGAAATTATGCTGTTTGTATTTTACCGCACTGGTAGTTTTGTAAATGGCATTAACCTTAGAGTGTCTGTAAGTTAATAGGCCAAAATTGGACCGACGGATGAAATTTACTGCTGGAAATGTGAAAGTAAAACAGGCGCATTCCTGAATGTAATGAAGAAATTCTTTTATATTTCTCCTTTGTGGAAATTAGTTATCAGAAAGTCCTGGAGAAAGCAGGGACAGGGCTCTTTAAACCCACCCAAACAAGACTTTACTGGCTCTTCGAGGATTGTTCTCCACTAAGACACTAAAGGCGACACCTGATTGAAATGAATCATGGCCTTTGTTTGCTGCAAAGGATTTTTGATGTCATTCAGTAATTCACTATTACAATACAAAATCTATATAGGCCTTAAATAGGCTGTCTGTGAACCCAAGGGATAAGATCACCATTGCTGCCTCCTTTAACTGCTGCCCAAGCCACAATGCAGCAGGCCACAATGGCACATCTACAGGCGATGGACCCACTTGTTTGGGCTGCATCCAGCCGAGCTCCATGGATAAAGGTCTGACTACCCTTTGGGATCCCGATATCTACTAAGTAAGGTTTTTCAGGCATTTCTAACTGGGAGAAGACCCAAGACATGCTTGAGAAATTCTGCCTCTTAGTATCGTTGGAAGGGCTGCAGCAGGAGCCTGAGGACAGCTCAGGACAAAATAATCTGTGGAGGAAGTATGGAAGGTCAGTTCTGTTTTTATTTTATTATTTTAATCTGCTTGTCACTAATCTTTTATCCATGTTACCTTATTTATGTTGAAAGGTCTTCATATGTTGGAAAACTGCACTAAACTTCCTTATGTGTCTTCACTGTTCGTGGCTGTCCCTCTGTCATCGTCTTCCACTGTTTCTGGCACAGCTAGCTGGTCTGCTCTGTCTCATTACCTTGCCAATCTTGCCTCGAGGCTGGTGTGAGGATTTGTTTTCCTGCGTATATGCAGTGAGGTGTTTTCTTTTCTCTCTTGCAATGTAACATTCGTAACCGGATGCTGGAACAGTGAGGTGCAATCAGAGGCTGTGCAGACTCACAACAGCAAACAGGTCCCTCGGGGTATTGGGGTCTCGTTTGTTCTTCTTCCGTCAACATTTCATGTGTCTTGTAACAATTCAAACTCTGGTCACAGTTCTTGGCTGCATGGTACTGCTGCCTGTTCTTCTCTAAAGTGTGATGAAAGGCAGTATGCCGATTGAGCGTGCTCCACTTGTATTCCTCTGTGTGCGTCTGAGCAAAGTGAACAAACAAGAACACTGTCTCACACTAAAACAATCTTTCAACAGAAAACTCTAATATTTAAACAATAGATAAGCATGAAAGTACGATGCATCCACCATGTTCCTGTTATTTAGTGTTAGCTGTGAAGTTAACAATAATCAGGCAGCCTGACAGAAGCAAAAGTTAAGTCTTACTTTGGGAAAACGTATTCAATTCACATGACTCTCTTTATTGTCTTCCAATTGATTTTGTATGAAAAGCAGCCCTTTTCTCATTGATTAAAACACAAAATGAGAACTGACCATTGACAAAAGGATCATATGATACAGATCAATAAGATTTACTGGCAGTAATAGTAACCTGGATCTGCACTTTTTTCATAAACACTTGGTAAGTTTTAGTTTTTTACTTGCAAAGTGCCATGAGTTAGTGCTTGTGAATTAGCATTAAATGGAAGAAAACTGTATTGCATTTAATTAAAATGAGCAAGCATAGGAACTTAATGAGTTCATCCTAGCACAAGACATACAGTGGGGTAAATAATTCTTTGACCCCCTGTTTCATTTTAATGGAGAGAGGCAAAATATCAACCAAAAAAGTCAAAAGAAAAAACATCCATCCATTCGCTACCCCTTATCCTTTTCAGGGTCGCAGGGGGCGCTGGAGCCTATCCCAGCTGTCATAGGGAGAGAGGCGGGGTACACCCTGGACAGGTCGCCAGTCTGTCGCAGGGCCAACACATAGGGACAGACAACCATTCGCACTCACATTCACACCTAGTGGCAATTTGGATTATCCAATTAACCTATCCCCACAAACTGCATGTCTTTGGACGGTGGGAGGAAGCCGGAGTACCCGGAGGGAACCCACGCAGACACGGGGAGAACATGCAAACTCCACACAGAAAGACCCCGGCCTGATGGTGGAATTGAACTCAGGACCTTCTTGCTGTGTGGCAACAGTGCTAACCACCGTGCCACCGTGCTGCCCTTGAAGAAAAAACATAAAAGTTAAAAATTAATTTGCAGGTTATTGAGTGAAGTAAATATTTGATCCCCTATGACCTAGCCAGAATTTTGACTCCCACAAACTGGCTGTATGCCCTTGTAACACCCAGATTATAATGAATCTGTCAAATAATTAAAGAGACTCCTGATCTATTTATGACCGCACCAGTGGCTTCTTCCAGCAGAAAAACCCTCCATGTCACAAAGTTCAATCATCTCAAACTGGTTTCTGAACATGAAAATTAGCCCACAATAATCAGATATCAATCCAATAGACTAATAGGAGATGTGCATCATGGGTGTAAAGTGACCAGCGAGTGTATGTAGCCTGTTGTATTTAATCTAAAGAGTTAAGAGTTTTAGACTGTAACATGGTGTGAGCTGGGCAGGTGTCATGTGTAAGGGCTTCTGTCAAAAGCACACACAAAGCCTGATGTTAAACAAGAAAGGTGTAAATTTAATGCAAATTTTGGAAGAACATGACCACAAAAAGCACTGCAGAGTTGAGCAGGATTTACCAAAGTCGAGCAGTGAGTCAAATAAGTAAACAATGAGATAAATAAAAATGCAGAGGATCCCCAAATGGATGAGAGGCATGCAGGAGATGAACACGATAAGATCGAGTAATGGCTAAACACAGACGAGGAGAGAAAAAGGATAAGCCACAGGTGGAGGGAAGGGAGTAATAAGGAAATAACTTTTAGAATACAACGGGTAATAGGAACGGATTACAGGAGAAGGCCTCTGTCGGTGCGCCCCAGGGTGGCTGTGGCTACAATGTAGCTTGCCATCACCAATGTGTGAATGGGTGGATGACTGGTTGTGTAAAGCGCTTTGGGGTCCTTAGGGACCAGTAAAGCACTATACAAATACAGGCCATTTACCAGTTGGTTCTGTGTCGTTCAACAGGAAGACGTCTGAATTCCCGCCCACAAATACATTTATCCTGCACACTTGTGGCTACGCTTTGGAGATAATTCACTGCCGCTTCCAATCCCAGATAAGAGAAAATAATGTGAGTATTACTGCAGAATACAGGAAAAGGTGGCAGCCTGGATGATTCACTCTGTGTTCAGTCTCTCTTCACCGTCTGTTTCCTTGTCACTCACTGTTTTCTCACTCATCCCATCACTCAGCCATCACTCTGGCAGCATGCCCTTGACATTTTCAGTAGTTGTCCCTGTTTTTCACAGTCGCTATTTTTCACTGAATTTTGTCTTTAATAAGATATGCACTGGTACTTTTGGTGAATGTAGTTAAAACTGTTATTTTCTTGTTTAAAGTCCAGCATTTTAGGCATTGTAGCCATTCTCTCCGGTTAATGTCTAATCTGAAGACTGTTTCATTAAATGTCCAGTTATAGTACCCATTCAGTACAGGTGCTAATTCATTTTAAGCACACCTTTTTGAAAACTTAAATGTGTATAAAAGGGTGTTACTTGCAAACTTGTGCTAACATTTGCTCTTCTTTCCATTTGCCTGTGCAGTTAACCTGCTCATTGTCTCATTAAAACTTCTCAGTAGGTGCAGCTCTTATACAATTCTGCAAAATGAAACAAATACCCCGAGAGCTAAACCAGGGGTATTTTCAGGTTAAGGACTGTGTGGATGTGCATGAGAAAGGCTCGGAGAGAGCAGAGAGCGAGTGTGGAGCACAAAGATAAAGAGATGTGTGCCTGCGCTATTTGTTCCTGCAGAGTAGTTTGAGTGCAGTCTAATTCCAGCAGTTTCAGGACAGTTACTGCAGCCTCGAAAAATTGACAGTTTGCATGCTCACTGCACTGCAGTTTCCCCATTTTTCAAACACACCTTAAACAAGCTGCAGGGCAAGGCATACACACTCATTATGACGTAGTGTGGCCTGAACCAGGTGGTTTCATATTGCCCTACACTTAGATTCTGCAATATGCAGTCGGTAAAATGTTATTGCTGTCTGGTTCTTGGTTTCCTGCATGGTGTACACCTGCCTGTTTTTTTGTACCTTTTACCCAATTATGTCTGCTGTGCATGCCATAATGTCACCGTGTTATGTCAGTGTGCTAATGACCGGACACAAATCCCTGCAGCTCACTGACACCTGGCCAGTGCTTATAAGGATAAAAAATATCACAGGAGGAAATAAACATAAGCAGTCAATCATGTAACACCTTACTTTTTAAAATAGACAAGCGGATATAAAGGCACACAAGCCCAAGACACGAGTAAGCACCTCTCTAAAAGCCTCAGATCAAGCAGAACTTTCCAGGAATTGTGAATGGGAACTAAGACTTCCTGTTTTATTTGAAAGAGTGCACAATATAGCAATCCAGTGACTATAAGCAGTGTATGTGTGTGCATATGCATCTGTAATCAGAGGTCATGAGTGTTTGTGAGTGTCAGTCACTGAGCCTGGGTGATACAGTCTCAGTGTCTAATCATCAGCTGGGTAGATTCCAGGCTCGGCGTTGACAGGAAAGCGGGCTCATTGCTTCCCCGGAGGTGTTGCTAATGTGGGGATGAGATGCTGCTGAAAAATGCTGTTGACTCGTTGACTTCACTCTAACTTGTTCACTAGTCTCTGATGCTCACTCGCATAAGACGGCAACGAGCAGCGGAATAACAACTGCTTTTTTTTTTCTTTTTCTTTTTTGTGAATGCACACAAAACAAGAGAGGCCTGTAGTTTAAAGGACCTTAAGATGCAGGTCTGCATTTTAAGCTCATGTGTGCATTTACAGTATGTTCACATTACACACATGTATGATCAGATCTCTGAGCTATTACCCTGCAGGGGCAGAGATGCTATCCTGTGAAACAGGAGCGGAGCTATTTATAAACAGATTAATTACGCCAGTGCACATGGTAATTAGTACAGTTTTGGTCCTGTACATGTGGAAGCCGTAGATACGAGCAGCCTCTAATACCTTCAATCACAGAGAATTAACTTAAGTCTGTTTTACATATTTCTGTGTGTTTACACGCTTAGTGGAGGCCACTATTCAACCAGACACCTTGACTGAAGCCTTTAATCAGCTACCCTGATGATACGTCTCTGACAACCCATTCTTCTCTGTTGCCTTTATGACCTCTGACCTCCAGGTGGAGGAAGAGTACTAAGAACAGAATTTGAAGAATTATTTATGAATCAATAAGATTACAGTGGACAATAATGTCCTTAATACATACTATCATTCATTCAGGGATTTGTGAAAATTAGACCATACTGCAAAACCTGCAGATTTACTATCAGATATCACTGTGTTATTTGTTGTGTTATTTGTATATTATGATAATAAAATTGTTCCGGAACCATCACTGCAATTCACCAGTGTTGTTTTGATGTCTCAGATTTGTACTCAGAGGCAACATCATAGAGTTTGCATAGGTTCTGTAAAGTAACGCCATCTTGGCGTAAAACCTGAATTCTTTCTAATGATTAGTAGAGTAGACATCTGTTAAATCACATTGTATAGAAGTCTAAGAGAAAACCACCCCACTGCTTCAGTGATTTTATGGCACCACTCACTAACTTTAAGTCTTTCTGAATATAAAATTATGTTAATTTTGTAAATCACGGGCCCCAGTACTGACAAGAAGCATGTTAAAGATCCATACTGCGCTGTAGATATCTGGTATCAAAAGGGTCACATCAAGGGTTCAGAAAAAGGGCTTTGCACACACTGTATGGCTATGTCCACCTTTCATTCACAGTCTATGGAAATTACTAAAGTTGGCTTGTTCTGTATTGGAAAGCACCTCCATAAAGATGGAGCTGTGGTGGATGACTTCCCTATTTCAGTAGCCGGCAGGATCGGAGGAAGGAGGCAGGCGATTGAAGCAGCTGACAGCAGCAGAGTTCGAGGTGACAGAGAGACACAATAAAGTGCACAATAAATAAAAGTTTTGAGAGCAGCCATATCTGAGTCGTTCTGGGTCCTTTCACATAGCTCTATCGGGATCACCTTGTTGGTGGAAAAATATAAATGTATGCTTGTGTTTTCTTTGGTATTTTTAAAAGGAACAAATAATGTATTTTTGCAACAGGCTGCAAATAATAAAGTCCCTACAGATACAATTCAATACAGGTTATTTGCTACTGTGTAGACACAACACTGGCTCATGAGGTAGGCCCATTTTTATTGTTGAATGATTCATAGGTTGATGTTAAGTTGCAAAAGGAAAGAAAAAACATTCTTCTGAAATTGGTCAGTCAATTTTGAAAGAAAAACCCTTCAAAAAGCCTGGAGATCTATTGCTTGAGATAGTCTGGCTCATTGAAAGGAAAATATTTAAAAACGAGGGGTGGATCAAGACTTTAGACTCTGCTGTACTTTAAATAACAGTTACACGAGATAAGACATAAGGAACGATGCATACATTATAATTTCCATTTAGAAAACGGAGACTTGATTTTTACTGCTTTACCTAAAATGCCTAGACATATTTAAATCTCCAAATTTTCCCAGTCATGCTCATTACAAGCCTACAAAATCCAGCATAAGACATTCTGGGGGCCCTCCCCTCACGGCGAAGCTCGGATATCTCACCGTTTAGCCAGCTAAATGCATCATACTGGGGAAGGCAAAGAAGACTAAGAATAGTTGACCTTTTCTCCATCACATCCACTAGGGCTGAATAACACACGCCTTCACACTCTTCTCAAATATGGCATTAGTCAGATTACCACCATCCTCCTATCTATCATTTCTCCATATGATCCCTTCTTCCTTTGGCAGAGAATGAGTAAAGAGAGAGAGAGTGAAGGTCAGATAGCAGCAGCTCCATCTCTCTTCTCTTTCCTCTATCTCTTGTCACTGCCCCCCTCTTTATCACCTTCCACTTTTCATTCCCGCTCTAGCACGTTTGCATTTGTTCTCCTCTTCAGCCCCGTTTCCCTCATCTTCTACATCCTCCTATTTCCCTGAGTTTTTTTTATTTTTTGCTCCGTCATCTTCACACTCTCCGCTCTCTTTTCCAATTTCATTCTCTTGGCTTACATGCTTGGTTTGCCACACGCACGTGCACATACGTGCAGCATGTAAACGCAGTCATGCACATGAACTCACACACCTGTGCTATCTCCCTTCTGTGCCTCAGGTGATCACATCACAAACACACCCACACAAGCATCACACCAATCCTGCGTTCGAGCTCACACAGTAAAATGCACAGAGACATAAAAATACATAGAGGCTACACTATTGAAGGAGACCAGTTGAATTTGATATGCCTCTCTGCACCAGATGGGTCTGAGGAATGGTTCCAGCTGATAAATAATGCATCATCTACCTGTATTAAATTGAATCGATGCCTCCTTGTCATAATGAATGTTTTAATGGGTTTGAGTGACAGATCTGGGGCATAGATGATTGGTAAGTCCTCAATAGTCTGTGTGTTTTTGTTTTTTTGTTTTATTTCTCCTTGCTGTACCCAAAGTTCATTTTAATCTCTTTGCCCGATTTATTATCCCTTTCTGTCCTTTCTCATTTTGTCCTCTCTTCTTTTCCTGTGTTACTTCAGCTGTTCTCTCTCTTCTCATCTCATCTAATTTCTTCAGTAATTAAAGATTCGCTTTCATTAAAGTCAAAATCAGGTGCAATTTCTGAGAAACCTAATGTCTTTCTTTCACTGTGACATCTTTAAACTGGCTGACCTCTGTTTGTCTTTTTCATTTTATAAATATTTAACTCTTGCCCCATGCGTGGCCCCCCTGCCTTGGCTCTTTCCCTCTGGGCTCCCAGCCATCCAGGGGACTGATGAGCAGCCAGAAAATACTTTCCCCAACACTGGAGTCATAACACTACAAGCTCTGCCAGCCCGAAGGCAGGACAAGCCACTCAAAGTCTGTGTATTTAGCTGAGACACTTGTCAAATATCACCCTACAGTGAGTACAGCAAGGCATTTAACAAGCTGAAATGTTATTATGACAAGGGAAAGTACATTCCCTGAGTACTGACAACTCATAATAGAGAATGGAGATCAGAGCATGACAGGTAAGTCAGAGTTGTTGGAACGCATGACCAAACAGACAATGTTATATAAAAATCTTCCTGAACGTACCTTTTTCTTGTTGATTTATTGCCATGACAAACAAGACTAGTCCGAGACGGCACACCTTCAACTGAATTAAGTCCATGGATCCAGGTTATTCTCTGATATCTTCTTCAGAGCAGCAAGGTGATCGCTCTGTTTTATGTTTTTTCAGTTTGATACGTGGTTGCAAAGATCTGGATATTCTCGCACCTTGCCCTGTCTTGCAGCTGTAAAAAAGTTTCCGTATCCACATCTAAATAATTTCTATGTTAAGCCAGACTCCACTTTTAGTGAAACTGACAGATAAACAGAAAAAAATCCCATTTCCTCTTTGCTGGATGTAATACTTCATGCAAACCGTGGCGTGTGAACATCAGCATCATTAGACAGCACATGTCCCAAAAGCAGAAAATCAACACCCGACACACTGTGAAGTGCAGCAAAGTGAATGAGTTATTATTATTGCTGAGAAGTTTGCCTGTAATGTAAGAAGTTATGTCCATGACTGACAAATGTCTCCGCACTACAGCGTTTTATGTGCACGACACAACAAAGTAACAAACTGAGGTTATTTTTCTCTCCATGAATATCATGTTTCTCCCTAAAACTGCATTTATTATTTTTTTCTCTTGGGTGCAGCTTACACATGCCAGAAGTGGCTTTGTTAGATGAATGTGGCTAACATATTAGCGAACAACTGGCTGTTTTTACATTGGAGTTGCACGCTTGTCCACCTGATTACTGATAGTCTGACATTTACTGTTTTTCCTTTCAGCTCTGATTTATTCATTTGCTCTATAAATATCAGGTTCTCTACAACTCACTGCTGCAAAATGAACTGAAACTGATCTCCAGGCATTACCCCACACAGCCATCTCTAGGGCTTCGAGAGAATGGCCTGAAAATGAGAAAATATCCAGCGAGAGGAGAACGAACAGACTGCTGTTTATAGCATGAGAACAATATCTTAAATAACCACCTGCAACAACTGAGGAATGCACTTCAGACCTCGAAGCAGCAGAAGACCACACTGGGTGGCGTGCCTATCATCTAAGAACAGAAATCTGAGGCTATGATTGACATCACGACTCACCGAAATTGGGCAATAGAAAATTAGAAAATGCCTGGTTTGATAACTCAATTTCTCCTGCAGACAGTAGGGTCAGAGTTTAGTCTAAACATGAACACGTGCCTTAGTTTTGACGTGTTTCAACAGTTCAGGCTGCTGGTGGTGTAATAGTGCTGGGGAAATCTTCTTGGCGCGCTTTCCCCCCCTTTAGTACCAACTCAGCATCCTTTCATTGCCACAGCCTACCTGAGTATTGCTGCTGACTAGTCATTGCTCTCCATCTCTTTATTGCCACAGTGTGCCTATGTTCTGATGGCTGATTCCTGCAGAAAAATGCACCATGTCACAAAGTTCAAATCATTTCAAAATGGATTGTTGAACATGGCAATGCACTATATTCAAATGACCTCCACAGTTTCCAGATGTCAATCCAACAGAGCACTTTTGGGATGTGGTGGAACGGGAGATTGACAGCATTAATGTGCAACTATCATGACAAATCTGCAGTAACTGTGTGACACTGTCATATCAAAATGGACCAAAATCTCCCAGGAATGCTTCCAGCACCTCGTTGAATCTATCCCATGAAGAAGTACGGCATATTTGCAAACGTAAGGTGGTCCAACGCAGTAATAGCAAGGTGCACCTAATAAAGTGATCAGTGAATGTAAAACAAAATAGCTGAAAGATGCTAAAATGCTTCACAGAGCTGAGGAAACTGCTGAGTTAAGTGATAAGTCTGTCATTGTGGCAAGGGGCAGTTACAAAACAACTGCAGGAAAGAAGACCAACAACGCCACCAGGGGATTTTTTCAGCTCAGTAAACATTAATCTAATAATCCCAAATTATATCAACAATTAGTAACCAAAGCACACAGACTTGTTACGGGCAAGGCAAAGGTGTGACAGATGAATTTCAATACTTTATTTGTACAAGTCGATAACTCAAAAATAAGTGCTCCAACAAAAGAAAACAAGTTAAAAACCACACAAAAACCCACAAAATTTGTTAAAATATTACTTTATTATAATATTTATAAAAGAAGCCAACTACAGTCACAAAGCTAAAAAACATATTAAAGTACCACTCCAGGCAAAAATAACTAATTAATACAACTAGCTGGGGGCCACTTGCGGAGACAATCTACACTGAGAAAGGCTCACTCAGGGTTGCAACCAGCGACTCACCAAATGTGTCTCACTGCGACTGATTTGTCAAATAAGCTATTGAAATTAATCTGTCACACTTCTGCCTTGCCACTAATGAGTCTGTGTGCTTTAACTACCAATTTGCAAAATAATTAAGGTTTATTAAATTAGTATTTCCTGGGGTGCAAATCTGCAGGTGGTGCTGTTGGTCTTCTTCCTTCCAGTTCTCTTGTAACTGAAACCCCCAGCGCCAAACCCCACGCCTAGCGCCATTATGACAGAACTCCTTCAATATAGAGTCTAAATATTATACATGATTAACTAAAAGTATCTTTACTTCTTTTCTCTTGGTTAATTTTAGACCCTTTTTAATAACAGCAGCTGTTTCACAATTACATTAAGCTTCCCTTTCTGAAAATATCATTTTATCTAACATTTTTTTTCGAAGTCTTTCTTGACCAGGAAGAAATTTACAACATCAACCATAAAACCCGACTGCTTGCACCTCTAGCTCAGACTCGTTCTCTGTGACAGAGACTTTCCTGACGGTTTGTCTTTTTGCTTTTTTCGTGACTTTACTAAAGAAACACATCCACTCTGTCTTTGTGTCTCTTCGTTCAATCACTCTGTCGCTCTCTCTCTTGTTGTCTCTCTTTTATTATGGCTGCCAGAGTCAAGTCATGTCAGCCTTTGTCAGTCACACATAACCAGCACAAACAAAAAGAAAAACTGGGTGACTTTCTTAAAAATGACGGGCATGTAAATACCTAACAACGACAAAAAGCACAAAATCTGTAACAGAAACACAAAAACAATCAAACCAAACTAAATTTGGTTTGAATCCAGGTATTATAACCTTAAACATCATCAGCAGCAAAACTGAAAACAATCCTGAATTAGTTATTGTGTCTGTCTGAAGATGAACTCTCACAAGCATACACACTTGCATGCACCTGATTCATATTCACACTGAGAGGTAGCGACAGCTGGAGTCTCTGTGCTTTAGACTCACAGCCCTGCAGTCTGATCAGGAGGCATTCACGACCACAGAAACACAACTACATGCTCTAACACACACACGTGCTCGCTTGACCCCGTTCACTTCGTTAAACTGGTTACGTGTTTGTTTATGAATGCCACGTTCATACTTGATTTGTCAGCCTGAGCGATGGAGGGTGTGCGATATGTGTTTCTCAATGAACAAAGTCTGAACTCCACTGATCACGTTTCTAACTTTTATAGAGCGGTGTGATGATGAATGAGTGTCACTTCATAATTATTAACTGTTACAGGTGTGAGTGTTTTTAAGGCAGAGTGGCTCAGCTGTGGGTGTTGGATTGTGTCACTTACAGTTCAGAAGCTCTCGGGTTAGAAAATGTGTTCTGATTTTCTTAGTAACTGCATGTCTAAAGGTGGATAACAACTTTGGGTACTTGTTGTCTTTATGTGGCCTTCCTCTAAAGCTCTGTGTCCCTTAATACTTCAATTTCCTATGGGTCCTGGCCTGAGGGTCCCCCTTAACATCTAGCTTCCACACTAAGTGTATTTAGTATTTTTAGTATTTATTTATTTATTGTCATTGTCAAGAACAATGAAATTGCGTTTGGGGCAAGTGGGGTGAGTCACTCTCTCTCTCACAGACAAACACACACGCTTCACACATGTACGTGTTGTCCTTAGTAAGAGCACAGGAGGCCAATTTTTTGGAGCATCATCATTAACCATCTGGACTGAGGGGCCCAACAATGTGAGCTCCAGTACACCCAAGTGGGCACTTTGTTTGCATGTGTGTTCATTAAAGTCTGTGTGTGTGTGTGTGTGTGTGTGTGTGTGTGTGTGTGTGTGTGTGTGTGTGTGTGCAAGCAGGGGAGGTTAGTAAAAAGTAAAAAAAGGTACAAAAGGACACAATCATCCTCTTAGCATTATCTCTGCCTTCAGGACTGAGATAAACAAAGCGGTGACATTGATGGGATGAACACCAGCTGTAAGACAGCAATCCATTGTCCCGAGCGATAACCCAATTCACCTGCTTACAGTTAAGCTCAATTAACCTTTGTGAGCAAAGATCACCTGAGCTTGTCCTCTCTGAGAAAGTCACAAGTCCACAAATTCTTCGTGGGTCATTCTTCCTCTGTGTTTAAGGGATTTTACAGCCGAGGTGCTGATGCCTTCCAGGTAAGAACAACACGAGGCTGCTTATTTGTTGGGGTAAACTCAAGGTATTACTGAGACGTGAAGGGCAGTTTGGAGGGACTGTGTTGCAGAGATCAGCAGGGGAACAAAATCTTCAGATTACTTTGACTCTGAGGTCAAACTCTTAGCTCTGGAGCCTCTCTCTCTCTCTCTGTGAGTGTGTGCTTTTCAGAAAGAGAAAGAGCATCTGACTGTGCATCTGTGCACACCTGGGGGAGGTTGGAAATATGTGTGTATACATATCAGAATAAAAGGAGAACAACAGTGCAATAAGTGGCCCATCATCAGGAGCTAAGCCATCCACAAATGATGAAACCTTTAGGTCTTAAAAGTAAGAGTAGTTTCTTTTCCAGGAAAGAGCAGCCAAACGCACAGTGATCACCTCACAAAAGACTGCTGCCAACTGAAAAATAAACATGCATATATGGACCAATTTATGTGTTGTGCTATGTTCCATATAAAAGTAAAAAATACATTATCATTTTTTAAGTGTTTAAAACCATCATAAATGCCCGTTTGTGTATACATACAACCTCACCTTGGAACTTGTATCCCTCTATCTGCAGCCAAAGGCAGAGGTCCTCTGTGTCACAGTCGCATCTCCATGGGTTGCCGCTGAGCCCCAGAGACCTCAGAGCAGGCAGAGCGATCAGGCTGCTAATGTTGAGGGTCGTCAGGTTGTTCCGGCTCACATCGAGCACCTGCAGAGCCATGTTCTCTGCAAAGGCATCCGGGTGGATCTCCCCCAGACTCGGGTTATCCGTCAGCCGGAGCATCACCAGAGACGCTAGGGGCCCGAAAGTCCGGTCCTCAATCTGCAGCAGGTTGTTGAATGACAAGTCCAGATAAGCGAGTTTCCTCAAGTTCCCGAAAGTGGATTCGGAGATTTCTGTCAGTGAGTTGTTGCTACAATCCAGATAGACCAGATCGGAAAGGTAGTTGAGCTGCAGCGCCGGTAGGTCACCGATGCGGTTGTTCGAGATTATGAGCTGCCGGGTGGCCAGGGGGAGGTCATTGGGAAACTGGGTAAGATCCTGGCCAGCGCACTGGACCACCAGCTGGTCGTCGCACACGCATCTGTCAGGGCAACCGGCAGTGAGAGCCGGTGAAGGGGCCACCCCCATCACGAAGATAAAGAGGAAGAGGAGTCGGAGGGACTGGGCACTGGGCTCGGGCAAGAGACGCATGACGAGGCCGCCCAGAGCGTCATGAACTCGGGCTGAGCTGGACCAGGACTCTCCGGCGCTCTCCGGGCATCCTGCATGGGTGTGAGTATCTGGCTGTCTCTGCCTGAAATCCCGGCTCCTGTTTATATCCAGGCTCTTTCTCTCTTTCTCAGAAAGGCTATCGGTCAGTCACTCACACGCACGCTGGCGCACCACGCACGTCGCCACCAGACATCATTTCAGAAGGTGACCGCTTCTCAGGCTCAGTGGGTGAGACTTGTGCAGCTTATCGGACTTTGTCCCACCTGAGGAGACCAAAGAACCATTGAATGTTGTCGATCGCCCCCTCCGAGTCTCATCTTTGCGAATTAGTCGACTCCATCGGAGAGCATTGTTTATTTAGTTTCCAAACAAATACCATGACTTACGCAAAAAAAAAAAATTAAATTAAATTAAAACAAATCCCTGAATCCTGAACGCAGAGTCCGCGAAATGTTCTCCGTGGAGACGCACTCGGCTCACATGTGTCCTTGACTGTGTTTGTCTGAGTGATGTGCGCCACCGTCCAGCAGGCAAGTCGTGTTTTTCCCTCAGGAGTGCAACTGAAAGTGCGTCCTTCCACTGCGCTCACTCAGCCCTGTGTGACCGTGGCTCACTGCCGCGCTGTACTGATGCTGTCTCGCTCTGTGCGCCCTCCCTTTCTGACTCTCCATCCGCGCGTATACTGCAGCTCTGCACACACAAAAGTCCAGTTTGTGGTGTGTGTGTGTGTGTGTGTGTGTGTGTGTGTGTGTGTGTGTGTGTGTGTGTTGGCTATGGGCAATTTGTAGTGGTGACGTCAGCAGGTGTTGCCCTCTTTAGAAAACCAGACGTCCAGAGAGCAAACCGTCCGACCATCCGGTGAAACTCAAAGTCCTCGTGCCGTTGTGTTTTTGTGTGTGCGCGCATAAAATAATAATAATAATAATAATAATAATGAAAACAACTCAATCATAATCTTGTCTGAAAGCAGCAGCCTCTTAGCCATGCACAAATTTAACAGGCCTTATCTCATGTGGTCCACTGGCTAATTTCTCCCTTGTCTTTTCCCCCAGCGGCTTGTTGACAACATAATGCATTCAAATTGGATTGTGCGCGCGCGTAGTTATTAATTTTTTCTGGCATAGTCAGATTTTAATTTGGTCAGGCAGTCACACACTCCCTTATCCACATAGCACACGTTTTGTTGTCTTACAGTTGGAAGTAAGTTGACAGGATGTTGACTGTCACATCCCATTAGTGTCATTCAAAAGTTCACTTTCAAATGGGAGATGAGTGAAGCAAAAGTGTTATGCAAAGCTATGTGACAGGTGTCAGAGATGGAAATAGTTCAAAAGTCAGAGAAATTAGGTCAAAGGCTCCTTCGTTAAGGGGTCACATAGAGGTATGGACGTCATCAATCCAACTGTAGTTAAACTGGCTGCAGCTCAGCTACAAATCCCCTTTGCTTCTAGTAAAAAAACAACAACCCCAAATTATATTTTAGTTTGTACAAATATCTTGTCAGCTATCCAAATTCAAACGAAGCAATACTAATGCCCTGAAATTTTTCTTACGGAAGACCGTTTCACCCCAAAAACACTATTGCTATCCAACATATGTCAGGTCAAAGGTTAAGGGTTTAGGGCAGGACTTCCTCATTTGAGCTAGTAGCATATTTAAACCACAACAGGAGCTTAAACATGCATATAAGAAATAGCTGGTTGTGTTTTGTCAAAGGTGACTGCTGTCAGGAGTCTAAAATGTAGCGTAAATTTTTTGTTTCTTCTGAAAACATGAAGTGAGGAGCATAAAATGCCACTTTCAACAATCTTAAACGGAATTAACCCAATCTGGTATGAACATGAAACCAGAGATCAAGAGAGTCAGAGTTCTTTGATTTACAAACACCCTGGTGGCATTTTTATTGCAATCAATGAAGAACCTTAATCTTGGTTTAAAAAAAAAACAACACAACATTGGAAGCTTTAACATATTAGAATGTCAGGGGTAAATATTAATTTTCAGGAGCCAGTTAGATCAGCATAAACACCAACACCTTTAAAACTTCAAATTAGTAAATTTAATCCTTTTTATTTAAAAATAATGAAAAGAAAATTACAAGCACAGTAACTATTTCTTTGTTTGTGGTCTCTCATTGTTTTCCATCTGCCTTCAGAGCTACTTGTCAGGTTAGGGCTGTGTGCAGGCAGGAGTGGTGGTAAGGAGGACCCAAAGTGCAGACGCTCGGAGGCAAAAATGTATTTCAAAACTCAGCTTTTATTGCTGGCAAACGTAACAAAAATCCAACTAAACTTACATGAGCGAGCAGGCAGAACACACAGCATAAATGAGGGTAGACCACGACACAGAGAAACACAGGGCTTAAATACACAGGGGGAGCAATCAGGGAATGGGTAACAGGAGGGAAACACAGCTGGGGCAAATCAGGCCTAACGAGACAAAGGAAGCAAAACCAGACGCATATACATGAGACACGGACTTTCAAAGTAAAACAGGAAACATAACATAGACTGAACTAAAGACACAGACTCACATGCAGGCACTGCAACAGAGGGAACAGAGACATGGGACCAGGGCAGACAGACACTGACTGGACATGGGGATAAAGCAACTAAGGATACACAGAGACGCGAACTCGACAAGGGGATACAGCTGACAGGGGAGACAGAGCAACTAGAGAAGACAGAGACATAAACCATAAGACAGAACTCAAAGAAACCAAAGACTAGAAATGATAAATAATATAATAAACTCAAAAACCCTGGGTCAACGACCCAGGCATCCTGACACTACTGTCTGATAAATCTGTTATTCATCCTAAAAAGTTTATTCTCCAAGAAACCCAATTTCAAGTTATTCTAGTAGTGTAAATCTTTTTTTTAATCAAATATAGGAAAACAAGAATAAGATTGTTACTTTTATTAAAACAGTATTTAAGACAAGTGACCTTTATTTCACTGCTGTGGGGGGGGGGGGGGGGGGGGGGGAGGCTTGAAATCTAAAAACATAGCCCAAAAAAGCACATTTACAAATGCCCAACTGGTTTCCAACCTGGAGTCAGGACTGCTACAAGTAGGTTGAAGGCGAATAAATGATCAAAGGTTGGTTGGATAATTGCACAGCCCCTTAAGATGATATTTTTCTAAGAAAGGAAAGTCAGTCGAGTAACATGTGGCCAGAGGAGACAAGCAGGCGCTGCTTCATAATAAGAGTTCACACAGATAACAAGCTGTAAAATATTACAGCTCTGACACCTACATCTTTTCATTTCAGAGCTGTTGTGGTCCAGCATGGTTATCTATCTCCAGTCTGATGTATGATTATTGAAGTAAAGCTCCACCGAGCCCTGAGCGGCCTGGAGAAAAATGAGCCTATTTGATCAGTGTCGGTTTCTCTCGGCCCGTCTGCTCCCTCTGTCGTGGGTTTCTGTCTAAATGGCCCAGCTGGATCGTGTTCGCGGCTAACCGCCTTGGTAAAGCCTGGTGATCAGAATCATTAATGTGACTTTCCTCCCTGACTGCTCAAAATGGTGTCAGCTTCCAAAGGGGCTTGTGTACATCCATGTGCTTGCATGCGTGCGTGAGCTGAGGGAACATCATATGTCCAGGCTACGCAGCATTCTTGTCTCGTACGGTCACGTGAGAGCGGCATGCGCTCTGTGTCATGCTCGTCTGCATGGATGTGACAGTGCACCTGTGTGGAGTGTGTGAGCGTATCTTTATTTTTTAATAAGGGTGTGTTCAGTGTCAGCTGTCAAGTGCCAGACAGACCGTCTGATCCCCAACCTGAGGAGAGGACTACCTCTACCATTAAAGGTGTCACTCACCTTTCCCTTCAGATCCACTACTTCACATCTTTTTGTTTTTCTTTGGAGAAATTGCTGGACTAAATAATGACAAGACAAATTGTTTTTCTTTTTGTAACAGCTGAAAATACTCACTTTTCACGAGCATATAGCTATAACTCCACTCTCCCTTTCTCTTTTTGTGGCTCAGTATGGTTGTAACTCTTCTCCCATTTTGCACAATCCCTCAGGCTATAAGGCCAAGGCTCTTTATTTTCAGGTTGTGTCCAAGTCCATCACTTTAATGTAACTGAGCCAAGAGTACAGTCATCTATCAGTCACACAGACTGCCTCCATACTGGATGCTATGGATAGAAAAGATTAAGTATAAAGAGACCGAACATGTGGACATTACATTTTATTTGCAGCCTGTAATGGCTCAGCTTGGCCATAAAGAGGACTAATCTGAAAAAGGTCAAAATCATATTTTCATGTGCAGTGCTGTCCAGGGAGCATTTGAGTACTTAACATAATCCTGTGTTACATTAACATATTTGAGTGTTTTGCAGTTCAAAGGGTTCCTTATTTATATTTAACGCTGCTTTGGTGCAGCTCCTGTCAAGAAAAAATATCTATTTCACTTCCTTCGCTTTAAAACAGCTTTTACTGCATGTCTCTCACAAAAAGGTTTGAGGGTGCTCACAGCCACACGTGTGTAGCAGGTCTGGTCATACTATGAGTATTGGCTCTCTTTGACATCATAAAGAGTCAAGAATAAAAAAAAACCCCAAAAACCAAATGAACCTGTGTGCATGGAGCACTCAGAAGGCTGACTGGGTTACTTAAACATATGCTGACCTGATAATTTGACATGTGAAAAATGAGCATGTACCACTGTAAACAGGATATCTTTGTCCATTATTGTGAACACATAAAAACAGCTCACTGCTCATAACTATGGTCAAGGTTCTCCAACATGTAGGCTCATCTGGCTCAGGAGGTAGAGGAGGTTGGTGGGTCACTCCTCTGCTTCTCCAGTCTCCATGTCAAAATATCCTAGATCATAGTGTAGGTGTGTGTGTGAATGTCAGACAAGGTGTGTATAGAAAGGTTCCTGTTGTGCATGTTTGGACGAATGAGGATTGTAGTAAAATGTGCTTTGAGTTCTCAGGGTAAACACGTGCTCTAAGAAGCTGACTGGGTGATGTTAGCTGTATGTTTACTTATTTTCCAAGGTATACTTGAGTAGCACTGTGGATACTTGCTAGATGCACACCCTGATCAGGATTCAAACACCTGGTTTATTCCAAAAACAGTAATATTTTCACTACATTATCCAGATGCATCATTAGTACCAGAATCAGGGGCTGAAGGATCAGCTGGAGCAGATGTTCTAGTCTATAATGGTCCCAGTGGTAATGGAAGGGTTAGGCACCTAAACTGGAAGCATGTCTCCAGCTATATATATATATGTGTATATATGTGTATATATATATATATATATATATATATATATATATATATATATATATATATATATATATATATATATATATATATATATATATATATATATATATATTGTTTAAAAATTCAGTGAAAAGACTAAAACCAGCAATGTCAAGATTACTGCTTTTTAAACTTCATCTATGGAACTCAATTCCAAGTCACATGAATCCTACCAAGGATATAAATGAATATATCCCTCATAAATAAATCACATATGCAATAATTTTCCTAAACAGCTGGGCAAAAATTAACATGTGAATGTGCAGCTTTCAGTTTTCAGCTGTGGGATACTAAACAATGGTGCTCTCCTAAGTGCATAAGGCATCAGGATGAAGTATGTGGGATTGAGTAAAAATAGATTAGTGTCTATGTTCATTTTAATAAATGCACATGGAGCCAGTGCAGCAGCCTAGCTCACAGATACAGATGGAAATATCTCAGGAAGTGGGCTTACATGAAATTTTAAACAGACATTTGTGAACCCCTCATTTACCATGTTTCTCCTCTTTATCATCATTGTGTGACTTTTTTTGGTTTTGGGGGTCTTTTGGTAAAAATATAGACATTTACCAGATGTTTCCCTTTTTTTTTTACACTTCTGATTTGTAGTTGATGAGTTACATTTTGATAGGATTCTGTTGGCAAGCAAACGCAGCTTTATCAATCTGTAGTATCATCAGAGCATATTTATCCACTCCACCTCAGTGTGCTCACGTAACATCCTTCTCTGCCCCCTCACAAATCACCTCACACACAAATCAGGATCACCTGAAAACACATCTGCTCCCATTTTCTTTACCCAATCACTCTTCTTTCCATTGCACCCCCCCCCCCCCCCCCCCACACACACACACACGCGCACACACAGACTTATGACACTGAGATACTTATAAACAAAGAGGGTATTGTTGCACAATTCTTGTTTCTTCCATAGTTATGTCAGTAAATTAAGACCTTGTTTCTTTATAGGTGTTTATAAGAGAATCAAATGTGTTAGTATTACAGCATATCAGTGTGATGAAGCGCTGGATGTAAAGCTCAAACGCACTGCACGCGCCCTGTTGAGCTCATTGTACCTTCTTACTTTTCCCAGACATATCTGGTAACTGAATGCCACTCATTCCCTCTGACTCATGCCCTACCTCATCAGCCATCACCAGCCCACTGTGCACAAACTCAGCCCTAGGCTTTAATGAAGATAATGCTGAAAGCATGTCTGAGAGGCCAAATAAAGGCCCTCGTGAACAGTTCACAAACCTCGAATCAGCCCTCTGATACGAGGCTGACCCCTGCAGGAACGGAGGGGAATCAATGTGTGGTTGACACCGAATAAAGTGTGTTGTTTCTGTGATGTTTGTTAAAAGAGGATAAAGTCTGAAAATGTAGGTCTTGGAAATAACCACCAAAGTCATGAAAATGCAGAACAAATACTTACTTCTCTGTTTTTTGGTAAAATGGTGGAATAATAATCTTCGCCTGCTTTTGTCCCAGAGTGCTGGAGTGATGCGAGTCCAACCTGTGCATCTTTTCTGGGAACAGACTGTCTACATCAGTCAGAGTCCATCAGGCTCAGTTTCTGTCACTCACACACCCTCACACTCAAACTGTGAGTGTCATCTTCTATCAGTTTTCCGTCTCAAGGCACACATGAGGAGAGGAAGGCAAACCTGCCAGACATCAAATCTGGACAACCTGTTCTCCTCCAAATCTCTCAGGTAACTTTCCACCTCACTGCAACAGAACCTACAGACTAATGCAGATCTCTTTGCTCTGTCTCTTTGCCTCTCAAATGAAGCCTTATCAGCAACTGAACATTTATATTTAAATGTTTCTTACGTTACCTCTCATTCTTTTTTCCTCTATTCCCCCCTTTCTTTTATTTATTCAATTTGTCTGTGATTAGTGGTGGAATTTATATAATTAAAAAAATTGTGTGTTTAAATATGCATCTGTGCAATTATGGGCATAGTTTCAATCTCACTTTCCCACTTCTTCCTGCCCACTCTCGTGACCTGACACCTTGCAGCACACACAGCCAACTACACATTGCACCGATGATTAATTTACATTTCAATTACAAATTAATATGATTCATTGCCCAGAGCCATTGGCATCCATGTTAATTAGGAAGGGTAAACAAAGAGAGGCTGCATTAAAATGGACTGAACAGTGCCGTGGCACACTGGATGTAATCTGACTGATTTGAATGTAATCAGATGTACTTGAAAGTTAAAATAGAAACACAGACCCGACTCTCTAATTTCAGGCCGTTGTGCCATCAAAGCAACTGTCTGGCTTCGTGATTGCATAAGCTATAAAGACCTGCTCAATAATGCATGGTCAAACTAGACATGAGAAGTCTGACGGAAAACCTTACCTCAACAAGCTGTGTGATGTCTGGCCAAAGACTGGACACTCCAGAGACAGGACAACAGGCTGGAGGACAACGTGTGTTTGTTGTCATATGGTTGGGATCTAAATGTCTTTACAGTCACAGTGGAGGGACTTAAAATTAAATCATAATATATTTAATGTGAGAATTAATTTCATGTTCAGATGATGTCAAGACTGAGTGTGTGTGTGTGTGTGTGTGTGTGTGTGTCAGGGAGATAAAGAAGTAAAAATAAATTTTCACAACACAATTTTCAGTCTTACTCTTCTAGAAGGAAATAATGACTGTAATCAGGAAGCATAAAAATCCCACGTTTTAAAAATATGACACTAATTTCAAACATTTCACTGTTACATCATAAAAGAGTGACTCTCGTGGGTACTACCTTGTTTCAGCCACTCTTGCACTTTGCTTCCAGCATGCTGGCGTGAAAAAGGGTCATTAGCATCCAAGTCCCTCCTCTCACAGGAAGAAAGCAGCATTAAACTTCCTGGAGCGTTAACTTTTGTTGAACGGTCTTCCTGCTTTTAGAAGCTGCTCAGCAAAGTAAAAGACAAGCATGACAACAATCCTCTGCAGACTGACAGGGCCGAGGTGCTTATTGTGGAGATACGGGGCTTTGATTAAGAGGGAAACTCACAGCCGAACTTCCCATGTGATTCCGCAGGGAGGAGCGCGACTCCTGGCCGGCGGCGGTCGGCCTCTGACGGGATACAGTCGCGCACAAAGCCGCAGGCAGCACACTGAGGCGGCGGCTGCCGTAGAGGTGGATTTAAAGCGGTTAGAGGGGAAAGACGATGGTAGGGGCACTTTTTGCACAACAGTATGATGATAACACGAAAGTTTGCAGAAACATATTTTTGTGTTTGACATCTTCTCAACGCTTTAGTCTCACGGAACCCCTCGCAAATGTCAAATTTCTGTGCTTACTTGCTGTCTGGTGACGACTGGTCGATAACTCCCACAGGTTATCGTATTTCTAGATTACTGTTGAAACGGGCGGTTGTGTTGAAGGACATTAATTTCTTCTCATGAATTCAAACTGTACTTTTTAACATGACAAGGAGACTTCACATAAATGAAATATGGAGACTCTTAACTAAATCAGTAATTAGGTTATATATCAACACCGAGCTCCAGTACTGTTTTATTACTGATTAGCAGAACAATTGTTTAAGTATAGATGCATAACGCGTTACTGTTTATCAGAACTACCAGTAAACATTTATTTAGGCGTGTAGTAAGAAAGTAACCACATTCTGCTGGGAGTTGAAAAGTAGTGCCCCCCCCTTATTTCTTTAATTTTGCACGAAGTTTTAAATTTCTTCACTGACTAAATCATTAATTTGCTACTCTTAATACATTTTAATTCGAGTTATGTGTTTAATGCATAGCAATGTGTATTTTTAATAAGTTTCATGCGCACAAGCAAGCCATTTTCGCATTGTGCGAACATATTTTTATGTAGCTTTATTGTTTCCATGTTTATTTTGTATGTTCGACATTATTTTTACACATGTCATGTGTCAGGTTAAAGGAGCACATTTTAATCAGAGTGTAGCATCAAGTCAGTTAAACTTCTGGGATATTGATCTGGTCATTTACAGGTGGAGGTCACTAGCAGTTTCTTCCCTTCTCATCTTTCCTGACTTTTTTCCCATTAGTTTTGCATAAGGCTAGGGTCAGTGTCACCACTGTTAGCATGAGCAATACCTGCACCCTACAGAGGTGGCACAGGTAGTGCAAATCCTCCAGGATGGTATAACAATATTGCTAGAAGGGTTGCCTTGTCTCCCAGCACAGTCACAGGAACATGGAACTGATTCCAGGAAACGAGCATATACTTTAGGAGAGCTGGACAGGGCCATAGAAGTCTTTAACTCATCAGCAGGACTGATATCTGCTCCTTTATGCAAGGAGGAACAGGATGAGCCCAACAGATTGACCAACAGGAGGCCAATGGTGTGAATATCTCTGGCCAAGCAATCAGAAATAGACTTTATGAAGGTCAGCCTCCTCCAGTGGGCTCTGTGTTCACTGCCCAGCACCGTGGAGCCCAGTGGGCAGGTCCACCAGTGGCATCCTGTGCTTGTCACAGATGATAGCAGGCTCACCCTGAGCACAAGTGACAGACATGGGAGGGCCTGGAAAAGTCGCGGTGAACATTATGCTGCCTGTAACATTGTTTCAGGCCATCAGTAGATGGTAGCATATCAGTAGATATATCCCACAAGAATCTGATGAGTTTCTTTAATTTTCTTTTAACAGCAGAGTATTTTAACACGTATATGTGAGCGTTTTAGGTTTCAACTGGCTTTTGTTACAAATTAAATATTTTTGTTTCAGGATGTTTTACGTATTAGGCCTACTACGTGTCTTCCAGACTAAGGTGACTTTAGAAAGCCGATTCCATGGTTTGATACTCTTGATTTCCATCATGGTCATGGTGGAAATAAATAGTTAATGAACCCACATTTTTACTGAATTGTAAACGGCATGTTTATAAAAACTCAGCAAGATTAATTTCTAGCTGTTGCCCTTTATTCCTGTTGTTGCTTTCTTTTCCTCAGGGATCGTAGAAGTGTTGATGTGCCGGCACAAAGCCAGAAATGCTCTCGGCAATGTGTTTGTGTCACAGGTAAGCAGACTTCCACGTCTTTCTCTCTCTCTCTCTCTCTCTCTCTCTCTCTCACACACACACACACACACACACACACACACACACACACACACACACACACACACACACACATACATTAAACACATATGCAGCAGCCACTGAGACATGATGACGTGTGTGTGTGCAGATGAGGAAGGTGGTTTCCACTCTGTACAATGACTCAGCGGTACGTGTGGTTATCTTCAGGAGTTTAGTGCCGGGCGTTTTCTGTGCAGGTGAGTGATCTCTGGTGCCAGGAAGGTGTGATCAAAGTGTGCAGTAATGATGTGTGACCATGTGCGTTATGATTTATGGTTAGGTGCCGATCTGAAGGAGAGAGCTCTGATGAACAACTCTGAGTCTGATCTGTTTGTTCACGGCCTGCGCTCCCTCATGACTCAAATAGGTAAAAAAACAAACAAAAAAAACCCATTAAGGTTGAGTGATTAGTCAGTCTTTTTTTCAAGCTAAATGTGTTTATCCATTTGTAAACTTTGCTCACTTTGTTTCAATAACCTGGCAGCATTGTTGCCCACGCCGACCATCGCAGCGATGGATGGAGTTGCACTGGGAGGTGGATTGGAGTTAGCCTTGGCCTGTGACCTTCGCGCTGCTGGTGAGTGACCTCTGAACCTTCACCTGTCAACTCCGAATCGGATCTGCTTTCTTTCTTCCGGTGATGCTAATCAGGTTAAAAATAATCTTAGAGCGCAGAAAACGTTTCTGAAAAGATTTCAAAATACTGTGTATTTTAAAAGTTTCCATTATATGTAGACTGACGTAAAAAATTTTTATTTTACTATTTAGTTTAAATGAATATATGTTGGACTATTCACACAATATTTACACAATTTCAGCTATCACAGTTAATGAACAGGTAATTTACTGAAACAATATCTTCTAAAATGAAACAAAACTTTCCCAACTCTTTATAAGTAACTTAGGGGGAAATTAAACTGTCAGCTTTTAAACAGCTTTGAATAAATGTAAATGTGTTATATACACAATGGTCAAGCTAAAAACATACTCCTGAGACGATGGAGCTCTAATGATCTGTTGATGAGCTTGGGGACTAATGAGGCCACATCTGCCCAGCTGTTCATGCGTTTGAACCTTCATGTGATTGGTTATATTAGGCGCAGCAGCTCAGTGATTGGTTGAGCACAGATGAGCTGGGTGAGCAGGTGTTTGTGTCAATTGCTCTGACAGAGACATCAGTCAGATTTTACACTCTCTCCAGCTTAATGGCACTTAGACCTTCAACTGTCCTCTGTTTGTGTGTGTATGTGTGTTGCAGCAAATTCGGCACAGATGGGTCTTATTGAGACGACACGGGGGCTGCTCCCAGGGGCGGGTAAGACGAACAGAGGTCACTGAAATGACCCTGAACTGCACTGACTGTATGTAAATAGAGATAAAGCAGCTGTGATAAGTTGACCTTGAGGTGGTTTGTCCTGCAGGGGGCAGTCAGCGTCTGCCACGGATGATCGGTGTCACTCTGGCCAAAGAGCTCATTTTCACAGGTAGTAATTCAGAAATATTGATGTGATTTTAGTGGCACTGAATGCTCATCAGTGAGCAAGGATTTGGTGTGTCACTGTCTCTCCTTGTCTGTTATCAGGCAGGCGCGTGGGAGGGCAGACAGCTCTGGAAATGGGGCTCATAAACAGAGTAGTAGAACAGAACCAGACAGGAGACGCTGCCTACAGAGAGGCACTCAGCCTGGCCAGGGAGATACTGCCCCAGGTTAGAGTACAAACACACTTTTCATGCCGCTAAAGCTCTGATACTGCTGCATCTCTCCTCCTTCAGGCAGGGGGATCTGCTCCCTTTCCCCTTTCTCTGGATGCAGTGGAAGGGGAAGAAACAAAAACAATGCATTTCTTTTTTCCTTTCTTCCGTCTTGTTTTTTTTTTCCCTCTTCCCACCTTCCCTCTCACCATCTCCCTCTGCTTGTCCCTCTCTCCAGGCCTCTGTCGTTCCATATATCTTTCACTCCAGTTCAGATGCCCACAGTCAGTGGGGTTAGAGTGGCAGTCAAGTGGAGAAATGGACCACAAATAGCACCATACACTATCACATTTTCCAACACATTTATGCTCGACTTAGCACGGATTGATTGATTAACAGGATCTTGCACTGAATCAAAGTGAGGGAGCACAGAGGAAATAATAAGAGGGTGTAGATCTTTATTTTGGCACTTCTGTTTTCCTGGAATTTCTAAGACAAATGTACTGCTGCTTGCATGTGATTAAACTGTAAAGAGTTCCTCCAGTTAAATTTCTGTAGAAATGCATTGCTCACATTGATTGATCAACAGTTTAATATTTTTGATTCTCTCTCTCAAACTTTAATTTTTGAACAAAAAATTGAATAAACAACAACATAAAGGGACGTCAGTGGTAGAGTGAAATAAAGTAGCTAAGAATCAGAGACAAAAACGTAAAGGAAGGTGAGCATTTTTGTGTCTATCATTGTTTATATTCCAAAGGTCCTATATTTAAAGTAGAGCCAATCCAGGTGGTTTGGGCACCTGATTAGGATGGAAGGAGATAATACCATCGGCATCTAACCCTTTTTGTTTCTGTTGCTCAGGCTCCTATTGCAGTGCGGATGGCTAAAGAGGCAATGAACAGAGGCTTGGAGGTACATTATGAATCCCAGATCTTCTTTAAAGGTCTTTACATCAGTGAATTTAGTGACTGTTCTCTCTTCCAGGTTGATATCGGTTCAGCAATGGCGATAGAGAGGATGTGTTATGCTCGAGTAAGTCTTCCACTTCTTGTTTATGATTTCCGAAACACTTGTTTTAATTTGGCATAATTGTTGTGGTTCAGGAATTTTCTTTTGAGCTAAATTCTAAGGCAACCCAACACATAGCTGATGCTGAGGCTGTTATAAATTAAATTCTAGTCGGGCCTAGCTTTGACATGAACCTTCTGATGCTCGCTCCACTTAAATCATCATTTACTTGTCCTCTCTTTATAGGTCATCCCCACACGGGACCGACAAGAGGGTATGGCAGCCTTCATAGAGAAGAGAGCTCCGCGGTACACTGGGGAATAAACTCCTTTGAGCTACTGGATTTCTTTGTCGTACCGACATGTGAACACAGAAGCACACTGCTTTCTGTAGCCCGATGTCAGATAAACAATTAACATCTATTGATTGTCTTTGCGACTCTCAGCCGGTGCCAGTACATTAATTTAGGCCATGCAAGTGCTCAATAGTGGCCACTTGCTTTTGTGACTCAGGATCAGACTGACAAGTGCAGATTGTTTATAATTTGTTATATTTGATGCTTTATCAGGAACAAGGTCATCTTTGAAATGAAACTAAATAAATAAAAAAGACAGCACATGGGTCATCTCCAGTTTTATGGCAATGTACATTCTTTATTTCTAAATTTGAAAATGCGATTCTGAGCAGCAACATGGCACAATCACAGCAGACATACAGTACCTTGACTTTCTGCATCTTCCAATGGATTAAAACGCTTGTGGAAAAAACTAAGAACTGGCCTTTTATGCAGGGCGATATTCAACCAAACTACACGACTTTGGCGGAAAAAACCCCCAAAAGTTCTGTCATCTAAGACTATCCTTGTGGAAACACTATTAGCCTGGGACACATGCGTCATTAAGTATCATTTTGGAGCCTAATGTTCTATATTTATCTATATAACCATACATCCAGTAATCTTTTCAAGTCTCCTGACCTGTCACTGGCATTCCTGCCAAACAAATTTATCTCCAATTATTTAGAAAGTGTTATTTATCAAAGTGTTTCAGCAAAAGTTTTGCATTTTGAGAATAAACTTTGACCAGAAAAATCACCTCCATTCTGGCAGCTAGTGGTCACTTTCCTACCTTTAGTTTGTGGATTAAGGGAGTCGACTTTATTCTCAAAATGCAAAAATAATTGTACTTTATTCTGCTTCATGTCTCCTCAGTACTCTTTCCTAGTTATGTGTTGACAGCATAGTAAATGACAAGGCCTGCAATAAGAGATGAACAACAAAAATGTAGCCAGTCTCATAAGCTGTAACAGCAAGTCTAAACGGCAGAAGCATAACTGTTAAAATAGCAGCCTGTAGGATGCAGACATCACACGGCCGGTCACTTTCAGAACAGAGAAATGCCTTTAAATAATTTAAATGTTTCCACGCTATTGTTGTATAAACAGTTTTTCTTCCCTTTGTTCAATCAGATGGAACTGAAAAACATACAGTAGAATAATTTCCATGCAATCACTCCTAAACAACGACCCCCCCCCCCTTCAGTATCCTTATGTACAAATACATACACTCTTTGAGATGCAGACACTTGTACAAGCGCATATATGCACACATGCTCACACTGAAGTGCTGTCTGTCTTAAAGACACTCAGATGCATAACAAAAAACATACTTATATATAAATATATACACAAGTTTCTCAAAGAGAAAACAGATGTGACTCACTGCAAATGTACACCTATCCTCACTATGCTGGCCACATCATTATTGCCATTTGTGTCCAGGAAAGTATATTTGGATGTAAACAGACACATGTGACTGTAGTACTCAGCTTATCATGTAAATTGTCCTCGTGAGCTTTCTGCACTGCTGGCTCTGCCACCAAGCGGGTGGATTTAGGGCTCCCCAATGTTTAGAAAATTTAAAGAAAAAAAAAATGCAATCGAGTTTCTCAAAAAGATGATTTCTCTATAATTTAGTTTATCGTGTTTGAATGTTTGGAACGCCCGAACCCACTGAATACACCCTCGGCAAGCGTCCTGTCACATCAAATCAAAGGCGTTAGCTGATAAAAGACTAAATGACGAGTAGAGCAGCAGTAGTATTGCAGACCCAGAGGCGGGGGTTTCAGTGAACTGAGCACTGCCATAAACAAACAAGCAGGCATTCCTAAAACGAACAGTATAAGCATTCAGACAAACCCTAACCCCCATGCTTGAGCTCAGGGCGATGGCATGCGTAAATTTAAGAGCTAATCAACCAGTTCAGACATCCATAGTACTCTGTAACATATGAGGGTATCAGGGTATCGGTCCTCAGTTGAGCTTTGGGGAATTATTCCCAAACTGAGATTTGTAAGTGTGCACTGACATATTTCGGGTTAAAAAAACAACAAAAAACAATTCCTCTTGATACCAAAAGCTGACTGAAAAAGGCCCAAACACAAATTCATGATTTGATTTGAGCTCTAGTGACAGACAGTTTATCATAATTTACTTTTTTCTTATTTTTTGATAAGCACACAGAGAAATGGTTTTTTAAAGAGAAAAAAGCGAGAAAATAAATAAGGTTACTCTGTGCAAAGAACTGCAATGCCTCTGTCCTTAATTCAGTTTACATTTTTAGAGATTCTTGTAAGTCCATGTTTGTGTGTGAGATATATTCTCACACACACAAACACACACGTGACCACCACCTCCCATCCACGGTGGGACCCAGCTTAATTTCCTCTTCTTCACCAGAGATTCGGATTTTCTGAAAGAGAATGAAAGCATAATCAATCTTCAACCTCTGCGAGGGTGAGCTAGCTGCTGATCATGCCTTACCTCTGTGAGGTTACTGCGGCGGTGGGCGGCGACTTGTGTGTGTGTGTAGTGGCTGGCCGGTGCGAGCTCTGTGGCGCTGTAGGCTCTCTAGTATGCTCCCAGCCAGCAGTTTGACGTCTCTGTGGGTCTGTGGGTGTTTGTGAACATGCTCCAGCTGCTGCAGACCACCCTCCTCCAACAACATGCTGCAATAGCGAGAAGCTGCACACACAGAAGTATCCACAAGAGGTTTGAGTAGGTGAGGCATCACATTAAGCTAGAATAACCTTTGGTTTTATTTTTGCATGGATCTGTGTCTCACCGTTCTTGCTACAGACATGTTGCATTGCCCAGGCTGCCCACAGCTGGACACCAGGGGTGTGAAAACACTCCAGTAGGGGAAAGAAGGGGTTAAATGACCTAAAGAAGGGAAGAAAATGACAATTATTGTGTGACGGGATTAAAATGGGAAGCAGAGCCTTCAGTCATCGCGTCCCTTACAGGTAGAACCAGCTACTCAAAAGTGGGAGAGACGGGCACCATCTGTAATTTAAGATCAAGCTTAAAATGCTCATTTTTGATAAACACTATGGTTAGGACTGGATCAGGTGACCCTGAACCATTCCTTTGTTATGCTAGACTCTGGAGGCTGGGATGTACTACGCACTTGTCCCTAATGTCTTACATTAAACCCACATTATACTGAAATGTCACTATGACTATTGCCATTTAATTTTGCTTACACTTGCTTACAGTTTTGTGCTTTACCTTGTTTGTAATTTATCATCTCTGTGTGCACCTTTTTTTTTTTAATCTATTTTGTCTGTCTCAGGATAAAGGATGCCCGATTCTACTAGAGGTCTTTTAGAGTTTAAAGGCGGTTTCCCCCCCACTGTCATCAAATGCTTCAATTTATTGGTTTGTAGGGTCTTGGCGTTATAATATTAGGTGCCCTGAGATTACAGGATTTGTCTCCAAATACATTAAGGAAAAACAAAAAACAAAACATTGAACTGAATGTAACGTATTAACATGAGGTTTGGAAGATTTGGCTCTGAGATCTATAAATTTGAGATTTTGCTGACACAATAGTTAGCATAGTCGCCTCTCGGCAAGAAGGTTTCCTGTTTTGGCATCCTTTTTATAATACTCCATCATTATTGAATAGAAGCTGTATCTCACCTGTAGGCCACCATTTCACACTCTGGCGGGGGCCACTTCATAATGACAGCATGCTGCACAGACACACAAACGCATCACGCTAAAAACCAACATTTCCAATAACTGTATTTATGCACAAGAGTTCTCATTAAGCTTGCTTATTCCTACCAATTGCTCAAGCAGTGAGGACCGAAGACTGGGGCTGAGCGCCCAGGCCTCTTTTCCTCGTGACGTCAGATGTGCAAGGATGCCTGCAGCGAAGTAGCTGACCTCCACTTCCGGGCTGTGCAGCAGACTGCTGATGTGGTCCAGAAACCCCTGCACCATGAGCTCTCCATGCAGCTCCCCAACCTCTGCTATGTTGTTCTACAACAATCAAAAGGCGAGCAGGGAATAATGATTCCTTAATTTTGTTAACGCATTCCAGATTCAGTTTAGCTTCGGGATGAAAAAAAGAGAAGTAAACTCACCAAAAGCCCGAGAACCTTCTGCTGAATAGAAGATTCATTGGGGAACGACTGCAGATAAAGAGAGGGGGAGGTAGGGATAAAAACAACAGTGAGTCATCTTGCCCCGAAGCCATGTGTACTTATACGGAGGAACACATCATTAAGTGTGATGATGAATTCCTATAGAAATCTGCTTAAATTTGTTCTGTATGTAGCATTGCCTGTTTTCTTTACATGTTCACATAATTTCCATGTACCTCTAGAACTTTAATGAAGAGATCTAGCCCCTGGTTTTCGATAAAATGGCGGCAGGTTGTTGGCGATTCATCAGTGAGGTTCCAGAGTGCACTCAGTGTAAATTTGAGGGTGGCATCCACCACGCCCTGAGTTGCCTTCTGACGCACGATGTGGAGCAGTTGCTGCAGGGCAGAGAGAATGCATTGTACTGAAAATCAGCCCTTTTTCGATAAATGAGTAAAGGCAGATGAAAGTCATCCAAGATTAAAAAACAACAACAACAAAAGAACAACTCAAAACATACTTTCACGATAAACAGCTCTGCTCCCAGCTGGGCCGTCTGCTCTGTGGATAACTGCAAAAAAGCAAATGTTGCAGCACTCAAAGAAAATACCCTACAGATGTACTTTCAATGCATGAATAACCGCATATGTGGTACTAATACAACACCAAATGTACCTTAGCAGCGAGTATGGAAATGATTGCCACAGCCATCCTCTGCATGTTTTGATCTTCGTGGTTGCAAAGCCACTGCATGACCAGTTTGGCAGCTTCAAACCTTTAAACAGTAAAAGGAAGCAGAGCATTTTAAATTCTACCTTTACTGAAAATGTGTTACGTCACAAACCGAGAATTACGAATTAACTTTGATCACATTTTGGCATGTTTATAGTTAAAATCTTTGACAACCTTTAAAAAAAAATGAAAATTAAAAAATTAAAATAAAAAAAAAAAAAAAAAAACTAATAACAAAATGATCAATATTTACACAACAAATGTGGTGTTTCCCACCTGTTGAATGGAACTTCTTGCAAAATGCGATCACTGCACAGAGACAGCAAGCAGTTTTTCTGCAACTATAAAAAGAGAAAACAGCCATGATTGCAGAACCTAAAAGCTATCAGACTGCTGCTCCTGCTGCTCCTATGTTTTTATCTTCTTATCAGTTCTGTTTAGTCACAATAGGCTGGTTAAATATTATATCTGACTTAGAGCCTGTGCAGGAAAATATAATGGAAAATGAATAAATAACAGTGCTCACAGATAAACTGCATTTTCAAGCTTACAACAATAGGAGAAACATTAATTCCGCATGCAAACATGTGAGCTAGTTTAGAAAGCATATGCTAAATCCTTTTTTTTTTCTCTTGACTTTGTGGACAGTCTCTTTAGTGGACGACATGGGGAAAATACACAGTGAAAAACAACAGAACTAACAAAGGTTCTTTTGGACACTCCCTTATTTATAAAAGGTCACCACAGTGGATGGATACAGATATTTGTTTTTTTAAAATGCTGGATTCCCATCACAACCTTTCAAGGGATATTTGTCCCTTGTCTGAAACATCCAACAGAGGAAATGTTTGACATAAAAACACAAGAAGTAACGTTCAAATCATATTTCTACGAATTATAGTGTAGATATTATTTATTATTGTAATTTGAACCACTCTCTCACACAATCTAAGTCTTACTTTACTATTCTTTAATTACCCCATTTTTATTTATTTATTTTTTTATATAAGAGCAACATTTCTTGTACTATCACACAGCATAAGTTCTACTCACTATGCACCTGTGGCACTTTAACTGTGTTGTTTATTTACTGTGGACTCATTTTTATTTTTTATTATGCTTCTATAGATAAAGTATCCATCTATCTATAAAAACTGCCTATTCAGCATGTGGCTAAAACACAACACAACCTCAACTGTACATCATCACAACACTGAACAGTTATCGCACAAAGCACGTTTCCCCCATAATTTTAGAATAAAATGTGTATCGCTTAACAAATCCTTTTGTCCAATATCCAGCTGTGCACGTCACTTCCTATAATGGTTCATTTCTACTTGTGACCAGATCCCTGCATTTGTTTCCATTCCAGGCTGTATTGATTTGGAAATCTTGTTACTGAGGAACAAACAAACATAACGTTACGCAGTGCACTATTTACTTGTGTTTTGTAAAAAAAAAGGGAAACTACTTATTGTGGTTGTGGGAAGTTCCTCAAATCTTTCTAAATTTCATATTGTCGCAACACTCACAGGCGTTACCAAACGACCCAGCTAACACAGTGTTCTCCAAAGCTGACACGCTCCTGCCACTACCCTCAAGAATACTGGACTAAAACTGTGCTTGCCTTTAAACTTGATTTCTTACTTTTGTTTAACACATCTATCTGACAACTTAGTTGACCAAGTTTGATTTATTATTAATGTATGCAGAAGCAGGTTGTGAGAGTGAATGTAATAATGTCTACTGTATAAACAGGCAACAAAAAGAAAAAAAATTGGCTATAAAATCCATGTAGAGCAACGACAATCTTGATGCTTTTAAAATGGAAAAACTTTGTGCCCTTTAAAAAGATTTATAATCTATAATTATAATTTCCAATTTATCCTTATTAGCTGTTATTTTTTTGGTAAATGACCATTTCATCCTCTATGTTACGAGTTACAAAACCCACACATTTAAAATCAAGAAATCCACTAATGTGTGAAAGGAAAATTGTGTCAGTGAATGCCATTATAACATGCAAAGAGCTATTTTCTGAGAAACTGTGACATAATGGACAAAAAAAGAGAAGAAGAAGAAGAAGAAAGAAGAATTCTCTGTGCAGGTAAACTGTATCAGTCAATTGCAACCTGCTAAATAAAATCTATGTTATAAACTAACTGTTTATTGGGAATGAGCAAAAGCAGCCAGGCATGAAGCTACCTGCTGGTGGTTGGGGAAAGTCCTCATGGCTTCCAGTAGAAGCTGAGTGACGGTGCTCAACAGTCGAACTGGCATCCCTGCTGCCAGGTCCTGCTTCGTCAGGTTGAACACACAGGCGCTCGCGGCTAGCTGGACATTCAGAGTGGACGGATGATTCTTCATTCCCAAAACTACCAGCTATTTAAAAAAAAAAAAAAAAAACACACAGAAAGAGGAAGAAAAAAAATTCAAGAAACAGGAAGTCGAGAATGATGAGTAACTAAACTGTGCAGAGATACAATGGTAGTATAGTGCTTCTTCACTTAAGGAGGATATCTGTGGCTGACAAAGGGACCAATTAAGATTAAGACATTATGTGCACTACTTAACCATGATATGATGCTATAATTTCTTTTAAAGATTAAGTAAAATAATAACTTAATAGGTTCAAGGATAATGTGTTTACCTTTAGGATGTCAGGCCTTGGCTTCTCCATGACATGAGTGAGGCTAAACAGATGAAAGAGAGCTTCTCTCACAAAACCTTCTCTCTCACTGTAGCGCCGCAGTGCCTCACAGATCTGAGTCTCATTAGCTTCTCCAGTCACCTGATGGCACACAGAAGATACTTGAGCAAACCTGATGTTTTCACTTTTTGTTTAGTGCCCATTTATGATCATTCTATACCTACCTTTAGATTTCCTTCTCCTGATAGGAAGTCTGAAAAACCAGCATCTGTGGCCAGAAGTCCCACAAAGGTCATTCCTGGCCTCTCTTCAACAAATGCCTTAACAGCTGCATCTGTCACCTGTAACATTCACAGATATAAGAAATTACTCGACTTTAAAATATGTGTGCTTTGACTGCGGTTTAACCAAGAAACAAATAAAAATATTAAAGCAGATGAACACACCTGTTTCCTCCCTGAGACATCTAAGGAAACAAGGGCGGGCAGAATCCCTGGCTGTCCGAGAAGTTGACGAGCCACGTCAGAGGTAAATTGTTTATCATCACTAATGTCCAGGTGCTGCATGTGCAAAGGTTTACACACACACAAACAGGCATGGCTTATAAAACCTCAGAGATGGAGTTTTCTTAAAATGTTTTTGAAAAAAAACCAAAACAAAAACAGAGAAACAGGTTTAATACTAGACACACAATCAAACCACTAACCTGCAATACATTCAACTGGCCTATGACTCCCAGCAGCTGAGCAGTGCTCATCTCCAGCCTTTTCAACTGATGCAGTGTCAGTGAGCGCAGCCGCTCCTTCAGGCCCAGCAGCGGGCTCAGGTTTGTGACTGAAGTATTAGAAAGATCGAGGCTCTCCAGCCGAGGCAGGGAACACACATCGCCTAGCCCAGAGTCGTAGAAGTCTACATTAGCTAGAGAGAGGGAACGCAAGCCCTGGAGGGCACTGAAGCGATACCAGATTGGTTCCTCCAGAGAGGACATGGTGAGGCCTGTAAGGACAAGTCGCTGAAGGGACTCCTGCAGGGAGAAAGTTTAAATTACTTTCATACAGTGGAAAGAAAGGGCAGTTATCCACAAAAAACTGACACACTCTCATATTACCTGACAATATTTATTAGTGGCCAGCCCCTGCAGGATATCAGGAATGGTAAGGTCTGCATTGACCCGGGCAGCATCCAACTCCAGCAATCTGTGAGGGCACAGGGCTTTCTGGAAGGCCTCTGCAGAGATCCGTGCAGTACGGATGCAGGCCCGTCTCAACCGCAAGTATTCACAGTTCCGAAACACACCCACTGTGCTGTCGTTCAGCAGACCTATAGCAGAGTGAATTTATCTTTCGGAATCAAGCACAACCTTAAACAACACTGGCTTTTTACCCAGGGCAAGGATTTAGTTTACTGGCCATCAGTTTGAAGTGGCTTTCACTTCAAATATTTCCCCCAAGTGCAAGTTAAGATTTTTCATCCTCATGAGTATCATGGTGACCTTTTATGATCCAATGAATAATGTATGTGTGTAGAAACTAGAGCGCTAGGCTGCAGCAATACTCTGGACTATTCGTAAACGTCTTTAAAGGTTTACCTTCAGTGGCCATTTTGGCCAGGAGCTGGTCTGCCAGCTCCTGCGGGAAGAGTACAGCCTCCCTGAAACAGAAGGAGCCATCAGGGCGCTTCACGCAGAAACACTCCAGGTTTTGGCTCACATAGGTGAGGCACAGGTCTGTCAGAGCCGCTGGAGACGCCTCCTCCTGAAAACCAAGAGGTGTGTTGATGTGGATGCACCGAGTACAATTTTCTACAACTGTCAAAGCAAATAAATCACCTGAGACTTACCGTGTTTAGGAAACTGCAGGCCATGGCAAAGGCTTTAAAAGAAAATATATTTTAGCTTGTACAACCGAGACTTGTGATTATATAACCAGCCTGCTCGTCGTCTCGGACACCTCTTTCCCTTTCAATTTACAGTGTCCACCTGTGTGAGAGTCTGAGGAGCTGCTGATCACTCTAAGAGGTACCAGGAGAACGTGACGACGCACGAACACAACGGAGCTTAACAGAGAGCCAGCTAGCTAGCTCACTTGGTGTCTCGGTGGTAGAAAATCACCAGGCGAGCAAAAACGTCGAAAGCTTACGAATGAGGGGGAATTCATGTCGACCAGCTGCTGAAGCGACCGAAAGACTGAACCTAGAAACCTGTTTGGCATGTAATTTCCACTGTGAGCAGTTGGATCTATTTTTAACTAGAGCGACTAGACAGACAGTAAACAAAGGTCATAGCACCGGAAGTACATTAACGAAGGGAGGCTGGACTACGGAAGCCCGCAAGGAAGGGTTACAAAACCAGGAAGCGAACAGCCGAAGACAAACGTGACCGCGTCCATCTGCTTTTCAAAGGGACACTATTATACCATCAAGCACACTTTGCTCATATAATGACTTCACATATAGCGGCAAGCATCCAGACAGACCTTTGCGTTTTGGGAAGAACTTTTTCAGCATCGCATATCAAAGTCAGTCATCAAGGTCAAGCAGCAGCGGTGGACGCCGTGAGGAGCTGAGCACATGTGATTGTTGCAGAGGTGAAACTAGTTCAAGTAAAGCGGAGAAATGGCTGGACTTATAAATTTTGAAGACGAGAAGGAAGTGAAGCAGTTTTTGGATAATTTAGGCGTGGAGTACAGCTTTCAGTGCTACAATGAGAAAGATCCTGAAGGTAGAAGTTTCTGAGCTGTTCACAGATCGGTGGTGCTGAAACACATGGTAGTTATGCAGTTCTGTTTTCCTCACTCTTTGCCCCCTGTTTCATGCTTTTAGGGTGCCAAAGGCTCGCTGACTACTTGGAAGGGGTCAAGAAGAACTACGATTCTGCAGCACAAGTGCTCAAACATAACTGTGAGACGCATGGGCATGGAGAGAGCTGCTATAAACTCGGTGCTTACCACGTCACCGGCAAAGGTGGATATTTAACCTCATTTATCTTTTCTGAAGTGTTAAATACTAAACACTATACTGAAGGCTTTGAGTTTCTGTTAGACTTTTATATCTACCCTACTACATTTCAATGTGAAATCGAAATATTGTGCCATTTTATTTTATTCAAATTAAGATTTTATAAGAAAAGCTCATGAAAGGGCAACCAGTAAGCCTAACTGGTCCGTGGTTCCTTTAGCTGTCACAGTATTTTGTGTCAGCACAACCGTAAAAGCTGAAAAGTTTCCAGGATAAGCTTCTGAAGCGATGACTTATTGAAGCAACTGTGCATAATATAGTGCACATATTATCACCAGTCATTTAAGTACTACTTGTAATTTTGATCCTTTGATACATTTTGCAGCTTGTTGCTAGCATGAATGACCTCTAAGGTTACTTCTACTTAAGTAATGCCATTACAAAATTCTAAGTCAGTCCCCTAATCTTTTTTTTTCTCCACCAGGTGGAGTCACCCAGTGTCTAAAAGCAGCCTACTCTTGTTTTCTGCACTCCTGCAATTCTGGAGGAAAGAAGTCTGTAGACGCTTGCCATAATGTTGGTCTTTTAGCCCATGACGGACAAGCTATGGAAGGAGGACCTGACCTGAAAGCAGCTCGGCAGTACTATGAGAAGGCCTGCGCAGGTGGATTCGCTCCTTCCTGCTTTAACCTCAGCGCTTTGTTCATTGAGGGCAATTCCAAAGGGCTGGCATCAGATATGGCTCTCGCTCTAAAATACGCTAACAGGGCTTGTGAGCTGGGACACGTGTGGGGCTGTGCCAATGCAAGTCGCATGTACAGACTTGGGGATGGTACAGAAAAGGATGAAAAGAAAGCAGAGGAGCTGAAAAATCGAGCGAGGGAGCTGCATGGTATAGAAAAGGAAAGGCAGCTTAAGTTTGGGGAGTAGCACACTTTTGTTGAATTATCGTTGTTTTGGTTTAGATTATTTGTTAGATAGTTTGTTTGAATAAACCCACCTCGTTCACAGGGTTCAAAGATTGAAGATAATGTCTATTATTTTTAAAAACATGATTAAGTGCATCAATACATTCAAAACATTTGCAAAAAAAATAATAAAAAATGGTACATTCATCTCATTTCTGTGCAAGTGTTGATTTTTTTCCCCCCATGTTTCTGTGATTTGTGGTGTATAAATGACTACACATGAGCCTATACAGTTTGAAACAAATATACCCATCAGATAAAAAAGGTTTAGATCACTTTATTTTAGTTATATCATTAATATCATTTCAATTAGTTTTCCTTTTCCCCAAAAGTCTAATTTTTTTTTGTTATTTCACACCTAGTTTTAGTGCTGCTTTGGAGATTTTATATTAAGCTTATACTATACTAAGCAGAGACGTGAAACATGTGGCCTGGGCCAAAACTGCCCCACTAAAGGGTCTAATTCAACCTGCCCAGATGCCATCACAAAGTGTGAAAACTGCTGAGAAGTCATCACTAACTCCAGTTGTATCGCATAAAATGCGCCATTTCCACTGTGGGGACACAAACACTATAACTAGGGTGAAAAAATAGTCTTCTCATCAATTTTGAAAAGCACAATGGTGTCTTGTCCACAAGAGGGAGTCAGAGGAGAACCCATGAACTTTTAGCCCTTTTGAAGCCAACCAGCCCTTCAAACAGAAGTCCGGCACTACAATAGAGGGCGGGCTGTGCGAATCCCTTTAACTGGCAGTGCATTGACAACCTGCGGATGATATAAACAGTAGCAAAAGGTCTCCGTACATTACGAGCTACTGCAGAGGATAAAGGGCAGATCGGCCCGCTGTGCACCCGGGAAGCTCCGCCCGTTAGCGGCGTCTCCTCTCCTCCTCAGCCCTCATTCAAAACAGAACACAGCTGTTGCGAGGCGCATCGTCGTGTCCGGGAGTGTTAGCCTAACAAAAACGGTTAGCAGCCTGCTTTCCGCTGATGTGCCCGCTGGAATACCAGAAGAAGAAAGAGCAAAACGGCGCACTTCGGTGAGTTACAGTTACAGAACACGACGGGACAAAGTTTGCCATCGTTAGCGACACAATTGCAAAGAAATCCCTTCCCATCCGTCGCGATAGCTAGCTAACGTAGCGGCAAGCTTGACGAGCGGTTTGGGTGTGTTTGTTTTAAAATGCAGGCTGCTTATCAAAGTAAATCGGCATCCATCGCGAGGAGCGGACGCGGAGATACTGGAGCAAAGCGCGAGTGAGGCTGGTCGTCTTTTTTTTTGTAACGCAGACTCTGTAGCTGGGTGCAGCATTGTATTTTAGCTATTATATTCTTATCCCATCCACTCACGTGAATGTACAGGTCGCCCCACCGCACACATAAATACACACATCAAGAAGCAGTACCAAGGAGTTTGATGTGAGGCTAACAATAGATCAACGTGCAAGCTAGTTGACAGTAAATGCATCATGCTAATTCACATGGAAACCTTTGAGAAGAGTGGGGGGAGCTATAGTTAGCGATTAGTGTATCTGACTTTCTGTGTCGGGGCAGGGAGTTTATGTCGACCCGTTTGTGCTGCTAAACCAGCACAGCTTACTTAGCAGCCACGGGCCACTGCAGGCTCTCTGCTCGGGATGGCTCATTGGCGGTGAACCCCCTGCAAAGCACCCCTCTGGGGAGTGCTTTGGGTGTGGTGTGGGTTCACCCACAAACAATACAGTGCACAAGCAACGTCTATCTCGTCTTTTCTAAAGCATGTCTTAGTTTAAGAATAACCACAAAAGAAGAACAGGAAGGTTATTTGGAGAAAAGGGGGCAACCAGGGATTCTCAACCTCACTGATCGGAAATTTTGGAAGTGCAGTTGGTAGGAGGTTTAAATCAAGCAGTTACATCTTATCTTCCACTCCCTCTGCTCAGTCCTGTGCAGCACAGTCTTTGTGAGCGTCCTCTGTGACCCTTTGCTGTTGCTCGCCTCTCTCGCCCTGTTTTAAAGGACTCTAAGGAATGTTCCATATGATATTTGGTGTGGCTGTGTGAGGCTGCTGTTCCCAACACTTAACATATGACCCCGAGGTTACTGGTTCACGCACATGACTAGCATGCCTTTACAGTGCTGCAGTGTCGCATTATGGAGAAATGACTGACAGTCCTGTTTGCCTTAGCCCTTTGTAACAGTTAAATATATGCAGAAGGTTTTTTATCCATTGGGTAGTATTACTGTGGCAGTCATGCCAGTTCCAAGACCATAGTCACTGAGTACTTACAGTTAATGTTGAGCCTAAAGGAAGAGAAAACTTTGGCATTTGGAAAACTATTTTCTTCCAAATGCCAGAAATCCTCAGACTTCCAAATGTCAAAGAAAGAAACTGCTTGGAATTCTTTTTGGTTTTTAACTTCATTTTAATTCAAAGTAAAGAAAGGGGAAGCATTGAGAACAGTGAAAGTTTAGTCTTCAAGACAGTAGTCTTGTGTGTTTGAAGGGTGCATCTGAATCATTTAGTCAGCTCCTCTTAAATGTTGGGCTTAGTAGGATTGTGTTTGTCTTGACTGCCATCGGCCTATAAGTAAAAGGGATTTTCATGGCTCAAACCAGCCCTTTTGGAGTGGGGGTGGGGGGCAGCTGGCTATGTGTGTGAGCATGAGTTTGTATGCAAAAAGTCTGTTACCTTACTTAACAGAAATCTAAGTATTTCCTGTTTTGTTTTGTTTTTTTTTTTTGTTTTTTCTTTTAACCATTTGAAAACCTTAAATGTATTTTAATGTTGAGTAAACTCAACATAAACCTTGACATATTTCTAACCAATATATTATTATTATTATTATTATTATTATTATTATCATTATTATTATTATTATAGACCTGGTGATTTTCCCTTTAGTTGAAGGGCAAATTCTCTGTGACGGGGAGATTTTTTTTTTTTCTTTTTAAAAAAAAATGTTATATATGTAGCAAACACCCCGATATTACATTCACTGATGGCAGTGGCTTGTGTTCTTCTTTTGTTTGTATCTGGGGTCCAGTTTAATAAATTTAAATGAATTGATCCAAGATAATGTAATCAAGGCCTGACAGTTATTTATTTAATTTTATAACAAAGATAAATTTCTTTGGCACAAGAAGTCAGAATGAATCATTACAAAAACAATGCAAACTAACAAAATCTGTATCTGCACAGCCTAACGGCTGAAATGTTTTAATCATTGGTGGCAGTCCAGAATTTCACAATCCGTGCATCCCTAGGGCTTAGGAATGTAATCCAATAAAATACAGTTGCTCTACTATTCTACCTTACATGGAGCTTTGCATTAGTCCAGAGGAACACAACTCCCATCTGCAACCCTATTTACAAATGCTGTATTTAATGATTATTGGGAGTCTTTCTTTCTTTCTTAGTGGTCAATCTGATTCTTTGTGTCTTCCTGTCTGTATACAAAAATATCATGTTGGTTTCAGTTTATATATTCCACTTAATCTTGTGCATTAGCAAGCTGTATTCCAAAAATTTAAACAAAGTGCCTTTACAGTCTGAGCGAGAAAATCAGTTATACTGAGGATTTTAACATCATCACATACACTTCCATTTACAATCACTGATATTCAGTGACTCTCTGTAATGTAATTTGAGCCCCAGCTATTTTTTTTAGAAACTGTCCCTTGGTAACTCTACATGCCACCTCCGCCGTCTGGGCCAGGCTAATCCCAGAAATGCTTCATCTACGTGGGCCCATCTGTTCAGCACTGCAGCGTAACTGCTCCGTCCAAGGCTTGCAAATGTGATTAGTCGGAGATTACATCTGTGTGAGTGAAATAAAACTCCCCTCTCAGAATCGGAGCCGTGTGTTTACAGGAGAAAGGGATAAGCATTGTAGAGCTTTTGCGTCATCAAGTGTAACCCCTGGTCTTTCTCAGATTGTGTGTCTCTGCTCTACGTTGCGTCACGTTGGCTGCTGTTTATGTGTAACGTTCCTAGACGCAGCCTGCATGCGTCTGTGTAAGAAAATGCAAAGTGCAGCTTTCTAAATGAATAAGCAGTCGGTTTGTGGGCTCCTTCTACATATTCTAGGAGCGTTTTGGTCTGCATCTCTCCTTTTCTCTCTCTGACCTCCAACCAGTGCTGTTGCTCAGTTGCCAGGGTAACTTTATGCGTGTGTCTGGCACATCCATTCAGCGCAGATGGAACTGCGAAGTCACATGTCGTCACACTCTTCCTCTGATGCCTCCCCAGCCCTGGCACCGTCACTGCAAGTACAAATTTGGTTATGTGCGTGTTCATTTTCTGCATTGCATGCAGACGCCACAAAGCCACCAAAGATCTGTGCTACTACTGGGAGTTATATAACAGGTCGTTGTGCTTGACAAGGAGTTTTGGAACACTGATAATAATATATTGTGTTTTTGATAAACTTTTCTATGCACGAGGTGTTTCGAATGTTACTGGCAGTTAGTTGATGAAGTGGGTGTTGTGGATATGAGCTTGGCTAGAGCCTGACTAGTTGCCTGCGTACATCACAGCGCGAGAAGAAGATAAGAGACGAGGATAATGCATGCAGAATCTCAGAGGCAGGCACCGTGTTTCACTGCGTAGGCTTGAGCAACGTGACTCTATATTTTCTCCCTTTGCTGTATACCGAACAAATTTTGAGGAAGTCATGTAAAAGTGTCTCTTATTGTTATGAGTGTGTTTGCCATGTGGTTCCTGCTCTGTTGTAATCACAGCTCTTGTTTAGGAGAAGTAGAGGCCACTGGGGGCCGGCGGACACAGGCAGTATTGAAACGGAAACTGGCTGGTGGTTGTATCTCTCACATACACACCCCGCTAAACACACGGTACAATAGGCCGAGCAGCTGCTAGAGACCTTGAGATTTAACCACTCATGGGAGTGGCTAACACATGAAAGACTAGGCTGGTGTCCACCCCTCTCTCAACACTACTAGTGCCTTGCTTCTTAGTTGTGTAACTTTGCTCACTTTCTCTTTCACTATGCTTTCATGTTTTGAGTGGACATGACGCTATTTTAGTTCTGCCTCGTCAGCCTGTATTTCATTCTTCCAGTTATCAAGCAGCAAGACTTGCAGTACCTTGTATGTTGTATTACTTTCATTTATCTTGCCTCACCACCTCCACTTCCTGCTTGCTTATGTCTTTTCTAAATATGAAGCTCGTAAACATGTCTATCACTTATCATCCATTGTTGCTGAGTGTGACTCATTTTATTGATTTTGATTTTACCGGTCTGTCGTAGATATAACTGTATCAGAGTATATCATATGAAGATTTATCTGTTTGTTTGTTTTAAACAGAACATAGGGCATAAGTGGACACTTGGTAATGTAAAAATCCCATAGCTTGTCCACTGGGGTGCACGCTGACTGTTGCTTACAGTATGCCTCCTTACATTGCTAGAAATTGAATAAACAATAAGCTCATCCTTTTTCCTTCTATGAATAAATATTATGCTATGAAGATGAGACTTAACAGGCCACAAAAAGTTGAATTTAGCTCTGCTACTAATCGGCTGGAGTCTTACTGATGGTGCTGCTGAGTACTAACATTTTTAACCCGTTACTTGACTATAATGATTATATAAAGACAACTCTCATTTTAAACTTTGGGCTTTTAGGAAATCGGGTAATTTTTTTTTTCTTTATTAGTTTTTTGCAGTAAAAGAAGTTTTCACCAGAGTGTCGAGACTTGCCCGTTGTGATTGCTGCATCACTGCAGCTGTGACACAGCATTCAGTGTTGAATATGTTAAACTGACGATCGTCCTATTTGTTTGTGCCATCTTGCACTGCATGGATATTTAAGGGTACATCCATACGTACAACGTTTTGTTTGTTTGTTTTTAAATGTTAAAAAAAGTGCACATTTCCAAAGGTCTTTATCCTGGCAGGAGTTTTCCAAAAGCTTAGTTTTCACTAAATCCTATATGCTGTTTATATGTGGATGAAGGCTAAAATGCATTGAAAAAGCAATGTTGAGTAAAATACCGGTGCATATGTGGATGTAGACTCATTCTGGCCTTTCTTGAGGCACAGACTATTGATTTAGCAATATAATGGCCCAATATTAGTTCTCATAAACCATTCTAGTATGGGACTGAGCTGAAATGCTTTCATCTCTCTTTTGCTATGCTTTGAGTATGTTGATCGTATTTTTAATAAGTCACCCTAAAGCTGAAATCATCAAAGTAAGTGCTGTAGGTGTTGAATTATCAGCTTAAAGTTTTGAAGATGTTGCCTTTTTCAGTATTTCCAGTTAGCTGTTGCCAGTTGGAATACAATATAAGAAATCTGAAGTGCAACCTGTTGAATCAATAATCAGACAGGCTTTTGCTTTTTGAGGTAAGTTTTCAGTGCCTTTTGTCTATCTCTTGATCTGTGGGAATTTACTTCCATAAATTTAAGGGATGTATTAATGCTTTAGCTCCTATAAGCTAAATAGGAGGAACAGGAACAAAAATTCAGAGTTCAAATGCCACCTGAGACACTTTGTTAGTACAATAGTTGTTGTCCATCATATACCAAACTAGCAGGACAAGCCTTAAAATCTGGGTATACACTGTGCCAGTTTTAAAAAAACAGAATATTTTATTGATGCTTGTAGTCAGCAAAATTAGCAAGTGTGTTTTGCAGAGAGCTGTTGTCACTGATGACACACTTCCTAATTTGAAGTGTGATTCTATTGAAACAGGGTGCCAGTACCAGCTCCAGTATTAGTGCATGCAGCATAAAACAAAGGTAGCTTGTAATAACCAATTGCTTAAAGCCCTGCACCTCCACTATGTAACTGCATCAGTAATTTCCAGCCACTGTTTGCTCTTCCTGTCATACAAAGCTCAGCAAGTGAGTGCAGCTAGTGGTTCTTAGTTGAGTCATTTGTTTACATTTGGGTTGCACATCATTAGCGCCTAGCATCTCCCAGTTCAGGCCCTGGTTGTACTTCATAGTGATTTTGCCTTAAGTGATAAAACACATTTTTTTTGTTTCCAACTCAAGTGGGAATAGTAATTATTTTAATTATTTTTTTTTTTTTGCAAATCATACTTTGTTGCAAGTTGATGAAGTCACTCCCTTTTTAGGCACTAATGCGTCATCACAGGCTGACTTGTGGCTCAGAGACACACCTTGGCTTGTTTCATTGTTGCATGCACTGGGGAACATGAACGCATGGTCTTGCACTCACAATATCAGTGATATGACATTTTTGTACTGTGTAAATATTTATAGTACTATTATCGTGGACAGTATTACACTAAAAATCATCCATTCTGAATGCCAAAAAATAATCAAACTTCAGATAAAATGGAAAAACATGGAGTTTTGTGTTAGTTGGAGTTTAACAGCTTGTTAGTCACAAAATTATGTTAAACGGCAAGTGACTTTGAGCTATTGAGAAGAGGCAAAAATGCACCGCTGTATTTTCCTTTTCACTTCTTTATTCCATGACCAGCATTATTTCAAAACTCATGGGTGTTGGTCTGGGTTGGTGTGTCAGGTTATAGGCATTTGGAGTCATAAACTCTTGAACTGAGTTCAGGGACATCCTATAATAAAAGCCTTAGTCTTAAAGGCTAATTTGAAAAAGAGTTATGAGGCTTTTCCACAGTTTTGTTTTTGTTTTTTTGTTTTTTTTGTTTTCTCAAAACTTCTGTGTTGTAGCATATCCTGAATATTCAAACTAAAAAAAATACAATGGAGGACTAAATGCATAATGAAATGCAATGCAGCCCTGATCTGCTTAAATAATTATGTGAAGATTTCTTTGGTGATTTTATGATTTGGGAATTGGGTTACATTTGAGTAACCCTGAAGGAAATAATCTCGCTCTTCAAAAGCTTTCAATTAGCAGGGTTTTCTGTTAATATGATTCTGTAGGACAAAATATTCAGAATTACTTTAATTATAGGCATGTTTCACAAATAGGATTAGCTACCATAGTGTCAAGATGGTGGCGGGGCAGAGTAACAGGTTTGCAATGCTTGCTGAGCCTGAGGAGTCCGATCTTAATAAGACAGAATGTTAGTTGAAAAATTGCTGAGTTAGTGGACGAGGATTGGCATGTGTTCCTGCTCAGAAACGAGGAAGTGAGAGATCTTTGAAGATATTCTGAAAGGTTTTGTGGCAATAATGGCAGGGATTTCAGAGGAGCTGCGTGGAGATGCGCAAAAATTTAAAACGATTATTCAAAACCAGGCAGGCCAACTGGATGCACTTGAGCAGTGTTTAAAGCGAGATAATGTTGTTATTAGAGGATTAATTTAACCACCAAAGGTAAGGGAATGGTGGGCACAATTGGAGTTGAGATTGAGGTCGCTGATTTTAGTTTAAACTACTTGTAGAAAGTATGTGGCTTGCAAAGTGTATTGCCGCTGATGGTGTGTAGTAATAATAAAACGTATTTATTTAGTTTATACTGTCTTTTAAAATTCCCACAGCTATAAACTCCACACTAAACTGGCTCATTATGTATACTGGGGGTTTTCTTTTTGAATAAAGAGTGCAAACAGACTTGTGATGTTTGGTTCTCCAAATTAAAAAAACAGGACTGTGATGTACTACCCCTTAGGCTGTATTGAACATAAACAGACAGATGCCTCACCCTTCCACTTCCCCCTGCATATTGTCCTGATCCACCGGTCTGTATCGGCGCTGAAGACAAGTCTTTGTGGTCTCACAACAGAGCCTCATCCATCTGTCTGAACCTTGAGTGTTTTTGGCTTTGGGTGCAAAACTGAGAGCTGAGCCACAGCTATGTCATGGAAACTTGTGAACTTGGTCTTGAACCCGGCCAAAGACAATAGATCAGATACAGACAAACACGATTCTAGCTCTGTGTTTTGTTCCATCTTCCTTTCGCTTTATTCTGCTCCCAATGTTTTCACTTCTACTCTTTCCTCCTCATCTGATAGTCAGCAGGTGGGCTTTTTGACCTCAAGCACACTATGAAAATAAGGTGCTGTATCCTCCCCACCTGTTATTTTCTTTTTTCCTTTTTAACTCTCCAGCACCTCTTTGATAAATGAGTAGAGATGACTCATATCCCAGGCAGATGTGTTTCTCTATCATTTCAAAGAATCCATTTAGATTTGTGGTACTGAGAATGATCTCTTTCCTGTCGCCTTTGTCAGGTTTCCCACTAGTTGGGTCTAGGCTTGCACACAGACTTGCTTGCACATGCCTGAAGTTACGCATCTTGCATCACCAACTGTCAGTCTGGGTATTAATTCATTCTGTGCAGCCTTTTTGTATGCATGCGAAATTATTGCAGGTGTTGAGATTAATGGATTTTTTGTTTATTTTTTTATTTTTTTATTTAGGTTTTTATGAAAACATCTAACATTTCCACTCTGAGAGCAAATGGTGGAATTTAACTAAATAAGAAATGTGCTTAATATCTAAAGTGATAAACTTGAATACTTTCTAAAAGGCAAACTGACAAAATGGTAAACCTTAATGTCACAAGGAGTTTATTTGACACAAATGGATAGAATAGACAAATATGAACATAAGAAAGTTTATTTTCTTTCTTCCTTTTTAAAAAAAAAAAAAAATCTCTTCAACTACATATGCTTCACAGCCATAGACGATATAAAAGATGGATGTTGCTACTGTGAAGCCTCCAGGAAAGGATTTTCGCCATCACCATCTCAGGGTTTTGGAGTGAGATGTGCTGAGAAACGGGGCAGGTCTAATTGTGAAACACACATCCCCATTGGCTAACGACTTGGCACTCACAAGCCAGTGAACATCCTCTAGATAATCATTTATCATAGACCAGGATTTACAAAATTGATCAAAATCAAAAGAAAGGAAAATTGAGAATTTATGGGTCCAAACATGATGATTTGCTGCGATGCTTGATCTACAGCTGGACTTGAAATTAGCCTATTTTATTTGCTTTTTACTATTTTAAACACCCCAAGGCTGCTGTATGTCATGTATTATCAAAGTAGACTTGAATTAGACTGTAATTTTCAAAATTTGCCTTACTAAAAGAATAACTTTTGTCTGAAAAAGTGCCGAATGGTACTGTTTCAAAGAAGGCCCAAACCTATATACAGCTTTCCTCCCCTTCACAATTGTTCTGTTTTGTAATTATTTACACCTGTGAGCAATGCCAGACTCATTTATATGTAATAAGATGCGTCACCATCCTTTTAAGGCATACAGATTTTTCTTTCCCTCACAACTGGCTCTTATGACGGTAACGGTTGCTGCCTCGATGGACAGGCCTGCGTTTGATTCTGTTTTCCACGTGAAACGCTAACTTGAAGGTTTATTTGGATGCCTTTTGTGCTACAGCTGGACTCACATGAAGGTGGGAGAGTTGTAAGGATTTACAAGAGAAGGGGGAGGGTGACATTGCCGCTGGAAACAATGTCATTCCTATTTATAGTCAATAGATGAATGTTTAGTACCACATGGATCCTCTCTGTACTTGTCCTCTGAGAGAACAGCGGCTCGAACCAACAGTGCCGGTGTAACTCAGGCACTTCATATTATAATTTGTGTGTGTGCAGCTAGCCCCTGGCCATGCCTCTCTCTGTGTTTGTGTGAGAGAGAGAGAGGAGGATCAGAAAAGTGGTGTGAGGGGCTCATTCAGGGAGAGCGGAGATGAGGGGACGGAGGGGGGGAGGGGACTGAAGAGATACAGCTGTTTTTCGAGTCTCAGCTGTTGCTCTTCTTCCATTTGATACAGGCTTGCTTTTCCCCTTTCAAACACACACCCTAACTAGAAGCACAGCGCTGCATTGTTCTGTCTTGTGAGTAAAAGATAAAATAATCAATCTTTCATAGCTGCTATCAGATGGGAATACAGAGTACTTTCCATATTAGTATGAGAGACAGCAATGACCAGATTTGGAAAAATCTGCCTCTGCTGCTTGACTCTCCGTCTCTGCAGATAATTCGGATGGGTTCAGTTTGATATTTATTTCTTTTTCTGGTTATTCTCATCCTCTGCCTCATTTTTCTCCCCCTTGGCCAGTGTGTGGGTGTCATATTTTAGTCTCCCCTGTGACCTCTGACCTAGTGACTTAGAGCGAACAGCTGTGTATGTGTTCACAGGCACACTTGTTAGTTTCTCCCTCGGCCTCTCTCTCTCAGCAGCAATCCCTTTTTTGTGCGCTTTTAAGTTGTAATTACTCGTTTTATCAGGCCCTGGAGATAGGGCAGTGCCATGTTATGGGGAAATCATGCATGCAGCACTCCGTGTGACTACGTGTTAATCTGTATGGGAAGCCCGTTACCTCAGTCTTGCTCAGTTAAGCAAAGTGACTTGAATTGTAGATAAAAACTGAAACTTAAGTTCTGTGTTTAAAGCCAAAGCCCTTTCCTCTTTTGTCATACTGAATACTTGGCTTTGCAGACTTATGCACACACAGGATGTAACTCTGACAATAGCTAGCCTGCAGAGTGTTTGTTTTCGAAAAGCCTGCTGAATCTGACGTTAAGTTTTGGCTCGGAGCAGCTCTTTTGTGTCAATAGTCTGAACAGATAAGGAACAACTAAAAGAGGACTGGGTTGTAGGAGGAAGATGAGCTCATTGTTGCAGGGATGCTGAAATCTTCTGTTTGTTTGGAATGTCTTATTTAGTGGATTATACAGTACACTGAAGGAGAATATCCTTCTTACGCTCTCAGTAAAGCTCACTGATTTGATCTTTGATCTCATCCTGCCTCATAAAGGCACTTTTTTTTTTTTTTGTGGTTAAAGTTTGGCTATGAGGTAGGCCTGCTTGCTTGGGGCCAAAAATACAGCGCTTGTTTGTTGTTGAATGGTTTCTTTTGAAATATGCATTTGTTGAAATTAATAGAAAAATAGTATTAGTGTTTCTTGGTAATTGCTGTAAAGACAAAAGCAAAAGACAACATGAGAGCAATGTTGAAAAAGGTAATGCAGAAAAAGAATAGTTTTATCCTTATTATCCGTCATGGATAATTCTAATTAATTTAAAATTTCAGTCCCTTATAAAGCCATACTTGTGCCAAAAAAAACTGGCACCAAAAGCTGATGGTTGGAGCGTGTGCACAAATTAGATTCAAATTATAACAGTTGTTGATGGAGAAGCATTAAGATCTTGTGCGCCCCCCCCCCCCCTTTTTTTTTTCTTTTTTTTTTTTCTTCTGTTCTTTAAATGCAACTATGATTCTGCATTTATGGTTTGGAGATGTGTCCCCTCCTGACCAGCTTCCTGTGCAGGGATATAGAGTTTGGCATGTCTAAAAGGAGGTTTTGTTGTACCAGCACCGTGGGAGTTTGTGCGTATTCCTGTGCTGACATAATTGTATGGTTTGTCAGGTTGCAGCATGCAATGTCTTTTAGCTGTGAGGGCCCACCCGGTATCCAGTCCTGGGAAAGGCTGTGTTTTTCTTTTTGTGGTACCATCAGTGTAGATGTGGCAGAGTCTCATTTTTGTGCATGGACCATTTCTTTGTTGCTCCACCATTGATATGTGGTCATTTCTTAACTTAAAGAAGGAAAATATGTTCACATATTTAATACTAACATCGTAGACTGGGTTAACAAGTTGTAAAGATGGGAATTTGTGTGTGATTTGATTGAAACTGATCATTAAATCCTCACAATCAGATTCAGCATCTGGGTTGCAAGTTCTTCTTACAGTTTAACAGTAGTTCACTTAATGTTTCGAACACCAGGTGACCTTTAGGAAAAAGTTTGACTGAAATTGTTCAAACTCAGGCAGGAACTATTACCCTGGTTTTTATCTGTTCATCAGAATAAAAGCCAAGCAGTTTTGCTCTCAAGATCGGCCACAGTAAGCTTTGCTTTGTCATCAGTAAAGCGCCCACAAAGCTTAAAGTTTTGTTCCTTTTGCAGGTTTTTGTTCTTTTGTTAAGTAAACTTTTAGGGCCTTTTTTTTTTTTTTTTTTTTTTTTTTTTTAAAAACAAAACAAAAAGCAACAACAGAAAGGAGCCATTGACTGAGAGGGAGAGGAAAAAACTCTACACTAAACTCCTGTGACTAAAATTTCAGATGGCATATTTACAGCACTGATTTAAAGCTGTGCATAGGCAAAACAGATGCTAAGAGAAGGAGATGGTTTCTTTTCGTAGTTTCAAATTTAGTGCTCACATCAGGCCGGACTGAAAGTTTGTCTACCTGAAGGTAAATGATTCATTTCTGATCATGTGATTAGAATTCTTTCTCCAGTCTTTCAGCCTGTTGCTTTACATTTCATGGAACAACTGAGAAACATTAATGGCATGAAATCAGTCTATAATAGTAGAATATATGTTCCTACCTGTATTTGAAATGGTTCTTCTTTTCTCTTAATGCAGCAGGTTCTTCAGGCTCCCTCATGTCCACACACAGAGAATCAGAATCAGAAGACTTTATTTATCCCTAAGGGGCAATTAACAAACAACAGAGAGAATACAGTGATAAAGCAAAGCTACCCAATAACACTGTGAACCAAAGACTTTATGAGAACTTCAAGAGGTTAATAAAGATAAAATTAAAAAAAAGAACAGAAAAAGGGGCAAGAGAAAAACCTGTCACACCTTGCATTCTAAAGTAATTGTTTCCAAAGCATTTTTTGTCCACCTTTCAATATGATTGTAATCTACAATTACCTTCTTTGAATGTGAACTTGAGTCAGTTCGGAAGTAGGGTTAGCATTAACAATCTCCGGAAATTTTATTTTTTTGTTTCCAACATGATGCGTCATTGGCCCTAAATGATAGCAAGGGGAAGAGCAACCTTTGTGAAGGGGAAATGAAACGATTAGTGTTGCAAACCACCAATACAAATAAAATACCTGGGAATAAGGAAAAAGTCAGTGGAAACTATTGAAACTGCTACTTTCCTCATTGCTTCTGCTTTATTGGCGACGTCAGCAGCCCTCAGCCTGTTTGCATCATCTGACAGAAGTTGGCTAATACTCGTGCAGTACCACTTTGAACAGGTACTTGGAAACCAAGCATTTCTTTCACATTGAGAAAATGCTCAGGCCATTTTAAAAGAGCATGGGACCTGAAGTGGAGGTAGCAAGACTTTTTCTTTTCCTTTTAACTGTGTGAAACTGTCTGAGAAGATGATAAGGGGGTCCTTTTATGCTACTGGACTATAAACAAAAGAAAATGCAGATCCAGATTCCCACAGATGTGCCTTAATTTAAAGGATTGACAACATGTCTGATGGCATAGAAGCTGCTTTTTGCAGTGGTTAAAATCTTTTTCTTGTGGGCACAACATATGCCTAATAGAGCAGGGCGATATAACATTGCATGGAAGTTATATAAAAATGTAACAGTGCAAATGCAAATTCCTTGCTGGCAGTTTAACCAAAAGGCATTTCCAGTGGAAACTGGCCAACATATCCTCAGCATAACCATGTAGAATATTCACAAAACTTAAAAAGAGGTTATACACACACAATACGGTAATATTATGTTGAAGCACAGTACGTATCACTCCGCGGGGCTCCTGCCTATGATAGCCGTAATCCTCCGACAATCCATCAAGCGGTGTGGGTTCGTATCATAGCAAAGTCGTACTAAAACAGTTGGCAGATTTTCGAGCGCCGTGTACCACATAAAATCGTTTCAAGGTCAGTAGACACAACCAGAATCCAAGCATAAGGCACACGGGATTATAAGGGGCACTGTCGATTTTCAGAAAAATCAAAGGATTGATTTTAAGTGTATTTTCCAAAAAACACGGTAATAACAACGGCCCGCTAGCATGCTCTACCAAAAATAGTGTTTTGTCGTGTATCTGACGGACTAAAGCTAAACCAGTTCCACACCACTGAAGTTGCAGCATTTTTACAAAACAATTCTGGTTCATCCGTTTCATTCAACGATCCGCTTTCGCCCTTCTCGTTCTCTGTCACCACCGTGCTTTTTCCACCATATGCGTATGAAAACAAAGGCACTGCAAATGCGCGTTTTACCCATATTCTATCGCGATATTTCATTCTCTTACCGTTGCCCAACATTAAACCAGTATTACTGTGAACGGTATGATATAGGGCTGTGCGATATGACAAAAATCTCATATAAGACATTTATCGTCCTGACAACGATATAAATCACAAAAATGTAATATTTTCTGTAAATTCTGTGAATCTCGGGCAACTCGACTTGCGTTTAGTTTTTCCAGCTGGGCGTCCTTTACCTGGATTCCAGTGTTTTAAGTGATGCATGAAACTAGGGCTGCTCGATTATGGCAAAAATGACAATCACGATTATTTTCACTGAAATTGAGATCTCGATTATTTGACGATATTTATTTAACAATAACAATGTATTGAATAATGACTTTAAAGATTGTCAAAAATAATATAAAATAGTGCAAATACTGATAACAGTGCAAATGTTTGCAATATAAAACATAAATGAAAAATGTAAACATCTATGTTTAGTGAACTTTGCAGTGTTGCTCTGTGGTGCAGCTACGACACCGTAGCAAAGTTTACACACTGTGTCTACTTGATCCACGTCTGACTCCGTGAACCCATAATGTTTCCACACCACTGAAGTTTTTTTTTTTTTTTTAGCTCTTTTCAACCAACGGCAGTCACTCTCCTCTCCAAATAACTTCTGCTTAGCTTTCCGAGCTTCCCTCGGGTCCTCTTAATTGTTGTGACGCGTGTTCGAAATGCAGAGCGGTGCGCTTGATTTGCCACAACGGAGAGTAAAGCACGAGGGAGGTGCTAATAATCGGCTCAGTCATTTTTAATGATCGTTGAAAGCCCAGATCGTAATCGAGATTAAAATTCGATTAATTGAGCAGCCCTACATGAAACTATACATTTTTAGACACAAGTTGTAACGGCCACCATTTTCTCTCAAAGTTTGAGTCTAAGGTTAATTTTTTAGCACTTGATGGCTTTTTTTTTTTTGCTTCTCATCCGTAAACTCTCTGCATACTCTTTCATGTGATTCACTTTATTTTGAAAAGTCTCAACAGGATCTTGAGCTTTATTGTGAAAGGTTTACGTGGAAAACAAACAAGCGGACAGCGGAGCCACGCGATGGTTTTACTGTCATTGTTGCTAACGAAAACCGGTAAAAACAGGCACTTGTCTGCCCATAGTGTATAAGAGAAAGAGAGAACTTTAAGAAGTTAATATAGCCACTAAGGTGACCGTCAAAACGATGAAAAATATTGCTGTAAACAGTTTATTTTACGACATCACAAAACAAACGATAGCATAATAGGAAACGATAGACGTTTTTATATCGTCATCTGATATATCGTTATATCAAACAGCCCTAGTATGATATGGCCCAGCCCTAATGCCTAATGATCACTATCCTATGATCTATAGTGCCTCTTTATTTTATCTTAACCTTAGAGCTCCCAAGTTTGAGAATGAAGGATTTGTGCTTCCCTTCCCCTTTTTTTTTTTTTTTAAATAGGAGAGGTGATTATCCAACTTCTTATCTTCTGAAAATTTGGTCAAAAATTACATGTGCAACATTACAGATGCAGTGGCTTGCTGTGCTGGAGTTTGGGCCCTGCTCATGTGTCTCTTGTTTACATATTTACACAAACCAGTTGCCACACACTGATAGATTATGACTTTATATAAGAGACTGCATTATCTTTTTTCTTCTACACACACGATGAAATATCGCCTTAGCCCCAAAGTGTCTTTTGATGATCTGACACTAAAATGCCTCTGCATTATGCAGTTCAGATGGCAAAGTTGATCAAGCCAACTTATCACCACATGTTGGCTCCAGACAGATGGTTTCTTTCTGCAAAAGCAGTTTATTAGCCACATGATTTTATTCAGCTCTGAGACTGCCACCACCCACACGTCATCTCCGCTCAGCCCACTGATGTGTCATCATGTTCTTAAGCAAGAATCTGTGGTGGAATGCCGCTCATTGTGATGCACCGGGGTCTGTCACTAAGGTGTGATTGATTGATCAATAATAAATGTCTATCCTGTGAGGCTTTCATACTGACAGAAAATTTGTTCATACAGCTATCAGTGTGCTTTTTTTTTTTGTTTTGCTTTTTTTGTCCATGTTGTTACTGATGAGAGTAGTAAGTGGTGATTAGCTGGACATTATGGACAATGCTGGGCATCCTCTGCACACGGCCATAAACAACCGGTGGAGTCTGTTCAGTGACAGGTTGCTTAATATATATACTGCATAATATAACGATTTCACTCAGCAATTGTGTCTTTACTTGGTGTCCAACAAGAGGTTTCACTCTTGTGCCAGCCCTCAGAGACTCATAGAGGAAGACATAGAGATCATATCAGTTTCCTCTAAGCATTACTGCTCTGACTGACTGCTCTGTTGCCCTATATTGTTACCATGTCCTTTCCTTGTTTAATAGTCCATGCAGGGAATGACCACAGACAACAGTACTGCTGCCAGCTTCTCGCTTCCTCTGCTTCCTCTCCCTCCCCGCTTCCTCTCCTACTTTTTTTTTTTTCCCTTTCTTTCTTTCCCCACTCAACTGTCACCATGCTCAGGTCGCCCAGGCCTCAGCAGCAGAGTTGAACTTGGTCCGGGCAGCCTGCCTGCTCCCATTTGGGCCACAAATCAGGCTGAAGTCAGCACACACACACAGATACACTCAAACTGTAGGCCCTTTCCCTGCCCACACGTGACAGCCTGCCGCTCTGAGGCCCTGCCACATGCCGCTACTCACAAGCTTGGCACTGTATCCTCTCTTCAGTTCATTTGATGGATAGTCAGATACAGTTATAAAGACCAGTTGGGCCTTGTATTTGCTTTTGGCAGCTGAGGTTTTGTAGTATTTCATGATTTCAGAGGTTGCTTATAGCTGTAAGTAAAAGCTAGGTCACTGTAAAATGTTAACTATAGATGTTATCTATGTCTGTGAGCATTGTACCTACAGAGCCTGCCTGTGTCACTGGGGGATGTGCGATGAGAAAAGACAGAAGACAGCCTGTCTTTAAAGCGTGAGCTCTAATTATCCCCCTGAAAGCTGTAGAGATCAAGCAAGCAGGGGTGAAAGAGCAAGGGAGGAAAGTTTATCTAAAACATTATTTATTTTTATTTTTATTTTAGAAAAACATCAACACTGGCTTAGAATTGGGTTTAGATGTGTGACATGTACGCCCCCTCCCTCCCAAAACAAAAAACACGATCAGCTGATCAGAATCACAATCAGCTGACGGCCATAAAAATGTTTAGACAACTGAAAGACTTGTTGAAGGCATTTAATTGTACGTACAGAAGGTAATTACTTTATATTTTGATATATTCATTATAATTCAGAAATAATTTTATATGGACAGTTGTCTTGAATACCTTTTTTAATTTTTTTTTTAACCTGATATAAAATACACATTTTGTGTTGTTGCTGATGAAGCTATATTGGCCTTTTTTAAAATTCAGACACTGCACACTGATTGGAGGGGGGGATTTGACTCAAATAAGGTTAAAAGTTAAATGTTTTGAAAAAGTGCAGGTGTATTTACAAGTGTAAAATTGATCATCACTTTTTTTGTGCTTCATGTCCTACTTTTTTTAAGACCCTCTTTGTCCTCGGCTGTCTATCTTTCCACTACATCACAGTAATTTCCCGTCACAAATAGACCCAGATGCTCATAAAATGATGGCCCACTATGATAGATGGTACATTGCTGTTAATTCACTGTCTGGAAAATCTGTGGTGTCACTGGGTTCATTGCCTATTGATTTTCTGAAGAAGGAAAAAACCAAAAAAAAACCAACGTGCTTTTGTTAGATGATACGGCACCATTAAACTTATTTTCTTTTTGTTTGCATTATGTTGCTCTAATAAATCAGATGCATGCGAGCGTCTTGTCTGGAAGAGTGGCTGTATTTGGGGTATAGAATTATCTTCTCACTTCCTCTTGTGCGAACTTAATAAAAACTGTATCGACCGAGCAACGGGAATACCGCATGCTGTAATAGCAAACTGGGGAATTACTCAAAAGTATAGCCTGTGTGTGTCTCTGTGTGTGTCATAAAATGCAGAAAGTCCCTGCACCCCTGACTGGTGTTTAAAATTTGAGTGGATGGAGAACATTGCTTTTATGTTCACATCAAAGTGTAATTGTAGTGTTATGACAGTTTTTGGTTTCGGTCCTCCTGTTCCTATAAATGTTTTCCCTTATTCACTTCTGCTGGTCTAAACTGCCATGGAGTTACCACTGTCCCGTTATTGACCTTCATGAAGGGCTGAACATCACTGGCATGTTAAGTGATCATGTGAAGGGGCTGTTAGTTGTGTTCCCTCGACAACACACACAGACATTATTGTCCCTCTGCAGGCATTGTCACCAACTTCTGCTTATACAGCCAACCTGCTGAGTGAAAGCGGTGTATATCGATCCATGGCGACACGCTGCTGTAGTGCGTGTGCGAGAGTGTGTGTGAGTGAGAGAGAGAGAGATAGAGATCGTCCGGGCTTCTCTTAGCTCCAGATCAATACTGTCCTGCTGTCCCCCAGGAGGCTTGATGAGAGCCCAGAGAAAGCGAGAACAACCTTGACTCAGTCTTCCATGGCATCGCATTAAATGAAATGCTACCAACAAGCTCTCTGGTGATTAGCAAGCTTCACATAATGCATGAGCAAAATTAAAAGTAACACTTTCTCTGTTTCTGTAAAGCAGTAGTGAACAGGAAATACAGTCATGTAAGAAGTCTGGAGGCAAGACGGAAGACATGGTTTGCACTTGATGTGTGTGCTTGGCTGCAGATGGTCTGCAATAGGAGTTTATGAGGATATGGGTTTTTGAGGAGTGAGGCTGACAAGATATTATAATATTTTAAAACTATACTGCAGCAAGAACTCAGCCATATAGAGCCATTTCATGTAATAATTTATATAACTTCCATTGCTAAGTGCTGCTGTAATTTTGAGTAATTGTTATGTTACTCTGTTATTTGTCAAAGCACATTTGCTTTTGTATAATTTGCCCTGTTGTTAATACCATATTATACCAAATTTCCCCTTGTGGGACAATTAAAGGATTATTCTATTCTATGCTGCTTTTTATAGCTTCTTTTTAATGTTTAGATTATTTGAGTGATTTAAAAAATACAGGTAGTAGGTCCTGCGTTTTTATATCTTAAAATTTGAATGTGCAGTGAAGTGTTTCATCTACAGATTTACCCACTCGGAACGTTTTCTTTTCATATGGTAAAGAGGCCTATGATATATTTGAATGGTGGAGGGATAATTTGCTTTAGAGTTTAAACTTGGACGGTGTGAATGGTATGTATGCGTACTGTGTACTAAAGAGAAGGGGACAGCAGCACAGCTTAATGGGCTGTCACATCCCTCAGTGCACACCTCAACACACTGACCCACTTTGGCTCTCTGACTTTGGCGCATCTGCGGCATGCTTTTCAAACGCATCAAGCCCCACTTCTGCTAAGCAGAGCAGAAAGCACATGTCTGTACTGAGCATGTAGACCGTGACGAAGAAGAGGTACTGCAGTTTTTATCATAAAGCACAGCGGAGGAGAAAAAGACTTGTTTTCAAATGACTGTGCGCTTCAGAGGAAATGCTTCCATTATTGTTTGCTTGCTAACAAGACCTCCCTTAGAGAGAGAGAGAGAGACACACACACACACACACACACACACTTAATGTTTAATAGTGAGAACAGATTGAGAACCGATGCTCGGCCTGCAGGACTGTTGGGTGTCAAAGAAAAGGCCTTTAGTTCTTTAGACGGAGACTGGCAGGGTTGGCTCAGTGTTTCTGTTAACACTAAATGCTACACAAGTCTCGTGTGATCCTTTATTCAGTCTCACAGCTTGTGACCTTTCCTCGATCACACAGATCCGTGTTGGTCCTGCACATACCCATTGTGCTCATTTCCAACTCCCTCTTTTTATTCTTGGACTTCACTGGAGTAGCTTTACATGATTGTTCTAAAGAACCTTTTTTTGTTTTGTTTTTTTAAATTTAAATCTTACCTTGAGTGCCCCCCCCCCCCTCCCAGTTTATCCATCGTCTGAAACAAGCCTTTTTAGCCCTGTTCCTAGTCAACTCTCTGCATGGAGTATTTTAATGCCAGGTGTTTACTGTTTCCATGATGCTGGGCCATCTGGGATGCACTGCTACAGATTTGTCATGTAAGATGTTTTGTGTAAGACACCCGTCTAGAGCAGTTCCATGGGTGTATGGGTACTGTAACAGAGTTACAGCCACCCCATGTATATATCATATTTTCACCAGATTAAGACGTGGAACTTTCCGTGCTTCTAACGAATGAATGACTAAAATAATCTGATTATCAATAGTTGATAAATTTTCGCCTCTCACTCCACTCCCACAAACTATCACGTGCAGCGCAAACCCTCAGATTTATTTATCTTAGTGTATGTTTGCATTTCTTACTAATCAGTGCTTCCAGCTTGAATATATAATGCTGCCATAAAATAAGGTTGAGGTGAGGATTAAAAGGACAGGAGATGAGCAGTTTAAGCAGGACCTAGGACATGTCCAATGGAGGTCATGGAAGACCTGTTTTCATGGCTGCTGGAGGTAGGAATGTAAAAGGTCAGTGCACGATGTGGAATGCGTCGTCACATGCACAGATACGCTGGCACGTGCATGACGACAACACACACAAAAACACTCGCTAATACGCATTATGCCCTTCAGTACTGAGGCAGCCTGGGCCTTTTGTGTGTGAACTGCAGTATGTGAATGTCAGAAGGTAGTCTGGAATTCAGTGAATACAAGGAGGGAGAGGCAGCCAATTCACAGAGCGAAGTCTGATTGAACGCCACTTGCTATGCAGTCTTATGAGTCACATTTAGCTTAACGACACGTCCTCTTCTGCAAGCTCCAACACGAGTAGTTCTACTTTCTGTCACTCTTCCTCTTCTTATTCCAGTCGTGCCCTCTGCAAGGTTTATACTTGTGATGTTGAGACGTCAGCCCGTCTTGTTCCCCACACACACCTGTGCCTTATTAGTGCGCACATGTTTTTCTGCCAGCTGACATTATAAACATTCCCTGGGCTTGAACCTCAGAAAGCCCAGCATTATGACACGCCTATGTGGAGTTATGTCATCAAACACAGCACATTTCAGCTCAGCTGACTGTCAGGTGTGTCAGACACAAGGACATTTAAATCAGGAGCACCAGCTAGTTGGGATTGGATAGGGTAAGGCAATGAGTCAGATGTGATTGTTAATAGCGGGAGGTGTGGATATCGGAAGAAGCTGTAAAACTAGATGTAAACTAGCTAGGATGGTTATGGTTAAGGAGTTCTAACAGGACAAAATGAGTGACAGCAGATGAGCAGAAACCTGCTGTTATCAGAGGCTGTTTACACTGCTCTGGGTTGATAACACTTTGACTATAACACGCCGAGGACAGATGTGAGAGCTTGTTAAAGCTGTGTACACAGATGCTATTTCTGTCCTCCTAGCACAGAGATGTTTGTATGTATTTATTTATTTTTTATATTTAACGAGCTGTGTGACGCAGGGGGGAAAAACGAAACCCAAGTGAGGCAAACGTTCATTGTCTTATTTATTTGATTTTATGTATTTATTTGGGGTCATGTCTTTATAGGCTTATCTTAGCCAAAGTTTGAAGTTTATTTTGGATTATGGAAATCTTAATGTAGTGTTTGGGAAAGGTAACAAACAGAAATACTGACTATCGTTATAACCTGGAGGGAAAAGGAGATATACCATGCTCCAGTCTAGCTCAAGCTTTTATTGCTTATCGTAGTGAGACACCTACTGGCTGATGTGAGTTATGGAAAGAGTCTGGAGGCACAGAGGGAGACAGGATTTCCACTGTGTGGGTTTTTACTCGTGTTCAGAACAATCATGGTGCTTTTTGTTCTTTTCCCCCTTATTTCTTTTGTTCCTGTCTTTCACACACAGACAGCAGAGACCAGCCTTGGAGAACGATAAAACTCGATAGACAGACGAAAACAGAACAACAGCCCAACTTCACTTAAAGCATTATGTACATCTGACACCCATCTGGTAAGTGTGGCTTTTTTTTTTCTTCTTTAAAGAATGTCTAGCTTTTTACGTTGCCTGAGGATCAATTAAATTTTTTATTTTATTAAGTCTATGAAAAAATAGATTGATGCTTAACCTCACAAGTGATATTTTTAATAAATGTCTAATTTGAACCTAGATAAAAGGGCAACACACACATCGGTATTGGGCCAGGAAATAAGATAATTACAGATGTAGTATTTTTATATACAGCAGACTCAGACTTGTAAACACAGGCCAGCTATTGCTTCCTGTAGGGTTATGCACTTTGTCAAACAATGTGAGGATAGTTTACATGATATGCCGGCGTTTGCTGGTATATCTGTCTTGTCTTGTCTCGGCAGAACTGTATAAGGAAGTTAATGGAACAGGCCACTTGATGAAAAGACAAACAAGTAGGCAGTCAGGCGCTCACACACCTGCAGGCCTCTGCTGGCCTTCGGTATTCTGAGCAGCTCCTTATTTTTTTATTATTGCTTCTCAGTGTGCTTTTGGCTAATAATGGTCTCCAAGGTGTTTTCAGTGCTGAGCAGACAAGAATATTAAATTGTGGTAGAATATTAATAATATATCACTCAGTGATGTACGAGGATTAGATTGTCTCCAGTTTAATATTTACAGTTCATATTATTATTATTATTATTATTATTAAACGCTTGAATAACCCCTTTGTGTGTGCGTGCGTACACACACACACACACACACACACACACACACACACACGTTTACATAGTTATATGTAGGTTGAAAATAAAAGCGTAGAATGGTTTTAAGACTTTAGAACAATGTGTAGATAAAACAACAGCAAAGACAAATGTTTGGTAGCAAATCTGGCCTGGATGGAAGCCAGTGAATTGGTCGGGTAAGCTGTTTACACTCACGGACCACAAGCCCCTTTCACAGAAGATCTTTTCCTAATGCTCACCTTAAGCTCCTTCTGTCCCGTCTTTCCTCAAGCATAGTAAAGGCAGACTATAAATGTGCACATCCATATGGTGTGCACAGGCATTCTGGACCAATAGCTGAACCTCACAACCGTTTAACCAGCATTTCTTTACATCATAACTAATTTCGAGAGGGTACATTTTTCCTTGTAGTTGCGACAGTATGTCTAAATCAACCCATTTCAACCAGTAGATGGCGCTCTGTTCGCAAGATGAGCAGTTTGAATGCTGCTATTAATGATCAGGATATCGTGCGCAATTTGCTCACTGTCATATATTTTGTATATGTTTTCTGTCAGAGGGCCGGGCGGGCTTTGCTGTAGCTGAGGATGATGAATGGTCTCCTGCATTAGAGCTAGATGGTGTGGGAATGATGGACCTCCCTAATGGCCAATCCAATATCTCCACCAGTGCTGCCACAGTCTCTGAGGTAAGGCCTCATCCACGTCAGTGTTTTAAAATGCAGCCTGTGTATAGCTTAACTATGAAAGGTTTTCGTGTATAATTATAATAACATTTTAATATATTATGTTTAGTTTTTCTTGGTGTTCATTTTACAAATCTCAAAACCTTACCAACATCACCACTCTTTTTCATTTGGTAATCCAATTCTCAGAAGCCCAGCCATCAGTTTGTGTGTGTGTGTTTCTGTGTGTGTGACTTCCAGAAGAGCAGCAGCTCGGAATCTCTTAGTGATAAGGCATCATCAGAGCTGAAGAAGAGTTTTGACGCAGTTGTGTTCGATGTGCTGAAGGTCACTCCTGAGGAATATGCAGTAAGTGAATTTTCTGCGTTTCTGTTACAGTCTCTTCTTTTCTGATTAACCTGCATAAATGAGGGGTTATAAATGTGCATATAAGCAAAAATCCGATGTGCTGACTTAAGACGGGAGGAGATGGGGTGATGGAGGGGGAAATGGGGTCAGAGTTTGCATCAGTAATAATTGATGATGTCTGGCAGTGGCAAGCAGCTGCTGACAGTTCCCACAGCTGCCTCTGCCCCATTTTCAGTGACTTCAGTGTCATCTTTGGAAAAATAATAATACTAGTAAAAAAAGAAACTCAGAACAATGTCACATTTTTGTCGAACTAGCTTTACCTTACAGGATATTCACATGAAAAGAACATAATCTTTTGAACGTCTGCAAGCTTTTTTAAATACGTGTGCTTGTCTTGTTGTGTCCCATTCCACCACAAGAGGTCACTCTTGGTCTTATTTAATCAATCCCTGTTATATTAATGTCTTTCAAGGTGGTGTCAGGTAAGTAAAGGAGTCTTAGGAGTAATGGGTTGTGCATTATCACAAGCCCAATTTAAAAAAAAAAAAAAAAAAACAAAACAAGGAAAATCAGCATTTCAGTTGTTGAATTGTTATTACATAAACCTTCTTTATGACAACATGGAACTTAGAGGAATTGTGACAAACGTTAGTTTGTGTAAATATTTCAATTTGACCAAAGTATATCTAACAGGTGCCTTTTTGCTCTCCTTCAGGGCCAGATTACACTCATGGATGCTCCTGTGTTCAAAGCCATCCAGCCAGAGGTGAGCAGTTAATGTGGAGAGGAAAAACGATGTTAACGGAATGACAATTATTTAAACTGACTGGGAGGACTCAAGGGAGCTTTTTGCTTTACTGATGAGCAACTTTCAGTCCTTTGGGGCATTTGAAATCTTTAAAAACGTTTTCACATATATATTGTTGAAAATGTAAGACTGCACTCTCTGTCAGCAATTTAATTTAAGCAAATTTGTGGCATTGTGCATGTTAGCTAACTTGGGTTAAGCGTCAGGTTTACTTGGCTTTTATAACTTCAGAAGACACTTGAGTACCTTGTTCAACAAATGAACTTGTGCCCTTTGTTGATTATAATAAATAACTTCATCTTAGACTTAAGCATTGCCATATTTAGTTTCTGACATTCACTTAGTTTAGAATAGCAATTTGAAAAAAGGTGCATCAAAACTAGCAGTGGCCATTTAAGTGAAACGTGAAGACAGTAGACAGGTTTCTAAGAGGGGTGTAGCAGCTGGATCAGTTGTATTCAAAGCCAACCAAAACGAGTACACAAATACAACACGAATGTGCTAATTTTATTCACTGAAAGATAGAAATATTACTTCATCACAGATAGAGCTCAGTGAGTTAAAACCCTGTAGTAGTAACCAGTATTTCTAGTGGATGACTGGAAAAAAGTAGTCTACTAACAAATCCAAGAGATTTGTGCCATGAACTGAAGGGTGTGTGTAAAGAGATGACTGAGATAAAGAAAAAGACCTGTGATAAAAAGGCTAGTCATAATATTCTAATTTGTCGATATTTTTTGCCTAATTTGGAGTCGGACACTTGGCCAGTGTGCAGTCAGTGTATTCCAAGGAGCAGCGGTATTCCTGTCATCAGTCATGCTCCTGCCTCTGGTTTGCATTTTCATGTTGTTTGGGGTCACTGGCCCGTTGCAATATCAGTCCCTCTCTACAAAAATAGATCCAGGGAGTGCTGATTGTCATGGGCTTTCCTCCACAGATGCCTGACCACAAACTTGTTGAAATTTTATGGAGCACTTAAACTCAGACTGCCAAGTGCTTTGGGTCATGGTCAGATCATGCTGGGATAACATGGGTTATTAGGTTTTGTGCAAACTTGAATCCATCTAAGTTCAAGTGCAAACTGTCATCAAGGAGAAGGGGACAGAGCAAATCTGAACTCGGTGTACATTTTTAGAAACATTTTAAAGCTTGTTATTTGTCATGATAAACCGATTAATAAATTAAAAATGAACGTAGGAAATTACGGTGGTGGCCAAGGTAACTTCTTTGTACATACGAAGTTTCTCCATTGGTGCCCCCAGACTTTTAAACCACATTATACATTAGGAATTCCCCCTTGCCATGTTTTTCCTTTTCCCTTTCATACATAGGGTACATGTGGTTTATGTCTAACTGTCATGTTTTGCAATAGTAAGCCACTGTGATCACAGCTCCCACGCTTTGTCATATGTCAGTTATGCGAAAAAAGGCCATCTGTATCTCGCGTATTCTTGCACACCTTTTCTGTTGTGAACGTTAGACCTCATGATTTGCCCCTGTTGGCTGTCAGGCCCTTTCCTGACAGACATGGATAACCTATGTTTAAGGTTGACCGCAGTGATCTTATAAAAACTGCATACAGACCACAAGCACATTGTAGCGTGGCTTATTCTGACTCCTGCTGTGGCATATGTGCAACATTTGCATTTCTAACAGCTCATAACCTTTCTGGCCTGATATCAAGCCACGTTTTAATGAATTAGGCTTCATATAGTACAACATGCCCTTTTGCGTCTTGCAAATAGTTTGTGTTTGAGCAGTGGAAAAAGGGAAAAGAACAGACGGAAGTTCCTTAGTAGAAGCAGGCTTTGTCTGTCGTGTTTGGTTTGTTGTGAAGTACCTTGCAGACTGACGTGAAGTGGGAACGAAGGGAAAGTGAACTAGAGGCATTTGGAAAGGAGCCACTGCCCTGATTGAAGAGGCGTGCTGAGAGGGTGATGAATGCCGTAGTGTACCATATGTAGAGTGACCCAGCAGGATCTTGGCAGGTGGTAGAGTGGACTGGTAAGGCTTTTTATGCTCTCACTGTGCTTTTGTTTCAGGAAACTTGCTGAAAAAAAAAAAGTACATGTCCATGCTTGAACAGAACTGAGAGTTTCCAGTGCTGTCAACCTTCTTTCCCTCCTCACAGACACATGATGGAGGAAAAAAACCAAGCGTGTGTGTTCAGGCACTCCTGCCAGTTCGCTCTGTTCACTGGCCAAATAGGAAACTGTTAAATTACTTTTTTTTTTTTCTTAAGTTGTGTAATCTTGCCTTTTTTTTTCTTTTCTTTTTCTCCCCCAAACCTACGCTCCTCAAAAAAATTAAAGGAAAAGTTTTTAATCGATGTATAGCATGAACTCGATTAAACATCTGGGATATCGATCTGGTCAGTTAAGTAGCAGAGGGGGTTGTTAATCTGTTTCAACTGTTTTAGTGTTAATGAAATTAACAGCAGGTCCACTAGACACAACACCCAAAAAAGGAATGCCTTTACGGGTGGCGGCCACTATCATTTTTTTCCTTTCTCATCTGTTCTGAGTGTTGACTAGTTTTGCATTTGGCTAAAGTCAGTGTCGCGAGGCGCTCAGGTACTCCAGCTCCCCAGGACGGCACATCAATATTCGGTTTATCGCCAGAAGGTTTGCCGTGTCTCCTGGCATGGTCTCAAGAGCATGGAGAGAGGCAGTTACTCTAGGAGAGCTGGACAGGGCTGTAGAAGGTCAAAACCCATCAGTGGGACGGTTTCTGCCCCTTTGTTCAATGGGGAACAGGATGAGCTCTATAAAATGACCTCTAGCAGGGCACTAGCATGTTGTACGTGGCCGTCTGCACTAATTGCTGGATCTCATCTGCCCTTTAAACTTAAATTTCCTTTTTATGGAACAGGACAGAGTTGCAAAGAGCCAAATTTGGCGAGAGATGACTCAATACTCTGTGCCAGTGCATGACGGCTTAATGACCTATGCCACAATTCCGGTACTTTGGAGTAAAGGTTCTACCTGAAATGTCTCAGGATGTAGAAAACGGCTGTTTACATTCTGGTTCGTAACCACAGACCCAGCTCTCTTATCTCATCATCTGTCATCACAAGTGATTCTCAGTGGGTCAGGTTGACCCAGCCTTCCCTTTAACTCGATGTTTTCTCCTTGGGCAAGTTCAATGGAAATGTGCACTTGGTGGTGATTGTGTTCCAGGGAGAGAACTAAACCTAGCGGAAGCATCTGAAGTCGTATCGATGTGCAGAAGGAAATTACTTTAAATGGTGCATTTAAAGCAAAATGCTTTGATTTAATTTTTTTTTAAATGTAATTTCCTATAGATGTCTTTATGGCAGTTTTTACATTAGATAATCCAAGCTTGTCCAATAGCAGTTTCATGGTTGAGCTGCTCTGTTCTTCCAGTCCTGCACTTAATTAACTAATAACTTCCCTAACTACATTAAATTGGCTGAAATGACCATAAAGTAGCTGTGACTTGACCTTTTGGTGTTTGTGTTCTAGCTTTTTTGCTTTCCTCTCTCCATAAACACATCATAACTGTCTTAACATAATAATGTGAGAGCTGGTGTGAGACAGTAGGCCACAGAGAGAAACTTGCATGCATACATGACACACAAGCAGATATTCTGGCATGACCTTGCAATATTTGCCCCAGACAATATTATAGTAGAACAGAGCTTCTCAGTAATTTGTGTATCTTGGTCATGACGTAAAGAGAGAGCCTGAGAGGTCTAGCCAAGTTATCTGGATGAAGAAGAAAAGATAAGTCTGTCACAATAGCTATAAAAGATTACACGGGACCCGTGGATATATACAGCAAAAATGGTGTGGAGAGATGCTGTAATGTCTGGCCAGCCACTTTGAACAGGAAACATAGTTTATTCTATTTATCTTTTGATTGGAAAAGCAGCGTGAGCGTCAGGTTTAAGAGATCAGAGTATAACATGTCTGTCCTTCACAGCAAACACAGAATGTAAACACATCTGCTTCTTATGATGCGTAAGTGACAGCTCATAAACCTCTGCCAGACCTGAGGGTTGTTGTAATTTACTTCCACTACGTAATGGACCCTCATCAATGCAGTACAAAGAGAAATTAACAGAGCTTGAGAGCATTGTCAGTGTCTTTGTGCTCAGTTTGGAGCACAGGTATAAATAATGGAAACACCAGAAGATATTTATTTTTTTTCAATGGTAAAATAATCTATACTGCAGACCAGACTGAGCTACAACCCCCAAATGAATTTCTGTTATGTTCCTTGGCTGTTGGTTTGCCATTAAAGTGACAAGATGGATCACAGAGAGAGCGGGAGGAATGGATGTGGGGGTCTTGTTGCAAATCTTTTTCTCTCATTTGAACTTACAAAGTATTGACTACTAATGGATTTTAGCATTGGCTGGTGTTTATTGTTTGAACTGGAATGTATAGCTGCTTGCTATAGTATGGTTGATCAGCTGACAAAAGGGGGAAAAGTAAAATTAAAAAAAAAAGGTAAATTATAGATGAATTTAGGTGAAATAAAGTGACAGTGGCTGACTTTTTCACCCTTCGTTTTCTCAGTTTTTCAGTCCCAGCAGGGTATTTCTAATTTCATAATCAGATCTCCAGCTGGATATTATGAAATAAAAGCTGCGGGGGAAAAGTAGTTGAGTGATGCAGAGCGGATTGAGAGGCAGAGGGTTGCCTTTTTGTTTTTAACACACAGTCATGACAACAGCCAAGTACGTAATTTTGTGGCTTTGGCTGGCAGGTTTTGCTCCAATTCTCAGGGAACTATCAGATTGCATTTTACGTACCGCTGAAAAGTATGTCAGATCCTCACGTCTGAGAACCCAGAGCAGAAATCCTCAGAACAGGCTGACTTGTAGTTGGATGCAAGTTATGTTTGTCTTTCTCAGGCCTATCTTGGCTTAGTCTCTTCCAGCCCTGGATGCCAGATAAAGTAACATTTTCTAAAACGTTCCCCCCCTTTTGCTGTCCATACAATTACAACTATAAGAGAAGCATCACGTAAAAGTTTCTGTAGGTCCCTGTAGATCTGCACAGTAATGTAATGTAGAGATTAAACTTTTATTGCTGCACAACAAACGCCGGGGGAAATCTTTTTTACACTGCAGCCTGTCAGCATGATGATCTGGACATGTTGATCACAATGAAAGCTGGAGAAAATAATGCTTTGGTAGTAGAGACAGAAGAACCACATGGACAAATTTTCCATTGTCAGAGATGATTTAGTCCAGTTTTACTGCAATATGGTCTTAATTATATTTGATTTTTGTGTAAGCATATATCATCTTTGACAAATACAGTTTGATGTCTTCTTTATAGCAACACGGCTTCTTCTGGTTTGAGTATAATAAAGCATAAAATGCGTGTACTGAATTACATAAATAAATGTACTTTTAGAAAAGTAATTCTTTCCACGGTGTGTGCATAGCCAGGTAATGGGGGCTGCTGCTGCTGGCTTGAGTTCCTGCCAAGTCTATAGTTCATGACTGTCTGAGATGAATGTATTTTTTTTATTTTTTTGTCTTAAGACAACAGAAACAAAATAGCAAATCAATAGATTCTAAACTCTCGATCGGCGCACAGACAACCAGAGTCCAGTATCGGCCCTCCTGTCACTTAAACTCTTATCTCTACAGTCTCCTCTCTGCTTTTATCAAGCTTCATTTCAGTTTCACTGCCTCCCCTTTCTCATGTTACTTCTCTTTCCGTTCTGTTTCTCATCTTCATCAGCTCTTCCTTTCTTGGCCTGTGGGCTTTAACTGTTTCCTTGCATCTCGACACAGGTTTCCAGTAGATAAAAGAATTTTAAAAAAGGAAGTGCTGTGATAGCTCACGCGAGCTCATCGCGAATGGTGGCCAAGCAGCAGCTTATCGTTTTATTTAGCTTTTGCTAAACAAACCAAGTCAAACTTTGGTGATTATGAAGATGTATATGGTCCGTTTTTTAAGAAGTTTTAAGATTGTTGTGGCTGATGATGGTGTCTCATTTATTTTAATGTCTTTGATTGATGATACCCTTTAAACCACCTCGGCTATTGTTTGTCACTTGTAGGTCGTATAATCAATCGTTCAGCCAGAGGTGACTTCAGATTTCTTTAACAGCTCTTAGTTTAAGTGTACAGACCCAACAATGTAAATGTATCTGGCTCCTATCAGCCCCACGGGACTGCGCTTTAATGAAAATGCTGCTCAGCCAGACCAGCGTGTGGAAACGACAGGCTGTCTGTGGTTTGGCGTAGCAGACGTTTTTTTTTTTTCTTTCTTTTACTGCACTCTTTTACTGCAGAATTTTAAACCCTCTCCTTACCAGAGCTGCTTTGTGAAAGCCCTTCTCCAAACACTCAACTGTTGTCAGAGTTTGTGGTGCCTTAGTGTGAAATGAGGCTATAAAGGACCTAGGAAAAATAAAGGGAATAAAATCCTAATGGCCTAATGGTCTCACATGAGGAAACTGGACTTAAATGATTTCAAACACGGATGGGTGGTTAAATTAGAAGACTGGCCCAGGTGGTTTAGTGATGAAGGTTTTGTACAAGTTGTTTAAATTTTGTCGCCTTCCTGAGTGACGACAAAACACCAACGTCTGTCTGTATGCCCCCTTTTCAGGTGTTCAGCCTACCTGGGTGGGCAAGTGGTGGTTTGAGCACACTAGCGCTACCACTTCCTAACTGTGTGTTTGTTTTAGGAGTCATCACCAAAGTTATGTGGAAGTGAAGGAGAGAAAAATGATTGGCATTATGTCAGGACACAAGGAAGCAATTATTTGAAAAGGACTGATGTAAAATAAACAATTAGGGCACTATTTTAGCTGTATCCTGTGACGGGGACGGCACAGTTAAACACACCGGAGTCCCCGCGTGGTCTAATAAAACCTTGTGGGAAGATGCTGTGTTAGGGTTTCTGCAGTGTTTTATTTTACAGCCTCACTGCTGTGCCTGCATCTTTGCTCCATTGCACTCCTTTTTCCTTTACTTGTATCCTCATCCTGACTCAGGCAAAATGGATCCCAAGCATCACCTCGCCCACGCACGAGTGTCTGCTTTTAACATCTGTATTTGATATGTTGTATCTTTGCTCCCACCGGCGGATTCAGCTTGGAGACTCACCGTTGACCGAGCACAGCTTCTCTTTAGAAGTAGACACGGTGATACGGTCCAGTTCAGGGAGCTGCGAGCAGTTGGGTGGAGATTGCTACTTCCAGACAGTCTGACTGCCTCACAGGGGGTATTGTGTGGGGGAGCAGCAGTCTCTTTCAGCTGCTTATATTGTAGCCTAACTCAGCCATGCTGGCAGGGATTAGCAGGAGAGCTTGCACAACATTTTTCCTACTGTTATGTCAGTGTCCCTGGATTGTGGACAGCCTGCAGGGGCCATACGAGGTCCCGGGTTCCTGTTGCAGTGCAGTGTGTGGTCTCCAGCTTTACCTAATCGCTGAGGACATCAGCAGAAAGCCACACTCACTCTGGCCTGGTATTCAGAAAGAAATTGGTCTTTTAGGAGGGGATTTTCTTTGTTTACCTTCCAAAAATCACTTTTTTTTCCTTTCGATAACATGTACCCTAATTATTTTCCAAAGCAGCTGAAGCTGCTGCTCCTCTTTGTGCTGAAGTGATTAATTGAGAATGTTTTGACAGAAAATCAGTGAGCAGGCATTTCAGTTGCCCACATTAAAATGATCCACGATGACAAAAGCCATTCCAGTGCTAATTACATCCTCTTACATGTGTGTCAGTACTTTTACATTTTAGTGTCTTTATGTTTTTAAGCTCAGCAAAATACATTGCTTGTGCTTATTTAAATCCTCAGTGTGCAACAATTGCACCTTTGCACCAAAATGTCTTAATTTAAATTGTTACCATTGTTCTGTGCTTTGGTTTTGCCACGGCACAACTGCCATCAGTTGGTTGAAGTGAGCATCAGATTTATTTTTAATGACACAAAAAGAGGAAAAATGACTAGAAAAACAATGATTAGAAGCTAACACTTAAGTTTTTTCTGTTTTGCTACTTTGTTTTTTTGTCTGGTCCTGACTGTCTTTGCACCCCTTTACGAAGAATCCTTTTAAGTCTTTGATAATATTCATCTGGATTGAGAGGCACACATTTTGCATCAGTTTAAAGAAAAGTTGACGTTATTCATTTTACACTCATTTGTTGTCAAAGGCAATTGTTTACAACATGCTGTCCTCGTTCTTCACTGAATCCTTGAATGCTTGTTGCTAATACCTTCCTTGAGGTGTTGTTTGTCTGTTATCGAAAGCGGTGAGTTTAGAACATGGATAAGCTTACCAGCAGGTAATTTGTATCCATCAATTTATTGTTCAGGAGACTAATTATTTTTGAAGATCCTCGTCTAGATGAAAACGTGTATCAGTGGAAAGCGCAGACTTTACTGATGAAGAACATGTTGTTTTGGGCAGCAGTTCATTAATCTGTCCGAACCTTTGCCTCGATCTTGTCTTCAGCGGTTTTCCCGTTCTCATCTGTGTTTTTCTCCTCTTACGTTGTGCTCCCTACCTCTGGTACTCTCCCCACAGTGTGACCCTGACTAGACTGTTAAATACATCAAATAAAATGCTGGCGTATGCAAAAAAAGATCTGTGACTCGCTACATAATCTTTATTTCCCCGATTCTGTGATTTCAGGAGCTGTCAAGTTGTGGCTGGAACAAGAAGGAGAAGCACAGCTCTGCTCCAAATGTTGTGGCCTTTACCTGCAGGTTCAACCAGGTGAGACGGGGATCACCATTTACACTTATTGCCCTTTTATTTCAAATCATTCTAAAGCCTCAACAGAGAAAGAAGGAAAAAAGGATGAGAAACAGTCCTGCTCTAAGTTTATAGATTTATGTGTCTTGGCTATCCAGGAATGGAGGGAATAAAGTTCTTCTTTCCACCGCATCCCCTGCTTTCATTCTTCCATGTACCAAATCATCAACTTTGCTTTCCCAGAGGTGGTTGTTTTAAACTGTTTGTCATGGCAGCTCTTTATAGTCCCTTATGTCACCTCCCTGCTATTGACAGAGTTATATATATCATAAATGGTCCCCAGGTGATGCTGCTTTGAGGAAAAGTAGCTTTTGTTTTTTTTTTCCCCCTTCATTTTTTCTTGTCCTTGGTTTTTCCTTCTTTCTGGCATTCATGGGGTTTTGCATGTGTGCTTGTAGGAGTGCGTCTGGCTTGATCCCTCAGTGCCCCGTGACATCATCAAACAGGAAGTTGTTGGTAATGCTTCAAGGGGTAGCGGTGCCCTTTAATCCACTTCCAGTGTTTCTGCCAAATTCCTCTGGGACCCTCTTTACTGCCCTCCAGTACTAATATGAGATTATCTAACTGGAATGCGTTGCTGTGGAAACTTCTCCATGTATAGCACACCCCAAACAGGGATTCAAGATGTTAGCTGAACACACACAGCTGCCGGCAGCCAAGGAAAATGAGCTTTTTGGATAATGGAACCTGGACTGGGAGGACAGAGAGTCCCAGAAAGCCCCGTAATTGAGTTAAAGCCATATTCTCTGTCCTCCGGTCTTTGTTTTGTTGGCACACTGCTTTCGGAGCCAGTGAAGCAGAAAAGAATTGGCTAGCTCATTTGATACAATATGATGAGTGCACTTTAATTGTTCTTTAGTTTTCTGTAGAGACAAATTGGGACCTTTTTATTGAATAAACAAGGAATCAGATGGTTAATAAAGATGTAATGGTCATGAACCTAAACAAATTAGAATTGTTGTGATTTTTTTTTTTTTTTTTTTTTTTTTTTTTCCCCCCCTCCCGTACTCATCTTTACTATGGAACATACGTTAGCAGCACATCTGGATCATACCATCATCAGCTGCGGTTCCCATCGTTAGCCAAATCTTGGTCTCGATCCTTTATTTTTCTCTCCTCAGGTCATTAGTTGGTCACTCCACATATCAGCTCATGTTTGGATCTGTCTGCTTCCTCTTATTTATGATTATTGAGATCTTGGGGCCTTGTAGCTCCATCTGGAGGCATTGATACGGTCATAAACACAGTCCCGAAAACATCATCGTTGTTTCAAGGCATACCCTTACAGACACGGCCCTGTCTGGGAAGCCCTCTCTCAGGCACACTTGAGCACTTTGTGAATGCAACTATCTAGAGCGCTGTTGTCATGAGTGATCTCATCATTGCACAGTTTTTGAGGCCAAAGCAGACACAGGCACATGCTCTGTAACGAACCCCAAAAGGATCGTGATTTTTAGAGCCATGCTCCGTCCAGATTGACCTCAGATATCAAGTTAGACCGCTGAGGAACCTAAATGTGAAGCTACAGCATGCTTTGCTCCCAGATTGGAATCAAATTTAGTCATTTACTGGAAAGTCTTTTCTACTGCATAGATGAGGCGAAAGTTAAATGTAACAGGATTTCAGTTTTTCATTTTGAAAGTGGGAGCTGCTTCTTTATGGGAGGTCATTTCCTCAAAGCAGTAGATGAATATTAAAGTGGACGCCAGTGGAGTCGGGGTCCACCATCTGTGCTGTGTGTCTTCTGTCCATTTTCATCATCCTTTCCCATAAAGCTTAATGTGAAACGGTGAAAATTAAAAGCACACGGCTCTGTTTCCTGTCAATGCTACCTCATAGTAATATGTGTTTATAAGACAGGACATGGTGAGGGAGAATGAATTTATCTGTTCACTCCTGAGCTCCTCACCTCACCTCTGAAACAAGTCTCAGTGCTGTTTCCAGGAAAAAGTCTGCAGAGACAGCTATAGGTTAGGATTTATGCACAGCCTGACTGTTTAAAAGCACAGTGAAGCTGCCGCACACACACACTGAATTTGTAGATGGAGACACACAAAAAGGAACGTTGACCACATAGGCAAAGCCAGTTAATGTGCAAGTGGAAAAGTCAGAAAGTAATTCAGAAACTGAAAGAGATAAAGAGTTTTGTGTTCGACGAAACAGTAGGGATGGTCAGTCTTCGTCTCTTATCAGAACACAATGTGCAGACAGCTGTTGGCTTTGAAGCCCTTAGAGCCCTGTGGCGTTGAAGCTAACTTCCCCTCCCATTACCCCTCTTCTTCTTTTACTCTTCTCCCTTTTCCTCTTTCCATTCTCTTCTTCTCCCAGGAGCTTAAACACTGATTGATTCACTGACTTGTCTGTCTGCGTGCATGTGTAATCAGAGCTCTGGTTTGCCAGCGCTCTCCCTAAAGAGACAGGTTTCCGACATCATTCTCGGTCTAGCCAACTACTCTAAAGACACGTATTCCCTGTTTCCTCCTGCTTTCTTAGCTGAAGTATCAGGAGTTGTCGTGCGTATCCCTTGTGCATCAGCTGGATTTTTCTCTGAAGGTCTTTCTTTTACTCTAGAGCTCATTTCCAATTGACTAATGTAGCGTTTCTGCAGTTTGCCATGCGCTCTGCTGCTCTGCTTTATAACCGTTTTAATTAAGAGTTGTCACACAGGTCTTCAAGTCTTGGCTCTCGATTCAAAATCAGGAGATTTTGTGAAGCAGAACTACCCTTTGTCCCTACTTGAAAGGGATTTTCTGTAATACTTGGTCATTTGTAGTCCTTGTTTGTGAGTATTTTTTTTTTTTGTTTGTTTTCTTTTCTTTTCTAGACAAGTTTCTGGGTGGTACGAGAGATCCTCCATGCACAGACGTTGAAGATCAGAGCCGAGGTGCTGAGTCTGTATATTCGCACTGCCAAGGTACACAAGTCCACCCAGGACATGACTTTGTTTTATCCACACGAATGTTTGCTGTACCAATTCAACTTCATGTATGTTTGATGTACTCTACTACTACTCACAGAAACTGTGTGACATGAACAACCTCCATGCGGTAATGGCAGTGGTGTCAGCGTTACAAAGTGCTCCCATCTTCAGGCTAACCAAAACTTGGGCGGTGAGTAATATTTGCTGTGCTTTGATGTCACAAGTTTATTAGTAGAGTGCTGTCAATAAGCAGGAATTTCCCCAAAGCCTGCACCAAAACACTGGACACATAAACGGAGAATAATAAAAGTAGCACAAGTGACATGGCGTAATGAATAAAAGAGTTAAAACTTTCAGAAACTTTAATTTCACAAGGAAAATGAGACGTTAACAAATACACTTCCCTTGAACTCTGATTACTTTTAGAAAGATGTCAGCGTCTCAGTGAAATGCCAAGTATCTGTACACGAACTTGACACGATCTTTATGGATGGTGAACATTTTGAATTCATTATTCAATTTTAAATCAGTGTCTGTTTTACAAACATGTCTGTCAGTGTTCTCAGCGAAGATGTAGAAGTTACATAATAACATAATGATGTTGTGATGTAATGCTGGAAATTTCTTGAACTCTGGTCTGCAAAACCACAGGAGGTTCTTTTAAAAATATTTTTATGGTAAAATCTTTCCACTTGTACATCTTAGCCCTAATTTGTTCCCTCCTTATCCCTGTCTTCGTGTGTAGTTACTTAATCGTAAGGACAAGGCAACGTTTGACCGGCTTGATTACCTGATGTCCAAAGAAGACAACTATAAACGCCTGAGAGACTACATCAGCAGTCAGAGCATGGTTTCTTGCATACCATACCTAGGTAACAGACACAAATCTACATGCATGCATAGCGGGTAACTACTGCACCCCCCCCCCCCCCCCCTTCTTACGAAAGGTGAAGTTTTAGTCTAATATAGGTCTGTGCAAAAAAGCTTGCACCCCCCCTCATTTCTTTATATTTTACTTCCAAGAAATAAAGCTTTTTTTTTCTCTTGTGTTGAGGAAGAAATGGTAGTTGGAGGAAAAATTTGTTAAATTGCTATCAGACTATGTTCAGATGGATTTTTTCCCCCCCCCGGTAAAACCAATGAGCTATGAACCCTGTAAGCACAAAAAGGCATCCAACCCAAGGGATGGACATATATAAAGAGATGGGGACACATTTTGTGTTGCTGTGACACACTGCCTGTAGAAAAGTGCTTAAAGATAACAATTTGACAGTATCTTATTCACCAAAGCTGATATCCAAAGAGCTATTAGTCAAACGTATATCTCAGATGAACAGCAGATGAACAGTATTTGAAAGTCATGAAATGAGGAAATACAAATCCAGCAAAGACCTGACACAGGACCTGTGGAGTACATCTGGCCCTTCAGTCGATCCATTTACTGTTTGCCAAAGCCTCATTAGTAATGGTCTCAGTGGATGGGTGGCTGTCAAGAAGCCATTCTTAAGAAAGAGAAACGGGGAGAAACGCCTGATGCATGCCAAATTACACATGAACTGGACTGAAAATCAGTGGCAACAGGTCTGATGGAGTGATGAATCCAAACTTGAAAGCTTTCATTCAGATCATCTGCGGTATGTACGACGGGGTCGCGCAAGAGGTACAACAGTCCTTTAGGAAGCCTGGAGAACTATCCCTGAAGACTACTTAAATTACCAGAAAGCTGAGCTAAAAGAGTTCAGACTGTGTTTAAGAATAAAACTGGTCATACCAAATACGGATTTTTGAAGACAAAACCCCTTTTGTCTTTTTATACTGTATTTCCACTTATGTTTGCTCATTTAAAAAAAAAATCACTACACCCATTTCCAATTTTCCTTTCAAAATCTAAAGAAATGATGAGGCTTAGCACTTTTGCCTGATTTTGATTTCTAGAAATCAACAATGGCAAAAGATGAAATAAAAGTTAATTTTGGTCTGGTTTAAGCTAGAGAAGCTGATGCGATGTAGGATTTTTGCTTTGAAAGCACTTTTATTTCCAACCATAAACTTTGGATTAAAAAAAAAAGGCAGTTGGAAGTCCAGATTTCCATTTTAGCATTTTTGCTGACTCAACACAACACCACATGTTTTATCCAAATTGCTCATATGCTGTAAATTAAAAATTGATTCATGTAGATATAAAGCGAGGAATAAATGGGTGACTAGAGAGTTATTGTATTTGCTTGTACAACAGGTGCAAGGTGGTTTATTCCAACATTTGAGTGTGAGTAATGTTCTTGAGTAACATCAAACCTTATGTATCTCAATAGTTTGTTACACCATGGGAGACTAGATGTTGTGCATTTTAAAAACTTTTTATTTAGCAATAGTATTTTTTAATCACCTCTGTTTGACACAGTGTGTACCATATAACCAAAAGGATTGAAGATGCATTTCTAAATAACTTTGAACTTGCTCAATAATTTAGCCCTTCTCTGCAGAAGTAGCCGTAATGGTTCTAGTGACTCACATATTTGGGATTTTTATCATCGTCTATAAAAATTTCAATGGAAAACACTAAAATAAACAAAAATAAATAATCCCTAGTTTACTTTTAGTATCCATTAAGATGCCTTGCACTCAGCTTCTTATCTTTATGGGCTAAAGGTTACTTTAATGACAAGCGTCTGGGTTTGAAAAGCCAAACTTCCCTCCTGCGTTTGTCTTTACGTCACTACGACAATCATTTGTCAGTCAGTAAGCAGTAAGCTGTCTGTTTCCTCAGAAGCTTTCGCATCTTTGTAACACATCATTGATTTCCCCCCCCCCCTCCCTTTGGCTTAATGGTGAATGTTGAGCATACATTTTCTGCTCTCTTATCAAAAATCAAAGTTCCCTTTAGCAGGAACAAACACATGAATCACTAGGACACGTTAAAAAGGTTTTGTTTTTTTCCTTCCCTTGAACATTCATATTCCTTTTTCCCTCTGGCTCCACGGTATGACATCACACAGGAATCCCTTACGAGTTGCAAGGAAAACGTTCATGCCATGTGTGTGGTTTTATAGCTGAACTGTTTGTTCTTGTTTTGACTTCAGGTTGGCTAAATAACTTTTTTAAAACCTACCACAGTCCCCCCCCTTTCAATCAGCCTTGTATCATAGCTACCTCTGTGTGATTCAGACTTGGACACTCAAGTATGCACAAACAAACAGACACAAGGAAATACGCAGCGCGCAAGAGTCTGTTTGCCATTAAAGAAAGTTTAGGTGACCCATTTTCCCACACTGCTCCATCATGGATGTCTGTAAAACAATAAGACAAATGCACATCTAAACTGTGTCGTCATTGTGTATATGTTAATCAAAAGGAAACTTACTTTTCGGTAAGCTTTTGTCATTCGTCATTTGTTGCTCTGTCTTGGGGTGGGGATTTCTAGGGCATATATGTGGGAGTTGCATGGTCTTTCCTTACAGTATAAACTTGTCTATGATGCTTGTGGATGTGTGACCAACTAACTGGCTGCCTCAGGACTGGATCGAGCCAACCTGGCGCTCAAGAGAAAGAGAAATTGCCACTTTCTTGCTCCTGCACATTTCCCTTAATCGTAAATTCTCCCGATTCCTCCAGGGTGGAGAAAACGGGAATGAATGAGCAGGAGACTGAAAGTCGCAGTGCTTGTTCCAGAGCATCACTCCCAGCTAAGTGTTGGGTGTGCTTAAGGAATAAATTTGTGTTTGGTTTCTCTTGATGTTCGCATATTGACCTCTCTGGTGTCTAAACACAGAACCTGCTGAATTTGAGTGTTGCTGTAAATTAAAGTCCCAACTTAGAACAGAGGGCTGAAATTACCATGTTGTTGTTGTTGTTTGTTTGTTTTTCTTACCAAAAGGTTTTGTTTCCTAAACTTTATTTGAATGGCTTCTTGACATGTTTGTGACTGTGCTCAATTTCCATTATTTTTGGGTGTGATGCCTATCACTGGCAATAAACGGTCTGGAGAAAGAGCCATGTGTTGGCTCTACAGTGACACATTTGTGCTGAACTGTGTATATGCGCAACAGTCTGATCTCTGACCTACTATTAGGTTTGGCAGACATTGCTGCCTCCTGTCTAAGCTCACATCCTTGATCTCTAGCAAATCGTGTAGGGACAAAGAGCCCATAGAAACATATGGGTTAACTCTAGGAATAAAGCCATTCATGCAGTTTAAAATAGTTCCTGTCCTTTCACCTTCACCTTGTCTAGCAAAAGCAGTATATCAGTAGCAAAACTTTGCCACCAGTGTCTTTGGTGTTGCTAAACACTGCTCGACAAGTGATCTAATATCTAATACAGGATCATAGGTACTGTACACATGGAAGAAAATAAAACCTATTTGATTTGCATCTGATTTTAAACGCTAAAAATAATAAAGTTTTCGATTTCAATTACACAATTGAACCAACAGCTGTTGGCCGCGATCTGCTTGGTTGCACAAACGGATTAAAAATATCCTTTGTGTTCGTGTAGCTTGGTGCTACACTTCTCTGAACAGGATGTCACTGATAAAGAGCTCGTTAATATTTATGATAGTCCCAGTGTAATTTTATTAATGCGATGCTGTAGCGTGTATTTTCAGTTTTTGGCCTCTTGTTAGGGGAGAGAGATTTTTACAGAATGCCAGAATTGAGCTCAGTGGTGCTCCAACTCCAGCTTGCTGTTGCTGAGTAGTGGTAGCTGTGGGACACGAGCATCAGCGTTTGGAATAACTAATGTAATGGAAAACAGCAAGTTAAAAGTGTCAAATATCTCACATCAAAAATCCTGCCAGCGGGGTTGGGGCCGGGAGGTTTTCATAACCAATTCCTGTAACCTACAGTCCTCTGTGTCAGGCTCTAGTACGGCTAGTTCTCATCTGCCCCGGACCTTTAGAGCGCAAAGCTTCGGTCTGCTCTGACTTACAGTTCTTCTAAAAGAAGAGTCTAGTGGAGGCATAATTTAAGATGACTGGTCAATACTAGTTTGTTGACTTGTCTCCAAATTAGAAGATGTTTAGTTATGGCAGTTTATGTTGCTTTATTAAGTTCTCTGAAAAACTCCGGCTAAACAGGGGGACATAAATGACAATTCTTGTCTCACATCTGACCTACTGTAAATTTGTAAATGCAGTCCCCGTGTGTGGTCAGAGCTAATTTCTGTTCACTTCCTTTAATTTGGAAGTCTCCCTGATCTTATTCATTGCTATGACAGCTTGGATTGCAACTAAATCAGATCCAATATAGTGGCTTATTTTAGGCGATGCTGTCATCCTTTATAAATAAAATTGCTGTGCTAATATTTTACACAGTGACATTTGCAAGTGTATTCGTGTGGGAAATGATTTTATGAAAGTCTTGCTATTTATTAAAACAAGAAGCGTAGTGAAAAGTGAGACATTTTATTGTTTATGAAAGAATTTAATTCCTCTCTGATGGCTGGTAGCTCATGTCACAACTTGTCCATCCTAAAGTCAACTAGATATCCACTCCAGGTAGTTTTGTCTTGTGTGTGTGTGTGTGTGTGTGTGTGTGTGTGTGTGTGTTGAAGTGCTACTGATGTATTTCTACACTGGATAAGAAAAGTGTAAAGAATTGTATTGTTACAGGGCTAGATATAACAATGCCATGACTATATTAAATATAAATACACTGTTAAATAACAAAGAATGGCAGAGTGATGACATTGTGAACATTTGGCCTGAGTAGAATCACAACCTTTTTAAATTAACTTTCACAAATAAAGCCAAAGATATTTACATACTAAAGCCGTCTCAGCCATATGCACATTGAACAAGCACATTGTTGCACAGGTTCTTGTTCAGTCGGTGGGTTTGTGGGTTTGGTGCTGGGGGTCGGTTGTTGCCCCAGAAGTCCAGGAAATCCAGTAGAAACGGTAGACAGTAGGTGAACTATTTATTTCCTCTCACTGTTTGGCAGGTCTTCTCAGCACTACTTTAGATTGCATTAATTTTCATGCTACCACGATTAAACATCGCAGTTTATTCAATGCCCCATCCTATGGGGAACACTTTCAATAAGTCGCCATTAGCTGCTCAGAAGAAATCTCATCACTGTAGTAAATAATAATTTCCCTTTATAACATACTTAATCTCAAGAAGAGTGAGTAAAATAGGACACAGTCATACTAAAAGGCCTCAGGGAACTTCATAGACTGTCCACACTGATAGATGGAGAGTAGTTACTTGGGGAAGGCGGTGGTATCAGTCTTCATGTTAACTAGCCACAGAGTGGACTGTTGGCCATAAACATGTCGCTACCTCTTCCTCAGATGTGGCAGAGATTCCTGCTTCTGCCTTTACGGGATTTATTTATTTATGGGTAGAGAACGATAAGGATGGAGACTGAGATGCATCTGAAAGAACCACAGTTCATTGTCCTAGTCAATTGGCCGCATCATGAGGCGGACTGATTTTAGGGAGTAGAAACCGCCCCCGTAGTCTGCCCAGAAGATTCCATCCTGAAACTTGCTGCGGTAAACTCCCCCGCTGTACCACACCCCATTCAGATTGGTCTGTCCGCAGGCATTGTACCACCAGCCGCCCTTGTGGAAGTGGGCGCAGTTACCTAATGAAGAGAAGAACCCAGGCTCAGAAAATAAGATCAGAGTAATGCATGAATTATTTCAAACTAATGTAACCAATATGTCCCCCTACCAGAGAAGGAGTCCTTGTCACGATCGAGCGTAGTGAACTGTTTGCCGTTGTGACTGCTAAAGGAGTCACCAGCATTGCCCTGGTAGGTGCCTAGCCTCAGCCGGTAGCCCTCCTTCTCAGACTCCAGATGAAAGCTGCTGTACTCGGCATACACCTTCTTTCCTGTCCAGTCTTCCAGCTCTATCATCAGCTTGTAATCACCCTGTTTCGTAAGATTGTAGATGTTTTCCAGGCCGAGCCAGTGTTCGCCATCTATGTTACCGAAGCCTTTCTGCAGGGGACAGGCACCACATTATGACAGTACGACAGTTTCACTTGTGATTTCAATGTCACTACTTTTGTACGTGTAGCACTAATTTACGTAAGCTGGATACTGCGGTTTAGCTAAATGGTGAATGAATAGATCTTTTGCTTCTGTGGTCAGTGAAGGCAAATCGTTTCCAAAGAACACAAACATTAAAATGGAGTGAGGTTATTATGAATTCTTGCCAGGGAGCTGTGTTTATATGAGTTTTCTCCTTGCAATCAAGTGAATTGAAATCAAATCTGTTTCCCATTGAAATGATAATGTGTTAAGGTTGTGATCTGCGGTTTCTCACTCTACAAATTTGTTGAACAGCAAAGCCAGCGATGATTTGGCAGTGTTTTAGATGGAGAGTTGAATGCAGCAAGTGGAGAACTGCACAAGTGTTTTCTGTCTCTAATCCAATCACCATGACCGTATTAATACATGAATCCAAATTTTATGACTCAAGGAGAACTCCTGCAATTTGCCTTCATCACATACAGAGAAAACGGAGGTCAGGCATTTTGATAGAAATGACACAGGAAAAAAGGTCATCTTATCTCATAAGGCTGAGACATGGGAAGTAGAGAAACAGGGGTCATTTCCAGTGGGGTTGAGAGGGGAGCTGCGTTTCCCTCTCAGCCCTTGGGGCTCTCTTATTGCATACATTTGTCCCTGGATTCAGTTCTTGGCTGCAGTTTCAGTGTGAGGAAATCCACCACTAAGCTATTTACACTGTTTGAACAAGTGCTTGCTTAGTGACCTTAAAATGAACCTCAGAGACTGGGCTGCTAAGGAAAGGGGTGGGCTGCACAAACTTACTAATTTTGTTGGCATTGCTCTCTTGAAGGTGGGACTTGTGAAAAGAGTGATACGGAGTCTCTTTATCTGTCACTTTATTTTTGGGCCATTGGCATAAGCAACTAGCCAATCATAGGTTCAGTATAGATTTTATGATCATCTGCAGGGTAAGCTACATATTCTTGGCTAGTGGCCCTAAACCTACTGTTATTGTACATTTGTGTCCTTGAAATGCCAAATTCTTATCACATGTCCTGTTAGACCTGCTGTTACTTCATTAATCTCCTTTTCCGTAAACTTACCTTGTAGTTCTCCCAGTTGCGGAAGAAGTTAACAGAGCCATCTTTCCTCCTTTGCATAACTGTCCATCCTCCATTGTCGAGGCCATGCTCGCACCAGGCTTGGATCAGTCGGTCACTGCCGTTTGCCTTAAGAAGGTACATACCACTGGTGGTGTAGCCTGCCTTTCGCACCTGGTAGCAGTCATTGAAGGGACCTGGTGTTGTAAATGATGTAGAAGAGGAAGATAAATGAGCGGTTCTTATTTGAACATTAATATTGATGAACACTCATTTGTGATATTTTAATCTGCATATAAATTATATTGTTAATATTGAGAAACCCAAGTGGTGATTTTAATAGGTGATAATTTTGAGGACAAGGGTACGCATGATACTAAGATGAGCCGTAACTTGCACTAAAAAGCCATGTATTACCATATCTTTGACTAACTTACAGAATCTTCATTTTTCTTTATTTAATTATTAAACAACACATATTATCTGACTTGCACACAGTTGGAAACTTCTGAATAATAAGACTTGACTATGTCCTGATTTAAATGTCACTCTTTGTAGTTAACATACAGAAGTCATTATAAACTAGATTAAAAGGGAAGACAAAGCTGGGAATTAATATCTTTGCTCAGACCACCCAAACATCCCACAGTCTGAAGTTACATAAGCTTTCATCTGCACACCAAAGCTGTTATTTAATATTCACCTAGATTCCACCTTCAGTCAAAGCTATGAGGTGGCGCTGCACCAGAGCTGAGCTGAAGCAGCTGAATCTAAACCGGCCACATTTCTTCTTTCTCTCTGTGAATATTTATTAAACCAGTATCAACACAAGCTGGGTCTGTCTGTCTAGTCTAGAGGCCTGTGGTAGACTCTCTGAAAGCACATAGGTACCCAGTATAATACATAGTAGTTGGTTCATCTAGACCAAACTGTGGTGAAGCGGTGCGTATTTATACTTGTATGGAACCTACATGGAAGAGGGGCTGCTAGGACCTGTGGTGGCTTTCTGTTTTACACTTTTCCCTCCTTGTTTCAGATCTATCCTGTCTGCTGCAAAAACTCATCCATAAAAACTCCATAGAAAAAAACAAAATTAAATCTTCCTATTATAACTTTTTATCTCGATCATGAAGGAGCACCACTAATGGAGTGAAAACAGCAGCTGATGGATAAGGTCAGGATATGGTCAGAATGCTGTTTGTAGTATGTATGTCAGTTCAAATACACTTTAATCGGCTGATAACTAATCAGACAGTTACAGCTTGGTAAGGCAGATGAGGAACTCCACATAGCTAGAGGTAGTTAAAAGGATACGCGGTCTTCTTGTCATTTACAAGTTCAGTCTCTGCAATTTTACCTCCCACGGGCACTTCCTCACCTCGTGCCGTCTTCTACCTTTGTGTTTCTTTGGAGATTTTTTTTCTGCGTGGAGGCTTTTAAAATATGCTCCTCTGCTCTTTGAGCTTAAAAGAAGCATGTCATTATTTGAATGTCAGTGGAGGTGGCGACAGGTCTGTGATTTAAGAAGAACAGTGTTTCACTGATTGATGTGGGCTTTCATGAGAAACCAGACACTTGTGATTAACGCACATTTAAAATGACTGTATAGGCATTAACTCTTGTATAGACTTAAATTTTTTCTTCTTTTTTTTCCCCTTTTTTGCAATGACAGGACAGTGACTGTAAGCTGATGCCTTTTAAACAAAGCAAAAATATCATAATGCTAAGGTCTAACTATGCCGCCCGAATGATCATAAACAGAAAAACTGACTTAATTATTTCCAAAATAGTGTACATCTGAATTTTATGTCATTATTTAACTCTGCCATATGTAAAGCCCAGAATAGGTGATGCTTTGCCATATCATAGATGCAGTTTTATGGCATTGGTGCATGTTTTCTCAAATATTTCCTGATATAAAAATGTGGTGTTTTTTGTTTTTTTGTTTGTTTGTTTTGGGGTTTTTTTCTCATTCTGATACCTTTTTTTTTTAAGGTGAATTTTGGGTGCTTTCATATAGTTTGCCCAGCCGAGGATGTTCAGGCTCTATATATATATATATATATATATATATATATATATATATATATATATATATATATATATATATATATATATATATATATATATATATATATATATATATATATATATATACACACACACCTACCTTATAATTCGCCATAGACATGCATACCAAATGACTGAAAGTAAAGGGTAATTTACAAATAAGCTGTGAAATGTATTGGTTTAAACTTGATGATATGATGATGACGATAATGTAGTTAAACTGTGACCCTGTCAAAAATACATTTATTTTGGCCCTTAAATTTGTCTGGTTCTGACCCATCATTTTTTCAGACAGGCTTTGTTTTGCTTTCCCCTTTGTCTGTTTCACCGTTTAAGGGCTTGTATAACCCCTTTCAACATTCTTCCCCATACTTTAATCGCCAGTCAAAATACAAGCGCCCGGACCAAGTTTTAGGAGCCGTTTCCAAGTAGCAGTCTACCTTGCAAATTAGTTTCACATTGGCGATTATCTTTCTCAGATGTCAGGATGGTCAACTTTTTTTTGGAAGAAAAGAACAAAGGAGCATTGTCTATTTAGAGGATTTTATCTGATTAGTTATTTTAGTGCAGGGTTCTCAGACTTGTTGGGCAAATCCAGTAGATGGGTACTTTAACTATACCCTGCCCCTTTACTTATCCAATTGAAGATATATCTTTTTCCCATTTTACCAAGTCTTCTTAATGCTGTTAAAAGAGGCCTAATCCCCATCCCACTAATTTAGTGCATATGCGCTGTATCATGCTGCCAATACAAGCAGCCAAGTGGGATCATAGGAATGTATGATTTCACTGCCTCTGTAGCATGCCAAGCATGAGCCAACTGTGCCTCAACAGTACCAACTGTTGCGAGAAATTAGGTTTTGAATTGCGATCCCTAGCTAATTATACTTTAGTAGTTGTGTGTACAATTAGCACAGTTTCTGACAGTTACTTAAGACATCTTACTTTTGCTCAGCGTCAGCCTACTAAAAGTCATTAGATTCCTGACTGTTTTACAGTCCTCAGTTATTCCTCAGTCTTTGCCTGCTATTTTAAATTTGTACTTGCCATCAGAGGTAAGCGTTCCTTGCGGTGGTGGAGGGTCAATCCCAAAAGGGCTTATTGTAGGTGGGTTGATGCGTGGTCCACGGGAGAACTCCCTGTTGTTATTGTCCCTCTGTATCTCATTGGTGAAACGGTTGTTGACTGGTATATTCTGCGGTACCACCTGCACCAGAGGGGGAACTGCAGGCAGCTCACTGCGTCCCAGCGTCCTCATACACTGCTCCTCCAGTACAGATATGAGAATGGACTGGTTGTTGACCACTCCGGCCATTGTGGCAAAACGGGCCTCTAGCTCCCTATACCTTGAAGCCAGTCGCATCATCTCTGAGGTCACATTGAGGACACGGTTCTCCAGCTGGGCGAGCTCCAAGGAGTTGTCTCTCTTCCTGATGATCTCATGTAGCAGCTGCATATATAGTTGGGTCACCCTGGAGTTCATGTTCCTGCTCTCTTTCCGCAGCAGCTTCATCTCATTCACCAAGTTACCATCCACATCTACCACCAGCTGCAGCGTCTCAATCTCACGGTGCTGTTTGTTGAGCACATCCCGCACATCTGCAATCTCCATACGGGTCACTCTTTCCTTGTCTGGCTCTGGGCCTGTGGTGCTGGCACAGATTGGACCTGATGACAGATATGATTTAAGAGATTAATAAGAAGCTGTTTTGATGTAATGGGAAGCAAAAGAGAGACTAGTTCAACCATATTGTACTAAGGGTACTTTTCGAAAAATAGCATATTTTCTACCTGTGATTCTCTGCTCAGGTACAAGGAAGGTATAAGAGCATTTTTTGGCATCAGGATCCAGAGGAGCTCTTTTACTCCTGTGGAGAGAAGGCTCTTTGGTCCTCCGGGCTTCCCTGGAGCTCCTGCAGTAACTTTCCTGCCAGAGGGAGAGGCAGAGCAAGGCGCACAGACGCCACATCAGCCCTTGCATTGCTGCTGGCTGACTGAATGGATAGATGGGCAGCTGCTGGTACTCCCTCCAGGCCTCCCTGAAAGAACACACGACCTTAGGAGTTAAGGAAACAGCTTTTTCTTTGTGTACAATGAATAAAACACCAGGACTGTTAATTGTTTGCTTTTCCAGAGCAGAGGGATATAGTATTTTGATGAAATGGTATTTGAAGCTTTTTTTTTTTCTTTCTTAAAAAAAGATATCAGCAGACAATCTAATTGTTTAGGAAAGTATCCAGTTGAGAATTTGTCACGTACTGCTCCCACAGACTGTTATTTGTGTGGAAATAGTCAAAGAGAGAACACATTTTCTGTCCAGCCAACTGGCTTACGTCTGCTTTCTGTCTTAGTTAGTTCCCCTGCTGACAGACACCCCATTATTCAGAGGTTCTCTTGGTTTCCCCCTATTAAGGAGCTATGATATCTAACTGTTGCTGATTTATCTTTATCTTCATCCTGCCCTTGAATTTAGTTTATCTTCTTTAGTCTAGGACAGAGACTTGGCAAACTCCCATCCTCCCGGCTTCTATAAGATCCTACTTAAAGATGTTTTTTTTTTTTTTTTTTTTTGTTTTGTTTTGTTATTTTCCCCCAACTGTAGGAATCAGGAACCCTTTTTAGAAATTATGGTACTTCTCAGCAAGTTGACCACAGGAATCAACTTCCAGTTTCTGGATTGTACTGTAGATACTGGAAGCAGCAGAAAATGGATGGCAACTTCATTTATTTTTAAGTTGGGACTTGCAAAGCACAGTCTCTTCTTAGCTTCTTTTCCCCCACAACAGATACACTTTTATTGATATGACACAAAATGGCAACCTAATGTGTTACAGTTACCTGATTCTTGCTGATCGATGCTTACATGGCAGACCCACATCAAGCTAAATGTATCAACAAGCTTTTTAACAATAATGTGCCATGCTGGAGATGTCATCTGCTACAGACATGGGTCGTTTGAGAACAGAGCAGTATAATCTGCTCCATTGTTATCGTATCGTTACCGTATTTGTCTCACCTGTCCTCCAGTGTGATTTTCAAGTGACAGTAATGAGACAGATTTTATCCGTAGCTGAGCATTTTTCAGTTCTTAGCAACAGGAAACGGTGGTTAGCATGCAGCACAGGCTGCTAAAAAGCACCTCACTAAGCTTCTGGCATTTTTTAGCATAGCGTAAAAACCTTTTGCATACAATTGAGGGAGTACTCCAGCCTTAAGAGGGTGTAAAATGTTGTGGCCATGCACCTCAGTAGGAAATTCAGTGCCACTTGGCTGTATAGTTTTTTTATTTTTATTTATTTTATTTTTTTTTTAGATATAAAGTCTAGTCCACGTTGTTCCACCATGACATTAAAATATAAATACCTGGCTTCTGACTTGCTACTTCCACAGCTTAGATATAATGTTACTGTCCTTTGTAACTAGGTTGGCTACTTGCACTGGCCTCACCTGAAACACACCAACCACAAATTGACCCTAATGCAGTTTCCTTGACACAGTTAAACATGCCAGCACAGGTGTTGGGTAAGAGGTACTATTTATATTTTATTTAAATTATATTTTCCAAACATGCATGCAGGACAGTCACTAATGGATGTGAGATTAAGTCAGAAATCAATCAAAAATATGTGCAAAGCTGTTTCCCCTTGTGATTTTTTTTTTTTTGTTCTGTTTCTCATCAGCATACAAACACAAAAAGCGCTCTCACAGTCTCATGTACTGCTCAATTTAACACCCGACCTGGTCCTATGCAAGGCCAAGACTTTCTATCCCTCCTAATCCCCTCCATCACTCTTCACAGTCAGTCTTTTCTCTATGCCACATCATTATGGCCTACCCTCCACCCTGAAACTCAGGCGCTGTGTGTCTCCCATATGACGCCATTGTGGTTCTTCAGGAATTCTGGCAATTATGTCACTTGGAACAATGTTGAAAGGGGGCAGAATTACAGTTAGTACTCTAGATCTGCAGGGTGTATGTGTGCGTGTGTACCTTTTTAATGGTATGTTTAAGTTTGTGTGTCTGTCTGTATGATTGAATACTCTGTGTGCATGACTACTCAGAGATGTTATTCATTTTCATGGTTGTATGTTTTTCCAGCAGCTTGTGTGTCTGACAGCGTAACCAGGTACTGTATCCTTGCTGACCTTGGTGAGAGCTGCTAATGTCTTTACCAGCAGCATCAGCACTATCAGTCTTCAAGTGTCTTCTCTTCTAAACTGTGGCTGACTTTTTAAACTTATCAGTTCCAGAAAGTCTTCATATTCATAAAGCGTACGAGGCATGAACAGAACTGTAACATCACAGCTCATCTATCAGTTATTGCCTGCCTTAGCACCTACCTACAGTCCCTTTCTTCTATCCCTTTGCTCTCTCAGCTCCTACCTTCATTTTATTTCCTTCTGTGTGGTGGTTCTGAGTATGAGGGGCCTAGTCTCTTTTCATGGAAACGTAGCATATCAAAGACATTCCAGGAGATGCTGAGAGGTCAGTAGTGTGTTGTAAAGGTACAACATTGACAGTGTTTCACCAGAACAAGCAGAGTGCCCTTTTGAGTAAGAAGGAGAAAAAAAACATCTAAATTGGTTCAGGCCTGTAAGGGTTGTTAAAAGAAAAACACAAAGCTCACCTGTGTTTAAAGAAGATCTGGTAACGTATCTTTTTATACTTGTGCAGTAGTACACATCTGTCCATATATGCATGAGTTCACACTCCTTGATTTCTCCTCAGGCTCTGCATTGTGTATAAAAGATGGATGCAGCCATCAGGACATTAACATTGTGTTTTTGGAGTCAGGAAGCAAGAATGTGTAGTACCAAGTTAGCTTAAGGTCACAAACTTGATGTGCAAGTTGTAGGCTGCAAGTATTATTTCACTTAGAATGTACTGTCAGGTGGTTGAGAAACAGTAGGAGGTTAAAGATGGAAGAAAGTAATGGTGGTAGAAAATGGGTCATGGCCCCTCTTTGCCTTTCAGGTCAGTCATCGTGAACGTAACCTGAGGCAAATCCTCTCATACATAAACTACTCTCATTCCTTTTTATTCTTAACAGAATTCTCTGGCACTTTCTTTCAATGTGAAAGCCCCATCCTCTCGACTTTCCCCCCCTTTTTTCATTGCTTTTCTTCCTCTTTGCTCCCTCTGTTTAGTGCTCCTTCCACCCTTTTCAGTTACAGTTAACTAAAAGCACATGGGAGAATTAGACTGTAAGTAGTATACCAAATAAGAAACATTTAAACCAATTTTCTACTTTTAATATAAATAGGATTTATTTTTTTGTTGGTGCTGCTTTACTAGCAAAAAATTGTGTAGTCCATTTGAAACCAGTGAAGGACTGACAAACGGTCACCTCTGCATGCCTTTTCTTTTTTCCTCCATCTTTTTGGCAGTAGTATGATCTCATGCACCTCTGTCATGCAGGGTATGCACTTCCTTATCTATCTTACAGTATCTCACTCCCCTGTCGGCATGTCTCTTTTTGTATGCCCCTGTCTGTGCTGTGGGTTAATTTATTTTCAATCCACAGTCATTCCACTGTATGAACCATTACACTATTATAAATGCAAATTCTGCACTTCAGCTGTAGTGGCACTATATTTTGTTTTATGTTTTTTAGTCATTTTGTAAATGATAAAAAAAACATAAAGGGGTTCACCGCACTTGCCCATATATGAAAAAAACAAAAACTATACAAAAACAAAATTACGAATTACAAAATGAGAATTGGCGCCATGCTGAATTAACTGCATTTCAAATTGGTCTTGGCTTACTACATTTACATTGACAGCACAATGACAGCCAGTTTCCTCTGGAGAGAAACTGGCTTTCGTCTACCTTTAGATTGTTCGTGTAGAGGCTGATGTTATAATTATATTATCATTGTTGTAAGAGAGGAAATGATCAGAGAAGTCATTAAGTAAGACATCTGTTTACTTTACTCCTGGCAGGGAAAAATTAGCTTGTAATATTCGGATAGACAGCATAATGATTGTTGAGGCTGACTTCACAGAGATGGCCATATGGCAGGCACTCTTATAACCTTGGGTTTCACCGTGCATAATTGCAAAAAACATATATTCATTTGTCACCTAAAGAAAACTATTACAAATATTTATTATAAACTGCCTGCATGGAGATTGTCATACACCTGTAACCAGACACCTACAGGTGTATGACAATCTCCATGCAGGCAGTTTATAATAAATATTTGTAATAGTGTGTACTTTAGAAGGAATGCCAAAAAGACAAGTGATAAATTAAAAGAAAGATCTGAACAACTGCGTGGAGAAACTTAGATGTGAAATTACAAGTGTGCTGTTTGTTAGGCTGTTTACACACAGTCTTGCTCTATATTATGTCCAGAAATTCTGAGAAGAGCCAGTTGATTGTGATTTCATGTGAAGATGGCGGACCTGATCCAGATGTCTGCTCAAGTGGTTACATAAGTAGTTTAACTGTAGTCACAGCCAGTGGAGAAGTACATGTTCCATAAACCAGGAGAAAAGTATAGGCCTAAGTGCTTGAACCTTGCAGTGAGGAGATGTTTGGGTTTACTTGTTTCCTTAGAGCACCAAAGTATGTATGTAAGTATGAGTATAAGATTGATGTAAACCATGCTGTGGCCTTAGAGGCCAACGGGTTACGCAGCGGTATTAAAAGTCTATACAAGGGGATAACTATGAAGGTAATGATGTTTATCCCTCATTTAATGTTTCATAGAGTTGGAGAATTAAATCTGTGGTGCCTTTAAAGCTGTGTTGGTGGCACATGGGAGCTTAATACCTTAATGAGAAACTTTATATTTGTTTTTGCTTCAGTTTGTAACCTCCTGTACATATGTATAATATCAGTCTGCAGCATGTTTGTTTCAGCGCCCACGGTGGGTTTCTAATGTGTCAGTCTCTCACTTGATGGATTGCAGTCCAGCCAGTGGGAGAGAATGACTTGGATAGAATTTATTTATATTTTCAAAGTCAATGTTTTTTCCCAGCCTCCAAAATCCTCTGCTTCCACTCCCTCATCTGGTCCTCAGACTTTCCCACAATAAGTCCAAAATACCTCCAAACACCTCATCACTGGTTACAAAAAGAAGGGAACGTGAAAACAAAATAGGGAAAATAGGGATGAGTGAAGGAAAGAAGTTTATTCTCATTCAAGGAACAACGTGGAAACAGCAACAACAACAGCAGCAGCTTTTTTTCTGTTCATGACATCAGACAGCTGAGTTACATGAGTAACTCAAAGTCAAACTTTTCCTGCGCTTGCTGAAACAGTAGGTTACAGAAGTGTACGCAGAACGGCCAACAAAGAAACGATCTAACTTGCTTTTGATGAAGGATAGAATGAAAATGTGAGTAAATAAAAGGCTTTGGGAGGATAACTCGGCATGAGTGGGGATGTAGTAAAAGCGCTGACATTATGAAGCAGTTAATGAGAAGAAAAACAAACCAAAAAAACCCCAGCATTCACACAGGAGTGCTAAAAACACAAAACTCGTAAAAGCCTCATCAAAACTGAAGAAACTTTAAATGCCGCTTCTAAAATGGAATACAAATTACATTGCGGTACAGTAAGTAATGGGAATGTTTTATATCAGTTCATGGTGTAAAACTAAAAGGGAAATGAGGGCAGATGCAAAGAATTACAGTAGGATTTTCTTTTTATTAGAAAACCTGAGCCACAAACGGATACTGGAGGTTTTTACTGGAACTTAAGGCAATCACTAAACATAACTTGAATATTAAGTTGATGGTGGCCTGTATTTTTAATAAAACCAACCCTTACTAACAAGTTATTTCAACCTCCTGCTTTTCTAGCTACTAAACTGTCATCCTTGATGATGCTACCTGAGGCCCTACGGGCCCCCCCATCTGTTTTCCTTCTTCTGTAGGGGAAACTCTATAAACATGTGGGCTGAGACTGTTGTTGGGGTCAGAGGTCTATTTGTAGATTAGGGTACAGTCCCACCCTTCCTCTACTTTGCCCCCACCCACTCATCCGCCCGAAATCAATTGGTCTTTGTGGAAAGCGGGTTTCCCGTCTTACTCTGCGTTCATAACATGCACTTAAATGCACAGAAACTCAGGGTCATCCTTTTGTCTGTGCTGTGCTTAATGTAATGACTGAGATTTCCAACACTGTCATTATTACATGACACTCTTCCTCTTGCTTCCCCTCCTATAGAATAGACGACACACACACACATCTTTGGCATTATTCATTTTTGTGCATGAAAAAACCAACTGATGACACCATAAACTTGCATCTTCCTTTGTATAGTGTATTTTTCTCAGTCAGACGTGGCTAATTTGTCTTCTCAATGGGTCACGTGAGAAACTGGGACTGTTCTGTGTGTGCTCCACCGATAGGTTGGTATTAATTTTGTGTCTTTTATGTTTATTGATGTAACCCTCCACAACAATCCCAGTTTCTTGGTGAAAATTAATTTAAAATTAACCTAGCTAGGTTGATAGATTAGCTGTAGCTTCACCTTGGCGTGCTCTTTGGTTGATAACTGATAAATAAATGAATATCTGGATTGCTGCTTCAGGTTTTGTGCAGCAAAAATTACTTTCAGGAAGGTCAGGCGATCCAGGAGAGCAAGGAGGGGGGAAAATATTTTTTAAAAAAAAGAATTTATATGAATGTTTGTTTGGCTGGATGGTTTAAAATTTCTGATTTAGTACATTCTTTGGCCACTCGTGCATACTTTTCCTCGGTTTTTATTTCTCTTCTGAGTCACACCTAGCCTTAAACTCAAACCTCAGACTTCACATGCTTTCTATTAGCTAAATCAACAAGGAAGAACACATAAATTTGCACACTGCATTACACGCTTGTTGTCCACTGGCTCTACTTAGTTACATGCCTCCACTTCACCCGTCTATTTACCCTGACCTCCTGGCTGACCTCTTCCTCCCTACGGTGACCAGTCTGTTCAGCTGTGTCCAAGCTCTCATTAATGAGCTTCACAGTTCAAACAAACTTTCCTGTGACTATCCTTGACTTTATCCTCCACTAGTTTTTGTATGTCTTTATAAAGTCTAAAAGTTTGTGTGGCTCATAATGTCGGTTTGAGTTTTAAGAGATATGTAATGTGTCAGAGTTGTTGTTCTGTGGTTGGGTTTAACATGTGCACACAGTAGTGCAGGAGCAGTGTTTTTGGATAAGACTTTATCCAGGATGTTATCTTTGTCCGCTTCTCTAATTGGCTGCGTTTTGCAGATAAAATCAGTTGAGACTAGCATTGACACGGGTTAAAAATGCAAGATACGATTGGATGCATGCCTGCTGCCCAAAAACCGCAGCTGTTTGTTGGTGCTGGCTGGGTGAGTTATGAGTCCCGTGCTGAGTTACAGCATAGTCTATGAAGGGACTGGTGGGGAGGGCTGCAGGTAACTGACTCTGATGGGCCACGCACTGCCTGACTGGCTTGTCATGGGACTTTTGCAAACTTTAAATAGAAAAGACATCAAACAGATGTTCTGCTGTGATTTAAAACTCTTAAGGTGAAGGCTATGAGTATGGTTAGTTTATGCGTGGATTGTAAGTAATGACCCGTTTTTAAAGCCTGTCCTTCGTGCAGTCACGGTTCAGGTAGAGCCGAATGCTGGTGCTTCAGCACGGAATGTTCTGGATATTTCTCAGACAGCTGTTCCTGCCTCCCCTTTATCTTTTTTTATCTTTTTTTTTCTCCCACTTATTTTTCCAGCCTGAATTATTAGAGGTATCGATATTATGATTTATTACTCTAAGCGGAAAAATGAGCATGCTCGTGCAGTGTTTTCTTTCCTTTTCGCCATCGCTCATTTTGCTTTTTACTTCAAACACTGGCTTTTTGAAGGTCTGCGTGTCTCTCACGGACCTTTACAGCATTCACAGATGTGGCTTTGTAGCGAGCAGAATGTTTCCACAGATACCACCAACAGACCAGGATGTAAGCAAAAACATTTGAAGATAATTGTGAGTTGCTGATATGGAAGAGCACCATATTGATGTTATTAGTGTTCAAAGCTTTTGCCATCATGACAAGGTTGGGACTGAAGTGTCTTATGTCCATGGGGTGTATTTGATAGAGGATGTGGTTAAGGTTGGCTTACACTGCATTTTTATCTTTTCCCTTAACACGACCCTGAACGGGGAGCTTATAAACTGTCATAGAATCTGCTCACTTTTAAGCCTTCCAAAAGGGGCTGTGAGGTGAGATGAGATCTCACCACGTCTGAATGTACAGATGGAACTTATTGGCCTAATCCCGATTTCCACCAGGTTAACTCGGCTACATCCCCGTACCCCTGTTAGCAGCCAGGTTCAGACTGTATTAGGAAACCAAAAGCCAAGAAAAAATAAACAGGCCTAGGAGCAGAGCTCAAATCTCTCCATCTGAGCTGATCACTCTCCCTCAAGTGTTTTGCTGGAATGTCCCAGTTTTCTTTTTTTTGTCTTCTCTCTGGCTTTTTCTTTCTCCTCAGGTAAGGTTTAATGTCATTTTCAGAGCAACTTTAAGATGTTAGATGTTTCTCCATTCTCACATCTAGATGAAACAACTCATTGACTGTATATTTTTTAAAATCATTTTACATAACTGATGTAGGGCTGCTCGATTATGGCAAAAATGATAATCACGATTATTTTCACTGAAATTGAGATCGCGATTATTTGACGATATTTATTTAACCCTTTAAGACCTACTATAGAACCAAGTCCGCCAGAGCTCATATTATTTTTTTTACATGTTGTAGTGCCGTTTGTGGGAGCATTTCAATTTGCTATGCAACTGTTATAGCCCATATTTTAATAATATGTATGCATTAAGTCCATAGTAACTACATTAATTGCAAAAAAGTGCAATAAACTACAAAAAAATTGAAAATCGTTTTTGTTTTGTTTACATATATTTCTACTTGGAGAAATTTAAGAGGTTTATCCCTCAAAACTTTAAATACAAAAAAGTTGCAAAAAATAGTTTACAACAACAGGAAATTTATTTTGAGTGTCTTCATAGTTTTATTTTGGAGATACACCAATTTTTATATACTGCAGGAAAAACGAAAAAACAATCCTATGATGCAAATTTGCAAAGAAAACAGCATGTGCATCAAAATAAACTATTTCCAGCAGTGCAATTTGAGTTCTAAGCATCCCAGCAACTATTCAGAAAGGTCAAACATGACCAGTATAGGCTTTTAAGGCCTACAAGCAAAAAACTACAATTTCCGCGAAAATGACGTCACTTCCGGTTTCGGCCAGGAAATGGCGGACATACAGTTCGCGCTGACGTCTGTTTCACTGTGGGAAGTGTTACGAACAGCTGATAGGAACGGCAAAGCGTGTTTCTGGAATATTATGTTTTTGTTCCTGCAAGCGCTTTTTATGCGATTTTTGCAAAGCTTTATGTGGAAGGAAACTGTGACCGAGGACAAGCTGATGGCATCAGATGTAAGTACAACTCCTCCGGTTTCATATGCAAAACAAATTATTGCGCTAGCTTACACGGTTCCGGTTCTACAGGGATTTAAAAATAGTTACACAACACTGAGCGTGCTGCTCTGACCGGCTTTAAAGGGTTAACAATGACTTTAAAAAATAATATAAAATAGTGTGCAACACCACTGAAGTTTTTTTTACCTCTCTTTTCAACCAGCGGCAGTCACTCTCCTCTCCAAATAACTTCTGCTTAGCTTTCCGGGCTTCCCTCGGGTCCTCTTAATCAGCGGTCTCCAACCTTTTTTGCGCCCGACAATATTTTCACGGACCGGCCTTTAAGGTGTCGCGGATAAATGAGGGAGGGGCTAATAATCGGCTCAGTCATTTTTAATGATCGTTGAAAGCCCAGATCGTAATCGTGATTAAAATTCGATTAATTGAGCAGCCCTAAACTGATGTAAATCATGGCCCTGCACACCAGAAAAAGTTGTACTCTCTGAATTCAGTTGTTTTTGCCCTTCCTTAATACAACTAGGATCATAAATTCATAAATTCTCCAGATTTCTTTGTTGGCCTCATATACATTACATATGTTAAATGTATACACGATACACTTCTCAGTATGCTGTACACAGTATTTCTCAGTCAGACTCCAGGGGATAGCCAAAGAAGCGTTGCTAAATGTTTCTGTCTGCAGATGTAACCTCCAGTCACGAAACGTCCTAACCTCTCCAACCTCTCAGCCAGAGCTCTCACAGCTGCCCAGACACACACAAAACACCATCTTGCTGACAGACACACACACTCACTGATTCCAAAATCAAAATTGAAAACAGAATAAAACTCGAGCAGCGTTTACCTTTTTGTTACCAGTAGTGAGATGGATGTTTTCCTGCAGTTATGGTGTCACGTGTATATTATATTCTGTCTTCACCGGGCTGCAGTGCGCAGGACTCATGTCTCTGTCTCTCTCTTTGTCCAAGTCTTCAGAGGTTCTCTCCTCTACTCACTCCTCCTGTTCTGTAGCAATAAATCACAATGCAAGGCTTTAGTCAAGGCCCTACTTCCCGAAGCTCCCTGTGAACTTTCCTGGTGCTCAGACTGGGGTATGGTTCAAAAGCCGGCCACTTCAACAGACTGAGCTCTCACCACTGATGCCTTGAGTTTTTCACAAAGCATGGGGGAGACTAGAAGAGGGAGGGGAAGAAGGAAGAGAAGGGAGGAGAAGGGGGATGAGGGTGTGGGTGTTGAAGATTGCTTTTTTTTTTTTTTTTTTTTTCTTTCCTCCCTCCTTTATTTTATTTATTTATTTATTTTTTAGTCGCCCAGCCTACCTCTGATGTCATAAGTGATAAAGAAAAGAAAAGACTGAAAAAGAAAATGGCAGAGCTGCTGATTAAATGTCCCATCCTTAACAATGACCTGTGTGGTTTTTGTATAAGGGAGCAAAGAGACAAGGCCTGTTTGAATTCAGGTGTTTTGCTGAGTCCAGGACTGCTTTGACCTCTTCATCCTTAATTACAGCTTGAAGTTCCCCTCCTTTTGCTTTTCCCTGTAGCAACGAGAAAAGCTGATTGTAATGCTGCTGGGGTTTCGGAGCTTCTTCCTGTAGAGAACAGCTGGATGTGAGAGTCGGAGACCAAAGCAGGCAGATAGAAATGATTCGTGGCACTACTGGTGCAAAATGGTCACTCCAGGTTTACTCTAAGTTGGACTTAACTTGCTTTTTGTCACCATTGTGATTTACTTGAATGTGTTATTCATACATGTTTAAGCTGTAATGTTTAAAAGATCTTACTTGACCATTTTGGAAGAATTTTCTCCCTGATTTGTGATTGAATTTCTGCCTTCTTGCCATGACTATTTATTTCTTTCCACCTCGTACAAGTTTTGCTGCAAGTAAACATATACAAAGTGCCTGTGTATGCAAACCACAGCTTCTCTACTCATGCTTCTGTCTGCGTGTTCCAGGCAGTATGGATTTGTGCATGACTAACCGCCGTTATCCCTGACATACTCTCAGACAAGAAGCTATAGCGGTTAAGCCTTTAGGATTTCTCTCTTCCTCCTCTTCTCCCCAACTCACTGCTGAGTTGAAAAGCACTTGTAAACTTTTTCTTCTGTTCTCACCCTTTCCCTCTAATTCTAATCAGCTGTGTGTGTGTGTTATCCCAAAAACAAAGTGTGACCTCCTTTATCTGTTGGATCTCCTCCTGCCGTTGTGTGTTTAGGGTCTCTGTCAGCAGTGCTGTGTGTATTACACCATTTTCCATGGAGGGGAGGGTTGTGGGTGTCATGCAGTCTGCTGTGTGATAAGTTTTCTTACATCTGCACCCAATCTCGACCCTGGCGTGTCCAAAAAAAAAAAACATTCTGCAAGAAAAATGAAAAGAAGAGGGGACTGTAAGGAAATGCGCACCATCAGTTCAACTTGTTAATAACTCTCTTCAGATTGATGGCAAGCTGCTTCTGGGTTTGTCTTTTAATGTTAATATTTATTTAATGAGAGTAAGAATCTCAGCCAGAAATAGGCACTGAGAGTTTGGTGGGAGAGAGATGGCCATGATTTGGAAAGGCTAAAGAGAAGATCTACTCGGAGCACTTGTTCAGATCCACTGGGGAAAAAAAATCAGAGGGAAAAAGTATTTTTGAAGCTTGAGCAAAGTATATGCAAATTAGGTTTTGCAGGGTTTTTATTCCTGTCTGTTTTTGCCATATCAAACAAGCAGTGTGCAATTACCAGCTGAATGTGACTCCAAGAACCCCACAGCTGCATGACACTTGCATCATGCACCCAAGGAAATCTGGCTCTGTTGCAGTGTCCAGCCTTGTTTGTGTCTACATGTTTGCTTTCTAATGAGCTGAGCTCTGCGTTCGGTCAGGAAAACTCCCTGTGTTCTCCACTGAGGGTTAAAATAACACCTCCAACAGATGGACGCTGTCCTCGTTTGGCTTGCAGGGGGCTCTTGGATCGCTGAAGGATGAGTGCATGAGGGAGTTGTGCTCTAATTCTCTTAATTTAACAGACATCTCTTTCTATCTGCTTTTTCCTCCCTTTTTAGGAATGTACCTTTCTGATCTGACATATATAGATTCAGCCTACCCCTCCACGGGCAGCATACTGGAGAACGAACAGAGATCAAACCTGATGAATAACATTCTCAGAATCATATCGGACCTGCAGAGATCCTGTACCTACGGTGAGACTTCAACAGATACATGCCTATGCTGGTGTAGTATGTATATTTATGTGTATGTTTGCAGATTGTTTTTCACTGTGGTTACATTTGGGGTGGTTGCATCAAAAACCAGCGTTGGATAAATAAAGCAAGACTTGTCCGGCATGGGTAGGGTTTGTCCCATCCGGTGACTGTTCGTCTGCCTGCAGAGGGCACCGTTGTCAGATGGAGGCAGTGTACAAAGTGTCTGGTACATGCCACTCTTGCTTGTGCTGTTGTTGGTCCATCAGCCAGCCGCAGAAAGCACAAAAGTTATAACGTACGAAGAGCTGAAGTGAAACTGATTGTTCCCTCTCTCCAGCCCTCTTTTCAACCAATTAACATTCGGCACACGCTTACGTCATCAACTTTAAGCGATACGCAGTCTGAATTCCCATCCCCGAGCGTGTCTGGGATAGGTGAAAACCCTGTCCAACCAGAAACTCGTATGTGGACCGGCACATTTGCAGCACCAAAAATCCCACCATAAGGCTTTATTCAAACTGTTATTCACTAAAAGTGGAGCAGGAAGTGAGTCATTTGAATTAGTACAAATATTTGCTTAAAATTGGCTAATACCCTTCGAGGAAGATTCTACATAGAGTGGGTTTAAAAGTCCTCCAGCACACAACCACAGTTTACTGGAAAACGGTTGTTTTTCATGTTCTTTAAAAATATGCAGATGTTTCAAATAGGTGTTGGTCATTTAAGTACTTAAAACTAAGACACAGCTATTTCCTAGCTACACTCAGGCAGCTGCTGCTCTGGAGCTGTGTTTGGTTTAAAGTACTAATGTTATTCTTTTTCCAGACCCTTATTCTAGCCAACGTAAAGTATGCTGGCAGCTTGTGTTACACAGGCTCACATGTACACATGTGTTTTTAATTTCATGTCTGCCTGTATCTTCTCTTTCTCAGATATACCAGTGTTGCCTCATATACAGAAGTATCTCAACTCAGTCAGGTATATTGAGGAGTTGCAGAAGTTTGTGGAGGATGACAATTACAAGTAAGAAGCAAACAAACAAAGCTTTTGCATTATAGTTATGATTTCTTGCCAAGGTGATAAAGAGAGATGTTTTTGCTGTTAATTGTACTGCTTGCTTGTTTCTTTTCATCATGATGAATTTACAGAAGAGTATTGTAGGGTACTGAAATTGATTTTTTTCAATTGATTTATGCTGCATTTTTTTTCTTTAGATTGTCACAGAAGATTGAGCCAGGCACCAGCACACCACGAGCCAACGCCTCCAAAGAGGATCTTGTCGGTGAGTTTAGTCTCACTTAATCTGAACTGAATGTCCAAGTAGTTTCAAATTTGCACATTAGTATATCAGTTATAACAAAAATTATCGTTTTTGTTTTATTTTCAAATTAAATGACACATTTGTCCAATGTTGTTAAAAAGTAACATGTTTTAATTGATTGATCCTGTTATACTGTCATTAATGTCTTTATTCGCAAAGATTGTTTTCGATGTCACTGTGCATTTCAATGTCCTACATTTTTCACTTAAAGTGGAATTTAAAAGTTCTTTAAAATAATAAGAATAATAAAGAATGAACTTGTTTTTTTTCTGTACACACCATAAACATGACATCTCTATTCTTCTGTTGTGGTTTTACTCTGTTTACAGGTCAGGAAGCGTCAGCATCTCCTCTCTGTGGACGTAAATGTGCGGTAGCACCAGACGGAACCAAAGTCCCAGCAACACCTCCATCCCCCAGGAACCTTCTGCCCTACGGACACAGGAAGTGCCACAGTCTGGGCTACAAGTCAGTTTCTATTGTTAATCTTTTATAAGAAATAATTTTCATATGTATGTCCTATAGTTTAAAAAATATACACACACACACATACACACTGGTGCTACTCTGTCTGCTTTGTTGTGTCTCCACAGCTTTATCCATAAGACAAATACAGTAGAGTTTAAAAGTGCTACATTTCCCAATGCTGGCTCTCGCCATCTGTTGGATGACAGCGTGATGGAAAGCCACAGTCCTACCAGGGGACAAGCAGAGAGCTCGACTCTGTCCAGTGGCATTTCACTTGGTAAAACTTACACCTCTACAGTTATGAAGTAGAGTTTTTATGTTCAGTGGATGTTTTTATGATGTTTTTTATATGTATACAGGGAGCAGTGAGGGCTCGGAGCTCAGCGAAGAGATGTCTTGGCCAGCTTTTGAGAGGTAAAGCTAATGCATCCATGTCTTCACTGTTTTTTCATCATAACCACGTGCAAAAATCAGATTGAAGTAAAAAAAAAAAAATCCCCAGCCTGGATGTGATCATCTAAATTTTAAAGCTCTGGCTTCAAGGCACATTTATGCAAAACAATCTGCCATTGAAACCCTCTCACACGCGCCATGCTTTTAGCCTTGCAGCCATGGCAGTCATGCCTCATCCGTCCACTGCTGCGCTTTGCCTTTAGCAAAGATGTAAAGGTGCTTCTGCTTCTCCAGCAGCCTGAAATGTATTAACTGCTTTAACATTTAAGTCTAGCAGCCCCCGTGCCAACCTGTGTCTGGAGCAAAACTATGAGGAAAAAATGCTCAGCTGAAGAATCTACTTGCTTGAAAATCATCTTAACCTCTTTTAAAGCACTGTTCCTTTTTTTAAAGTTTTGAGTAACCCAAAAAACACATCCATCGATAACTCCTCTAACCAAATAACTGCTCCTCATCTTTCCCTAATCCATGCTATTTAAATAAGGCAAAAAAAAAAAAAACAGTGGGGGAAAAAGAGAGCCACACAGCCTTAACAGTATCCCGTGCCCCCTATTTTGTCCTATCCTATCTTATGCTATTCTGAACAGGACTCGGTTCTATCACTCTCTGGGCCCAGTGACCCGTGTGGCCCGCATCCCCTACAAAGGCGTCTTGAGGCCCAGCAGGTACACCCATCTCGACCGGAACAAACTTGATCTGAGCCAAAGCCTCTCTTGCCCTCACTTTCCACCCTTGAGTCCCTGCCAGGGGCTGCTGTGTGCTGGTGCTTAGTGTGTGTACTGCTGGGGTAATCTTGTAGTTTGAAATAAGAGTGTATGTGCTGGTGAAATCACATATCTGGTGAAGGGAAAAGGATTCTTATGGTTCTTTATCTTTTGCTGCCTTCTCGAATTTCTTGCATGCCTGTCTCATTCTCAGACTTATTGAGGTTGAAGTCAAGGTATTGGAGTCTGCACGTCAGCCAGCTAAAGCTACAAGCGTTGACTTAACAGACAAGAAGTCTGAGGATGAATCTTACTGCACCTTATTAAAACCTTTAAAAAAAATCTATATTATCATATGCTTCAGATATCATCTTTCCAGATCCTGAGATTATAGTCAAAATAGACTTCTTTTTGTGATTAGTTTCCAAAGTATTTCACAGCTTGGAGGTAAAAGCAAATTTCCAAAGTCACAGTGCTGTCGCTGGAAAGAAACTGTTAAATCCTCATTCCTATAGTCAAGAGAAGCAGACTATTCAGGAGCATTAAAGTCCAGTTGTCATGGACATTGCATATTAGGCATCTCTTGCGGTTAGGGATTCTCTCTCTCTCTGTCTCTCTCTCTGTCCCCCCCCCCCCCCCAAAAGCAGGCTTCGCTACACTCCTGCACTGAGCTTCCTACTCTGATCCTCCAGACAGACACAATCTGCACACCGCTTTTCCCGTCTTTGCTCTTCTTTTTTGTGATAGCAGTGTTGAGATTTATATCTTTGAAATTCATTTTTGTCAAAACAAAATGGGGGCTACTTAGGCAGAAAGCAGGGGTAAAGGTAGCTTTGCAGATTGCATCTGGCTGTACTATTAGTTTATCTCTAAATCTATATGGTGTGCATGGAAATATGCATGTTCTTTTTCTTGTATGCATGTTTTTATATTTAAGGGGTAATGTTTGTCTTTGTCCCATTGCAGCTCAGCTGAGTCAGAGGAACTTGCAGTTCACTTGTACCCTGGAGCAGTCACAGTGCAAGGAGTGTTAAGGCGAAAGACTGTGCTCAAGGAGGGCAAGAAACCAACTGTGAGAATACACACTCACACATTTGTCTAGATAAGCAGACGCGCACGTGCCTTCATGTGCTGCCCATACCTTCATGTACTCCTAAGCAGGAGCACATGGGACATATATACTGTCAATCACAGATGGGACCTCAGAGGCTTCTTAACCTGCAGAATATCTTTCTCTGTCTGTTCCACATGTTTTCTCATTAACCTCACCCTCCCGACCCTGTGACACTAAGATTACCCCCTTATGTTTCTGCTGGAAATAAATGTGGAGCTTTATATGAACTTAAAATAACTAAAGACTGTCATACGTAGTGATGATGGTTTAAAGTCTGGCGCTCCACACCTGCCGTGTTAATTAATGGCTTCACTTGATCCCATTTTCTTTCATGCGTTTTCTCCTTATTTCGTTTCTATTAATTTTAAGTCTTTTTGTAGTTTGCAGAACAAGCTCCTTAGATTGCATGTTGAGTCTTTCACAAGCACAAAGGATTTTTTTTTTTTTATTCAAATATGTTTTATATTTTAAGGTTCTGTTAGCTTTGATAACAGCGTTGCACAATATTGGCAACATCTTTACCAGCGTCATGAGGTCATCACCTGAAATGCTTGTTCAAGGAGTTCCCACATATGCTGAGCACTTGTCAGCTGCTTTTCCTTTTGTAGTCCATCTCATCCCAGTTTGGCATTCGTGGGTGAATGTAACCCTTACAAAGCCCAAAGGTATGTTTTGACTCACCAGAAAAGCCCCCAACCCACCTATCAACACCATCAAAGCTGCTCATCAGTTCTTCACAGTGGGAACCACACATGGAAATGCCATCCATTCCCCCTTCTCCGCATCTCAGAAAAAGCTTAACAGCTGGACCCAAAAGTCTAAAATCGTAACCTCTTGGGCCAAACAGATTTCCACGAGTCTAATGTCCATTCCCAGTATTTGGGATCTGGAGACTTGGTTGGGTCAGTGCCTTTGGCTCTGTATCGTTTTTCTTGAGCCATTCCTGTGTATTGTCCAGCTAGCAGAGGTTGTTGCCATTTTGGAGGTGTGATTAGTTTATAAGAGTTTTTTAGCTTCTTAGTTTAAGTCCGTGTGAATGGCAAGCATCAGATTACATTGTAAAAGATGATAAGTGTCATTTGCTTTCGTGCCTGTGGCTTTAATATAGAGTCTGTTACCATGTTAGTGTCACTCTATGTAGTTTTTCATTGACTTAATGCGGTTGAATCAGAGTGTGTGATCAGATTTCAATTTGTGCCTCTAGGTGGCATCTTGGACCAAATACTGGGTTGCTCTGTGTGGAACCCAACTCTACTACTACCCTGCCAAATCCTTGAAGGCCACTGAGAGAAAACATGTAAGACACACAAGCGCACACACATACACACTCTTTAACACTCTGGTGACGCATGCATGGGCAGCGTTTTTGCAACAGGTGCTATAGAGGTGGTGTTTTCTTCGAGCAGGTGAGGACAACAGATGGAACGTAATGTAACGACACTGAGACGTCCAAACGTCTTAGATGTCCACTGTACGAACTGCAGGTGTTGATAGAAGTGAGTCGGCGTAGCAAACGACCCCAAAACACTCTGTTTTATAAGGAGACGACATATGATAGCCATTACTTACTCAGTCTTAAAAACTTTAGTCTGAAAGTCTGAAAAAAACACTTAATGATTCTTTTTCATGTGCTTTGTACTTGGTATGCACAGGGAGGGGAAAGGGGAAACGAAAACAAAGAGCTGTAAATTTTTCATGTCATGTCGACACGACATTATTCAAAAACAAGTAGGCTTGGGGTGTGTGAGTGTGTGTTTGTTTTGGTGTATAGCATCAGTTGGTTGAGAGCATTTACTGAAACTTTATAGAAGTTCAAAAGAGGCAGAGAAGCAGAAGGAAATGCAGGGAGTGTGAGTTTGAGTGTGCAAGGAAGTTTTTTTGGACCGTGGTGCAGCGGGGGTACAGACGGACAGATGGTAGCACTCATTGAATAATGAGGCCAGTGACATCACTCGCAGTCCTGTGTGTCACTCAGGCTAATGAGAACCTTGTGGAGTGCAAATGCAATGCTGGGAGTTCACACACATACACACAATGCTTGTGTTAATAATTCTTCCGCGTGTAAACAGAGAAGGTTGATTATGTTTTGGCTTTGCTTCTTACCAGTTCAAGTCCACGTCCAGCAAGATCGTGTGTGTGGTCGGTCTGATGGCTATGATGGCTGACGATCCTGAGCACCCTGACGTCTTCTTGCTGACCGACTCTGAGCATGGTGAGACTTGAACACGTGAGAGGGAGAAAGCAAAGAGGAAATGATTAATACAAGGAACAGTCCGTGTGTGAAAAGGATGCATTAAAATTGTAAAGTGGGTCAGGAGGTTTAAATTGAAGCTGAAGCTTGTCAGTTATTATTTTTGGCATCTCTTCATGCTCACCATACAGAAGGCGAAAAACCAGACCAAAATTTGTTAAGCTGTTTGTTTTTGTCAATTTTATTGTCGTTTTCATGAGGGGCCTAGTTCTTCTTTCTGAGTCTTTATCTGTTATTCTTGCTCACTTTCATGCAGTGAATGACTATAAATTTAACTTGAAGGAATCTAAATAATCAGATAACACTCATACAGTAATGACAGTTGCTTAACCATATTGAATACAAGATGTCCTGCCAACATATCCAAAGCTAAGATAAGAAATGTCATAATCTCATTGTGAAATTTAGGTGGTAACAATTTTTCTTTTCTTCAGTCATTTTGATCAAAATTTTGCACCAATGCACGCAAACATGTGGGTGGTATCCACAATGTTGCTGAACAGCGAGGCTCTCTGTGAGCTAAAGGGGACAATTCATTTACACAGGCATTCACCTCGCAGTCCTCATTTTCTTTCTTCCAAACTACATCCGTCCAGCTTGTTGACTGAGCTGCATCTGTTAAGCTTTCAGCGTGTTTTGTAGTTTGGAAGAAAATAGTCCCACATGAAAAGTTGCATGCACTAAACACTTGAAAGTGCTTACAGAAAGGTTTGTACATTTCTGAGAGTGCACTTACCTGCAGTGTTTTTTAGATGTATCTTTTGTGCATGTAAGTCAAGTGCCATCCAGCTTCATTATATTCAAGAGAAGGAAGTAATTTTCCAAAGCCATTATGCAAAATCGAGCAGTTGACATCCAAATTATCCAGATTAGTACATATCTCTAAAGGGTGGAGGAAAAATGTTTATTATTTGTTTTTGCTATAACCTGTCACTTTAAGCCCTGCAGATTAGTCATACTTGACATCCTTAATGTTCATACACAGGTGTTAATTATGTGCATTTACACACACAAATCATCTGACTTTGTCATAGATTTTTTCACATGACTTTGCTTTGAATTTATCGGGCAGACCAAAGTCAAGTGAGGCTTTTAGTCATCTTTCCAGCTTGTTGAGAGAGCAGGTGGTTACAAGACCTGGCACCTCACTCTGTTTGTTTCCATTTCCTAGGTAACACCTACAAGTACCAGGCAGGGAACAGAATGAATGCTTTGCTCTGGTACAAACATCTGAGTGCTGCCTGTCAGAGCAATAGGCAACAGGTATGAAGACACGAATATGCACACACAGACATTCATGAGGCTGATTAACAGGTGCATTTTGTAAAATCTGACTTTTTTCACAGGTGCCAGCCAATCTGATGTCATTTGAGTGACTTTTAGAAGTGCGGCTGAGCAAAGGAGAGAGGGATGAGGAGACAGACGAGGATGATGGGGAAGGAGTGCTGACTCAGTAATGGGAGCTTTCACTGCCATCAACCCTGACCACCGATTCTCCGATTCTTTGCCCTGGCCTCACTGCAGCCTCACCTGCCACCACTGCCTTAACCAGAGTACCCTGTGTGTGTGTGTTTGTATTTGACAGTGAATGCGAATCCGTGTGGATGAAAATGACTGTTTTGGATTTATTAACTACTGAACAAGGACCTGCACCACTGCTCATGTCTCCCGTTTGCTTTTGGTGTCTTCTGTTCAGCACCTTCACTGGAGCCATTTGACTTCTCCTTGCTGACAGACTGACAGGTTTTGTTTTGGTTTTTTTTGTTGTTGTTGTTGTTGTCTTTTGGGGGGAGGACAGACCCTCCCCCCCCCCACCTCCTTTTCACTGGGTGAACTATCCACCCCCCATGCTTGAAAGCAAGTTTTCCATCTTTTTATTCAGGTGGATACGCGATCACACAAACAAACACACTTTGTCAGACTAACTCACCGGACTTTAGACTTATTTTTACTTACTTGTTTCACACTTTAAATTGTTGGTCACTTCAATCACTTGCATTGGCTCGAAGTCACATGGTTATTTATATTTACCATGTGCACACATACACACACAAACAAACATATTTGATTGCATCGTTGCAAACGTAAGGGCTCTTATTCGCAATCAATTCCAGCAGAAACAATTCCTACACTTCCTGAATGTGTCTAGTTTTTATTACTGTTCAGTATGCGGTGGTATAACTGCGCTGAGTGGGAGGTTCACTTTAATCAGAGGAGTCTTGTCTGTTTTCCACAGAGGTACGATAATCCCAGAATCTAAGCTAAGACGCGTTCACGGTCGGGTAGATGAGAGTTGCTCTTTTTCCTCCAGTGCTGTCTGCTCGCTGCCACCTGACATCCGCCCAGAAAGGCGATGGTTTGTCCACCAGACACAAGCATACACAAAAACACTAAAGACTCGAAACTGTGAAAGAGTCAAAGAAAGAGAGCAACAGAAACTTGTGATACATGATTTTATCTCCTCTGGTTTAGAGTAGACACTCAAAGCTACCTGGAGCCATACAGAGTCTATTTTAAATCTTTGTTTATTATGTTTTGTTCTTTTCTGTGTTTTTTTTGTTTTTGTTTTTGTTTTTTTCCTTCTTTTGGGCTGGACAGTGCAGTTCACAGTATTACCATGTAGTAGATGATTGCACAGCAACATTTTGTTTCTGTTACATTTGAATGTCTTTTTTTGCATTTATTTTGAATATTTTTTAAGTACATGTGAATTTTAGTTTTTCCATTTTTGACCCTCATCTTCGTATCCAAGCCCAGCTTCAGAATTTTGGGAAATGGCATAAGCACCGAGGTTATAAGTAGTACAAAGCGACATTGCAACCACGTTTTTCTACTGCTTTATAAAATGAAAGACAGAGCTGCAGTGCAATTACGTGCAGCTACTGGTATGTTTCAGTTGGGAAAAACCGGGGATTTACATTTTCCGCTGTACATCCCGTATATGTCAGTATGCCACAGGCTGACTTTTGCGGTTTTTGCAAAAACATGAGTGATGGTGGTGTACACAACAGTGAGGTGCTTTTTTGCTCAGTAATAGTCAAACATCAAATTTTTCCTTTTTAATAGCTGTTTACACTGTATGTTTACACAATCCTATGCCCAGTTTCACAATCCCTTCACTGCACATACTCTATTTAATAGGAAGCCTACCGTTGTCCCATCTATTAGTGGGGCGTGTTAAACTCAGAGAAGGTTTCGGGCTGTTGATAAAGGATAATGGGGTGGACACGTTCCATACTAACGGCTTTCTAATGGGTTTTTCTTCTTCTCCAGGCTTGTGTCAGGTTCATTGAGTTTCAGTTGTTTTTGTTAAAGGAGACGTTGTAGCGGATAAACCTGTGGAAGAATGAATGAGGGAGCCAAAAACAGGCCTGTGTAATGTGACGGTGACTTAAAGTATGTGTGCGCATATGTGTGCCTGTGCATACGTCTCTATTTTTATAATAACATTGTAATTCAAGCCAGATTAGGCAATCCCTTGAGGCTGCCATCACTGCTGAGCAGTGGGGTTAACCAGCTACCTAATCGTGTGTGGCTAACTTCCAGTTCATGCAATGGCTCCATACTGAGTTGTGCTGTGCCGAAATTCTGAAGAAAAGGTGACTCACAAGGAGAGAGGAAGTGGAACTCATCTGTGTCCGCTGTTGCTGGAGCTACGCGCTGAGGAGAGACTTTGTGAAGCAACAAAATCCCAGAGTGACTTACTGTGGAGGCTAACTGATGTTTGAGTACTGCTGGTTGGCCAAAGGGACAAAAAGAGGTCTGTGAATGAAATGGATGAAATGTGAGACACAGGATGGGTGGCTGAGAGACGATTTACCTGTGTTTGTCTAAAGATGCTGGTTACTCTGTCTTAACTGACATATTCAGACAGTATGTCCTTTGCAGTGCGTCAAATAAGTTTGTGCAACTATGGAAGAATTAAAGCTGTGGTCTGTGCAAAAGGAGAAAATGCATAGATGTTAAACAAAGCTCGTCTTGATGGTCAGCGACCCCATCAAATGTTTCCTTTCTTTGTATTAGCTTTATCTGATGTTAGATGAGAACGGTGGAAGAAAAAGACAAATGTTACTGTGGACATCGGAATAGAGAATGTTTTGTTTTGTTAATTAATCTGGGTACAATAATCTCTTTGAGAGCAACCCAAATTATGTCAGGCATTTTTTTTTCTTATGTGTGGTTTTCCTCACTGTAATCTGAGTTTACATGTTTTTTGGTTGTTGTTTTTTTTTTTTTCCCTCTTTTCAGCATATGGTCAAAGTAATGGAAACAGGTGTTTAATTTAGAGTTGGATTTCAAGATCAACCACTACTACTTCTGTTTTTGGAGAGTGTAATATAGCCACGCTCCCTTTAAGATAATCTTTTTTTGGTTTTTATGAAGAAATTTGATGCCACGCTTGAACATTTTTGTGTCTGCATTACGAGCTTGTGTTGTTTCCTTAAAACTGACCATACTGTCTGCACATGCACAACTTGCCCTGCATTAACTGTTCCGGGCAAAGCTCATTCTAGATCTGTCTTTTTAATGGTCTCGTTGTCGAGATGGAGGGTTCGATGGGAGGATGTTTATTCTTTCGGTTGGCTGGAGAAGTGTATTCAATGTGAACCGGTGCCTCACGTGCACCAGCCAGGCATTCATTCAGCATTTACCGAGGATGGAAACGACGGCAGCCTGCATTTTAAGTCGTCAAAGCTGATGGGGGTGATGTATAAATTACCTTCACCCTTTACCTAGCTCTGTGTGTGTCTCGTCTCTGCCTGCATCGTGTCTGTGGCCAGTGCTATGACCTCTCTGAGTGATGTGCTGCCTAGTGACTGAGTAACAATAAACACTTTTTGGTTTGTTTTTTTTTTAAACTTCACATCAATTTTATGCTCGTCGTTCTGTTGAAGGTTGTGTGTGACTGTGAAATGAAGCACAGATTTGTGCAGGTGAATGTGAGTCTTGGTCGTATTACATGTCACAGTGCTATTTGACAATTCCACCCACTCCTCCCTTCTCCTTTTTAAAAAAAATAAAGTAAAAAAAATCTGGAACTGGTGATGAGCACAATGTCTAGTAGTATGGCTTCTTCGTAGTAGTGATGCCAACATATATTTTTTAAAGCAATCTAGATTTTTAAGTCTAACAAAATATCGAAAAACAAAATCAGAGCACTCCAGTTACTCTGTGTTGGTTATTTTTTATTCTTATTACACTTTCTTAATCATCGTTAGGTTACAGTCAGATCCACTACACTATAGATGTTGGCTTTGCATTACTAATAACGCACTGAGGTGTTAGTCATACATAAAGTATTAACTATTTTGTTTGTACTTTTAACAGTTAAAGGTGTTTGTCTGTTGGGTACAGTTTAAATGTTTGGGGAGGGGGGGTTGTTTTGTTTTTTTACTTCTCAGGCCTCCTAATTATTCCAATAAAATGATTTAAAATAATCTCTTTTTTTATGTGGTCTGTCTTCCAAGAAAAGAAAAAAAAACAACTTTCATAATAAAAATAAAGTTTTTGCTCAAACAATAAGAATGTGGAGGTGTTGCGTCATACGTTTACTGGTACTGGGGGCTAAATGCGTCCGTTAGTCAGCTGTCTTTAAAGGTCAAAAAGTCTGCAACACTTGTGGCACGAAGAGCAACTTTTATTGCTTGTACAACACATTTGTCTGTGGTCTTCATCCAGGATGTTGCCGTTGAGTTTTGGCTCCTTGAGAGTTTCGCCTCTCCCCCTTGCACCTTGCAAGCAGGCTGAAGTTGTGCCAAAAGGCTTGACTCAGCTACTTTCATGAAGTGTTATATTTGTTTTCCATTATTGCTTGTGATTTTAGGTATCTGAATACCTGCGACCGTTCGTACGTCTTCCTGTTTATCACACATGCAAGAGATATAGAGAAATGTTGCCGTCAGTAACACGAGGGAGGTATTTTCCAAGATGGAAAATGAGAATGAGAGCGAGTCAAACAAAAGCACCTGCTCAAGGGGGGGGAGAGGTGACCAGGAGTCACTAAACCTATGAGCTTTTAATGGCTGTATAACAGATATTTTTCTTCAGATTTTCATCAAAGCAAAGGCAGGCTGTTGTCAGTACCCTGCCAAATCTATTTTCCTCATCAGTTTCTAATTGAAATACGGACCCCAAACTGTTCTCAAAATCTTAACTCGGTCCCCTGACAAATGCCCCCTATAGCTTTTAAGAATGGTGTCAATCTATAATAACATTAGTTCACATCTCCAAAAAAAAAGGTTTGGGGACTTTCTTTTAGTGGTTCCCAAACCTTTTGTGTGATCTCCCACTTCAGAAGTCAGCAAAAGGTCGTGTTCCACTCATAGGTTTGATCCCACACAAATCTTTATCCGTTATTAATAATATACAAGGAGCCAATCTGCATTTTACTTATGCATATGCAACACCCATGCACACACACGGTGTTTCAGTTTCTGGGGGCGGGCCCTACAGGGCAACACTGCCGCCTGGTGGCTACCTGGCTGTCATGCAGACGGAGGAAGTGTTTCGGAAGTGGACACGGCAGGGCACAGAAGGAATCGAAGAAAAGGGCGGAGGAAAGGGAGCTTCCGAGGGGGGTTAAAAAAAAAGAGAGAGAAATCACCGCGACTTCTAGCACCTAGCCAATTTACTAACACCAACTTTCGTTTTGAAAGACTGAAAGGACAGCTGTGTGATACGTAATCTACAGTGAACGGCGTATGAGCATAAGGTAAGTCTGCTCGGTCTGTGCCCAGTAAACACAACAGACGACGTACTGTGTGCTACTAGCGGGCTGCTTTAGCTAACACGCACAGCAAGGTGTACAGCGGTTTGCTAAACGACTAGCTGTGTTGTCACGGATGTGAACGAGCCCGTGGTGGCCTGGCAGAAATGAATAACGGGGGCAGTCTCCGGTAGAAAAGTGCCTTTCTGGTATTTTAGGTGTTTTTTATGCGGGCAGTGCTCGCCAGCCGTTTCCTCGGTGGCTGCATGAAAGAGCAATTGTATGGGAGACGCCGATGCCTGCGTGGCCAAACCCGTGTCGATAGAGCTTATTAGCCGGTGTTTTTAATGTAGCTCGTTCGTGGCCGGTTTGTTGTCATTATGTCACAGCCTGGTAACATTAACTTCGGCTCGGCAGCCACAACGAGAGCAACAGAGGCAGGTAAGTGACGGGCAGGTGAACGTGGCAGCTGGATAATTTAACTGCTGTGATCCGTAACGCCTCGTTTGTGTGTAGCTGAAGATAAAGGTTTAGGATTAGATGAACATCACTGTGGTTCAGGAAACTCTTCTCTGCGTTAAAGGCAGAGCCACTTTAATGTGTCAACCACCAGCAGCAGCAGGAGTGGACCCCCTCTGCACCACAGCAGGACGACATGTCCATCATTTCTTAAGTGAGAAAAGGCAGGTTCAATAACAACAACACCCCGCCACCACCCTATCCCCTCATCCTCGTGCAGGAGAGGAAGGGATGTGAACCACCTTGTTGTAAACGTTGGTCCCTCACCTTTAATAAAGTCCAGCTGGCAACAGCAGCTACAGTAAGTAAGCTTTGCTGCTGGCACAAAGCTTACTTTTGAATGTACGCACACATTTCCACAGACCAGACTCTGCCATCGTGATGTAGTTGCACATTCTGGACAGGTTTCAACTGTGCTGCAGTACTGGGTCATCCTCTGCCCTGGGGGGAACCGAGCCAGAGAGGCAGCGAATCAATCAGTTTTCTCTTCACATATTATTGACAGTACATCTTTCATCTCTCCCTCTCCTAGTTCTCCTGCTGTCTCCCTGCTGGTGACTGCCTGTTTGCTTAGACTGCAGCTCCAGGGAAAAGGCAGAAAAGCTCCCGTCCTTCAGACAAGTTGGTCTTACAGTGCAGGCAGGCAGGAAGGTGACTGAGCTGCAGGGGCCATGCATCAAGGGTGAGGGGTGTTCGCTGTGGGGGAGACGCACAACTACAGGCAAGGAGGAGGTCAGGGCCAGTCAGTGTGGAAATGAAGCTCAAACAGCGCATGGTGGTGCTGTGTGCCGTGCTCCTCCTGCTGGGCCTGGCCAAGATCTTCCTGCTGGATGGAGGTGAAGGAACTGCAGCTAGCCGGCGGGACCTCAGAGCGTTTCGCAAGGTCAGGATGCAAGTGGGCTGTTTCATGTTAAAGTTGCGATCAGAAGTTTCCACTCACCATAGACATGAATGCTATGGTAATTTACATTTTTTTAATATTACTACTTTCTTGGAGCGGTTGTTTTTACAGGATGGAGTGATTGTTTACCATAAGTCTTTAATGACTTTAAAAAGGAACTGGATGCTCAAATCCACACACAAGTTCGAAAGCATACATACAGTGGGGCAAAAAAGTATTTAGTCAGCCACCGATTGTGCAAGTTCCCCCACTTAAAATGATGACAGAGGTCAGTAATTTGCACCAGAGGTACACTTCAACTGTGAGAGACAGAATGTGGAAAAAAAAAAAATCCATGAATCCACATGGTAGGATTTGTAAAGAATTTATTCGTAAATCAGGGTGGAAAATAAGTATTTGGTCAATAACAAAAATACAACTCAATACTTTGTAACATAACCTTTGTTGGCAATAACAGAGGTCAAACGTTTACTATAGGTCTTTACCAGGTTTGCACACACAGTAGCTGGTATTTTGGCCCATTCCTCCATGCAGATCTTCTCGAGAGCAGTGATGTTTTGGGGCTGTCGCCGAGCAACACGGACTTTCAACTCCCGCCACAGATTTTCTATGGGGTTGAGGTCTGGAGACTGGCTAGGCCACTCCAGGACTTTCAAATGCTTCTTACGGAGCCACTCCTTTGTTGCCCGGGCGGTGTGTTTTGGATCATTGTCATGTTGGAAGACCCAGCCTCGTTTCATCTTCAAAGTTCTCACTGATGGAAGGAAGTTTTGGCTCAAAATCTCACGATACATGGCCCCATTCATTCTGTCCTTAACACGGATCAGTCGTCCTGTCCCCTTGGCAGAAAAACAGCCCCATAGCATGATGTTTCCACCCCCATGCTTCACAGTAGGTATGGTGTTCTTGGGACGCAACTCAGTATTCTTCTTCCTCCAAACACGACGAGTTGAGTTTATACCAAAAAGTTCTACTTTGGTTTCATCTGACCACATGACATTCTCCCAATCCTCTGCTGTATCATCCATGTGCTCTCTGGCAAACTTCAGACGGGCCTGGACATGCACTGGCTTCAGCAGCGGAACACGTCTGGCACTGCGGGATTTGATTCCCTGCCGTTGTAGTGTGTTACTGATGGTGACCTTTGTTACTTTGGTCCCAGCTCTCTGCAGGTCATTCACCAGGTCCCCCCGTGTGGTTCTGGGATCTTTGCTCACCGTTCTCATGATCATTTTGACCCCACGGGATGAGATCTTGCGTGGAGCCCCAGATCGAGGGAGATTATCAGTGGTCTTGTATGTCTTCCATTTTCTGATGATTGCTCCCACAGTTGATTTTTTCACACCAAGCTGCTTGCCTATTGTAGATTCACTCTTCCCAGTCTGGTGCAGGTCTACAATACTTTTCCTGGTGTCCTTCGAAAGCTCTTTGGTCTTGGCCATGGAGGAGTTTGGAGTCTGACTGTTTGAGGCTGTGGACAGGTGTCTTTTATACAGATGATGAGTTCAAACAGGTGCCATTCATACAGGTAACGAGTGGGGGACAGAAAAGCTTCTTACAGAAGACGTTACAGGTCTGTGAGAGCCAGAGATTTTCCTTGTTTGAGGTGACCAAATACTTATTTTCCACCCTAATTTACGAATAAATTCTTTACAAATCCTACCATGTGAATTCATGGATTTTTTTTTTCACATTCTGTCTCTCACAGTTGAAGTGTACCTCTGGTGCAAATTACTGACCTCTGTCATCATTTTAAGTGGGGGGACTTGCACAATCGGTGGCTGACTAAATACTTTTTTGCCCCACTGTACAGGCTGAAATGTGTATATACATTCACTTAAATAATTAATTAGCTGGTTCTACGGTGTCTTTTAACTTGACAAGGCCAAGGCCTATAGACTGGTAGTTTCTCTTTGCCATCATAAAAAGGATTTTTTTGACAGCACTCATTGAATTGACTAATAGTCAGAACTAGGGATGGGTACCGGTGTCTGGTGCCATCATGGCACCGGTTCTGACATAAACGGTAGTAACCAGACCGAAAAGCAGCGCACATTTCGGTGCTTTATTTCGGTGCTTTTTTTTTTCCTGAGCTGTGATACACTTTAGATTCTAGCCAATCATTTTACGTTTCCGAGGATAGTAGGCGGGTCCAGGTATGTACGTTCTTTTAGAGCAGAGCTACAGATTAAAAATGCCCAAGGCGAAGCGGTCAAAAGTATGGCTGTACTTCACAGCAAAATATGCAAACTCAGCAGCCTGCAACAAGTGCTTTAAGCTGATACTGTGATACTGTCAAAGGAGGTAACACCTCAAATCTGATGAAACACCTGGCGACGCATAGCGTTTTTTTTAAAAGCCGAGAAATGCGCCGTATTTGATAGCTTGCTGCGAGACCTCACACCGTGCACATCTACTGCGGGTGGGTTGCCTGTTATCGGACCTGGAGCAACATCTCCCAAAAACCCGAAGAATAGAGTCCTGGCCCCTAGCCCTGCTAGTGTAGCAGAAATGATGACGGATGATGGCAGCAGCAGCCGTTCTTCTCTGCGTGAGTAGCTTAATGTTGTTCGTGTGTAATTTACGTTGAGTAGGCTAACCACGTTATTACATTAATGCATGTAAGGTGAACTAGCAAACATCATCATAGCTACATGCGGCTGTCCTCTTGTTTGATGGCAGATACTCCCTTCACCCTGGCCAAAAAGGCTAAAATGACCAAAGAAAAAGTTGGAAAACAGTTAAACATGAGAGGTTTTTGGACAAAGTTTGTGTTTTTTCCATTGTTTAAGCACTGCTTCCAGCCAAGAGTGATACCATATATGCCCCATAGCTGCAGAAAAGGCTAACATTGTTATCTTTTTACAAAAAAACAGCTGAGCATGGGAGGGTTTTGGACCAATTTTGTGTTCTCCATTCTTTAAGCACCGGTTCGAGCACCGTTTAAGCACCGGCACCGTTTCAAAAGTACCGGTTTGGCACCGGTATCGGATAAAACCTAAACGATACCCATCCCTAGTCAGAACACTGGAAAAGTCTGAGGAACTCAGAAGAAGAATTGAGGATTTGTGAAGTTGGGAAGGTCTTCTGGAGATTCCATGATCATCAACTGCAGGTGGATGTGCAACTAGAGGTTATTCAGGTGTATTACCACTTTGCCATCATCTGAAAGAAGACCCGAACTGTCACCTTCGCACGAAAGGAAATCGGTGAGGATGTTCAACAACAACCCAGGAAGCCTGCCATGAACTGGAAACTTCCGGAACACACTTCTGGAATGGCCTTCACAAAATCCCTACCTCATCCCTGTTGAAAATTTGTGGACGGGTCCAACCTGATAAAATGAAAACTCTACCAAGAAGAGTTAGCTTAAAACTTTTTGATGGTTACTAAAAGCCTCTGGTTGACGTGCAAGTTTCTAAGGGACATTTAACGAAATATTAGCCAAGGTGTATGTATATATTTGAGTATATATATGTCTGTCTGTATACTTTTAATCCTATTTGGATTAGAGAAATTCCGAAATAAACAATTCTGGAAAAAGAACAGCTCAAAGAAATCATTAAAAGACTTAAATAATTGTGTCACTCATGCCCATGATGAGTGGATGGGAACTTTTGACTTTTACATTAAAAAATGTGCTTTCATTGGGATCACTAACTGGATGCACAGTCATAGCCAACAGTGTTATAAAGCATTTAAAATATGCTGGTCTTGTTTAAGTATTAATAAACTAAGTTTCATTATTTAAAATCTTATCTTATGTTATCTCATGCAATGTGTTATTATTACTCATCCCTCAAAGATGGAAGCTGGTCTTTCACTGTCTCGGGGCGCTCGCCTTACCAACACCCTCCAGTCTTCATGGGAGATAGCAAGCCAATGGGTGGGCCCCAGAGAGGTGTACCCCGAAGAGACTCCAGAGCTGGCTGCTGTGCTTACTTCCCTGAGCTCTGCCAGGATAGAGCGGGCAGATGTGGGCTATAAGGGCACACAGCTCAAAGCCTTGCTGGTGCTAGACGGAGGACAGAAAGTGGTCTTCAAACCCAAGAGGTCAGGCTTAATTAAAAAAAAATTCTGTCACAGATTGATTTATTCTTCTTACTTTTGTTTTATTATTTATTTTATTTTTATTTCCACCCTCGCTCAGGTACAACAGAGACTATGTGGTCGAAGGAGAGCCATACGCAGGCTATGACAGACACAATGCGGAGGTAGCTGCTTTTCACCTGGACAGGTTTGTAATCATGGTTATTTGAGTTCTTTGTCATTTTTTTTTTTTTTAAACATTCTGTGGTCTGTCGAGAGTGTCATAATCTTCAGTCCTGTTTTGTAATCTTCGTCCTCTATGCAGGATCCTTGGTTTCAGGAGAGCACCTTTGGTGGTTGGCCGATACGTCAATCTGCGAACTGAGATCAAACCTGTGGCCACAGACCAACTTCTCAGCACTTTTCTCATGCAGGGTGAGTATCTGTGACCTACTGTGTCTTCTTTCAGAAAACCGAATCATTGACATAGCAGACAGGAAATGTGGTTGAAGGGTGGACAGCTGAAAGTTTCATATCACAGATGGTCTACTTTTCTGATAAATTATAAAAGCAGTGACATTAAATAAAGAGTGGTGCACTAACTTTTCTACTTCGGAATTTTCCCTACCAATAAAACCTGTAACATGTGTGTGCGTGCGTGCGTGTGTGTGTGTGTGTGTGTCTTCATCTTCTTTAAACAAGACCAGAACCAGAAAAACTGGAACACTGTTTGCTCTATTTCTCCATTGTGTTTTGATGTCATCAAGCTGCCACCTCCTCTCCGTTTGACACGTATACAGTGTACAAGAAGTGACACATTGGACATATAAGGTCTTGATGTAAACAGAGATGATCAGGCCCCATCTTAAAGTAAAGACCGCCCCACGCCAATAGAACACTTCACTCTCTGGCTGCTGGTTTACATGTCGTTCCTAGGGTATTTAAAACTAGAATGGGAGGCAGAGCCTTGAGTTTTTGGGCTATTCTTCTGTAGAAGCAGGTCCCATTTTAGATTTGGGAAACGAGACATCCTCTCTGCGTAAGATTAATCTTATCTTAAGACTTTTCTTTTGCTAAAGCATAGAGTTAGGGCTGGATCAGGTGACCCTGAATACTCTCCTAGTTACACTGCAATAGGCTTGGCTGCAGGGGGGCTTCCCATGATGCACTGAGTATTTCTTCTTCACTCAACCTCTTTTAACTCTATGTGTTTATGCACCTTTTTTGCATTTAATTATTAGTTATTACTAACCATGAGCCTGGTTCTGCTGGAGGTTTCTTCCTGTTAAAAGGGAATTCTTTCCCACTGTCACCCAGTGCTTGCTTAAAGAGGGTCATCTGAATGTTGGGGTTTTCTCTGTTTTATTTCAAGGTCTTACAATATAAACTAGCGTGAAGTGTTCTAATTTGGCACAATATACAAAGGATTTTATTTATTTTTATCTCAAATTACTGCATTAAAAATGTTACAGAAGGCTCCAGCAGCACAGTAATAATAATATGGACGGCTCTGATTTCACTCTATTCATAAAATGCAGTAAATAAATACCCCACTCATGAATGTTGACTTTCGTAGAATGTATTTAGCCTGATGTTCGTCTTTTTTCCTAACAATGACTTTGAGGGCAGCACTGTTGCCGCCCATCATTCCATCATCAGGCTGGGGTCTTTCTGTGTGGAGTTTTTACATGTTCTCCCCGTGTTTGCGTGGGTTCTCCCTGGGTACTCCATCTTCCTCCCACAGTCCAAAGACATGCAGCTAGTGGGGATAGGTTAATTGATGAATCTAAATTGTGCATAGGTGTGAATGCGGGAGTGAACGTGAGTGCGACTGGTTGTCGGTCTGTGTGTTAGCCCTGCGACAGACAGGCGACCTGTCCAGGGTGTACCCCGCCTCTCGCCCTATGACAGCTGGGATAGGCTCCAGCGCCCCCCGCGACCCTGAAAAGGATAAGCAGAAGCAGATGGATGGATGTCTTTATCGAATGTTCATTTTCTACAACCACAAACAGAAGAACAAGACTTGCATAAACAACCGATTAAAAAAACAAACTCTTCCCTCTTCTGCCCTTACTCATACATCAGTCTTGCGTTCACAGACAGTTTTCAGTATCCTCTTCAGATAAGTCGGTATTTTTGCTAAAATCCATAAATGTCACCGATACATGCCCAGAGATTTCTAGCTTACCTTAAGAACATACATACATTTTTTTCTCGTGGCAGGTTTGATTGTATTTTGTTTTGCCCTTTGAATACTTCTTGGTCTATTTGTTTTCTTTTGTAGCATTGCTGTAATTCTTTTTGCATTTAGCAGGCCACCAGTAACTTTTCACTCTTACTATATATATTTTTTTTTCTGAGTATAAACCAAACAGCTAAGATTTTAGATCCAGCAAACGTTTAGAAATGTTTCTTCCTCATTACAACCTGCACATCTTCCCAACATTTTTGGGAGGATGTGCAGATTTTGTGCACCTGGACACAATTACATTTACCGTTAGCGAGTTATTGCGGATCGCTGCATGTGCGGGGCTCGACGGCGCCAACGCGTTAACGAGCTAACCACGCTAACGTGTCGACGCCGTGCAGCCCCACACACGGAGCAATCCGCGATAACTCGCTAACGGAGATTTCCCGCTTTAGTGCGGTTATGGCATTAACGTAATTTTAACGAGATTAACACTGACAGCACAATTTTTTTTTTTTTTTTTATAACGTAAGCTATTTTCCAATCTTACCAATTCTAAATCTTCCCTCCATGTAGCAAACTTATTTATATGAATTTTCCACTGATCATTCAAAATAGAATGATCAGCCATCTGAGTTGAAGACACTTAGTGGAATGTTAATGTTTATTATTAAGTTTATATTTGATTCTCAGCTCCTAATGCTAGGCTTTTACTTTTTTGGCAATTTGCATTTACTGTTTAAATATCATAAAAGTGGTGTCAGTGAAAATACTGTTGCTGAACAGAATGTGTCAGTACAATGCCATTTTAATTTTCTGTTAAGCTTAATTTGTGTTCCATTCCAACGACTTATGGAAACCCCCCTTTGGCTTTTTGTCAAGGTAATCATACTGATACAAACTTCCAGATCGGTCTACAAAAGAGTCATCCACTGACTCTGTTAGTACTGACAATGACTTCCACTCCTACTTTAAATATTTTCATGGTCTTACTGCTATGTACACACAGTGGTGATCATTCAAGGTCAGTGAACAGCCTGTTTATCTTTATTGGCTGTTACAAGTACAAAATCCGGGTACTTGTCATGCGCTATACAGTACTAGGCTTTCTTGTAATGTTTTTAAAGTGATCTAAACTCTTTGTTGTTGTTTTTTTTCCTTGAATTTCTGAAGACCTATTAGCTTGGTATATCTCAGCATGGTATGCAGTGTGTTCTTAAAATAAAACTAAGGAAACTGGACAAGTGGAGGGGGGGGGAGCGACAGGCCTAAAAACCTATATAAAGTAGATGAACAGGATGTAAACGTCAAGAAACTTGATTCATCTAGTGAAACCACATTAGAAATGGTCTCAGTGGAAGGGTGGCTGTCAGGAAGTCATTCTTATGAGGTGGGGAGGGGGGCAAACTACACGTCCAGTACATTACTGTAATGACTTTTTTTTTTTTTTTTAATTCAATTTGGAGGTGGTCAGAAGAGAGGTAAAACAGTACTTCTACTTAAAACCAGTCTTTAAGTAGTCTTTTTCTTGTCTAATGGGGCGTTTGCTTCAGGCTTTGCTGTGTACTTGGTCATACCGAGTGTTGACTTTGAATCTCATTAGAAACTATACAAATTCTGTTTTTGCCTTGTGTACTCTATTTCCATTTGTCTGCACATATTTCAATATAAAATGGGGCATATTTTCAATTTTCCTAAGAAAATGTAAAGAAGTGATGTTGGATCAAGACTTTTTGGACGATATTGTATATACCAATGCTTTTCAGTGGGAACACATGCACTTAAAACAGCATATAGGTATATAAGTGGGTGATCTGAAACTAAATGAGTGAACACGGGTGAAGAGTCAGGCGTATCTTTGGAAGGAAAAAGTTATAGCTTTTTATCAAACCCCCTGTCAGCAGATTTCAGCATGTGGAAATGTGATCTTATCACGTTCTACACAAACAGAGCACACTTGTCAGATAAATGTTGTCGTGAAAAAGCAAAAATGAAAGCTCTCTGTATCGCATCTGTATTTATAAAAATTTGCCATATTCTTGTAAACTAGTGAGAGACTGAAATAGATCCAGCCCACCCTTGCTAATAGTGTTACCCACATTAGCCACAGGCAGGGAGGATAGGAAAAAATGATGACGATGTGTAACCATGATCCTTTTTTGACATAGCTGAGTGATATGTCATGAATGTTTTGGTTTGGGTTTTTTTGTTTGTTTGTGTGTGTGTGTGTGTGTGTGTGTGTGTGTGTGTGTGTGTGTATGTGTGTGTGTGTGTGTGGGGGGTCGATTTTAAACCAGCAGTTTGATAAAGTGACTTTGCTGCTGTAAATGTGGTGAAGATACGAATGATCACTTCTGGGCGGAATTTGTTCAGATAAAATCACAACACAATGCAGAAATGTACTAATTTGACATTTAGCTTTAAGATGACATGTTAGGCTTCACACACATACAGCTTTTTGCACGACTTAATCATGTAGTGGGCTAAATCTGTCAGCTGCAATTGTACCGCAAAAGATTTTAATATAATCTTTTGGCCAGATTGTCCACTGCTAAATGTGGTGTTATTGAATGAATAACTTTCCTTTATTTGACTCATTTGTCCACTTTCTTTTTCATTCTGATTTCAGTTTTTACTCTGTAAATCACTTTTGCTCTCATTCTCACTCACCTTGCATGTGTGTGTGTGTATATATATATATATATATATATATATATATATATGCCACATAGTCACATGAAATCAGATCAAATTTGTTACTGTCCTTTTCTAATTGGAAGATGAGAACCAGCAGCGATGATCGATAAATTAGACGCAAAGCCAGACACGCCTTAAAAATGTTTAGTAAACTGGGAACTCAACACATTTAAGCCACAAAAATCAGTTTACCTACCTGTGAAAGCAGATGTACGGATGTTACTAATAAATTATCTGCTGCTATTTTCATTTTGAAGGTACATTTTGTTGTCCAGGCATGTTAATGGTATTTCAATAATGAAATTCTACAAATTAATTAAAAAAAAATCAATTAAATAAAAAAACAAAAATCAAACTTCTACATAAAGTATTCAGAGCTTTTGCTCCTCTGGCTGTGTACTCAAGGATGTTCACAGAGTGATCTCATAGCACTCCTTTGTTATATTGACTGCTTTGGGCCTTTGTCCTGTTTTGAAGATAAAGCTTTTCCCCACTCCAAGGTCCAGAGAGCTCTGGAGCAGGTTTTTGATCAAACATGTCTCTATACATTGCTGCATTAATCTTTCCCTCGACCCTGACCGGTCTTTTAAATTTCTGCTGCCAAAAAACACCCCTGCCATCCGCTGCCACCACCACCATGCTTCACTGTAGAGATGGTATTGACCAGGTAAGGAGCGGCGCCTGGTTTCTTCCAGACATGATGCTTAACCAGTGAGCTAAGTCTTTTTCATTAGACTACAGAACTTTGTTTCACATGGTCTATGAGATCTGCAGGTGCCTAAAGGTAAACTTCAAGTTGACGGTTATGTGCCTTTTACTGAGGAATGGTTTCTGTCTGGCCAGTCCATCATATAGGCCGGATTGGTCGAATGTTTCAGAAATTATAGTCCTTTTGGAAGGTTCTCCTTTTTCCTCAAAGCCATCTTGGAGTTCTGATGAATGAATGAATGAATGAGCATCTGGTTCTTGGTCACCTCTCTGATTAAAACCTTCTGCCTTGATTACTCAAAATTATTTGGTGGCCAGCTCAAGTGAGAGTTGTGGTGTTTTTTGGATTTCTTCCTTTTATGGATGATGGAGGCCATTGTGCTCACTGGGACCTTTGGTGCTGCAGAGTTTTTTCTTTACCGTCCCCCAGATCTGCGCCTCGATATTATCCTGTCACGGAGGTCTACAGACAATTCCTTGCTCTGACATGCGCTGTCACCTATAAGACCTTATCTAGACAGGTGTGTGACTTTCCAAATGATCTTCACTCAACTGAATTTACCACAGGCGGACCTATTACCACAGGTGGGCTTGGACGAATTAAGTTATGGAAAAATCTACAAGGTGATCAGTGGAAACCAGCTGCACCTATGCTCAGTTTTAACTGTCATGGCAAAGGCTGTAAATACTTACTGACAAAATGAGGAACAAGTCAACTACTGTAAATACTTTCTGGAGGCACGGTATGTTTTCGCCACGTTTGGCATAACTTTAAACTTGGATTTTGTGGATGCAGTAACAAAATGTGTTTACAGACGGACCATCAGGCCATGCACTGATTTCCTCTACTTGGTGAAGTGATTATAATGGTTTACCACTGAGGTTCAAGTTTGGCTTTTGTTTTACTCCCTCATTTAGCAATTTAAAAGTAAACTAGAAAAATTTGCATTTCCTGCGAAAATGCTGTGTGGATGCTTTAAAGCTGAAGCTGTCTTCAAAAACTAGCTGAAAAAGCTGAAAAGTTGCAGAAATTGTAAAAACTTTGCATAAGCAGAGGAACTTTGCTAAAATGTAATAACTTAGCAGAACTGCAATATCTTAGAGGAAACATAATACTTGGCAGAAATACAATAGCATAGCAGAACATAGCAGAAATATTGTAACTTACCAGAAACATGATAACTTCTCAAAAATACAAGAATTGAGGAGAAATAGTATAAGATAACAGAAAGAATATATTTAGCCAAAAATACAGAAACACTATGATTTAGAAAAATAGTACAACATAGCAGAAATACTGTGATTTACCAGTGACACTGTGATGAACTATGAATATTGTAATTTTTAAATTAATACTATGTTTTAGCACAAATACTATCACTTGGCAGAAATACTATCATTTTGCAGAAATACTATGTTCCAGCACAAATACTCTGGTTTAGTACAAATATTATAACATAGCAGAAATACAATTATATACCAGAAATGCTATATTTAGAAAGAAAAATATAATATAGTAGAAATAGTATGATTTAGCAGAAATACTGTAATCAGCACATATACTGTAACATGACAGAAATTCCTCCACTTAGTAGTAATACTATAACATAACACAAATGTTATGATTTGGCACAAAAACCATGATTTGGCAAAAATACTATGATTTAGCAGAAATACTATGATTGAGCAGAAGTACTAAGATGTAGTAAAAGTACTTTGATTTAACAGAAATAAAATTATGGAGGAGTAATACTTTAAAATGGGAGAAATATTGATACCCACACACATACACAGAGCCTAAAGGGAACAGTATTTGTGCCATGGAGTGTTAACAAGAATCTGAGGTCCATATTAGAAAAGCTGGTAAAATCATAAAAGTTTGCAGAATTGTAATAAATGATCAATATGAATTACTGGTCTGTGATAGTGTATTCATTTGTAGGGAAAAAACATGTTGACCAAGGTAGAATTGAACCCACGACCTTTGTGTTGCAGACCCGTGTCATTACCAACTGCGCCACTGGTTCAAGGTTCTTTATTTGTCACATGCATAGTTATACGAGTATAACAAGTATATGACTGGGAAAGAGAGCGAGCGCCTGGAAAACAGGGTGATGAGCAGTCAGAATTAGATCGCGGTGAGAAGCGAAAAACGCAGTTTTTTGGAGTTACAAAACGTTGTCTAACTCAAAAACTAGGTGGGATAGAAGCATAATTCTTGTACTGGCTGAATCAGCGGACTTTGGTGTACTTTGACCGCGATTTTCATTGCTCTTTGTACAACCGTCGCTGAGATATGACGAGAGAGGAAACGGAAGACCTCAGATATGATTGGCTGGCTGTGAACCCGTGCAGGCCCTGATATGTATATTTGAATGTCTCAATCCTCACAGAGGATTGGCTGCCTGGGTACCTGGCAGTAATATATAGAAATAGTATGATTAAGCATAAATACTATATTTAGCAGAAATACTATATTAAGCACAAATCCTATAAAAAGCAGAAATACTACATTAAGCACAAATCCTATAAAAAGCAGAAATACTATATTAAGCACAAATCTTATAAAAAGCAGAAATAGTATATTAAGCACAAATCTTATGAAACAGCAGAAATAGTATGATTTAGCACAATAGTAATAACTTAAACAGAAAAATTGGAAAAGCAAAATGGACAGCTGAAAAAATGCTGAACATGCTGAGGGTCCCTCAAATATACTTGTTAAATGAAAAAAATCAGGAAAAAAAATCTATAACAGCCACACAATCACAAATATGTACACATAAGGAAACACACATGCACAGAGAGACACACACACAAGATCCAATTCAGTCAACCAGTCTAAATATATTGAATTTGAATCTTACAATGAGATCATCCCATTAAAAGGCTCTCTCTCTCTCTCTCTCTCTCTCTCTCTCTCTCTCTCTCTCTCTCTGTGTGTGTGTCTCACACACACACACACACACACACACACAGGGAGAGAGAAGTAAGTTTCTAGGTCAGCCTGGGAGCTGCTGAATTTGAATCCACCAATCAGAGAGGCTGTGTACTTTTTCCCGCCAAAACAGGTGCATGCAGCACAGAGAGACACAGGATTTTTGCAGTCTATTTCTCATACAAATGCCCTCAAACAAATGACTATAATTTCCTAACCGTAGGGGCTAGAGCGGTCATTCTTACACCGTTTTGTTCAGAAAAGATGGGGGAATCTTCCAGTGTTGACAATCTATCATTAAAATATGAATTATTAAAGATATTTGACTTCTAATGCACCATAACTGAGTAGAGCGAAGCAAAAACTGCCTTGACTTGCCCTCAAACAACGCTTTGTAACTCTAAATCTATTTGGAGTATCGATATCATTCTTTCACCGTAAGAGACAGCAGGCTTTGGTGAACAGTCATGGAAATTTTCAGGTCTCTGTGGAAATCCAACAAAAAGTTATGACGAGAGAAAAAAGTGGTTCATTTCCAGAGTTTGAAATCTGAAGAAATCTGAGCGACGGACGAATTTCCTACCCTCAAACAAGTCCAACTCATTTCAGAACGGTAATAGGTGAGAAAGAAATTCTTGAATTGTGAGCGTCAGGAGTGTCTGAAGATATGTCTTAACTTTGCTTCGTTAAGGAGATATGACGATTCGAATATGCCTCTCATTACAGAAATCAAGCGGTGATTTTGAACAAACTCTCCATTGACTTTATATGGAGAGTTTTCTGACTTTCTGTTGGTCTGAGGAGATTTGCCAAAATTCTATGAATCCCACAACAATGATAGTGACATTTTCTGAAAGCCAGCAAAAATACCTACGTTTTGATGTATAATTTGTGGAAGTTGAGTGAAAATTGAGCAAGTAGCAAGAAGTTGTTTGGACATTAAGAGAAGACTGCAAAACCTTCAGTGGCACACTGGAAGCCAAGTGCATAGCAACCATAACGACGCATGTATTTTGTGAAAAATCACAATTTTGCAACTCAAAACTTTAAGAGGCATAAAAGTAAAACGGTAAAAGATTTGAAAAAGCTGATTTATACCTGAATAGCCCAATAATTTGAGAACATTTTAAAGTTTGAATGGTTGCTCTATGTGAAAATATGAGGAAGTAGTTAAGTTTCAAAAACAAGCAAATTTTAGCAGAATTGCAGAAGTTTCCCATTCATTTCAAATTAAAGGAAAAAAGCTTAATATTTTAAAAAGTATAATAGTGAAAAATACCAAAAGACATAGCCGTCATTAGCAGAAATAGCTGAATAGTTTAAAATTTGAACGGTGAAAATAGCACAAAAATTGTGGAAGTAGATCCACGGTGAAAAGTGTACGGAAACACCAAGAAGGAACTCAATAGTGTGGATGCTTAAAGCATCCACACAATAAAGTTTAAAGAATAAAGAGAAACAGGAACTCAATAGTGTGGATGCCTTAAAGCATCCACACAATAAATAAATGGCTGCAGTTCATTGCATTTGGGCATGTAGATATTGTCACCTGCTGAAGTTCAAATTAAGCATGTAAGCTTGCAAATGAAATGTAAATGTAAGTTCAAAATAAGCATGAATGGGGAGGAGAGAGCACCTTTAAAGTTTAAAAAACTGCTCATCTACTGGGAATTTTGCAGAGCAACCTCTAGAGAAAATATCCAGTGATTAACTATTCTCACTGGATTTGTCTTGTTGAGGTCAGAGGCGAATGAGAAGACTGCTTTGAAGGAAGGAAGGTAGCAGTTACTAACCAGAATACCATAACCAAGGTATTCTGAAGAGGGGCACATTTGGATTGTAGGGTCAGAAAGTGGCATAAACAACAGAGAAGCATGGATGCATCCTGACTTATATGAACGGTGAAGGTGTAATGGTGTAGAGATACATTCTTGGCAGCGTTTGGGTGCCTTATGCCTGAATTAGGCTGCAGTTGGAAATCTACATGAAAACTTACAACGTTGCTAGCGACCAGAGATGGGCAGTAACGCGTTACTGTAATCTGATTACTTTTTTCAAGTAACGAGTAAAGTAAGGGATTACTATTGCAAAAACAGTAATTAGATTACCGTTACTTTCCCGTAGGAACACTGCGTTACTAAAACCGTGATTTTTTGCGAGAATGTCTCACGATAGTGACGTAAGCGAGTGCGCCGTTAGTGACAACAGCTGTGTGCAGATCAACAATGGATCACATATCGATTGTGGGAGAGCGTACAGCGTTTAAAGCGTGGAAGTACTGACCTTACTTTGAGTTTGATTCCATAAAAAGTGACAAAAACATTAGCGTCCATCGTGCGTGGGAAGAAAACTTCTTTTTACAGCGAAAAAAAACCCTAAACTTCCAAGCAAGGACCGAGTGCGCAACGACGTAATGGGAAATTCACAGAGAAACTCGCGGATTCTTCAACTGACCGCGGCACACCTGCACCTGGGTAAACCTCCGCCTACCGCAGTCCTGCTTTACAGGTGAAAATAGAGCAACAGGACCGCTGAGTCTTTGACTTTATTTATTTTCTGCTGTGTTTTACTTGCATCTATTTGAAAGAGTGAGTGTAAACACAAAAAATATTTTATTTTATGTGCTGGAATGTGTAGAAAATAGGTTTAAATGTTAAACTACTTTATTCAAGTCAGAGAATGTTGCATATAATTAAATTTTTGCTTGATGCATAAAGTTAAAAGATTAAAACTGATAAAACAAGTAAAAAAAAAAAGAGACTTCCATTTGATTACATTTTGTATGATGGATTATGTAGAAAAAGTAGAATTGGGCTGAAAGATCTATCGCTTTATCACCTCTTCAGGTTGTAAATCGTGTTTTTTAAAAGTAACTAAGTAACTAAGTAATTAATTACTTTTGAAAATAAGTAATCAGTAAAGTAACGGGATTACTTTTTTGGGGAGGAATCAGTAATTAGTTACTGATTACTTTTTTCAAGTAACTTGACCAACACTGCTAGCGACCTCTCTTAATGTACGCCATAACATTCCACGCCAATCAGAGATGTTGTGGGCTGCATCGACCAGATGTGTTACATTCCTCGGGATGTCTACGGCATAGAGATATACTATACTGTACAAGTTTACTACTTTAACATGACTGCACTACATCAGTTCTCTATCAAGCACAGCACCTTTAGGATTGTTGAATCTGTTCCACATAGAATTAAAGTAGTTTTGAAGGCAAAACGGCATGCAGCCCAGTGCCAACAAGGCACTAGCCGAATGTCTTTATTTGTGAAAGAATAAATCTTTCTGGGATTCTTTTTTTCTGTATATCCAGTCATAACCAGCGGTTTTATTACCAATGTCCCAACATTTCTTTGCATTTTTTTAAGCCACTTATAGTGTTTAAACAGCTTGGAAGTCATGTATGTTGGCAGTATACAACTTCTTTTTTTATGGGTAATCAATTCTAAATTAATAACTAAATCCTAACCATCTGTAGTTTGTGTGATAAATGACACTTTGTTTCTGTTTGTAGTTATTTATTCATTCATTTATTTATTTATTTTCTTGCCTGAAAATCAAAATTTGTCTTGTTTGGTTTTGTCATTAACACGGTGTAAAAGTGTTTTGTTTTTTAGTTTTGTTTTGTTTTTCCCCATATTTCATTACCAGCTTTTCAGGCCATTCATATAGTTGGCTTTGTAATGTAAAGCCAATTCTTTCTTTCAATGAACTCATGAGTCGTCTCTAAAAGGTACAGCATAAAAGCTGCATACCCGGGGCAACGGCAGCTACACAGATGTGTCATTTACTTCTTACTGGTGGTGTTTAATAAAGGAGAACTTCAAAGAGGTGTTTGACGCTAAAGAGGCCCCCACCTTCATTTAGTCAAGCATGAAGTTTTGGTTTTATTGTCCAGATTTGTACAAACATTACACATTTTCTGATATGTTTCAATGGAATTTCGTTCTGTAGAAAAAACCCGCTAGAAATTTGCAAAACGATGTCTCGATTACCAAGAGCCGCTGTGAGAAAATATTAGCCTTTGATGTGAGTGAGCGAAACATTTACAGCTGCATCAGCAAACATAGATGTTAGAAGAAGTCATTATCTGAATATCTTTTAGAGTTGAAACCACTTCCGTGTACAAGTTTGATCTCGTAATTTAGATAATTTGTCCTAAGAATTCATTGTCAAAAGCCTGTCTTAAATGAGCTGAGTACACAAACATCACCAAGTGTTAGATTTTTTTTTTTTCTTCACAAAGCCAACTTTGAGCAGAAAGAAGTGGAGACAATGTTATTTAATCACACACCATCAGTTCACAGTGAATTAAACATAAATGTGCTATAACTAAAATGTTCACACCCACTTACAGTGGGGCAAAAAAGTATTTAGTCAGCCACCGATTGTGCAAGTTCCCCCACCTAAAATGATGACAGAGGTCAGTAATTTGCACCAGAGGTACACTTCAACTGTGAGAGACAGAATGTGAAAAAAAAAAATCCATGAATCCACATGGTAGGATTTGTAAAGAATTTATTCGTAAATCAGGGTGGAAAATAAGTATTTGGTCAATAACAAAAATACAACTCAATACTTTGTAACATAACCTTTGTTGGCAATAACAGAGGTCAAACGTTTACTATAGGTCTTTACCAGGTTTGCACACACAGTAGCTGGTATTTTGGCCCATTCCTCCATGCAGATCTTCTCGAGAGCAGTGATGTTTTGGGGCTGTCGCCGAGCAACACGGACTTTCAACTCCCGCCACAGATTTTCTATGGGGTTGAGGTCTGGAGACTGGCTAGGCCACTCCAGGACTTTCAAATGCTTCTTACTCCTTTGTTGCCCGGGCGGTGTGTTTTGGATCATTGTCATGTTGGAAGACCCAGCCTCGTTTCATCTTCAAAGTTCCCACTGATGGAAGGAGGTTTGGGCTCAAAATCTCACGATACATGGCCCCATTCATTCTGTCCTTAACACGGATCAGTCGTCCTGTCCCCTTGGCAGAAAAACAGCCCCATAGCATGATGTTTCCACCCCCATGCTTCACAGTAGGTATGGTGTTCTTGGGATGCAACTCAGTATTCTTCCTCCAAACACGACGAGTTGAGTTTATACCAAAAAGTTCTACTTTGGTTTCATCTGACCACATGACATTCTCCCAATCCTCTGCTGTATCATCCATGTGCTCTCTGGCAAACTTCAGACGGGCCTGGACATGCACTGGCTTCAGCAGCGGAACACGTCTGGCACTGCGGGATTTGATTCCCTGCCGTTGTAGTATGTTACTGATGGTGACCTTTGTTACTTTGGTCCCAGCTCTCTGCAGGTCATTCACCAGGTCCCCCCGTGTGGTTCTGGGATCTTTGCTCACCGTTCTCATGATCATTTTGACCCCACGGGATGAGATCTTGCGTGGAGCCCCAGATCGAGGGAGATTATCAGTGGTCTTGTATGTCTTCCATTTTCTGATGATTGCTCCCACAGTTGATTTTTTCACACCAAGCTGCTTGCCTATTGTAGATTCACTCTTCCCAGTCTGGTGCAGGTCTACAATACTTTTCCTGGTGTCCTTCGAAAGCTCTTTGGTCTTGGCCATGGCGGAGTTTGGAGTCTGACTGTTTGAGGCTGTGGACAGGTGTCTTTTATACAGATGAGTTCAAACAGGTGCCTTTCATACAGGTAACGAGTGGGGGACAGAAAAGCTTCTTACAGAAGACGTTACAGGTCTGTGAGAGCCAGAGATTTTCCTTGTTTGAGGTGACCAAATACTTATTTTCCACCCTGATTTACGAATAAATTCTTTACAAATCCTACCATGTGGATTCATGGATTTTTTTTTTTTTTTTTCACATTCTGTCTCTCACAGTTGAAGTGTACCTCTGGTGCAAATTACTGACCTCTGTCATCATTTTAAGTGGGGGAACTTGCACAATCGGTGGCTGACTAAATACTTTTTTGCCCCACTTAGCAGCAGCAGTAAATGAACCACGTCATACAGCAGCTGTTAGCTCAGACCTTGACATAAATGGAGATAAAATTGGACCTTTGAACATATTAACTCAGTTTTTATGTTGTGCTTGTGGAATGAAATACCGTATGGATAGTGTGAACTTTGTATCAAGTTGATGAAACAGTCATGGCATTACTGCTACACAGGTGGGCATTTATAAATAAATGTAGATTTTTTTTTAAAAAAATTATATGCATTTATAAGTTTTTGCTTTTGGGAGTTTTAATTTGTTCCATTTAGTTTTACAATAGTAGAAAAAGAAAAGCTTAATGTGACCTTGCAGATAAGTGTAATTCTCTTTGATACTGATTCACACATCCAGCATGAAGAATACAGCTTTATTAATTTATCTTAATCTATTTTAAAGCAAGAAAAATAAGGGATTTTTTTTCCTTGTGAGTTTTGTAACTTGCCATGTAAAAGTGACATTAGAACATGTAAATTGTGTAAATTGCTTTCACTCAGAATCTAGAGTCACATATAAACTCACCAGCAATTAGCTAGCACTAGGTTGGACTCCCTGTTTGCCTTTAGGACTGCCTCAAATCTTTATGAGATAGATTCAACCAGGTGTTCAAAACATTCCTCAGTATCACACAGTTTCTGCTGACTTTTACCGGTGCAAATCTCTCGTTCTGCCACATCCCAAAGGTGCACTATTGGATTGAGATCTGATGCCTGTGGAAGCCAAGTACAGTGAACTCAATATCATGTTGAAGCAGCCAGTTTAAGATTATTTGAGTTTTGTGACATGCCTCGTTATCTTATGGTAGCATACTTGGGTAGCATGTAAGTTTGTCTATGTTTTGTTTTGTTTTAAATTTCATCTTTTTTAACACCTCCACCATCCAAAATTGCAGCACAAATCAGATCAGGCAACATGGCAATCTTAATCTTCGGGCAATCTTCTGTCCAGTTTTGGTAAACCTGTGTAAACTGTAGATTTTCTGTGCTGTAACGCAAGATCAGCTTTGGGTCAGGAGGATAAGACACTAGCTTATAGGTTGCTTGTAAGCCCCCTTAATCTACTTTCAATGGTAGTTTAAATAATATTTTAAATATTCAGAACTTACTAATACCAGACTCTAAGACCAACAGCTTTACCGCTTTGGTAGACTGAAATGACTATTTTAAAGTGCTCTGCAGTCTTATTGGTATCTCTTTGAATTTCTGCAGAAATTTATTTTATGATTTGCCTGTTAGATACCCAGCAGAAATTAATCAGTATGTTTTTTAAAAGTGAAAATGGATTCCCTGTATTTCATTTGAGTGTAAATTAGGGTTTTGAAATGATTAAGAAAAGTATGCCACTAACCACAGAATAAAGTTCAAGTGGTTATCTATTTATGAATCTGTCTGTGCGTGCTGTGGGAATGCATGTTCTATGCAGTTCACTGTCATTTCTTTCACTTTTCCTAAGAACTACCTAACAGTGGTTTGTAGACTACTGACAGCCTGTGTCTAGCATTTTCTGCAGAGTCCCACAATTATAAACATGCCCCAACAATATTTTCACGGACCGGCCTTTAAGGTGTCGCGGATAAATGCAACAAAATAAAAACAGTACCAGTACCCACGGCAGAGCCTCAACGCTTGCGGCCTGGTACTGGTCTGTGGCCTGGGGGTTGGGGACCACTGCTCTAGATCAAGTGGACTGGACTAGTAAAATCATTACAAAGTAACTGGAAAAATGTTGGGTTACTTAACGTAATCCCTGGTTCTTTTTTTTTATTTTATTATTATTATTTTTTTAATAAATTTTATTTTCAGTCACAGCAGCATGTTAACAACAAAACATTGAACATACAGTAGTTTGCTGTTCAGTATTTACAATACCCCATAAGATAACAGAAATAGAGAAGGAAAAAACAAACAAACCAAAGAAACCCCCACAAAACAACAAACAACAAACAAACAACAACAAACAAATATAAAAATAAAATGTATAAGGGACATTCAGTGTACAGTTAACTATGATAGTGATATAGAGATATGGCATCCGGTCATGATAAGGTGGTCATTTTAAATGTTTCCATGTACATCAGGAATGGCTGCCATGCCTTAAGAAATTTGGTGGTTGAACCTGCCAGTGTATATCTCATCTTTTCTAAATGTAAAAACCTCATGAGCTCCGCAAGCCACTGTTCATGTGTGGGAGGAGCTTCCTGCTTCCATCTTAAAAATATAAGGCGTTTTGCGATAAGTGAAGCAAAGGCAATAGAATTTGAATAGCATTTTGGCAAAGTGATGTCTTGAGGTATCACCCCAAAGATAGCCGTTAGAGCAGAAGGATCATATTTAACGTTATACATCTCTGACAAAGTGTTAAATATAGACACCCAATAGTTATGAAGATTGGGGCATGTCCAAAAGGTATGAAGGAGCGAACCTGTTTCTGCTTTACATCTGTTACACAGAGGGTCAGCTCCTGGATAGAACTTGGCTAACTTTTCCTTGGAGATATGTAATCGGTGTAGGACCTTGAATTGAAGGAGCCCATGCCTGGCACAGATTGCCAGAGCTCATCTGTTATAGTCATCCCAAGGTCTTTCTTCCACTGTGCTTTAAGGATGAAGAGAGAAGGAGATTGAAGATCTAATAGTATAGCATAGATTTCTTTAGTCGCCCCTCTCTCATGAACGTTTATATTAATAATTTTATCCAAAGAAGTTTCCTCAGGTAGTTCCGGAAATGAAGGAAATCGACTCTTTACAAAGTGACGAACTTGTAAATAGCGGAAAAAATGTTGCCGAGGAACATTAAACTGCTTCAGGAGCTGCGTGAATGAGGCAAAAATCCCATCTACAAAAAGGTCTTTGATATTTCTAAGGCCATTACTTTTCCATATTTTAAAGGCAGAATCCATCATGGAAGGTGGGAACATATGATTTGAGCAGATAGGTGCTTTAATTGACATTAAGTGTAACCCCAACCTTTTCCTACATTGCACCCAGATTCTGAGCGAGTCATACAACAAAGGGTTACGTTTATAGGTGTATAGTTCTAATGGGAGAGCTGAACTCAACAAAGCTGATAGGCAAATTTTGCCACAATTGGATGACTCAATTTGGAGCCAAGCTGGAGTCTCTGTAGTAACATTACTCATCCAGTACAGCATATTACGAATATTTGCTGCCCAATAATAAGACTGAAAGTTTGGCAAGGCTAATCCACCCATTGGCCTAGTCCTCTGCATGAAATCTTTACGAATTCGTGGACTTTTGCCATTCCAAATAAATGCAGAGATATGCTTATGCAGTGTTATAAAATACTTATTGGGTAAGTAGCATGGGATACATTGAAATAAATAAAGGAACTTGGGTAGTATGTTCATTTTGATAGAATTGATGCGGCCAATTAATGACAGTGGTAAATTGTTCCATCTCTGAAGATCTGTCTCAGTATTTTTAAGCAGCAGGACAAAGTTTCTTTCATAAAGATCTTTGTATGAGTGGGTAACCTTAACCCCCAGATAGGTCACATACCCTGATTTAACGTTAAATTGAAAATCTGAAAATGAAATCTTTCTGGCTATAGAGTTGACACAGAGAAGTTCACTTTTATGCAGGTTCAACTTGTAACCTGAAATATTACCAAAACATTCAAAAATGGCGAGAGCACGGGGAAGAGAGCATAAAGGCTCTGACATATATACAGCAGGAGGTCGTCAGCATATAAGGATATTTTGTGCTCCTGGTCACCTCTGAAGATGCCCTTAATGCAACTGTCAGCTCGCAGTTTAATCGCCAGTGGTTCAATTGATAATGCAAAAAGAAGAGGGGATAAGGGACAACCTTGTCTCGTACCACGGAGAAGTGGGAAATAAGAAGAGAATAACGAATTTGTTCTAACACGTGCCATAGGTGAGGAGTAAAGTAACTGAATCCATGAAATGAAATTAGGGCCAAATCCAAATTTATGTAGAGTATAAAACAGATAATCCCACTCCACCCGGTCAAATGCCTTCTCAGCATCAAGTAATAAGGCAATTTCAGGGGTTGTAGTTGACTTGGTGTGTAATATGTTTAAAAACCTGCGCAGGTTGAAAAAACCATGCCTACCCTTCACGAAACCTGTCTGATCTGGAGAAATTAACAATGGTAGATATTGCTCTAGCCTGAGAGCAAGTGTTTTTGACAGTATTTTTAAATCTACATTTAAGAGTGATATAGGACGATATGATGAACACTCTAATGGATCCTTATTTGGCTTCAATAGGAGTGAGATGGTCGCTTGTCGAAGCGTTAGGGGAAGACATTTTGAAACCAATGACTCAATGAGCATGTCTCGTAATAAAGGTGATAAACTGTCTTTAAAGGTCTTGAAAAATTCAACCGGATACCCATCCGGACCCGGGGATTTGCCATTCTGCATTGAGCTAATTGCCAATTTAATTTCTTCCACTGTAATTTGCTCCTCCAATTGGTCTCTGAATGCCGAGGTTAAAGTCGGAACTGTCATTCCATCAAAAAAAGCCTCAAACAGTCCAGGCGTGTTTAAAGATTCAGAATCATAGAGACTGGAATAGAATATTTTGAAACTCTCATTTATTTTTTGTGGTGTAGTGGTGACATGTCCAGATTCAGTCCTAATTTCAGGGATTATACGAGTTGCTTCTGATTTACGAAGCTGATGTGCTAAAATTTTAGATGCTTTTTCTCCGTGCTCATACCATCTTCCTCTAGATTTAAGAATCATAGACTCTGACTGCTGGGTTGAGATTAAATTAAATTCAGTTTGTAACGTTAGTCTTTGTTTATACAAATCTGGAGAGGGGGTTGTAGAGTGTTGCTCATCCAATTGCGAAATAAGGTGTATCAATTCAGAAAGACGTTTCTGTTTCTGTTTTCTAGTATATGAACAGTATGATATAATATGGCCCCGTAAGAATGCTTTTAAGCTTTCCCAAACCGTACTATAGGCCATGCCAGGCGTAATGTTTGTTCTTATAAAGATATCAGTTTGTTTGGAAAGATATTCCACAAACTCCTTATCTGACAAAGAAAGAGGATTGAGTCTCCAGGAGTACACAAAGGGTTCATCCGGGAAGCCGAGTTCCAAAACAAGTGGACTGTGATCAGATATTACTATGCTATTGTATTTACAAGTCTTGATATTGGGAAGCAATTTTTTGTAAACAAAAAAGTAGACTATACGAGAATACATTTGATGCACTGCAGAAAAAAAGGAATATTGTTTAGTGGAGGGGTAGAGAAATCGCCACGCATCAACAGCCCCATAGGTTTGTAAATATGACTGTAACACTAATGAGGATTTAGGGAGTTGAAGTCTTTTATCTGAGGAGCGATCTAGTACTGGATCCATAACAGTATTCATGTCCCCTCCAAGGATCAATTGGTGTGTATTGATCTGTGGAAGGGAATTAAGAAAGTCATTGAAAAAAGTTGAGTCATTCCAATTCGGAGCATATACGTTTGCCAAAATAAGTGAAGTATTAAACAGGGACCCTGTCACAACTACATAGCGACCATTTGGGTCAGCTATTGTGTGAGAGACTATAAACGGAGTATTCTTATTAATCAAAATTGCTGCACCTCTGGCTTTACCATTGAATTTGGAATGAAAAATTTGTCCAACCCAATTTTGTCTTAATCTGGCATGATCTGTATTCTTAAGGTGTGTTTCTTGAAGAAACGCTACATGTACTTTAAGATAAAGAAGATGAGAGAGTACCTTATTTCGTTTCACTGGGTGGTTCAATCCCTTCACATTCCAACTAATAAAGTTAACATGGCAGCCATTACTCACAGCAGTTGAAGTGTCATCAACAGAAGTCATCACCATATAAGTACATGATGAAAAAGGCGGTTCCAAACACAAATACCAATCCTATCATGGGTGCACACTGAAACGTCGTTGTTAACAATAATCTGAGCAAATAATATACAACAAAAAAGAAAAAAAAAACAAAAGAAAAAAAAGAAAAAGTAGGTAAATCCCTCCCACCCACCTCCCCGTGTTCAGTGTTGTCCCCAAACGACACACACCAATTTCCCAAAGCTCCCCTGCTTCTATTAAGAGGTCCCATTCACCTTATTCATAACCACAGCCCCACATGAGCAGAAGCATCTGAACTATGAATCACACATGTAGTCCAAAATATATTCAAATTAGAAAGTCACAAAGTCCAACATAATAGAGTAAAATAATTAAGAGAAGGAAAGAGAAAAACTCCCACGTCACATTTACCCGTAACCAAAAAACGGACCTGTTTCACTTCTCATCAAAGCTGACCCCGGAGTCCCTTTTAAGTGACAAGTACTGGAATATAGTTAACCTCCCAGGAAACAAGGGCAAACTCACCAACATCTGAGATTTCTAAATGAACATTGAACATGAAACTAAGCTAAACCAGAGATCGTCCGTTTATTGATTGACAAAAATATAGTCACGATGGTATGAAAGTCCCGGTGGTTCTTATGAAATGTCATTCGGGAGATGACTCAAACTTGGAGTCAATGAAATCTTTCACTGCTTTAGGAGAGTCGAATACCTGTGTTTCTCCATTAAACGAGATCCGAAGCCGGGCAGGATAAAGAAGACCGTAGCGAACTCCGTCTTTTTTCCGTAGTAGTCCCTTCACCTCGCTGAAAGCAGCCCGGCGTCTGGCCAGGTCGGCGCTGTAGTCAGGAAAGATGAAGATCTGCTTCCCTTGAAACTCCAGCCGGCCTTTCTGTCTGGCTAAGCGCTGTATCCGCTCCTTCTCCTGGTAGTAATGAATGCGAACAATGAACGGCCGCGGTCGCCCTCCCTCCGTGGGCAGCGCAACCGCCGCCCGGTGAGCTCTGTCCAGGATCGGAGCCTGCTCCAAACCGCCGGGACCACCCAGTACAACGTGCAACAGATCAGCAACAAACTTAGTGGGATTTCCTTATTCGGCTCCCTCCGGCACTCCTAAGTACGCAAGTTGCATCGTCTTCCCCGATTCTCCAAGTCGTCCGTTTTCAGCAGCAACTTCTTGTATTGGTTACTCAGATCTGCGAAACATGTCTCCATAACTTCTAGCCGCTTGTCCAGATTATTCTAGCCTTCTTCGTGTTCGCCCAACTTCTCAGTACATTCGTCAAGAGTGGTTTGGATGGATGAAATGGCTCGTTTAATTTCGTCCCGTAGGTTGTCATTTTCCTCTTGAATCACTTCTTTGACAATGTCGCGGAAAGCTAGCAGTGTCGCTGGGTCAACGGTAGTTTTGCTAGCGGTCTCTGAGCAGCTAGCCTGCGCTCCTTTAGCAGACTGCTTAGGAGGCATTTCACTTCGAGATAAGGCAAAAAGACGGAAAGAACAACAGCTAAAACAATGCTGACTTTCTTAATAGAGCTTAAGAAATCTCTGAATTGGGCCACAATAGGTGAACCATAAAGTAATTTAACAGATAAACGGGACCTCGTGGTTTGCGCGTCTACTCCATAACGCGCCCCCTAGCGGACCCCCATCCCTGGTTCTTTGATAACAGAGTGAGGTGTTTCACTATGGGAATCGCCTCGGTGTGACCAACTACGGAAGCTCCAACGACACCACGTCTGTCTATGATAGACCTGTCGAGCCGTGCTCAGGGCTCTACCCCCACATTCTAACACGGCCGACCAGCTCCTCCTAACTCATTCCAAGCAGATTTCTTTCCGTGCCTAAGCAAGGAGGGAAGTGTTGGTGAAACTCCTCACTCCGTTATCAAAGAACCAGGGATTACGTTAAGTAACCCAACGTTCTTTTTCTAACTCCGCTCGGTGTTTCACTATGGGAGATATGGCCAGCTCCCAAAGCTACTCTCCAGTACTACTCCAGGATCTCAGGTTGAACCTGAGGCCCCAGAATCCAGCACTACCGGAGCCATGGATGATTGTGAAACATCCAGCCGATAAAACCGGACAAACGTGTGCGGCATAGCCCAGCTTGCTGCCGCACAAATATCCTGGACTGATACACCTCTGAACAAAGCCCAGGATGTGGCCACACCCCTAGTGGAGTGAGCTCGGAGTCCCGGGGGGGCCTGCGAGCCCTTACAGCTATAAGCCAGAGCTATGGCCTCTACGATCCAATGAGCTGGCATGATACGGGCCTGCCCTTGTGAGGGGAGGCCCAGGAAACAAACAGCTGATCCGACTTCCTGAATCCAGCTGTTCTGTCAACATAAGTTGACATAAGTCCCCAAGGCACAAAGTGTTCAGCCTCTGCTCCCTCTCTGAAGAGAATGGAGGGGGGTGAAAAGCTAGGAGCTCTACTGTAGAGCACCTGTATGACGTTTCCAGCACTTTAGGGACAAAGGCTGGGTTAGGCCTCAGACGTGCTTTAGTGAGTCCCGGGGCCAGCTGTAGACAAGAGGGGTGAATAGACAGAGCCTGTAATTCACTAACTCGCTTGGCTGTGGTTAGAGCCAACAGCAGAGTGGTTTTAAGAGAGAGAAACTTCAACCCCACTGCCCCAATAGGCTCAAAGGGGTGGTGGGAGAGGGCATCTAAAACGACTGACAGATCCCATAAAGGCACCAGTAGTCTAGAAACTGGAAGCGTTTGACGCGCCCCTCTCATGAAGCGACATACAAGGGGGTGCTGACCGGCAGGTTTATCACCAAACCCCACGTGGCAGGCTGAAATGGCTGCTAAATAGACCTTTATGGTGGAAAAAGCGCTCCTTTTGTCCAGCAAGTCTTGAAGAAATCACAACAGCTCCACCACTGAACACTGAAAAGGGATAATCTGCTTTTCATGGTACCACTCTTCAAAAACACGCCATTTACTGCTGTAAATGGAACGAGTGGAGGAGGCTCTGGCATTCTGAATGGTTTCAATAACCTTCAGAGGCATGCCTGCTGCCTTCAAATTCCACCTTTCACAGGCCAGGCCCAGAGAGCAACCTGGTCTGGATGTGGATGGTATATCTCCAGCCCCTGATCCCTCACTCTGATCAGTGTTGGGGAGATCGGGCTGAGGGGAGGGAAAGCATACAGCAGAGTTTTTGGCCATGGATGGGCCAGTGCATCCACGCCCAGTGGCGCATCTGCGTCTGACAGGGAGAAAAACAGAGGGCACTGTGTGTTTTCTCGCGAGGCGAAGAGATCTACGGCAGCCCGGCCGTATCTCTGCCAAATCTGCTCCACCACCTGTGCGTGAAGCCTCCATTCTCCGAACAGTGGATTTCCTCTGGACAGGAGGTCCGCCCCCCTGTTCAGAATTCCTGGCAGCCGAGTGCTGCTCCACACAATTATTTCCCTGGCTAACCTGTGTAGCTGCTGGGAATGGGTGCCTCCCTGGCGGTTGATATAAGCAACTACAGTGGAGTTGTCTGTTTTCACTAAAATATGTTGTCCCCGGAGATACGGCAGAAAATGCCGTAAGGCTAGGAGCACCGCACGGAGCTCCAGCACATTTATGTGATTCAGAGCGAGTCTCTGTGACCAAACGCCATTCACTGCTCTGCCCGTCATAGTTGCACCCCAACCTGACAGGGGTGCATCTGTGGTCAGCGTCACCCTGGATGATACTGCCCCGAGAGGTACCCCCGCAGCGAGAGCTGTCGGGCTCCTCCAAGGCCGGAGAGCCGCGATACACGGCTGCGTTATTTTTACACCACGACTGAGATGTTCTCGAGGGCGCAGCTGCAGAGAAGCGACCCATCGCTGAAAATCTCTCATCATAAGAAGCCCCAAATGTACCACCGATATCACCAAGGCCATGAGGCCAAGGAGGCGGAGACAGAGTCGGAACTGCACGACTTTCCCCAGCTGAAAACGGGAAAGACAGTGAGTGAAGGATGCGATCCTCTGCTCTGAAAGTGCGATACGATAAGAGATGGAGTCTATTCTGAGCCCCAGATACTCTGTAAACTGTGCGGGTTCCAAGTGGCTCTTTTCCAGGTTGATTGTGAACCCAAGCTCCGTGAGGTGATTCACTACCACCTCGGAGTCTTTGATCGCGCGATCGTGAGCATATTAGATAATCGTCTGTGTAAGAGAATATTCTGATGCCGCTGTTCCTTAACGGAGACAGCGCTGCCTCCACACATTTGCTGAACACCCTTGGGGCTAAGGATAGCCCGAATGGGATAGTTTAAAACTCGTACGCTACGCTCTGATAAGTGAACCTGAGATATTTCCTGTGTGGAGGATAAATGGCGATGTGGAAATATGCGTCTGATAGGTCGATTGTAACAAACCAATCGCCTGTGTGAGTTGAGCGGCTATGCGTCTTGTGTGTGAGCATTCTGAATGTGTACTGTTGGGTTTAGATTTTATTATTGTCATTTGTATTAGGAAACATTTAACCATATATGCTTAGAGGTGTATAATCAATTGTGTAGTGATAAGTTGTGTGATCTTTAACAGGCTACAGAGGCTTGGTGTGTATTCCACACTGGAATGCACCCCTGCATCTTGGGGGCATGGGAAAAGTTTGCATCTTGTCTTATTGTTTTATGGTAGGATTAACGTAGCTACGTCTGTTCTAGTCTAAGTGCTTTTCTGTTTAGATGAACTGCTGGACTTCCTCACCGGGGGGGGTCTAGTCTACCCTCTTCCTGACCAAGGATGTTATATGACCCTTTGATCAGCAGTAACACACACACACACACACACACAGTATTCTTTGTTCACATGTATACCTATGTAAGATGTTATATGTTAATGACCCTATGCATAGTCATGTAACCACAATAAAAGGAGTGCTGTGGGGAAACCTGGCTGAGAGTCTGACAGAGGTCAAGTGGTGGAACGACGCTTGGCTCCAGCCAGGTCTCCCTCATGCATGAGTAACCAGAGAACTTTGGTGCCTTGAGTCTTGCTTTTTGCTGTGTAGCAGATTGTCCTTAACGTTCCATAATAGGTTTATGCTACAAACCTATCATTAATTGGTCCTTCGAGCCGGAGTCGAACCAGCGACCTAAGGACCAATTAATGATAGGTTTGTAGCATAAACCTATTATGGAACGTTAAGGACAATCTGCTACACAGCAAAAAGCAAGACTCAAGGCACCAAAGTTCTCTGGTTACTCATGCATGAGGGAGACCTGGCTGGAGCCAAGCGTCGTTCCACCACTTGACCTCTGTCAGACTCTCAGCCAGGTTTCCCCACAGCACTCCTTTTATTGTGGTTACATGACTATGCATAGGGTCATTAACATATAACATCTTACATAGGTATACATGTGAACAAAGAATACTGTGTGTGTGTGTGTGTGTGTGTGTGTGTGTGTGTGTGTGTGTGTGTGTGTTACTGCTGATCAAAGGGTCATATAACATCCTTGGTCAGGAAGAGGGTAGACTAGACCCCCCCGGTGAGGAAGTCCAGCAGTTCATCTAAACAGAAAAGCACTTAGACTAGAACAGACGTAGCTACGTTAATCCTACCATAAAACAATAAGACAAGATGCAAACTTTTCCCATGCCCCCAAGATGCAGGGGTGCATTCCAGTGTGGAATACACACCAAGCCTCTGTAGCCTGTTAAAGATCACACAACTTATCACTACACAATTGATTATACACCTCTAAGCATATATGGTTAAATGTTTCCTAATACAAATGACAATAATAAAATCTAAACCCAACATGTACTTTCTCAAATGCTTGTTTAACACACGCAGATCCAGAATAGGACGGAGCGACGTTCCGTCCTTTTTCGGGATGAGGAAATAGTGTAAGTAAAAGCCCTGCTGAGCTTCTTCACTCGGAACCGCTCTGATCGCCTGTTTCCTCCTCCAGCACATTTGCTGAATCGCCACTGGCCACAGAAGCTAACACTCCGCTGAATCTCGGTGGTTTTACCGCAAACTGTAGTCTGTTACATGGGAAATGGTTGACAAGACCCAGGGATGAACCACGCATGCGTGCCACCGCTCCAGCCGCGCCGCGAGCGGGCCTCTGAAGATGCGGAAGCGTGACGTCACCCCTGTTTCCCGGAAGGAGTTGGGGCTCTCCCCCTCGGGAAGAGCGTGAGCTCCCCCCACTGGGAACAAAGACAAATGGCAGTGATTTCCTTTTGTTTTTATTTTGAAACTGGGGGAACATTCTGCCCTTGGCAAACTGCCTGGCTGCAGAAATGCGCGTTTTATTTCTTTTGTTACCCCCAAACCACAGTGAAGTGTCTGGTGACTCTGGGCAGTGCTTGGTAACACAGACAGAGTGCTTAGGAGTGCTTGGTGACGCTGCGCCATTTGTCCACAAGTCTGTCCTTCCTGAACTGGAGGAGGAGACTGAGAGGGTGCTCCTGGTGAACTGGAAACTTCCGGAGACCCTGAACCTTGGAGTGATTTGGTTACCCCTTCTAACACCTTCCTTCTCTTTGGGGGAGAAGAGAGGGGTGACACAGAATGTTGCAGATGTGCTAGGCTGACCGCTTCTTTTTCCCCTCTCCGGGGTGTGACGGCTTGTTCTTTGCAGCAGCTGCTGCAAAGGAATGCTTGCCCCAAAGTCTTTGGTTCTCTACCTTGGCCTGGTGGGCACCCTGCTGGTCTCCTGCTCCTCTCTGCATTCTGACCCCACTCTGTCTCCCTCTCACAGCTGTTGCTGCAAAGCCAGCTCTTGGCACCTGCTGGGGCTGAGAGTTAGGTTTTCTGGGTAAGCAGAGGTTGAATGCTTCTCCCTCCTGCTTTCTGCGAGTGCTTGTTTCTCTCATTCTCTCCAGGGCTGGGCCAAAGAGACCCTTGGTTGGGTCATAAGCTGCATCCATGACCTCAGCCTTCTGAGCATCACCTAGGCCTGACAGGTTTAGCCACAAGGCTCTCTCACCCGAGACTGCAAGGCCCATAACACGGCCACACCCTTGGACTGCGAATGAGATCATTAACCACGCAGATTTCATCCCAGGGGGCTGGGTTCGGGGAACCCGAGTCAAGCTGACGGCCCATGTCTTCCAGAATTTCTGCCTGATATGCTGATAGCAGTGTGACTGCATTAAGCGAGCATACTGACTGGCAGCATATTTGTACATCCTTTGATAAATAGATGCCCTGAGGCGATCTATCTTATTGGGCAATGAAATGCTAGAAGAAGCTGAGATTGCCCTGCGGTTAGGGTGAAGGTGATACGCCACTGAAGGCTCCACTGCTGGGGGTTCGGTCAGCCCCAGTTCACCCATCCCCTGGATCTCAAGCTTAGAGCAGCCCTTGGTCGGAAGCTTGTTTTTAAAAGGGCTTGACCAATAGCGACTCATTTCTTTCATGCAGGCCGGGACTGCTGGCAGAAGCTGCTTCGGTGGTGGCAAGGCTGGTGGGAGCCTTTTGCCGTCATACATGTCGCGTTCTGCCCCTTCGGAATCCTGGGCGGCTGGCCATGGGATGCCTAGCTTGGCAGCAGCCCATTTGCAGACCTCGTACAAATTGCTGTCCACCGGGGGTGCAACTTCAAATGCAACTTTTTTCCGTTAGTAACTTAATGCTAACCGAACCCTAGGTCGACCAACAAGCTAATGCTAGTGAGACGCTAATGTGGTTTGTGGCCTGCTAACAAGTTAATGCTAGCCGGACACTGAACGAACAGCTCGCCGTAACGCGTTAGCCCGAGTCACACAACGTCGGCTACCTCGCTACCTGAAACCAGGAACCGTTGGGACAGCTCGCCTGACGCGGTTGCTGTTCCACAGTGCAACTCTAAGTACACTTCTTTCGAAGGACTTACTCAGCACGATCCAAACTGGAACCGGAAAAACTGCGTTCGGCAACGTACTCCTACACGGGACGCCTGAGAACTGTTAAGCAGCTAATCAAGTTAGCCTGGATGCGATGAGGGAGCTCAAAGTAGTTTCTCATGGGAAGAAAGCGAGAATGAGTTAGGAGGAGGGGATGAGGGGGCGGAGCCCTGAGCACGGCTCGACAGGTCTGTCATAGACAGACGTGGTGTCATTGGAGCTTCCGTAGTTGGTCACGCCGAGGCGATTCCCATAGTGAAATACCGAGCGAAGTTAGAAAAAGAACAACACATTTTGTTTGTTTTTTTTGGTACTGAAAAAAGCACAGCTATATTATGAAATCATATACATTTATTGAATTGTCTGTTTATAAAATGGGTAAGAACAGGTTAAGAGATTTTACAGAACATGCCTGTAATTTTCTTTCTACATTCATTCAGTATACTGTCATCACAAAGAAAGACATCAGTACACCTCCTTGGTGGTAACATGATGTTTCTTCTGTTAGTTTTTTTCATTATGCAGAGCCATCCAGTGGGTTGAGGTAGTAAGCCTTTTCTGGCTTGCAGGCTTCCTATGTTTACATTCATGATATATTCAATTTTCATTTTTATTTATATAGTGCCAAGTCACAACAACTGTTGCCTGTATTTTGTAAGGTAAAGACCCACCAATAATACAAAGAAAACAGAGGTTCGACAGTAGGGGAAAAAACCCTCCTTTTTAACAGGAAGAAACCTCCGGCAGGACCAGGATCAGAAAGAGATAACAAGATGTGATTTTTTTTTTATTTTTTTTTTTTACTTTAATTCAAGCAGTTAACAAAGTACTGCATTAACTGCTCAGGTCCCCATTTTCAGAGGCTTAAAAGTAATTGGACCGTTGACTGAAAAAACGTTTCATGGCCATGTGAGATTTACTACAAATGTGACTGATAAAAGGTCTGGAGTTGATTCTAGTAGTTGTTGTTGAATTGGCATTTGGTATCTTTCTTTCTGGGATTGTCTGCAGCCCAACGAAATTTCTGCTATCATGAAGATATCAAAAAATGTTAACTGATTGTTGATTTGGCCATTCCTATGTTCTTAAAAAGAATGAATGTACTAGCCAGCTAGCAACTACCGAAAGGCTCGAAAACCACAGAAGACAATTGAAGCGGATAAGGACATGATTTCCTTGGTTAAGAAAAATCTCCTTTGATACTCAATAAAAAGAAGGACAGATCAGATTAAACTTGGCCAGAAAACATCTGAAAAGATCTATCTGCTTGTTTGTGGATCTCTCTGCCTTCAGGTAAATCTTCAAATAATTGAAAGTATCGTCAAACATAGCAATGTTACAGAAAGAGCACGCATGTTTGCATGTATGGATCCAGACAACAAATCTTTCTTCATGAGGATGGTGATAGAAGCAGTAAGATGACATTTGAAGTATACAGGTTTATACTCTCTGCTCAGATCCAGATAAATGCTACAAAACTAAACAGAGCAACCCAACAGTTTATGAAAAAGAAACGGGATCATGTGCAATGGTCAGATTAGTCACTTGATACCACCCCAATAGTGCATGCTTTTCAGTTGATGAAGACAAATCCAGAGAGACCAACAACCAGCAGCATCTGAAGGAAGCTGCAGTAAAAACTTCACTGAGCATCTCAAGGCATGAGAAATAGCATTTGTTGATGTCCATGGGTTTTAGACTTAAGATAGACACTGACTGCAATGGATTTTTTTCTCCAAATAATAAAAACAATCTTTATATAAAAATGTTTGTCTATCCAGTTAATTTTAAAAATTCTAAAGCAATACTTTTGTTATAACTGCTGAATTCAAGGTGAGACTGCACTTCAGCGCATCTTTTTCCAGTAAAAACAGAAAGTGTTTGGTCTCATCGTTGTATTTGGAACTTTAGGGTCATGATCTGTATGAGATCTTAGCAGCGAAACCCTGTTTCACTTGTTCATGGTTTATTTTAGTGCCTGAAGGTGCTAGCGCTGCAGTTTCAGGGATGTTTTGATGGTTTGGCCCTAAGCAAAACTGCTTTGTCAAATGTCACTGAGGTCTTTGTATCTGAAAGCACAGGATAAGGTTGTTTGATTAATCTGTGTGTGTGCGTGCTCACACTTCATAAGAACTAACCCAATTAACCTAAGCATTTTGTCCCCCACCCACCCTCCTTCCACCATTGTGCTAGTTTTTACCTCTTTGTTTGCATCTCTTGTGTCACTGATGCCAAGCTGATTTGTTTTTATCAGTTTAATTTTTTTCCCTGTGTCCCCAGGCAATAATACATGTTTCTATGGGAAGTGTTACTACTGTCGGGAGAGTGAGCCAGCATGTGCAGAGGGGGAAATCATGGAGGGGTCATTAACCCTTTGGCTGCCAGATGTCTGGCCACTGCAGAAACACAGACACCCTTGGGGACGCACATACAGAGAGGGGAAACTGGCAAGGTGGGTGTCAAGCGTGAGTCCCAAAAAGCAGCGGTTTTTACAGTTAGGGGAAATCCTCTGACTTGAATTCATTCTTGTGTTTTGATGTTGTTGTTGCTGCCAACATATTAAATAGTAAAATGTTCAGTTGCTGCTTGTTTGTGAGTCTATCTGCCTTAAATTATGTCTTCAGTTACTAAAAAGCATGATGTGTTGCATGAAATCAGGTGACAGATTTGGCCATTGAGGAATATCAAATTTCTTTGATTCTGCTTTTCCAGTATGTTTGCGTCATTATTTGTTTGTCCTGGGACGTGTTATTTAACTAGTTTTGGAACAATTAGCTGACTCTGGGCAGAGAGTATAGCTTTGCACACTTCCAAATGCATCCTGCTATTGCTCTCAGCAGTCACATCATCAATTAACACTAGGGGTCACGCATGCCCATACTATCACATGCCTCCACCATGTTCGACAGATGATGTGATAGTTTTGTATCATGAGCTGTTCTTTTCCTTCTCCATACTTTTATCTTCCAATTTTTCTGTTACAAGTTAAACTTGGTTTCATCTATCCAAAGATTGTTTTTAAAATGTTATTTATATATATATATATATATATATATATATATATATATATATATATATTTATTTTATTTTTTATTTTTTTCAGAGCTGTGCTGGCAAAATGTAGAGTTGTTTACACTTTCTCGTAAACCCTCGGTGTTTCCATTCATGAAAGCATCTCTTGAGTGAAGATTTTAACAATGATACGCCTGCCTCCTCGAGAGTGTTCTTGACTGGGGGGTTTTCTTAACAAAAGGAAAAAATTCTGCAGTTGTACATTTTAGTTGTTTTCTGTGTTTTCTAAGGCTTTTTGGTGTTGGTGAGCAGTGCTTTCATTAATCACTTGTTTATGATCATTGTTTGTAAACTTGCACATTTTTGCTCTAGAATAGACAGAAATTTATTTTACCTTTTCAACCTAATGATGGCCTCCTTCACATTTTGCTTATCTCTTTTTGGCCCTTCACCCAGCAAAATGATACCAAAAACAAGCTCAACTCCAGAGCTTTGGTGTACTTAATCTGGTGTGAAAAAATGAGTGAACAAGCTTCAACTGGCAATGAAAGCACTTGGTATTTTTGAACCTCTGTATGGAGAACTGTAGGGGAAAATTAGACTAGTTGATAAGTAAGTATTCTTATTGCTCATAAATGTTTATTAACTCTAAATACAGCACACAGGATTTCTACAGTCAGAGAAGATTACATCAGCAAGCTAATTATGATGCTAAACACAACTGATCAGTGTCATCCTGCCGTTAGATCACCATACAGCTGGATCAGAAGAGTAGCTATGTGATCTGTTCTTCACACTTAGCAGCCTTATACTCATGTGCAAAAGTCTTGAGCTTTTGTGCGTGCGCACAAACACACACACACACAATTTGTACAGTTCTAATGACCTTGAAAGTCAGTTTCTTTAAGCAGTCTTCATGAATAGTTCTCCAGGCTTCTTGAAGGACATTGAAAGCTATTCTTTGGACGTTTGATGCTATTTGCTCTGTTCTCTTTCAAGATGATTATTTTTGCATAGCTTTTGCCAGACAGACACATTCCAGAGAGTATTGCGTGGTGGATTAAAATATGATTGTATATGTCTGCTCGGAAAGACATGACAGGCTGCTAGCAACAAAGTGCCTAAAAATAGCAAAGAACCAGTTTGATATTCTAAGTTGTCTTCTGTGCAGCGTGGACACAACAGTCGTTCAGCTTGTAGTTTGTAGCCTTTTCAAATTCAAGTAAAAAGAAATGAGGGTTCACTCAAGAATTTTACACTGCACTGTGTCTGTGTTTTATTACTAAATTCAAGTTAGACCCATTATTCCTCCTGTTTCAGTTTATCTCAGTTTATTCTATTACTGTAATATTGACAATGCGATGTCAAATGGGAAGAATGGTCCTCAAACTTCTTCTGGCATGCCATCCATTGGATCCCAACCACATTTTATCATTATCCCCCAAAAATAAAAAATGCTAGTTGAGTTCTAGTGATGTAAAGTTCAGAATGATTACATTTGAAAACTGTTTAGTTGCACTTTCAAAAGAAAAATCATATTCATTTGACTTAGTTTGTCAGTTTGTTGTCAGTTGTCAGTTTTTCCACCCAGTGGTCACTCATGTCCCACCTGCAGCAGCTTTATTCCACACCAGTGGGGTTTTCCAGATTGAAGTGGGGAACCGTTTTCAGTTTTTCAGTTTAACTTGCAGTTGTATGAAATTTGCAACAAATTCTGATGGAAACATTAACCTGAAAATTAAATCAGTGCTACAGACTTGCTAGAAATCTCTCCACTTCAACTACTGTATCTTACCATGAAACAAAATAGATTGCACTGTCCTTTTTTGTCAATTATTAACAATAAAAGAGGATCCAACTTGGATGTGGAACTTTTGGCATGTGGAACTTTTAGTGAAATAAAGTTCCACATGCCAGTAACAACACATGACTCGTATATTGAAGGAAATTATAAAGTTTGGTTTCACTCTCCTTTTTTCCCACCATGGTCATCTGTGCCCCCATGAGTCGTTTTTGCTCCACTCATGGGGGCATCCCCACATTTTGAGAGTCATTGACCAAAGGGAACCAAAACAAGGGAGTTGGCTTTCATTATGATAGGTCACTTGTAACCATTGTCCTTAATGTAAATATGTAAGAAAAGTTGTGTATGTTTCTGTTCCGTGTCCTGTGTACTTTGTTTGTATATGTGTCTTTTTGGCTGCTGTTACAACCAAATTTCCCCTTGTGGGACAATTAAAGGATTATTCTATTCTATTCTATTCTCACTGGTCTCAAAATATTGTGTGAAGGCCACTGAAAATAAGGGATTGTGTTGCCATCAATACCAGAAGTTTGATTGCATTTCAGCAAATTAACTCTACACTTTGACACGTGCATTTTCTTAAGTGTAAGTGTTGTTAAATGTTTCACTTTACCAGAGAACGTCTGGCGCTGCGATGCTGTATTAGTGAGCAAATTAACAGCAGTAAGAGAAGCAACCTGGTCTTATTTTTAGGATCTTTTTACTTTTTAATAATTCTGGCTTTCTAAAACCCTGAAATGACCTGAAGTGGTTTTTCTTTTCTTTTCCTGTGTGAGGGGCATGGTTATGCACGCTCCCTGTTTGACAATATGGTGATGTGCGAAAATCTTACTTCAGACGATTTGAACGTGTGTTTATTTTTCAGGTGGGAGTATGACGAGAGCTACTGTGAGGCAGTGAAGAAGATGCCCCCATATGATGCAGGGCCAAGGCTGCTAGATGTTATTGACACGGCGATTTTTGATTACCTTATTGGAAATGCTGATCGTCATCACTACGAAAGTTTCCAGGACGATGGAGGTGCCAGCATGCTTATCCTTCTTGACAACGCCAAGAGGTGAGCTGTGGGTTTCGTGGTTTTTTTTGTTTTTGATAGTTAGGTGGGGGGAGGGGGGGTGCTCTTCATGAAAACGGGAATCCAAAATGGGACTTTCCCTCCTCAGATGAATGTTTACTTTTTCTTACTGGCTTTAATTACTTAACCATTTCCAAACTTAAGTGGGAATACTGTCCATCCAGTAAAGAAAAACTGCAAGTTTAACCAGAAATCTTGTGTAAAATTGCAGCTAATTCTGTCAGAAACAATAACTTTTGAAATAAATCAGTGTCACGGACTTACTGGAAAATTCTGCACTCTGTTCATAACAATAGTCTGAATATTTGTTGGTTTAAAATGGAGCACTGTAACAAAAAATAATTTCCCCCAGGGATCAATAAAGTATTCTGATTCTGATTCTGATTTTTCAGACTAATAATTATATTTTCATTTTCAGGTTGTTGTTTTTTTTTTTTGTTGTTTTTTTTTTTACATTTTCCGGTGCTCGTCTTTTATTTTATTTCTTTTTTTATTACAAGAATTCACTTATCACTATTGAAGCTACTTTATAACTGACTCATGAAGAACACCCACTTCCATGAAGTGAGGACTTTGAGATGTTAACCCGTCTTTGAAGTTATTTTTGTTTTTGCTGATCAAAACCCAGCAGTGGAAAATTTCTAAGCAGCATTTTTCAGTATTGGCAGGATGAGGTTAAGTGTGGTAAGAAACAAACCTTTTACTGGGAATAATGTATACCAATAGAAGTGCTGAGTAATTTCTTGTCTTTCCTTTTTTTAATGAAGAGTATAATCTATATTTTCTATGCAGTGAAAATACCCTGCAGCTGGTACTCTTTGCAGGCCAATAATGGCCCAATTCTTGGATTTTTATTAGAACTCTTTCAGATTAAGCTGGAAGCAATGGATTCTTGCTCTCTGTCATATAGCTGACTAGCATTGGTAAGGCTAATTGTGGAATTCATTTTAGTTCTTACCAACATGATCAAAACAAACTACACCTTCTTTCAACAACACATGGCATATTACCGCGTGCCATTTATTTTTTCATTTATTCATTCATTCATTCATTCATTTATTTATTTATCTATTTATTTATTTAATTATTTCACAAAAGCTAAGCTAAAGTCCAGAAACCATGTTTAAAAAACTCTGTGCATGCCATCATTCATTAGCTGGTAGAACCACTTCTAGCGGCAAGTAGTTTTCTGTATGACTTTATCAGCCTCTCACCTCATCATGCAGGAATTTGAGCCCACTCGCTTACCACATTGACTGAGTTTATTGAGGTTTAAATGCATTCATTTAAGCCCAACTGGCCTTTCAGTTAGAGGTCTGGATTTTTTGGTTACTGCAACACTCTGATTCTTTGAATTTTCGGCCATTGTGTTGTAGAGTTGCTGCTGTTCTGCTCGTTGTGTTGCATGACCCAGTTTAGGCCAAGCGTTAGCTGTTGGACGGATGGCTTCACCTTTGACTCTACAATACTTTGAGTCAAGCATGAACTCCTTTGTATACCAGTTACTGCTAGTTCCCCATTTCCTGTCATTACCCCTCCAACACTGTGCTGTCAGTTGCTATGAGGTGTTTGTTCTCATATGCTATGCTTGATTTTCAACAAACGTGGTTTTGTGCATTATGGGTAAATATCTCATTAAGTTACATTTACATGTAACACACTAATTGAGGCCTGTAGATTATGAGATGTAACACTTGTGTTGTTTGCAGTTTGCTGCGACGCCCACCCCTGTTTCTGAAACACATATTTTGTTTAGTATTTTGTCCTAGTTCCCTGTGATCTTTTTTTTCTTTCCAATGATCGGCCGCAACCAGTTGCAGCAGATGGTGGCTTCTCCCTGAGCCTGGTTCTGCTGGAGGTTTCTTCCTGTTAAAGTGGAGTTTTTCCTTTTTGAGGTTTTTCTCTTATACTGTAGCATCTTTACCTCACAGTGTAAAATCCCTCACGACAAATGCTGTGGCAAACTGGAGATATATAAATAAACTTGAAATGAAAAATTACATTTCCCACTTATGAATCGTTCTCAATGCAGAATGATGGGTTTCAAATTGTTTGCAGATGGCCTTAAACCTTTGCCAGATTGTCAGGAAGCAACAATTTCTCCTAAAATCATTCTTGATGTCTTTCCTCCTTGGCATCACACACCTAAATGCTCCATACCTGCTTGCCCTCATAATTTCTCTTAATTCAATAAGACACACACTTCTTCTGCATTCTGCCCTAGTTTTTGTTGCATAAATGATGACACAGTGTAATATGTCAAGTGTTGTTGTTCATCTGAGTTTATTTAATTTTAGAACTTTTTAAAGACCAGATGATTTTGTTTATTATGTCCTGGTACATAAAACCTTGGAACTGAAAAAACTGTGTATATTTATTTTCACATTACTGCGTTACTGTATGTATTACAATCAAATTTAATTAGAAAAGGGCTTAAGAGCCTGACACTCTCAGTCTTAAAAGTCGTGTGAATAGGAATGAATGCATTTAGCTACATTGCCAGGAGAGTTTTCACAATGGGATACAGTTAGATCTTGTAATACATGATTTAACTGTATGTAAAGATATAAAATATACAGCTCCTGTTTGTTGAAGGTCATGCTAGTTTTGGACATGGCTGGACTCAGATCCAGACTCTAGTTTGGAAAGCTTTACGGGTTTTAGATTGTCCGAGAATCTAATAACTCCTCAGGAGCTCTTCAGAAACAGGGAAACTGCTATTCTAGCAAATTCAGTCGAGGTGTGTGCGTGTGTGTGTGTGTGTGCGTGTGCGTGTGTGTGTGTGTGTTTCAAGTGCTTTATGCTGGGTTTTTTTTTAATCTTTCGTAATTTTTCTTTTATGTCCTCGTGCAGCTTCGGGAACCCAGCTCTGGACGAGCGAAGCATTCTTGCACCACTCTACCAGTGCTGCATGTAAGTCGGAGAATTCCCAAATACAATTTCCTGTTTACCAGGTTATGTTTTTTTTCTACTGTAGTGTCTCTCCCTTTCTCGGTAGGGTTCGTGTGTCCACGTGGAATAGATTAAACCTGCTGCGAAGTGGAGCTCTGAGCTCAGCCATGCGACAGGCTCTGGCATTTGATCCCATTCACCCAGTCCTAGCTGAACCACACCTTGCAGCCCTGGATAGGCGTCTATCTGGAGTTATAGAAACCATAAAGCAGTGCATGGAGGCACAGGGCCCTGATAACACCCTAATAGAGGACCGAATGAACCTACCACATCCTTAAAAGGAAGGAAAGGAGAAAGGGAGGGGAAAAAAGCCAAGACTTTCCAGCCTGGACCTGGAGGGAGACGAGTGACCAAACAGATCAGCTCTGGTGTTTAAAGAAGGGACAGCAAAATGACAGGGTGGAATAAATGTTTCTCCCCCCGTTTCCCTTCTTTGTAATGCTGAACACTTGCACTCGAGTGATTCTCTAAAAGGTGCAAAATCATGGGATTCAAAGAGTTGAAACTGCGTCACCGTTAACCATTTAAACTTTCTCTCAGGACTGTTGTGCACTACAGGATGTGATCTGCTGTAAGGACCGCTTCTTCTATTACTACTGGTTTAGATGACACTCATGCCTTGTGCCAAATCCTCTCTCCTGGTCACGCTTCTCCTTGACAGTCGGCTAAGGAGAAAGGATGGAGATGAACATATTCGAGAAAGGAGGAGGGAATGTTAAATTGAGCCTGTTGTGAGTTGTTGTTGGTTCAAGCAGCTTGGAGTTTACAGTCCAGGAAACTGAAAATGTTTTTCTGTAGAAATGACAGGAAATTTAAAAAAAATATTTTTTTGAGCTGATTTGTTTTTCTCCCTTTCCTCGAATTGAAAAATAACTCGAAGAAATAGAGAACTGACTCAATTCTGTGTACATAACTAAAGTAACTAGTGATGTAGAATTATGAGACAAAAGAATATAAATTTGTGGATTATAAATTAAATGATGTTAAAGCTGTGTGTTTGTGTCCGGGGGTACGCGTGTGTGTAGATGAATAACTGCCACATTGTGTCACAAATAAGAAAGCTACTGACTTGCCCGACTCGAAGGATCATGATGCAGAGGTCAGGTGTGTGTGTGTGTGTGTGTGTGTGTGTTCGTTCATCTTTAACAATAAACTATTGTCTATTTAATTCCGATTTCTCTCAGGCAAACTTTCTTCTCTGTGTTCAGTACTTGAAAGTTCAAATCCTGTGGTCAGATGTGTGGAAGGGACTTTCACTTTAGTCTTACTAGTTTGGATATTTTTTTTTAGTCAGATTTGACCTGAAATATGTCACAGGTCATATCTGGAACACACCAACATTCAGTTTATTATAACTAGTTTTGTTTTTCGTGTTGCCTCGTCTCACTTTCTGTAAACGATTGTTTTGAATTGTTCAAATTTGAATCACCTCTCATGTCCTAAATGTAGTTCAAATTTAATGCAGCAGTTCCATATTAGTCAAAAAAAAAAAAACAGTTTGTGTCACGCTGTCTGATTTTTGTGCCATAGCTTTGATTAAAGGCTGGTTTCACTTATGGTGACCTTAGATTTTAATAGATATTGGGTTTTATAGAGCAAGTGCAGTTTGCACACATCGAGGGGAGAGAGGGGGGTATTTTAATGATTAAAGTGTGTGTGGGGGGGTATTTTCAGTTGTGGTTAGCACATCTGTGAGAAGTGAGTACCATCCATCCCCCTTTATTCTGTGATCCTCCGATGCCGTCAAGACTTCAAGAGCAGGTGATATGTCTGACTTGTGTTTTTGCTTTCAACTTTTCACCTTATATACACGCAAGAAAGCATTTAATCTCTGTTTGCTTTTTCTTTCAGAAGAAATGTTCCAGGGTGGGGGATGTAAAAGGATGTGTGTAGGCTTCTGATGATCGCACTGCTCTTCATGAGCTTTTCTTATTCTTCTGAGAGCTGAACTCGAAATACCCAGCTTGTCCAAAAAAGAAAAAAAGCCCTCATCCCTCTGAATCTGATTCGTGCCGCCGCAGTTCTTTTGGTTATGGATTTCCCCATGTGCACATATGCTTCTGTTACAGATCATCTTTCACCACTGTTACTTATAGTTATCACTTGACATTTACCTCATCTTTGTTAGTCCTGGCAGTGGTGGTACAATGTCTACAAGTGCGTCGTCTTAAACCCTTGATTGGTCTGGTTTTGTTGTGCTTTCTGTACCCACAAGGGCGGACGCTTCATTGTGAAACCATGTGGCAGGTCCCCCCCTTTCCCACAGGCAGGTGTTCACCGTCAGCTGCCTTCTCATCTTGCTGTCACATCCAGCATCTTCCTTGTTTGTGTGTGCAACAAGTCAGATGATATAGGACACCTGTTTCGTTTATGCTAAGCAGGTGTTTTACTTGGGACATATACCAAAACATTGAAACTTCATGAAAACCACAATGTTTATCATGTTGGGGCATGCCAGGTCATGTCATGTCAGAGATGCAGAGCGTGCTCTAACACAGGAGCAGCTCAAGTTTCCCGAGGCAGCCTAAATTTTCACTTCTCTCATCTGCTTAGTTATTCTCCTGCTTGTTGCGTCACCTGTGCCTACAGTGAAGGTAATGTGAACAAATGTACAATAAATAGTCCTATAACTCATGACAGCTGACACTAGATGTCCCCCTAGGATAATCTAGTAATTTTATAGATTCTCAGTGCAAACTTGGCACTGAATGTCACAAACATTTCAGAAGTCCCAACACCTATTACAGGAATATCAAAACCCAAATGTGTAGGAGATGAAGATAAAGCTGCAAAGTGTGAGAGCTGAGTCACTGTAAGTACCACAAGCACACTGTACATTACTCTTTGAATGAGGCAGCGAGGTTAGCGACATAGGATATTTTGCAAGGAAACCACAACAGTTTGAAGTCAAACTAAACGAATGACTTTGTGGGGAAACAACAGTAGCAGCAACATGATGAGGTGGTGGGCTATCAAGTAGGCTCCAAACCTTTGGGGTCTCCAGGCACACTGCGCACTGGCTAGTTTGCGGTAAATCGACATACATTGAAGTAAATGCGCTGCATTTTGACTCATCTTCAAGCTTCACATAAAAGTTGATGTGTACTTTTAGTGCAAAGAAGAATTCATTGATTTTTCTTTTTACATTTTAAGTAGTTTGTATTCTCGTCAGAATATTTTGCCATTTGAAGTTTAGAGTTTGTTGAGCTGATCAATGCCGCTCTTGTAAATGTGTGACAATCACTGGCTGTCAGATTAACTTAGTGCTAAGGCTGAAAACACAGAAACAGGTTGAGTGGTTGTCCCAAGATGATAAATCCACTGGCTGTGCTTAGTGACTTTCTGGATTAAAATGACCCCAGAGCAGCCTGAGAATGGGAATAATAGCATTTCTGTCATTGATTTAGATCAATTCAACATAACAAAAAAAAAATCCTTCTCAGTGAAAGGGTATATGCTATTTTAAGACTTCAACACCACAATAATAGTTTCAGTTTGTAGGGGTGCATTCTTTTAAAATAACTGCTGCACACTGCTTTAACCCAGCAACCGGAGCGGTCACAAGCCAGTTACCCCTAATGCCAGTCCCAATCCCAGATAAATGGGAAGGGTTGCATCAAGAAAAAGGCCATCTGGTGTAAAATCCTGGCAATAATCAAACATGTGGATCACAATGAATGAGATTTCCAAAAGAAGATTTATGGATGTAGTGAAGCAGGACACGTAGAGTGTTGGAGTGACAGAAGAGGATGCTGCGGACAGGTTGAGGTGGAGGCAGATGATCTCTTCTTGCGACCCCTGACAGGGTCAGCTGAACGAGGAAGAGGATGTGGCTGCTTTCACTGTAGGAGTGGAATTAAACAACGTGCTTTCAAACTTCCTGCCATTTTAAATAGAAAAAGTGCAGAGCCTAGTGTTTATAGACTTAAAAAGTTAAAGAAGAGTGACAAAGGGCAAACCAATATAGACTGTTGTCCCGCTTTGACACATTTATTGTGTTTCAGAAACTGTTCATGCATCTGTGCGAAACTGATTCAACATCATTCATCCAAATATATGGCGAGAAAGTTACCGCTCTAACAACTGCTAGTGATCAGTTTAGTAAATGCCATGGCATATGATTCACATCCTTTTCATGAAAGCTGTGCTCTACAAATAAGGCCATTGTTATTCTCACTGAAACCAACACCAATCAAGAAGGAAACGCTAATGACAGTATTAAGGTAAAGATTTTGTATTAATTAAGAATAACTTTACTTCTTGGTAGACTATTGAACTCTAAACCATCTCAGCAAAATGTCCCCCACAGCACTAAAGAGCTACAAGATACCCTCACTGTAGAGGCCAAGGCACGCACACACGCCAACCGCCGCCGCCACCAAGCTGTTTCCCATTTCTCTCAATCTTTATGCCAAGTTCAGCAGCTTCTTCATCAGTCTTCTCATTCGGGGAGGGTGATGGGAGATAGTTTGTTATTTTCTTATTAGCAGGTTGGCGGTTCGATCCCTGACTGCTCCAATCTGCATCCCAAAGTATCCATGGGCCATATACTGAACCCCAAGTTGCTCTGTGATGCATTCATATTTTTGAATGTTAGATAAAAAGCGCTTAGATGTTGCAAAAGGTGCGTGTGTGAATTTTATTAAATGCTGTAATAAAGCACTTTGAATGCTCGAGGAGAATAGAAAAGCGCTATATAATAACCAGTCCGTTTATTATTCAATTCTTTAATGTGGATCTCAAAAGTCAGTAATAAGGATGCTGAGGATCTCCGTCCACACCACTTTTCTGAATACCCCAAACTGTTGCCACTTCTAATTTAACCTAATTGAGACAGTTCGTCTGCTTTCGGTGTTTCAAATAGTGCTCGATCATATAGGCCTCAGAGAGATGGTCAATACTAAATACACCAAAAATAGCATTGTTCATTGTTTTATTTTTTTAATAAGGCCATCATCAAATCTTTACTTTTTCAGGACGATATTGGAAATTACACGCACGTCAGACACAGCAAAGGCAGACCAGTGCAGACCAGGGTTAGTTAGAAAAATAATAATAATCTTAATATTTGTGGAATAATTTGTAAAAATGTAGGACTTGCAAAGATAAATTTGCAAATTTGGTAGGGTAGGCACACACGTGTCTCCGTCAATTTCAAAGTAAAACCCACACTTTTGCCCAAAATAACAAAAAACAAAAAAACTGTTAAAAACTTTGTTAGCTTCATCATCCATTGTCTGCTCACATGTAGAGCAATAAACTAGATTTAAAGTGAACTGAGAGGTGGCAGCAGCCGTTTCTATCATTTCTCTGCTCATTAGTTAAGTCTGGGAGACCCGAAACAGACGCTGAATAAAATATCTTTTTACTTTATTTAGTTTAATCAGGTGTGTTATCACTGACACCAGATTACTGCATCACTCGTTTCCCAGAAACAATGTTTTTTCTTTCTTCCTCAGCATGCTCAAATCTCTCAGAACCCCCCGATGAATATTATGGGAACATTGATTGAAGCGCACACAATGTGGGAGGATTCACTCGGCTCGTTTTGTGTTAGAAGATCGCAAGCGTCTTGGCGCAAATCGGCACACTGACAGCCAATCAGCTCACGGTGCGCTGGTTTCGCTCCTGCTTCTCTCTCACTTTGTGAGCGTGTGCGCGTGTGCGTCTATCCCCAGCGTGTACATGGCACGAGCGCGCTGCAACCCCCCCACCCACACGATCTCAGACACAATAAAGTTAAGACCGTGAGCGATTTCCTTCCAGTCACTCCCCTCCTTTGCACTTGCCCACTCGCGTTTAAAGCCTCGCTGAGCTCCTGCAGGGAGCTCAGAGCACTGATGGAACAGGGGATGATGGATGCTGAGAGAGGTCGTGTGATCCACCGGAGAAAGCGCACAGGGACACTCGCGGTGGTGGTCGCCGTGCAGAACGTGGTCGTGGCCGCCTGCCTGATAGCCACTCTTTTCCTTTACTTGGACTTCCCGAAGGATGTGAGTACGCTGTGAGTGGAGAGGTTAAGTGGAGAGCTCGTGGGCAAGGATGCGCACACTTGGTTTGTCTTTAAGAACATTTTGGATGATTTTTTTAAACACCTGCAGTTCAATACCGAGTAAAACTCCTTAATGCACATTTATCTATCAACTTAAAGTTAATATTATAAGCAGCTCTGTTCATCCAGACGTTTTCTAGCTCTGGAACTCTTTTTGAAAGCTTGATACTATTATTACACTATTGTTATTTCAATATGATTAATATCTCTTAAAATAGTGTGGGGACTGCATGTTCTCAGAAGGGAAAGGAGACTGCAGAAACAAACTGTCAAATTACGATTAAAATATAAGAGTTACAACTAAAATGTCCTATCAGGTTTGGAAAGTTACTATAAAAGCTCCTGCTGCTATCTTAAGTTTCCCTTTGTGTCTGAGTGAACTATACGGAGCGAGATTATTTAAGATAACTTGCGCGGATAAAGGAAACTTTGCGAAAGTAACTGGTTGCATTAGGTAATCACAGCTGGAAATGCAGGTGGTACAGCACAGATTAGAAAAGTGCTCAGACTATTTTTTAGGCTATTTGTACCCGATAATATTAATTTGTCTTTGATCTGCCCGCAAAACTGAAGCGCTTTCCGCTTATCTTTATTTAAAGTACACTACAGCGTGACATCTGAGAACACAGATGCCCTGTGATGTTCAAATGCATCGGGTCTAACACTTCTCACCCTTATGTGCAGCTGTCACATTAAACTAAGCGGTGGCGGGCGATAACAGCAGATATATGAGCTCATCAGTTCACCAGAGCGATTTTCTGCATGATCGATCCCTCATTTTCGGCACATTTTGCCGCTAAAGCAAACAAACAAACAAAAACAAAAAAGCCTAATAATATTTCTTTCTTTTTGATCACATCATTTGACCAAATCTCCTACTTAAGTAGGCGGAACTCGTTCCGTCAATTTTGAACGGAAGAAGAGTGAAATGACGCATCAGACGCCCCCTTTATGCACAGCAGAGGCTGAATCAGAAAGCCTGACTTATAACAGAGAAAGTTGATAACCGCCGTCGTGGCACCTCTTATCTCTGACTGGGTTTTTTTTTTTTCATAAAGTTGATCGAACTAGCTAAAACAGAGAAAAGTTGTGTTCAAATGTGCTGATAAAACGTGTAAAGTAAGTAACCTAATGTTTCACGTGGCTCTGCATCAAGTCATGCTGTTTCAACTCGATAAGGTGGATGCTATATTTTAAGCGTCTGCGGCTCTCCTCTTTGAGAGAGATGCGTGTTACTATTCCATCCATCCATTTTTTCCCGCTTGTCCAATTCAGCGTCTCGGGTGTCTGGAGTCTATCGCAGCTGTCATAGGGCGAGAGGCGGGGCACGCCCTGGACAGGTCGCCAGTGTATCGCAGGGCTATCAAAATTCCAGATTATTGAATTAGAGGTGGATTGATTTGGTGCAGTAGTAGTAGTACTAGTAGTAGGTGCTGTTGCTTGTTATCACAGCGATGCCTTGAGGCGTGAATAGTCATCCAGGAAATCCCAAAAAGTTGATTCTGTTCATCTGGATGTAGCGTAGTGTCTTAAAGATCCGCGTTTAACTTTTGATTTTCAGTTTTAATTTTAAATTCTACAGTAACATAAGGCTTTCAGAGATTTGCTTGAGAAAACAGCTTTATTAGTGACACAAAAAAAGGAAAAAAGACGAAGCTAAACCGAGAGACAACCTGAATAGGCGCACTTTTTGAGGCTCTCCATATTCTTTGACCCGGATGACTGACAATCTGCATAGAAATAGCTGCACGGTTACTGTATAATGATGATTGTATTAGTGACTAACATTTGTTCTACTTTTAGGACATCTTGTTTATTCTTGAGATGCTACTCTCACTACTGTTTTTAATCAAGCTGCTGTGAGACTTTCCCTAGTTTCTGTCAGCCTGTCTATTTTCACACCGCATCACTTAACCGCTGTATCAAGCAAGTTTGTGCTTCCCAGAGTGAAACATCAAGAAATTGCAAAACAGAGCTGTGTGACCTTTACAAAGAAAAAAACAAAACAAAACACACAGAGGGCAATAAGAGCAACGAAGAAAATCTAGAAACCCAATAAGCCTCTAATCTTTGCGTTTTTTCTTTCCTCAGCAGACGTCAACTGACACGATTGTGCACATAGAGTTTGAACCTTTAACAGGTGAGAAAAATAAAACCTTTAGTTTCTGCTCTGATCTTCCCACCCACAGAGATACTGAAAAAGACTACAGAAAGTCATATCAAGTAAAAAGCGTGCTTTCACCTTAAAAAACAAAAAACAAAACCAAAAAACATGCTGCTCTCTTTGTCTCACATTGTATTTTCATTTTTCAGTCCCCCTAGGAAATATGACACTGAAGTTTAAGGAAATTGCAAGCAAGTACAAAATGGATGTAAATACGGATAAAAATAAGATCGACATCACATGCAAGGGGCCCTACATTTGGTATATGGATGTGTGCTACAAGTCGTTGACAAATGGGATGGTGACCACAGGGATACTGCAGCTGAAGATGGATGATACTGTTGTCAGTAACGTCACACTGACTGTTTCAGATGTGTTAGATGTCTGCAGGGGGCACCAGAGCGTAGTTTATCTCAGGGCAAACACGAAGTCTAGTCTGGACTTGAACCAAATAGATGGTTTCAAGGTCTTGAATGTGACCGTGGGCCTAAGCTATCTGCTGGGAAAAAGGTGTGAATTCTGATGAGGGCCAAGACGTGCCTTCAGGAGACCAAACCCAGAACTGGCTGGCATGAAAAGAAAACTCGACACTGAGCTGTGCTCATCTGCCAAGTGACAGCAGACACACTAAGCCTGATTCACGCTGATGACACGAGTTGTGTTGACAGAGTCTCTTTTTGTTTTCTTTAATCACCTCAGCCAGGGTTGCAGTGAAATCTCTACAGTGTGCGCGCAGCCCTGGGCACGAGCAACTTGGTGGATTTTGGTGGTGACACAATCTGTTTTCTTTAACACAAAATAGCTAAAAAAAAAAAAAGAAAAGAAAAGAAAAGAACAAAAAAAAGAAAGACAGTGTATTTGACTTCTTGAATAAGCATATTTTTTTATGCACAAAGACCACACTGATTCCCATTCTTAAACCATTCGGATTGAGGCTGTAACTGACTGTTATTTTTCTTATTGATTTATCCTCCATTTATTTATTAATTTTTATTTTTTACCATTGATGGTTTGATTCAGAAAACGAACCGAATACTGATTGTTTTTCCTTTTTCCTTTTAAACTCCTCGTGCTTATCTCCATTTCCTGGTGCCAAAAAGTGACTTTTTCAGCATCCAAAACCAAAGTTATTCAGCTTACTCATATATAGAAGATTGTTGTTGTTGTTGTTATTATTATTATTTTTTACATAAATGTTTGTTGTACCAAATGAATGTATTTGTTATGGTGCATTTGTCTCCTGTGTAGCTCCGATCTGAGTCTGTGAACTTTCTGTGTGCCAAAAAAAACATTCCTCACACATTTCTATGTTGGATTTTCTGTCATAATACCAGCACGACTACAGCAGAAACATGCAGGAGAGCCTTTTTTGCGGCTCTTTTTTGCCTACATGCTGTTAGACATTGTCTAATCTACTCTGTGCTTGTGGTGATGGATTATTACTTATCAGGCTAAATGATGCTGCAGTTACACTGGCACACAGACCTCTCAGAGTAAAGACCAGAGAGGAGATGAATGTAATGGGACTTTTTGATTGTATATGCACTTGCAGTGTGCACAGTCCTTGGATTTGTGTGTGTGCGTGTGTGCGCGTGTGTGTGTGTTTAAATTATGCATAAAGCACAGACCAAGTGTTGACTGAAGTTCATCATATTGTGGTGTATTAGTTAAGCTATTATATTTAAAATAAGAAGCCACATTTCATGATTGTTTGGCACACTGTAAAACATCTCGTACAATGTTTTAAGCAATGTCACATTCCGTGTCATTTTTGCTTACACTGGATGGTTTGATTTTTTTAAATAAAACATTTTATGCAGGCTGAAAAAAAAACTGTGTTTACATTTTTGTTTTCAAATGATCTGGTACTGGTGATACTTTGAATGATTGCAAACTGAGCTAAAGGAGGCTTCTTGTTTTAGCTGGATTTTCTGCTGCATGATTTAACAATGCATACTTAATCCAGGGTTTCTACCTCCTGTAAGGTTTGGCCTAGTTCAAATGTTGGGATGAAACTTTAATAAAAAAAAGAGTTTCCATTCATTTTGCAATAAGCTTCACTTCTTTGTTTTGATCGTTCCGACTCTCGCTCTGCCCCTCCCTTTCTGTGTGTACATGTGGCTCCTGTGAGAGTAAGCAGTTTCATCATCATTACCTGATAATTCAGCCTTGCTTAACCAAAAGTGAAAGTGAATTGCACAACTAGCCTTTCCATGTCACCCAGTGACTTAATGTGACACAACTTATGTACACTTCTGAACTTTCTACACTTTGAGTGTCAAACTCACTTTAACCCATTAAGCTTAGAGGTCTATTAGCTGAAAAGTTTGCATATTTCAGCATATTGTGTGTCATTAAAAAAATACTGAGGAAACTTGACAAGTGGAGGAAAGAAGAAAAAGTGGTGGGCCTAAAAAACAAAAATGGCCTACAGCAAATGAACAGTATCTGAAAGTCATGTCCTTAAGAAATAGGACAAATTCCAGCAAAGACCTGATGTAGGACCTGAGAAATGCATCTGAACCTTCAGCTGATCCATCTACTATTTACTGAAGCCTCATCAGAAAAGGAGTCAGTGAAGGGTGGTCTTTGAGAAGCCATTTGTCAGGAAGAGAAACGGCGAGAAAAGGCTGATGTATGAACACAGGTCTGATTAGAAGTCCAATCATCATCAGTATGTACGGAGGAGGTACAACAGTGAGCATCTACAGCTATCTGTAAGACACCACGAAGGCCTGTCGCTGTTTTGGGCTGCATTTCAGCATAACAGTGATCTCGATGACACTGCCAGTGCAGTAAAAGCAGAAATAAATCACACACTGGAATGCTATCGTTGAAGAAGTGTCATCTTGACAGAGAACAGAAGCATATATGTTGCATGAATGTAACTAAAGTCCAAGGCCTAACTGAGCAACATCTATAAATAAGATAATCTTGGGAGAATTTCAAAATTTGTCATGGTCCTGGGTCGGTGACCCAGCGTTATGAGTTTATTGTTATTATTTTTTAGTTTATTCTGATTTTATATTAGTTCTTTGGGTTTGGTTCTCTTGTTTTAATTATCCCTACCTGTGTCTTCCCCCTGTGCTCTGTTCGTGCCCCTGAGTTTCCTGTTTTACTTTGAAGGTTTGTTTCTAACTAGGTTCAGCTGTGTTCCCCTCTTCTGTGTCTCGTTTCCTTTGGTTGTATTTATAGTGTGTGCCTGCCTGTGTTCTTCATCGGTTTGTCTGCCCTGCCCTGCCCTCCCCTCTCTGTGCCATTTCCGTGTATCTTCCGGTGTCTTTTGTTTTCAGGTTTGTTTTTTTAGTTTCTCCCAGTTTAGGTTTATTTTTAGTTCAGCCCTTGCTTTTGTTATGTTTTGTGCACTGTAAATAAACTCACTCACATCACCGCCGCTGTCTGCTACTTGGATCCTCCTTCTCATCTCCACACGACTGCTGCCCCAGCCGTGACAAAATTCAAATATTAATTTCATAATCAGAGTGAAAGTGAGATTTGAGTGAGCCTCCTATTTTACATTGACAATCTCTGGGAACCACCAGCCTGCACTCCGAGACCTTTGTGCTCTGTCAGCATAAAATGTTGCAAAGAGGAATCCCGTTTCGGACTTTAAAGTGGTTTTTAAATTCCATCCATCCATCCATACGCTTCCGCTTATCCTTTTCAGGGTCGCTGGGGGTGCTGGAGCCTATCCCACCTGTCATAGGGCGAGAGGCGGGGTACACCCTGGACAGGTCGCCAGTCGGTCGCAGGGTTTTTAAATTCAGTTCTTATTTAACAGGAAGCACCGAAGAGAAGCTTATATGAGAGAGATATCTCTCTGTGATCCTCTTTTGGTACTCTTGATCTTGTTGTGGAAAAACTGGAGACTTTTCTAGGAGCATTTATAACAACCTGCTAAAAAGAAATAGTCCATCCTGTCATGTGGGCTCATGAATGAATACAACTGGATATCATCTGCAAACAAATTGGAATTTATGCCATGTATTCTAATAGTCCCTTATGTATCCTAATAGGGAAGCATGTATAATGTTAAAAGTGCACAGCACCTTGGGGAACTCCATGACTTCTCCTCGACAAGAAAAAACTAAACTCTATCAGATAAATATGATTTAAAACAATGCATTACGTTTTCTTTAATACTAATGGTGCATTCTGTAGTAAAAGGTCTAACAGGGCAAAGACGGAGATGTGTCAGAGGCCATAAAAAGATGATTAATAACCTTCATAATCCTTGTTTCCGGTTGGATTGCCCCCGACGCTCTGTCAATAAATCACTCCTCTGCAGATGAAATTCTGCAATAAAGGAAGATTGGAAATTGGTTCGTTATTAGTTAGAACATCTGGATGAGGTAATAATAGAAGTTAGGTTAGAGAGATCAAAAGAGCTGTCTAAATAAAGATTAGCATCACTCAGTTGCTGTGCTTGAGGATACAAATAGCAATAGCTGTGGTGAGGCTGTGGTTATTTTTGTCTCTTATGATTACAATTTTATTTGTAAAGATGTTCAGTATGGCGTCACTACTTAGAGCGAAACACATACAAGCTCAAACTGTAGCTCAGACAGACTGGCTACATCATTTGTTTCTATCAGTGATGATCTTTTTTTTATTATATAAGAGCACACTTTTTTTTTGACAAAAGTTTAATGCAACTTCCTTATTAAAGCGCACATTTGTAATGTGTACCAGGGAGTCACATAGCATTGAAATAAAATTGAAATAATAGTGGAATCGCTTCCTTAAACTGGATTACAGCCCTTTCTCATAAACTACCATAATGGAAGTCTTACCTGGTCAGGCAAGAAGAGTCTATTCAGCAACTTTCTAACACGTGCTCCCTAGTCCCCGTGCATGCACATTACAGTTTAACGGTTGAATTGGATTTTAATTATTATTAGTATTTTTTTCCATCTCAGCTTAATGTCCGGAAATTCTCAGCTTGGCTTTCCTATTACTAGCTCCCGTCTCTTCTATTAATAGAACAATAGGCTTTCCATCACATACGGCAGTTGAAAGACTTGAAACATTCCGAGATGTTTTTGTGGAAAATTTCATCACTCAATCCTTTCATCACGCTGTTAGGAAATCAGAAGAAGCCGCAGCAAGTTTAAACATGAACAGTCGGACCATCGATTGCGTCTCTGAGGTTATTTTTAGCCTGAAACTAAGTGTGAGAAATTGAAATTCTTCATGTAACACCATTTGCAGTCAGTTTGTCATGTCTGATTAAATCAGCAGATGGAAATATAGCATTATATGTATTTTTTTTTAATCTTTAAAAACATTAAACCGCTCATAGGTGGAGTAAAAGTATACAGAATCTGTGCCCAGTCTGGATCACCTAGATTCTGGTGATTCTGAGCAAAGCAAAGACAATTTGAAGGGTTGAACTGCAGGTTAGCAACTTGTGTGTCTGTTTAAGTTAAGGCAATGCCATTATATAACAGGGAAAAGTACCAAAATTCATTGTGATATGCAGAAGTGAAACACACAAATTGATTAGTAACAAAACTATAGAGACTAAAATCAACTGACACTGTTTGTATGGTTCTTAGGAAACCTGATAGACAGGTATTGTCAACCACCAATAGCATTCAGTTGGGGAATTTCCTCACAATGAAATGAAAAGTGCTTGCAACAAAGAAACCTTTCCACCCTTTCTCATTCTTTTTGCATGAATAGAAATGTATTATGTCATTATCAGTGTTTAATGGACTTCTCCTGCTTATTATTATTTTTTGTTAAAGTTTGTACATAGAAGTTGGATATGTAGTGTGATAACTTCTTAATTTAAAACCCATTTTTTATGTCTAAATGAAAACAGTCACTGTACATCATATCCTTGTAAATGGTGAGTGACTTGTTTACAACATTCACCATAGTTTTAGAGAATTACCTGTCATAATATTTGTTTTGCAGAGCTTTGATGTTTTGTCGCTACTGTAGAAAGACAAACTGAGCTACGTCACATTTAAGAGGATGGCTGTCTCAAATGATACAGCCGCACTCAGCAACTTGCAGAAGGCCAAAAACGTCCAGAGCTAGAGGCTGGGGATTCCACTTTAGTTTTATGGTTTAGAGAAAAAAATGTTAGAAGCTAATAAACGTTTGTCCATAAAGGGATGCACGTGACAAGCAACAGGTTGCAACACATACGTCACAAGCACCAAGAAGTGGAATTCCCCACTGTGTTATGCTATAACCAGCCTGCTGTGTTAATACTAGCTAGTTTGACTCTATGGATGTGTGCTGATTCATGAAGCTTCAGAAAAAGGAAATTCCTTTTAGTTAATTGTAGGACCTCAGCAGTCATTTAGGAATGACTCCAGCTAGTTATTTTACACACCTACTATTTATTATGTTCAGCTTCTTGTTAATGCAAGAAGGCATGGAGCATAACATGGTTGTTGGTGCCAGACTGGCTGGACTGAGTATTTCAGAAACTGCGGCTACTGGGATTTTCCCACACAACCATCTCCAGGATTACAGAGAGCAGAAAAAAAAATCCAGTTCAGTCAGTATTTATCTCGGCAAAAATGCCTTGTTGTTGTTTACAGAAGTCAGACAAGAGAGGCCATACTCCTTCAAACTGGACCGTAAGGCAACAGTAACTCAACCAAGATATGCAGAAGAGCACACTGGGTACCACTCCTGCAAGCTAAGAATGGGAACTGAGGCTCCAGTTTGCTTGGACTCACAAAAATTGGACAGAAGATTTGAAAAAAATACTACCCGGTCTGATGAGTCTGCTGTGTTGGCCATAATATGACATAAACAACATGAATGCATGGATCAAATCCAACTATATTTGCATATAATTATAGAATATAGTATATAACATATAGTTTGACATAATTACAGCTTTAATAACAAAGGGCATTTCCAAAAGCACTGGTCAAATGCCAAATAATGGTACAGTCATATAGTCATACAAAAAGCAAGAATCTTAAATTAGGTTTACACTAAAGTGAATGCTTCACCACACAGCTAAACTGCTAAACAGTTGTGCCCCTCTCCAGCACTGTGTGCATTTGTCAGTGTAACAACATCGATGGTACAACAGCCTCAAAAAGGACTAACACATCTCTTTTGTGCTGTCAGAAATCTCTCATACGGGTTTCTTTGTGTGTAACATCTCCTCCTTAAATAATGCCCATGGGACAAGTCAATGGCTCAGGATCTGTAATTCTATGCTTTAGCTCTCTGGCATTGGTGAGTCTTTGCCATTTATGCCTTCGGATGCTCTTTGCTGACAAAAATTGAAAGTGAAATGGTCGCCTGCAAATCCATCCATCTCAAGGTTTGACAACTCTGAGATTTTCTTTCTTCTCAGTGCAGTAGTAAACAGTCATAATCTCACCTACAACAGCCTTTCTTTTAGCTCCAAGCAGTTTGACCTTCTCCCTGACCATCTCATTATGACAAAGGTTTTTTCCGCATAAATGCCACTCACCAAAGACTTTTTTTTTGTTATTCGCACCTTTCTGACAAATCTCTAAAGACAGTTGCTATTAGCAATTTTAAAAAAAAGCCCCCATTACTTAAAGTCACTCTAAACTCATACAAGCTCAAGAAATTGCACTTTATTGGAGTCTAAGATGTTTCCATTATTTTCACCTCTCTTTTAAAGTAGCGAACTATTGCATCATGTTCTGGATGCTTAATTTCTAGTTTTCAGGTTGACATGAACCTTTGAACACAACTGCAATAAATTGACATCATAAAACAACATTCAGGTAAATCATTTCACAGTGAGATTAAAGATTAGTAGGTTTGTGATGACTGCGAAAGACATCCAGCCACATAAACCCGGTGATCCAGTATCCAGTACAATGAATTAAAAATGGCCGACGACATAGAGTACAGTAAGATAATCCATTGTTTTTATAGAGTGCTCTAAATGTAAGTAATTAAGTAATCAAAAAAACAAACAAAACTGGAGTATATCTGAGTTAAAAGTGAACTAAAATTGCCTCTTTTTCTGTGTTAGCGAGAACTACCTGCTCTTTGACACATGCTTCAAAGTGTCAACCAATCTGTTATTGGTTTACACACACCGCTTTGCATTGGAAAGTGGTCGAAAGGCAGCGCAGATGAAATGTCATCATCCTCACAAAGATGGTAAAAAACAATTCGTATAGCGCTGTTGAGCTTTACCATATATGTATAAAGAAAAAGTAAGCCCTGTTTGTCTGCTGAAGACGAGATCACAGATAAAACACAGTCTATAACCTTTCCAAAATACTGCATGTCATATTAGTGTGTGGGACAAAAATACAGCTTTGACGCTTTGGGTGAGAAAGAACGTTTTTGTTGTTGTTAGTTTTTTTTCTTTGTTTTTCACTTTGACTACTCAGAGAATTGTTTTTCATATTTTTATCCCCGGTAAATTCTGCACATATGCTCTTAATCTCATACTGAGCTGCAGGTTTGCTTTCATGAGGCTTGCAGGTAGCATTGTGGTCTGCCACCACAGATTTGCAGGTACTGAACTCTGACCACAGAAAGTTTTAGGGACATCAAGTAAAAGCTAAAGGCGTCAATGGAAGCACTGTAATTAATACAAATATGAATTTAAGTTACATTTCTAAATTAAGTCACACTTGTCGGTTAGACAGCTTACCTTCCAATCTAATTATACTCCTGATACCAGAGGTGTCATATTCATTTTACATTGTAAGTCACATACAGCCAACACAGCACCTTCTTTCTCCTTCATTATAAAGAAGCGCTTCGCTTGCCGTTGTAAATCCATGAAACCCATCAGTGCAACTCTTTGATTTAGGAACTTTATTGTTTATTAAATGTAATTCTAACAAAACAAACAACAAACAACAAAAGAACACCTAATTTTCAATTACTGAGTGGTTTATCTTTACATACTTACTTGTAGCATGCCAGACTTTGTCAGTTAGAAGCCTGTGAAAACTGATGAGTTCAAAGACCAAGGGCAAGCCTTCTTTTGCGTGTGACATCTGTGATCTATAACCTCAATAAAACAGATTACATGCAGGTACATCAGAGCAGGGCCACAGGAGAGGCTCATTTGAATTCATATGACTCGTGCAGAGAAAAAAACAAAGATTTTGGTGATTCTTTTAGGCTGAATTTCATTATGATTCAACTTGGATCCTTTGTACTTGCTTACTAACCCTGCCTGTGTTGGTTGAGGAGTCTTGGTGCATGTGTCAGTGATCTAAAATGTCAAAAAAAGTAAGCGTTACACTTGGCATGTTACTAGAATTGTTGTTCACATGCCAGCTTTTAGTAATATAGCATGCAACCTGAAGTACTTTAGTGTGGTTGCACAGATCTGCTTGCATTGTTTTGCAGCAACTGTGTGCAGCAAACAAATCTTTACAGGCAGTGTGAACCACAAGTCGCAGCCTTATGAGTTTGGCAGGTATATCACCTTGGTCAAATGTTAGAGAGGGACATGAGAATGTCAAAGGTTTCCAGTAGAACTACTCATTTTACCCTGTCCACTTCAGGTCAGAGATTCATTACAAAACAGCGCTCTTAAAAAAAAAGCCTTGTTGACTGTATGGCTAAAATTGGGTCTTCAGAGAGGGTACAGGGTAAATCCCTGTGTGGTCAGCAATTACTCCATGGTGGTTTCAAGTTAACAACAGGTTTTCCCTACAGGTAGCATGCTAATAGAAAAATTGTCAAAAGTTGCCACTTTGGTTAAGTGACCTTTGAATAGTTGCTGTTAGTTTTGGTTGTGAACCATTTACTCAGATTTTTTTTTTTAACAGTTACGTCAAGAAGCCACAAACATCCCTGTGTGCCTGTGTGCTTCATGACTTAATATGAACATTGACATTAGGAAATTCAGTGTAGTTAACAGGTTTTGATATACTACTGAATGTAATTTAAAAACATGTTTTTAAAGGTTCTGTGCTTCTGAGTCATTGATGTACTTTGAGATCTTTGCTTTAACCTACCTACACCTACCTAGATTTTGTTGCTGTTTCCCCCTCTCACCTAAGTTTGCTAACTCTTCCAGAAAGCCCAGTTTTCAACTAAATCTTTATCAGACCAATAATTTTGTCTGTAAAATCATACAAAAAATACTTTTGTATGATTTCTTTAATTTTTTTTTATATGTATGTTTATTTTTACTGTGAATCAAAGCTCAATACATTTCTATCTGTGTCATTCATTGGGTTATTCCATGGTGACTGGATTACTGTGGTGCACTTAGATCTTGCCTGACACAAGAAAGCCTCAGCTGGAATAAGGTCGATTATATTTAAAAGGTTATTATGTTTAATTTAACTTTTTATTAACAGTTTACTAGTTTAATTGTTTTTGATCATATGTTTTAAAACATAACATATTTTAAATATCAGACCAAAACATTTGAAAATGGACTGTTAACCACATTCATCAGATCATCAGCATTTAAAAAATTATGCGACTCTATTAAAATAAAACTTTATCATCTCATCTTTTACGACTTTTCCTAAAATGAGTTTATTGGTTACACAGAAAATTTTGGTGTGTGTGAGATAAACTAGAACTGGAGGGGAGATGGGCGGAGGTGTGATTTGTCACAAAAGGACAGCAAGAGTGAAAGGGAAGGTTTGCAAGATGGTAGTGACACCTGCTATGATGTATGATTTGGAGATATTGCACTTGCTAACCCTGCTTTGACCTCAACCTCTGCAACCTCCACCTCAGACAAGGCTGAGGTGGAAAAAGATGGTGTTTATGGAGCTGAAAGGTGGAATGAAAATAGGAAGACCACAGAGAAGATTCATAGAAGCAGTGAAGGACATGCAGACAATTGATGTGACAGACTAAGACGGTAGGGATTGGGTGAGATGGAGTATAAGAATGAGTCTAAGTAAGTTGTTAAACTAATGAAACCCCTAACATTTAATCTTAAATATGTATTTTTGTCAAATTTTATTCATAATAAAAAAATAGATGAAAATTAACAACTTCTTTAAGAAATCACTGCTGCTGTTGTTGTGGGACGCGGTCAAAATGACCCCCGCTGGCAGTTCTAGTGTTAATACATTCAGTTTTTACTAGTACAGTAAAAAGCCATATTCAGCTTCTCCATGAATGCCTCTGTTGACACAAGCCACATTTCAAGAATGATTCCTCAAGTGCAGTTTCTAAACAAACATTATGATGAATGCCAGGAGGGCCAGCTCTGCTGCAGAGCTCACTGCGGTTTCAGGGATCAGAAACAGAATTAACAGTATTGCAGAGTTAATGCAACAGGAAGGCTTTGTAGTTTCATCACAATTAGCTGATGAAGCGTGCAGATCATGACAAATGATACAGTATTCTTGGAACATTTATTGTGAAAAAGAGTTTCATAATTTTCTGCCACACAATAGCCTCATTAATGCCTTGCGTACTGTACAGTGGTGAAACCTGCCTAGTTGAAAACATCAAAAATGACTTCTTGTCTTTAAACTGGGTTTTAAATTTCTAGAACACACATGCAATAAGCAGCTAACAATCGATGTTGTATTTTCTTATGAATTGTAAGAATGTGAAATACAGATTTGGTCTTTTTTGGAGGGGAGAAATAAAGTAAGCAAGCTACCTTTAACAGAAATTTAGTGAAAATGAACTGTAACTGTATAAATAAATGATCTGCCCTACTCTCTATGACTCGGCCATGGTGGGAGTCATGAAATAGTCATAAGAACTTATGAACTCAGCATAACATACAATGTAATTTATCTTTGAATGCCAACCAATTCATTTTAGTGAAAGCCAATTAATCTCAACCACTTTGTTTGGCAGAAACTGTGGGTAAATAGTTGTAGCCTGTCACTTTCTGTGCTTGTTATCAATAGTGCAAACAATGAGACTATGCAGACACTCTTTTCCAACCCCGCAAGCCCGGCCCATTTCAAATATTTCAACAGTCCATTCATTTTTGCTTTGACAGCAAAGAATTTCTTGTCCTTGCAGCATGACTGACCCAGATGGAAATGCATACAACTTTCTGTAGTTTTGTATGCTTGCAACATAAGGTAAAGGATTCTCCACAAGCCTGTGTGTAAATGTCACCCCAACTTAACTCCTAGATGAACATTTGCTATTTGTGATCGTTGAATTATGCATATGTATTGCAAATGCCCCCAAACTTGTTCACATCGCTTCTTTTAAGATGTGATCTAAATATTTGTGGTTTGAAACTGAAAATAAGTAAAGAGGCCTGTGCTCCATTTATGGTGATTCATTTCTGTTCTGGTCTCGGCCATTTAACTGAAAAAACCTTGAAATTACCACAACTTGAATCATGCTCATGATCAGTCTCATGCTTCCAGAGGAGTCCAGTCTTGTTTTAATCGTCTGTCATTCTATTTTAGGGTATAATTTCCTCTCGTTTTCTTCCTGGTCCCTGGATATGACACCTCAGTTTCGTAATCTCATTTACCGCCTACAACGCCCACAGTATATGATCTCCGGATTGTGCAACCACACCTTGTCAGATTATTCCGTGAGCTCACACAATGAGAAATGCTCACAGGTCAGCTTCAGGTTTGCCTCGCTTACAGCTACTACTTTCCTGTTTACTAGCCTTACCTGAATGTTTGGTTCCAGCATCATGCTGCTGCCACAACCCTGTTGCAGGCTCCAAACTAACTTTTCATTTTCACAAAAACAAAGACACTTATTATCTATTGATTACCCCAAATTTTAAATCTTTACTCTGCCTGCAATTATTGAAAACATGCAGCATAATCAGTGATTTCTGTAAAGTGATAACTAACCCAGGCCTGTTATCACAGCAGTAGACTTCATAAAGCCCACAGTATGCATGTTTAACATGTTGTCAGCCATTCGCCTTTACTCTTTTGTATATTTCCTATGGATGGTGACAAAGCACCTTTGTTATTTAACTGTGACTCCTCCTGTCCTCTGTTCTCGTGTCTATGACCCACTTTCAATACATCATGTTGAAAGATGTTTCATTTCCTAAAATGCATCGTGAAATCAGAGGAGAGAGGTAGTTATTATATAACTGACACTGCTTAAGCTGATGGCTCCCAGACAAGGATATTTAATTTCAACAATTGCTCCTTGTGTCTCTTCTTCACCTCCTCTTCTCACATCTTCGGTGGGAGGGACTACGACATGAGTAGAGGAAGTGAGAATGTGCAGTTTGGGAAATGAGTTAATGGAGATTGCTTTGTCTCATCAAATGGTATGCTGCTTCACACACAAACCATGTGCTCTCACAACTCCTACACACAGGAGGCTACTCTGTGACAGCTCTAAACACAACTAGGTGACACTTTTCTCTGTGACCTTACAGCTCGCTTCGGGCATGGTTATGGCACATGTTACCAGAAATGCATGATGTCAGTTTGGTTAGCTGTCTAACCACACTGTCTGATAGACTGGAGCAAGTTTCATTTTCTCTGGTTACTGAAATTCTGCACGTTGTAACACGAATGAGATTTCATGGAAAAGTGGCACACGTAAAATAAAGGGGAATGAAGCGCCTTGAGGTGACTTTTGTTGCGATTTGGCGCTATATAAATAAAATTGAATTGAATTGAATATTTGTAATATATAATATGTAACCAGCCTGCTGTATTTTTATACTGTGTGTTTTGAAACTTGAATACAGCCTAATTTCCCCTGAGGATTTACTTAGGAAATCTGTAAAAGGCTGTGTGAAACCTGACGTAACCTCTCATCTGATCGTCAATGAAACTGAGGAGACACAAATGTGATAAGGAAGTGCAGAAGTCTGGGATGCATTAACAGCCAGACAAACAAGGAGTTCTTGTCTGTGTGCGTACGTGCATGCATGTGTGTGTGTCTGTAGCTTCAGTCAAGTCTTAAAGCTTGTGACCCAACCTTACTAGTTGGAATAAGGCCAAAAGGTATAAAACAATGCTGATGCAAGAGCTACCCCTTTGTACACGTGGGTGGAACAATAACACGATGTGATGTAAATGCAGTCAGTTTCTCTGTTGGAGGAATTTCCTGGTAAATAGGTGAAACAGAAAACCTAAAACAGACTGAGACTGAGAGAGAGATGGAAATACCATTTTCGTGTTCTTGTTTATCTTTGTTTCAGTCGAGCTTTTTTTTTTTTTTTTTTAAATGTGGACTTGAGTGAAACAGGTGAAGCCAAAAGACAAGACAGTGCATGTATAAGAAATATATGCTTCCTGCCAAGTGTCATTGTGCAATCTCACTGAATCGTTAATTCTGTGACATAATTCACACTACATGCAGTGCATATATTAGACTAGTGTCATAGGAGACACCAGAGGAGACAGGAGCTTCAAAGTGCAAGAAAAATACCAAACTGGCATCGAGCATGTACAGTAAACAGGGCTTTACAATTATTCCCACATACAACCTGGATATAAGTCAAGTTTTCCAGAATTAAATGCTAAATATCTGACTAATATCCCTTTTATCATTTCACAATAATCTCCTTTATTTTCTCCACCAGAGATCATTTCACAATCGTCTCCTTTCCCAGTCTTCAGGTGATAATAACTAATTGCATCCGTCTTTGCAGGTCTTCACAGGTCTTTACAAAGCTGCAGTAGGGATGTGAGTCAGTTTTTCCACAATTAAATTCAAAATATCCAGTAATGATCATTTCACCATTTAATCATTTCACAACCGGACATAACGGCATCCCAGAAGCTCAATAGCAATACATCTGTTCATAACAAGTATGTAAACTCTTCATTAGCAGATCATAAGAGGCGATCTAAGCTTAATCTTGGTTATAAATATAGACAAACTGATATGCATAGGCTATAATAAAAGCATAGAACATTCCCAGTCTTGCATATCACATGCGCACAACAGCACAACACAGTAAAACTAGAGCGTGTGCCACAAGGCTAAATTTATTTCCATTTGTAGACAGTCAGACCTATATGCCTTTCCAGCTTCAAGCAGGTGTGGAATTGGGGGTAACATCAGCAGATGCTTACTGTGAACATGAATTAGCCAAAGTAGCTACACCTTTAATCTTTTCTTGCTTAAATGTCTGTACTCCCACATGCTATTTGAGCGCACATTAACACTGACACTACTAGTGGAGATGCAGTACATTCGTATTGTTGGATGTGAGGCACTCCAATATCACTTTATATGGTCCTGTAATGCAGAACTGTATTAAATTCAGAAATAACACACAATTGTATAATTACTTTTTTTTTTACTTTGACTTCCAACAGTGCACAAAAAAAAGATTTTTAAAAATCCCATTAATCTTTTATGTCATCCTCTGGTTTTACAGAATGGAAAATTCCAAATTAAACAAGTACAAAACATTGGCTTTTTCGTTTTCCCATTCCACAAGGGAGACGTCAACCTCATGTTTTTTGGATCCTGAAAGAGTTTGGCAGATAGCCAAAATAAACTGCCGTAAACAAAAACAGAAAAAGAAAAAGGGTAATCATTAAACCAGCTCTTATGCGTGGGTGTAAAGGGATTCCCTTGTCCCTTTCTATTTGCTTTTTATTGCATGGGGAGGGAATTGAGCTCGGGATTCCCACTTTCACTGTCTGTACGTGGGAAGAAATGGGCTATATTAAGAGCAGCACACAGCAAGTAAACACTTCACTCAATATGGACAGACAACAGGCAGAACAGCAGGATAAACTAGTGGAGGTGAAAATCCAGACAGACTGTATGGAAGACAGTCTTCAGCCCAGAGGTTCACATGGCTTGATTAAGTGTGCACTGACTTTCATGGCAGGGATAGTTGTAGCTCTGGCTGCGGGCTTCATCCTTCATTATTTTCTGTTCAAACCCTCATGGAACCAGGTAAGAAACACTTCATATCAGTAATAGAAAGTCTTCCATATATGAATTGTCATTGATATGTTCGTTCACTTATATTTATAACTAATCTATCTACAGGATGCTCCAGCACTGAGTGACACATCAAAAGTCATCATGACTTGCAAACTAAAAAGTAAGTGTCGTTTAGATTTCAGCTGCTTCCAAAATCTCATCAGATGTAAATGTTGCCTTGTATTAATGGGAGATATTTCCATTTCTTCTGTAGTGACCGATCAGCTGGGAAGATATGACATCTTCACAGCTAATAAAACTGGAACCTATCTTGTCTACGGATGGGTGAAGGTCCCAAAACCGGTCACCGAAGAAGAAATTGTGCTGGAGCAGGGGAGAGAGGGGAACACCATAGAAATGGAAACAAAGCAAATTATATCCGAAGAAGTGTTTCTGTTCTGTAGAGTCATGCTTGCTGAGAACACTACAGTGAGTGTTAGATTCAAGTCTAATTACACAGACAACTCTTTCCATGTCTATGAGCTCTAATTAAGCTGATACCAGTTTGAATTTGAAAAACTCTCAGCTTTTTTGTGGCACTCAACTGTACTCAACTGAGTCTGCAGATGTTCAGTTTATCTACATCAAGATTTGTACTCATGCAGTAGTTTCATGGCAAGAGAAGCAGTTTCGTGTTTGATATGTCTGCTCTGGGTAGAGTGGGTGTGGCTTTATGAACTCTCCAAAGAGCGGATGCGACTTTTCTCGGGAACTGGGTGAGCAGGCGAAAGACTAGAGAGTCATTCACAGCTTTGCTCTAGGAGGAATATAATATTTTGACAGCACCTCACACTCATAGTGTGATCGTCCTCTGTACCAGCCATCATTCAAACACTTCACCACAAAAATTATTTAAATCTCACTTTCACAAGAAAAAGTTTCCTTTCTTGTCATCTTCTTCTCTGATTGACTACCTTTACCTGTGAAGATAATCCACCTAGCACAAAAAGCTATATTTAAAAGATTGTAAAACAGAATATTTGAAGGTGTTAAAATCATGTAAAAAGTCAAATGACACTTTGTTCTGTTAATGTTGCTTTGAAAATCGAAACTGTGTGTATATAGTTTTGGTATTGTTAATTGTAACTATGTTGGTATTGGTCAAGCTTTGTATTTTGTTCATATCATGGTTGTAACTGTACAGTATGCTGTGCATTATATGGATTGAAAACCTGTAATTAAATGTCACTACTATATTGGGAATGTGATTCTCAGCTTTTACTTGTGTTGTTTCCATGAAAGCTTCAAGTTTGAAACATTTTCAGCACACGCACACACACGCTGTCTCAGGATATGCTTGTCTAAAAACGACTTTTTGGACAAAAAAATGTTAAAAATATATTTTATTTACATAAATTATTTACATAATTACATAATTTAGGAATTTATTCCCTTGATTCCATATCAGCAGGTATGATTTGTTTGGGGTTTTTGGTATTATTCACTACACGTACTTGTATAAATGTGTTCTCACTCTTGATGGAACTGGTGTCACAAGTCAATATTTGGATAGAATACTGACTTACTGATAGTGTAATTCAAACAAAATAAATACAAGTGTTATTTGAAACGTGCAGTCTATATATAACATGCCTTCTCATTATTAGATTATTCTGTTATTATATGTTACCTTATATATGTAATCAAAGTAGTTGAATTAGAATACTGCTGTAGATCACATTATACCCTTTAATATAGAGTGTGTGAGCTGTATGTAGTGTAGTTCTCATTATACTTTTGAGTTAACAGAACATATTGACATATTAGTTCATTAGATAAATGTGCATCACTCTGTATCCTTGATCTGCTGGGAATGTGTTACACTGTTTTCTTGACATGCTTAATTGTTGAATCATGAAGAGAAGGTTGTAAGCAGGAGACTCTGTGTCTAAAGACAGGGGAGATAGATAGACCACATTCCACACCCCCACCTTACAGAAAGCAGAGAAACAACTGCCGAGGTCATAACTTAGGCGCTGTAACAGAGAAAAAATGTGATGTTTTGGCTTTTACGACTAGCTGGGGGCCACTAGAGACTATAAAAAGCTGAGCAACCCGTCACCATTTTGAGACATGTGCCTGACCCTCTGGTAGCATCTCTCCCGTCCGGACGTTGTAATGCTCTTATTGTTGAATTGTATGGAAATAAATGATTGTTGATTGAGCATTGATACACCGAGTATTGTCCCTCCTTCAGCCCAAAGATTCAAAGAATTGGGAGATTTCAACAACTTGGTGCCGTGTGACCCGGATCTTTGGTGTGCTGAGGAGGTGTAGATTTGGCCTTTGGTGAGATCGTGGGGCAAAGTGAACAGAAGGCCGGCCTAAAACAGAAAGGTAAGCACAGCCTGTTGTATTATAAATACCAAATGTGCATATTGGGCTTTCCAAATTAATCTGTTCGCTGAGTCACATGTATTTTCACAGTAAATTTGTCGGTGTCTGGTTTTTGGCGCAAGATACTAACAACATAAGTTGAGGCTGAATTCCAGTGTGTTAAATAAACTGCTTCTACCGAGATACTAATAACATACTACGTTGGACTAGTTGCAGCCACTTTACCTTCCACATTTAATTTTGTCTAATACTGGCTTCTGTAGCAATAATATGTTAGAATTTCTTCTGAAGACGCGGCCATTAGTCCAGTACATTGAAGTCGAGGTTTGTTTATTTTGTTTATGGTGTCAGTGACGTCCTGGCTTTTGCTGGCTATGAAATAGAAGTTGATTTAAGGAAAAGCAGATGCTGGCTTCACGGTGCAGTTGAACGCTGGCAACGCGAGAGCGAAACACGTCCGTAGGTTTGGTTTATGATACGGCCGTGTTCCGGTGGTGCGGCCGTGAAGTGCAGTAGTGGTTGGTGCTAGTTTTAGTACATTGGACAGAGGTTTGACGGTGGTTTGTGGCGTCAGTCGAGTTTTAAGGGCTGCGGTCATAATACAAAGTAAAATTTTAAGTACATAGAGCAACACCTGGTTTATGATGTCAGGTATAACTTCGGGGATGCAAGCATCACTTTTATGATGCGACTTTGCCCCGTTGTGGCGGTCATAAGCGCAGAGAAAGGGGTATTTTGGTCTATGGTGCAGTGTGCTTTAAGAAGATCTAATAGTTGAGCTCAGAGGTTTCTGTGCAAATTTCTGCTGATGAGAGGCGCTCTCTGTGTGTCACACTGATGGTGTAACGCGCTGTGTGTGTAAGGCGCGCTCTGGCCGTGGGTGAGGCGCGCTCTGAGTGTGCTTTTTGTGTGTGTGAAGTCTGAACACAGTGACAGTGACGGTTGATGTGTTTGATTAGGAGAACATTAGAGCAAAGACACATTTTAGGATCAAAGGTTGATGCCTAGTGTACCTGTGGAAATAATTTTGCCCTAGGAGTGGCGACCCTCCTGTTCGTGGACGCGCGGCCAGGACCGGCGGCGTCCGGGTGCCGAGGTGGTGACTTGGGGAGGTGAGGGCCCCCGCATAGCTACGGAAATAACACTGGAACGGCCGTGTAATCACGGGTTCACATTTATTCCGGACTAGAACAAGACACATTTTGCGAACAAAGGTTGAGTCTAGATTAGTAAAGAAATATAAAAAGGTTGAATTCCTCGTTTCAGTGGTTGAAATTGTTGTGTGCCTGTCCCCTGACGAGTGTGAAATTAAAATAAAGAGGGAATTTGGAGCCACATAGAGATAGACGGGCATAATTGGGTGTATTACTCTGTGGTGTAATAAAAATAAAAAGGAGAGATAGTAAGAGGTGTGCAGTGGAGAATTATGGAGGAGTACAGAGAGGAATGTGTTGGGAGACTGACGTACAGTTTACGCTGTCAAGGTAGGCGGGTTGCCTGCTTATCTGTTTAACAGTGATGAAAATGAAATTAAATAAATCTCTTAGTGTGTTAATACAGGAAGCTGCGGACCTGGACCAACTGCCCCCACAAGCACAGCGGCCGAAGCAAAATTATAGGTAATGGGAACCACACCCAGCACGAATCAGCAGCTGTGAAAAAGACAGCAGCGAGGAGAGAATTAGAGGAGAAATTAAGAGAAGTTTTAACACATAAAATTGGGGCCAACGGACTTGTGGAGGTTGGGAAGGCGTCCGGAGCATCACAACAAAAAGGTGAAACAAAAACACACACAAGCAGAGAAATCTGAGAGAAAGGCTCCTTTTAAGGTAACGCCTAGTTTGAGAAAAGATAAAATTAACCTGCTTTTATACAAATGCACATACACGCAATGAAGAAACAGCTTACACTCATGAACACGTGAAGATTTTCCAGCAAGGTTAAAGAAAAATTAACATACTTAAATGATGAAGTCTATACATTACTGACAAAGAAACCCTCTGGGTTGCAGGACAACAATTTAACTAAAAAAAAAAAAAAAAAAGAACACTGGTCTAACCAACCAGGCAAGACGCAACAAATTTAGTGGTAAAAAGAGTCAAATTGTGACATGTTTTCTGTTGATTGATTAATAAAAGTGATTACTGAATGAAAGAAAATTCCTTTTTTGGGTTTTTAAACATGATCTTAAGAATTTTAATATGTACTTGTGTTGTCCTGTCAACTTGGTGGGTTAGGAGTTGATTATATCGGGAGAGAAAAAACAAAAAAAAAGGGGGAGAGAAGGCTGACACAGGGCCTGGTCCCGGTGTGTCTCCCCTCTGAATAACACAGCCAACACAACATCATTTTCCTGTTCGTTTGTTTTTGTTTTGTTTTGTTTTTGTTTTTGTTTTTTCTATACATATTTAATTACAGGCTGCTTTGCCGGCCCTGAAAGCCGAGGCTGACTGGACTCCTGCTCTCCCCCATACGTGACACTGACCAAATGCTGCAACAGCTGGACCCACAACAACGACCTGAGAATGTCAACAGACCTGCAGGAATGTGATCTCATGCAGCCGAGACGGAGAGCACTAAACCTAAGGCCCGTTTCACTACACGGGGGAAAATTCCCAGACTGCGTCAGCTGACAGAGCTGTGACGAGACGCCCGCCAAGCCCGAATGAAAAGTAAGGCCGAGCGAAAGAATGCTGACCTTGATAACTTTGCATTCACACTGTGCAGGACAGTGATGGACCAACACGGATGATCGGGTGGCGAAAAAGGGCGTGACCGAGACAAGAGGAGTAACTGAGGACAGAAGGCACCTCAGAATGGACAAAAACACAGAAGAAGATGCAGGTTTCACCTGCGGTGAACATCGACACTGGAGAAAGGACTGCCCCAATTGGGGTCAGAACCAGGACGGATTGAATTTTGAGCAGCAGCAGCAGCAGCAATGGTCGCAAACAAACTGAAAAGGAGGGGGGCAGGACCCCAGGGCATGCTTCAGGCCGTGGTTTACCCAGAACACCAGAACAGGAAAGTGATGAACACAAACACCCACACAAACACACACATCTACATGCACTGACTCAGAATGAAGAGAAACAAACACACACACACACACACACACACACACACACACACACACACACACACACACACACACACACACACACACACACACACACGTCTCCAAACACACAGATTCAGAATGAAGTGAAATACACACATGAACACGTGCACTCGTTGAGTGAGTGAGAAATGACACACACACACATATACACACACACACACACACACACACACATACACACACACACACATTGGAATGCTGATTCACTGAGAAGTGATCCACATACACACACACACACACACGCTGATGCAATGAAGAATGCTTTGCTTATGCTGATATGCAAAATGCTGCACACAAACATCCCAATGCATAATTTTTATGAGGAGCCATTGATTACTTAGAATGTGTTATATGTCACCTAGAAGGCATTTATGTAGATTTTAGGAATAAGCTCTAAAACGGTTTGGTTATGAAAACAATGTCTGTGCGTGATGTCTGTTTATGGCTCAAGGCCTTGACTGAATTCTTTGCTGTGCTTCACACAGCCCTGATGAGGAACAGTGGCACAGAGTGAAATTGATGAATTAATAGTGTAAGGTTAGGTTGGAGTACGGCATTTTCTGTGATTGAGTTTTAATTCAAGGAGGAACAAAAGGTGTTACGGCACCTGAGGTTCTCATTCCCACACAATATTGTCCCGGCAGGAAGCAAAATTTTCCTGTGAATTTCTGGTTGATTGTTTGGTTTTGTTTAGCGCTAGCTTGATTTTATCAGTGAGCTTTGGCTTGTGTTCTTTCTCGTAAGCGAGAGAGGATAGTTTTATGCTTGGACATGTCTGCAACGGGCCCTAGTTTATGTTATTGTTATTAGTGTTTTGTTGGTTATGTCTGTTTTCGTTTTGTTACAGTGCACTGAGATAAGAAAATCTGAGAGGTGTGATCCACCGGTGGTGATATGTTGATATTTTGTGAGTTTATGATTTAACAATCAGCTCTTTAAACCAGGCCTGAAAGATTGAAATTTAAAGCGCTATGAAATATTCTTACAAAAACAGTTGCAAAGTGTGCTTCTCCATGATTGTAATTGGCTTGGGAGAAATTCACTTATAGGGAACACTGAGAAGTTCTGAGTCTAAAAGGATTGCACCGAGTCAATCCGGCCCAAAAAACAACAAGGAATTGTTTTCCTTTAAAATGATGACGTCATCTTGCTGGTGATGGATGCTCGAATAGGTTGCGCGTGAGACTCCATTATCAGCAACATCTGGTATGAATGTGTATGGAGGTATGCATGTGAATGGACTGTGATGGACTGACGACTAAAAGCTTTGACTGACTTGATACTGAGACAATGACTGCACCCACTTTAGGATTAGTAAATGCCAATAAACAATTCACCCAGCCGACAAGAGAAGGGTGGATGCTTCGCTTTGTTTTGTTTTGTTTTGTTTTTTCAGGAGCAGGAGGATAAGAGAGACTGGAGGAGGAGACTCTAGCTTCACATAAGTATGAACTGCAGACTTAACACTGTGGTTGCTGATTTTGAGTTACTGATGTTTGCATTAAGAAAACTGTGCTATATTAGCTGTGTTTTGATTAAGGTATCATGTTATATTATTGGGAATGCCAAATGCTACAGTGGAGATAACTATTGATATCACTCATGACTGGAATATGTTACTATTAACCACAGCAGGCCACTGTAAAAAAGTCAATTAAATTTTATAGAGGAAAATCGCCAAAATTTAACAATACCTATGAATGACTGGCCACATTCAGAATAGAGATATGCAATAATAAACATTGGTCCACGTGATTTAGGTTCTCACTTGAAATAGTAAGTTATTAAATGTAGAATATAATCGACAGGGACATTTGATAGGATGTGGTACTGAAAAAGAACAAGAGCAAAGTAAATAAAGAAAATATTGTGTTTAGTTTGGATAAATTCAAATTAAAATGTACCATTACACTCAGAGGATCAATATGAAATAAAACATATGCAAAATTTGTAGGAAGTACATGACTGATAACTGTTCTGTCCTGAGCGTTTGTTTCCAGAGCACCCACTTGACCACACCAACAGTTTCTCGCCACCGAGGAGGGGTACTTGCAAAAAGAATAAAATAAAAATCTGAGTTTAACAAAACATTTTAAATGTAAATATCAAGCTTACCTTTCTTTTTCCATGAAATGTGCTTGTGGGCACGCCAGCCATTTTGAAAAGGTGGGCAAAACAATTGGCAAGGCCACACCCCCACACGTGTGATATAATTTTAAAGGTACTGTTGCCCTCTCACATCAGGACTTAGAGGAGTGGCAAGTAGAGTATGCGAGCTACAAGCAAAAACTAAAATGTGTACTACAGTGTGCAAAAATGAAATACTGGGTCATCAGGGGGACATGAGGGACATTTATAAAACTAAAAGTCCCACTAACCTTAAAGTGCACTTGAAAAGCTCACACAAGAAGGCTAACCTAGCTTACCTAGAAGACCTCATCAGGGGGAGCACACTCCCCCTCCTTGAAGAGCTCACCCACTCAACCCGCATCCCCAGAAAACAACTAACCCCAGATAAGGCAGCGTGATGTATCCCGAGACAACAGGACTGGGACATCTAAATAAAGGTGTGAAACAATCGCCTTCAAAAGGTTATCAATTCACTTCAACCAAAATTAGGACCACACGGTGCGGCAAGAGTTAATAGTTATTAGTCTCAACACCCAAGGATAACCAGAAGAGCATGACTGATATGATGGAACTGGGATTTTGTTACACTTAATTTTTGCAAAACACAAATAAAACTAAATTGAAACTAAGGATTTTCAGAAAATAAAAACTAAACTAAACTAGCAAACAATTGGTAAAAACTGATTAAAACTGATGAAAATTGCAAAACTATTACAACCCTGGTCCAGACTAAGATGGTGTTGGACATCTTCAGGGCGGAAGAGGGTTGGTGTGACCAAGGTGTGGTTTGGCTTGTTGTATGTACATTTCAAAATGTTACAGCTCTGGATGGACCAGTTACCAGGGCATGGAAGGATGACAGACTTTATTACATGAGGAGAAGGGACATTTTCGGGATCGAAGATCCTCAGGGATGACAAGGCTGGAGCAACGGTACTCGAGAGAAGAATTTCTGATACTTTCTGAGATATGATGTCACCAACCTTCTCTTTTAATTGTCTAGCTCCAATGAATTGACACATGGGAGTGTGTCAAAAAGGGGGAAGTTGAGTCCGAACATCAAACAATGGTTTTATGAACATCTTATGACGTTATTTCTGTGTTTAATAATTTAGCTATGGTAAAACTTAAGCTTATAATGTGTTAGACTTAGAAAGGGTTCACTAATTTTTGATTTCTTTTACACACACATAGATTATGATTAGAATAGGTCCTGAACATAATATTTTAAACCAAATTTGAATCATTAGAACAACAATGGATAACAATATTAGATTATCAAGGCTAGGGAGAGAGGTGTTTTGGTTTTCTGTCTCTTGCAGAGAAAGGAAGAGACACCAGACGGGGACACGGAGATGTGAGGACCCTTCACAGCAGAGACAGATGTAGGGACAGCCGAGACAGCAACTGGGGTCAAGTGTCATGACGTTTGGGCTCCTGGAGAAGATGGATCCCACAAACACAGCAATAACCATGAAGGGGTTGGCGAAAACCAGGAACACCAGACCAACGAGGTTCGAGAGGCTCTTGGCAAAAAGGGGGACACGCCGGTGATCCCAAAACACACAGATCCTTGTTTGAAATCGGGGCAGAATAATCCCCAGAACTGTGCAATGACTAAAGGGTGGTCTAACCCCGGAGGTCGAAGAAAGAAGCTGAGAATCACCCAACTGGAAGACACTGGTAGCTGCAGCAATAAAAATAAAGGTTAAAAGCTCCTTAGACAGAGGTTCTAGTCTAAGTACATTTGAAAGGTATAAGGTGGCATTAAAATGGGAGTGGAAAACTGGAGCACCAAAATAAAGCTGTGGGAGAATTGGGGAGTGATGGGAGAGTCATCTGTAACTGCTGTTATGGTTGTAAATCTAACTTTGCTTGCATCTGAACTGCGTGAACACAGAGGTCATCCCACATATGGTCCACCCGTTAAAGGGGGACAGAGGGCCTCAGGATCAAGAAAACCTGGACCTTGCGACCCTGGAGTGCATGTTGTAAGTGATCTCTTTCAGAGATCAAAAGGGGGAATTATTAGATTATTCTGTTATTATATGTTACCTTATATATGTAATCAAAGTAGTTGAATTAGAATACTGCTGTAGATCACATTATACCCTTTAATATAGAGTGTGTGAGCTGTATGTAGTGTAGTTCTCATTATACTTTTGAGTTAACAGAACATATTGACATATTAGTTCATTAGATAAATGTGCATCACTCTGTATCCTTGATCTGCTGGGAATGTGTTACACTGTTTTCTTGACATGCTTAATTGTTGAATCATGAAGAGAAGGTTGTAAGCAGGAGACTCTGTGTCTAAAGACAGGGGAGATAGATAGACCACATTCCACACCCCCACCTTACAGAAAGCAGAGAAACAACTGCCGAGGTCATAACTTAGGCGCTGTAACAGAGAAAAAATGTGATGTTTTGGCTTTTACGACTAGCTGGGGGCCACTAGAGACTATAAAAAGCTGAGCAACCCGTCACCATTTTGAGACATGTGCCTGACCCTCTGGTAGCATCTCTCCCGTCCGGACGTTGTAATGCTCTGACTGTTGAATTGTATGGAAATAAATGATTGTTGATTGAGCATTGATACACCGAGTATTGTCCCTCCTTCAGCCCAAAGATTCAAAGAATTGGGAGAGTTCAACATCATTTTGCATATTATTTATCAAAACATGAATAATCAGTCAGTCACTTGAACTCTGTGATGAATCAATGAAAACCTTTCATCACCTTTTAACGGCCAACTCATCAAATATTACTGACTTTGGGAAGAGCTCTGCAAAGAACTAAACAAAACAAAAAACAAAAAATGCAGGCCTAGTGAAGAGTAAAAGTTTTTCAGAAACAAAAATAAAATGTGAAAGATTTTTTCAAAACTTTACAAAACTGATGGAATCGAGAATATATATATATATATATATATATATATTTAATATATATATATATATATATATATATATATATATATATATATATATGATCTAAGAATATAGCACCAACTACTGTACAGTCCAGTAAAGTCATGCTACACACATTCAGGAACCAGTTTATTAAGTCCGCCTGTTTCACTGCTCGTCACAGTAATCCACATATCTAGTCAGCAGCAACTCAAAGCATTTATGAATGCAGTCATAACCAAAACAGCCTGCTGAAGTTCAAACCGTATTTCAGACATTGCTGAATTCCTGGGATTTTCCAACACAATCAATTCAATTCAATTCAATTTTATTTATATAGCGCCAAATCACAACAAAAGTCGCCTCAAGGCATCTGGAATGAGGACAGGGAGCGTCAGTTCACTGCAAATACCTTGCTGATGTCAGAGGAAAATCGTAAGACTAGTTTGAGCTGATTGGAAGGCAACAGTTACTCAAATAACCACTCATTAAAAACAAGTTATGCACAAAAGCATCTCTGAAGGTACAGCACATCTGGCCTTGAAGCAGATGGGCTATAACAACAGTAGGCCGCACTGGGGGCCTCACCTGTCAGGTAAGAACAGGAAACCGAGGCTACATTTTGCACAGAGGATAAAAGACTAAAAAGCGTACCCTCCCACTCTCACCAGTCGAGTAGAGCATCCTTGGGATGTGGTTTTGTTGAGCAGCTGTGATACAAGACTGTAGGTTTTTATTTGTATTTGTTGCAAGAAATTCTCTGAAAATGTGTTACGGGATTTGCTCTTTCACACATATTTGAGAAAAGCTTGAAGTAATTTAATTGAAAACACTACTAGATTGCTGGACAGTAGTGAGGAAAGTCAGAAATCTAGAGTTGAGACTAAAAAAAGTACAAAAAGTCTGTTTTGATGAGTTGTCATATTCAAGTGAGAAGTGCATGAACACACTAATAAATATCTTTCGTAGTGAAGTACGTGTAGGAACCAGTGTGTGTAATAGCAATAAAAAAAAAGTCTAAAGTGGGTGAGGAAATGTTTTACTGATTTGAGAAGTGCACTAAAAGTAGTGAGAATGACTTTTCTGCTATGAGAATTGAGGCAGAAGTGATCAAGAAAGACAGTAACGTGTAATTTCATACCATGAACAGTGCTCCAATCCTCATCTGACCCTAACTGTCTTTTTTCTACAGGCTAAAGCTTAAAATGAATAGACAGGAACTACATGTGCTTTAAGTAGTATACTTTCACACACAATGCCATCCTAAGTTGGAAACATGTTGACAGAGTGTTTTTAGTGTTGTTTTTCCCATTATAATCTTATGTAGGGCAGAAATACATGTTTGGTCTTACATGCTGAAATTAAAATATCTATAAATAAAGATATTTTGTTTGATGATTAGGCTTTCATCTTATCATCTTAGAAACAATAGTAACATTTATTCAAAAAAGGCTAACTATTTATTGTCCGGTATCTGGATAACAAAAGGTTTCATTGCGACATTTTTACATTACGGCATGTGTCATATCCCCACACAGTTGGTAAACTTCCGTTCTCCTGCTTTTGTAAATCTCTCTTGTTCAAGCGGAAGTGAAAGTTTTAATGCGGCGGCTTAGTCTAGGCTACAAGGCAGTGTTTCATCATCATGATGCAATATCTGAAGTAACACCTCTGGCTCTCCTGCCCCAAGTATCCACCTATACACATTCAAGTATCTGTGCTTCACCCAGCCAAAACCAGATACCTAATGCCACGTTCCTATTACACTCAGGGGACTTTCAGTGACTCAAATATTGCCATATTTTTGGGAAATGTGGGAAATATAGATGAGGCTTGGGACTTTGAATTAGAATGTGACTAACAAAGTTGCAAAAAAGAGCAGCTCACAAGCACACGTTATGAGCCTTTTTTAAATACCAAGTATGACTGACAAATCTCAATGAATAATGCACTTGAATGTCATAAAAGTTTCAACTCTAAACTGGAACTGATGAAAGTGACTGAGATGAAATAAGGTTCTTAGTTTAGAGCCGTTCTTAAAACAATTATAGCAAAGAAACAAAATGCAATGTGAGACGACATCACGGTGAATTTAGTTCAGCTTGTCAGTGAATGACAACCTCTACAAAAATAATAACTGCCTGTAGTGGTCTGTAGTTATGTAGGAACCAACACATTACAGTTTCTCTCAGGTTTAGTGGAAGCACCACACTCGAATAACAAAGGTTTGAGTTTAAGGTAGGATGTTTAAAATAATCCAAAATTTAATAAATCACAAATTTAACCCAAGTTGTCTCCAGCTCGGGGGCTACATGCTGGTCAGACATCATTAAAATGATTAAAAGTTTTCTATATCCTGCAACCTCTTCTTCGGTGTTGTCCTTGAGCTATATCAGATCGAAGATATAATACGCAAACCTTTTGATAATGAAGTTTCAGTCTGCCTGAGCTTTATTTGTTGATATTGAGGTTTCTGGGGGGTTTCTTTTCAGTTAGTTTAGCCTTTAATGCTCCCACACAAATTCGTAACGGAAGCGTAATACTCTCTGTTTGTGCCAAGATCTCTTTTAAACTGTTAACTGGTCACATCCAAGTCTCTTCCGCATGAATTTTCAAATCTATGAAAGTTTCCCTAAAACCCAGAAAAATGGGTGCACAGCACAGTCTTTGACCGAGCCATTGCGATGCCTCGATTCTTTTCTTTTTCAGCCATTCTGTTGTAGATTTGATGCTGTGCCTAGGTTCATTTTCATGTTTTGTGATCCACTTTTGGCCAAGTTTAAGCAGCTGAGCAGATAGTCTCACATTTTGCTCTAGAATACTTGTGTTTGACCTGTGGCTGGAAAACAAGTCCAGTTGGTATAGTATTTAGTTTCTTGGTTTTTACCAAAAATGCCATTAGGTGAACTTCTCCACTTTGTTCTTATCAAAGGACACTGATAATTATTAGCAAAATGAAACCATTCGACTTGTCATTTCGGTGGTATATGTCCTGTATTCTATAACCTTTTCTTAGGTCTTGTCCTTGAGCTATAGCAGATCAAAGATAGTGTAAATGCCAAAATGGCAAAGCCACTTTACTTTGTGCTTTTATTTACAAGAGTACCTTAGCACTTCCTCTTTTATTGTGTCACACTACCTGTTCTGTTCTCAGTAAAACGACACAAACACGTTGCTTCAGAGTAAAAAAAAACTTTACTTTTGGAAATATTCATGTAAAACCTTGTACTTTATTTGCCTGTCACATGCTATAACTTGGGAACGTTTATACAATGTGGTTGAATTCTGTGTTTTTCTATATGCATGTCATTTGTTTGTGGTGTGGAAAGACTGGCTAAGAGATGCTCATGGAGGAGGTTGTTAGCAGGTTCAGCATGATTGGCACACTTGGAAGCAGAAAGACTTTGGTTTAATGATTGCAAACGATTGTTTATGCATTTAAGAGACAGAAAGGTTGTCTTTAATTCATTTTATTAAATGCTGTAACATAAATTATTTAAACGCTATTGATTTATGTCAGTGTCATGAATTGAGTTCATCAAAATAATTTTCTATATAGTAAAATGTGAACATTTCTGCACTTTCTACTAAAATGTTATAATGGCATTTGTTTTTGCATCTTTATAGTTTTCACAGTGCCACATTGTCCGTGGTTTAACCCTTTAAGACAGGCATACTGATGTGAAGAAATGTTTTTTTTTAATTATTATACGAAAAATGGTTTAATATGATGGCAGAGTGTTACAGGCATGGCCCTTTAAGACTGTAGCCTCATGGGCGGTGTAGTCCTTGCTGCAGGAAGAATTTGTGGGACCGCCCCTCCCGCTGTGTATGTGTGAGCATGAGGGAGGGAGAAAAAGGAAAGTGAAAAGTACGAGGTGCTACCAAGCAGAAATGGGAGATGGAAGCATGTAAATATAAAAATAACCACTGCAGCCAAAAAGAGTGCCTGACGAGCCCAGTAAGCTATTAAGACTCGACTGTACACTGTGTTTGTATTTTCCTCCCAAACAATAAAGTTCTGCTGGAGCAGCCTTTCAACGCCTCTCTCTCGCTAGCAAAGTTGACCCAGACAGTAAAGCTAGTTCCTGGCTACGAGCCCGACATAGAACCCAAAGTATTAGCCAGAGGTCACCTTACCACGGTTCGGAGCCGCGGACCTGGCCGAGGTAACAAGAGAGTGCAAACATGTTGAGGGATTGGCTGTGTTAGTTCAGTGAGAGATTTATTTGGAAAGAAAACAATTTTCACTTGCAGTCGAAAACTAATGCGTACGCTTATGCCTGCATTTTTATTTTGTTAAATACAAACAAAATTGTAGCAAAAAGTGCTGCCATGTGTCTGGCCAGAAAGAGCTGTTTATTTGGTAGTTCAATGAAACGACTGTACTATACTGCTGAGTGACTGTCTTCTGCTCGTCAAATACATTTCATTGCAATGTTGACCCTGTGCTGACTTACATATGACAAATGAAACTGAAAGGCTTCAGATAGTTAATAGTGAGAAAAAAAATTGCGTTCATGTTTGCAATTTTGTCTTGTTACACAACAAAACAAACAAAACACTACATTTTAGTGGGTGTTTTCGTGTTTTGTTTTTTTGTACTACTTGGACACTAAAGTGGCCCTCCAATGAGATGACGGTGCCAGAAGTGGCCCGCGGCTTATTTGAGTTTGCGACCCCTGCTTTAAGACCTACCATAGAATCAAGTCCGCCAGAGCTTATCTTGATATTTTTACATGCTGTAGAGCCATTTTTGGGAGCATTTCAAGTTGCTATACATCAATATAATCGTTATAGCCCAAATTTTAATAATATCTATGCATTAAATCAAAAGAAACTACATAAATTGCAAAAAAAGTGCACTAAACTAAAAAAATCGTTTGAAAATCTTTTTTTTTTTTTTTTTTTACATATATTTCTAGTTAGAGAAATTTAAGAGGTTGATTGCTCAAAACTGTAAATATAAAAAGTTGCACAAAATAGTTTCCAATCACAGGAAATTTATTTTGAGTGTCTTCATAGTTTTATTTTTGAGATACACCAATTTTTATATACTGCAAGAAAAATGAAAATAAATATTATAATGCGAATTTGCAAAAAAACAGCATGTGCATCAAAATAAACATCCCAGAAACCATACAGAAAAGATTAAAGCCAAATACGACTTTTAAAAACACAAGTATAGGCTTATAAGGCCCTGAAGGTAAAAAAATGACGTCATATTTCTCCTGTAATGCAATACATGTCTATGTTTAAACTGTGACAAAACTATCAATAAAAATTACAGTGTCAAAAAAAAAGAAAATGACGCCACTTCCGGTTTCGGCCAGGTAATGGCGGACATAGGATAGTTTGCGCTGACGTCGATTCCAACATCCTCCGGTTTCATATGCAAAATAATTATTGTGCTACCTTACGTGGTTCCAGTTCTACAGAGATTTAAAAATAGCTATGCTAAACGGAGCGTGCCCGCTCCGATCGGTTTTAAAGGGCTAAAAGAGGAGAGAATAAAGTTGAATCTGTCGAAGCTCTCTGCGTCACGAGTGGTAATTCCAAATGGGCAGCTACAGATAGCGCACGCAAGTCTGTTGATAATAGATAGTAGATTCAATCTGTCTTAACTTTATTTTTCCATATTGAGGTTTCTGGGGGTTTCTTTTCACTTACATGTACTGTCATAAAGTTTAATATTGAACATGCTGAGGCCTATAAAGTCTGAGATGCATCTCTTGGGTTTTTTTGCAGTTTCTCTGCACATCGTCTGGTTTTAGGGTAAATTTGCTGGGACATTCACTTCTGGGAAGACAAGTGTCTTGAATATTTTCCACTTGTGAATAAACTTTCTTGGTGTATAATAATGGACTTCAAATTGTTTAGAAATGGTCTTATAAGTCTTTCCAGAACTTGTTCTGATCATTTTATCATGCATGCGTCTTGAATATAGCAAACTGTCTCAAACAGAGTGCCAAATAAACTGATCTTTAAATATAGATATATAGACTGGCTGTTACAAAAATAAACACGACCCCATTTACACAACCAAAGAAAGTTGCTCAGGGACAGATCTTACTCATTTAGAGAGGCACTATGACAAGGTGAGGCAGTTTCAAGAAATTCTACATAGAAAACAAATGTATGTTCTTCGTGATCCAGATGTTTAAATTTGCAAAGATTTATACCGGATGTCCTTCCTGACGCAGCCCTCTGACGATTGGGGCTTGTGATTCCCACATAGCTGGGTTCAGACAAAATGCAACATATACACACACACACAACACACAAAAACTAGTTTTATATTGATATGTAACTGTATATTGACATTTTCAAATATAAATAAATGATTTAAACAGCATCTGAATTACTTTGGCTCTCAGAGGAGGCGGGCGCATCTTTCACCCTCTCCTTCCCTTATCTCCCCTGCTGCTGCTTCTATGTCTTTGTGTACTCACCCTATTAGAGCACTTCGCTCTCGCACTGCAGGCCTACTTGTTGTTCCTAGAGTATTTAAAAGTAGAATGGGAGGGACAGCCTTCAGTTTTCAGGCCCCTCTTCTGTGGAACCAGCTTCCAGTTTGGATTCGGGAGACAGACACTATCTCTACTGTCAAGATTAGGCTTAAAACTTTACTTTTTGCTAAAGCATATAGTTAGGGCTGGATCAGGTGACCCTGAATCCTCCCTTAGTTATGCTGCAATAGATGTAGGCTGCTGGGGATTCCCATGATGCATTGAGTTTTTCCTTTCCAGTCACCTTTCTCACTCACTATGTGTTAATAGACCACTCTGCATTGAATCATATCTGTTATTAACCTCTGTCTCTCTACCACAACATGTCTTTTATCCTGTCTTCCTTCTCTCACCCCAACCGGTCGCAGCAGATGGCCCCGCCCCTCCCTGAGCCTGGTTCTGCCCGAGGTTTCTTCCTGTTAAAAGGGAGTTTTTCCTTCCCACTGTCGCCAAAGTGCTTGCTCATAGGGGGTCATATGATTGTTGGGTTTTTCTCTGTATCTATGAAGCGCCTTGAGGCAACTTTTGTTGTGATTTGGCGCTATATAAATAAAATTGAATTGAATACTCGTCTAACTCTAACCCTCAAAGAGTCTCTCAATCTTGTTCTCTAAAACTGAAAGGATTATGGATTTGATCAACTGATTCCGTAACGAAATTGACACCCTCCTGGGCTTGGGAGAGCCTAATTGTCCTGCTGAGACGTTTGCTGTCGTCAATGGTCGGTTGCATCATGTGTCTGGCGACACTCTCGATGGAGGACATTGAACAACATCTACCAATTCGGAACCACGTTCTGGCTGATTGGAGCTGGCTTTGTGTATTGTATGTATGGTCAGCAAGGTCTGTCATCTCTGTTGTGGGCAATTGAAACTGACAAATAAAGGCTATCTCATCATCATCATCATCATCTACATACAGATGTGTGGAGTGTTTGATTCACAAGAAATTTGGAAGCAGGGCCCACCAAATCTGCAGGTGTACTGAGGCTGTTACTGCTGAAACAGAACTTACACATGATGCAATGATATCACAAAGCGCTTTATTAAGAACACCTTTAATGCACTTATCCAATGAGCCAGTCATGTAACGACAATGCAGTATATAAAATTCAGATACAGGTTGTAAGCTTTGGGATTAGGAAAGCCTTAAATGTGATATGTTTTTTTTCTCAGGATTGTCTAAGTGTTTCTAAAGGAGAGCTAATCTCCTTAGATTTTCAGAACTACAATTTAATTCTCTCTAATTTGTGCAAAACAACAAAACCCTCACCACCACCCTGTATCAATATGGTTTTCCTACAAAGCTATCTTCAGGCCTGAAAAACTTAACCAAACCCAGACACATTCCAGGCTGTTAAAATGTACTGGCGAGATCAGTTTTTCCAAAACCTTGAAGTTTGGGGAATACCAATATCATTCCTGTGGCATTCTTGTTTTGGTTACTGTGAGGAGAGATAAAAGAAATAACATTTGGGTGATGTCTAATCCGCAGACAGTGGTTCAAGGCCATGTTTCTGTCTCGTCTGTGACAGAAAAACTCATTTTCTAAAACAGGTCCAAAATAAAGGTAATCCCTATAAACTACCATTTGTTAGGGGGACGGAGGAGCCCTGTAATCGGGCCAGAATTGCTAGTTATATGGCTGATGGAGTCAGTTCACTACCAGGAGAGAATTTACTAAATAAGAGTCTGCCTGTGTGTGTGTGTGTGTGTGTGTGTATGGATGTCTTATAATGTCTTTTTTTTTTTTTTTTTTAAATCTCATCTATTTTAACTTTTTAGAAAATGTTATACGTTATCCCTCTGTTCAGCACTTTGGCCGACTCTTGATGTTTTTTTAAATGTGCTATATAAATAAAGCTGACTTGACTAAAAAATAAATGAACAAAGGAGACAAAGAGATTAAACATAAAAATTACAAACAGTCTATCTGGCCAGAAAGAATGAACAGCGCTGTGTGGCGATAGGAATAGATAAGAATCGAATGATTCCGATTCCATTCTCAATATCACTAATCACTTATTGTTACTCAAAACAGTAATTTATTACACAGAACACTTTTCTTAAAAGTGATTGCCGCAGTGATTCTACTCTAGAAACATGAGCAGGTAGAAACGGAGGCTATAGTCTGAATGCTCATCATTGCTTTTGTTACCTGTTAAACTTTAGCATCTGGCTGCTGGGCTGGGGTCGCCATTCAGTTTTAACATCATTCTGGGCTCTTGGCAGGATTAGCGTTAGCATGCTGTCTGTGCGGATGCTTGCAAAAAGCCAAAGTTATATTAGTAGCAGTTAATGCAGTTGTTTCTGTCCTGGATGTAGTTTTGCACTTTTCCATTGCGCCCTTGTCCTTTTCAGCAATAAAAGTAAAAGTAATTTCCATGCTGTGGACAGCACCCTTATTTTCCCCCTCCAGCACATGAACAGTACAGCTGAGATCACTTTCTCAGAAATCCCGAAGTTCGGAGAATATAAATGTCATTCCTGTGGCATTCTTGTTGGTTACTGTGATAAAAATGCGGTAGCAGAAATAACATTCGGTTGATGCTTAGACTAATCTGCAGACAGTGGTTCAAGGTCGTGTTTCTGTCTCATCTGTGCATTCATTTTCTACAACAGCTCCAAAAGAAAGCTGCCATCCTACAATGCATAATCAAGTCGTTTTTAAAACTATCTTTACAGACTGGCACAAAAATGGTTTCACTATCTTTGGATAGATTCAAAACAACTGTACAGTGTAAGGTTCTTAAAAAAATCTCATAGCTGTCTGGCAGGCTGCACCTCCGCTAAAGAGCTGTGAAAAAGTTTTTCTTGGTTTTTTTTTTAAAAATTTGGTTGGTTTTTTGCATATTTGTCACACTTACATGTTTAAAAAAATAGCCAGAGTAAATTAAAAAAGCAGTTTTTAAATGATAACTTTATATATTAATGGATGTAACAAAGATGTTTAAACCTATCTGGGCTCCATTTAAAAGAAATGTCCTCCAAACCCACTGAGAATATTATAATAAAGCTTTGATTCCTTATTTGTCTCAGAAAAATCTAAATAAAATTGTCCACACTTTTCTTAAACTGGTCTGGTGTCAAGAAACAAAAAGTACCAATGACACAAATACTTGAAAAACAAAAATCTTTATTTAGAATTGTGTTCATTAAACGTTGTAATAAAGCATCCTTATTTGATCTCTCACCCAACCTTTAATGAGCAATCCACACATGACAGGCTTTCATCCAAAATTTGGGCAAAACACAGTGAGTAACTCAGGTTATCAATAACAGCTATAAAAGCCCAACTGTGGCTACTACAGGAAAGGGGGCCAGTGGCTAACTGTAGCTGGTCAGAAACATTTATTAGGGGGACAGAGGAGCCCCATAATTATATGGCTGTGTAACGGCCTGGGGGATCGGCGAGACGCTGATCGGCCTTTTTCTTTCTTTTCTCTCTCTCGCGCTCGCTCTCTCCTCCTCTCTGTCGCCGGGGCGGAACTCATTGTGGGTCTTCGCTGGATCGTTGTCTACCACGCGACAGTGAGAGTCAAGCTACAGCTCAAGATAAGTCAAGTGTCTTTTGTGAATATCGCACTCATTCCTGTTTCCTCATCTACAGACCCCCTGGATTACCTTTCCCGTGTGAATCTGTGTGTCAAGTGTGAAGAAAGGAACTGCAGTCGTGTATGTGGAGAGTTGGAGAGCGAGTGATTCCCCCCTTGGATTTCCCTGGAGCCCCGTCCCTCGCATTGTTGTATATAGCACTGCCCGGCACTCTCTGTATATACACCTGGTGAACTCTGTAAATAAATACTTGTGTTCAGCTGATTCAGGAGTCCCGCGTTTGAGTCCCCTGCGTTGAACCTTAATAGGCTGATGGATTCAGGTCACAATCAGGAGAGAATTTACTAAAATTTAATGAAGAAAGGAGACAAACAGAGATTAAACACAGAAAGCACAAATGGTCCATTGTCTAAAAAGAATGAACAGTGCTGTGTAGGGACATCCATCCAGCTTCTTCTGCTTATTCGGGGCCAAGTCGCGGGGGCAGGAGCCTAAGCGGAGAAGCCCAGACCTCCCTCTCTCCAGCCAACTCCTCCAGCTTGTCTGGGAGATATAATCGTCCCGGTGGGACATGCCCGGGAGGCAATCAGGAGGCATCCTTGTCAGATGCCTGAACCACTTCAAATGGCTCCTTTTCACTCTGAGCTCACTGAGCATGGTGCTGTAATAGTCAGTTCCTGAAGTATATCCCCTCTTAAATATTCCACAATCAGCCATCTGTGGTATTATTGCAAAATGGAACCGTTAAGCAACTAAAGCAACTCAGACACAAAGTGGCAGACCACGTAAAACTGTGTGCTGAGAACTTCACGGCAGGGTAATGTGTAGGTGGCCCAGAACAGCCAGTTCAACAAAAGTTGGGAAGCTGTTGTAAAATGCAAATAAAAGCAGAATTAAAAGATTTGCAAATGTCATAATCCCAAACTCTATTAACAATATCAAACATTTAAAATGAGAAAATATTACTATTTTAATAGAAATAATGGCTTGTTTTAATTTTGATGGCAGCAACGTGTCTCCAAAAAAGTTGGGACAGGGCGGGAACTGAGGAGACGAGTTTCTGGACTTCCCATTGTTGTCTGATAGGATTCTAGCTTTTGTTTCAGGTGAAAAATCTGGGCTTTGCGCAGGCTGGTTCAGCAGCTGGGGTCTTCTACTAGGATGCCATGCTGTTCTAATAGATATACTATGCAGTTTAGCATTGTATTGCTGAAATTTGCATTGCCTTCCTTGAAAAATACATCAACTGGATGGGAGCATATGTTACTCTAAAACCTTTCAGCTTCTATGGTGCCTTCAAGTGTGCAGACTGCCAATTCAGTAGGAACTATTGCTGGGTATACAGTGTGCAATTTTTGGCTAATTTTGAGACGATTTTTCAGTCGTTCGACCGTTTTGGTGATCGGCCCGAGTTTTGCCTTCATCGTGTGTCGTGCATCGTGGAGGTACGTGGAGTAACGATAAGCGATTAACACCCCACGACTAGCTCCCGATCATCAATCGCTTGGTTGTAAGAAAATCAAACCTGTTTGAAATCCTGGCGACCATCGTGAGGGTGTCAACGCAGCCTCTCACACTGTGCACGCGCAAACACAAAAAAAACCCCACTGAAATATACACTACAATGGGAAAGTACAAGAGGAAAAAAAGAGACCTCTACTCATGCTGGGCTCCTGGGAGGACAGCGTGAGAACAGGAAACAAAAAAACTCCTCTGCACAAAAAAGCACATAAATGTCCACAGCACAACATTATGGGACACGTGACAAGCCACAGGGTCGGGTGGGGGGATGAAGTGTCTATGTTTTCAAAGAAATTCTGCCTCCGTAAGATGCTTTGTTTTGTTTTACCAATCATGTCACTGATCTGTTGCCAGTTAACGTAATTAGTTGAAAATCTTTCTCTGTTATTTTAATTACCATTTAATTCTATAGACTTTGTTGTCCCTATCCCAACTTTTTTGAGACATGTTCCTGCCATCAAATTCAAAATTAGCTTGTAATTTTTTACAATTTTGACACTTGATATTTTTTCTGTTGCAAATAAAATATTTGGTTATGATATTTACAAATCATTGAATTCTGCTTATGCATTTTTCAGAGCATCACGACTTTTGCGCAACTGAGTTTTATATAGATAATTCAGTGTTTAAAGATTAATGTACAAAAAAGAAATACAAATTACATTTAAACTGGCATATACAGTTGTGATCAAAGGTTTAAGTACCCTCTTCATGGATACATGAATGGTATGCTAATTGTGTGCTTTTAATGTTTTTTTGAACTGTTCTTGTCCATGGTGGAATGATTGTACTGCATACATCATACAGCATAAACAAGTTTGAGGGTCAAAGTATACATACAGACCCACTAATATTTGGTTAAATATTCCCAAAACTTCAATCTTAACCCTATTAAAATTTGTGGATTGTGCTTAAAAGCTGTGCTTCTGCAAAAAACAAAACAAAAAACAGCCTAGTTTTATGAATTCTAACATTTCTGTCATAAAAGTCAAATATCCAACCAGAATTATGTCAGAGACCTGCTGGTGAGTGCCAAAAGTATCAGATTGCGATATACAGTGGGGCAAAAAAGTATTTAGTCAGCCACCAATTGTGCAAGTTCCCCCACTTAAAATGATGACAGAGGTCAGTAATTTGCACCAGAGGTACACTTCAACTGTGAGAGACAGAATGTGAAAAAAAAAAATCCATGAATCCACATGGTAGGATTTGTAAAGAATTTATTCGTAAATCAGGGTGGAAAATAAGTATTTGGTCAATAACAAAAATACAACTCAATACTTTGTAACATAACCTTTGTTGGCAATAACAGAGGTCAAACGTTTACTATAGGTCTTTACCAGGTTTGCACACACAGTAGCTGGTATTTTGGCCCATTCCTCCATGCAGATCTTCTCGAGAGCAGTGATGTTTTGGGGCTGTCGCCGAGCAACACGGACTTTCAACTCCCGCCACAGATTTTCTATGGGGTTGAGGTCTGGCTAGGCCACTCCAGGACTTTCAAATGCTTCTTACTCCTTTGTTGCCCGGGCGGTGTGTTTTGGATCATTGTCATGTTGGAAGACCCAGCCTCGTTTCATCTTCAAAGTTCTCACTGATGGAAGGAGGTTTTGGCTCAAAATCTCACGATACATGGCCCCATTCATTCTGTCCTTAACACGGATCAGTCGTCCTGTCCCCTTGGCAGAAAAACAGCCCCATAGCATGATGTTTCCACCCCCATGTTTCACAGTAGGTATGGTGTTCTTGGGATGCAACTCAGTATTCTTCTTCCTCCAAACACGACGAGTTGAGTTTATACCAAAAAGTTCTACTTTGGTTTCATCTGACCACATGACATTCTCCCAATCCTCTGCTGTATCATCCATGTGCTCTCTGGCAAACTTCAGACGGGCCTGGACATGCACTGGCTTCAGCAGCGGAACACGTCTGGCACTGCGGGATTTGATTCCCTGCCGTTGTAGTGTGTTACTGATGGTGACCTTTGTTACTTTGGTCCCAGCTCTCTGCAGGTCATTCACCAGGTCCCCCCGTGTGGTTCTGGGATCTTTGCTCACCGTTCTCATGATCATTTTGACCCCACGGGATGAGATCTTGCGTGGAGCCCCAGATCGAGGGAGATTATCAGTGGTCTTGTATGTCTTCCATTTTCTGATGATTGCTCCCACAGTTGATTTTTTCACACCAAGCTGCTTGCCTATTGTAGATTCACTCTTCCCAGTCTGGTGCAGGTCTACAATACTTTTCCTGGTGTCCTTCGAAAGCTCTTTGGTCTTGGCCATGGCGGAGTTTGGAGTCTGACTGTTTGAGGCTGTGGACAGGTGTCTTTTATACAGATGATGAGTTCAAACAGGTGCCATTCATACAGGTAACAAGTGGGGGACAGAAAGGCTTCTCACAGAAGACGTTACAGATCTGTGAGAGCCAGAGATTTTCCTTGTTTGAGGTGACCAAATACTTATTTTCCACCCTGATTTACGAATAAATTCTTTACAAATCCTACCATGTGAATTCATGGATTTTTTTTTCACATTCTGTCTCTCACGGTTGAAGTGTACCTCTGGTGCAAATTACTGACCTCTGTCATCATTTTAAGTGGGGGAACTTGCACAATCGGTGGCTGACTAAATACTTTTTTGCCCCACTGTATCTTGCTAAGGGACAGTAAAGTAAATATGAGCCTACTTTTAATGTATATATTTGAGCCAGTATGTACAATTTTGATCCTCTGTGCATGAGAGGAAATCCAAATTAAATTCAAACCTGTGTACCTAACTTTTTTCTCTTTTTTTAAAGTCTTTGAAGTAGTACACTCCAAAATCATTCCACTTTCGAAAATGAACAGTTCAAAGAAATCATGAAAAATTCCAAATTACGACAACCACGATGAAAAGATGGAAATTTTTTACCACAACCGTATTGCATATGGTAATCGATACTTTCCCAAATAGGAAACTAGTGAAACTGAGAGCAGTAAAAAGTAAAAACAGCATAAATATATCACATACACTAAGTATCAAACTATTCATTAAGTATTTGGAAAAAGTGAAGAATCTCTCTTTATAATAACGTATGATCATGTATGTACTTGTGTAGGTGGTGAATAATCTGAATACCTCTGACCTTGCTGTAAGGTCATGGAACTGTATGTTGTAGCTTGCAGGTATACGCAGGTGTCACAGAGTGATAGAGAGCAGCCAAGGTGAAGACACTGATGGGTTTATCTGTAAACGTTTAAAAGGATCTTTTTCACACACGTATCACCATTTAAAACTCTTTTCTTAGGAACAGCATGCAAATCTCGGAGAACTTTGTATTCTCAGTGGGGAAGATTTTGAATAGTCATAGAACAAGATGTCTCTCCTCATTTCAGTTGATCATTTCACAAACTGTAGAACAGTAGAAGATGTCAAATAAGTCAAACTTTTAACCTTATTACTTTTAACCTAATATCGCTTGCATGATATCTTTTTTACTTTTCCATCTCTGAAGGAGGTTTTAAGCTTCTATGTGAATGAGGTCATGGTATTATAAAGACTTAAAATACTGGTCAACAGTGTAGGTTTATTTTCCAGCAAGATACCCTTTACATTTTCATTAAGTGTGAGAATATAATCGTGTGAAATATCAAGAAACCTTACCACGTCTACACCTACCTATGTTAGCTGACATTTCTGGTAATTTTGATCATGGTCTTGGTTTGTAGGTGATCAATGTCATCTGGCTCCAAACTTAGGGCTCATTGGAGAGAGAGAGAGAGAGAGAGAGAGAGGGAGAATCATCAGAATCTTCACTTTCAATTTATCTTTCATTTGATCCTTTTTGTAGTTTATTGTTTTCTCTTTTCTGTTCTACAAATTCATTTGATTTTACGTTTCTTGTTTTAAAGTGGCTGTAATGCAACATTTTTAGAAAGGTCTTGACAGAGTATGGCATCTGTGTGGAGCTCCTTTTTATAAAAGTGTCAGTGAATTTCATCTCATTGTTTAGCTGTCACTACAAATTTAACTTTCTGTCAAGATTATGTGTAGTGCTCATATCCGATCACGTCACATACTTACACGTCATTATGGAAAGAAGCCCAACCACTTCCCGTGACCACACATATGCATGTAATTAATAACAGAAAAAAATGAACGAGTTGCTTATTCAACTTATAATATTAAATTATTTAAACATGACATTCATGCAGCAATGTAACACTTGCATTTGTACTTGGATATGAAGGAATGCAGTTTTAATTGCAAAAAATAATTACATAGTGTAGTGCTGCTAGCGTTAATCTCGTTAAAATGATGTTAACGCCATTAGCGAGTTAGCGTGGATCGCCCCATGCGTGGGGCTGCACGCATTAGGGTGGTTAGCTCATTAACGCCGTGTTGCGTTAACGTCATTTTAATGAGATCAACGCTGACAGCACTTCTACATACGCATTTCAGTTTCTAATAAAGAGAAAAAAAAAGTTGTAGCCTTGTAAGAGTAAATCTTGAAAATCAGGGTAAAAAGACTATTGTTCATTAGTGTGACTTATGTTTATTTGGCCCATACAGTGTATATGAGAGATGGACATAATTTGAAGAGTTAACAGTGAATCCCCTTAAACCACTTTCATCCTTATATATATATGTATATATACTGCATATATGTGTACACACATTTTGCTTTTTTTGTATTATTGTTGGGTCCTTACTAGGGGTGGGTTTTTATAATCGATTCATCGATTAAAATAGATTCTGGCTTGGATAAAGTAAAATCGATTCATTAAAATCCTGAATCGATTTTTTTAATATAAATTTATTTTGCCCGAAATGCCAGAATCTCTGGTGACATCTCACAAAATTTCAAGAACCACCAAACAGTTAAGACAGTAAATGACAGCAGGTACACAGATTCTAAAAAGAAAAGAAAAAAGAAAAAAAAAGGTACATGGATTCTGCACATAGACTTAAACACACAGCGCGACCCGCGGATCAGAATCAGTTAGATGTCGCCTTTCTCACGGTCGGGGCTGAAAGCCGACAGCTCGCTGATTCTGATCTGTCGGCGGGTCCGTGCTTTGTGTTCACGCCCTTTATGAGCCGATTCTAAAGCTGTTAGTTTGATCTCTCTCCAAACAATATTGACCGAACCAGCAGCAAAAGAAGACCCAAATGCTTCACATAAACATCGTCATGACTTCACTCTGACTTTTACTGTTTTGCTTCCACCGTGATGCACAGCTCTCTCTCTCTCTCTCCCTCCCTCTCTCTCTCTCTGTACTTCAAGAACAGTTTCCCTTTCTTCATTATTCGCTTGCTTGTTACGCACCAGTCTACTGTTGTTTACAGCGCTGTCAGCTGCTGTTTTTTTCCCTTTTACATTCTTCCGAAAAGAAAACCTCATTTCTGCTGTTCAATACTGAACAAATTTAAACTTTTTAAAATTATTCAAAATGCAAAACGCTTAACCGTGTCTCTAATAAAACCGCTGTAACTTCAGAGGCAATGTTCATATGTTGATTAATGGTTTTCTTTCGTTTTTGATGTACTGCAGAATATTTTTATAAAATCCCAGGCCAGGAAAATCACCTTCATGTTTTTCTGTGTTTTATCTTCAGCTACTTTGACACAAAGGCATCTGCTGTGATGCTCACACCTTTGATAAAGTCTTGCGTGTGTCAGCTTCCTTTTTATTGATACAAAAATATGTAAATGTACTGATCTGAATTATAATATTTCTGACTGTCAAAATTTCCCAGATTTAAATCGAATCGAATCGAATTAAATCGAATCGTGGATCGAATCGATTCGGGACCTTGTGAATCGGAATTTAATTGATTCTAGAAATCAGTGACGATACCTAGCCCTAGTCCTTACTATACAACAGGGGTTGGCAACCCTGGGCACGCGTGCCACAGCTGGCACGCGAAGGGTTAACTGATGGCATGACCATAGCTGGACTGGCCATCGGGCATATTTGCACATTTGCTCGGTGGGCCGATGGTGATTTTTCGTTTTTATGGGCCAATGATTTATTTATTTTTTTGTAACGGCATAAACAATGAAAGTAACATTAGCAAGTGGTGAAGGCCAGCAGGTACATGAGGGAAAGGGGAGGCAAGAGGAGAGACCTTCAGGTAAGAAGTTATGACCTGCAGTCTATCTGGGTCAGATATAAACCAAGTTTAGGTGGAGTTTATTTTTGTTTTGCTGACTTTTTACAGTCAGTTACAATAACTCGTACTGCATGCTAGCTAGCATGACGGAGTTTCTATACAGCTGGGTGGGTGCTATGATGTTACTGATAGTGAACTTTATTTTATTCATAAGGTTAATTAGTAGAGTTGCCAACCATCCCGTAAAAAGACTGAATTGCCCCACATTCAGAGAAAATATTAGGCATTTCGTATTGAGCTGAAAAGGAACGCAGTTTGTCCCGGACTTCAGCTAGAATGGAAAAAGACAGAAAGCTGGAGTTATTCTGTGTCTTTACACTGCAGCTGCCTCTTCTTTTCTTATTCTCTCCCCCTCTCCCTCCTGTTGCTACTTCAATCATCAAACTGATCAATGATCAGCTGTTGTTAGAATTTATTTAATATTAATTTCTAGTATCAGCTGATGTTTGCTGGAGCCACAGCTGTAAAGCTGCTGGTCATTATGTTGTTTTGGATATGTGAGAGGGAAACATACAGATGAAACCAGGAGATGTTCTTACTGAATCATCAGAACTGAACAGGTGATGGAGAAACAGGTTTACCTTTTAGGTGACATGAATGAGTTGAAAGGAAGTTGTGAAATTTTCAAATGTATATCGTGATAAATATTTTTGGTCATATCGCCCTGCTCTATTTGGCATCATTCTTTTCAGCACAACCTCACATGTCTGAATTTACTTATTTTTTCATTTTGACATACTGTATCAACACAACTGATCTAAAATCACACAAAAAGCATCTCTGAGTAGAAAAACATGATACAACCATTTAAACCAACTACTAAAACTAAAATTAGAGAACAAAAACGTGTCACAATAAGATGCCACACAAATTATTTGTGGAAGTCCAGAAAATATTTTCTGTCAACCACAAAAGGAGGAGCACACCGCAGGCCTAAAACCTGCAGGCCTGACAGCAGGAGACGTATCACTCCCCCTGTTTTCCACCTGGACACAGCGTTTGTATTGCAGTTTACATTTGGTGACTTTTTAGCAGCAACTGTGACATTCACTAGTGCCCTCATTGTTGTGACACACAAAACAAAACAAATGACCACACCGCACACTAACTACACACTCCAAACATGCTAAATGTTACAAATCTCTCACATGTGAAAACTCGCTTGCTCACTCTGTCATGCCGCCGTCACTCCCAAAACATCCCCCTATTTCTAAACAACCACATGTTGCCATATAATTTTTTTGTCCATCCATCCATCCTCATCCGCTTTGTCCGGGGCCGGGTCGCGGGGGCAGCAGCCTAAGCAAATAATTTTTTTGATTGGTCAATATGGTACATTTTTTCACCAATATGAAAGGGGTCATGGTTTTTATTCATGCACTGTCCTGTAAGATTAGGATTTGACCCCAGGGGGTTAACCAGTTGATGACTTCATGGTGGCTAGAGGCATCTTTTATTTACAGTCTGTGGTTTGTACTTTTTCTCTTGATCTCTTATCACCACCACATCTGCGGTAACAATTATTTCCCCCATTCAGATGACATTACTCTTTCCACCACAGATGCAACGTTGACCCCTGAGTTGGTTGTTCAGGTCTCGTATTCAGGAAACCTGCTAGTTCTTTCACCGTAACTTTCTCACATTTTTGGTTTAAACGTGGCAGAAGAGGAAATAAGGGTGATGGTTGGGGATTTTTTTTTTTGGTAAGCATTGATCAAAACTTCCGTTTTTCTGAGAATCAAAACTTAAAAGAGATTAGAGCATGTCTTGTGTCCTTGGTTTTTGGTCATAAAAACCCCCCAAAACAAACAAAAATGCATAGAGATGACACAGGTAGTGAACTGCTTGTGTGCATGTGCCCTAAATATCAGTCAAACTAATGAATTATTTCATAAGAAGGTCATCACAGTTCTTAGGATAATGTGTAACATAAGCAAACAAAAACTCACTGAAACTTGACCACATGTTTTAAATTGTTTAGCATGCTTCCCAGTGGACTCAGAGTAAAAGACGGCCCAGTGAGTTACATGATAGTGAAGATGACATTTAGCTTGTGCTGAATGTGCATTTTAGGAAGTTCAATCAAAGCATAAACTGGGGTTAGTATATATATAAATATTTTTCCCTTCTTATGTATTCGGGAAAGTCTGTGGTGTGCTGCTGTACGTCATAAAACCATTTATTTTTCCATCTATACCACAGTCCATCAGGTTGCCCCGAGATCAACTTTATACTCCCCCCGCTGTGTCTATCTGTGTTTCTGTGTGTATGTCTTGTACATGTAGCGCACGCCCACAGTCTCTCCACCATCATCCATTTCCTCTATTTTTTTCCTCAGCCGGGGGAGGTGAAGCTGGAACACACTATGTCTAGCATTATCAGTGGTCTTAATTTCCGTTGTGACACATAAACATCCTCTTTCTGTCACCATAGATCGCCCCACACAGGCCAGCTGAGTTCCTCTGTAACTGCCTGGTGCTCAGGGCAGGTAAACAAACTGTCCATTCAGATACTCTCACATATACTCTCAAATTTAGGTATAGTTGATAAATTGATTGTTTATTCAAACTCACAGTCATAGCATTCATATGATTATATTCTACTGTGAATGATAGAGTTAATTTGTGTTTTGTTTGTTTCGTTGCTTTTTTTTGTCTGCAGTAATTGATATTTGGCGTTATGGTGCCGCTGTGGGATCATTGTGCTTTAATGCACATATATGGAAAGCTTAAGGTTGGGTGTGCAGCAGTAAAAGCCACAGCTTAAGGACTTTTTTGGGATTACTGGTGTTGTTTTACAATTGTTTTTGGTTGTATCTATCTGAGAGATCTTTTGCTGTCTGTATGCATCTAGTGTTGTCTGAAACATCAGTTCTGCCTTCTGGGGTATCTCAAGGATCAGTTTTAGGTCCGGATCTCTTTTTGCTTTACATACTCCCTATAGACCAAATTATCAGACGTTACAATAATATTTCTTATCATCTGTTCTTTTAAAGCTTCTGAGTTTTATAAATGGTCTTGTTTAAATAATTGTCTGTCAGAAATCAAACAATGGTTAAATGACAACTTCCTCCAGTTAAATACATATAAAACAGAAACTTTGATTATTAAACCTGATCACATGTTCTCAGAAATTAAGCAGCATATCAGTTTTTTAGACCCTGCATTTCAGTTGATTCTCAGAAATGTAGGTGTTATATTTGACAGTTCAATGTCTCTTGAAAAACACTTCAAACAACTGTTTCATAACTGTTTTTATCATTTAAGAAACATTTCTAAACTCAGACTACAGGTGTTTTAAGCTACGTTCACACTGCAGGCGAAAGCACATCAAATCCCACTTTTTTCACCCTATGTGACCCATATCCGATCATGGTATGACAGTGTGAACAGCATAAATCTGATATTTTCAAATCCTATCTGGGTCACTTTCGTATGTCGTACTTCTTCTCGTTTGGATTATTTTAATGGTCTTTTTACTTGTCTCAACAAATCAGCTTTGGATCAAGACTCTTAACTGGCACAAACAACAGGTCAGACAGTTTCGGCTTCTCTTCATTGGTTGCCAGTAAATTTTAGGGTTCATTTCAAAATTTTAGTCGTAACTTTTAGAGCTCTTCACAGCAAAGCTCCCCAGTACATCTCTGACCTGTTGAAACCTTATGCTTCATCCTGAGCACTTAGGTCTTCAGGTCAGAGGTTACTATTGGTCCTACGTACTAATTTCAAAACACGTGGGCATTGGCTTATCAGGCACTGGCACCAAGGCTGTGGAAATCTCTTCTGTTGTCTTTATGCTGTCTAGACTCCACTGACTCCTTTAAAAAGCAACTGAAGACATTTTTTTTTATACAAACAAGCTTTTTAATAAATTTTTCATTGTTTTATATTATTTTATTTATATTTCTGGTTTTATTGTGAAGCACTTTGTGATTTTTATCTGTTAAAAGTGCTATGTAAATATTTTATTTATTTACTTACTTACTATCTCAAATAGCGAGACCTGATATGTCACTGATTATGTCAAACATTGTATGAAAAGGAGGGGCTGGAGTTGAAGTTGGTTTGCAAAGAGGCTCATCATCTGTGGACAGGTAAACGGTGAGCCCTATATTGATTTGCCAATTGAATGCACGATTGGCAATTGGCTAAGCTATCGGCTATTGTGCTGACATCAAGTGAGCTTAGACTTTGTGACCTGCCTGTCTGATATACTTAATGTAATAAGTCTCTAAAGGTTCTCAGTCATCCAGGTGATTGTAGTCTAAGCAGCTTGGAAAGAAAAGCATCTGGACTTCTTTAAGTTGCTTGAAGATTGTGGTCTGTGGTTTCAGGCCCAGCCACACACTCAGTCAAAAACTGGTTCATCCCAAAGACAGAACTCCTAAACAAAAACTTAACAATGTGGTGTATGCTGTACAGTGTAGCAAGGAATGCCCAGACCTCTACATTGGAGAGACCAAACAGCCACTTCATAAAGCCATGGTACAGCATAGAAGAGCCACCTCCACTGGACAAGACGGCTGTCCATCTGCATTTAAAGGACAAAGGTCACTCTTTTGAGGATGCCAACGTTCACATTTTGGACAGAGAAGACAGATGGTTTGAAAAAGGAGTAAAAGAGTCCATCTATGTCCACTGTGAATGACCATCTTTGAACAGAGGCAGTGGTAATGATACTAAGTGCCTGTCATATATAATGCAGTTTTGAGATCCTTTCCCAGACGCCTTAACGCCTACTCACATCCTGGGCCTTTTGGCCTCCAGAAATCACATGATTAGGGTGGGGCTAGGTTTCAGAATGGGTTCACCCGAAACCTTGGCTGATTGTGACCTACACACATTTTCACACCTTGGCTTGTGCAATTAGGTAGAGGATCAACAGGGGGTCCATGTCTCTCTTGGGGGGTCACTCCCATAGGGCGTAAACCTGGGACTCTCCACCATTTGACCTTAGAACTGAAGAAGCTTCTCGGATGAGAGGCGAAACATCTTCAAGCAACTTAAAGAAGTCCAGATGCTTTTCTTTCCAAACTCCTTAGACGACAAGGAGCTTGTCGTCATGTAATAAAATGACTATTCTCTGAAAAGCAAAAAAGACAGAACAATGCTGATCTGAAAGAATAATAATGGTTTGAAGTTACATTATAGTCACAATCCACTTCAAATGTTTGATAAAAAATACATGCATAGTGCTTTCAAGGGTGAGAAAACAGTGGTCCAAATGGAGATGCAATGCTAAGGCTGTAATGAAGAAAAGGTCAGTGATTCAGGTGCAGATAAAGGGGATTTCCTTCAGTGTGTCACGGCATTAATGGTAATAAAGCTGTCACATCCGAGTCTTCATCTTTCCTTTTATCTGTGTCTCTATCTAAGTGGAAGAAACCATTGAAAGTAAACAGATCATGGAGATACTGTGGTTTCACTAATCGGTTTATGAACCTGCAATTTTTTTTTTAAACCTGTCCTGTTCAGCAGTTGTAGCAAGCAGAATTATGGGCTGAATGCTTTGTTGTGGTAGACGTATTTTCTTTCCCAAGAGGAGCACCGTAGACTCTCTGTTGGCATCTCTTGGTAATGTTTTTCCCTAGTGGATGTTTTGCTGGAGCAGACAGCGGATAAAGGCCAGATGCTGGGTCTCCAACTGCTGCTTCCACCCCAGCCTCTGAAGTGTGGACTGACAGGTGCCACCCCATAGCCAGCAGTGATCCTGGGATGCAGTTAACCTGTCCCTAGACCCAGCCAACCCCAACGCCAGAATCGTGTAGGAAGTGGGGATGTAGAAGACCCGCCTACTCCCCCTCCCTGCTTGTCGATGTTAAAAATGGCCTGTTTGATTCGTGTGTTGGTATACGTGAGTGAATGAGATGTAGAAAGCGAGTATGACTGTATGAAAACTTGAATGCTGTTAAAATTCACATGAGCCCATTGGCAACAGCATACCCAGCAAAGCCACTTGAATGGTCCGACCAACTGTGGTCTATGCAGCTCATGTTCACCCACCGAGACCCTACGTGTGTCAGTGATGTGTTGTCAGAGGAAGTGGGTGGAAGAGAAGGCTAGGGATGATTAAGACTGAGATTCAGAGGAGAGAGCCAGGAAAGCAGGTTCAGTAAGCTCTTTAGTTTTTATAATTATATTTTTATATTTACAGTAATGCCTTTGGATTTAGTCTTTAACATTTTAAGGAACACTGCAAACATATTAAGCAACTATTTATCAATGAAGCCGATGATACAAATCCACTAGTTGAATTACAGGCACGTCTTGAATTCATAAATTCAGACAAAACTGAATTTATGAATTAAATGAATTAAAAATCTGAGAAACATGGTGTCTAACCAGATACCGATAATGCCACAATCAAAATGCCCATCTTGACCAGGGTATGTCCTTCAGTATGCATATTAAACAAATATGTATTTATATTGTGCATTCGCCCAATATTTTCAAACGTAAAAATTTAAATAATGCCATAAAATATCTCTAAGCTGTCTCATAGTCATGCTGAGAAAACTGGGCTCGATTATTATCTGGTTCTAAAAACTATCCCTGAAAAGTCTTCACAGTGGAGGCTCCTTTAACCTCCTAGGACCTGGCATCCACATATGTGGACACCACATTTTGGGCTATTTAGACCAAAATACTCAATTTTGCTCTACAAGGGCCTGATATCCACTTACGAGGATATTATACCATTACTGTTCTATCAAAATTTTAAACAAATATCCTCATATGTGGCTCTCATTTTCCTAGAAACAAAAATTAGGTAAAAAAAAATCTGGTAATTCTTTGTTTTTACATTCATCAGGTCCCAATATGCCCAAATATCAAAGAGAAATTAAAAATGCATGCCATGAATGAGTTCGGGTCTTAGGAGGTTAAAGCACCCATGTCCTAACTATCTGGTAAAAAAAATTGTATGTAAAGTAATTAGACAATTTAAATTTAAAAAAAAAGGCATATTCTGACATAAAAGTGAAATAATGTGTCTGTTTCTATCACCAAGTATGTTTAGACTTTGATTTACACATATGTATACAGTGAGCTTCCTCGGTTGCTATTCATCAGTGGTTAAGCATTTAAAACTTGGCTACACCTACAAAAACAAATGAAAGTCAGAACTCGATTAGAGTGGGCAGAAGTTGTACATGACATCACCGTTGTCGCCCACTTCAACCCAGTGAGAAAAGTTTGTGTCCTACATCATATGCTCAGATACCAAATGAGAACATTTATTTTAAGGGCCTTCAGAGGGGACCTATTAGGCTCTTTTGCAATTCAGAGAAGTTCCCAGTTCTATATAATAATGTGTCTTAAACTTGACCTTGGAGCAGCAACTTAGTTCATCCACTGCCTGAAATTGTGCCTTTATGTCAGGAAATATTCATTAATGTTGTTTAGGCATTCAGCAGTTATCCGTCGCGCCACCTGTTAATCACAATTTTCTCACATTCCACACTTTGGACTCAACCACATTAAGATTAAAAGAGTCCCAGAAGTCTTTCTTTAATGGCCTAATATATTACATATTGCTTTTAAATGCTTTTACCCAGTGGACCTTGTTGTGATGGCAAAACACAGACTCTGCTATTAGTGTTTCTTTTTTTACTCGCCCTGTGTTTATACACCACTTTACATTTAATCATTGGTTGTTATTATTAATCTCTGACTCTTTTCCACAGTTTGACCTTTGTCCTATCTCCTTCCGCTCACCCACAACGAGTCGCATTAGATGGCTGGTTCTGCCAGATGTTTCTTCCTGTTAAAAGGGAGTTTTTTCATTCCCACTCTCACCAAGTGCTTGTTTCTAGTTTTCTTTCTATTATTGTAGGGGACTGACCTTAAAACATAAAGTGTCTTGAGGTGAGTGCCTTGTTGAGATTTGGTTCTATATGAACTGAATTTAATTTAATATTAACAGAGTCTCATCCCAGCTACCATTAATTTTATTATAATGATCACAGCATTGGCCCACCATTGCTTTGATATACAGCTATATCAATACTGAGTTCACAACTTGTGCCTGTTGTTCCCAGCAGGGGAGGCCAAACAAACATTTAATCAGTTACTGCAGATTTCAATATTTCAGATTTGCCACTTTATTTCTAAAGCCTCTTCCTGATGCTTGTGAGTGGCACTAGGAATACACTGGATGGAGGTGGAGGTAAGCACTGATAACAAGAGAAATGAAAGTAAGTAGAAGATGTGTGTAAAACAGAAATAGGCAGGTAGAAAGGTAAAAATGCTAGTAGTAGAGGTCATGAAAGTGGATGAGTTTAAATAACTGGGTTCAGTCATCCAAAGCAATGGATAGTGCACAAGGGAAGTGGAGAAGAGAGTGCGGGCAGGGAGGAGTGGGTGGAGTGTTAGGAGTGATATGTGATAGAAGGATAGAGCAAGAGTGAAAGGGAAGTTCGTGCGACAGTAGTGAGATATGCCGTTTGGTTTGGAGACAAACAAAAAGGAGGTGGAGTTTGTGGTGGCAGCTGAAGATGTCATGATTTTCATTGGGAGTGACCAGGATGGACAAGATTAGAAATGAGCACATCTGAGGGACAGCTGAGGTTGAGCAGTTTGGAGACAAAGTATGAGTTGTAAAGACGAGATGGTCTGGATATGTGCGCAGAAGGTATAATGTTTATACTGGACAAAGTATGTTGAAGATGGGGCTGCCAGTCAGGAGGACCAGTCGAGGTTTGTGGATGTAGTGAAGGACATTAAAAGGGCTGATGTGACAGAGGAGGATGCTAGGATAGGGTGAGATACAGGCTGATGGTCAGCTGTGCTCACTTCTAAAGGAATCGGTCAAAAGATCTGCTACTAGTGTCAAAGCTAAAACATTGAACCATGCTGTTCATAAATCGTTTTGTGAGAGGTTGCAAAGGCAGCATAATTATCCTTATTACCCTTCTTTGCAACATTACCACTCTTTCCCATGCACTTGATTTGCATTTATAGAAAAACACTTTCTTTCCATTTTCACTTTTTCCAGAAATTTACATTTTGTGTAATTTGTGTGTCTTTATCTTTATCGCACTTTCAGGCTTGCAATCTTGGATGTACTGATTTAAATAAGTAAAAAAAGATAAATTTTTTGTATTCTTGCTTTCCAGTGAGCTTGTCCAGAAAGTAAAAACCGCTTAGTTATTTGCAGAAATGATTGTTTGTTTAATCAAATGATCTGCAGCCCACATTTCTGGTAAATTCATACTTTCCATTTCATTCACACAGGGAGAAGATGGGCACATTTCTTGGACAATACACCCACACTTTTTGGTACTCTGCTCCCAAAACAGCAAAGTGTGATGGTTGTGGGGAGTGGGGAGCACTGTGGAAAAGTTTTCTGCAGCTGGCTGAGTCATTATGAACCTATTTATGCATCAGAAAGGACAGAACCAGAGGGACAATGAAGGGGAGAGAAGCCTAGATAAACATTTGACACTTTTCTATAGAAAATCAAAAGTGCACACGTGGCAGGGCAAGATCAAACTACAGTGGATAGATAGGAGATTGAAATTGAGATACAAAGAAAAAAGAAAGGGAGAGGAGAGGGAAAAAACTGACAGCGAGAGAAAGAGAGAATCAGAGACAAAAAGAGAGATAGGTGTCCCTACATATGGACAGGGGAGTCCCCAAGGCCCTGCTATGGTGAGGCTTATTTGTCCCACCTCCACATTGGGCTAGAGGCTTTATCTTGTATCTCGAGTGGGCTTTTGTCAAAAGTGTTTATGTCTGGCTATTTAATGTCACCTTTCCTAAACAGACTCATAGAGCTTTAAGATGGTATGGGGATTCCCCCCTGTAGCTTTCTGCCCGTATCTGTCAAGTTCTCCAGCCTGCAAAAAGCTTCATAGACATGTTAAAGGCATTTGTGAGCAATTTATAGACATTAAAGGCATACTGTACAATTCCAGGAAGCCTTCTGCTGACTAAAATAATAAAAACTGGTGGACCCCCTTAGAGCTGTTGTTAATGCACTGTCAAAAGAAAAGGTACAGTCCCTGTAGACATTGGATGCCACTCTAGCTTTTTTTTTTTCTTTTCTTTTTTTGGGAGAACGTTGTAGTCTCAGTTTCAGACAGGCAGTTGAGTTCTGTCTATGAGTGCTATCTTCATAATAAGTGAAGTTTGAAAGAATCAGTTGAGATTACATTAGAAATCGAGTTTCTGTGACTGCCGTGTTAGTCAGTGGCAGATGCACAGAATGATAAAGATACTACAAGAATGTATGTGGAAAATGCTGAACACTAATCATGCAAATTACACATAAGTATAAGCACGGGCTTGACTTGCATCTTTGTACATCATTCACAGTGTTGGCTTCTTTGTCTTTTTACCCTATCTTGCACAGACACATATGGGTTAGATGCTTAATGATCTCTTGAGACCTTTCTGCAAGAGACCATGTTCTGCAAATTTCACAGAGTCAGAGATCTGTGTGTGCATGGTTAAGGTCAAGTGCATTACATCAACAATAGAAACGGGAGTGCTTAATGTACCTATAAGTAGAAATGATTTCATTCGCTATCTCATATAATGATGTGGCTTTTCAAAGTGTAGCCTGCAGACCAAAGATGTATGTAACACAATCTCAGTGGTGATAGGATTTAGGACAGGACCACCCTCCCCCAGAGTCTAAATGGTGGTGGTGGTGAAGATGAAGACTGAGGTTTGAATGGACCTCTGGTTTAGGTGTCTGAGGGGAGGTGGGGGAGGGGGGGGGGGGTCTGAAAGGGAGATTTAAACCATGTGAAGCACAAGCTCCAAGATGATGGGTGAGAAGATTTGACTACAGTACTGATGTCAGTTTTGTGATTGACAGCGTGGGAAAGATGTAGTCATGTAAGGAACAGAAAAGCAGCCAAACACCCAGGAAAGCAGGCAGATGAGTGATTACAGATCTACCTTATTAAACTTCATAAAATAGAGATAGTATCAAGAATTCGACCAGCCATCTCAACTAGTGGTTAAAAAACCCCCCAACAACACATGAGCACCAATATAAAATACTAAAAGTGCAGGCATTTTCCCCACGCAGCCTTTAATCATATGCTCATACCACTCAGTCATAAATGAATAATTAGAAACTTGAGCTGTATTTCAGGAAGGCAACTTTAAGTGTGATGATTTTATTGATAATAAATGAGAAAAGAGACAATTTGCAATGTTACGGGAAACATTTTGATTGCTTTTACCAAATGTAAGACTGCTGCACCTGTGCAGTTTGGTGTCTCATAAATCCTTTCATATATGGCACAGCATTTAGAACAATTTAACTCCTGCATGGCTCAACAATGGCACAATTAAAGCCAGTGACAAAAGTCCCTATCGTTTTAAAGTTTGTAAGATTAAGTAATTTAGGACTAGTGTTTAGTTATTCAAAACTTGAACTAATTAACTTGAATATTAAGTAGTATGAAAAGGTGAAGGAAATGCCTTATTAATGTTTATTATTATTATTATTAGTCAAATTTGTCAGTGCAACCTGTCTGTTGAGAAATTTTTTTTTTTGCCCGCCCCGTTTGGCTATTTTGCCATCAGAATTATTGTCTAAAGGCGTCCGTTGAGATTTTGAGATGAGGGATGTTGACATGACTGTAAGTAAATAAGTCTGTCCTACACTATTTCTGCAATAACTCAGAGGTTAACAATACTGATAAATTGTAGCTAAAAGTGGGATGGGTTTTTCAGATCACAGCTACATAAATCAACCGTCAGTCAAGAAAAGACCACAACAATGGAATGATTGCATTCAAATCTGCCAGTCATATTGCTTTTACTTTTTTGATATCACAGAAACCAACCTTTATGCTGTGGGAGGGTGATATAACCAAGTTTTTGTTTACTGCTGAGTAAATGAACCGTTTAACTGTTTTAAATGTAATTAGTGGTGGGCCCCAAGTGAAACCTAAAGGGCAAATAAACTCACTGTTCAACTAAGAAGGTAGTCCCAGCTTTGACGTTACTCATTTTTCATGCTAACGCAGACACACACTGACAAGGTGAAAAAAATCCATACACGTGCTCACACACACCTTCACATATCTTAGAAACATTACGCATCATTTAGAAATGATTTACAGCAACAGTGGGGATCTCAGGTCTGTTTTGACCTCCTTTCAGTTTATTCTTTTTTTGGCTAGGAGAAAGATAAAATCTGTACATCGAATATGAAGAGAGACATTGTTAGCTTAGTTGGAATTTAAAAACTGTCATTATGTGAAATTGCTGCCCTGTAACCAAAACCCCAAAGCCCCCAAATTAATATTTTATATCTAATTTGTTACATCTATATGAAAACCAAAGTTCAATCAAGAGCAACATGGCTGCATAAACCTTAACCCGTAGTTAGAGTCAGGCTATTTCTGACCCACCCTTTGAAATCTTGAGTAAAAAAAAACACAAATAAAATCAGTGATTAAACTAGCAGGTGAAAGCAGCAGCTTCTTCTTTTTCCATTTTTTCTTTTAGCCAAAAATCTTTAAAGTTTAATTTTGGCTTTGATAGTCTGTTGTTTTCTCTTAAAAGCTGAAGTCTTTTTGTTATCTTTGTTAATTCCTTTAATGCCATTTTCCAGGGCTGACAATTACACTCCTGCTTTGGATATAGCTTACAATCCAGTTCTAGAAGTCAGAATAGAAACGGAGACTATTTTTGTTGCAGGTATTCCAGAAAAAGATACTACGGATGTGGGTGGCATGGTGGTGCAGCGGTTATCGTGCGAAGCAGGCTATCACTTTCCTGGCTGTCTAAGGCCTTCTTCTCCTTCTCTGGAGTTCCTTTTGGTATTCAACCTTCAGTCCAAAGACAATAATGTTTGGTTCATCAGTGACTTGAGGTGACTTGACTGTAGATGTACAGATGTATAGACTTCTGTATAGCTTGGCAGCCTTTTCAGGCTGTAGCCCTTCTCTCACCCTGTGACAGCTGAAAGAGACTCAAATCTCCCCATGACCCTGATTTGGATGAGTGTTAAATGAAGGAAAACTGTTATCTTTGCTTGAGTAAATAAAAGAAACCCTGCAATAACAGAAAGCCCACTAATTAAAATGTTGTATCTGAGTTACATTTGTATGAAAACCAAAGTGTAGCAACAAGTAGCGTGCATATTCTAACATAACTTTGATATTTCTGTTTTTGTTTTTTCTGGGCAATCCTGCTTCCTCTGGGAATCTATAGAAATCGATGTTTGGTTATTCACTGACTCGAGGAATTTACTGCAGATGTGGATGTGAGAGTGTGTGGTGTGTCTCTATTTCTCTTTAGACTTGCAACCCCTGCAGGGTATTAACATTTTGCAGACACATGACCACTAACCAAGAGACATTAACTTAAATTTTGAACAGGTGATAGTCAGGCTGACAGTTTATGGTAAAGTGTCATGCAGGCCTGCAGGCTTTGGTCAGCGGTCCCCTGGCAACCACCCCTTGCTGGAAAAACATGCATTGCCCAACTGGGTGGAAAAACCTTACATTGCCTTGGTCATGCTATCATATTTCTGTGGTCGTAGTTTAAATGAAAGTGATGGATTTTTCTGGAAACTCTGTCCAGCTACACTCCAAGCTGAAAAGTGCAGCACAAACAGGTAAAAAAAGCAAAAAGTATGCCTTTTGAAACACCTTCTCCGTTATTTATTTTGTGTTGCACTATTTCAAGTTTAATAGAATAGCCTATTATTTTCATTGTAAATGTTCAACAGTTACAGCTGTTGAACATTTACAATGAAAATTGTAAATGTAAAAATTGTAAACCCCCCCCCCCCCCCCCCCCCCCCCCAAAAAAAAAACCAAACAAACAAAAAAAACAGCATCCCCTGTTTCATCCAAGAGTCAGCAAGCTCCATAAAGCACTGGCAGATAGTCGGGAAAGCACATTTTTCCCGGCATGAGGGCCAACTCTTGAGCAAAGTGCAAATTGACATGAGAAATCTCAATATCCCACCTCTATCTATGTGTCACACACACACACAAGCCCCCCACACATACACCCACGCACAGGGCTAATACGTAAGGCTAATTCTTACCTGCTGTTATGAAATACCTTATGATTTTTTTTCTTTAAAGTTTCATTTTGGGATTTTAAATGTAAACATGAATTTTTGTTTAATGACTTACAAAATTTAGTTATCTCTGTTATTTTGTAAAGCACTGAATTGTTGTGTGTAATGTCATTTCACATGGCAAACAATAAATACATTTGGAGAACTTCTAATCTTGTACAAACTTGTTCTTGTTCTTGATGCCACAACAGAAAGTGAGAGCATTGGCATGTCAGGTATGCCAGTAAAATATGTTACTGTTGTTTTTGTGGGTTACTCAGTTCCTGGTTTCACCATCCTGGTGGTCTGGGGCCTTTCTATGTGGAGTATGCATCTTTCTGTGTCTCTGTAGATTTTCTGTGAATATTCCAGGAAATCTACAAATACCAGAGGAATAAATGTTTGATTAGTCAGTCATGACTAATCAGTTGATAAGTTTGTAAACTTTAAACTTTTCCTTGTGATTTGGTCTCTTTTCTTTTCACATGGAGATAAATCCAAGTGAACTCCAAGTGAACCAAAATGCACCACTACAAGCCACTAGAGAATGTTCGGCTTGCTTATTGGCCAGGTGTGTAGGACAGGAGCAACAAAAGGTAATACAGGAAGAAGGTGCTGGGTTCCAGACAACTGGAGAAGATGGAGAATTTACATTTATTTCATGGCTAGCTGCCCGAACAGACCTTTGCACATCTATAGTACCTTGTCGTATTCAGAATTAAAAGCATATGTGTCTACAGGAAGTCTTTTTTTTTAGCTCATACTTGCAATGTACACTTGGTAGTTGGGTTGGATCAAAGTAAACAAACAAACCGCACTGAACTTCATTTGGAGGAGACCACCTCCTCCAAAGGGTCTTGGTGCGGTTGTTTTTGTTGGCACCTGAGTGCGATTACTGTGTTCACACATACGCAAGCGAACCACACCAATGGGGAAAATTCACCAGTGACCACCGACCAGCAACACAAGTGACATCACACCAATGACCAAATGACCACTGGCATGGATGTAATTGTGTGTGGTTGACTCTCTCTCTCTCTGTTAGCTTGTAATGGACTGCCTACCTATCCAGGATGTATCCCACCTCTTGACCCATGACAGCTGGCAGAGGCTGTTTACTTTTTGCAACCTACTTTTAGTCTATTGTTATTTGTTGTGAAACTTCAAATTGAACTGAGCTATATTTTGAACAATATTTTTCTGGATGCACACATGTCAACCCACGCTAATGATGTCAAGATCAAAGCTCGGAAAGTTCCAATTCAAATGCCAGATGCTTATCTTAAAAATAACCATCTTTATCTTAAAAAGCATCTTTATCTTAAAAATCCGTATTGCATGACTGAAAAATGAAGCAACTCAAATACTAAAAGACAAAACAAAAACTGGAGCTGCAAGCCATAGCAATGGTCGAGCAGAGCTATGGCTCAGGTGTCATGCACACTTGGGGTGCACCGATACACAAAATTCACGGTTCGATATTTTTTTGATACAAAAGAATGTTCATGCCTTTTTAATTTGTCATTTATTAAAATTACAAATATATATTTTAACTCAAAAGTACCGTTTTTAAATTTAATGTTGCTGAAACAACAAAGTAATAAAAAAAAAATCTATCTGATGGAGAAATCACTCATCTTTGGAAAAGAGAGTTTATTACAGAGAAATGGCTCTTTCCAAAATAAAAGCTATACTATATGCTTCTTCTGGGCTATATTCTCAGCAGCATATTAAACATATCAGGTCCCCATAAGGAGAATCATGTGCTAACGGCTGTCTAAATGACTCGGGTAAAGTTTGTAGCATGCGTGCTTGTTGTTTTTGTCTGCTTCCACTTGTCTTTGCACTAGGATGATGTCGGCGTAAATGTGCCGTCATATTCGTTGTGTTCCCACTAGTGCTGTCAGCGTTAATCTGAAATGACGTTAACGCCACAACACGGCAAATCTCTGTTAAAGAACTACCGCGGATCGCCCCGTGCGTGGGGCTGGACGGCCAACACCTTAACAAGCTAACTGCGCTAACGCACTAGTTCCCACCAATGTAATTGAGCATTGCGTGGCACATCCAACATACTGTTTTACTTTTGTCCATGACGCGCTTACCTTCAGGGTCATAATTCACATGAAAACCAAAATAGTTCCAAACGCCAGATCTGAATGAGGGTGGGGGAGGTTCAATTTGCCATGTTGCAAGGAGAGCTTAACTTCTGTCTCGCTAGCTTGCCCTGTGCTCAGTGAATCTGCGTTGCATCCCTAATTATCACCTACAGTATATTTCTTGTTGCTACTAGGTGGCACTATGACTCTGACAAAATATTGACACCTACACACCTTCACATTTGGAATCTGGAAAACCTATACTTGAGACATAAAATTTCGGATACTGCCACAAATGACCCAACTACCGCCATTACCACATCCTTTCATTCAAAATTTAACAACACTGAGATCTTTAAATTGAACTCCCCAAAGATCATGTTGATTAAATTAAATCTCCGGGAGGATTTTGTTATAGTACAAGGCCTGAGAATGGCAAAAATGTTGGCAGCATTACAAAATTTAAATCAAAATGGCTAACTTCCTGTCGGGTTTAGAGTATAGCTCCAAGAGACTTTTTTTTCCAACCTTAAGACATTACATAAGGCTGCTGAATCTCAGAGACCTTGATTAAACTAATATATATTTTTTTATATTGTAGGTGGCACTATGGAACCAGTTTGCAAAACCCAGAAAAAGCCACCATAAATTTTTAAAGCCATACACTCCCGGAGGGTGTGTGCTAAGTTTCATGACTTTTTAAGCTTTCCAATCCTCTCCACAACAACTTCTTTTTTCATGGCAAATCGCCATACCACCAGGGTCTGCTGTTAAATAAAAATTCAGAACTTTCACACTGAAGCGCTGCAACTATAGTTAACTATTATCATAGTCATTTGTTCTGGACTGGACAGGTTATCACACTACTATGAGATTTGGGCCTGATTGGATAATGTACATGTGAATGATAGCAACTTAAAATTTCATGGCTGAATGATCAAAATTTAACATTGTGCATTGGACACACTCTTCAATAAAAACAGAAAACTTTCCCAATTTAGATTGATTAACTTAAGCTGATAAAATCACGGGGCCTTGGGATTATTTTGTACATTGGCATTTGTTTACCAAATTTCATGTAGCTCGAACTATGTGTAGGTTATATTCTAGAGCAGTGCTCCCCAGCCCCTGCACCACAGACCGGCACCAGTCGTTTGGTACTGCACAGCGAGAGTTGAGGCTCAGGTGTAAAATGAATGTTTTTCAGGGTTTTTATCAGTTTTTAGCGTCATTTTTAAAAATAAAAAATCTTTTTTATCGTTAACTCTGTTTCCCTGGTTCTTTCCCCTTGTGTTATGAATAAATCTTCTCTTTTTTTGTTGTTGCATTTATCCGTGACATTTTAAAGGCCGGTCCATGAAAATATTGTCAGACATAAGCCGGTCCGTGGCACAAAAAAGGTTTGGGACCATTGTTCTAGAGTCATTGCACAAAGCCCATTTCCAAAACCAATGAAAGAGGTAAAATTTCACCAGACCTGATGTGAACTTTTATGAGTTTCTAAGCATGGTTAGGCAATCTAAAAGGTGATGAGTTATTCCATTGATGTTTAACCCCACACACTGCACTACAAACTGTCATCAAGACAGCAGTTTTATATCTGAGTGTGTGTACAGTAAACATATAGTATCATCACATTTAGTCAAACTCAACATGTCACATACAATTTACATTAAATTTAAAGTTGAAATTGAACATTAGAATTGGAATTATCGGAATTAATACAATATTTATGAAGTAATTTTACATATGCAAAAGAGTTACTTGTGCTTCCTAAATACTGGCTGGCAGTACCAAGGAGTGTTATAAAATGATAATTTGGCGCCCTCTAGTGATAGAACCTGAACTTGCATGTTGACATAAAGTGAATCCAGCGGTGGGGAACCCCAGGCCTCAAGGGCTGGTGTCCTGCAGGTTTTAGATCTAACCCTGGGTCAACACACCTGAAACAAATAAATTACCAGGCCTCCAGAGAACTTCAAGACACGTTGAGGATGTAATTTAGCCATATAAATCAGGACACATCTAAAACCTGCAGGACATCTGTCCTTGAGGCCTGGAGTTCCCCCAGCCTGCATTATAAAGAGCAAGGTTCTGGAATATTACACATTCAATTATTTATTTATTCATTTATTTCAATTTTTAAGTAATTTATGACACATTTCATTAATTAATTATATATGTAATTAATTATTGGCACATTTAATTGTGGTTTTTTTTTTTCCAAATTTTAATTAATTATTGACACATTTAATACATTATTTAATGATGTATTTATTTAATTCAATTTTTCATTTCTGGCCCTCCATACTGGAAATTTATGGAGCATAGTTATAAAAGGTCCTCTGCTAACTGCCGCTGACAAAATAACATCAGCACAAAAAGGAGCTTCAGGGCAAGGGTTTCTATGGCTGAGCAGCACCTGTAGGCTGTGTCCACATATAGATAATATAGTGGCTAAATATTATTATTAATGCACAGAAAGAAAATTAAATTCAGTTTAAAATTGCACATGCGCTTGTATATGATAAATAATCACGTTCCAATATTGTCTGTGGCTGAAGTGCTGTGGTTTCTAAACGCTTCCACTTTGCAATATTACATCTTATGGCTGGTTGCGAAATGTCTAGGAGGGAAGATTTAATAGACTGACATGTTGCAATGATGACACCTTATTACAGCACCATGGTTAAATGTAGCAACCTCTTTAAAATAACCTTTACAAGTTGTGTAAAAACAGAATGCATGGACTACGCTCTTCCTCACATCAATGGGAAAGATTCCAAGATAAAACATCTATACATTTATATCTTCAGATTTGAGCATTTATTTCACTGGCATTAATAATTATATTGTTATTCCACCAATCCATCCATTTATTTTTATATATTTAGGGTTTCCAGCGGGCTGGTGCCTATCGCTGTTATCATAGGGTGAAAGGTGGGGTATGCCAGGTCACCAGTCTATTCTCACATTCACACCGATTGCTAATTTAGAACTGGAGTCCATGCATATCTTTGGACTGCTGGTTGCTGGTGCATCTGGAATGAACCCATGAAAGCAGGTGGAGAACATGCACTGGCAGGCGGATTAAACGCCCTGTTTTGTTTTCTCTTTTCTTTTCTTTTCTTTTCTTTTCTTTTCTTCTCTTTTCTTTTCTTTTCTTTTCTTTTCTTTTCTTTTCTTTTCTTTTCTTTTCAGGAAGAGGCTTTTCATTTTCACAGTATAGTTTTAGTCTACCGTAGTGTGATGTGAAAGTAGCTCAGTATGTAAGAATTTTTCTGGATGCACACGTCTGTATAAACACCCACACTAATGATGTCAAAAACAAGGCATGGAAAGTTCCAGTGCTTATCGCTCATAAAATCAGTATCGCATGACTGAAAAATGAAGAAAACTCAAATACTAGGAAAAAAAAGGGCAGTTCATGTGTGATAATGACTTGATATGGGGAATTTTGACATAGCTTTGTATCATGAAGGTGGTCCCGAGCAACTGAAACTCTAGATGTGTCAATAACCGCACCACATGAAATTCCCGATTTAGGCTCTCTTTTAAACAATGTTGCTGTTTAACCCCACTACAAACTGTCAACAAGACAACAGTTCTATATGTGAATAAGTTTACAGTTACTTTAAGTGCAATATTACCTGCCAATCATTTTCATAAAAAACTATCAAGTAGCACAATTTTATCTTCCAACTCAAGTTGTACTTCAATGTATTGTTGTGTTCTTTTCGCCGCAAAATTATACGTAGTTTAAACATGATTTTCACTTGGTTGCACGGTCGGTTTGAAGTTTGGTGACTTCATAGTTTCGTGCAAACATCTGCCCACCTGTGGCTGAAGATGAATTACAATCAGTGCCATGATGTGCTTTTTGATAGAGCCAGTAAAGGGCGCCAAAGTACTACTGTTTGGATTTAATGTGAATCAACCTCTATGTTCAGGAGTAACATCATTACAAGCACCGATATTAATATTCGCCTTAACCCCGAAGAAAATGATTTAGTTCGCCGAAACAGTGTAGTGAGAAAAAATAAAGTGAGCCGTAGCCTTTCACTTCTTGTCACAGCTTCAGCCAAATGATGGTGCCAGGCACATGACTCAGTGGCTGTGTGACTTATTTACAGTAACACAACAGAATAGCAAAAGTTTAGAACAACTGAATATCTGTTCTCAAGATCTAGCCTTTTTTTCTTTTAGTATTAATCCGCTATTATTTATTCATTTTGCTTTGCAAACCCAAAATCTTCTTATTCCGGCTGCTCCCTTTAGGGGTCGCTAAAGTGGAGCTCTAGCTGAGATCCTCCTCTGCAACACCAAACCGAAGGGAGACAAGCCATGCCTCCCTTCACTAAACCTCCCCTGTTGTGTTTTCCTCTTACCTGTGTATCCACCATCTCTCCTTTTCACATTTCCACACCATCTAACCGAGCCTGTCGAACTTTATCAACCTGTGTGTGTATATGTAGTAGTCAGTCTTTTTCTAATGGATGTTTATTTTTTGCTTTTAAACCACTTTAGCTTCAGACACACACTCAAGCTCTCCTTTTCACACAGCGTGTTTAATCTATGTCTCCAAACGCGTCAGTTCCTACAGCTATTTAATGGTGAATCACATTCACCGTAGGCTGCGCCTTTCAGTTTCAGTTTCCTTACCAGCTAACGTAGAAGTCTTTTTTCTTAAATCTGATGAGTGTTTAGTCCAATTACTGGCTGCTACACCGCCGAACAGACATCGGGAAAGGTTTATTCCTGCAGGCCTACCTTTGATGACTGCAGCTCTGTCAAGGCCACGTGCTGCCAAAATAACTGGTTTATCCAAACTGCTGCTTGAGGCTTCGGACGAGGACCTTTGTGATGACTTTGTCTGTTGATGACTCTTACGGTGACAAACTGTTTGTGCATCAAAGCTGGAACACGTCTCACGTGTAAGCTAAACCTTCCTGCAGCCGCTTTGAAGTCACAGCTACGTGGTTTTGCTTTGTCTTTCAGCCTGATAGATGTGAAACCTTATGAAGACTCCTTTGATCTTCCTCAGTCTGATTTTTTTTTTTAGATGAGTCCATTGCTGAAGTGATCTGTCTTACAAGTACTGAAGGGTAAATTAAGACATAAGCACATAAATAACCTCATTATGATTTGGGGAAATGCTCTTGTTTGAGTCTGATTGCTACAGGGGTGTGTGTTATTTCTTTTAACCAATCTGGACGCTGCTGTGTAACTATGAGATCAAACTTTATTTGATTGCCTTCCTTACTCTATTAAAAACAAAACCCCCTGCAGTTTACTGAATATCAAGCCTGTGGCCAGAGCCGTGGGTTAACCCCTTGAAGTTAGGGGAACTGAAATAAGTGTCTCTGTATTTGTTCTTGTCTGGTGTGTAAAACAGGCAAAACTTAAATTACCTGCCCCACACACTCGAGAAACGTATATCATTACTGTGCCAAAAAGGTGATCCACTGCCAAAAAGTGATTTCCGGTATTTGCCAAAAACTGATTGCCTGTATTTAGAATGCTATAAATGAATTGTTGGCCTATAATATGTGAAGCATATGCCAAATGTATCCCTATAATAATTCATAATATCAATTCATCTTGAGCCACAAACAGCATTGCTGTCACAGGTTAGAAGCCACAATCAAACTTATATACAGTCAAGCGCATAATTATTCATACCCCTGGCAAATTTTGACTTAAAGTTACTTTTATTCAACCAGCAAGTTTTGTTTTGGGGTTTTTGTTTTTACTGGAAATTACACAGGCGTCTCCCCAAAAAATAATAAGACGATGTACAAAAAGCATCATTGTGGAAAAAATATTTCTCAGCTTTTATTTATATTTTAGCAAAAAGTGTCATGTCCAGAATTATTCATACCATTCTCAATAATCAGTTGAAAAGCCTTTATTGGCATTACAGCAATCAAACGCTTCCTATAATTGGAGACCAGCTTTTTGCGTGTCTCCACAGGTATTTTTGCCCATTCATCTTTAGCGATGAGCTGCAAATCTTTCAGGTTGAAGGGTCTTCTTGCCATCACCCTGATCTCTGGCTCCCTTCACAGAATCTCAATTGGATTCAAGTCAGGACTCTGGCTGGGTCACTGCAAAACATGAATGTTTTTGTCTGCTAACCATTTCTTCACCACTTTTGCGGTGTGTTCTGGGTTGATGTCACGCTGAAATGTCCACTGGTGCCCAAGGCCAAGTTTCTCCGCAGACTGCCTGATTTTGTTGTTGCGAATCTTCATGTATTGCTCTTTTTGCATGGTGCCGTTTACTGTGATTAGGTTCCATGGTCCATTGGCTGAAAAACACCCCAAACGCATTAGGTTACCACCACCGTGTTTAACAGTGGGGATGGTGTTCTTAGGGTTGAAGGCTTCTCCTTTTTTACGCCAAATGAAGGAAACATCATTGTGACCAACCAATTCAATTTTTGTTTCATCTGACGTAGGCTGCCGGGGATTCCCATGCATTGAGTTTTTCCTTTCCAGTCACCTTTCTCACTCACTATGTGTTAATAGACCTCGCTGCATTGAATCATATCTGTTATTAACCTCTGTCTCTCTTCCACAGCATGTCTTTTATCCTGTCTTCCTTCTCTCACCCCAACCGGTCGCGGCAGATGGCCGCCCCTCCCTGAGCCTGGTTCTGCCCGAGGTTTCTTCCTTCCTTTTCCTTCCCACTGTCGCCAAAGTGCTTGCTCATAGGGGGTCATATGATTGTTGGGTTTTTCTCTGTATCGATGAAGCGCCTTGAGGCGACTTTTGTTGTGATTTGGCGCTATATAAATAAAATTGAATTGAATTGAATTGACCATAACACAGAAGACCACAAGTCTTCTTCTTTGTCCAGATGAGCATTTGCAAAGGCCAAGCAAGCTTTTGTGTGCCTTATCTGGAGAAGTGGCGCCCTCTGTGGAACACAGCAGTGTGCAGTGTCCGTTGGACTGTCTGCCTTGAGACATTGCCACCAGCAGAGCCCAGATTCACCAGGATGGCCTTGGTGGTGATCCTTGGATTCTTTTTCACCTCTTTCACTATCCTCCTGGCCAGCACAGGTGTCACTTTTGGCTTCTGACCACGTCCTCTGAGATTTTCCACAGTGCAGAACATTTTGTATTTTTTAATAATACTTTGCACTGTAGCCACTGGAACTTGAAAACATTTAGATATGGCCTTGTAGCCCTTTCCTGACTTGTGAGCAGCCACATTGTGCAGCCGCAGGTCCTCACTGAGTTCCTTTGTCTTAGCCATGTCTGTCCACAAACCAACTGCAGAGAGCTGCTGTTTTTCACCTGTTGAGTTGATTAAAACAGTGATTCTCAATTAACCAGGGTACTTAGGATGCTTTAGAACAGCTTGGACTATTTGGAATGATATAGAACTTTGAATTTTCCCAGAGACTGTGACAGTTTGTGAAGCATATGAATAATTCTGGACATGACACTTTTTGCTCAAATGTAAATAAAAGCTAGGAAATTTTTTTCCCCCATAATAATGCCTCTTGTACATCATCTTATTATCTTTTGGGCGACACCTGTGTCATTTCCAGTCAACAAAAAAAAAAAAAAAAATGCCGGTTGCATAAAAGTAACTTTAAGTTAAAATTTGAATAATTATGAGCGTGACTGTATCCTTTATTTACCCAGTTAAATAAAGTCTTGTTGACATCAAAAATGTAGTTTTGAAATGTCCAAGACATTAACAGAGATTGCAGCTAATATAACATCATAATTCTATAAAGATATTTTAAGTGACCAAAAGGGACTGGATTGATTATAGTGAAGGTACAATAATGCAGTCATAAAGATACCTCTTTCATAATTTCTTTATTTTATATAGAAATTTATTTATAAATCCTGTTCACTATAGTCTATTTACTAATATAAGTAGACAAAACACATATTAAAAAAACACATTAAAACAATTGAAATCACTTTTTGCCCGGCTTACACACATTATTCTAACACAGGTGCGACCTGGCCCTCAGAAGTTTAGGAGATAAATATCCTGAAATATCCAGAGAGGCACCAGCTTGTTCAAAATGTCTGTAAGGACATTCATCAGGGACGGTGTGTGAATCTCTTTTGTGTCATGGTGGTCGATAACCATGTTTTTAATCCCAAATTAGAGAATGATACTCAGATGAGGGGAAAATTCCAAGAATTTCCAGGGGGATGAAGGTCATTAATCTGATGCTTTTCTAACCTTGTAGTTGGTCTTTAGCATGTAACGTCATTTGAATCAGATGTTGTACACCATAGGACGTGTTTCAGCATCTTTATCTACAGTACTATTGTTTTCACTTTTGCACGGGTCTTGTGATGTCTGCCTTTTGCGACAGGGGGTGCTGCAGACCCCCGCCTCCCTCCTTTTTGGGTTCTTGCATGTGGCACTAAAAATATGATGAAGTGTGCAATTTGAAAAAGGTTCTTAGGCTTTGGAAACAGGGGCAGTTGGCAACACAAATGGTAAGGCGGCGAATTGAAGCTTTAATGAAGTGATGCATCAGGCAGCAATTACTCACACATTTAAATTCACTTGATGAATAAGATCTCGGTTTTTTTAAATTTGTTTTTATCACTATGATCATGGGTTTTAGAGCATCACCCTAACGTATGAGACTTATACATTAAAAAAAGAAACTCAAAATCACACCTTTGCGTATTTGTTAAACGTACCACTCCAAAACCATGCCCACTACAATAAAAACTCCACTCATCTCAAGACTCTGGAACTGCAGAGAACAGTGAGGTTGATGGTGATAACGTGAGAAGGTCGGTGTGATGCTTTGCATTCCATCTGAAACTCAGTCGGATACTCAGTGTTGTCAAGTGGGCAGAGCTTGGTTGGAAAAAGGTGATGACAATGGGTATTTTCCTATTTAATCATTAAAACAAACCTCAGTATTTAGAGTCCTTGTTACTTGCATATTTACATCTCAACGTACAAGTTCAATTACTATGAAGCTGTTCTGTGAGTTGGCTCCTAAAATATTTCTATATTGACCAGAATTCTTTCCTTACTTCACATCAGCTTTGGTAAAACCTTTGGCACAGAGAGTGTAACTTCGATCCTTTGATCTCTTGCACTTATTTGGAAAACACTACCACCGTCACTACTAGTATGCATAAGAAAAGTAGAACAGAGCGACAGTGCGCGAGAATTCATAATAGCAAAAAATAAACCAGAGACTCTGTATGGGTGGCAAATAAATTTTTAATCTTTCTAGTCATCTACTTGACTTTAATTTTCAACATGTTTGTGTCAGCCTCTTTGGTGGATCTAAAAGCCACAGGGGATGTTTTGCTCAGGCAGAGAGTAACCGCTTATCGCTTAGCTTGATCGTGTGATTGAGTTATACATATATCTATATCTATATATATACAACACTCTTTTGCCACATACTATCTAATCTAGTTGTCAGACGTATAAGGTTGCGATTAAGTCTTACCGAGGAACTCATTTTAATGTGTGTTTTTGTTTGGCAACTTTTTACGCAAAGTTACAAAAGCTTAAACGTAAGGATTTCAGTTGCAGGGCCACCACAGTGAAATGTGTGTACAATAAAGATTATGCAGTAATGCAATAATTTGGATTTGTTTTATAAAGTGCAGCAATTATATTCCTGTCTTCAGAGGTTTAGAGGGCTTTGGAGGCAAAAGCGAGACTTAGTATAGAGTATTGCTTTCAACAGCCAGTATCGAGATGATTATAAACAGTGAATATTGGAACAAGATGAAACCACAAGCCTAGACCAAGGCTTCACCAGACGGATTTATACCGATGAGTTAACGCTGAACACCTTCACAGCAGTGGTTTGAATAACGCTTTCTAGATAACTCTGTACAGCTGCATCTGGAGGAGAGGCCTCAGCAAAGTAGAACAGACGTGGTTCACTAAATGACGCTGAATTTGTTTAGCACAGCAAAAGAAACACAATTAAATGCACTTCACTTGCTCAACTGTAGACTTCCTTTAAGGACTGCACAGTGCATGAAAAATATGTTTCATTTTTGCTCTTACTGATCATTAAAGACTGTGAAAACAGTAACTGCTGAGATAGTTTAATCCAAATTATGATGTTTTAAAGGATTAGTCAGGTCTCATTCACAGTTGTACAAGTGTCTTTTAAGCACAAAGTCTTTCACATAAATCAGGATGCACGCATGCACGACCCTCGTGATAGTCTCACAGGAAGGAAACACGTCAACCCTGTTTCAGTTTTGTCCCTTCATTTGTGCCCAAGCTGCATTTTCTCACATCTACTAACATGTGTGTTTGTGGTGTACAGAAAAAGAACAGAGCAATGAGGGTGCTAAACTGAAAAAAAAAAAAAAAGTTGCAAAAATGCAAGTACAGATGCAGCGTGGTCTCTAAATCATCTATGAAACGATTAGCAGGAAAAGGAGCTTTTAATGACTGGCTGGTTTTCAGGCTCCTTTTCAGATTTAACTGAAAGCTTTAAAGAAAATCTCCTGAAGTGTTAAACTGATGCTGAATCTGAGTGGAACATATGGAAATGAGGGTCATTATCAGTAGTAAATTCAGGTTGGTGTCTTCATGTGAATACTTTCCAGTGGTCATACTCAAAACTCATGTAGGTGTTCCTCATAAGACAGACTCCTCGCACACCAGATGTCAAATGGAAATACTTTATTTATTAACAAATGTTTGCTCTTTCGTCTCCTGTTGAAAGAAAATAGGAGTATATACTTTATCTGTATATACTTTTAAACTTAAGCATAACAACATTAGTTTTATAGACAAATATTTAGATCAAAACCAAAATAAATACTTAGAAAATGCTGAAATTAAATCAGAACTTTAGTGTCAAGTGACTCCCCCATTATCAACAAAACACACAATACTTCTTTCTGCATGTGGTTAATTTAATGTCACTGCCTTTTTTAAGGTGCCATTCACGAGAATGTGCACTATTTCCCTGTTTTTACCTTCAAAGATCATATTATGCAGAGTGCAGTTATTGTGTATGATAGAAATAACATTCGATATATCAGTCAAATAAAGTAATGAGTAAGTTTCACTTCTGCCTGAGTTGTTTACATTCAGTTGCGTACAATTTCAATATAGGACACAATGCCCAACACCCCGGATTCTTTAGATTTTGTATAGACCAAAGAAGTTGCCATAATGCGAGTGACTAAGATATCTTGGGTGGGATACATTCACATAAACTCTGTCATATTTTTCCAAGTGCTCGACCGAGCCGAGGTAACTCTCTGTGGTCCACGAGTAGCTCGTCTGCTGAGGGCAGAAGCCCCCCCTGTGGGCTTTCATCAAAGTCCGAGGTCGGGTATCTGTTGCTCTCCTCACAAACACAGTGTGATCAAATGAGGATATACGTGAGCATTGCTTAAAGATCAACTCAACCCGTGAGTAAATGTGGTAGAATCCGGTCTCATTGACCTGCAGAGCACCATCTGCAGTGAGATAAGCCACTGCTCCGGAGATGAATGCCCCACTCGCCCTTGAATCCCATCTTAAAGTCATAGGGTGTTCTGTTGTCTCAATTCGCCCTGCCAAATGAAAGATCTGATGTTAACAAATGTGCAGTTTGTAACAATCAAAGAGCATGGCTTAAATTTAAAAAAAGACTTACCTATCACATGTGCTGCAGATCTTTTGCTTTTGTCCTGACCATTAAGGCCAGATTCATCAAGACCTGAAACAACACACAGATTAGAGTCACATCATCTTTTCTTATTCTTTAATGGGAAAAAAAAAAGCTGTGTGATGAGAGAGGCCTACCGATTTGCTTCTGGGGTACACTAAACTCAGCCGCAGGTTGGTTCACCTTCAGTAAAACAAAAGTGACATAGAAGTCTCAATACCACATCATAGACGCTGTGTCTCAGTGCTTATTTCTAAAACTCGCAGAGAGAGGATATCCTGTCTCACTGGACTGGTGACCACAGATGGAACAATGAAGCCCTTGGTATGCCTTTTAAATGTCAAGGCACAGCTAAAGAATAACACATCTGTAAACAGTGCCAAACCGAAGTTAATTAATTAGTAAACTTTGCTGGTCTGCTAAACTTTCCAACTACTCTTCCATTCTCCCACCTTACACCTACCCATCACTCCCCCTCTATGCATGGGTGACAGTAGTCACCTTTTTCACTTTTGGTGCGTGTCACCAATTAACACATCTGAAAAACCAAAACCGAACATAAAGGAATGTTATTAAAATTATGTCTTTGCAAATGTTACTTACTCCCCTGCTTTGTTAAGAGTCATCACATCATTACTGTATCTCTTTCTTGATTGCACTAATCATTAGCTTATTAACTCACTGTAAGATCGTTGGATTTGTTCATTCTTATGAATTTTCCATGTTAGTCCTTACCTCTCCATCACTGTTCCTCAGTTGGTCCTCTAGCCTGGAAATCTTAAAGGCTTCAAATCCCAGGGCTGCAAACACGAGCAGAAACAGAAAGAGCACGACCAATGCAAGCCCGGGGCTGATTCCCATGCAGCCCTTACTCTTCCCACGGCTCTTCATTCTCTCCTGGGCAGGCGGGAAGGACCAGCAGGGTATAAGACTTGGAGGCTGAGCAGAATCCTGCTGTCTTCCTCCTCCTCCTCCATCCACAAGAAACATTTGTGGAAATGGATAGTTCTGCTCAAAGTTCACGGTGCAGGCCATACCACTGATCTGTGATGTGTGACAGATATGTGCATCTATGTCCTCTGCAAAAAGGAGGTGTGTGCTTTTGTCTGAGCACCTCTGACTTAAAAGAAGCTATCAAGGCATTCACCACCCACAACCCTCCCACGCATTGAAGAGAGCATGTCATTTTACATGAAAATTTTAACCACTGCTTATTTCCTCTGGGCTGTTTTGTTGTTTTGGGTTCGTTTGTGTTTTTCAAAATATTGCCATGTAACTTTTTATTTAAACGTTATCAAATAATTTGGTTTTTCTATGCTTCATAGGTCACCTATATGAGTGTACTGTGCAACTAAGTCTGAGAAGAAAGGAAGTTAGAGGTTTCAATTGACCCTCACCTCACTAACCACCTTACAAGTCACTTGAGACATGAAACTTTTTCACAAATTCCACAAAAGGAAAGATTGAGCAACTACAATCACCTGCACTGGATGTTAGAAAAGTGTAAAAAGTCTAGCTGCCCAGTTGACATAGTTCTGAGCTTCTTTACTGGCCTTTCTGGTTTGACAAACTGAAACTTGAAATTTGAACCAGAGAGAGATGTCGCACAAATCTGAATCGTTTTAGAGAATAAACACGTCATTGTCAAATGGTATTTTTCCTTTGATTTACTCTTAATGAGACACAGTCTGTTAGTAAACAGTGATACAGCAGTTTCAATAGCACACAGAGTATTCTTGGTGGGATGATTGTGCTGCCACATAAAAGAACGCACATCTCTGCACTGGCTTTCCTGCCGTCTGCTTGTGAAGACTTGACAGCAACGATACTTCAGAGGTGAGACTCAACCCCAACCAATACCTCAGAGATGGGCTTCCAGGAAAGCTGAGCACACACCGCTTCCCTCCCTGCTCAGTGCATTGTTAATAGCGTTGTGGTCTTACTGACATTTTGGGTTGGTTTCCTAGGATATGGAGCAAATGCGCCTGCCATCTCATAGTTGTGGGTGCAGCAGTTTCCATTACCTATTATCTTTCAATCACAAAATTCTGCTTACAAGCACAAGTAACCCCTATTAGTGGGCTCTTGGGACAAAAAAAAGTGTCTTTCGAGTTTCGACCTTGCAGCTGTGAGAGCTGCAAGACATTTAGAACTGCATCGAAGCAAACGATTTACATCAGCTGTGAATTTAACTAATAACGCCCATTGTCTAGATTCTGTAGTCTTTATCTTTTTTTGGTATTGGTATATTTTAATCAGTTCGGTGCAAGTCCTCAGTCCTGTCCACAACTGTTTCATTTTTCCAAGTTCATGCAGAGACAGTGGGAACTCCACCATAAAGTGTGCAATAGGTTCGAAGTAAAATGGCAACTACGTCACACTTAACCATAAATTGCACAGACTGCATTTAGTCTACAAGCTGATGTATCTGTTTCCCAGAAGTGTCATGCTGAAAGCGGTCCTCGCAGCAACAGTAGCAACAGCTTTAGCAGCAAAGAATGGGTTAGGTGGGAGGGTGGGGTTTTGGGGTCTAACCAGGCCGTCTACGCGGCTGCTCCAGTTAATATAACCTGAAAGAGAAGACTAAAATGAATCACTGAATCAGCAAGTGACTCTATCAATTAGTTGTCTTCTCACACATTCTTCTTCTGTTGCATAATGGAAGTTGATGTGGTCAGGATGACTGACTTTGCTCAGAAGTGCCTGAAAATGACAATGAACTTCTCTACCTGAAATCAACGACATTACTCATCCTCTTTGGAAACATGCAATTTCCTTACACAGCAGGTTTTGTAACTTTGTCCTAAAATACTTCATAGTTTTCATAAATGAAGCTATTGTTATGACATTATATGACAAGAGACATTTATATGCTAATATAAACTTTGGATGGATGTGCTAAATGAACACAGGAGATGAAAGAGTTTTCAATAAACCATTGTATTATAAAATATGTAATATAAAAAACAAGTTATGTGTCAGAGTCATCATCAGAAGAAGAATAACAGTCTAGTCCCAAGACATGACCAGTCCTTTCCTCCATTGTCTCAATGTTGGATGACTTCCCAGGTATCCTCCCTGCTGCTCCACAGTTTGAGTTATTCTCTTGGAAGGCAGCTTTCTGCCCAACAGTCTCTGATACCCCATCTTTGCTTTTCTCTGAATATATTTGTCTTGAATGGGAATTATTAAGATTTGGCAAGCCACACTGCAGGATCCTGGCAAGACTCTGCGTTTGAGAGGAACTAGGCTGAACTGGTGTTCCTCTGAATGAAGCAGCAGCCACTGCCAGACGAGTTTGATCAAAAGAAAGCGGCTGGTCCTGAATTGCGCACATGGCCTTTGAGGTTTCAGAGACCAGCTTAGTGGGTGCAAAACATCCTGCCATTCTGCTAATAAAGACACTTTCATTTTGCTGACTGCCATCGTTTTGTGAGTCACAGGTCCGAGGGTTTTTAACTGTAAATAAAAATGAACACACGTGAGATATATGTATGACCAATACCACTGTCTTAAAGCAACAACAAAACACACAATGTTAATTTCACAGGATAACAATTTGTGTTAAAGATGATTATGTTTTAATATAATTTTTTTACGCTACATCTGGCAATTTAAAAATTGTGTTGTTACTGATATAACTGTTTGTTCTAATTTTTATATTATTATTTTTTTTCCAGGTGGTCTCAAAAATATTATAGAATATTTTACTGAGTATCAATATGAGAGATTGAAATGCATTATGTAGCATGAACGTAATGATGCATTAACCTTCTCTTTCATGGCGTGCATTTTTAATTTCTCTTTGCTATTTGGGCTGATTGGGACCTGATAAAAAAACAAAACAAAGAACTGACTTTTTACCTGACTTTGCTCTACAAGGGCCTGATATCCACATGAGGACATTTGTTTTAAAATTTGATAGAACAGTGGCAGCATAATGTCCTTGTAGAGCCAAATTTAGTACTGTGGTCTAGACCAGCAGTCCCCAACCCCCGGGCCTTGGACCGGTACCGGGCCGTGAGAGTTGAGGCTCAGGTGTGAAATGTGCGGTTTTCAGGGTTTTTATCGGTTTTCAGCGTTATTTTGTCATCGTTTTGATCATTAACTCGGTTTTCCTGGGTCTTTTCACGTGTGTTATGAATAAATCTTCTTTTTTTCGGTACCGGTACTAGTTTTATTTTGTTGTATTTATCCGCGACACATTAAAGACCGGTCCGTGAAAATATTGTCGGGCATAAACCGGTCCGTGGTGCAAAAAAGGTTGGAGACCGCTGGTCTAGACAACCCAAAATGTGATGTCCACATATGTGGACACCAGGTCCTAGGAGGTTAATATTTACAAGGTAAACACCTTACATTAGTCAAATGTAATGTCAGCTCAAAATAAAAAAAAGATGTATATGCTAACTCACAGATTCTATATTGTTTAGTAAAGTCTTGTTACAAGGCCTTGCGTTACAGTTGTGGTCTGCAGTTTCCATCCAGTCATCATGAGCATGAATGTAAGGATAGTTGTAGGCTCTTCATGATTTCCTTGAATTGTTTTTTTTTTTCCAGAGAAGATTAATTATGTAACATTAAAATTAAATGACTTTAAAAAACAGGAATTGGGGCGCAGAAGTTTAAATTATCACTTATTCTAATTATTATTATTGAATTTCTCTAATTCACACAAGATCAAAATTTAGGATGAAATATATAATTTGATAACTCTCGCTGGATGTTTTCCCACTGTTCTTGGCAAAATTACTAGAGTTCATTTAAATTGGTTATTTTCATGTCACAGACCTGGTTATTCAATAGGATTGAGGCTGTGGCTTTGGCAAAGCCATTCCAGGATCTAAACACATCAAAAAACATGTGGACACTCGTGTCCATGTTTCAACCATTTGGCTAAACTGAAGGGAAGTTGTAGAAGTTGAATGTAGTCCCCTTTCATTATATCGTCTACTTTGTGTAATGTACCTGTACCACTGACAGCAAAATGGCCCCACAGCTTCATGCTACCACCATTACCAGATTTACCTGAAGGTGCATATACTTTTGACCCTCTGAAAAGAAAATTCAAAATAAACTCATCCTGGAAAAAGAACTGTTCAAAGAAATCATGAAAAATTGCCATTCATGGTATTGATGGTACCATTCATTCCTCTTATTCATGCCCATGTTGAGTGTATACATACAACTAAGTGTTTTCACCGTCAACATCTTGGAGTTTTGAAACCTGATGCCACGAGCTGGTGATGGATCTGAATGCGAAACTCAAAGAACACACTCACCAGCTCAGCTTGCCCTGGTCTATCCTGCTTTCTGAAACTAATAATGGCCATCATTTACAAATATTTTATTCAGTATGAACTAAAAGTAGCAAAGTTGTTACTTAGGAGTCACTTAAGCTTTAGCTTCACTTTTCAGACTTGGAAATTATGTATATGGTTTATCTTATTTCCACATTACACATTCAGACTGTATTTTTTGTGACATTCTAAGATGAAATATTCTCATAAGTCAAAAAGAAAAACTATTAGTTTCACTCAAAGCAGAAGATTAACTACTTACCAATTGCTGGAGAATCTTGCATATCTGCTCTTCGTTTGCAATAAGCTCGAGGAGTCCATGGCTTGTGTTTACAAGATGGATCAAGAACTCGTAGTTTGGCAATGAAGCGTTTGTACTCTTTCTCTAAGGCCTCAATGTGCAGCTGAAACTCTCCTATCTTCCTCTCCGGGTAATGAGAAAGTTGTGATTGCTGGAAAAACAACAAGAACTTGGTAAAGTATAAATAAATAAATAATAAAATAAACCCAATCTTGCTTTGTTACAAACACTCACCTGTAGATAATACTCAATTTCATTCTTGATGCTGGGGATCCACTTTTTCACAGCAGCAGCTGAATTAAGAGTAGACTGTGAAAGGAAATGGCTTGATGAAATTAGCCAGTTAAGTGAATTATGGTGACAATTTCATGACTTTTGTGTGTTTTGTTTGCTTCTTCATTACCAGCTTTGGTCGACGCTCGTGAATATCTCTGAGGCGTCCCTCTGTAAAGGAAAAGAAACCAGTGTAGCCAAAGTCCATCTAGAACATAAGTGAGCCCCCCAGCGAGGTGCAATACCATCTTAGATAAAGTGCACAAAGTGCCAGTGAATATCTTCATCAAAACATGGTCAAAGGTCACAAGGAAGATATTACTAATAACATAGATAAATTAACTAACGAACAAAAAAATCCTGCTAAATATTCTTTTCAGTAGCACAACAGTTACTTGCCTTGAGATTCTTAGCATAATGTTGCCTCTTATTAATTATTTTGTTTTCCTGCAGAATAGCCCGCAGGCCATATTTTATGTGTCTGTAATCTAGAAACATGTCTAACCACTCAGCCATCTTGGTCGACCTAAAGGCAGTTATTTGGGCAGTTATTCTGCAGCCTTATGAAAATGACCTTAAATTTCATTAGCCATCTGGGCATGAAATATTTATTTACAGATTCACTTCATGAAAATGCTTCTAGTATCATCCACCTAACTTTATAGATAGATATAGATAAAAGTTACTCCCCTCTTGTTTTATATCTGGGGAAGTTTCTGATTAAGAAGTACTTACTTGTCCCTACTGGGAAATCATCCACAATCACCTTAAAGCTTTTATGTAACAGTCATCTTACTCTTCTTTTTTCTATTTTCGAACATAACAACAGGTAAAAATGCAAACTTATATTTTAGTTGCTTTTGTCTCTGGTTATCTCTGGGTTTCAGAAGGGATCGCTTATGGTCGGATATGCGTTTTCACGTGGGCTAAAGCCTGTGTATTAAACCAAGTGAATATGTGAGAATGAGAGACAGTGGACAAATAATGCTATGTAGTCCAGCAAAACTCCTACTTTTTGAGCTTTGGTGAGTGTGTAAACTACAAGATTTCAATGTATGTTTTTAATTGGACTAGCAGCTGAGGGTTAGCACTACTGTAGTTAACAGGCAGAGCTAGCTGCCCCCAAAGCGGCTTGTTTTTATCAACTGAATGCATATCGCACTAAACGTATTACCCGCTTACCCTCTCTCTCTTTCTGGAGCCACAGTCTGTTCAGTCTGCCCTGCTGTTTTTCCTCATTTCTCGCCATTTCCACTTCGTCCACAAAAACCGCTGCGAATAAGGAAAAACAATATCACGTGACACACAACAGCCCTCACGTGATCTCAACCAACATAACGCGAGAGCAGCAGTTAAAATCGCAAAATACATGCAATCCCTCGTAAAACCAAACCCAAAATGTTTGTCTTGTGGTTCGTTGGTAAGCGAACGAAATGAAATGTAATATATGGGTTAAAGCGTGCAAACCAAGTGCATTTCTTTTTATTATTATTATATTATTATTATTTTTTAAATATTATTATTATTATATTTTTTAATCTATTACCTGCAAAGGAGCAGGAAATCCGAATATTCAAGCAGAATCTGTGTAGAAAATAGTGTACATAACAATCGCCCCTGTTACAGATTTATTACATGCAAAGTTGTTAGACATGATTAGATATGTTTTGTGCTGGATAATTATTTAAAAAAACAGACATTACTTAAAAATATCTAATAATACTTAAGTAGCTTTAAAAAGTTCGGGCGATTTAAAATATAATTAAGCTACTTAAATGTAGAATTGCACTTTTCATAATCACAGACGTTATACATATTCTTAAATGGAAATTATTCATTCATATATGTGCATATCAATTTAATGCAGCCGCTGATTAGTTTACTTACTCATGTACTGATGAGTAAATGTATCTATAACAATTAAGTTGACATATCTGCAACAAAATGTAAACAATCATTTATACTGTTTATTTTATTTCAAGCAACTAAGACGTTCAAATGAATTATATGGAGTAGAAAGAACAACATTTTCATCCAAAATATAGAACAGGGAAAGTAACAAAAAGCCCCTTTAAAAAAAGACAGTAGCGCAACATTGAAATACTAATATAAATTACATTAAACCTGTACTTCAGTAAGGTATTTGAGTAAATGTACGTTAAGTTACATTCCTAATCGCTGTCATTGATATCCAGTGACGTTTACCACTGTAAGATTAACAGCACTCTAGTCCAGCCTAGTCAAGCACAACAACTACTGGCAATATTTGGGTAACAAAATACATCCTCAAACATATTCTTTAAATTTGTTATTTACATATTTCTTCACAAGCCTTGACATGATAACAGTCTAGCCTATGGGTGTGCAATCTGCTCCATATATGGTGGCCTCCATAATGTTTAGGATAAAGTCACATTTCTATAGTTTTGCCTCTGAAGTGCAGATTTTCAAATGTAATTCAAGGGTTTTTACATAAATCGTGCATGAACCAGAATTACAGCCATTTTTATAAACAGTCCCCCATTTTCAGAGGCTCAAAATGAATAGGAAAATTGACTGACCAAGAGGTTTCATGGTCAAGTGAAACCTGTTTCACTGTTATTTCATGACAAACAAAGCAGACATACATCTCAGCAACACCAAAAGGCCAGAAAGATCACAGAAAACAGAGAAGTGAATAATTTTGTATTATAAATTATTTCCATAGTTAAGAATAACAGCTTTGCAATATCTAACCAAGTCCAGAACTGTCAAGAGACATAAACCATGAAAGGAAATACTGAGAGTGCAAACCACTGATTACACTCAGGAACATAAAGGTCACATTTGAGTTTTCCAAAAAACATCTAAAGACGCCTGCTTAGTTCTGTTTAAAAAAATTCTTTGGAAAGTTGAAACCAAGTTGAACTTGTGCCAGAATGGGAGGAGACAAATATGCTCATGAACCAAATTGCATTATCTTTCAAACATTGTGGACTTCAAGTAGTCATTGACTGCAAAGGGTTTTTTTTATCCAAGTATTAAAAAGAGTCTATAGTTTTTACATTTATTTTAGTTTGTCCTATTAATTTTGAGCCTCTATAAATGGGGCACTGTGTATAAAAATGACTGTAAATCTTAGATGGTTCATACAAAAAAATTTAACACCTCGAATTAAAGTTGAACATCTGCACTTGAATCAAATATTGATTGTTTGATTTGAATTGAATTTGATTTAAAAGTTGTATCCAAACTTTATGGATGACACTCATTTGGGAGTTTTTTGGAACCTACATTGACTGAAAAATGGCAGTGTGCGGCCACTGAACCTATAGTTTAATTATAAATTTGTTTAAAAAAGGAGCCGTATCAGACTCGATGACTTTATAAAGCTTTTCAACATATTTTATTTACACTTTCCTCACAGTTGCTGTACACACAGTTAGATGCCGCTCTCCCGCTGCCAGCCACACAACTCCACAACAACAACGACATAGGACCCCAGTCAGTCTTTTAACCCGGCGAGGCGTGATTGCGGATGCCGTTGCAGATGCATTCGCCTACCCTGTAGCGACACCGCCGACCACGACCCGCCACACCGACACTTTCATCGCGCAGCTGGGGTGAAGAAATATAGAAATAAAAAGAAGAATCTGTGAATTCTTTCAGTGAATCAGATTATAGAACTAGTCCAGGCAGTAAAAATGCATTTAAGCTTTTACATTTCCAATATACCCACTTGATGAGACCTGATATTACCTAAACGTTAGGAAAATTTAGTCTAGTTCTTTGAGGACAGAGCAGTTGACCTCTATCTAATTTGCATTGATCTATATTTTGTGTTAGTAAACTTGTAAAACAGGAGCGATGTCATTTAGTTTTACCCAGTGTAGCAGATGGTGTGAGGGATAGCTGAGCAGTGGAAGCACAGATGAAAGGGCCTAAAGATAAAAGGCCAAAACTAAATACAGCAACTAGGAAAATCGTTCAGGCCCAGTTTATTAGTTTATTTTGATGACTACTAATGACGCTCAAGAGGAGTTGAAGTTCTTGCCTAAATAGTCCAGGAAGGACTCTTCCTATTCCTTGAGACCAAGTAACCATAAAGTAAAGTCCTGTGCATAAGTCTTGAGTCACATCTCTCTCTCTCTCTCGCTCTCTCTCTCTCTCTTTTTTTTTTTTATTAAAAAAATTGTTTCCAATGATTCAGTTTTTCTTGTAAAATTTTCAAGTGCTCTTTTTATGTCTACTTTCCCCTCATTTTTGGCCCATTTTCAGATGATTTTTTTGGAACCACTTTACATTGACCTTTGGGTCATTCATCATGAACAATGCACATAACTCAAGGGATGAACCAGTGTTGTGTCTACACATAATAGAAAACCTAGTAAAGAATCAATTTTCAATTGTATGATTTGCCACTCTTTTTTTTTTTTAGCAATTAGACTCTATATGGAATCCTTACGTTGGGTGAGTGCTGAGTGTTTGTATATGTGTGCATGAGGGTGGGAATGCATGTTTGTGTCTGTGTGTGCCTGTTTGTCTGTGTCTATTTGTCAGGTCGGGTCTTAGACTCCACCTCTCTGGGAACTCCCAGGCCCTCCAAGGCCTATCTCCCCTCACCACACTCCCTGCTGGTGACTGATGCCCTCAGGGGTCGGTGTGTTGGTGGTTCTTGGTGTCCGGGGCTGGGCACTCAGGTATGTACCAGCTCACTCCCGGTGGCTACCTGGCGGGGCCTGGCGCCTGTTGCTCGGTCAGGCCTCCTCCGGGGTGCGGGGGGCCCTCGGGCCTCCGGCCTCTGGGCCTGCGGCTCGGTTCACTCTGGCACAGCTGGCTGCCGGCAGAGCCGGCGGGCACGCCAGTGCAGCCCCCTCTAGCTTCTGCTCGGTGGCTACTGGGTTACACCTCGTCTGGGGATCCTCAGCCCTTCCCATGAGGGTGGCACGGATGCCCCTCCGGTGGTCCTTCTTGGGCTCTCGCACTCTGAGGCCTCTGGATGTCTGGGGCCTGGATCTCCTCCATGCCTGCTTCATGCCCTAGGGGACGGGGCTATGGCTCGCTACATCCTCTTGCAGACCATTACATGTGGAAACCATTTGAATACAAGCGCACAGGTATGCACACGGGTGTTCACTGCTCGTAGACTTAAATTACACCTTTCTTGGCTGCTACTTCAAAGCACATTGTGCGCTGTCTGTCCTGCGTGCTGCACAACAACATTGAATATTTAGTATTTACTGCTGTTTACACTTAGCTAGATTAATGCGATGGTGTTGTGTTTAGTATATTGCTTTGTTTTTTTTTTTACTTGTTCTCTATTCTTCTTCTCTCAACAGGTGATCCAGGAGATTTTTTTTTCTCCCCCCCTTTCTCACTGTCCCTCTCCCCTTCTGTTTTTCTTTTCCTTCCTCTTTCTTTCTCCCTTTCCTATCCCTCACTCATGTCTGTCCCATCTGTAACATCTGAAAATAAAATATAATAAATAATAAAAACAAAGGTCGATCAAATGGACCAATACGGCAATGCCACGATGATCCATTTGGCAAAGTAAATCCATTGGGTATCCTTGTTGGTCTTCAGACAACAATTCTGATGGCTAAAGAACCAAATGGGACAGGCAAAAAAAAAAAAAAAAAAAGACTATATGGAATTATTGTTGATCGTCAGATCAGTCTTTTGACCTTGAAGGAGAGGTCAAAGGTTAAATGGAACACAAGCTTTTACATTTGATGTTGTACTTTCTATATGTTAATATTGTGATGTGAGAGTGGCTATAAAACTGACATTTTCTGAATCTCTGAAAAAATCTCTAAAGAGTATACTGATTTAATTGTGTTTTTGGTTTTTTTTTGGACACATTTTCAGTGAATTATTTTAGTTCACTAGTTCCAGGAGGTCAAAGTTCAGACTTGTGATGTCATCAGTAAGTGCAAGAAGGAAAAAAGTAAACAGCGTGTGGAACGTGACAGCATGGGTTGCTGATGATATGCTATGCTGCCTGTAAACTCCAAACCTGAACTGAGGAAAATAAAGTTGCCAAAAGGAGAACGGAGCCATGTCTGTCTGAGGGTGCAACATTAACAATACGCATCACACTTGTGAATGTGAGAACTGAGAAACTTCACAGACATCTTGTGACTTAAAAGGCTTTTTGTAAAATTTCAACCAACAAATCATTAAGTTGACCTTGCAGACTCCGGTGGATGTAAGCCAAGTTTTAATGGATTGTTAACACAACCCCACTATAAACACCCAAAAAGTTTAATCACAGTTCACTCAAATCTATCTTGTTTATAGATGGAATGATGACACGCATTTGTGCTCACATGCCTGCAAGCATACGAGCACACATGCATGCAATAAACGCTATCAAAAACATAACCACTCAGCAGAGATAAAAATCCAGCAAAGATCTGACATGAGTCCCGAGAGCTGCATCTGGCTGTTTCATACGGTAAAACATAACCATACAGCAGGGGAAAAAAGCTGCATCTGGCGCTTCAGTTGAACCATCTACACTTTGCCAAGCCTAATCAGACCTCATCATGCGCTTAGTGGAAGAGCAGCTGTCAAAAAACATTCTTGAAGAAGAGAAACAGGGACAAAAGCTCAGGTGTGCAAAATTAAACACAGAATGAGCTAAAAATCACTGGCAAAAAATACTGTCAAATTGAATCCTTATATAATTTGTTATAATTCTATTACTTAACACCAAATAATACAATACATTTTTATGATGAATATTTTAGCATTGTCCTACGATATTTTTGACCCTTGATGGAAAAAAGTACATTTTACACACTTTAACAGTTGTTAGTGCGAAGTTTCGTTGACATTTCTTAATTCATATAACAGCGTTGGAAAAGTAACAGTTAGCCTGATGAGAAGGAAGCGCACATTTTTCCTGTTGTCATTAAACCTCAAAAAAAAAAAAAAAATCCCACCCTAGTGCTAATAGGTCTTCAGGGGTTTTGCTGCCAGGACCACAATCACACAGGAAGATCTAAATGACGGTAAATGCAGATAATAATCACCGCTGCACAATCATCTACAACATTTTGCAGCTATACCAAGCTTTTGTAAAGCATTTAAATGCATCAAAATCTGTGTGAGTGAAAGATAATCTAGTGTGTGAAATTACTGTTCTTAGAATTTTCAGGTATTTGTATTTTACTCAGCATTGTATTTTCATAGTTTTTATTTTCTCAGAACTTTCCCCCCAAGTTTTCACACAAATTTCTACTCCTACCATTTGCAAAATAAACTCATTGCTTTAGGTTAAAGACATTTGAGGCAAGTTTATATTTATCATCACTGCAGGCCTTCAAACATGAAAGTGATCTGAGCGTGTATTCTCCATCACTGGAGCTTATCAGACAGAAAGAGATAAAATCATATCGTTTATGCATCATTTATAGCAGTTTTAGAAGTGGAGCGAGTGTAAGAAGTAATGTTTTTAAGTGGCAGGTAATTTTAAAATGCAAAGTTTCTAAAACTTCAACAAAAATCAGCAAAATACAGAAAGTAACTCTATTACAGATCTTTTTGGGTTTGTGCCAAGAATTCATTTGTCAAATCAAATATACGAGCTATCTGTTGTTGTGATCCCTTAAGGGGGAGCAGCTAAAAGAATCTAAGGAGGCAGAAAGTAGAGTAACATAGAAACACTTAAGTAAATTAAACCTTTACTTCAGTAAGATACTCAAGTACATGTACTAAGTTAAATTCCTACCGATCCTCACTATTCCATCCAATGATGTTTGCCAAGATTAACAAGTCCAATGTGTTGGATGAGTTGCTTAACCTAGTCCAACACAATAACAGCAACTGGCAACACAAGTGCCAGGAACCAAGCAATAAGACATAAAGACAAGGACAAAGGTATAAAAAGTACTTTTTGTAACTTTAATTAAATGAAAAATTATTAACTGTATCACTAAAATCCAAATCTGTATAGAGAAAGTAGATAAAAGTAAATGCTAAATAGGAGAAAACTCAAAATGAGGTCAACTAAATGAAAACCCTACCCTACCAAGGTTAATATAACATAGCTGACTTGCTTACCAGTTAGTGCACAAGGCAACATTGGCTAGCCTACCAGACACAAAAAGGGGGCTGATGGTTACACAAATACCACATAAATCTAGAAACCCTATAACATACGGTAATTCCATCCTAACCCTAACCCTGCCTTAACCTCCTAGGACCTGGCGTCCATATATAGGGACATCACATTTTGGGTTGTCTAGACGACAATACTAAATTTTGCTCTTTCAAATGGCTTTTAAATGAGCCATATTGCTCAAAGGGGCACAATTGTTGTTTTTCCTTTTGTTTTTGCACTCAGGAAAAATGCTGCTGTGTTCAAACACCAAATAAGGAGTTTTGCACATGATTACTCAATTGTGACTTTATAGTGTTCGAACACTATAAAGTCACAACAGCAAAGAGAAATTAAAAATGCATGCCATGAAATAATTTGGGTCTTAGGAGGCTAAATAAGGCAACATTGTGCCATCTCATTTCAATATTTATGTGAAAAATAACCACTAACCACTAACTAAACAAAAATACTTACACTGAAGGGTGGTGGTGAAGCCGTCCCAATCGAGGTAACACATTACATCCTCAAAACTAAAATGCTCAACTTTTTTAATGTGTCGTTTACATACTTTTTCATAAAGCCTGACAAGATAACTCAGCATGATAACTGATTTTGTGAAAAATGATCAATATACAGTGACTACTGTAATGTTTGGGACAAAATTAGTTTTTTTTGTTGTTTTTTTGCAGTTTTGCCTCTGTACACCACCACCACATGGATTATAGGTCAAATATATGTAAACAACCATATTGTGATTGAAGTGCAGACTTTCTGCTGCAATTCAAGGGAAAAATGCATTAACTATTTTAGAATTGCAGCCATATTTATACACAGTTTCTCATTTTCACAGGCTCTCCTCTTCCCAAGGAGGCCCAAATCACTGTCACTTTATAAGGACCCTTGATTTTTATTTTATTCAACTCAAGTGCATGTGTAATTTTTTCCATGACTAATTTTTCTATTCTTTCCTTTTCCTAATGCAAAAATGGTATTGCAAAATTATGTTAATATATTTAAGACATGCAAAACTTTACTTTCACATGATAAAGTCCAGGGGTGGGTAGAAATAACAAAAGAACCAAAAAACGACCTGGCCCTAAAAAAGTAATATTTCCCAAGAAACATATTGCAAATAAGTAGCGACTTACTATCTGAAGTTGAGGTGTTGAATTTGTATTTTATGGATTTTCACTGTAATTATGTCATTGTCATTTTAAATGTGAGACCCAAAAGAGTTGTTAATGCAAGCCATGCTGTGGCCATCATTAGGCTGAAAACTCCAAATAAACAGAGAGAGAGCAACAGCGCTGGAAGTGGACGAATAAACAATCTGGTGCATTGTTAAAATGAATGAATGACTGCACTGACCAGCTCAGCAACACTAAAGGGGCTGAAAGACCACAGAAGAAAACCAACCAAAGTGGATGATGATTTATTTCCATAATATCAGCAAATACAGAAGCTGTTTGTGTGCAATTTTTCCACATAATGTGTCTTCTAACTAAAGGTCGAGCTGCTGCATTTCCCAGAAAGAGAAAAGAATGAAAGATAACTTAATTCAGAGATAAAGACAGATAAAACAAGAAGGAGCAGAAGAAGAGAGTTTATATATAAAAGCAAGGATTGCTCAGTGTGTTTTGTAATGTCTTCATTTTTAAATCAAATATTGGATCTGTATATGATGTGAAGTTATTTTTTTTCTATTGTGAAACATCCTTAAAAACAAACTAAGCTATATCACTGTAGAGTACACCCAGCACAGACACACGCACACACAGGCAGGTATAGCCAACTTCCACGTTTATTGATATATTTGTATTTTGACAGCTGACTCAGTCGCACCGTCTGACAGCTCGAGCCCAGCTGATCTCTCCTGGCCGCTCCTCCTCGTCTCACTATAAACACAGCGGAGGAGACCATCATTAGTCCATAAACAATATCAGCTGTTCTTACCAGCCTCGCGGCGCCGCCCCGTTGAGCCTTCCGCTCCACTCCTCCCCTGCAGCTGCGCCCGGGGCCACGCCTCCGCCACAATCACCTTTGGATTATTCAAATTCTCAGCAGTTTAGTGCAGGGTAAACAGGTTAGTTTGCCATATTGTGGTGAATCTATAGCACTGAGCTGTTCAAGGTGGGAGTTAGGATACATCAAGAGTAGCAGAAATGTATTTGAATGTAAGCTGATGATTAGATTCCTTCACTGAAGTTAACCCTTATACCAGCTGTATGCTGTCTTGTAAAGACAGTATAAACAGAATGCTGCCAGTGTTCGGGATGGAGCTCCGGCAACATAGCATGGGAAACGTGCTTACATCTTACATGAATTCAGCTGTGCAAATCCACAAAAAGCAGCAGCATAACTGCAAAAAAACCTACTGGAGCTCGCATTAGAAATGATTGTGAGTTGTGATCCTTCCCCATGCTGAGCCACTAAAACTGCTCTCTCCCCACCTGTTCCCCACCTTCATCCCTGGCTGTAATCATTTTTCTGGCTCCCTCCGGGTACTCTGGCTTCCTCCCACCGTCCAAAGACATGCAGTTTGTGGGGATAGGTTAATTGATTAATCCAAATTGTCTATAGGTATGAAGGCGGGAGTGTGAGTGCGAATGGTTGTCTGTCTCTGTGTGTTAGCCCTGTGACAGACTGGTGACCTGTCCAGGGTGTACCCTGCCTCTTGCCCCATGACAGCTGGGATAGGCTCCAGTGAAAAGGATAAGCGGAAGCGAATGGATGGATATTATTTTATTATGTTACAGCATGAGGTTCAGTTAGCTTTGCACAAAGTTCTACAAAAGGGTACTTTTTACTTTTTTACTTTCAGTACATTTCAGAGCCTGAACTTCTTCTTTTTTTTACTTTTATTTGAGTAAATAAGTTGAATGAGTACTTCAGTACTATGACTGGAGTATTTTTCTTAACACAAGTATCTGTATTTTTACTGAAGTGAAGAATGCCCGTGTCACTTCTTGTGTCAACAACAAACCACTTGTTTTCAACAACAACCTAAAGTTGCAGATATCATAACACTTCCTTCCTGCTTTTTTTTTTTTTTTTTTAGATTTAGAGATGGATTAATTTAGTGTCAGTAGAAAAAGAGTTAGGTATGCTTAAGTTATACCTACATAGCTTATATATTTTGATATAACAAAAATATCTTGGCATCAGAAACTAATATTTCCAAGCAGAAATAACTTCCAGGGGTTTGCATTACTGTCAACTATTAAGTTTAGTTCAACATTACTTATAGTGGACCAATTCGGCAGTCTTCAGGGAACTTTATGCTCCAAGCTAAACATGGTATACAGAGGAATACCCTCTATTCTCTTCCCTGGGTGGATGGGGGGAGCAGAAGCTAAACAAAATATCTATGGAGAAACAGCAAACATTACCAGATTAGAAAATGCACAAACTGTGCAAGGGACGAGAACCAAAGCTAAATTGTGTCATTTGCAAATAATATTCTCTAAAATTGGTTTGCTTTGACTCCATCAACCAATACAAATTATTTGAAAGGCAATAGATAGACTATTGTGACTTAAGTTAATCTTTTTTTATTATCTTAGATATTCTGCAGTCCTTTTCTAAAGGCCTCGGAGAGCTCTGTAGGTCTTGGCATCACACTACCCCAGACTCTCAGCAGCTTCACCAGCCTCTTCCTAAGGAGGCCCAAATCACTGGCACCTTATGAGGACCTTTGATTCATATTTCATTTAGCCCAAGTGCATGGGTGTACCAACTTTTTCATCACTAATTTTTCTTTTCTTCTCTTACTGCAAAAAGCTATTGCAAAATAAAATTAATATTTTTTTTGAGTTTGAGTCCCATTAAAGCTGGCTTGAACTAAACTTTAACAGTAGTAATGTGATGGTCTGAGGCTGCTTTACTGCTTCAGGACCTGAAAGACTTGCCCTAATTGATGGAACCATGTACCAGAACTCATTCTTGCTAAAGGGGACAATCATAGCTTCTGAGGCCAAAAGCTTGGGTTTTCCTATTACGTCAAATGATATTTTTATAGAGTATTGTTCAAGTAGGCCACCTCCATATACAGACATTAGACCTTTACTTGTCCAAAAAAAACAACAACAAACTGAAATAAAAATAAATAAATGGAGGAATAAAATCGTTATTCAGCTTGCCATGTGCTCTATTCTTATGAAGGATGTGGTTCAAAATAGCTGTCACCAAGCACTGCTGTCTTTCTGTGCTTGGAGTTTGACCCAACGCTTGCAAACCCAGGCTTGCATACAATTTGCATAACCTTTAAAGAGGATCTGCAAAGGTGTAAGCGGGGCTAGATGCTATCAACATACTTTCCTGTATGGTCGTTGAAGTGACTAACTCTAAAACCACAGGTGGGCAAAAAGAAGCAATGGTTAGATTTTTTTTAATGCTTCACCACAAAAAGGTATCAGTCAGCTTAGCCGAAGGTGTATTCGGTAGAAGGTGCTAGGAAAAGTCTGAGTTTCATTTTAATCTGGATGAAAGTAGAAGAGCAAAAAATAATCGACCTTTAGGTGCATGCCTAAGAATAAAATATGAACAGTTGACTGCAAGAATACATAGCAAACAGGAAGAAATACAATGAATCAAGAGCGATATATGCAAAACGAGAAAAATATAACCAAAAATAAGAGAAAGACACACACTAGAGAACAAGTTGCAAAGTGCTTGGATCAACATCGTTCACAAATTATGATGCTTACTTCATAAGAAACATCTTCCTCTTGAGTAAAATTGCAGTGTTCTCATGCTCTGGTGTGTGTTTAGTTTCTGCAACTTGCAATGGTGTCTTCCCTATATTATTTTTAGCCTGCAGATTGGCTTTATTCCTCCATCCTACATTTCCAGCTTGTCCCCAGTTTACAAGTATTTTCATTACTTTGTGGTGTCCACCACGTGCAGCACAGTGCAGAGGTGTGTCTTTATTGTGATCTGTAGCATTTATCTTGGCCCCAGCTTCCAGGAGCCGCAGAGCTACACTATCATGTCCCTTCTCAGCTGCAGCATGAAGTGGTGTTTTCCTCCATGCATTCCTGTCTTCAGTCCCCTTATTGTTGAGCGGCTGAAGAAGGGCTGTAACCACACTGTGCCCACCAGCTGCTGCGTAATGAAGAGGAGTGGAGCCATCCATGTCTCTAGCTCGCCTCTTTGCCCTGTGGGAAAGCAGTGAAATCGCCACGTCTACTTTTCCCTCCATAGCAGCCAGGTGGAGGGGAGTTTTTTTCTCATTATCAGTGGCATCTGGGTCAGCTTTGGCTGACAGCAGCAAGTCCACCACACAACTATCTACCTGGGAAAAGGCTGCCCAGTGCAGGGCTGTCCTCCCCAGCCGGTCTTTGACTCCAGGTTCTGCCTTGTTATGAAGAAGTTGGATCACTGTGTCTGTGTGACCCTGCATGCTGGCTATATGCAGAGGGGTCAGACCATCCTGGCCTACTACATTTACCTATAGCAATGACACACAACTTTGCATTAATATACTGAAAATCTACAGAACTGATAGCAACCGTTAATGCTTTGACAATTACCTGTGCTCCACCTTTTAACAGCAGACCAGTTATGTCAGGCCCATCACATTGAGCTGCCAGGTGGAGAGGGGTGTGGCCTTTAGCTCCCTTAATGTTTGGGTCCAGTCCTTTTTCTAGCAGTGTGTGCACTATGGGCTTGCTACCACTGCGAGCAGCCAAGTGCAATGCTGAAGAGAGGTCAGATAAAGTAGCATCCAGTTTTGCATTTTTTGCTAGGAGAACACTAGAATAAAAAAAGCCAAAATGTAAGATATTACATATTTGGCTTAGCTGCTAAAAAAAATACAGAAAAGGGACAGTTAAAATAGATGCATATGCTCTGCACCAAATATGTACAACACAACATAAATGATGATATATATAAAATTAGAAACAAACATGGAAAATACATATTTTTTATAGAAGGACAATGATGAGCATTTTGCCTTTTCTAAACCCATTTGTGTCATTGCGCCTGTACAGTCGTGATTTTATTCTGCTATTTGACTTGGACCAGCATCTGGTGCCACAAATATCTCACTGCTATTTTTTTTTAACATATACATAAATTATATTTGTGAATATAAACATTTATGAGGCAGGGTGGATTTTATAAAGGTAGTTAGACAGTGTTCTTCTTATTCTAGTATGTTCTTTAAGTAAACTACATAATTACGTGATTCCCACAATGATATGATTGATTTTGTTGAAATGCTCTTGAGTGTGAGTGTGAAGGCCTACGGGGGCTACTTTATTGCCACTGAATTTATTTTGAAAGAGGTCACCTGAAGACTTCTGAGTGTCCCAGCTCAGCTGACAGTAGGAGAGGCGTATATCTGCGACCGTCGCGCATGTTCACATCTGCTCCACTGTCTATCAGTGCACTCACCGCACCATCAAAGTTCATTCGAACAGCTGAAAAGAGAGCAGAGCCCAGGGCATCTTTGTTCAGGACTCCTCTGGCATTAGCTGTGGTTTGAACAAAACTGACCGTGAGCTTGGATGTTTTGCAGGTTTATTCTGTATTTGTGTAACATCTCAAAAACAAAGCAATGAATTGAAATAGAACTGGACCAAACTCACCAAGCAACAGCTGGAGAATTGATTCTTGATGAAGATTAATGGCTTCATATATGACATCATAGTCAGCTTTAGCCCCTGCATTGAGAAGGACAGTCATTGTTTTCTCATTGCTCTCCTTGACTGCATAAAACAGAGCTGCTTTGTTATGGCTGTTTAAGGCATCAACAGTGGCCCCGCTCTGCAACAGCAACTCAGCCAACCTCCAATCATCTTCCATGGCAGCCATGTGCAGAAACATATTCTGTCTGTGACTTTCAGACTGCCTGGCTTCCTCCTCCACCAGGAGTTTTACAGATTTCAGATGCCTATTTTCTGCTGCCAGGTGAATGGGAGTTTTGCCTTTCAAATCCAGAGTATGTATAGGGGCCCCAGCCTTCACTAGGGTCTTCATGAGCTCTGTGTGCCCTCTGCTGGCTGCTCTGTGAAGAGCTGTGTGGCCAGCGTCATTCTGGAGGTCCAATCTAGCCCCTTTTTGAATCAAGAGCTCAGCGATGGATAAATGCCCATTTTCTGCAGCTACATGTAATAGAGTTTCTTTGGAAGAATTGACAGTGTTGATATCACTGTCTTTTAACAGCTCCTCAAGTAATAAGAGATCCCCTTTTCTAGCAGCCATGTAAATGAGGCTTTCTGGTTTACTTTGAGCTGGTGTATGCTCTGATGTTGCAAGTACTATGGTACCACTTCCTTTCTTTGTAACACTAGATCCTTTTTTAATCCTTTTAGTATAAGTTCTCTGGGTTCCAGTTTGATCTGTTAATTTTCCCCCCCATTCACAATCTCTCTCCAGCAAATACCCAATCAGCTGTCTCCTGTTATCTTGAACTTGCTCGTTCATACTCCTTACATAGGTCTTGATTCGCTGGTATAGTTCAGGTTCTGCCAGCATAAGACACGGATGGAAGAATTTCCGACATGCTCGTTCACCTCTGGCCTCCAGGATGTCCAGGACCCTGGAGTTCTGATCTTTATGGGTCCTGATGGACAAAACAATAGATCTCCTTGCTGTTGTCATAACCCCCTCTGCAACCAAAAGATTCAGGAGATCCTCAGTATGTGAGATACCATAAACCAAATCCCTTCTCTTTGTCCGGATCACATCCACGGCATAAGGGTTCTTAGAATTTGATGCTGCATGGCTTTCAAAACCTTTGACATTATTCCACATTTTAAATTTGCAGGAAAATAAAAAAATGTTCCTTCAGCCTTCATGCGCCACAGTTGTTAGAATTTGTTGTTCTGATTTCTGTTTGTGTATTTTGTACCATATTGCTTAGTAAAATACCCCGCCCATAGCAACTACAACAGACAGAAGCCTTTCACTGTACAGATTCAGCCGGCTCAACCTGACCTTTGTGCAATTACGCGGTCAAGTTTCCATTAGATGCAGTTAATTGTTTTATCTAGTAATAGCACTTCAATCCTCAATCACTGTGAAATTATTGTATTAGTATTGTATTAGTAAGAGGTGACAAGAATAATAGCTGTGTAAAAATAACATTGTTTTGCATGTTTGTGAAAGCGATAAAATAGATAATGGTGTGTGGGGGAGAAGAAAGATTCTCCCTTATGTCTGAATCACTCTTGGCCTAAATGTCAAAATCGGTTTGATATATAATAATGACAACTTTTGATTTCCTTTTATCATTTGATGAAGAGATATAGAGCTATTAATAATATTTATGAGTAAAATTAGCAGAAGTTTTATACCCTGAAAGAAACTCCCCCAATACAAGTACAGTTAGACTTTATGCAGCAGAATGCTGCTGCATAAAGTCTCATGGAGACAGTCTAACAGTATTTATTAGCATGAAGCAGCATGTTTTTGTATAACAATCCATTTTATTTTATAGATTAGATGCGTAAATTAAAGACTCTATAGTGTGACTAAGGGAGTGGCTGAAGCCTGTACTATAATGCAAACATTTGCGAAGTAACTTTAATTTTCAAATACATGTAAACTTCTTTAGTAAAAATATACATATGCCCCCTTTGAATGTGGGGAAGTTTAGGTATAAAATAGCCTGGATACCAAGCAACTAGATCGATCAACATATTATTTCTGTTCTATTGTTCCTATTATCATTTATGTGAGCTGTTAGTGAACTATTCTACAGAATGCGGATTTTGTTAAAGAACGTTTGTTTTTATTATGATCTCCTGATATTTAACATCTAGACGTCTGCTTTTAGTCGCCCTTGGAGTCATTTGATGGATTTGCCTGTTTAATTAAGTCCGGTCTATTCTTTAGATTACGTCTCAGGACACATCGTATTATGCAAAGAGGAGATTATGTAGTCAGTCGATTCACTTCCCGTAATAAACGCCTCCTCGGTCCTGACGTGGGTCTTCCGAGCGTTCCCTCTCCTTATATGGCAGGGGAGGGCACTGCTTTCCGGAATGATGTCACAATGCCCCAAGTTTGAGAAATCAGAGCAGATTTGTAGAGAAATCGGGATTCCTGAAGGAATAATTAAAGGGAAAGGGAGAAAAGTGTCTATTTGGATATGTCTCCCACAGAGATTGTCTCTATTAAGGAAAAATAATACAAACAATTAAAACAAAGACAACACCTGAATTCCCTTATTTGACGTGTTCAAACAGGTTGTGTTATAAAGATATTTGATGTTTGTTTGTATATAAAAGAATTAAAAAGCAAACAAAAAATAAAATCGGAAAATATAAAGATTGAAAAGAAAGAGAACATTTAATATTCTGTCAGCCTTAGCATCACAGTGTGTCAGAGACTTCGTTAGGTTTTCAGTCAACAACCCGTTCTGTTTTATTTACACTCTATATGACAGTCTCTATTAATTTCCACAAAAATTAATATCTGATAACCCGATATAAATTGCAACAGATCTGTGGAGATTTCGAGCACTTCAGGCAATTTCACCGGTAATCCACCCCAATGTATGTCGCCCTCCAGTGTTTCATTAAGAGCAGCACACGTGCTGATGTCCAGCAGTATTTGAAAGCCCACTCCTTTTATCTGCTGTAGGCCACGCCTGAGCTGCACCTGCTGCGTAAGCATGAACGAGACTCACTTTAATTGCTGGGTTTAGTGAAGACATCAAGAAAAAAAATTTACGCCTGTTTTTTTATAAGTGAAAAATTTGACATCCCCCCCCCAAAAAAAATCCCAATTTATTTCAAAAGTGCTCATAACATATTTATAGGCCCACATTGCTGTACCGTAAATAAGTTAAAGAATATTCAGCACTTTGAGATACTGAGCTCCAGGCTTGTATTTTCTTTTTTCTTGTGGTTAAAGCCATCACCACAAAGCCTTTGTTTGGGTTATTGTTTGTTCTTTTAGCTGGTACTGACTGAAAGATGACTATGTGATTAAAAAAAAAGACTCACCATATATATACATAATCCCACCAAGCCACAGTTTATTGTATTAATTTATCCCATACAGAGATTTGCACTTCAGAACCTAACACTTCTTTTTTTTCTTTGACATGCTGAAACCTTTTTGAATACTTACAAAAAAGGACAGAGCAATGGTGAATAACTGAATGATGAAATAGCAAGGGAGATGTCGTATTAATCAAATCAGTTCCAGATTTCTTAATTAAGGGTTGCACACCTTAGCCTATTGTGACTGAGTGTTACATGATGTGAAAATGTTACTTATTGCTCAAAGCAATGGGAGACTTTATAGGGCAGTTACACTTTTCTTCTTCTGAGCCTGTGTGAGCTGAGACACAAAAGTGGAGATCGCAAACTCTACAACCCCAATTTGCAGAACTGGCCTCCATCAGGAGTAAGTGAGCCCGGCCTGCCAGCTGAAACACAATCACTCAGCTTCAATCAATACCAGTACTAATGGAATTTAGCTTGAGGTACTCAGCACTAGCAGCTCTTACAACATGTTGCAACATGTTTTATTGTTTGACTTCTTCGTGGCACACCCACTTTTTATGTCACACTCTTACAAGTACACAGAGGCGATGTTGCTTCATTTTATCTGGTTTATTTTCTTAAATATTGATTAATTTCTTAAGTGCTCAGAAAACAAACATAAAAAATTATACAGTATTCTTATTACAAATGGTAAACATAAGTACTCCAAGTTGATCTTATATACATATAACAATGAGTGAAACCCCATTAACAGCTTTAGAAAAAAACAAGTAAATCTTGAAGCTTTTCTAACTTAATTTCTTACAATTAAGAAAAAAATGTACATTGTACTTTAACTCATGAGTCAGGCAGCATTTGTTGCAACTTTTCAGCCGTTTAGAGTTGACCAACACGCCTAAAAAGTGAGGCCATTAATTATGGCTACAGCAAGAAAAGTCTGTATTGCGTGTGATTTAAAAAAAAAAAAATCCTCTAATACTGAGTTTTTCCATTGATGGTCATGATGAAGTCCATGCAGGGCTCGGTGTAAATCAAGAAAACGTCAGTCCTGTCCAGTTCTGTAAAGAAAAACAGCACGACACAGAAACAGAAGGGGTTTCTGCCTGTTGCCATGTCCCTTCTGGTTCATGGCTATTGTCACAGTCCTGAGCCCATCTCTAGGACGCGCCACTGGGGAGCGCGTGGCACTCAGTTTGGTACCGTCCCCGGTCCCGCCAGTGTCGCGCCACATCATCCCAAATACCGGAACGATTTCGGGAGTCGCAGACACTCACTACCACAGGAAGCGTCCTATTCTTTCAACTACAGTCTTTTCTCTCTCTCCTCTGTCGCTGACACCACCTCAGAAGGTCTGGAGCTGCTGCGTTAACATAAGCTGGCACCCGCTGTTTACGTGGTTCATCACCTTCTGCTTCAGCTGGGCCACCTGCTCGCGCAACATGTTGGCGGTGGATGCGAGCTCGGAGTTCTGTGACTTTAGGGTCTTCACTTTCTCCTCCAGCCTTGAGATCCGCTCCAGCTTCCTCTTCCGGCATTTGGAGGCAGCGATGCGGTTTCTCATCCGCTTTCTCTCAGCCTTGATGCGCTCCTGACTCTCCATATCGATTGGAGAAAGAGGAGGGGTCTCCCCTGGCATCTCGGGCACGGTTTGGGGCTCCTCTTTGAGCGCAGTGAGCCGGGGGAGCTGGGCAGGGGAAGGCTGGCCGTAGATGGGAAGCTGAGGCGGGGCAGCAGAGAAGGACATAGTGGGGGCTGAGGTGGTGTAGTTTGGTGCCGACACGGTACTGATGGCCGGGTTGAAAGTGTTCAAGTCCTCATAAACCGGCGACTCAGAGCGCATGGCAGCATTGTTGTTGTATACGGTGGCACCGGCAACAGATGAAACAGGCGGCAGCGCAGTGTTGACAGTTGCCGGTGGAGTCGAGGTGACACTCACGTTTGTTGTGCCCGGCATGTTCTGGTGGTGGAGCTCAGCCAGGGCGCGCACAAACCCCTCCGCGAAGCCCTCCTGCTCGTCAGTGACATTCTTGGGGCACAGGAACTGGGTCGGGGTCGGCGTGGTGGTGATGAGTCCGTTGCTGGACTGGATGATCAGCCTCTCCAGCTCCGGAGAGGCCAGCTTCAGCAAACCCACGTCGGGGGAGGTGAGGATGTCGCCAGCTTTGGCGCGGAGGTGAGGTTTCAGAGCGCTCGGCGGGTCGGTGAGGTTCAGTGTCATGTTGTGTTTCAGCGCTTTGGGGTTGCTGTATCCGTAGCCGGCGTTGTCGTGCTGGGAGAAAGCGTTGAGTGAGTCGTCATAGAAAGTAGTTTCCATCTTGGTATACATAGAAGAAAAAATAAAACAAAAACCGAATGTAGCTACACAGTCTTCTACAAAAACAGCTTTCCGTCCCCCCTTCTCTTCTTCCTGGTTACCGAGGAGGAAAACACTGGTTTCCAAACGTCCTCTCTGTGCGTAAAAACTTCCAAACTTTGAGAGCGCACTTTTCTCGACACAGGAATCAGAACTTACTTCTTTCACCAAGCGATGGTCGGTTGTTCTATGTTGAGTGGAAATTGTTCACAAAGCTTTTGTCAAAGTATCCAGACTTATATTGAGTCCGTGAATGAAAAGCGCCTCGCGGCTCTAACTTTTCCTGTCAGCCACCGAGCGTCTCCGGTGTGCTCACCGCTTGCGTGTGTGTATACTCTGAGCGGTCCAGCGTGGAGGCAAACCTTATCTGCTGCCGCTGCCTCTCTAAAAATAACCATGATGTCATGACGGGGCTCTCCCATTGGCTGAGGGGCGTGTCTCTGAGGCGGGGCTGAGTCCTCCGATAAGGCGCGTTGCCTAGACGACCACCACCCAGAAGATTCTTAATCTCGCGGTGGATTGTGGGATGAGGTAATGCTGTAAAGGAGAACGTAAGCGCGCTGCATTGTGGGATGACGTATTGTTTTTGAATATTTGGTTACCCGCTTTACTGTCAGTGGCGGGACAGGCAGCGATCAGAGCAGCGCGTCCAGACCTCAGTCTCTCTTATTACGATGATTTTGTTGTGAACCAGCCCAAATACTCATCTGCTAACTTTTACTGTTACTTTTATTTATGCCTTTTTTTTATTTGCTTAAAGTTTTTTGCACACATGGAAGCTTTTCATTTAGTCGTTTAGAACCACGCGAAAGTAAAAATAAATCATAATATATGATGAATTTCATCAGGCTAAACTTTTCAAAGTTTCTATGACTTTAAAATAGATGATACTATGTGGAGAAGTGATATTTTCCTTCAACACTCAAACTGCTTGAAATTAAATACTTGTCTTTTTATATAGGGTAAGAAAGGTGTATGCACTCAGTAATAGCTCTGGTTTACTAATAATGATAAAGAATATATTGCTGAATTTGAGACAAAAAAATCAAAGTTACACCTGACTCATAATATTTTGTAGCAGGCCTGTATTTGTTTCTTGTTTTTATCAGTTTGTAGAGTTTTATTTAATTTTATCTATGTTACTTTATAAAAGTAAATAAATTGTTTAAAAAATAATAAAATAGGGTGGCTTTAAAGTGTTATATATAGATTATTATTTTTATTTTATTTTATTTTTTACAAATTGAACTCTTTTTATTGCAGGTTTCTTTGTAATTAACCTCATTTCTTTTGTTTTTGTTTAAGTAAAACATGGATAATTCTGAAAACTTACAGATGAAATCACCGAAACCCTTTTTGTATGAACAAATTACAGCTTATTTTTCCATGTATATGCAGACTTGCGATGGAAAGTCTTTGTGACGTTTTACTTATTGGTCTCGGAATATTATGGTGGTCTTGGGTTGGTGGTCCCATATAATTTGTCTTACCTAGCACATAGACACACCCTGCATTTCCTTGTGACTGTACTGTGTACGGTAAATGCTGAGGGAGTTAAAATTTGACACCTAAGAAAGGTTAATATAAACACAGACATATTTAGTCACAATCCACCTAGCACTGCACATTCTGGGTGGATTGGCATCAACCAGTAGTCTGACATTTCAAGACAACTGTCTGTTGATTCAGTCATCAAGAGACATGTTTTAATCAAGTCTCTTGCTTCTGCAAAGACGGCACACTGCAAAGCCATATTTAAGACCTTTTATTTCTGCTAAAACTGCAAGTTGTTAAAGAGATCTACAGACGTCTGTTTGTTCTCATAAAGAGCAAGTATATGTCCTATTATCTGTGTCAGGGTGTGTAATTAGTGCAGTACACTCCATTGTCCCATGGCCCTTGGTCAGAAATCAAGCTGGTTTAATGGCAGGAGGTTAACTGGTGTGTCTTATGTGTCTCCCCCACACTCCCACTGTCTGGGTCATCCACTGCCCTGCCAGCTTTACTGCACACTCTCTCCAGCACATCCAGTCTAAATATGTCCCCCTTGTGTGACAAGTAAATCAGTCCCCTGGCGCTAGCTGGCTCAGAGAGGCACCTAAGGAGGCTGAACTGGATCATAAAAAACCACCACCGTCTGACTTTTTATGGCTGCTAATGTTGTCTTTATGTACTGTTGTATGTGTCAAACCCGGGCTATTAATAAAGTCAAATATAATCTGATCTAACTGGTTGGCTTAACAGATCTTATTTTGTTTCAGTTATGAGACAAATTGCTTTTCTTTAAGGCGACGGGACACATTAGGAAACGCTTAAGATGAGTTTTGCAAAGTAAATTTATGCAGTGTTTCCTATTATGTTACGTTCTGTCAGTTTCATTCACTGTTTTGTAGTTTCATAACAATCACTCTAGTAACAAAATAAGAGGAAGCAGAATATGTACGAGTTCTTTAGATGCCTGCTTACGATGTTCAACCAGCACATTCTGAAATATTTATCCATCTTTGCTCATTAATCTATTCATGACTTCTTTTCATTTAAATTAAAGCACACACACACACAAAAGAAATCAGTGTTCTTGTGGTCGCCACCAGACAGCAGGGATCCATGTGTATGGCTTCACCCATTGTCCTGAATAGACGAATTAAGTTAAGGCAAAACATATGATGTCATTTAAAGTTATTATCTCATTTAAATTAAAGTGCTTTTAAGAGTCAAATCCCATGGCAAAAGTCAGGCCTTGGTGAATTCTGTTTTATATACTTTCAAATGGTGTTTAATACAGAACCCTTAAATGCTTCAATATGACTGAAGCCTGGATGAATGAATTGGGCCTGCTTTTCTTCCCTGGTTGCCATGCATAAAAAGTTATAAAGGGGTAACCACAGCATGGTAGTTTGCCAAAGTGATTTTCTGTGCAGGAACGTAGTTGGCTGTTCCCGGACCTGGACATTTAGGCAGCAGTGGATGCAAACATCAAGTAGCCATAATGGTAACCATAAAAAATATATAATGTTTGACCTGTAATTTTTACATGCACTTTTGCAGTCATTGTTGAGCATATTTAAAGATTAACATCCACAGTTTCTTATATGATTTTCCTCATGCTCACTAAAAGAATACATGAATATGTTAATAAGTAAATTTAAAAAAGAAAAAGAAGCAAAACAAAACAGAGGTCATCAACATTTTTAAGTGAAAAAAAATAGGATATCATCGTAATATTTAATCCAGATGTGAAAACAAAAACAGATGTTTATTTATAGGACAGATTTTACAGAAACACTTTGTTTTATATGCAACACAAAGGCCAGAGACACTTTCCTGGCTGCTTCTGGGGTTTATTTTCAAGATAAAGAATCAACACTGTCACACAAACATGTTTTTTTTTGTTGGTTTTTTTTTTTGTCTTTCTTAGTGCTTTGTTCCTGCTCAGCTGCATCCTGTCCCGAAGTGGTACAATTGTGCCTTCTAAGTTGCCTCGTCTTTCCTCTGGTTAACTAACCCTTGCTGCTTGCTCAACATTTGTGTATTTTATCATAACCTTTTCCTCTCCGGCCTTTCATTCGTATGTTTCACCCCCTACATTCTTACGGTACCTCTGCGCTGTTTTCCCTCTGGACTGGATCACAGATGTCCTCCTCACGTATCCCCCCACACTTTGCTTTTCTCTTATCATTCTCATCCTCCTCTCTCACTCTTTCTCTCGTCTCACTCCTATCAGTGGCCAACCAGGCAGCAGGATTTCCCCTGTGATGGAAACAGGCTGTGGCCTAATTGTATTGTTACAGCAGCTCATTTCAGTAAAATCTCAGACTGCTCTCCGTGTTTGTGTTGGTATCAGTAGCTTAAACTGAAACACTGGCCAAAGCACCACACAGTGAGAAAGAAAAGCACAAGTGCAAAAGCAGTGAAACGTTTTAGAAACTTTTGCTCTTTACGTCAAACTGGGCATCCCTCGAGATTTGCAGGGTGAGTGAGAGACAAGGAGACAGACTGTTGAAGCGTTTGAGACAGTGCACACACACAATGGTCTTACGCTGTGAGAACAATTGTTGTTTCAGCTGCTATGTGACGGAAAAAAGCACCCAGCTGTGGCGATTGTGTGTGTCCTGCTGGACTGTAAGCAAGCTCGCACATTCGGCGTATGTGTGTAAATGTCTGGGTCTGTAGACTGAGGCCATCATAACACCTGAACCACACAATTAGAGTGCAGTAAAAGTGCACAAAAACACTGATCAAGCAGATAAATCAGTTGATAAACATGCAGATGAAAAGGAAAGCTAAACTTTAGATCCAAATGGCTGAAATATTCAGCTGAAAGTAATGGATTAAAGAAAGAGCAAGCATTTGCTTTAGAGTACAGATCCAGCTCTGGAGACTCCATGTGGACCCGGTTTACAAAGGAACTGAAGTTAAAAATGAACACAATTAAAATATTTCATACACAGTTTCTTTGGGATTTTGAGGATCATGTCAGAAACTTTAGCTTATACTTCTTGAGAAAGTCATTTACTTTATTTTAAGGTATGTTTAGGATCTGTATGTTGTTTTAGAAGCCATTCTATTCAGCTTTTACATGCATTGTGATGTTTGCCTCCAGGATTTGCTGTGGATTAATTTAATCCTTCCATTCCATGCTACTGACTGCACGATCCATGCAGCCCTGTCCTCGGGATTTGAAAAGGTGTTGCTTTTATACATTTCCGCACCCCTTTTCCCTCAAAACACATTTGCGTTCATTGCACGCCCTCTGAAATTTCATTTTACCATCATCAGTCTACAGGACTGTTTTTCAGAATGCATCAGGTTTGTTTAGACTTTTATTTGCAGAAGTCTGGATGGAGAATTTTGGGTTGTGGATAGTGGAAAGTTTTTCTTCTGATGATTCTTCCATGAAGGTGGCACTCTATTTGTGCAGGTGTCGCTGCTCGGCAGAACTGTGCACCACCACCACAGAGTCTGCTAAATGTTCCTGAGGGGCTTACTGCTGTCAAATGGGTGCTCTGACTTTTTTTTTAAGACGTCAACTTGACCTCCACTGTTTCGTGTTTGCATTATGAACTGAGGAACCAGCGTCCTAAAAATATGTTGCTTCAGCTCTTCTGGTTTACCGGCATCAGTTATTTAGTCAGTTTAATTTTGTGAGGCTTAGAGGAGTCTCGACGGTGATAGTTAGGCAGACACAGCATATAGTTGAGGACACACCGTATTTGGAAGGCTTTGAAATTTGCTTCGCCTGGACTTTTGTAAATGATAACTGTGAACAGATCATAGCCCAAAACAAGCCATTCAAAGTTTGAGATCTTGCTAAAAAATTTCAGAGAGATAAAATTTTCTCAGGACCTTTCCCCTTAATAATACACCAATTTTGGTAAATATGTTGAAAAGAAGGTCTGAATTCTGACTTTGGGTCATTTGGGGAAAAAATTTTAATCTTTTATTTACATAATTGTTCAAAGTAACACAATTTCTAGTTTTGGTTTCCAAATTTTGCAATGCACATGGATGCTTAATTGTTAGATTAGACGTAACTGAGTGAATTTGAAAAATAGATCAACTTGAGCTATTTAAGTTTATGTTATCTGTCACAAGGATGCCAACCGCTAATTTACTGGTTTAAGAGTGGACAAACTTCACTACAAAGTTTAAACTGAACCGAGGCTCTGAGACAAAAACAGTGGCACAGTTCATCATCCATAACAATGTCATTTTCCCCCTCATGCTCTCCTTTGTTAGCCTCTGCGTCTTTATCCTAGAAAAGATCTCCCCCCACCCCCCACCCCCCTCCTTGCTTTTTTTTTAACCACCATTTGAGAATTATGTTGGGTGCATGCACACTTTCACGTGGACCCATCTTTACACATGCTCATAGCTCTTACACGGTAATAAGATACCGTGGCAGCAATTTTTATAATGAAAGAGGAAAGACAGTGCTAAATGACAAATGTCCCTCTTTCCTTTCTAGATTTACAACATGGAGTAAAGGAAGGAATCATTGTGTTTGATTATTACACACACTCAGACACACATTGAATCTCCCAGATTGATGTCTCTTTGTTCTGCCCTTCCCTGAGTGTACAATGACTGTTTGATGCCGGACTTTGACGGGGATTTTTAAGGCGCCGTTTTAATTAATTTGCTCGTAAAATCAACACGATTCCCAGCAGCCTCTCTGGCACCCTCACACTCAAAGGACTTTATTAGCTTAGCCAATTAATCGTCGCTAACTACCCTGACTAATCACATCTTAGATTTATTGGTCAGAATCATATGGAATATCGATTGGCTCTCCCTCATTTTGACCCTTTCAGATCACTGTAACTCACTCACAAGTGTGCGATGACGTCATTGGGTGAGGGTGGGCACACTGCAGGTTCTCAGAGTTGACTTTTTCTTTACAGTTGCTCTTTTACCACGGCCAAAGCAAAAGAACAACTCCAGTGAAAGGGTTACATACTGAGATTTGTATGTTTGTAGGGGTGCTTGTCTGTATTCATTTTTATTTGTTGTCTCAGAGTAATTCAATCTATGAGAGTGAGCCTGGGCCTCATTATGTAAATTAAATAACCTCATCTAAAAAGAAAGGCAGAGTGAGCCGCAGCAGGTCTCTTTCATTTTCTCTCCACGCACGTTTACACACGCACACACACAGACCAAAACAAGGGCTTTTTGGTACTGTATTATTAGGTTGTGTGCAAATGTGCAGTGTGTGCCTTTGTGTATACTCTTGGGGACCTGTATGAGTCCTCAGCTGGCTCTGTTTGGCCTGTAACAGGGAGGTGAGTGTGTGAGTGTGTCACCAGGGAAAATGATCGATAGCTATTAAAACCCACCAGTGCCTCAGTCCAGATGGAGCACTATTAGTGTGTGTCCGTGTCCATGTCTGTGTCTGTGTGTGAGCCTTTTTAGCCACGATCAGGCACTGTGTTTGTACAGGTGGGACACTATAAGGCAGCAGTGCTAACCTGTTCCACTCCATTTACCTCTGCAAGCTGGGGGAACCTTACCCAACCGCACAAGGTGCGTGTGTGTTTTTGTTTTAGTATGTCTCGGGCTGCATTTGTGTGTTGTTTGTGTGTACAAGTGTGACTGGGAGGTTGTCAGCATGTGTTTGGACTTGCTGGTTATTCCAGCCTGGCTTTTCAGAGGCAATAAAAAAGTAGAGGGAAGGGGGAGGGAGAAGAAGGTAGAGGGAGGGAGAAAGTGACAGGACTGAGCGATTGTTTTAAGCTGAGCAGCAGTTTTAGCCTGTGGGTGAAAGAAGGAAGAATGGATGTTTGTTCTTTTGTATTTACTGAAGAGGAAAGAACATAAATGCAGGGTTGTCAAAAAGCTTAAGATAAATACAGAGTTACTCAGAGCACAGTGAATGTTTTGTTTAAATTATATTCAGGTCTACCTGATATATATATGATATATATATGAATATACGCTATCTCTATCTTGCTGAATGCTCTCCTATGAAACCAGAGATGTGCAACAGTAAAAAGAGACTCTCTTCTCTCTGTTTTCATCTTCCTCTCTCTATCTCTCATGGATCCACACATGTACAGGCCAGCACATTAACACACTCCAGCACATAGAGATCTTTCTCAAAACACTCCTCTGAGACGGCTATGAAACCTGATCATAGATCAATATTGAGTGGCATTATGATTTTAGAGGAGGAGGCTCAGACTTTGATCGCTCTTTGGCTGTTAACGATGCTGTATTAACACTGTAGCAAATACTTCAGTCATATTGGCTTACATGTGTCCATTAAAATGACACTCTAGACCACCAATTTAAATTTATTTTAAACAGAAACATAAGCATTTTAAAGCAGATAGTAAGTTTCTATACTGTAAACTTTCGCAAACAGCCACCGAAGTTGGAACAAGACAAAATTACAATAAATAATAAAACACAGAGTAGCAACAGCAACATGACAGGGTAAGTATTATCTTAGATAAGTTGCTTGTCATACTGATGTGGCAAGATCTGCAGTTGTTCTGAGGCTAGGTCCAAAGCCAGGTAAGCTCCCACAGACTAGAAATTAGTACTAAGGGCCCTGAATTAAAGCAAGGAAATATCTCCCACACTATTACACCACAACCAGCAGGCTGAACCGTTGATACCAGGTGGGTTGGATTCATGAAATTGTGACTGTGGCATCAGAATATTGCAGCAGAAATCAAAGCATTTTTCCAAACTTCTATTCTGTTCTGTTGACGGGAGAGGCAACCGGAGTATTCTTCTGCTGCTGTAGGCCATCACAGCACATCAAACCTTCATGGGTGCTCTCCCAGAGAACTGGATATTTTCTTTGATTTTCTCTGTAAAATGTTAGAAATCGTACCCAAGTAGAGCAGCAGTTTCTGAAATATTCAGACCAACCTGTCTGATGCTCTCAGCCATGTCGCATTCAAAGTAATCTAAATTGCCTTTCTGCTCTTTGCTGGTGCTCAGTTTGAAAAATGTCTGCACGCCCAAATACACTGAGTTGCTGTCAGATTAGATATTTGGATTGGCAAGTAGGTGATCAGGTGTACTGAATAAGGTGTATATGTTGTCTACAACAAGGTACAGAAAATGTTTTGGTGTCTATAGTTAATTTCCCTGTTAATGAACCCTATATGTCTGTCATTGGAATTGTATTAACTTGTAAGATTATGCATGATTAAGGGCGTGGTAGCTTAATCATTACAGTGTGTGCTGACACTGATTTCTATCATCTTCATCAGTTTATTCTATATAAACAGATTCTGCATATCATAGGGAGAATCTGTAGGCGAAGGACAAAATTTTAGCAGCAGAAACTTTCTTCTCTGTAGCTTTGGTTGCATGAATTAGATTTACTAAAATGCTCAGACAGCCATTGGTTATTGTGTGATGGTAATTTGGTTTTATAACAGTTTTTAAATATTTATTTGTATTCCTAAACAATTACTGTTCAATGAAAATACATATCTTGGTAACTACAGCACAATTGGTCAAGAGAGTAATCAAAGGATTCACAAATGACTGATCTGGACTTCTTGGCCATGTTTTTGATTTTTTGAGTATTTTTAACCAGCAGACCACCCAAGAAGTCTTTCCTCCAGTGTTTACAGTGCGTGGAGCTTGTGGGGATGAACAAAAGCTCTACTTTCATTTTTATTATGTTTGCACTAATTAACTGGAATCTGTGTGTCTGTGCATTACAGACATTAGAAGATAACGAATTTAATGCACCGAGTGTTTCTTCTTCACTCACGGGTGCTATATAAATAAAATTAAACTGAACTGAATTGAATTGAATAATAAAAATTAACAAAACCAAATGATATCAGTGCCAAATTTTATATACGGTTATCAGATTATACGATTGGGGAAACCTGCAGTCAGCTGAGACTGAAGAAGTCACTTGGATGAGTGACAACACGTTTCTCCTACAAAACGCTATGTCCAGATGAACAGAATCAACTTTTGGAGATTTACTTACCTGGATGATTGAGCACGCATCAAGACGTGAGACTGTCAGTTTATTGAACTGAAAAATTGTATAGCTTTGCATTCAATTTATCATTTTTGTTTCTCAAAGGGATAAAGACTCCCAGAATCTATTTTGTTCTTTTTTGCATTGTTAACTTTCCACAGTGTGCGCTAGTAATGGAGCATTACATTTCCTAATTTGATCACCTTGCTGTATGCATCATCATATATGGTGACAGCAGACAGCAGAGAACTGGGAGAACATGGGAGATTTCCCTCCTTTGTGTGTGTTTAAGGCTAAGTTGGGTGAATCTGAGGGAAGCAAACGGCCTCCATAGTTGAGTGACAATAGTTTGTTCTGTTCGCCATGTGTTGCTCCACTTGCAGCTGTGTGCAGCTACAGATACCTGTAGCTTCCACTGTACGTGGTTATGTGAACATGTTGGTATTTCCACCCTGCATTTACCAATGTAAAGTCAACAATGAAAGTCACAGGCTGTCTCTTTTTATCGTTCAGCCCTGTTGTGTGTGCGTTTTTTTTTAATGATAACTTTTTGTTCCCTATCACGGCCGTCATTCCTTTTCACTGGGTGTTTCCTCTACTTCTCTGGACTCGCTGGTATCGTGGTAGGGATTTGCTAATAAACACGACGGTTGTCCTGTTGCCGTGCCGACAGAGCAACAAATATTTTGGAACAATGTAGCACCTTCCACCAACATTCCAGGATCTGCTGTTTTGGAAAGTCTTTCTGTCAGTCGTCTTTCTCTTCTCTGTCCTCGCTCTCTGTTAGTCTTCGCTGCCTCCTCCTTCTCTCGCTGCCTCCCCTTAGATAAATGGACTCTTTGTCTGCTGGTAAAATGAACTTGAAAACAGTAGTTGGGACAAGTGGTTTTGTCTAACAGCAGGAACACACACTATGACTGGGCAACAGCACAGATCTGGGACATCAGCTGCTTTGTTATTATCTGCATCTGTACTGTACAATTTATCTGAGAGTGACAGTTATACCAGATAGAGGTATATGGATATGCAATTTCATGCTTTTCTTGAGTTTAGGCTGGGGAAATACAGCATCACTACATGGGGTATTAAAGGGTACTTCAGATTTAAAAAAGTCAGTACATTTAATCCAAGTAGTTTTCTTGTAGTGTTACCTTTGAGTCTACTAGAATAGAAGCAAGCTATTTTTTTAGCTCCTTTTCCTCTGTTAAGCCAGCTTTGTTCTGATTGGCTGCCCCCTGCAAACCGAATATTAGAACAGTAGGTGGGTGGGGCTTCTGTGCTTACAGCTTAAAGAGTTGTGCCTGAGATGACACTGCTCTCATTCAAGCTGATGTCAGTGAAAAACTTTATGATTAGAGCAGCCCAATACCTGAGCATCCATTACTTAACTCTATATAAAAATATATATATAGTATATTTATATAAAATACCATATTATGACATATTAGGACATTATGACTCTTTAATTATCCTTGTGAAATTCTTAAGTGCTGCTTTTCAATTTTATGCTACTTACTTTTTGTACATTTTGACAGATAGTGCTACAATAGAGACTTGATGGTTGAAAATATGAAGTCGAATGTTTCCAAGGTTATAACGTTGCAGTTAGGCCCACCTTTGCAGAGAGCTGGAAATACAAGCATATGGTATGTAATGACTTCGAGCGAGGTAAGACAGATGAGAACTTCCCCTAACTGACATGCTGCTTCGATTTCATTTCGAGTTTTCCTTCCTGTTCGTTCTTTTTAAATTTAAATCAGTGTTGGGCGGCTCTTTGGTTAATCATTGCATTACCTAGCAGAGCAATACTGGGTTGCTGGAAGGCAATCAATTCCTTGTGCACGAAATCTGAAACTTCTTGCATGTTGTACACAGCTGGTCCCTGAAAGTGTGCCCGCTTAAGGATTTAGATGCAAGCTTGCACATATACTGTGCACCCATGTCAGATCAGTTTGAGGAGTACGTGCTATAACTTGCATGCACAAACATTTGTAAGTGTTGTAATGGGCAATAATGCAGCATGCTGATGGAAGCCTGAAGCAGTGGAATTCTGCAAAATTCCAGTTCATCTGGTCCATCTTGTACAATTCATCTAAAAGTGTTACACCATGATTTTACAAGTGTGTGCTAGATGAATTTTGCTTAAATGTGCAGAAAAACAATGTATTCTCTGTTTATTGCTGTACAGAAGAAACAACAGTGACTGTTCTTGTAAACTGAGCTTTTTAGCATCCTGTAACTGCTCAGGCTACAGAATTTATGGGATCAATGCATCTCATTTTCTTTGGCTGTGTGGGGTTTGTTTTGTTGTTGTTATTGATGTCCTCTGTGTTTTAGGACATACATGCAAGTTTTCTTGGTGACCTTAAATCTGTAGGAGACCTTAGTTTATGTGTCTCTAATTAAACTGTGTTTGCAACCTAGTCCAGTAGGAAAATGAAGGAGCTTAATGTCTACCTACTTCCTACAGAGTTGACAGAAGAGATAGTAGTCTTGCAATATGCAGCATTAGTGTGCATTTATAGTTTGTTGTGCACACTGGCTAATTCTGTGGAATGCACTTCCAGCCTCTCTACCAATCAATCAGTATTTGCTCAGTGCAGACCGGGGCACTCTGGCCGTGAGAAATCTTTCACAAATCACCTCTCTACTTTAGCACACTTGTATGCACATTTTTGTGCATGTGTTTGTTTCTACTAGTGTGTGTGTGTGTGTGTGTGTGTGTGTGTGTGTGTGTGTGTGTGTGTGTGTGTGTGTGCGCGCGTGCGCGTGCATGTGAATATGTGTGCAGTCAGACTGGTTTGTCAGAGAGAAAAAGAAACACGTCTCAGCCGAAACTAACTCCGATACATTCACATGTAGGCACACACTGTCCATGTTTCACATACAAACACACACGAGTGATTGAGAGAGCAGTAGAATTCCTGTCTGCACTTAAAGTTCTCCCTCTATCTCAGAGGGTTAAGGGCTGCAGCACTTATCACATACTGCGACTGTGAATGCACATGCATGTGTGTGATCGTGTGTGTTTGTGTGCATGTTTGAGAAAACACAGACTGACCCACGGGACTTGCTCAGGCTGTATGTTTTGGCTCTGTCAGGCAGACCATTACTATGGCGTCGAAGGTCAGGTGGTCTGGCAAAAAGGCCCAGATATATTTCTGTGTTTGAATTAGATATGCTGGCTGATGAATAATCTCACTGGGAAGTAGATGTGCACTTCCTTAGTTGCTAGTTGGGTTTGTGGGACTTTCAGGACCAGCATGTATATCTTTTAACTGCTTAAAGGTAAATCTGTAACGAGACAATTCACCCTGGAAGTTAAAGCTTCTTCTTGATCCATCAGCTATTATTTCCTTTGTATGCCATTTTGTTATCGCTAAGATGTGAAATAACAGGGACAGGGACATATGAATATATTTATGTCCCTGTCGTTTTCGTTAAAATCACCTTGATTTCCAAACATTTAATTATGGAGTTACAAGAGAGTGACAAAGTATGTTTTCATTACTATTGCTATTTTCTCAGTGTTTGTTTGGCATTTCTTATCAGATCATGATTAATAAGAAAACTTGAGGTGATTGATCACATATAGCAATGCAACAATCAAAACCAAATACTAACAGTAATACTATTAGTTTGATTAGTGGGATTTCTGGCCGACTTTACAAATTCAAGTTGGGACCCATCCTACTTTACCCAAGGTGAGCGTGCTGAAAGGCTAATATTACTTCTTCTTCTCTCAGCTCGTTCCCAATTCTTCAGTGTTTCAAACTGGTGCTGTTATGCATTTTAGCTGTCTGCATTAATAATGAATGTTCAGAGGCCTCCGTTTCTCTCTTTGTTGTTTCTGTCTTTTTAAATCCAGGTCAACAATCATGTAAATCCTTGGCATTGAAGGCCTCAGTGGTGCTTTGCAACACTGACTGCCTCACAAGTTTCAGCACGCAAAGGTAAAAGGGCAGATATTATCAAAATAAACGTCTTGAACTTACCTAAGCTTCTAAAGATATCTGGAAGCTGTATTTGATGCTATCTTTTAATTCAGAAAAGATGTTCACTTTTTGTCAGTGTTTTTCTCCTGTTCTTAAATGGGATCATATTTATTCAACTTATAGTTGGACGTTTTTGATGAAACACGCTTATTCAGTGTTCTGGCAGAGAGTTAGATAAGTTCTTTGCCTCCAGGGTTTGAGTTAGATTAGCTAACAGGCTCCTGGCAATAGCTTCCTAATAACTGCAAATATTTGCATCAAGCTGTCTGCAAAAATTGACAGAAGACTCAGAAAATTCAACAACTCATTAAGAAATTCACATTTATTAATAAAACATGGCGCAAATGTAAAAGATACATTTTAAAACATTTTGTGTCCACTTGATGCACCTGTGACGGGAAAATAAACTAAAACGTGGTCATTTAGACTATGATTGTATTCTTTCTGTTAGAATGTGTGCAGGTTGTAATGACCTGCTGGATGTCAGAGGTTGCAGCTGAAAATAAATGCCGTATTTAAGTTTTGTCAGGACATCAGCTCTTATTTGTGAAAGCATTTGAGAAAGTAGTTAGTAAGTAAAATGCACGTGATTTACATTAATTGCAAAATTGTGACTAGTCTGCCAAGCCCACATGCTTAAATGGTATTTCCACACTGATGTGCATTCAAATGGGCAGTGGAGGAAGTCATTTTGGTGTAATAGCAACAAATGAGTGGGCTAACTGGCAGTAATTACCCATTGTGCATGTATGTGTGTCAGAGTGGGTGAGTCTTTGACAGGTTGTACAGACACCAATGATAACACAGCTGTGTCTTATTCCCCTGGGTCTGGGAGTGATTAAACTGAAACTGAATAGTCCCCTTTTTATTATTGCCTTACCATTTTTATTTAATATTTGTCTTATATTTTAGCTTTATCTGCGCTCATGTTGTTCCTATTGTTCTCCGTCTGTCTTGCACGTGGGATGGAGAAATGGAGAAAGAGATGGAGGTGGAGAGAATGGACAGACGTCACTGTCAGTCGATGTAGGAACAATCAGACACTCACACACTTTCATTCAGCTCATCACAAGCGCTGCCTTTAACTGTCTGGGTGCCATGCCGGGCAGCAGTGGGCGTGTGACGTTATAGGGGGAGTAGGATTCCACTCTTTGCTCTTGACGTACGTCCGCCCTCAGCCACGCTTGTGTGAGTGTTTGTGTTGACGTGGTACTGTGAGGGGACGTATTTGTATGTGTGGTTTTGCAGAGCGGAGAAGCGAAACCAGTGAAGCCTCAGAGCAGGCACCATCCTCCCTGTATCAACCAGAATATAAAATTCACAAATCGAAAGAGCTTCATGTCACGTACAGCCACCTCACAGACCTGCAGTATCTGCTGGTTATTTTGCAGCAACAATTACAATCTTGCACCAACAGCAGAAGTTATAACCATGCTAAAATAAAGTTTATGGATTGCATCTTGACAGTGACACAGAGATATTTCATATGAAGAACACAAAATGTGAGGAATGCACTGCTACCCAGAAGACCAACCTATTTTGTCAGTAAACCATCACACTGGCATTTTACAGTGCCATGCCAGTTTTGGGTAGCATTCTGCCACAACACTTAACAGCTGTGTTTCTGGTATCTTGGACATCACTGGCAAAAAGACAGGCCCAGTAAAGCATAGTTATGCCTTTCGAGAACTGCAGGAAGGACTTACAATACAACTACTCAGGCTGCTTCCTTTCTGTGCAGAGGCTCTGAAAGAGAGGCACAGGGCCAATTTCTCCTCCCCTCGCCTGAGGTGGGGTTTTTATAGTGTTCTGCTCGAGAGTTTGGGAACATACAGAACAAATAGCGTGATAGGCTGTTGACTGATTGATTAATGACCGTGTTTGTCAAGGTGTTGCAAAAACGGTTCAGGTGTGGCATTAATACACATTAAAAACAGACCACGTTATTACATGGCTGTTTTGTTTTATTTCCTATGTGCAAACTGTTGAGTGAATTTTCTTGCATGCACCTGGTTATACGGTTAAAAATAAGGCAAGGTGCTGATGCACACACTCGAGTCATTGTGCTTCTGCACCTGAAAGCTGTGTTTATTTTCACTGCTGCTGTAAATGCAAGATCTGTTTTGTGCTTCAGTCCTGAGAGTCACTTCCTGAGGTTCCCTCCAAGCTTCCTCTCGGAGAAGTCAGAGGTTATCTGCAAATACCGCCCCTTTCAACCCACACAGGTCCACGCAGATGTTTCCTCAGATGATTATGGATCAGCCTGATTCACACACACATGCATACATGTACTGGGATTTAACAAAGGCTGCAAGAAGCATACACATTACTCAGAAAATTATGTTTCTGCAAAGTTGCAATGCCCTTTCATGTGAAGGGGGGGGGGGGGGGGGGATGCTTTTCTGTATCTGATGTGTTCCATAACTTCCCTTTTTTACTTCAATTTGAGTTTGTACGTGTTTAGAAGAGGTGAAGCTGTACTTTCAGTTCCAGGACAGGAACTACATGCTCCAAATGTGTGTTTGCATCAGTGTGTCTCTGCATGTTTTCTTTAACATCTGTTCCTTGTTGGCTCTCTTTTCTGTATCCTGCATGACCCACCCCTGCAATGGGTGCCTGACTCCCAAGCTGTCTTATTGGCTTTCTATGAAAAGGAGAGCAACAGAAAGGTGAAGTAAGGGAGCGAGATAGAAATAAATCAAGATGCAAGTTTGTGCAGTTAATTTTTTTAGTAAGGTTTAGGTGTTTCTATCTCATCAGGTTATGAAAGCTGGTTTCTGCAAACTGTAGTGTGCCATTCAACTTTTTTCCTCTTCATACTTTCTTCAGTACACTTGGTCTCTGTGTTCAACTTCCTTATAATAGCAGATGTTGGGTCAGTGTCCAGATGTTTTATGTTTATCACTCTTCAATCACATCTGTAAAAAAAACCCTCTCATACAGTAAACATTTACGGAGGTGTCTCGTCTACTCTACTGGACAAGAACAGTCCCGAGAAAAGAAAGAAAAGCAATACTGACATGACACAGGCAGCAGAATAGAGCAGAGTGTGAAAATGAAAAAAATTGTTGTCACCTGCACATTCATATTCTTGTTGCTAAGAGCTAAAGCTGTCCTTGATTTTCTCAGTTTATAAGATGAACACACAGTGTACTGAAGCACACACAGACACATGCACGTACACGTGGAAAGAGGTGTGCATGCTCCTCACAGTTTCTGTACTTGTTTGAGTAAAACTTTGCTTTGTGTTTACTTAACAACAGTCAGTCGCCTGTTGTCAGACAAAAGGAAGTCTTCAGATCTTCTTTTGCACTCACTCCAGAAATCATTCATTTCACTCTCTGCTGGCTCCCCTCTTGTTTTCATATCTGTGGCTTCCCCAGATATGAAACGAGAGGGGAGTAACCTTTATCGATTTCTGTTTTGCATTTGACTGACAGACATAATAATTGTATCCCTGCTGCTCTCTCACACACAATTATGAAATGTAGCATCAGCTATAAATTTTAAGCAACTCAGCAATGATATACTAATAATAAGACGATAAATAATTCTCTTGGTCACCTGGCTGAGACTATATGCTAGTTATTAGATATGCATGGACAGAACCAGCAATAATAAACTTAGCTCCTGTACCCCTCCTTTGCTGCTGTTGCATGGACAGAGTTGCTTTCCTTTGCTTTCCATTTTAAAACAACTGCATGTGAGGATGGTTGTGGGTTTGGGGGTGACATCCACATTTCTTGTTACTTTCAGTTTACCCCAAGGCTGACACTGTAACACCCCTTTCGCTCCTTTTCTATAGCCACTGCATTGTGCAATCATCTTTTACATCACAGAGCTAAGATGAAGCCAAAAACAGGTCTGTAGTCAGTGTTAAGCAATAGCTTGTAAATGTCTTTATGCCTGGCAGTGTTGGTCTGACAGCTGGCCACCATTGTGGTCCAGATATGACACTTTTGATACCCAGAAAAAAAACAATTATTCGTTTAGGTAGTGCCCTGACTTTTCTTTTGTCATTACACTGGTATTTGTGGCTTATGTGGCTTAAAAGATGTTTCCCATAATTTCAACATTTTAATTTGTCCTATTCTTTAGTGCATGACTCATCAAATTTTTTATTCAAACAAAGATTTTAAAAAAAGAAAAGGGGATACTGAGAAAGATAGAAAAAGTAGACAAGAGTAATGGCATAGGTAAACAGCAAAGTGAGACGCAAAAAAGAGGCTTAACGTCAGTTGCACGTGATGCTAGAGATGAACAGATAAGTTATATCAATTAACAAGGGAGAAAAGGAGGTGGAAAGGATGTGCAACAGATTAGGATGATTAATACAGAGCTGAAAATGTACTAATGGGTAATGACAGCGTGCTGAGAAAGTGAAGAAGAAGAATAATTTAGCGTGTCACTGAAACACCAGTAAAATAAATGACATTCTTATCAGCCTCAGCCGCACCTTTTTAGCCTGCATAAAAAACAAACAAGTAGTACGGAGCTTAAACAGATAGGTTGGTAACATGGTAAACCTCATACCTTGTTACTATGTTTTTAATGCTAGTTTATGCATTTTAACATTTGCTTAAAAGGGATTGTATCAAAAATATTTTTTTACACAGGTTGTGACTCTTTGTCGTGTTCTGTGAAAGCAACTGTCATTGTTTTCAAAAGAAAAAGATACCTTATCAGTCATTTCAGCATAATGACATTTTAACATTCAAGTGCTCTCTACCAGCTGCGGGACATACTGCTATTTATAGTGCAACAAAGTTTGTGTAAAGACGAGGTTGAGATGGTTGCATGAGTCAACAACACAGCAAAGTTTAATACACAAGGTTGTCTTGCATTCTGAAAACAATCTTGTGTATACATACTGTATGCATATAGTATAACTGCAAAATTTCCACATGTTAAGAAGCAGTGTTAAACTTTTTAACAGTGAGTTGTTCTGCTGACAGTAGCATCAGAAAAACACTTTTTGTCTTATTTATTGCAAATAGACAAAATCGCATGGCTAACAAGTCAAGGTGCAAAGTATATGGAAAGCAACAAGGGTGTCAGCCTGACAGGTCAGCGGAAAAGAAGCTAAAGGAGTGGCAAGCAAAGTGACAGCAACTAATATTCCAGTGAGTAACAATGCTGAACCTCATGTTGCTGAACTTGACCGCAGGCCCAGACTCTGACATGGAAGTGTGATCCTCGGCTTGACGACATTCACAAGGTGCTGCCAAATACAGGGGATTCCCTCCATCTCCTGCTCGCCTTTCCTCTGCTCCCATTTCACTTTTTCTTGTGTTCACCTGTTCTGTTTAATGTCAGAGCTGACGAATGGCCAACGGTTTATTACTTCCACAGGCACTGCAGATATGGACCCACCTCACCTCCTTCTACAACTGCCTTCCACCGCTTGTTTTTGACAGAAAGCATACTTCTGTATCATACCTTTTTCACTCCTGGTTTCTCCTCCTCTTTTTGCTCTCAGCTCCTCAGCACTTTGGTCATTCATCTCATCGCCCTCCCAGGTGATGACATTCATCTCATGTCGAGTCAGACTGGCTGCTTTGTGTGAAGTCCAGGTGCTTAATCCTTTACTTATATTCAGTTAGCCTCTGTTAGCCCTGTGACACACCGGGCCGGGGACATGGAGCCAGGGTGTGAGCACATCAGACAGACACCTGCTGCTTTTAGGGTGGCAGCCCAACCCCATGCAAAGGTCTCTCCAAAACACAAAGGCTTTTTTTTGACGTATAACCAGATGAGGAGGGTACATTGCGTACCTCTTGATAATCATAACCTTATGCCTCACAGCTGAATAGCTAACTCTGCTCTGTCATTCAAATCTTTCCTCTGCAAAGACATATAACGTGTATTCAGTATAAAAACATGAACAAAGGGACTGCACATGTAGAACATGAATATTTTAATAAAAGGGGAGGAAATCCAGCAGACCAGACACCAAAAGATGTACCAGTTGGGGGTGTCGGATTTGTTAGTTTTATATTTCTCACTGAATTCATCTTTATTTGTCATATTTGACTACAAACAGACATTCAGGCTAGACAGTAGACAGTTCTATTAGCTGGAACAGCTCAATACAATTCATAGAAAATGGGAATGCAGCAGCAGTAGCACTTGGCCTTTATAGGGAAGCTTTTCACTTCTATGTGACTGGAAATGAATGATAAGAAATAAGTGATGACTTTCCTTCTCACACTTTTGCTGGCAACATCTGCCTCCATATGACAGGAAATAGTGAGAGGTTTAATATGAAAGCTTACTGGAAGAAAAGTACCCAGGATGGTAAGATGTTTGTTTATGGCTGAAAAAAAAAGAGTCTGCTAGTAAACAAGACTGCATATGAGGATACAGAACACACACATACACACACGCATGCACGCACGCACGCACGCACGCACGCACGCACGCACGCACGCACGCACGCACACACACACACACACACACACACACACACACACACACACAGTAAAGCACATTTACTTCTTCCACTTAGTGGTTCTGAGAAGGAGCTTTGCTCCCCATAAAGTACTGAGTCATGAGTATGGCCTAGAATTCAATCGTCACTTTCCCTCTGCTTTCATAGCTTGATTCCCTTCAGGCACACACACGCATATACATGCACATACACACGTATGGTGTCTTTTTCCTATCAAAACAGACTATTGTCCATTGGTGTTTAGTGGCTAATGAATTTTTGTGCCCACCAAGCGATGTGCTTCTCTAGTCTCTTATAAAACACAGGGCCAAATTGGGTTAGTGCATACCCCTGGGTATATGAATAATTAAATAAAAGGGCTGATTTTATAGTAATTGCTTACAGTACAAGGCCCATCCCATAAGGTGCCTGGCTTCCATTTTGTTTATTGTTTTAAATGGAAATAGCGGAAAGGAGTGGAAGGATGAAATCTAGAGATTAGATGTAAAACTGTAAATAAAACTCTGGAGTTGAAGGAAAAGTGCTGGGTTGTTAGATACCAAGAAAATGGAGTGGAAGTATAGAAGGTCAAGCTGGGTTGAATTTAGAGACTTGCGTAACAGGCGAGCTACCAAAGTAATTACCTGAAATCCAATTTGTATTATTTTCTTTCCTTTTTTGGTGTCCAGAGTGGGACAAAGTACAAAAACTACTGCTGGGATTTCTTGCTTGTGTCAAATATGTTTTGAGAAAAATGTCAATGACAGTTGGCTGAAAAAAAACATATTGAAAGAAGGCATAGAGAAAGGAAAGTGAGAAGATGCACTGATAGAAGATGTTTGGTGGGTTTCAGTTTAGGGGAGGCGGAGGAGTGAGATAGGATGATGAGGAGTATGTGAGATGCAGAGGTCATGGAATGAAAGTAGGGGAAGTCCCTCAGGGAGGCTTATCTGTCCACATATGTAATGAAAAGATAGTGATTCGTGTACCAGCCTAATGTAGTGTATTGATGAACAGCTAATAGCTGCTCTCTCTCTTGCTCGCTCTAATCATTTGTGTTAGCTGAGAGGTTACAGGCTTTGTTGAGGTCTCCCTGCTTGGAGGCAAACCAGAGCAACTCCGTGGATTGTGGACCACCCTGTCCCACAGTGTATGCACTCTATTCCTCTCTATCCCCAGCTCTGTATCATAGGTCACGGGTCAGGAGCTGGCAGGTGATTGGATGTTGTCGTGGTAAGGGAATACTGCACCACTAAGTGCTGCAAAAACACCAACTGTCTCTGATATTACTGCCCACAGGCCTTTAGACTGCCTGTAATGAATGTGTATGAATGTGTGCGTGTGTGTGTGTGTGTGTGTGTGTGTGTGTGTGTGTGTGTGTGTGTGTGTGTGTGTGTGCGTGTTTTCAGGTCAAGAAGGGACAAGGACCAGATTTTGCTGATTTTAGTCTTGAACTAGACCTTGTAAACTCCCCCTCCACCTGGAAACTAACAGGATCCATGTGTCTGCGTGTGTGTGTGTGCACATGAGACCAAATAACTTCACATTAGTGGATACCAGATCATTTTTTGCCATTAGGTTGTAGTTCGAGCTTTAAACAGACAGGCAGTAACAGCTGGATACATACATGCATTCAGACAGCTTGTTTTCTGGACCTGTTAAGTCAGGGGGAGAGCAGACAATCTCTCCAGTAATGTTTTTGTTGACCCAGCTGTGATATTGTAAAGTAGAACCAGTATGGGGGTGTAAAGGGGAAGATACAGTATATTAAAGACAAAAAAAATAGCTTGTTGAATCAACTGCCTCAGGAAAATATTTCTTGAAGTGCTACCTAACGTTTTGCTTCACATGCTATGTGGTTACTGGGATGCTAGGTGTTAAATGGTTGCAAGTCAGCTGTGGTTGCTAAAGGCTTACTTGTAGTAAAGACTACTACAAAGATTTATAGCACTTTCCTGTTTTAGCTGCAGGGCGTGATCATCTTTAATGCGTAAAGTTTAATGCATAAAAGACAGCACAAAAAAAAGTTTAACTGATCAGAATTTGTGTGTGTGAGTATGCACAATGAACAAAAAGTAGACTCTCGCCTCGCTTGTATCTACAACTGATCAAGTTTCAAGTTTTGAGGAGCTGTGGTCTGTATCAGCATGTGTCAGCGTGTAAATGAAAGCAGCAACACACTGATGACACGTGATGTGACATTTATAGAGTGCGTACATAGATTTTGAGATGTGACTCAGAGTTTGGTAGCTAGATGAATGACACAAGTGCGCACACACAATCACTGTTTTTCCAACAGAGGTTGAAGAATGAAAGAATTCTCTAGTAATTGTGGGTCTGTTCTCATCACTCTTCATCTGAAGGCTAAAGTGCTCTCTTGGCATTCCCTTCTTCTTTTTAGTTTGATTGAAAAGCCTCTGGTTTAGCTGAAAAACATACATTACATACACACAGAACATGCAAGTGATAGAAACAAAACACAGATGCAAACGCACACCGCAGCTGTTGTATAAATTTTTTTTTTTTTTTTTTTTTTGGCCTGTCCCGTTTGGCTCTTTTGCCATCAGAATTGTTGTCTAAAGGCAAAGAAAGATGCCCAATGGATTTACTTTACCAAACTGACCATCCCAGCCTTGCCGTAATGGTCCATTTGATTCACCTTTTATTTGTTTATTTTATTTTCACTTACTGAATACGGGACAGACTTGACTGGGGGAAAGAAGGGGAGAAAGAAAGAGGGAAAGAGAAACAGCTGAGAAGAGGGACGGGGGAGAAGGGCAAAAAACAAAAACCAACAGAACGGGCAGAGAAAAAAAAATGCATATATCAATCACCTGGATCACCTGCTGAGAAAGAAAAAAGAAAGCAAGCAGAAGAGAACAAGAGTAATAGAATAAACAACATCACAATGATATATGGGAATATGACAGTAAATACTAAATGTTAAACATTATTGTGCAGCACATAAGATCAACAGAACACAGTGTGCTTTGAGGTAGGAGCCAAAAAGGGTGTAGTTTGTGGGTGTGATCACCCGTGTGTACACCTGTGAGCATGGACGCGCTTGTTTTTTGTTTTTTTAAAAGGTTCCTTCATGTAATAATCTGCTAGAGGGTGTGGGGGGGCCACAGCCCCGTCCTCCAGGGCATGAAGCAGGTATGGAGGAGATCAAAACTCCAGACATCCAGAGGCCCCCAGAATACAAGAGACCAAGGAAGACCAACAGAGGGGCAGCTGCGCCACTGTCCCGGAAAGAGCTGAGGAGAGTCCCAGATGAGGGCTCACTCAGCAGCCGCGGAGCAGAAGCCAGGGGGAGTTGCAGTGACGCGCCCGTGAGCTCCGCCGGCAGCCAGCTGCGCCTGAGTGACCGAGCCCCAGGCCGAGAGGCCGGGGGCACCCCACCTCCGAAGTGGCCCGAGCGAGCCCCAGGCTCCAGGCCCCGATAAGCGGCCGCCAAGGAGTGAGCCGGTGTGTACCTGGACGCCCATCCCCGGACACAAAGAACCACCAACGCACCGATGTCTGAGGGGGTCCGCCACTGGCAGGGGAAGTGGTGGTAGGGGGAGATAGGCCTCCAAACCTTGGAGGGCCTGAGATGTCCCCAGAGAGGTGGCGCCTGACACCCAACCTGACATATAGACACAGACATACAGGCACACACAGATACAAACATCCATTCCCACCCTCATGCTCTCATATGCACTTACTCCATACTCAACCAACGTGGAGACAGACATAAAGAGACGTTGTACACACGATCACACTCCCCAAGCGTACTCTACAAACCGGGTCTAGGTACCCTTGCCCCTGGAGGGGGGAACTGCACCCAGACCCAGCTGGTGTTTCCCTTTTCCCTGCGGTGGGGGGAGGCAGACCGCCCCGACTCCGCAGCAGCAGGAAGGCTCCACACTCCAGACCGCAGTCGGACGGCCAACTCCTCCTCCTCCTCCTAGCCCCCCTGCTCCAGCAGGTCGCAGAGAATGGGGGTGAGAGAAGACTCCAAAACTCCCTCCACCCGCTCATTGTAATGTTGATGCATGTGTGTTCTAAGGTGCATTTAAAACCCAGGAGGGCTTGGAGCTACCTGCCAGAGAGCAGCAGGTAAGCGCATGGTCCCTCCTGCCAGCCCTCAATGTCTACGTGTATTTAAAATTGAGAGGTGGGCAATGATGCCAGGGGTGGGGTGTACACCCTGATGGTACTTTGGACTCCGTGTATCGTGCCCACCCCCAAGATGTTGTATAATATTTTTACGAGTGCACAATGCTCTCTTGGCAGCATCTTGCTTCATCAAAGTTCAAGCACCCTATAGTTGATATTCTGGGTTAATGCCAAACTGACTCACTACTCTCTCTTAACACACACACACATACACACACATACACACTCGTACGCAGCCCTTAAGCTTTGATTGTTCAGTGCCCTTGCCAAATGTTTCACTGCAACAGGGAACTGACTCCAGCCATTCCTCATGTAAGCTGCACTCTTCTCTCACCTTTTCTCCACTGCTCTGGCTCAACACTCCCTATGCGCGCAATAAATAATCACAAAGTGATGCTCAATAATTAGTTGGCATTGGTGTGAGAGGGCTATCAAAATGAGGAAATGCCCATAGGAGTGAGGTGATACTGAGGGAGGGAGTGGAGAATAACGGTAGACTGAGAGGAGACAAAGATTAAGAGGTGATGGAAACACACAGGAACAACCAAACGAACCCAGTGACCTCTCTTTTCATCCAAGTGCTTTCCATTTCTGTTGTTCTTCTATTTTGGCAGCAGCAAGACATCTCCATCCTAGTCTGGCCTTGATCATCCGTTGAGCCTCACCTTGTGTACCAAACACTGGTCCAGACCAGAAGAACAGCGTGAGCCAGCCCCGCCCGACAGCTCATCCAGCCCTGCAGGAGGCAAAGCATGAAACCTCTGCTGCTCACATGAAGCAAGCGCTGGAAAACTTTTATAGCTCCATATTAAACCTCTCCCCTCAACTCTTTTTTCCACTTCTCTTATGAAGCAGTCACATTCTTTGTTCACGTGCCCTAGCTTTCCTGCCTTTATTGTAGCACTCTTACTGCCATCTCATTTTCCTCTCTATCTCTTTCCCTTTCTTTGATTTCTCTTTCTCCATCTTCACCCCTCACACCCACTTCACCACAATCTCCACCATTTCGCTGCCTCTCTGTCTCGCTGGCTTGCTATAACAGGATCATGGGCTTAGAGAGCAGTCAGCACTGAGATCCTGCACAATGCAAAGCAGATGTGTGACACACACAAACACACACACACACATTCACACACGTGGAAGAGCAGCCTAGAGGATTTTGGGCCAGAGGGTGGAGAGAGAAGTAAGCAGAAACAGCTCTGTTGCTAGGATATAGCAAAATAAAACAGACTCTGACGCTACAGTCTCCAGCTGAAACAGGCGGTTTGTTTCACATACGCTACTAACTGTCAAGAGGAGAAAACAATGTTTTAAAAGAGTCCTGGGAAAATGAACGGGTTGAGCCTGTAGACTTTTATAAAAGTTGTTGTGTCAGATGTCGCGTACAACCCCCAACTCCACAAAAATTGGGACGTAAATGAAAAGAGTGCAATGATTGGAGATTTCATAAACCTGTATTTTTTTTTCACAACAGAACATTGTAAACAAATTTGTTGTTTAAATTGAATAAATATTCCATTTAAAGAAAATTTTGATGGCAGCAACACGTGGGCGCTTTTAGCAACATTCCGTAAACATCTGGGAACTGAGGAGACCCGTTGCCAGATTTTTGGGAGAGGAATGTGGTCCTGTTTTTGTCCGATAGGGGATTCTAGGTGCTCAACAGTCCTGGATCTGCTTTTGTACTTGTAAAGTCTGAACTGCAGGCAGGCTAGTTCTTCACCTGGACTTTTTTACTGCAAAGCTATACTGTTGTGATAGCTGAGGTACATGGTTTAGCATTGTGTTACTGAAACATGCAGTAACTATGTTGCCTGGATGGCAACATGAGCATCTTTTACGTCTTTGAGTATTGACGGTGCATTTCCAATGTGCAAGGTGCTAATTCCATGTGCACGAATGTGCCCCTCTTTTCTGAGATGTGTTTCAACATCAAACAAACATTTTCCTTTCTTGCATTCTGTTTTTATTTGTATTTTACACAATGTCCCAACTTTTTGGAATTGTGGATGTGCCTTTCTGTCTGTGTCAAGTGAAAAAAACCTGCTTGCTTTTGCATTTTGTTGCTGTTTATATTTCACAGTCACACTTAAGAATCTGGGAGAGTATTTAAGTGTGTTGTGTTTAACAGATTCCTCTGTTTTGGTGGATCAGGTAAAGGCCTGCTGCTTCATGGAGAGCATGGTAGAGCAGTGTGTGAGATGCAGGGTGGCAGATGTTCATTGTTGTGTGTCATTCTTTCATAGGTTTTCTATCATCCACCTCTATATTTATCTTTCTTTTCCTGTTATTTTCATTTTTTACACCTTGCTCCAAAGTCTGCAACAGGAGGAGGTATACAACACAAGAGAGGTGTTTATCCCCAGTGAGGGGATATGTATGGGCAGAGTAAGAAGCCACTTATTTAAACCTAGTCCACTCCTTCACACAGAAGTCTTCAGTTAGTGACAGCAGCTACACACCAGGGTATGGATCTCATTCCTGCAGATTTATACACAAGATGTCCTCTGGTGGTGTTTCATTATGCATTACATCAGTGATTTGAGGCTGTTACCCCCAAAGTTTGATAATCGTAAGACAGGGGCAGCATTTTACAAAACACTGGTATGTGACTTCCAGGGATGAGATGCATTGCACGCATGGTATTCCTTTTAGATGTTTGTTTTTTGTTTTTGACCTAACCTTCCTCAAACACAAAGACTGCAGGAATGCTATTTCCCTGTTCTTCAGAACAGGTGCTATCTTCTGAGAAATCTGATGGTGTAAGTACTGTGTTTCTCTTTCTCTCTCTTACAAACACACACACACACACACTGTGTGCACGTAACCCAGGACATTGCACTGACTTACATTCATTTCCTGGAGAGTCTAACCGTAACCATAACTACTCCTTGCTTAACCATTGCCTTTACAATAACTTTAAAAAAAGCTTAAAACCTTAAAATATACTGACCTAAGCTACGGGGACTTGCTTTTTCTTGTCGTCATAAGAAACAAATGCAGCCAAATAGTGAATGTGTAAACAGAAGTGCGTCCCCACAACACTGAAACAACCTGGTCCAAACACACACACGCGCATGCTTGCACACACACACTCGCACATACACATGTGCACAAAGCCATGGGGAATTCCTGGGACTAATGTTTAACAGGGAGAAACTGGACTGCACCATCAATTTTACCTTTTTTTCCTGCAGACTCTGCGGTTTACTCTAGATAGCCCGGCCAAGCCTCAGAGATAAGATGACTCTCAGCCTGCTTGTGGGAAAGATGAAAGCATTCTCTTTAAAGCTGACTTCTCTTTTTGCTAACCACTACCCCCCACTCTAAGTGTAGCGTGTGTGAATGTGTGTGAAAGAGCAACACTATGTGAGTGACCTGTAAGCCTTGAGAACATGGAGATAAGTCATGATTTTGCATCTTTAAATTTAGATACATGTTAATGTGAGTAAATTTAAGATAATGCATGCATTTGCAGTCACCATGCACAGTGCTTGGATGTTATTATTACCCATCAAGGAATACAATCAGGGAGACATTTAAATGATCCCAGAATACTAATTCATTCTGAGGTGTAATTCCTGTTTCCAGACCAAACTTTGCAGGTGACTGGATGGGACAAATGGGAAGATATCTGGAAATTTAACATCTTCTCATCATTTCTTCCTAGATGCTATCTGAATGTATTTGCTAGCAAAAATGTGAAACAGCATAACTTGGTGCAAATATATCAAAAAAAGACTACTTTTGTGATTGCTGCACTGAAATTAGTTTGTAACTATTTTCTTAATCTTTAGGTACGTATAATCAGTACATTATGTTTGTTTGTATTATAACTGTTATTTCTCTTCCCCTCTTGGCCAGGTCATTCTCGAAAATTATATTTTTATTTTCAGTGAGGCTTTTAAATTAATGAAGTATACAATAACATAAAATAAAATAGTTGAATAAAGCACAATGACCATACACATACGCTGCAGCGTCATCAAGTTATTGAGGATACTGAGGAAGCCTAACTCACAAAAGAATGGCGAGTTCCAAAATACGTGCAGCTTCTTAACCTGATGTTTTAAAAGCAAATGCATTTTCTGAATTGGTGAGCATTACTCACTTCACCTATAGCAGCTAGGGAGTTCTTTGCAGTATCATACATGTCAGATGTTCTCTACTTTTTTAATGGGTGGCAAATCAACACCCATTAAAAGATCTTTCCATATTTGTGCCGTTTTGGAGATTAAATACATAAACTGTCATATATGATGAAAACCTGTGTACTTAACCGCATGAAGTAAGACATTTTCAATTTGACTTGGCGACAGCTTTGGATTTTTACAGCTGGATATCATCATGTTTTCCATTTTTGCTCCTATAGTGGCTTTTGCCAGTAACTTCTACAGGTAAGTAATTTCTATTTGCTAAATTTCTGATTCCCACAGTCTTTAAAACACATTATGTCACAGTTTAACACAACATGCATTTAACTCTCATGAATTGTGTGTCATGAATTTGTCTTTCTTTTTTCTTTTTTCTTTTTTTTTTTTTATCTCAGTGTGAGTTTATACACATATTTATGACCAACAAGGATAAGCAGAAGGAAAAATAGTGGTTAATCTGTGACTTGTCCAAGCAACCAGCCATCACACACATACTCTGCGCATATGCACATGCACACACTCGTGTACACCCATGCACAAACAGACCTACAATGATGAACCCACTGAGTAACTGTAGATTACAGAGCTGTCAAACTGGCTGCTGAAAGGAGGCAATCAGAGGAGAGGAGGACTAGCTAATGGGCTGCCTGACCCTGGGCACACACTAACCACACCTACATACAGGCAGAAACAGAATTTCTCAATTACCTTCTTGCCCCAAACAAAGGCAGAGCACTGTTAAAATTAGAAGCCTAGAGGACTACACATACACACACACACACACACACTTAAACCTAGAGTTCAGGATATGCAGAGACATGCACCACACTAAGCCCTGACTAACAGGTATGAAAAAGACTCCACAAAAAAAAACCTCACTGCAATACTTCACTGTTTCCCAGGATCTCCCAGTTATTAATAAACACTATGTGTGTTTTGTGTGTGTATTTGAGTGGTTCCTAAGACTATATATATATTCTGTGTGCATGTGTGTGTGTGTGTGTGTGTGTGTGTGTGCACGCGCAAGTGGGCGTGTTCCATTTTAGAAACACAGAGGATTCATTGTGATATGTCTATGTCCCTGAAGGCGCTGGAATCTGGCGCATTGTCTTTATCGGAAACTCAAACTATTCGCAACTCTTGACTTGTTTTGATCCTTTCAGAAGATTCCATTTCCTGCGGTCGTTTGGGGAGCGACTGCAGAAAAGCCTCTGGAAGGAAAAGTCTCATTATGGCTTCTGTGTGAGTTGGAAGACTTTACTTGAAGGTCAGTGCCAGCCAGGCCGCTGTAGTTTCCCTCCATGTGAGAAATGAAAAAATGACTGTTAGATTAATAAGCACTGGGAGTTCTTTTCATTGGGAGGTGGTGGACGGGCAAATGTAATCATTTCAAAGGGATACACCTGCTAATAAAATGTGATCATTGTGATGGTTTGTGCAGTTTTTAATACATTAATTAATTTGAAATGTCAGCACGCTGTAGTGTTAATAAAGTCTAAATCAACTATTCTGGAGTTTTCCTGAGTCTTCATGTGCGCTCCTTTTCCACTTCTTTTAATCCCAGGCCTCGCCCTGCTCGTCGGACAAACTTCAGTTTTCTCCAGAATAAGGAGATGGGCCCTCACATCACCTTAGGTTAAGACTTAAAGCCTCAACTTGTTTCTTTCTACTGTTTTCTACAGTTTGCTTTTGCGCCCATACAACACATGTGTCTGTTTGTCAGTTAGTAAGGATACATGTGTGATTTTGAATGTGAGGTAATGTCTAAAGGAGCCACTGTGCCTGCTGCCAGAGTGCCACTGCTCCAGAAATACAACAAGTATGACATCAACTGATGCAAATTTCATACACCAAGTGAATCAAGGAACTGGAGCATAGTAAGTAAAACAGTACATGTGGGGGTTAGGGTTAGGGGAAGCTTCTGTATGCTGCCAGAAGTATGTCACCACATGTCTTGTGCACATATTTTTGTTCAATTTTGGTGCATAGCTTCTATTTTAGTAATATTGAAAGCTAGGCTGTAGACTGTATCACATCATTTACTGCCAAGATAGTATTTGGCATTTTCTTGAAATGTTATCTAGTTTATGGTTGTGGGGGAACTGGTAAATGGTAAATGCACTGGTTCTTATAAAGCATTTCTCTATTTTACCTGAGCACTCAAAGCTCGTTATACAGCTTGCCTCATTCACCCATGTTTTGCTCCACCTCCTGAGCTACAACCACCTCTATCTTCGCTTGAAGATGGGAGCGGCTGTAGCTTAGCTTCACTGGCAGTGAGTGCGAGATGGGGTACATGCTGGACAGTTTGAGAATCCATTCTAGGCCTAAAGTAGAGAGACAAAAAGTAATGATTCCCAGTCACATCCACAATTATTGCCAATTTAAAATCACCAACCAGTCTAACAATGCAGGTCTTTGCACTGAGGAAAGAAGCCAGAGTACCCAGAGAGGACCAATAAAAATGAAAGGCCTCAGTCTGCCAGCAGCTTTGAAGCCTCTGATGCTAACCACTGCACCACCCTGTCACCAAGCTTTGATAAAAACGGTTAATATTCCACAATAGTAATGTAAGTGCACCTCTTATGCTCAATCCCAGCTGCATTTGTTTAGTCTCTGACTATACTAGAGTAGCTATGCATGAGACACAGTTGAAAATGATCATAATTACACTTGGTGTAGCTAGAGATCTCATTTTCTGTGCGAAACAAGCCATTTTAGCCCACCTACCACACTCTCTTTTGATTGGTTGCCTCTTGCAAACAGAAGGTTTGAGAATCAGGTGTGTGGGGGTGCTGTGCCAACAGTCACAATTGTTGCACGTGTATTGTGTCTGCACACACAGACACACATGCTGTCTGTTTGGGGTGAACATGTTCAATGAAGGGGATTTTCTGAGCCAGCTCTCTGACAGATTTCTTCTTCTTTTTTTTTTTTGTTTCGCTATGAAAAATGTTCTTTATACATACATGTACACAGATGTATGTATGCAGATGAATGCTGGGTTTGTGTCAGGAAGAAAGAGCAAGAGTGAGAGACAGAAAGAACGAGGGAGAGGTTATTTGTGCATGACAGAGACTAGGCTGTATCTGTAGCGTGTGACACACAGTGCTCTCTCTACAGCAGCTAGGCCACAGTTTAGGGACCTGTGCCAAGGGACAGAATAGCCTGTCTGTTTCATGCCTCTTACTGAATGCTGATTGACAGCTGGGCTTCTTTGTGTGCGTGTGTGTCTATGTGTCCCACTTATGTTACTCCACGCGTACGTGTGTATCAAACTGACAGGCTGGGAGAAACACGCCACACATCGCAGGAAGGCAAATGTAAGGAAGTTGGGTTTTCCACAGAGAAATGACACCCTTTCGTCAAATTGTCAACTATTCAGCGGTGTATTCATCTACTCATTTTCTTCACAATATCGCACATATGTAACTACACTCATGTACACAAGCCTGTAGTTCACACGCATGTTCACATACCAGTCAGCCTCTAATTTAAATAAACAATTTCTCCCCAGAACATGCTGCACTTTGTTTACTCAGTATCATATTACACAGATGAACACGCATGCACACACATGCACAGTCACTCATCCGGATCTAAGTTGCCGCTTCTCTTGAGTGTCACGTTTTGAAGAGCAGAAAGGGACGCTTCACCTCTGACCTCACCGCGGTCCTTCGAGGTTGTGAAGACTGCAGACGCGTAACACGTACATCTGAGATTTCAGAATTCTGAAAGAGGAAGACCAGAGATCGATGAAGCAAGGGTTAGGGTGTGACTGGAGGTCAAACCATCTGCAGAGGAGATAAAGCACAGAGATGAAAAAATAAAAAATAAAAAAGCTGTTTGCGTACAGGAAAAAACTTATAGAGTTAAGGATGCCGCTGAAAAAAAGCAGAAGTTAAAAGTGGTGTGATAGGAACCTGTTTACCACATGATTTGTAATGCAGAAGAGTCTGTTAGAATATTTTGTCCTTTCTCAGGCTGAGTACATACTATAAGAAAGACTTTCAATCAATAAAAATGATTAAATTCTTATGCACTGGCTGACCCATAACTTGGGTTGTTAAGAACAACTCCAAAAGTGACTTCCATGTTAAAATGTCCGATTTAACAACCTTCAAAACATGTTCACTGCCTCGTACAAAACCAATTTTGGTGTCCCGTCATAACAAGTGTCCAATGTGTCATTGTGATATATGATAATTTGCTCACACATTCTCCCTCATTCCGCCATTAGGACGCAAAGTCCACCATGCAAGGCGATGGGATTAAACCAAAAGTCCTGTTGTTAGTGGATACCCACACTTCCAGTGGAGCACTGGCCACCAAGTGAAAGCTACAACTTAGCCGTGAATCCAAAACTATATCTTGTGTTCAGGGTGATTCAAACTTCAAGCCTTCCACAACATTCCTGTTGCTTCTTTTTACTGCTGTTCTCATGGGTATCATAAAAACTCACTAGCATTCAGTGGACAGTTTATCTTGATACAGATCTAGTTGTGTAAGAGGCATTGACTGAAAGTGAGTTTTCCTTTTAAGACAAGTTGGCATAAACAAACTAGGACATCCATTCAGCCATATGAAAGTGTCAAAATAAAAATACTTTATTTACAGAAGATGCATCACTTTAGATACTAGCTGAGTTTTGTTTTTTGCGCACTCAGTGACGCTGTTTGTGACGAGGCAAAGTGGTTAAAAACGATGAAAAGCAGAATATGAAGAATATATGCGTTTGCTGAGGGCGCTGTGTGGTTTCTGTGTTGTTCCTTAACTCGAGTGGTTGAAAAAGAGATGCGAGCAGAGAAAAGAAGTGAAGCAAGGAGACAGGAACTATAAACAACAGAAACTGGACACATCATCAAGAGTAACTGATAGTCCCCCCCCACCCTCGAGCAGCCCCGCCTGTTCCCTGCAGTGAGCCCCCAGAAATTCACTGGAGGACTAAACAGGAATCCCCCACAGCCCCACGACAGACTGACTGACTCTGCATGGTCTACATCACACATACACACACACTGAATCACTCGTATTCACATACAGAGACACTCATATACACACATGAATTCACACACAGGCTTTTACAGACAGTCCAGAAATAGTCCCGTCAGGGGTATTACCATACACGCTATCTCCCCCAAACATCACCTCATCCTATAATATCACTCTGTAGGGCTGTATGTCTGTGCCACCTGGAGTCATTTATATTAAAAAAGTAAATCTTGCTCATATGTTTGCCACTTGGTCATATTCATTTCACATTTTTCACCCTACACTCTTTTTCCTCTGACTGATCTCACCTATTACTTTCTTTTTTGTTTGCCTTTTCTTCTGTTTTCATTTCTGTTTCACTTTCAGTCAGAAACACATACATTAACATGCAAAACTAATCTGTTGTGTGTGCTGTGCTTCCTGAAAGCATTGTTCATACTCTGTTTTTTGTTGTTTTTTAAAAATCGGTTTTCATTCTCCCAGCCCTCCCACATTTCACAATGACACTCAGTGATGCATAGATGTCAGATTGACAGAAAGTACAGATGATAGGAAAGGTCAGGAGTTCCTCAGCCTCTAGTTCCTGACATTGCAACACCTCCCACAGCAGCACCAGTGTGCTTTGGTGTGCCTCAGTGTTCAGTGAAGCATGTGCCTCACGTACCGGGGGGGCTTTCTTCCACCCTTTCCCCTCAGTATTTGCATGGGACTTACAATCAGGGTTTTCCCTCAAACAGAGAATACCACATAAAGTGAGACACAAGGGAATAGTATGTATATTACTGTATGTTGTGTGAATAATTGTATGTACGCTGTGCTGTGTTTGAAAATTAGAGCTCACTCGCAAAGTCAGAAACTGGACAAACAAGTTTAAATTGCTAAAAGGTATGACATAACTGAGAGTCCTCATGGACACTGAAGCCTTTCGCGGAAACACCTAAAGGAATTTACTAGGAGCACATTTTCTGGTTTAGGAATCAAACCTTCAGCAGAAAACAGTTTACAGGAAGCTGCCCAACTGAAAACAGCTTATTTTCAGTTGGTTGCTGCTGTGTGCAATCATGTCAGCCTCAATCCCTATAACTGACAATGCAGCAAATCTTTTAAAGTGCCCTCAACTCAGTTTGAGATGAGCTATGAGCGAAAATAAATACAATAAAAAGAAGAAAAATAAAAAATACAAGTTTCCAATATGGTCTGTGAACTAGCTAAGCCTCACACATACAGATCTGTCTAGATTTATATATTTTATTAACTTGATTATCTTGTGTCACTTTTGCTCCTTTTGATTTACTGAAGTAAGTCATTTCATGCCTCCAATAAAGGGGTGAAGCGTCTTCATCAGCGACATTCAGATGATTCAGTGGTTTCGAGCAACAGAGGTACTCAAGCATTAAAGAGTTTTTCATAAGGTTGTGTCATGTCAGCAGCAATATTGGCTGCTGTGTTTAGCTGCTATTTGATGGTGCTAACAAGAGGGCAGATGGCATCATCGGCACATGGCCATGGGCTTTGAATTTAAAAGAATGAAAGCATGATTTGCTTTCTTTTCCTGTTTGTCTTAGGGAGTTTAAACCAGTATATGTAAGTTTGCATAATGCTAATATTGGAAAGAGCAGGAGTGTCTGTTTATCCCAGTTTTTTTAATCTTATTGCTAACCTATAATTGCTAATAAGTAATAACATGCTTCATATTAACCTTTATGATATTTTCAGCTATCAGTAAGTTATGAATATTCTTATCAAAGTCTCAGCAAGATATTACAAAAGTTTAAATATTTATATTAAAACAAAGATTAAGCCACACAATTAAAGTTATTAAATATTCAACAAACTACAGTGAGAAGTCCAAAAACATTGATAGCAGTTATCAGAAGGTCATGATGTGAATGGCTGGATTCTGTTTTCCTCTGCTCAATAGGCTTGTCCTGGCCCACATGCTAACAACTTAAAAGAAATGAGTGGCGTTTCCACTTCAGGCTGACGTTCAGTTCTGCACGAGGCTGTGGGCAGATTTGCTTTGTCATGATGGCCGCCCAGGACACACGATCCTCCCCGCAGCATGCACCCTGCTGCTTTCTGTATCAGATCAGGCTTGCCGTCAAGTATGCCATCTATTTCTAGTTCGCCTACCATGACAGCTAGTTATAAACCAGGGTTATGTGATTTGGGCTGCCCGAGCTGAGGAGGTGGTGGAGGATGAGGAAGATAAGTGTGGGGTTTCCTGAGAAGCTCCCAGCCAGACCACCTGCTGCCATCAGTCTATCACCCTCCCACCACTTCCCTCACACTCTGCCATCATACTGTCACTGTACCTGCTTTTACCCCACTTCTGTGTCAGTGTGTTAGAGATGGCTCTTTGTGGCGAGCAGCAGCAGCTCACTGAATAATTCAAAGAGCGGGCACGAACAGAGGGCGAATTAAGTCCCTGTAGAGGAAAAGGCAAAGCGATGAAACAGCAGGAGGACAGGGGGGATTTTAGCCCATTAGAAATGTGGAAGGGAAATTTGATGGGAGGAAGAGGGTAGCTGGGGGTGCCACTGTTAAACCAGGGGGGCAGCTGCAGTCAAAAGTGAAAGAAGAAAGGGAGGTGAGAGAGAGGAGAAAGCTCGTGAGCAAATGAATGGGCACATGTCAGGTGACCGTGGGGAGATCCCTGACGAGAGCTGGTCACCTGACTGACTGGAAATGCAGCCTGCTGCTTGAGAGCAATTCCCAGAAGTCAAAACAAGTTGTTAACACAGACTACAGTTTTTAACAGCAGTGCTGTAAATGATCATGATGATCATGATCATTTTTTAAAATACAAAATATTTAAATATATAACATCAGAATAAAAAAAAAGTGTATTCTTCAGTCAACCATGGCAGTAGAAAAAAAGAAGATGATGGCCCACAGATGTCTATTATTGCTTAAGTGCTGACAGTTTCAGAGGTGCTGGAAGAGTGGAGTGTGACGGATCACAGTCTAAACTGGGGTAATTCTCTTTTTATTTCTTCTGCTGCTGCTGGACTTTTGGGCCAGCTGGCTCACACCCACTCAGTCACACTCAAGCGCACAATTTTACACAACAAAACAGCCAGAATGGCATTTACAGTTCAGCATGCTTATCGTTTAGAAAGTCAGGGGGATTTGATCAGTTGCCTTTCTCAGAATAACAGTACTCTAAATCTTAATTATACACTCTCTAAGTGGAAGTTCACTGCCAAACCTAAATATGTTCTTGATAATAAGATACCACATGTTGGTCCGTAAGCTGAGGCCACGGTGGTGAATGACTAACCAGTTAGTGGCTATATGTGGGTGTGATCAAGATTGTTTGATCAATCCAGTTTCTTTCATTTGTAAAATGTTTTGCGGTTGAAGATTGTTTTTCCCTTCTCACTCATGTTTTTCAGTTTTATATTTAAATTAGAAAATCACTATTGAACTGAATTGACAGAGCTGTTTTAGATCTATAAGTTTCTTAATCAATATAATGCTTATTGAAGTTCCATATTCATTAGATATGAGCAGATGTAATGCAAGCCATGAGAAATTTTAATTAATTGGGAATGAAGCAGGTAGCATTAAAAGTTTCAAAATAAACCCTTATAATGTTTTTTTTTTCTTTCAACACTTTATCTCAAAGAAGTCTCGATTTCAGCTTCTATAAAAAATAGCAAGGGTCCTGACATAAATGCTTTGAGTGAAAAGTAGTAAAAGGTTTTTCAAAATATAGATTTGATGGATAACTTAAAATGCAGTTGCCTTATCATGCCACACTTCATATGAAGGACAGTGCTGAGAAGTCATTAGTAATAGGGGTCTGAAAGAGGTTTAGAAGATAACTTCTGCTTTTTGGAAAGTAACATGCAACATATTCTGCCCCAAGTGTTGCTCACACCACAGTTGATCAGCATTTAAAGCGCTGTGCATTCTGGGTAACTAAATAAACACATTTCAACCATAGCCGCATAGTTCGTTGATGGACTTTATGGCCCGTCTCACTGCGTGCAGGCACTGAAAAACGCGCTCGCCATGAAAAGACGTTAAATACTTTCCATGCGCACATACTGGTTTATGTGCCCTGGAGGATGCCCTGGCACTAGTTTATACATCCCTGATGGGAATCTGCTTGCTTTAGTTCCGGGTGGTTTGCTGGTCGCTTTGCGTGCCAGTAGCGCCAGAAACAGGACGAGGCTGAATTTCTTTGTTTTTAAAAGGAAGTGCTGTAGCTGGTGTCTCTCATCTCCATCAGATGTCTGTAAAGGAAGGAGAATCGTGAAAAAAATAATCAGCGGTTCCAGGTAAATGTAGGAGAAATAAATATTCTTACAACTTTACTGAAATACACGTAACCAATCTGGTTTCACAGCGCCCACGCCTGTTTCAGAGCATCACTAAGAAACACAGTTCTGTTATGATCTAACGTAGGCCATCATCACGGCAATAATAATAATAATAAACAGCTCTGTTGTGGCAATAAATAATCAGACAGATAACTAGAGAGTTTTTCTGTTTTGCATTTGCTTTCCCTTGCCACTGCCCCCACCTTGATTCATCTCTCTCCATCTCTCTTCCTCTGTAGCATAATTGAAGCGAGTGAGCTTTTGCTCTCCTATGTAACCCAATGCTCGTCCCACAGCACTGAAGTGTCGTTTGGGCAGCAGCTTAAGTACTCTGTGTGCTTTGTGCTGTGCTCTAACCCTTACAGATCAGCAGAAACCCAGATTAGACAGATGAATAATTCACATGATTGCCTTAAATGCAGTTTGTAGTATAAGACGGTATTAAAAACTATTAGACTTCTGATTCTGTTTATTTCACTGTTGTCACTCGTGTAGCCTGTCTTGACCAACAAGATGGAGCAGATCAAAGCAAGTGGAACCGCAAAGTATCAATCTTTTGCTCTCTTTCTTCCTTTTAAGGGTGATCTCCTCAGAAGTATGCTTACTTGGAGGCTGAACAACATTTATACACAAGGCTGTGTGACGGGCAGAGGCGGGACCCAAATGCTGGACTGAGAAACACAAGCTGGTTTAATTAAAGTAAAATGAAACACAAAACAACATGAATAACGAAACTCACACCTTTGCCACACCAGTGACCACAGACTGCTAGGGAGGACTGTCCCATGAGAGAAATGCAGACAATATGTACACAAAGAGGATAACGAGCGAACAGGCCACAGGTGGAGCACAGCTGACACTAATCTGACTGAAGAGACAGGGGAAGCAAAACCGAACATAATACACAGTAAACAGAAGACTATCAAAATAAAACAGGAAGTCACACACACAATGAGACGCAGGCTAAGACGTGTGCTTCATACAGGAAATAGGTAGAAACAGATGAATAACCAAAGCCAGAAACTAGAAATAAACTCAGCAAACTCAACAAACTGAAAACGCTGGGTCAGAGATCCAGGACCATGAAAGACATTAATCATTTACTGGTAATTAGTTTGAAGTTTTTCAAAAACTGAAAGAAACGGCAGTAAATGCTCAGATATTCAGATCATCCAACCTTCTATCTGATCTATGCAGCATCTACTTCCTCTTCTTCTTCTTCCTTTTCTTTTGGCTGTTCCTGTCAAGAGACGCTACTGCGAGTCATCCGCCACCATCCCTTCCTCATCTTGCATCTTTTTTATCCTGTCACACCAACAATCCAAACATTCACACTCACTACATCCACAAACCTCTGTGGCCTTACAATGCAACCTGTCCTTTGTTTTTGCTGCCTCAGAACACACCTCTGTCATCACCCAGCAGTAGCACAGTTTCCACCAGCACCCTCCTTGTTGACATCATCGGTGGTGTTATCCCAGGCCAATTCAATATGAAAATCTACTTCTTGATGATCTGCATGTTTTATTTGGCAAAGACTTTATGCCAAATGCACTTTGTGACACAACTATACTCATTTATCCTGGCTTGGAACCAGCACTAGGATTGTGGATGACTTTGACCTGTGTAATATTGTAATGTAAATTAAGATGAAGATGATGCCAACATCAGTTATTGATCAAGAATAAAGTATAATGCAGGTTGTGTTAAGCAAAGATAATGTTACATTTTAGTGCTGATACTCTCCAAACAGATAAGGATGATAAAACAATAATGTTTTTAATCTGTTTCTGCTTTGTGCTGATCTGTATCTGGGTGAGATTAAACTGATGATCTCATACTCTGGGTGATGCAGTGTTACCGCAGGTGAGTCATCAGGCGATGCTGTGGGCCTCTTACTGGAACTAAGATATGTTCAGATGATCTCCTCTGCAGCATTTAGTTGCTGTACGTACTGCTGCATCATCTCCCCGTCCTTCCTCCCTCTGCCTCCACCTCATCACACAGCACATCTCACATTCCTCCTTCATCCTCCACCCGCTACACTGTTATGACTTCACTGTCCTTCACTCTCATCTTCTTTCAGTCCCCACAATCCGTGGGTTGTTCTGTTTCTCCTCTTCTTCTCCAGCCTCACCGCAGTACCTTTTGTCTTCTTTCTAACCTCAAATCAAGGTACGCTAACACATAAAAATTACAATTCAGAAAGTATAAAATTCTGACAAATTAACTTTTGGAAAATTAGCTGTTGCACAATAAAGAATCCAACAAAAAAGAACAAATACAGGTGTAACCATATTCACAGTTAGAACAGCACAAACACTAAAATCAGAAAAGACCAGTGTTTGTAATTTAATGAGTCATTTTTATATTTTCTTGGACATATTAAACAAATAAGGCTTACATGTTAACTGGTGAACTTTAGAGATTATTTTACATTTTGGCATATCCAGATAAGCTATTTCCCTATATTTCCAGTCATTATGCTATCCTAATTGAACCAGCTGCTGGCAATGCCTTCATATTTACCAAGCAGAGATCACATTTCAGTAAGAAATAATTAGACACAAATGTCAAACAATTCCCACTGCACCAAAAGCCAATAAATAAATCAAAAACTTGTTGTTTTTTTCCCTCAAAGCCTTACTTAAAGCCGACTCCTCTCTCATCAGTTCATTTCTCCTTTCTTTGTCCTTTGCCTCTTTTCATCTGGCTCTATGTCACCATGCCTTCTATTTGCATTTCTACTGCTGCTTGTATTTTATGCCCTCCATCACAGAGCAGTAAACACAAGAGCCGCAGAGACGGCTGGTTTGTTTTTTTAATTAGGTAAATGGGCCTAGGTCTGTGGGACCAGACAGAGAAATCACTCTTTGGACTCCAGATCTGTCATAACGATTTCTTAAATTAATGAGCTTCAACTCAATGTTATTAAAATCTTGCTGTGTAGTGGATTATGCATACAAACCCACTGCTTTATTGCTTTTCTTTCTTAACCTCCTACAAGGTGAATGCTCCAGTTTCCAAGGACCAAATATTGTTGATGCCAAAAGGGGGAATTCACCCACACAGTGGGTGACCTCAAACCTCAGCCTTATGCCTGATCCTGACAGGCTGCAGTCTCACTCTCCCACACCCACACCTGGCTGAGTTCAGCTGGTGCAGAGGTGGCACTGCCCATCTTTCCAGGGAGGATCCTTTCAGACACAACAACAAACATGCACTCAGACAGAGCGGTATTATCTGTTGTTATCATTGGAGATAATTATGTTGGATAATTATATCTATTAGGTACACTGTGTCTTTTTAGCCACTCCAATGTCAATATTTTTTCAATTTAAGTCTTGAGTGTTCGGGAGCCCCATGGGAAAATACTGTGAGGTGGTTGTAGAAGGGGCTTGTCGGGACCTAAAAAATGAATGGGTTCTGTGCATTTTGTTTAATTTCTGGAGTAAAGCTCAAATAATAATAAGTTAAATGTTTTGTATGCGTGCAGCGATTTTTGAGGCATGTAATGACACATCTGATCAAACAAGACAAAGCCAAATTATAATTTCGTTTTTTTAAAAATCACTTAGAATAAAAAAAACTGAAAAAATGTGAAAATAGTTGCTATTAATCAATTCAGTTTACTCCACTAAAGCTATGATATTAATACATTTTATGTCAACCTGTTGGCTTAATAGAAAGTCAAGTCTACCTTTTAACTTATTATGCTCAACATACCTTGTTTTCTTGTCGTAGACAAGCATTTCTGACTTTTGAGTGACTGTTTCGCTCACAGAGGGCTTTTGTGTGCTGCAGGTGTTGAGGTATATGAGGCTGTGCTGAGGAGTGTTTTATTCCTATGGGCCCCCTGAGGCCCCAAGGCCTGTTCCAAGAGAAAGACCAGAAGCTGTTTCAACTTCCTCCACTGTTTTTTTGCATGGAACACCACTTCAAACACTGTACGTCAAAGCACGTAGCTGCACACACAACACATGAATACAGCATGTTTTTATTACACAAACTGCCCACAAAATTAAAGCTGTTTTTTCCGTGGGGTTTCTAAAATAAAGACATGACCAAGCATTATTTTAGCCTTGAACAACAATGTTTTTTTCTTTTCCCCTTTTGTAAAAAGACAGCTTAAAACTGAACTTTTTGTATGGTTCAGATTTTCTAAAGTGAAAAATTTGCAGTGACGTTTCAATGAAGGAGTGAACTGATATGATTTTGGCAGGTGAAATAATCAAGCAAGTGTTTGCTGATGTTATGCTGCTGAGCTTTCAATAAAAATCTATTTTGAGCTTCTCATATTGTTAAATTTTTTTTTTTAAAGTAGAGTATGTGAATCTGTACTTCTAGCTCAGCTCAGTTATATACCATGTGTTATTTTTTTCAGTAGTGGAAGAAATGTTAAGATTGGTTGCCAGTTACACAAAGTTAATATCTTTAAAAATAAATTAAAAAAGCCCTTTAAACTACACACACACTGCACACAAGTAATACATATCCAGAATTGTACTTTATTATTTTTCAGACATGTTGCTAAATACATAAAGACGATTCCTTTAAAATATAACAATCATGTGTTTTGCATTTAAAATCTTCATAGCTACTGCTGTAAAAACTACAGTAAAACTGTATAACGATATGAACATTTGTTTAATATGGTTTCTTGTTTCCATTTTAGGAAATATTGCTGGATGCGATGTCGGATATAAATTGGATATCTGAGTTTTCCTAGACGGCACTTCTTACTTTCAAGATAAAACAACTTTAGAATGCAATTGTTAAAAGATAAAATCCCCACAGAGTAATTTGTGCTAAATATAATATAGAAAATCTGAGTCCAGAGATAACTGATGATATATGGTGATATACTTTACAGTGTTTAATATTAGACTGTAGCAGTAAACGGAGTCCAGTAAACTGGTACTGTAGAGCAGGAAAGCAGCAAGCTCCCAGAATGGATTTTGTTAGCGTCTCTAAAGCCCCTGGAGCCACAACACTGACCTTTCCTGTTATGGAAATGTACTGCTGGCTGTTCTAGGCCCTCAGCCACACGCTGCCTGTTTGAATGGTCACACAGGCCCCCTTTTGCTGCCTGCCTCTTTCCTGAGGACTGCTTTTGCAGTTTGTGCTGCTCTGTGAGTGCAAGTTCATAGAGCATTGTTCAACATAATGGGCACAACTTGTTCCCTTTTTATTTTATTCTGTCTTTATTTTGGCACCCTTTTACTCTACGGCATGGCACAATTGAGTGGAATTTTACTTTGAACAACCCAATAAACAAAAGCCTGCTTCTATCTGTGTGTGTGTGTGTGTGTGTGTGTGTGTGTGTGTGTGTGTGTGTGTGTGTGTGTGTGTGTGTGTGTGTGTGTGTTGGATGCAGACCAGTTGATACGTGACTCAAAATAAAAAAAATTTAAAAAATCGTGATCGTAGACTGCTTACTGATCATCTTGCAGATCGCTTCAAGGCGCCTGCCTCCTTCCAGCCAGTCGCTGTGATTATTGGCTAAACTGGGGCAAATGAAGTGACATGTTTTCCTTTGCAATGAAAACATAGCTGTGCTAATACTTGCATACAGCCGAGAAGCAGCGCCATGCTCTGTCCGCCATTATCTGAACTTTCCATGTGTGATGTGATTACAAAGCAATTTGCTTCTTGACAATCTGACCCAAGAAAAACACCTTCTTTATTAAAACAAAACAAATTACCCAATTTAGCCCAAAAGACACAGAACTGAATGGTTTAGCAGCCTTCAATACATCACATGGGTGGATTATTATAAACAAATGGAGGCTTTAGCAGTAAATCAGAGAACACAGAACATGATCCATATCGTGATGTTGATTGTAGCGGTCCCCTAAAACTGAAGGTCTTAAAGAAACCGAGTTGAACAAAGCTATTTAAGCCAATGTTTCTAAGTGTCAGAATTTTAGTAAAGCATACACAAAATTTCCCACACTGTTTGGCATCTAGGTCCCCCATTTTAAAAAGGTACTTTTTATTTTATCCTGTGTAGCGTAGAATGAACTTCAATTTTCTGCAAAGCTAGCAGAAGCATGCAAAGGCTTTTTATATGATATTGGGGTTGTATGCATCATTTAAAAATGAAACAAATTGCACCTCAGGGAATTAAACAATGTTGGATTACATACAAAACAAGTTACCTTGTAAAATAAATGTTCTTTGATTGATGTGGCTTAAATTAGAGAGATCTGCAGCAGTGTTTCCAACACGTTCTGTATAAATGGGATTTTAATGACAATGCCTTTGGCTAGAGAGCTGTAACCACAAGAAAGCCTCCTCAAGCAACGGGGATTAAACACTGTGATATAAACAATGATCAGCCTTTCTGTGCTTGTAAAAATAGATTTACTAAACATCTTGCCAGCAGGAATTTGTGTTAACTTGGACTTGGATTTTTATCCTAGAAATGCCATGCAGCTTAGCTCTGCTTGTGCTTGTGACGTCTATCATTGTGAGACTGGGGGGGGTTCCCAGCAAGCCCTTAGAGAACGTTAATCGTCTTCCCAGGATTGGTGAGACATTAGAGCGCAATAGTGTAGATTAGTCAGCTGTAAGCCTAGATTGTTTCTGATTTGTCAGAGAACATAAGCACAGCTTGGTAATTGTGAGGCTTCTGGAATGTCCTTTCAGTTTTGATTCTATAGCTTTTGGATGTTGCACATACACAATGAGGAGTTTTTAAAGATTTGTTAGACTAGCAAACCTCAGCTGGAGGTGTGTTTCACTCAGAAATCAGTTTCAGTTCTGAGGTTCGGCAGAAATCTGTGGTACGCTGTGCATTTTTTATGGTTGCAATTTCCAGGACACACTTTTCCCCAGGTGTTTTCAGATGAGTCCTTTGTATGAGAAAACTATCAAGCGTGACGGTGGTCTTCTGTAGAAACTCAAGAACTCTCGGGGTTATCTCCCCTTTCCAACAGGGTTTCTCTGTATCGAACAGGGTTACCCCCCCTCCATCTATCTTTATCTCCTAAAGACGGTAAGCTCTGTAAAAGGAAGGAAGAGCAGTGGCTCCAGCCTGACATATATTTCCAGTTCCTCTGTGTTCTGAGATGGACTGTTTTCTCACTTCTATATGCAAAATCATTCTTCTTCTTTTGTATGCTTCAGAGGATATTTGCTTTCAGCTTTTTGGTGAGGTTTTTCTTCCGCTCGCTCTCTATTCCGCTAAACATAGATGTCCAGTTGGTCTTTGTGTCCGACTGTGTTGCTTTTTTTTTTTTTTTCGTGAGTAGGATGCAAGACAATGATGACCAAAAGCAGGAGCTTAGACATGTGAAAACAAAACTAAAAATACAATTCTGAGCCAATATTTTTATACAAGTAGTTCCAAATGTTTTCTCATTATGCTGTGCTTCATAGTAAAGTCTAGACAGATTTTACTGTTAAAATAATGATTAGGGGTGGTTGCAAAAGCATCAGTCATGAAAACAGTTTGGGTTTTTTAAATTTTTAACTGGATTATTACAGTTGCCACATTTACCTTGATTGTGGTACATTTATTTTCAGTTTTCTTAACTAAGCTTCAGGCTTAGCTTAACGAGAAACCAGAAAGTACACTAAATACTACTTCAATATCCCCCCACTAACAACATAACCTCTGAATATAATTGAACCGTGCTGGAGTAGAGCACGTCCAAGTCACCAAGCGTCGGTTCAGATTCGCCGGTCATATCCTTCGGCTACCGGACCCGAGACCCGCCCGCGTTGCGGTCCTGTGGAACCTGAGAAATGGAAAGAGACAGCGAGGAAGACCCAAAATAATGTGGAGGAGTACGTTCCTCAAAGATTTACACTTGGTCGAACTGTCATGGGATGAAGCAGTAACCGCCGCGATGGACTGAGTTCGATGGCATTCTCTTGTCATCCAATGCGCCGATCAGTGCGGGAGGACCTAAGTCTAAGTAAGTAATGGAATAAACCAGTAATTTATTGGAAAACGATTTAATTTTAGCAAGCTTTTTTTTCTATACACAACAAAGTGCTTGCTTACTTTTCCTGTCATGATTTTAAGTGACCTTTTTGCTTCACACAGCCTGAAATTAGGCCCTACAGCTATGCTACTACTTAGTGGTGCTCACAAGGCATAACTAAAGCTATGGTGCTAATGGCATTAGCTTTGCATGTAATTGTTTAAAGACAAAACTATTGGCTAAATTCAAACTTAAAGCTGATTCTGGTCCCAAAAAATATCACAAGAGTGATTTATGACCTTAAATAACTTTAATGTTTCAGTCTTGTGAGGCAAAAGTTAGCATGCAGCTAGCAGGACAAAAATTAAGACAATCATTTCTTTTTTATTTAACAGCCTACAGCAGCGTGGTTTTAAAGCTAAGACAAACTTTTGTCTCGCTGCTGTTAAATGCCAGAGTCAGCCGAATATAGCACACATCTGCTGCCAGCGGTCACGTCTTAATGTCCGTTAAGAATATCAGACGCATTGATGTTTGACACAATTGATTTATGAGTTGAATTTAGCAACGGCTCAGTATTATTTGAAAAATGACCCGTTGCGTTCTCTGGCAACAAGATACCCAGCTGACTTGGCTATACAAGGATTTTAAGCAAATGATACTTTGTTTTTCCAGTATTTATTACGACCACAGTGACAACTCCAGGCCAACGGTAAGCAGGAATCTGTCTTTCGAGGAGTTGGCCTACTTACACCAAGAACACAAAAGTCTAAATCTGTTCTTTCAGCACTTCTCGGCATCACAGCAAGACAGACAAGGTTTCAGCACTGGTGCCAGCCCTAATAACATCCATGCCTGTTTAACGACCTTGTGCACGTGCATGAGTTTGCGAGTGTCAGCACGGATGAGTTTGTGTACAAGAGAATGAGAGTGTTAGTGATTTTCTGTGAGCAGCGTGGTTGGCTGAAAAGAGAGATGAAGCAGATGCTATTTCTCAGTTAGGATAAACTCTGGACTGTGCCATGAGGCAGCAGGGACTAAGTGTGCATGTGTGTGTGCATGTGTAGTGTCAGACTAATTACAAATGTATTAGCTGTGCCCTTATACAGGAAAGATGGGAGTGGGATATAGTGTTCTCACACTGAAATGCTATATTAAACAAACACCATGCAGTGGGTGGTGAAGCAGTATGTGTGTGGAGAAATGGTGTCTATCTCTGTGTGAGGCCTTTACTGGCTTCACAAGCTGGAACACCACAGTCCTCTTGGTGTAAAAATAGACTTTTACATAGTTTTACTTTCTACTTGCTCTGTATAGACAGCCAAAAATATTCAGGCTCAATTATTGTTAAGGAGAACTGTTCTTCTTAAATGTACTGGTTGCATGAAAATGGACATGAGGATATAATTGCGAATATTATTACTGCAGGACGGTAAAACATTTAACAGTAATCACATTCCTCAGATAAGGTTACAAAGATTAACACAAAAACATAATACAAAGGCTGGAAGTTTGTTGCCCATTGGGTTTTTGAACAGTTTAGTGATGTGTGTCATGAACTGTGTCCCCCATCAGAGTATTTATAGCCTAAAGCCTCAGTCACATAGACCTAATGATTGGTCAGTGACCTCCTGACAACCTTCCCAACCAGTTGGGGTGTGGCTGCCTGGGGTTTCTGGTTGTTGCACCAAAACCCTTGAGACATTGTTGGTGACTAGCAGAATGCTAAGGTCGCCCATGGTGTGAATTTACTTGCGAGTACTCATTAGCTAACCACCAAATCTTGAAAAAGTGCAAAGCATCTCAGAAATTCAGTATATTTGCCTTCAAAGGAAAACATGTGCCTTACCACTGACACCAACACACTTCCAAATGTGGAATTTTTACTATGAAGGCAAATAGTTTCCAGTTTTTCTCCCAATGCTCTTAGTAGTTTTTGAGCTATGGGCAACCACAGCATCCTGCTGTTGTCCTAAGGAATCACAACCTGCAACCAAATTCACCTAGCAACAGCAAGCAATCTTTCACAACCATTCGCCAGCAAATTGAGGAAGCAGTCCTTGGCAACCTGTTATTATCAAGGGGTCACTGACCAGTCTTTAGACCTGCGTAAAGGGGTCTGTAGGAGTTGATTTCACAGCAACTTCCAACAACCTTTGTATAGACAAACACTGCATTTCGTACACTACAACCATAATTTCCTGTGAGTTAGTTATGTTCTGTGACGGCAGACTGCCTCCGACAAAGAAGGCTGCATACAGAAAGGTAGGTAATGCCCTTAAATTCATTGAAAGACTACGACAAGAAACATATATCACAATATCAAAATCTAGATTTTTTAAATGATTTTTTGGCTTCATATTCACTCATAGTTTGATGTGTCTCAGTGTTTAAGGTGTTTTCCCTTCCCCTTTCTTCCCTTGTTCCTTCTTCCTTCTCTCAGTTCTCATCTTTCCTCTTGTTTCCCTGAAGGTCACAGCTGAGCATGTGTGGCTCACTCCATCAGCTCCAAGCAGCTGGCCCAGATTGACCCCAGTGGTATGATCCAGCACCAACACACACACACTCAGTAAACAAGAAGGCATACACAGAGATGTCTGCATAAAACACACATGCACACACACACAAGCAGTTTATTATGTCTGTGCCACGTTGTGTTGTGTGAATCAGGCTCTATGCATCTGATAAACTTTCACTCCTCTTTTATGAAAATGAAGAACACATGGACACTAAATTACAGGGTAGAACAGTCTACTTAAAAGAAGCTAGAAATATATAATTAAACATACTTGCATCATCCTGTCATTTTAAAATCCCAATAATGTGTTTTTAGAAGCTATTTAAGAAGCTCGTGGAGAAGACTGGACTGCTAGACTTTCACATCCTAGGTCAAGTGGCTGAACAAGACGTTAAACTGTCTTTCACTGTGTAGCAACCCCCACCCATGCACATTAATTGATTCATTAAGAGTCTTTAGCTCCACTCTTTCTGCTACAAATTGAGTGATTTTTGAAAAAGTCAAAAATGAGCATGCAGCTACTAGAGTAGTAAACATATGATTCATATCTCTATACAAGAGGCTGTTCGCAAATGTCAACCTTTGCATGCATGCACATGGCTTTATAGTGGAAACGTTTGATGATCTATCTATCTATCTATCTATCTATCTATCTATCTATCTATCTATCTATCTATCTATCTATCTATATATATATATATATATATATATATATATATACATATATATACATTGGAATTTGCACAATTTGGTCATTTAATGGGGTTCTGATTAAATTTTATTGTCTGCCTTTGAAAATGTTGATTAAAAATGAACACTAAATCAAAGTCGACATAATTGACCCAAATCATTTTGCTCTGTTGAGTCTCACTATTGAATGAGCATACAGTTGTTTTCTGGGACTGGAACCAGCAGAGCATCTTTACTATACTCTTGCCCAGAGAAACAATGGATTGGCTGATTCTTAACATTGGGGTGTTTATGCTGCTCCGTGGGTATCCGTGTCCATGTGTGTTAATATGTGTAGGGCTCCTCGCAGATGTAGGACTGGCCGTTTGCCAGCCATAGGGATCTTTGGGAGTAGGCCTAGGCATGATGTCATTGCCAGTCAGGCCAGGGAGCTGCAGTAATCTGTGACATGATGCCTTTCAAGGAAAAAGCCAAGCAGCTTGTGTTTTAACATTACTACTCAATAGTGTGTGACTATGCACATTTGTATGGTGATGGAATAGTTTTGTTTTTTTTCAGCTTTCTTTGGATCAGTCACACGCCTTTATGGTCTCCTCTGTCCGATCATGGAATGATGACCCTCAGATATTGTTTTGGGGTATATATTTCTTAAGTGTGAGAGCATTTGTGTGTTACTCTTGGTAAAGAAAGGCAAGACTTTCTTGCTGTTTTTCCTCATCTATTTCAGGTTTGTGACTATGAAGAAGAACAAGCAGATATCTAATGGGATGGCAGTGAAGCAGTGACAGTCAGACAGTCTAATCCAATTGGTCATTTTATTGAATGGAAACAACAAAATTTACCATGACGCTTTTTGCTTTTACTTGTTCACTTACAGGCTGGTGTTTCTTTGCGATGTATGGAGGCTGTCTGATGCTTTTCCATGTCATATTTATTTATGCTTGGAAACTGACGAGAGAGGTGAAGGGTGAGGTTTAGAAAGAGGAATCATTGAAGTGTTTGCCAGTGTTTATGTTTGTGTCTGGGTTTCCCTCTCTCTCCTTTCCATCACACCCATAACAGCAAGCCACTTCATTCTCGTCACTACACTCTCTCGCTCGCTCGCTCACCTTCTTTTCCCTTTCACCCTACCTGTCTCACCCTCTCCAACTCTGAAAGTACAATTCAAGTCAGCCCAACTTTCCCTTCACCCTGCTGTCTCTCTATACACCTGCCAAACCTTTACTCTCCTGCCTGTGTTTGTACTCCAGTCTGGGTTTTGGCGTGGTCCGTCTGGACGCAGAGGAAGAGGAAAACCTATCAGGTGCTGCATAGAAAGAACGCCTGTGGTACTGGTTTCAGGATTTTCCATTGGAACCCAGACGTCTGTGCAAGCTTTATCTGGAGGAAGTTTGCTTCAAATGCACATGCTGTGCAATAACACAGACTGCTTTTGAGAGAAGAAGATGTGTGCTTGTTTGCGAACTCTTTCTTTCTTTCTTTTCTTGTCAGTGCATGCTTTCGTGAATGTGACCAAATTCAATCAGCACTTCAGGTTTCACATGTCACCAGAGTGCTCTGTTTTCAGAAGCTAGGTTTCAAATGACAACCCAGTCCCGTGTCTGCATCTCTTTCCAACCAAACACATTAACACTCACACTACTGCTGCAACAAGGCCTCTGACCTATGAAGTATGACATTAATCCCGCAGTCTTTAACTTATTTTACCCCATTTTAGCACTTCAGAGGTACCACCACATCAGACATACAAAACCACTAACCTGACTGTTACCACTCAACATGATGTAAGACATGATATAACACCTCCACCCAACTCTGGATTTTTGAGCGGACCATAAGCATTAAATGCTGAAAAGTATAGTGCAATATAGTAAAATATGTGGTAATGCCTTTTAACCTTAGAGGATCTTTGTCATTCACACAACATGGGCATGAAAGCTACCATGCAACTGCCATGCAGAGTAATTTCAGAATTCAGTGTTTTTATAATTGGACCACCAACCATGTGCAAAAGCCACCCAACACCTACTACATAGGATGCATGCCTACATAAAACACACAGGAATATGTCGTTAGCTTCATAGCATAAGTGCCTAAGTCATTGACTTAGGCACTTATGCTATGAAGCTAACGATGTGTAATATGAAGATAACTGAAATATTCTTAAACCAGCATCCATTTTTCTCCAGCATCAACGTGTTTTGAGTTACCACACGCCAACCGCATCTGCGTGTGTTATTTCCAAATTAGGCTACTTGCTTCTGCTCTATTCAAGTAAATGTCACAAGTTTGTGCCCACACATACAGTAACGGAGGACTGCTGTTTTCCCAGAAGACAAACAGTCAAAATGGCCGGTCATTTAACACAGGGCCACCAAGCTTGTCAGCTGAACTAACTTTTACTGGAAGTAAAAGTTTGTATTTTCAGTATGACTCCTTCTTGTGAAACTGCAAACTGAGCTCACTTTGTTTATGCAGTGTTTGTTTTTATCCTTTTCCAGGTGAAATTGATCTCTCTTGATGTTTATGAAGTTGCATCACATAATTTCCCTTTTTGCATTTTTAAATATCAGGAACGTATCAACACACTGATATAGACAGTCATCAAGTTAAGGCTTCTCAGGACATTTGTGACTGCTGGTTTACTTGAAATTAAGGGAAAGTTTCCACGACACCTAGCTGTTTCTCAGCTGGGATTTTTTGGTGTAATTTACAAATGAGAAAAGTGTAAACATGTGAAGAAACCTTTGACCTTTCTGTCCACCTCTGCACCATCTGCAGAGCACTGAATCTCTACAGCGCAACTTCAACTACTGAGGTTTAATTTATGCATACATCTGTATCCTTTAACTCACCACACCTCTTCTGAGCAGCCTGAGAGGGATTCCCAGCTAGTTTATGGTTAGTTTTAAACCCCCCTGCATCGCTCTCACCTCCCACCTCCTTTGTGGTTTTTCTTGCCTACACTGTGGTGAGCGTGTCACTGTTTGTGAGTCAGTTAAATGCAAAGGTGGAGAAATGCTGTGGTTACCTGATCTTTATGGAATCCATAAGGAGACCCCCATCTCGTCTACTCATAACCGCACAAGGACACAAATACAACAAATACAAAATCTGCACTTAAACTCTCGGTTATGCAAAAATGAAACTAAGTTAAGTGACAGGTTGGATTGTTTTTGCAACTATGAGATAATTAGTTTTTCCTAAAGCTTGACATTGTGTAAATATTACATATCTATGGTGAAAAATTATATTAACTTTATACATCATGGCAACCTGTGATTGTTAGGGAAAATCGTAAAGCGGGTAATGCAACAAAAACTTCCTCATGTTTGCTTTGGTCTCTAGCAGATTGCTGCAGTTGCCCATAATTTGCATGGAAGATGAAAACTGTAAACTGAGAAAGTTTGTCTTCAAAGTAAATTTTGCCCCTCACAGCTGCAACTAACACCTTTGAAAAGTTGTCACTTTTTCTTTCAAGACAAATGTTCTCTGTTTCTGGTTTGCATCACACATTTTCACTTGGTGTTTACAGACAAATCAGTAACTTCTATGCAAACTATAGGCAAGCGTGGCAACCAAAGCAATCCCAAGGAGGTTTTTGGTGCAGCACCGTATACCTTTTGTGACCAGTTTCCAGGAAATTCCAGCAACCATTTGCCAACTGGTCACAGAATACATATTTTTCCAAGTAATGGATGGTTTCTGGGGATCACTAAACACCAGGCCTGCGTGAACAAGGCTTTAGCAATTGATTTTAGAGTGAGTCTGACAACAAGTGGTTAGGAAATTATTTATATTTTTTAATACCAACTGTAAAGCTGGTTTTGCCACCTAAGGTAGCATGTTAGCAGACTTGTTTTTACCCATGAGCACTAAACACAAAGAGTCTGTTTTTTGTTTTGCAGGAATTTACCCAGATCTCACCAAATTGCAGTGAACCAGAATTGCACTTTAGATGCTCTGTAACTGGGTGTAACAGTAAATCAGAGGACTCATTTTCTTCGTTTTTTCAGAATTGACCTGCTGCTGACAGATGAGTTTTTGATGAGAGAAAATTTGCCATAATCCGTCAACCTTTTACGATACCGCATTTTATTTAAATGTCACTTTGTGGTGCACAGGGGATCCCAAGAAGACACAAACCCAGCAGAAGATCACAAATGTAAGCAGAGCGCTGACATGGACCCCACGCTGTGTGTGGGCAGAGTGATGCTCGTCAGTGTCTCAGCTGTGGGGGAAACTTGTGAGGGAAAAGGAAAGCCCTCATTGCACAAATTTCATGTGTCTGTGTGCATGAGTGAGCACTGACGGTTGACAGACAGAGTTGAGGTTGAGAAGACGGTGGTCTTTATCACACCCACGCATCCTCTTTTTCAAACCTGAAGCTGCTTTACTTGATTTCGCCAACTTCCACTCATTCTTAATCTGCCTCACTACATTTCACACACTTTGTTCTGAACCACACTTAGAAACGGATTAAGTTTCAGAGAGGCATTACATCTCCATCCATCAAACATGATCCTTCAAGTGATAGATGCCATTTATCATGTGGTTTAAGATGAAGTATGTTAAAATTACAGGGTTACTTCTTTTCTTTTTTTTTCTGCTGCTGCTGCTGCTTGTTTGTTTTTCATATATGCTGATTACCAGTTGCCATCCAGCAACATTTGCAGATGCAGCAATAAGGAAATGAACCACTCCCACTAGCACTGAAGCCAGTTTTCTTGCCAACATATTTCTGTTAATTAAAAGTGCAGTTTCACTATTTTGTGAGGACCTTAATCTTACTGGAAGTCCCAGCTTTGTATGACTGGTCATGGGTTCAACTCACAGCAAAAGAGGATGCACGACCATTTAGCATAAAGGTGATATAGTGCTGAACTTTAGCTAGCAGAGGATATGGGGACTTAGCATAAAGCTGCGAAGGCGCTGTTGTTCTCAGCAAGTGGCTGTCCTGGTCGATAATTAGGTCAGCACAGCCCTCCTGGGAGAGGAGGGCAGAGGGGACACTGTAGAAATCCCTTAGCCCCATCACAGCCAGATGAAAAGAAAACAGTCCCAGTACAGGTTCCACATGTCGAGGCAAAGGGTAAAAATGTGTTTTAGATTTTCCTCCTTCCCTCTCCTCTCTGCTCTTGTTTGATTCTGAGCTGCAAGGGGATAACCTCCTAAGAGCTCCTATAACACCTTGCTATCTTGGCCTTTAGGTTTTTTCCTACAATATATGAGTTTGTGTGCATACTGTGATGTGGTCTAGCATATCTATTTCTTCCTTCCTCTGGGTTTTAGCTAATCCATATCTCTAGGCTTCCTTCCCAGAACAGTGAGACCTTTTTAAAGAAAACAGAGCTGAGCAGCACCTTGGAAATCCCACCACCTTTCTCATTAAAGATGAGGATGAAGACGAAGTTGATTTTCCTGATTCAATTTAAGCCCATGAAACTGGACCTTAGCCACAGCACTTCAAGAAAGGGATGAAAGAGAGACAGCTGGAGAGAGAGGAGGGGTGCTTAAGTGAGCCATGATGGCTCTGTTAAATTACTTTTCTTCAGTCCTGATTTCAGGATATACAGGTTACTGTGTGGGGAGCATGTTTTTAACATCTGTGCATGTGGTAGGCCAGTGGGTCAGTCACGGCTTTAGTGTGACGCAGTCAATAAAAACACTGAAAAAATATTTTTGTCCTTTTAATATACTGTTTGGTACATACTGAAATTTTGGCAATCTGATTAGTAAATCTGCAAAACACAGAAAAAGAAAGCTAGGCGATAATCGCAGTTATATGCTTTATGCTAACTGCGACTCTAATGCAGCTAAACTGTCTTTCATTTGAATGCGGGACAGTTTAGCTGCATTCAAATGTCAGTTTGACTTTAAGTTGACAAGTCAAGAGGTAATGTGAAGAGGATGACCTTAAATTTAGAGATAAAGACAGACACATTCGCGTGTGTGGCTGTACCCTGCACGTGCACATCCAAGCACGTGCATGTGGTTGAGAACGACATAATGACCCACCAGCAAAACTGCACGCCACGCAAATGACAGACCTACACAGATAAAGACTGTTCTTATGTTCATGTAATTCAAACAATAATCTACTGTGGGCTCACTGATATCCTGCCAAGCTGGGTATCTTCTCTGTAATCACAGTTGTCACGTTTGGACAGAAGAAGAGAGCAGAGATTCCTGTTCTCTACCAGGCTCCTGCTTTCTTTAAATCTTGTATTAATGCCCTTATAACAAGAATACTTAGTCTGTAGATCTGTGACGCTTGGGTTAAATATATAAAATTGTCACGTATCTAAACATATACATATAATGTGGGATTCAGCTGGCCCCAACTTCATCCTGGCTACATTCAGAAGGCTAGAAGAATCATTTTGGGAAAGTGCAGAGTTTTACAGATTTCAGGTGGATAGTTAAAATCCTCCTCTAACATATGTGAGTGTCCACTCTACAGTACATTTGTCTCTGTCAGCAGGCCTTCAGCAACAGTGAGGATCAAACCCATAAAGTAACAATCCAGGAAACCAAGCTTGCTCAAACTGACCAAAGTCTACAGTGTCTACTGGCAGAGGAAATCAGTAAAAATGTTTTTCTAGGGAGATATTTTTGTCCCGCTTTGGAAAAACGACAGTTGAAAAAGGGAGAAAATGAATCATGGGCAATAGAGAATTATGCAAAGGTGGAGTTTAAAAAAAGACTGTTTCTCCTTAAAACATTAGTAGTACAGATGAGTGTTCAAAATACCCACTGGGCAGTTATGCCTCCTGTTTTTTTTCTGGACCAGGCGCTACTATCTGGTTTTTATGAATCACATGTGGCATCTGCTTACTGAAATAGGCTCTTACTTACCGAACTAAAAAGGGATATGGCTACTGTATTCTCAATAAGATTAACAGTGAACATTAATATGAGTCAAAATAAAGTTAAATTGAACAGAAAATGACAATTAAATCTTGCTTAACCTAATCTTTGTTGTTACATTATCTTAAACTTAAGAGCCAATTAAACCAATGGCTGACTGTAGTTCCCCTCGGAATATGGTTTTCTATCTAGACCGAAAGTGTGTTTTCACAACGTTAATCTGAGACTTTTTGGTCTCATCTCATACCACCAGCTGTGTTTTTGTTGTCTTTCCCTAAGTTTCTGTCTTTCTCTTCATATCAGAACAACTGTTGACAGGGTCTTTCAAACATTTTGAAGATTGCTTTTTCTTTAGACTCTTTCACTATTGTTCACTCTGAGTTGAACTGTCAAAGTCTTTATGTCCACACAATGCATGTGTAGACTATATTTAAGCCTTCAAATGCTATAAAGAGTCCAGCAGCACTTCATTCTATGGTCCAGATTGTAATGTGTGTGTGTTGTATGAAATAATCAATTGTGTGACTAATTGAGTATATTAAGCAGATGTCCACCCGTGATTTAAACCTATGGTCGACAACTGCATATCTGCTGGAAAAATCATCCTCTTCACACACCCCCACACCCTTAACTTTAAACTCCACACACATCCCCTACAGTCTCTCTGGGGAGCTACTGCAGGCAGCCTGGCTCCAGTGTTCTTCACTATGACCCAGGGGGTCTGCACATACCCAAACTGTGATTCCCTCCTGGGGGCACAGGTACACTAATCGTCCTGGAATCACTGGAAGAAGAAGGTCATGTGTGGTCATAAACACGGTACAAACACGTTTAATGAGTCCCAGTAAATCCTGTATCTTGGCTGACATTCTGCATTGTTTGGTGGAAATTTATTCAGGGAAGTTATTGTGGAAAATGTCTGTCTCCCAACGTTTTCACTCATTATCCACAAGCACTCTCTCTGCCTCTCTTAAATCTTTTCCTAAATGTGACCTTCAGTAAAAAAAAAGAACTTTGTCTGAACTCAGAAGGGAATTGAAGTTATGTAAAAAAAATAAATAATAATAATAATAAAGATTGCATTTCTTACATTGCTAATGCAACAAAAGGTCACAAAACCAGCAGTCTCTCATTTTGATGCATTTCAATTAAAATCTGCCTGCATAGAATCCTTTAACACTTGATCTTTTTTTTTTTTAAAAAGAGGGTTTTTTATGTACAGTTTGTGTAGCATTTCATAAACTAAACAAAGGACATCTTAACAGTCTTAAGATACTCGATCACACTTCAACTGGCATTGCCAGTTATTTTATTCTTGCTGACGTTATGGCTTTAGGAATTCACCTCCACCATGTTCGACTACCTTTAGTAGCCATAACTCAAAATGATTTTCTGTATGATTGGCTCTGTATCAGTCTCTCTTTCGATGATGCATCAATTCATGGGGGTTTGTTGACATTTGTTTATGCAGAACTCTCTTGAAGTCTCTTGAAGTCTGGACTTTGACTGGGCCATTGCATCACTTTGACAGGTCAGACAGGTCTCACATTTGATTCTTGAATAGTGTAGCATGCAGAGAGTTCATAGTTGACTCAGTGACTGCGAGACAACCAGGTCATGTGGCTGTCAAGCAAGCCCTAATACACTAATACTAATACACTGTAATAACTGGCACACTGACATGTTATGCATCATTCACACTCTAATGAGCACAACTTGGGGTTCAGTATTTTGCCCAAGAATACTTTGGCATGCACACTGGAGCAGCCAGGGATTGAACCTGAAACCTCCTACTTAGTAGATGATCTGCTCTACCTCTACTGAGCTACAACCAGACCAATAATAATAATACTACTAATGCAGATAATTCATAATTATGATTGGTAACTACTTTATCAATGCAGTGATTATCATTCTCTTTTGCAGACTTCTGTTTTTGCCTCACTGTGACTGATTCATTTGTGAAATCCCCTTTTAGAGACCCACAGGCCACTTAGAGCCTGTTGACCTCTGACCTCTGGGAGGGGTTAAGTATGGGAATGAGAGGGTCACTGAGAATTCAAGGGTTAATTGTCGTTCTTCTTAGAAGCAATCACCAACATCTCCCACACTTGATACCCTCCCACTGCCTCCAAGCAGACACACACATATATTTGACAGCTACAACAGCAGCTCGGCTTTCTGTCCTCTGCAGTGTCTCCTCGTATCCTAGCCTGCAGGCAAACAGTTCCCCTTTCTGTGGACAGATAGATGTTCTTCTTGTTTCCTGCTACATATTTAGCATACCAAAGGGAGCTAGAAGGTCAAGCCTTGCCAAGGCCTCTCCCCTAAGGACTTTGTCTGGACTCTACCCAAGGGATCCAAATACACAACCCCACCACAGTTTCAGACATGGAGCCCCTGTTTTGTCTGGATACATCAGGGACCATCTTCTAGTCTGATATAGCTGAAAGTTTTGGCCTCTGTAGATAGTTTACTCATTGATAACAACACTGAAGTGGGTCTCACAACTGTGTTTGTCATGTGGGGAGCATTTTTACTGGAATTATCTAAAAAATCATATCAGATCAAAAGAACATCCATCTGTCTACAGAAAGGGGAACTGTTTGCCTGCAGGCCAGGATACGAGGAGACACTGCAGAGGACAGAAATCCGAGCTGCTGTTGTAGCTGTCAAATATATGTGTAATAGCTGTGACTATTACAGCAGCCATCCAAAATGCTCACATTTCAGTTTTACTGAGAGAATTTTCTAATATTCCATTAGTCTGTTACTTATCAGTAGGCACTTAGAAATAATTTGCAGTAACTGTGTATGCACACTGCAGTTTATGGATGCAGCTTACTACCATTAGCTGATAACATCACTCCACCATCTCATCCAATCACGGTCACTTCTGGCTCCAAGAAAATACTCCCAAATAATGCTATTATGGGTGGGTAATGTCAAGGTGGTTACATTCATCTTTTATGTTCCTTTTATGGTTACATCCCAGGACACTTCGGAATGATACTGGAAAATGTAACATTAGTTGGAGTGGAATTTTCTTTTTTTTTTTAAATAATTCTTAATTCTTTTATCAATTATCGTATATCAATTTATTCCAGCTGTTCATATGAAGGACACTGGCACATGTGTGTGAAGAGTAACAGGCATGTGTGTGGTCATGTGAAGCAAAATAGATCTGATTAGTGGACTGGATGGAGCGCAGCAGGGTAAGAGGGTGAGATGCAAAGACAGAGGAAAGCCAGGTTGGAATGGAAGGGTAATTGGCTAGGATGAAAAATGAGAGTCCTTGACCTTTTGTTACCTCCAGGGATTGCTGATAGCATGAGAGCCCATCCCATTGCCCCATCTCTATGCCACTCCCTCACCCATAAAGATCTTTAACTACAGGGATGGAGGACAGGAGGGATAGAGGTAAAAACAGCCGGAGAAGCTTGAGGGTGGGGGGGAGGTTCTTGGCCGTTCTGGGGTGTGGTGGTGATCTTTTATTGTGTGTGTGTGTGTGTGTGTGTGTGTGTGTGTGTGTGTGTGTGTGTGTGTGTGTGTGTGTACATCAGGGTCTCAGCTGTCTTTGCCTCCATTAGTCCCTAATAGGGCTGTCACTCTGGGCTTTTAACTCTGCTTGTTAGCATGGCAGACAACCAGCAAACTCGCTGCTGATGGCTTTCTGTTCACCCGCTTCCAGTTCCACAGATGTCTCCATTAGAATTCCTATCAATCCAGGTCAATGCCCTTCATGTATAAATAAGAGCGTGTATGCATTATGAGGCCTACCTGAACTCCAACACCTGGAAAGATTCTCAACAGTGCTGCTTTCTTTAGAGCAGATCAGCAACTACTTCATAATCTGATGTGCAGTACAGTTTAGCAGGAATTCCCCAGCGCCCTCAGTGTGACCTGCTGGGTCTGTGCACAGCATGGTGACAGGTGTGTCCGTTAATTAAAGCTCTGAGGTAATAACAGGGCGGCAATTGAAGCCTGGCTGTAAAGAACAGAGGCCCAGGGGATGGAGAGTTACTGGCACGAGTTTACCTGTAGACTGAAAAATCCTCTTTGTTGAAGAATGGTGAAGTCTGGTGAACAAAAAGGTATACTGATTTTGAATTTGAAGTTTTCAGTAGAGTCAAGTTAAATTTATGCATGTTGTTTTGGAAACTGCTGCTCAAGGTCGGCCTCAAATGTCCACTCTACTTAAAAGAAGTACATTTTGCGCTTTAGGGTGTCACAGCAAGTGAAACAAGAGACATAGCCGTCAGTGTCAGGGAGCTAAGTGAGTAAATAGTTTGGGCTAGTTAGTCAGAAAAAGTGATCAAGGAAGGGTTTCAGAGAAAGGATTCAACTCAAGAGAGCAAGCAGCTGTGAGGAGGTGCAGTTTGTCCTTGTTAAACTCACAGCCATATGGCTGGCATCTGAGCTGGTTTTGGAGGTGATTTTTATGGCTGCTTTTATAACCTGGCAGGCTCACACCGCTCCAATGAGAAAGTGCCTGCCTACCTGCCAGTACACGACCATTCAGCTGATGGAGAGGAATAAACGTGAATAATGTGCTGAACTTTATTCTACATTTGGTATATTAAAAAGCACCGAGATTCTTGGTCTTGAAAAAAGATTAGTGAGGATAATTAGGAAATACTTTTAGTGGCTGCTCACATGTCCTTACCCTTTTGTCTTTGCTTTTCTTTGTTACATTACTTTGTCCCCTGCTCTATCCATCATCCATCCCTTCAGGCCCTTTACGCCTATTAAAGGCTCCCAGTGAAATGTGTCCATTTGAAATGAAAACAAACAGTGCTAATTTCAGTCGTCCCCCCCCCCCCCCCCCCCCCCCATTCTCTAACCTGATGGGTGTGCTACAATAGCTGTGTGTGCACTGAAGACCTCTCTGAAAGTGTCTCTGTGAAGTAGGATTGGATCACAATTTAAGTTTCACCAACCAGCAAAGAAAATATTTTACCCTCCACTTGTTCTCCGTCACATGTATCCCATTACTTGGCCATTGCAATCAGCGATAAATGCTTAACAAACAATTATGCTTGATACTAAAAACAGTGTGATTACTGCATTTTTCTTTAGATCTGCACATGCTTATCTGTGCACAGAAACAATTTTTTACTGTTACATTGCTACATGGTTTTCTTCTTTGTTAAACAGTTAAAGAAGCTCAATTAATTCTAAGAAAAACCATGGTATGGGAACCTGCCCTCAATCAGACTCACACACATGCATTATATCTGCCACGAAACTAATTGCGATTCATCTTTTCCCACAAAGTTCATTAGGTTCTGCTGCCGTTGTTGTTTGACTTGCCAAGCCTTTCCACCAAATTGCATTTCTCAGGCATTTCTTTCAGCGTTTGAACTTGAAATATGAGGGAGATCAGGTTTCTACTGAGGAGAATTACTGAGTGCGTGTGTTTGTGTGTGTGGCTGACTGGCGGTTTCTCGTCTGCTGAGAGACTCCTGTGCGGACCAACAGATGCTCCACACACAAGCAGAGAGAAGGGGTTAAGCTTTTGCACTCAAAAATCTACTTTTACTGTAGATGTTTAACGTAGCTTCTTGTTGTTCTCAGTTTGATACATCTGGTATCAAACTAAAACGGTAATGAAAGACTGCATACTTTGCCAAAGCAAACAACCCTTCTGGCTCATTTTATTATCAAGAACATTATCTGGATCTGCACCAACGGTTTATGGTCTTTTCCTTTAGCTATATGCTCCTCCTCATCGAGTTATAAGATTTCCAGCTCAGTAATTTTTAAGTAATCTTGCTGACAGCCGAAAAAACAACAAATAAACTTCTGTCTTCCAATGTGCAGTGGAAAATAACTGTTGAAATAAACAACAGTTTAAAGCATCCTTTAAATTTCTCTGAAGAGACAAAAAGCTTGCAACATATGAAATCATGAAACAACTTTATCTTCATGGATTCCATCATTTGATTCTTATAGTCTGTGGGTTTTATTGAATTAATACAATTTATGGCACAAACTGTTTATCTCTAGAACTAACTATTCATTCCGTATGGCAATATTCACTAATGTTTCCACCTGCATGGAAATTCTATTCAAATTTGTGCTAAAATAATTTTGCATTATATTCAAACACACTATGTAAACAAATAACTTCACATTGATCTGAATGAGAAAGCTGAAACATTTTAGATGTGTCAGAGGTAAAAGGCCAATCCTCCACTGTACACGGTACAGTCTAAGATAAACTTTAGATCCTTCGTGAAGATATCGGTCAGAATTGATCATCAGATTTCCATCCACCAACCTGGCAGCAAAGATGCGCTTGAGATCAAAGTGAAACTCACACTGACGCACATGTTGGCTGGGGAGGTGATTCAGAAGACTGATCGTTTATCTCTGTGTTCAGGTAACCACATCTGTGGGTGCTGTATTCATGTTTACATCACAATGATAGAGTCTCAACTAACCACACTGCTTCACTCCTCTCTCTCTCTCTCTCTCTCTTTCATCGTGACATTGTGTTGTGGAGGACTCATGGATCACGGCCAGAAAGCAGTTCCCCCTCTCCTCCACCCTCCCCTCGCCTCCTTGCTCTCACATCAAACCTGACCTTCAGAAACTAACTGCAGGCCCACTTCAAGCTTGTGTTGCGGTTTTGGCAAATGGCAAAAAGAGGCAATGTAGGAGGGAGATGGTGATAGGAACGCAACAATTACATTGGAGGAGAAAAGATGGTTAAAAAGATTTGATTTGACATTATTCATGCAGCTATGTGGAGGCAGAGAAAAGGATAGTGGAGGGGAACTGAAAAGAAGGGTGGTACAAAGCTGAAATCTGAACTGCTGTCAAAGTATTGTAAGAGTAACTGCTCCGCCTGCAGCTGTCCTGGTAATCTTTCCCACAGCACTCCCCCCCCCCCTCCACATCTGTCCTCATTCCTCCTCTCCTCTCCTCTGATGAGGATCCGATCACCAAAACAAAGGAGCATTCTTGGTGCTATAGGAAACCTGGCCACACACTAACATAATCTAAAAGTGGGTTTTCCAAAGAAAGAGAGAGACAAAGTTGAAACGACTCCCGAGCTGATGCACTTGTGTTTAAATGGAGGAGAAAGGAGGGGACGTTAAATGGAAAATGGCTGTGTGCCAAGTGGCAAAGTGCCCTTTCAGCTGTCTGCTTGTTTTATACCGACTCCTCCATCACAAACATTGCCGAGGACAAGCTTTGGTTTATGTGTGCGCGCGTGCAAGCGTACCTGCAATAACTTGTTCTGTTTACCACCCACTGTAAAAGGCCTTGTTTCGCAGACAGTTCAGACGTGTCTGTTTTGGACTGGGGACAGAGAGACATGTAATTTAGAGTGCAGCCTTATTTCCTGTCAAAGACTCATAAAGACAGATGATAGCACACTCGTGAACGTGTGCCTGTCACAGACCTCTTGACAAATATGCTACTATGTGTGTGTGCGTGCCTGTAAGTGCGCTGATCAGTCAAACTCCTCTCTTCCCTGCATGCATTCAAAGAAATGTATTGTCTGCTCTTATCTGTGCATCAGTGCAGAAGGAGGAGAGGAGGAGGAGCTGCAAGGGTGTAGTTAACCCTCCTCCCCCATCCCCCCATCCCTACCCTGCTTTTGAGCTGTGAGATATATTCACCTTTTAGCGCTGACAAAACAACATATAGTGCATGCTACTGAATGATGAATGTTGCTATTGATGGCGAAACTGGTGTCCTCTCAGTCTTTGAGACGACTTCAATTAACAAGGCAGAAAATTAAAGATGGAAAAGCAAAGACAAAAATATTATACATATGAATGTTTCCTTACAGAGGGGCTGAATGAGCATACAAAATGTGGACATTATATATATGACCATCATTGTCAGCAGCTCCCAAACTAGGTGACTACATATAAAATGTTTTGAAGAAATATGTTAAACCACATTCATAACAATACAAAATCGTTCACAATGAAGCCAATGTTCCCTTAAGCCAGTACTATTGACGAACGGTCTTCATAAGACCCTTCATGTTGCTCTTTTCCATATCTTGGCATTTATAAGGAAAATGTAACAACATCCAACCACAGTGTATGTAAAAGGTGAACAAAGCATCAACTTTTGGCATTCCTGATTTTTAGAGAAACTTCACAGATCCTGGTGAGTCTAAATGAGAAACTGAGGGATGCTGAATGCTAATACAATAGCAATGTGTGGATTACAAGGTAGCCAGGCTCTAAGAATACCCGGCTTTCATTTTTATTTCATGCTACATGAAATTTAAGAGGCGTTATGTTGAATTAAATAAGACATGAATCTACAAAATCTGAAGATAATCTGATTAGCAAAACAGTCACAGAAGCTATAAAAGTGAGCGGCAGGGACATTTTTTTCCACAGGCGTCTATATAGTTCAAGGATCAAATAAGTTAGCCCCTTGTCTACCATTGAAATCATAATTTCTATATGGTCTGTGCATGGAATAAATATAAAATATGTATTTAGAATATGTGTTTACTAATAGTGTCAAAGAATGCTAATCCACGTAGCCTTTATCGTGGTACCGCTAGCGCAGCCTTCTGGGCAAATAATGGGGAGTTTATTCCTGTTTTGTGGTGAAAGGAGCCACTGGTTGCTTTGTCTTGCTGCTTTGTCTCTAATTCAGAAAATGTTTTATAGCCCTTGTCAGCATGGTGGACTTGCAGCCTTGCATGTCTCCTCATGCAGGATCAACAACATACACTATTAATAAGGGGAACCATTACAAGCAATGTTTCAGAGCAGAACTGAATGAATAAATGAATGCAGTTACACTGCAAGCAGGAAAATTTAAAAATGGTTAAAAATGTCTAAAAATCTGTGAACTCATCAACATCCTCCAAATTCTTTTAAAAGTCTCCTTCATTCATTGACAGTCAGTGAATGAATATTGATTTCATTTATTATACTTGATTATACCTGAAATTGACTTGCTATTGGAAAAATATAATTACTGCATTAACGTTGTCAAGTAGAGCAACTTATATTAAGACATCCAAAAAGCACAAGTGCATAAAAAACTACTTAACCTCAGTATGAGGGTACTTGTGATTAGTTAACTTCCATAAGTGTTTAAATGTTAAGTAGTTTGAGTTGGCAAACTTGAGTCTCTCAGTACAGTATGGTAGCATTGGTATATAAAACCATTCACTCTGGTACAGTATAAGTATTGTTTCTGCTTAGTTCCCAGCAGAGTAGTAACAACAGTGAATGCAATAAAACAAAGACCTCTCTTTAAAAAGGTCTCTGTTTGCTGTTAAATCCTAGAACAGATCTGGAGGCTTTGCCCAGTATATTCTGTAAATGGTATCAAGTGGGTTTTAGCTGCTATTTTGTTAAGTTAAGATAAGAAACATGCTCAAAATTCCCCAGCATCCAGTATACCCCACTGTGCCTGATTGTCTGTGTCCTGACATGAGAAAGCCTGGCTGGGTACAGGCCAGCTGGAGCAGCGTTGAGCTCCTCTGAGAACCTGAGTTACAAAGACTCACTGTGCTGGAGTGGCACAGAAAACCTCTCCCTGGCAGCAGCTCTGAGGGTTAACCAATGCTGGGCAACACTTAAAAAGTGATTTTCTGTCTGCCTTTCACCTCCACGCTCTTTGCTCTGCTTTCTTACTGGCATCAGCTTTTCTGTCTGTCCCTGTCAATCGGTTCTCTCCGGTTCTCTTCAGGTGGATCCATTTAGCAGGTTGAATGACTCATCCCGTCTTTCTCTTTCCGTCCGTCAACTTTCTCTTTCCTTTCCTGTCTCTTTCTTTTTCATTTGTCTCTGGCTCTCTGTGTAAGTGTGATTGGTTATTTATCCAGCAGCCACTACATGTGATTAGTTTCGAAATAGCTTGCCCTTTTGTCCGTTACTCCATCAGCAGCATTGTTTTTTCAAAAAAGAGTCAGAGTGATTATCCTGCCCTGTTTTTATAAGTGTTTTATACATAATCCCTTGACAACAAGACTGTGATGTCATCACCGTGAGAATTTTAGACCAAGATCAGGCTCACTGAGCTTGAAACATGGCACTAATCCCACTGTAAGTGGCCTAAAATCCAGTCCAGGTGACAACTGAGCAGACGGAGAAAGTAAGGCTGCGGGGAAATCCCTTTCTATTTGGAGATCTGAATTCCCCACCCTCCCACCCGCTCTTCCCCGTCCTGCTGCCGTTACCTTGAACTTAAGCTGTTTACAAAAAATCCCCACCAAAAAAAACTGTCAAAGAGCCAAAGCCCTACCTGAGACAAGGTAGTACACTAGTCTGTCTTTCATTGCCATAGCTACAGAAGTTTTAATCACATTGCCGTTTTGTGGAAAAACACATGTAACCCCAAAAGTTATCTGCAACATTTAACAGGATTTCCAATTTTTCAGATATTTTTGTTTTGTCATTCAGGAGTTAAACGGAAAGCCAAAGAATGTCTTGGACTGAGCTTTGGGTGTAATCCCTTGATCCCTGCTGGTTACTGCAGTGCTCCTGTCCTAAACACGCTAATGCAAATACTACACCGTATCAAGAATAAGACTAAGACCTTTGAGAGAGCCATAAATACCCACTGGTTATTCAAATAAGTCACATTTTATTTTCTGCAATCCAAGAACAAACAGCAAATATTTGACTTTCAGTTTTTGTTCAGCATCAGATAAGCTCAGATCCTACAACAGGTGGGGACTCTCAGCTTTACTACCCTGAAGGTGAGCAAAGACCTGATCAAAGAGATGAGCAAAGGTGACCAAAGAGAAGAGTCATTTTACTGCTAATGGCATGTAGGTTTGTCAAAAGCTTAGCTCTTTTAAGTGTTAATATTTAAAGTCATTATGGTTTGACTGCTTATTTACTTTCCTGCCAAGAGTTAGATGGGAGCAGCTATCCCAGCACAGTAGTAGAGGAATCCAGTCATGTACGTTTCTTCTTCTTCTTCTTCTTCTTCTTCTTCTTCTTCTTCTTCTTCTTCTTCCTCCAGCTGTTCCCTTTAGGGGTTGTCCTTAGTTCCCTCCTCTGTCACACCTTGAGCATCTTTAAAGTTCATTAATTGACAAATTCTAAACAATTTTATTTCTACAAAAACAACAATTTGCCACTTTTTGGAGTCTCTTGGCCAAAAACCATGCTCTTCCAAATATCTTAGCTGGATGAATCGCAAACAACCAGAATAAACAAAATTGCAAGAATAAAGAAAATATATTATTAATTTTGCCCAGACTGCTGAAAATGAAGTGTTTTGCTTAAAATCTCTCGCGGATCTAAATTTGTTGTAGGTCTGGTTCCTCGTGTCAGCAGGTAATAATGTAAAACCTAATCAAGTGTTGGCTATAACACACATGTGTATATTAGTTTGCAAAGTTCACTTGGTCAGGTGACAAGTTTGTATTCAGCGGCACCCTCAGGTGAACTATACCCACATTCATATGGACTTCAGTAAAGGGCAGCTCCTGACCTGTGACCCCTATAAAGGTTTGGGGTAAGCTAGAGGGGATGAGTAGCTGACTTAGTTGACCTGTTTAGCATGTTTAGAGCTAAGGTTGACCTCAGAATCATGGCCACTGGGTCAGTCCAAGGTGTGAAGCCAATGACCCGACATCTAAGCTGTTACTCCTTTGTCTTTTTGCTTCCAGTACAGAAACCCAAGCAAGAAATCGAAGTCACACCAGCTTATTCTCCCTTCCCTGTTTCCACCTTCTCAAATCCCCGGGCCAACCTATGTAAATAAACGTGTGTACACGCGGTCGACTCACCTCTACTCCCCACCATCTCCTACTTAAATAAACATATGGGGGGAAGTGAGGGGTTAATAAGGCCAAGTTTAGGGAGAAGAAGAAGAACGGGGGGAGCGATGGAGGCATGGAAGGAGGGGTGGAAGGTGAGGGAGACCCAGGGGAGCTCATTATACTAAGTCAAAGTGCACACGCACACACACACATTCTGATGCACACCTCCAAACTTTTTTAACACACACACGGAGACTTGTTACTCTCCATGTGTAACATATGCTGGCTTAAAGCCCCATTAACACACAAGTTTTATAAGCGCACTTACTGAAAGCAGTAACCCAAAAACCTTACTGTTTGCTGGTGAGGTGAAGCCCACAAGTGACAAAATAACAGTAACTTTCAAGGATATTAAACTGAGTGTAGCAATGATCTTAGTGTTTTTTTCTCTCTCTCTCTAGAGTTTAAGATAACATTTTCTTCAGGAGCAGGCAGGTATATATGTGTTGCACTACAAATATATTTTGTTTTTTAGCTTTTCTCTGAATCTCTCCAGCTTGGCACTGTTTATTTACAAGTGCTTGTTTTATGATCATCGCTTTAATTGATAGTTAACTATGGCTCTGCACTCCCACTGTTGGATGAACATAAACAAGTGCTAAAGAAAAACACGTGTTACCCTCTCTCAGCTCTGTGTGTGTGTGCATGCACATGACCTGGGGTGTGAGAGCCAGGAAAGCCAGACTGGTTTCATTATGCTCCAAACTAGCCCATTACAGTTCAGGGAGAATCGTCCAAACCTTTAAAAAGTTTCTATGGCATTACCATCTCAACTTCAACTTTCCCCACTCTCTTCTTGTTCCTCACCTCTGCCTCCACTTTCCTCCCCCTCTCTGTCCACCACATGACACACACACAAACGTGCAAATTGCCACGCACGCAAGCTCACGTGCGTGCAAACACACACACACACACACACACACACACACACACAAATGTGCAAACTGCCACGCACACAAGCTCACGTGCATGCAAACACACACACACACATAGAGGAACGTGGCATTCATTCTCTTTTCCCCCAGCGATAAAGTTTCACAGCCACCTTCTCTCTGCCCTCTCAGATTGACTGCCCTCTGCTTAAACATAAATAAACTGGTGGAAAAGTTTTATTTTCATCAAATATTCTTATTGCTGGAGCATTTTGGGCTCCTCACTTTCATTCCCTGTGATGTTCAATTCAGGTTTCTGCGAAAGGGCGACAACAACAGGAGGACTCGCTCTGTCAGAGCCTGGTTAGTGGTCAGTTTTTAACTAGGTCAAGGTGATTTTATCACAGTGGATTCACAGTGGTTCTCAGACTCTAACCCCCAAATAGAAATGTAACAGCTTTTATAGTTTTAGGTCTTTCTATAGTTTAATACTGATAATTAAACTTCAGGACCTGAAGTGGGAGCCCACCATCACCTCCGTCATCAAGAAAGCCCAGCAGAGGATGTACTTCCTGAGGCAGCTGAAGAAATTCAACCTGCCAACACGGACGATGATGCAGTTCTACACCGCAATCATCGAGTCCATCCTCACCTCCTCCATCACCGTGTGGTACGCTGGAGCCACTATCAGGGACAAACAGAGACTGCAGCGTGTTGTGCGCTCTGCTGAGAAGGTGATTGGCTGCAGACTCCCATCTTTGCAGGACCTGTACACCTCCAGGACACTGGGGCGTGCAGCTCGGATCTCAGCTGACCCTTCTCACCCTGGACACAGTCTGTTTGACCTGCTACCCTCAGGCAGGAGGCTCCGGTCCATTCGTACCAGAACCTCTCGCCATAAGAACAGTTTCTTCCCCTCTGCTGTTGGACACATGAACAATAACCATATGACTGTTCCCACCACTAACACATGACCCTACGCTGTGTCACTGCATCATTCCATGTTTGGCACTGATCACCACCTGCACTCATGTATATATCTATCTACGTAGCACTTTTAATTCTTATTCTCATGTATATATCTCATGTATATCTCATGCACATATCTTTCTACGTAGCACTTTTAATTCTTATTCCTACTTTTATTTTTTCATGTCTATTTAAGTGCTATTTATGACACTATGTTTGCACTGAAGCACCGCAGCAATTTCCTAATGTTGTAAACCTGCTCAACATTTGGCAATAAACCCCCTTTCTGATTCTGATTCTGATTCTGATAATGGTGAAATTCATAGACTCCATAAGAAGGATGGATGCTCCCACCAAGTCACCACACTAAACTTTAGAAAGATGACTGTCACCATCTTGCTAAAGTTGTTTTTTAGTTATCAGAAGAAACTTGTCTTTGGATTTGGTGCATCACAAAGATGTGCCTGCTAATCAGTGCCAAGTTACATACAGATAAATACTATGATTTCACTCACCAAAACTAACACTGACACCACACACATGGTTGAGAGAAGCAGTTTGGGGACTCCATTTAACTGAGTATAGGCCCTAATTATACAAAATTAAGCTGCAACAGAATTTAAACCTCTTCAGTTGTAATGAATGGGGGAAAATGTCAACCAAACCAAATCCATTTCTTCTACAAGGCTGGAAATATGTGTATTTGCTGCTCTAAAGTTAGGCATTTTACCACGGGAGTCCATAGGGGTTAACTCCCCTTTTTAGTTAGCCTTAAAATAACTATTGGAGGAACTACCATGTTCACCCTTCCATGTTTGCTTTATTTTTCAGGCCCAGTTGCCACCTGGCAGCCTTACCCGATTTTGCATTAAGCCAAAAAGGAGCTGAGCAAACAAACTGTGTGCTTTTGCCAACAGATTTGACATCAGTTTCTTCATCTAACTCTAACCAACAAATGAGTATGTTTCAGAAAAGTCCAAACTACTCATTTAGGAGAGAAGTAGGAGAAACTGCACTTTCAATAATTACAGTGCAGATGTCTCTGTTGCAAAGCATTTTAATGACTCAAAGAGGTCTAGCACATCTGCGTTGTATGGCAGGGCTGGTGGTCTGTGATTCTTATTGGGTTGTGTTTGATTTCTCATCTTAATGTGCCCTGCATTATGATCGTGCACACATACACATCGCACACTCTATTATATGAGCCATTTACCGTGTCGCCATGATAAAGCTCTTGGCGCTCTGCTGAAGCTGTTTTAAAGCCCAGACACCCTTAGCCATTACTCAGGTGATATGCCAGCAGCCCGTGATCAATGTGTCTCTAATAGAGAGGATGAGGGAGGGCAAAAAGCGAGAGAAAGGCAGCAATATTGATAGAGAGAGGCAAAGATAAGCACATAGAGGGATTGCACTTTTACCTTCACATTTATCACCTTCTTCATTCAGAGCAATAGCCGGCCCTGACCTGTGCTGCAGTAATAGCCTGTCTGGATGCTGTATTTACGAGGTGTCATCAAAACAATTGCATTTATCTCGGTACCCAGATCATACACTTTCATCATTATGTCTTCACCTCTGTGTATGCAGGTGTGTGTGTGTGTCATGACCCATGCTTCAGCAGGAGTGAGGAAAGCTCAGGGGTGACTGTTGACTGTGATGCGGTTAATACTTCTTAAAGTTCAGCCAAATCCTGAGGTCATCACTCATGTGTCTGACCTTCAATCTGTTCACGTAGCTTATGTCCTATCAGTAAGTCTATCTACTTACTTGGGCGGTCGGTACACAGAAATGCCTTCGGGCTTTGCAGCAGTTTTCAGAATGTAAACACTGTGAATCATAAAGAGGATTGAAGAGCACTGTGATGGAAGAAGAAACAAAGTGAGGGCTTTGGCTGTGCAGTGTTATGTCTGTGCATGGGAAAGGGAAGCTGAAGAAGCGAAAACTTTGATAAGCCGGGTTGAGTGAAATGGGGGAGGTGCCATTGTGTGAGTGTGTGTTAGACTGGTTTAACGTGTGTGGGAGATGTGGAGAGCGGAGCGGGTGAGAGTGCCAGGCGATGTAGGGTGGAGAGAGAGCGGGGGCGCGTCTGGAAAGTATCAAACCTCAGCTTTGCATATGTGTGAGTGCACGTGCATATGTGGTGCGTTGTGGAGCCCCTCTGGTCTCTGGCTTGTTAACCTGCAGGTCACGGGCAGCTTCAGGTGATGAAGTCAATGCCTGGCACACAAGACGAGAATAATGAGCTCTTCCAGAAAAAGCACATGTTCGTGAATAAGAATACATACATACATACATGTGTTCGGGTGTTTTTAATGCTCTTTACATCGAAGTGCTGTTTTCACATTTAGGAAATCGTGCTTACTTGTCAACCGATTCCCCTCTTGTGGCTAAATAGCAACATACACAGCAACCAACTGGCTGTAGATTCATATGTAACCTGCAACATATTTTGACTTACAGTATGATTTTGGCATACCAGGTGCATGCATAAAGCTTATCTCCATTCTATTTAAATCACTTCTCCAGAAAACCCTCATCTGAAGCATCTGAGAGGAAAACATCTTATTTTCTGAGATGGACTGAAGGCCACTCCTTTTAGAGCAGCCTGTATTTCTTTGATCATGGGTATTGTGTGTGTGTGTGTGCTCATTCTACAGAAAGAAAGAGGCCAGCAGCTGGTATTGTGTGTGTTACCCCGTGAGACCTGGTTGGGGCTGGTGTTGTATTACATGTACTGGTGTTGCTGAGGCGAGGTGGGGTGAGTTGGTTCGATAGCCAAGAAGTGAGGGGTGATAGATGAACATGGTGATGCAGGGTGAGTGGTGAGGGGGTGGATACTGGCCAATTATGCCCAGACATCCAAAGCCGTTCTCATGCTCTGGCACTGGCTATTGTAGTCTGGAATTTGAGAAATCCATTTGATCAGCACGGTGTGTCTGTGTGGGTGTTATTTTGGATGGCTCCTGAGGACAAAACAGCCATCAGACAAGGAAAAGAGAGAACAGACAGAGGAGACACAGTGCAAGGCTTACCTGATGAATACACGAACCTTCAACACACATTTGAAAGCTTAGGCCACGGCCTAAGACTCAACATTTTCATCAGTAAGACTGCAGCACTACATGTTTGGAAAACTGCAAACTATATCCAATCTTTTAGAAAAAAAATGTTGTCCAGGCGATGGAAAAGAAAAAAGAACAACATTCCAGTTCACATTGTGTGGATGACAAGGGTGGAAAGGAGGAGCACTCTGAGATATTTTATCTGCCCCTGCACTATTTTGCACCTCTGCACTCAAAGGGAATCCCATCTTTTCTCTTTGACCTCAGCATTCCTCAGACTGAGAGTGAATGCAAGGTCAGAGCATGTGTGTGTATGTGTGTGAGAGACACAAGTGCTCACCTTCAGACTACTTAAGGTAATTAATTCGATCCTCAGCCATGCAGTTTTGATGGTTGAATAACCCAAAGAGAAAACCTACACCTGGGTTTAATGTCTCAGTTAAGGTCGTCCTGCTGAGATGATTTTTCTGCAGCTGAAAGTTCGAGTCCTTCATCGGTCTCTGGAAGTTTGTGATGCTTTATAGATTTACGAACACATGACTATGTGTCTTTGAAATGAATAATAAAGGGGGGGGGGTTCAGCTATACAAAACTGGAATTATTCATTTCCTTTCTCTGGCTTTTCACTACACAGGGTGCATCCTGCACAGGCCACCCATCTGTTGCAGGGCTAACAGAGAGACAGCAACTCACACTTGCATTCAGATCTATGGGCAATTTAGAATCACCAGTTAACCTAACCCATTTAATTCTGTGTCTTTGGAGTATTGGAGGAAGCCAGAGTGCACAGGGACAACCCATGCAAACTCTACACAGAAATGCTCCAGCCAGATGGTGAAGTCCAACTCAGGACCTTGCTGTGAGGCAACAGTGCTAATTACGCCGTCACCACACCTCTACATGGAGTGTAGGGAGGGGCGGGTAGCTCTTTGGAAGTACTGCTAAAAACCTGAAACTCTGAAAAGTGAAGTGCCTCAATCCCACATCTTTTAATGTTACTCTTTGTGGCTGGAAATCACAAATCCATTATCTAGCAAGGTTTCTGCTTCATAATTCTAAATGTGGTGTTATGAACTAAAGTACAATCAGATAAATAGTAAAAGATTTAGCTTAATTAAAAACATATTCCAGTAGCATAATGCTCATTGGTACATTAAAGACATAATTATGCATAATCTGCAAGCTGAGGCAGCGCAACGAAAACAGAAAAGCGTGAGAAGGTTTTGAAAGTCTGCATATTATGAGAAATACAACATTACTGAAAGTAGAGCTCACCTTTACTACCAGTGTCCTCTATCATCTTTTTAATGTGTGAAAATACAAGTAGTCATTTCATTACATGTGGTACCACTCCCTATCACTGCAGTTGTTGAGAACAAGTTGGTTCTTTTGCCAATAGCTCAGCGAGGATTCCATTTAACACATACTGCCACCTACTGACAGAAAGCACTACTGCAGCAAAGGCAGCATGGTAATATTTCCATGCCAGGTTGTAGGAGGACACCTAGTGGCAAATTACACATGAGGACCTTGTTTAAAACTGTTGAAAAATTGTACAAAAAGGGAAAGGCTCAGAAAGCACAAAACAAATGTGAAAAATGTGTTTATTTGGGGATAAGTAGTTTGGGGATAAGGCATTTCTGCTTCAGTGTTGGAAATATTGCATGACTGAAAATACAAGTCACCTAACTGGGTACGTGCACCGATTTATGTGAATTATTAACCAAAGATTTCCAGGTCAAAGAGGAATGTGATTTCAGATGTGGGTGTAGCGCAGGTATTTCTTTCCAGAAGGCACTTCTTCAGTTGTCACACCATTAGGAAACAGAGACGCAGCTTCAGCATCTGAGAGCGAGGGAATGACCATGACTTTGTCACCGGGCTGAAAAACATGTAAGGGTATTTTAGACACAGGGTATACGCCTTTACTATTTCATCATACGACATTCCCCCAATAAACCACTTTTTAGGAATAAACCTAAAATGTTAAATGAAATTTAGGAGGCAGTTAGCCGACCTTAAAAATGGTTGGTGCTTCAGACCAAGAAAAGTTTAACACAAATTTAAAACTGACCCCCCAAAAAACAAGACGTAACATGCTATTGGTGGATTTTGAGTCAGCTAGCTTGGAAAGAACCATTCTGCATTCAGCCTTAGTGCTAGGCCAATTGTCTACTCACTGCAGGCCCATATTTAATAGAACTTAAAAGCACTTTATGAGTCTTTATTAGCAAAAAGTGAATATTTCCCAACTATTTAAATCATTTCTATAAAACACTAATGTTTTATAATATGACAGACTGCTATAGTCTTAGTTGGAGAAAAATTTCAATGGAAAAAATAATAATAAAATAAAATGAACAGGCTGGGTCCCAGGACGATATTTACCAGATACTGAATGTGAGTTTTTACATTTGTCATAATAACATTATTTGCTATTTGCAGTCTAGTTCAATTATGCACACTTGGCATGGATAACTTATTAAGAGCTGCTGCTCAGTAGCTGCGCAGGTGGCGTTACATCAGTTCTTGTTCTCTGTTGATGACCTCGCTTGCTGACTGATGCCTTCACTACGTACCTTCCAGTCAACTGGTGTGGCAACCTTCTTCTGTGCAGTCAGCTGCAGAGAGTCAATAACTCTGAGCAGCTCATCAAAGTTTCTTCCTGTAGTTGCAGGGTATAGGATGGACAACTTCAGCTTCTTGTCAGGGCCGATCACAAACACCTAAAGTGGAACGAGATAACACTCCTTAACCACAACACTCTGGATATACTCTGTGTTTTAGATTTAAAAAAATTCAATATGTCCAAAAATGCTAAAACAGTAAAAAGGGTTTCCTTGCTAACTGAATTAAAATAATTAAATAACTGGCCACCTTGTTAGGTATGTCTGAAGTTCAATGAAGAAGAAAAGGGGATTTAAGTGAACATTGTTGTTTTTGCCATGTGGGCTCTCTGAGCATTTCAGAAAATGTTGAGAATGTTTAAAAAAAGAAAAAAAAGAAAAACATTTTTAAAAACTGTGAGCAGTAGTTCTCTGTGTGAAAAGTGCCTTGTTGATGCCACAGGTCATCAACAATGACACACCAGTCAGGTTAGAACAGGACACTGAGGCTAGGGCTGTTCGATATAACAATATATATCGGATGACCATATAAAAACGTCTATCGTTTCATTTTACGCTATCGTTTGTTTCGTGGTGTCGCAAAATAAACTGTTTACGGCAATATTTTTTCATCATTTTGATGGCTATATTAATTTCTTAAAGTTCTCTCTTTCTCTTATATTTAATATAACCACACTACGGAAGGACAAGCGTGGTTAGCAACAACGACAGTAACAGCATCGCGTGTCCGCTTGTTTATGTTCCACATAAACCTTTCACAATAAAGCTCAAGATCCTGTTGAGACTTTTCAAAATAAACTGAATCACGTGAAAGAGCAGATTATTTACGGATGAGAATTAAAAAAGAGCCGCCAGGTGCTAAAAAAAATAAACCTTAGACTCAAACGTTAGAACAGGCTTTTCCTCGCAGCACGCTGTGTAATAATTACTCACAAAGAAAACGGCGGCCTTTACAACTTATGTCTAAAAATGTATAGTTTCATGCATCGGTTAATTAAAACACTCGACTCCAGCTACATGACGCGCAGCTGGAAACACTTCCCACAAGACGAGCTGCCTGAGATTCACAGAATTTACAGAAAATGTTACATTTTTGTGATTTATATCGTTATTAGACGATAGAATTCTTATATCGGGATATGAGATTTTGGTCATATCGCACAGCCCTAACTGAGGCTACAGTTCACACACCAAAACAGGACAACAAAAAGGAAAGACAATACTGGATCTGATAAATCTAAATTTCGGCAGTGAGATTTGGATAGTATGGTCAACTTTGACATTTGTGTCATGTCACAAAGCTCAAATGATCTCAAACTGGTTTCTTGAACATGAAAATGAGTTCACTATCCACCAATGACTCATTGCTATCCACCAATGGCCCTCTCAGTCACCAGATCTCAAACCAATGAAGCACCTTCAGGATGTGGTGGAATGGGAGCATCGCGTCATAAATGTGCAGCTGACAAATCTACAGCAACTGTGTAATGCGATCGTGTCAACACGGGCCAAAAACCTCTGAGGAATGTTTCCAGCACCTTATTGAATCTGAACATTGCCCGGGACTAGCAAGGTGTGGCTAACAGAGTGGCCAGCAAGTGTACATTTCTGTTTAACTGTAAAAATCAATACTTTTTTCAAGTATTAACTACCAGGTATGGTGGGTAATTAAAACAGCAAGTATAAAGCCAAAACATTTCACAAGCATGCAAGTCAGTGCAGATCTTATTGCAAAATAAAAATATGCATCTAATTGTTGTCTGTTCTTTCACAATTATAGTGCTATTTTTTGTTTTACTTTTATTTATTGAAGAAAATAAAAAGTGAATGGGTTTCTCACACAGCGAGCCGTGAGGGGCATGCCATCTTTGTCTTTCTCATCTGGGTCCAGCATACCCATCAGGACTGACAGCTCCCTCTTGTCATCAGCGATGATGGGGAAAGGCAGGTCAGTATCAGCGTTTTTGCTAACAGCCATCACATCCTGTTCAGAGACAAGAGATACAGTCAGCTTTTAAATGGTTGTTAGTTCACATTTCATCCTCTGTTAATAATTGTGTCCCTCCTGGCAGCCATCTCTCCACTATTGCAGCACAGGTTTGATGAGTGATCACAGATCCTCGGCATGTAATCTTTAACTACTGGATAAGGAACAGCAGCATGTTTTATAAAGGCCATAAGTATATTCGCCTGTAGTACTATCATTGTTAATTTGAAGAATAAACGTGGTAGAAGTAGAAGAAGAAAAAGAATCCATAATAGTTTAACTTTCTTTGACAAACAAAATACATTAAAAATAGTTTACATTGGTAAAAAAAAGTTTAAATGATATGTAGAATTATATATTTAAGTCAAAATTAAATCTGTATTTTTATAAAGTAAAAAGGTAAAACCACAGCTGGTGACCAAAGTGCTCTACTGTATTATACTCTATTATAAATACTTAATACTCCAGATTATTTTAAGTAGAAGATTTCACAGATTTAAAGAAAAAGAAAAAGCAGCACAGCTCTGATCCACTCAGAGAAACATTTTGTAGACTATTATAAAAGTTTGGTGCTTTTTGCTTGACCAGGATCAGCTATGATTCCTTACACTCAAAGTAATGTACAAATAACAGCTGTAGTAAAGTCCACATTAAAAAAGTGTGATAACAATAATAATAATATACACTACAACAGAAACAAGAAAAACAAGAAAGAGACAATAATTAAGTAAGTAATCATTATAATAAACATTATTTCTTCCTCAGTGTATTTTACACTTAATATCATTTTCATACTTTAGTTCCAGTTGAAGGTTGTAAATTTACTTTCATATTCCTTCTTTCTTGCCATGCAAAACTATTTCATTACACCCCTTGCTGGTTTTGAAAATAACTACCATTTAGTGCTTCTGATGAGGTGCATGTTTCTATATACTATTTGCAGCACTTAACCTACTGTATGTGCTTCTTACTGGAAACTTAACTCGAGTTGGGACTTGAAGGCTAAATTACTTAATTACTCTTAGACCAGACATGTAGGAGCACTAAAGTTAAGATAAACAGGGTTTTTCTCCCAACGGAGCAGACAGAACCAGATCTTCCCAGTCCACGGACATGAGACAATTATTATCTCTGGAAATGTGAAGAAATTAAGCTTAGGATAGATTGTATAACCTGATAATACCAGGTTGAGTTTGAAGATAATGGTCAATATCTCAATAATATGTACTTTTCAGCAAGGGTGTCCTGAAGAACTTAAAGAAAAAAAAGTTCTTATACAGTTTGTACTTGTGCATTCCTAACCTTGCTCCAGCTGTTGTGATCAGCAACACTGTCAATGGACAAGGCAATCATCTTTACGCCTCGTTTCTTGAACTCATTGCTGATGTTGGCAGCACGGGCGAGCTCAGTGGTGCATACAGGAGTGAAGTCCCTCGGGTGGGAGAACAGGATACCCCATCTGCAGGGGAAAAGAGATGTTGTTCCAACTCAACAAGGCCTCTGTTTGGAGCATCAATTAAAAGTAAAAATAAAATGTTAAAATAAAAAGTTTCAATGTGTTCGATCATCTTTATAACAGTCATTATGTGCAATTCAAATCTTTATAGACAGGGTGTGTTACAAAAATCAAGTTACAAGTTCAAGGTAACCACAAGCTGAAGAGACTTGTAAAACAATAAGCAAGTTTTCATGCTTTCACCACCTTGTGCTTCCAACATGCTTTACAAACTGATACTGAGAAATATTCTGAAAGAAAAAGATAATTAAAGAGTAGGAGCCGAAACAAAAGAAAAAAAAGAAAAAAAAAGGAGGATGAAATAGCAGAGAAAGGGGAACAAAAGGAGGAGAGTAATTTCCAAACACAGGCTAAAGCAACAAGTATCTGTGAGTATGACAGAGAGAACAAGACTTTAAATCCACTAAGGAGTTACCTGTTGGTCTTTTTAAAGTAGCTTTGGAATCATGTGAGTTTGGGGTCTGCCATGACTTCGATGGATTTGCCCTTCAGTCTGTTGTGACCCCTCATCACATGGTTTAGAAGCATTATGATCAGCTGATTATTGGGTGACTAAACCAGTTTGGGTTTTTTGTTTGCTTCTTTGATGTTTTTGGCTAAATATCCTACGACTACCAGGCTTCAAATGAGGCTGAACAAAGTTTGTTCACCTCTTGGGATTAGAATTTGAACTGGTAGGGAAAAAAAAAAAATCCAAATGAGGGGGGAAAGGCACAAGGAAAAGCTTGAAACGGTTTGAACAGATGGCTGCCTCACACAGTCCAACATTTCCGAGGAGGGAAAAATAAGGAAGTTATTATGCAGTCACCAAAACTGGGTGGTGTTCTCATGTTGATGAAAGCTGGAATTATCTGATCCAGTTATACTTTTGATAACGCAATGTGTGCCAAAACTTTAGGATAGCAGAATGACTGTTTTCATTCTTTTTTTCCCCAAATACTCTGCTTTCTCTGGCAAAAACTGCAAGGCGTTTGATTTGTAGGGATATAAAACTGCATATAGGAGAAGCCTGAATTTTGAATGGTTTGCCATAAATCATTGCAAATTATTTTCTTGGGTATTTACAAATCAGCTAACAACTACATGTTTCAGTTTTTCCGAAGGAAAGAAAAACACCCCAGATATTTAAGTAGTGTTGAAAAGTGTTCCTGTTTAAAGCACATCGTTTCCCCCACTCTTCTCTCCTCCCCATAAAAAACGATGTGCTTTAAACAGGAACACTTTTCAACACTACTTAAATATCTGGGGTGTTTTTCAAAGGACGTTGCATCATGTTATTGGGACACCTCACAGCAAAATGTGCATTTCCACATTTCACCTCGAGCTGTGTGTGGGGGTGTGTTAAATATTATACATGCACACAGTGCTCTTTTTTTCTCTGCTCTTTTAACCAATCGAGCCTATTATTGTTGGATGTTTGAAGGATGTGTGCACTGCCAAGTTCAACAATAGGCACACAACAAGGAGTGCAATTAAACCTAAGTGGAGAACAGACTAGAGGGAAAACAAACAGCCACGCACACAACCGTTTCACATAGTTTACACCTCCAGTATCTAATGAACTGCTTCTTGTAGTCGATTTTATTGTCTAACAGTTTACCTGTTAACAGCGTGTAGTTAAGACTGTTAACTAAGTTTTTTGTTTGTGTAGTTGACAAACTACAAGTGTCTCTAAACCAATAGGTCACGCTTGTGTAACGCCGTCTATGTCAGCCGCCATAACTGGCGAGTAAGATCTGGGAAAAATCTGCTAAAGCTTTTAATCGAGAGGAATCGCGAAGGGATGGTAACTGACTGAGCACGCAATAAGCTGCACTGTTGCAGCATTATTACCAAAACCCACTTAAAACAAGTTACAGTGCGACGTCTGTATGCTGCAAGATGACACTCACGAGTTGCCCAGGAAGTCGTGAAACTTGATCCTGCCGATGCTGGTGTCGGCCTCGAAATTTGGGAATTCGTCTCCCAACACAAGTCCAGGCATGTTCGACTCTCCTGTTCAGCTCAAACACCAGAGATAACGGACAGGAGCAAAATGCTGACCCCACTGCGCAATATGTCAATGGATCCGGATAGAGGCGGATCCATTCGGTCCAGCGTAGCTCACCGACCAACCAGAGAAGAGTCCTAAAACACGTGGGTTTTTTCCGACATCTTTCGACATTAACTATCGAAACAAACAGAGAATAACGACGCAAACGTATTAGAAAAAAATAATTAAAAACTTTTCAAAAAATAATGTGCAAAGTGTAAGAAAGATATATTGCTAATGTAAAAACGAAGACCAAAATTAATAAATTAATTCATTAAAATATGGAGAACTCGTCATAAATTTTAGGCCTTGTCAGTTTGCTATAAAAAAAATCATTTTTATAGAAAATGAATTAAACGAACGTTCTCTAAAAAATAAATAGACTTAAAAACAAAAGATAAAAAAGATTGCAAATATTAAACCGTACTAACTCAGTTTTATAGAAATCAAATACATGCAAACTTAAAACTACTCAATTTTATACATGTATTTATTCAATTATTTGTTTATTTATTTTGAAAATACACAATTTCTACACAATTTTAGTCGCGATAACTTCGCTAAGGGAATAAAATAGTTTCGAAAACACAGCTTCCCAGGATACTTTGCGAGAAGAACAACAAATATGGCGTCACGGCTCATCTTTTCCTGGACGTGATAAGAATTGTGAAACGTACAACAGATGAGCTAAAGAAGCGACAACCGGGACAGCACTGCAGAAAATTTACCGCTGCTGTGCATCTACACTACACATACCTGTCTACGCCGGTGAGTTAACGGACACCATGCCCTCTCCTAAAGCGAAAAACCCCGGTCGCAGCGGAGGAAGCCCGGTGCTCGGGAGCTCCAACGGTCGCTACGAGTTCATGTCTCTGACAAAGCCGCTAAACCGGTCTTCACCGCCACACCTGCTCCAGCGCCAGGGCTCCGACCCGACCACGGCCCGCCTTCGAGCCTCTGAAAGCCCCACTCGGCGCCGGGGCTCCGGCTCCTCCACGGGCTCCGCGAGCGGTCAGGGGCCACCTGAAGAGGATGGTATCCGGCTCAACCCCTCCCTCATTCGCGTAGCGCTCAGCTCCCTGTTGGCCATCGACCTGTGGCTGTCCAAGCAGCTGGGAGTGTGTGCCTGTGAGGACTCGTCCTGGGGCAGTGTGCGCCCCTTAATGAAGCTCTTAGAGATATCGGGACATGGTATCCCGTGGCTGGCTGGTACCGCCTACTGTCTGTACAAGAGCGACAGTGCTGCAGGACAAGAAGTCATGCTCAACCTTTTCATGGGTAAAACTCTGCTTTTTGTGTTCTTTCATGTTGCTTCTTCTTCCAGCATCGTATGTAATCACAGATAAACCCCTCTCAATACATATCAGTGCGCCACTGAGCTGGGTTTGGTGTCACAGCTCCTTGCTCCTTCCCGGTCCTGATTTGTCCTGCACAGTTCTTCTTTCATAATTTCTTCACTTAAGCAACAGAAGAGCTGATCCCACCTCTCATAACGCGTCAGATAATGAGTATATAGGGTTATCTTTGTGTAATTGGTGTTGGCTGGCTCTCACCTGTAGATGTCACCTGTTACACCTTTTGTGATGTTCCTTCACAGCTTGGGAAACTGGTAAAAGTATAAGATTATATGAAATAGGTCTTAATCTGGAAAACTGGATAGCTATGTAAAATGTTGACTGAAGTGCCAAAGTGGTCTGGGGCTTCTTTGCCTCCAGGGAGTGTCCATGTGATGCTGTGTGAAGCCACAGCAAGGAAATGCATGTGATAGTGATGTTTTCAGAAGAGTAGGGTCAAGACCGGAGTATTCTGCAGTGAAACCAGAAATGCCAAAGACCTATATTTGGATTCTAGACCGAGTTATAAACAGTTCTTTAATTACCGAGGTTGTGTTCAGAGTCATAATTGGATTAAGCAGTTGGTATCAGTAAAGCCCACAGTGTCGTGATTGCATGTACTTATTTATTGTGGTTTTACATTATACATTTATTGCTGTTCGGTGGCAGTATTACCTCGGTAATATCATAGGAAAACAAACATGCAGAGTTTCAGAATGTTTAATGGGCTTCTAAGCTAAAAATATGAGTAATAGTTTCATATGAAATTGACCTATGACAAAGTGTGATGGACATTTTCTCTATTTTATGACCTGCTTTCCACTTTCAGATATTAAGGAGAAGTCAGAAACTGAATTAAGCTGCCGTTTAAGCTGGATCAGGCAGAAACTTTATGTTAAGGGGCATTAAATAACAGACTATTGAATAAGGGCTTCCCTAGTTAAACCTCATTTACCACAATAGAGAGATGTGCCCCAAGGGTATTGAATAAAAAGTTCAATATGTCCCCATAGTCTTTCAGTAATCATTTAATATTTACTTGCCAACCCTCCCAAATGCATAATGTTAGTGAGTAAGCACCAACTACTGTGGTTCATATCAGCATTAAATAAACACAAGGCTTTAAGAAGTATTACCTTAAGTAGTTTAGAGCCAGTAAGCATTGGTATTGGTAAAATCCCAGCTCTTCATCAAAACATGTTTGGAACAAGACTCCCTCTTACACAGCACTCTGATGTGGGGGCTAAGTAGTGCACTTACTTCAAAAGAACAGCTTAAAAGGGAAGCAGCAAGCTGCTGTGTGATAATGCAAACCGTCTAAACCCTTTTCTCTCTATGGTTATTAACCTCAGGTCTTAAAAGCAGCAGATAATAATGTAACCACATAGTAGTTGTCAGTAATGATGGATGCAATGTGCATTTCTGTTTTCATTTTGCTGAAGCCCTTTCATTAGATTCGTAGAAGCGAATTGGCTTCATGCCACCTGAGTGTTGCATTAATTTTTCAGTGCTGCAGCCCAGGAGACCAAAAGCTTTTCATTCTCTCAATGCAGAAACATGACTTAAAAACTGCAGTCATTCCTGTAATCAATGCTGCTGTTGTATCTTTCCCTTTCATCATACTGTGAAATTCTTTGTGATATCATTGTGGTGCAAATAACAGTTAGGTTTTGTTTTTTGTTTTTTTCAATAAGAAAACCCTGGTTCAAACAACAACAATCTTTACCAGATTGCAGATTATTGTAGGCCTTCTACAAGTCTAAAAATCTGCAAGTCAAGTTAACTTTTCACTTTTAATAGGAAAAAATAAAGGTTAACACAAAGTTTAATTCATCTGCTTAATCTTCAAGATCCTGGAGGATTTGCTGGCACTGAAATGGACTAAATAGTCTATGGTCTGGTTCTTACCTGGTGCTTTTCTACTCTACTTGATCACTGTAAACACTTCATACAACATGCTTCATTCACATTTGTTTGTTTGTTTTAATGTGGCTGTGTTGTTGTTGTTGTTTCATGCATTGTAGCATATCTCCATCTTCTTCCCCTGCAGGCCTGCTGCTGGACCTGATCTTGGTTGGCATTGTTAAGGCGGTGGTGCGTCGGCGTCGGCCAGCACATAATCGTATGGACATGTTCGCCACCTTTTCTGTGGACCGCTACTCCTTCCCCTCCGGACATGCCACGCGTGCCGCCATGTGTGGCCGCTTCCTGCTGGCTCACCTCGTGCTGGCTGCCCCGTTGAGAGTCCTCGTTCTGCTGTGGGTGGGCCTGGTAGGGTTGAGTCGAGTGATGCTGGGCAGGCACAATGTGACTGATGTGATGTTTGGGTTCTGGATGGGCTATTGCCAGTACAACCTTGTGGAAATGCTGTGGCTGTCCCCTCAAACACTGCAAGGGCTGCTGGGACAGTCAGCTTAAGGACTTAAGGAAATGGTAGTTTATATTTGAGTAAAGGAGCACGTACACACCTTTTTCCCTTATAGTAATATATTCTCACTGAATTGAAAGCAGCACTATTTCTAAGGTTGGGATCATTTTAAAAATACATTTACTTTGTAACAAAACGATATTTGCTGAAGAGAAATATGAATAATGTTGTGGAGCATAAAGTTGTGTTAAAACAAAAATTGTTTTGTTATAAAATAAATGTTTTTATACATTCAAATAAATATTAAGAATACTTTTTACATCCCATAAGTGTTGTATTGGAGATTATGCTGACACTAGAGAGTAGATCTTTATCAAAAAAAACAAAAAAAAACGAAGAGTTTTTCATGTTGTGTGACAACTAAGTCCACTACTAGCCCTCTTTCTGAGGTAGCTGCTAGCTCGTCTATAACAAGTAGCAGGTTAATCCCAACAGATTACAGGAGAACAGGTTTGACCATTTACCTTGAAGTTCTCTAACTCACTTATGACACTTCTGTAGCTTGATTCAAGGATACAATATAAAGTCTAAACTCAATTTTACATTCACAACACAGTTTAATGGGCTCTTACTTACTTTACACATCCACAAACTTTATAAGCAAGCTCAGTTCAGTCTTTACAAAATCTAGCAAAAAGTTTTTAAAAGTGAAACAGATGTGTTGAACACAATGTTATGCTACCACAACATTCCACCAGTGGCAGCTTATTCGCGTGCATCAAAAGAAGTGTACTTTAGAGTTGCTGCACAGCTTCAAACACTGTCTGAAAGTTTACAGTGAAATAAGTTGTTCAATCTGGAAACCATGGCAAAAACGTATTAAATAGTAGTATTTATTAAACATAACGGGAAAAACTGAATTAAAAATATCCAGAATGTAACTTGTTTTATAATTTATGAATCAGACATGCTGGGTTTTTGTTTTTTGTTTTTTAATGAAAGATTGTATAACTACTCTGTGAATAGTTGTTTTGTTTTTTTCACAATTCACATTTACTTGCTGACATCAAATGAAAACTGCACATATAGCAAACTTGCTTACCTGTCTTCACCTGCCCCCCTCTAGCCTTTCTAGGTGCTAATCATGATATAAGCCCTAACATGTCCTCAAAGCTTTGTTCACAGAGCACAGAGGGCCTTTTTTCTTCTTTACGTGACTACTGATCAGATAAGAAGACATAACATTCTTTTAAGGAAGCACATCCAAACCCTCATAAAGATTAATTGCACCCCATATATTTGTCTGTTTCACTTTAACACTATCTCTCTTTCATTATTAGTCAACCAAAACTGTACATGTAACTGATAACTTATCAGCTCTGAAGGATTACATACACTTAACCGTAATGTTATCAGGTCGTCTACATATATCACTTGCAGAAATTTGCAAACGCAGTATAGTTGGCATATCAGAATTGTACAGTGTATTTGCTTAAAGGGACAATTCACCCAAAAATCAATTGGCTTAAGAGTTGTCTTCACTTAAATGGAATAAGACACTGCACATTTGTCTTTATTAGGCAGGAATGCAGTATAATGCACACACTTGGGTCTTAAGTACTACAGGAGTATATACTGTATATAGACATTTTCATTGTGAAATTTACTGAAAAACTAATGAAAAAAGTAACTTGATTCACTTGAATGACTCACAGGTGTGCTGTTTTAAATATATATAAAAGATTGTAAATATATTGCATGGTTAGGTTTTTTCATTCACATTTAAATGCTCTTGGACATTAAATACATAATCGTATATGAAGGGGGAAAAAATAATGATCTGTAGTTTCATTAACCAATTTTTCAGTCTTGTTTTCTGGTTTTCTTTTAAGCCCTTTGCTGCATTAGAACTTTGCACAAAAAGTAAAAGTTTGGTTGATTATGTCTTTGTTGTAGCAATGCTTCTGGGCGATAAATCTTATACTGCTGGAGAACCTGTTGTTTCCCCCTAAATGGTGCCACATTTGTAAGGGAAATGCATTTGTGGGTTGTGCAGCAGAGTTGAGTATTTGCGTTGCACCTATGAGAAACTTGCCAAATCTTCTCTGCCAATGCCAAACAGCTTATTCTGCTATTGATTCTTTGTTTTTGAGCTTCTGACTAGCAGCACCAGTGACCCTGCCAGTTAGTGCTCCAAACATGCTACGTTTGACTGATCTGGATAGGGCTCTTGCCAACTTCAAGAGCAACTTCAAGGGGATGTTGTCCAAAATAAAATTGCAGCATTATTTGGAGTGAGCTCTAATACCTTCTCCAAATTAAAGATCAAGTTCCATATAACGGATGAAGTCAGAAGTAGGCCATGAAGCGCATGTCACAAGAAGACAACACCACATGAAAACCGTTTCCTCACCCTGTCAGAACCTCGAAACTGCAGGCTGTCTTCTACAGAGGACAAAATGCTGGACAATATGGTGAGACAATCCAGAACAGACTCCACACAGCCAGTCTTATGAGGCCGCCAGGAGGCCTACCATGACTGCCCTTCACAGTAAGGCCCATTTGCATTGTTGGTGTGAGTAACATGTGCACTGAAACCTGAAAGTGTGGAGGAACATTCAGTAATGCGTCCAGATTCTGTCCACAGCAGTCAGATCGCCTCTTAAAGTATGGACTCACTACTTTTGAACATTGAACGGGGTCCTTCCAGAGTTTGGAAGTTGAGAGGATGGTGTTCGTTGATTTCCAATGAACACATATGGGATCAACTTGTGCGTGCTGTTTGTGCGAGAGTTACCAGCACAACCAGACTGGCTGATTTGTGACAAATACTGGTTGAAGAATGGGATGCAATCCCATAGCAGTGTGTGACCAACCTGGTAACCAGCATGAGCAGGAGATGCCAGGTTATTGTGGCTGCGTATGGTTCGTCCGCATGCTACTGAAGCCCGATTGTTAATTTACAAACTGCTAAATTGCCAACATGTCTTGTGTCTTCAAACCTCAATAATTCAACTCAATAAACGACACAAACAAGAGTAAAGAGCAGACTAAGTTTTGCATTGCCAGAGGAGATTTGGCAAGGTTTTCATGGGGGCAAACCACGTACTCAATACTTCTGCTCAAACCACAAAAGCATTTTTCTTACAAATATGGCAGCATTTAAGGGGAAATAAACAGGATTTCCAACGGTATGAAATATATAGTGTTACAACAAAGAAATAACTGAGCAAACACAAATTTCCTGACTTTTGTGATAAATTTGGAAGCAAATTAGAAGATAGCTGCAGGGGCGTAATTTCCAGGGGGGTTAGGGGTGTTATGACCCCCACCCCCCCCACCCAATAATCAGACCCAACCAATATAACCCGCCCAATAAAATTATGAATTATCTTGCATACATAGACTGTTTATTTTCTTTACTCATTTCAGTTATTATCTACAAAATAGTTGGATGTTTAATCATCTGGGAATTTACCCACATTTATTTATTTAGACAGAGATCTTGACACCCCCCCCCCCCCCCCCCCCCCCCAAATGCATGGAATGCATGGGTAAACACCTGGAATGAAATAATTTCCTCAAGTCCATACCTGATTGCTCTGTCTGAAAATTAAAAATTTCAGTCCAAGAAAATATTGCCTAAAATTTTCTTATTGAAAATTTGTCCTAATTCCTACACTGTGAAATAATTCCTAACAATACTAGAGTTTTACTTTTTTTACTTCTTTTTAATGCTCCACCAATGTTTAAAAAAATGAGGGCAATAATCTAGATAAGTAAATAGAAAACTAATAAGCTGATTTCTTTTAAATTACACAATTTATTTGCCACTTGTGCCAAAGCAGCAAGCAGTTATTTTGTTGGTATCACATTTAGGTGATGCCATGTTTAGGTTTACTATTTCATTTATTATGTTATGATATGGTGTGTGCTGCAAGGGGTTCATGGATGAATGGACATGAGGTATATGGTTTTGTTTCTGCATTGTACATGTACTAAGATGCATCGATAAATGTGGAATATGCATTTGTGGAAATCGCCATCGCCAAAAGGACTGAATAATGTCTCTTTTTCAACTACAATAATGAGTGATATAATGTTCGTAGATTATATATTTGATGACCTGGCTCTTTGACCTACTGAACCCGATGTGAATTTCAATTTTTAGTCAAAACACAAGAAACAGTCATGTTTCACTGGGTTAGGTATCACTGGGTTAATAATTATCCACACCGACCCAATGACTGAACCTGTACGCAAAGTTTTTCAGTTCACATATTGCTGTATTTCCCAGATTCATTTTGATGTTTAATCCATTTTGGTGCAATGCCACTATCAGTAGTTGATTAAATGCCCAAGTGAGGTCCAACATTAACAATAAAATTTTAAATGACGCAAGTAGTTAAGATGTTGTAACTGAAATGTGTGTTTGACGTTGGCATTGTCACAGAGGCTATTGACCCTTCCCATTAGAACGTGGAGGGCGTGAGAAGAGACGTAGTTAACCTTTTTGTGTCCTTGAAGCTGCTCCACTTGTGTGCCAAATCTGAGTGAATGTTTATTTCTTCTTCTTCTTCTTCTTCCTGGTAAAATTGCAGTGTTATTTAGGAAATTTTGCTTCTACTAGGGATGCACATTGGCTCCATAGATGATGGCAGTGGCTAATATTTAATCTGTAATCGGTGCATTCATTTTGCACTCACTTACTGTTCAAAGATGTGGGATTAGAAGGTGAAAGTACATTTTCAAATAGTTTTTTTAATGATAAATATTTTTTTCTTTCCCAGTACAACAGAGAAAATGAAGGGATATGAACATTAGCTGCCAGTCGAATCAATACTTCAAATAGCAGTATCAGCTAATCACCATCAGTCCATCATTATAAAACTAAGCTTAGTAAGTTGAATGGGAATTTTAAATCCTTTTTGATTGGTTTATAATTCAAGAAAGGAAAAAATAGTTGTGCTAGTACTACAAAGAAAAGCAAAGAAACATTATGAATATGTTTTTGAATCTGTGAATGAGTTTTAGTGCCGTGTTTGAAGTGTATGGCTAAACCACTCTGTCAGGGGGGAGAAAATACTTGAGTCAGTTGCACAACAGCTTGCTCACTTCAAACACACACCTCAGTACTGCCAGAGACAAGAAGTTACATCAGTTTTTTTGTCCTGTATTACGTGTATTTGACAAAAAGAAAGTTTCGTGTCCGTCTCTGGGGTCTTTTTTTTTTCCCACCGGTTTGTGCTAGTTGGTCTAAGCCAGATCCAGATACCTGTATGAACTCAGCAGACTGTTCCCACTCAGATATTTTATTGACCTTGTGCAATCTGTGCTGTCTCTGCAATAACTAACCAATGATCTTCCCAGTGCCAGTGAGAAAGGTTTCAGCTTTGAAGATTTTCACTTCATTACACTTTGGTTGTAAATCTAAATATGCTGGATGGTAATTTTTGTGACCAAATAATTTTTATGATTGATTCTTTTCTTTTTTTTAAGACTAAAAATGTTTAAAAAATTAGTTGTGTATGTTGTGTACTGAAAGATTTTGCACATTTCTCATAACCTGTACTGTAACAGTTGAGAAACTTTATGAACAAAATGTATTTCTTATTCTATACATTCTTCAAACATGAAGCTTCTATACATTTTACTGCACTCATTGCCTGCTAAATACTATGAACTTCACTGTACATCACTTGTATAGATCTTATAATGTACATTTATGTATACGTCTGTGTGTGTGGTTATGCTGTATTATAGTCCGTGGATTTGAATTTGCTGTTGAAAATTATCCCGTAATTTGATTGTAAGAATTTGTAATTAAATGGGGAACCAATCTAAAACTGTTTTGCGTCATGTGTAATAGATGGATACATTAATAGAGTTCTGTGCGTATCATTATTGCTCCTTCTTCCCATTGCTCACTATTGTCACTCATTTGCACTCCTCTTCCTACTTAAAATAACACGAATTGAACTTTAGTCAAAGTCAAACCCATTTTGATTTTGGTAAACATGGTTCAGCTTGGTAGCTTCCTTTTTTGGACAGGACTGAGAGAAAGAAAAAAAGAGTGTGTATAGTTACCCTCTCTGTATAAAAGTCTGTGCTCAGGTGATGCTTGCCCCACTTGAGAGGCACACCAAATCACCACAGGAAGATCAAGGTAAGCAAAAATAGACACTTTCTGCAATATAAAGCTTCCATATGTGTGTCGGGATTTTTAAATCAGCAATATTTCTAAGTGTGTCATGGGGTACAAAGGGTTTAAAATAGCTTGTGATTACTTGAATATAAGATGGCGTATTTCTTTTCATTTATTAACATAATTTTGCATTGTTATGATATTGTTATGATAACCATGCTCCAATGATATAATGACAAAATGGTAAATGGCCTGCATTTGTATAGCGCTTTACTCAGTCCCTAAGGACTCAGTCCCTAAGGACTCAGTCCCTAAGGACTTCACACACTGGCAATGGCAAGCTACGTTGTAGCCACAGCTGCCCTGGGGCGCACTGACAGAGGCGAGGCTGCCAGACACTGGCGCCACCGGGCCCTCTGACCACCACAAGTAGGCAAACATGGGGTTAGTATCTTGCCCAAGGACATTTGGCATGCTTGAGGTCTTTCAAAGAACTTTGATGTCACCTTTGCTCTTCTGTTTCTGAGAAGAATGTTTTATGACAGATGCCAGGATTAGGAATTTGTAGAGTTCAGTCATGTAAAACATGGTTAAACCATCAATTGCTCTAAATTGTTGCAGTCACTACTTTAAATCAAGTAAACTAACTGAGGATTATTGGAAAGGGATTGCCACGTGACCGTTTTATCTCGGTCTGGTAAAAATCTCTCGAGCATTTTAAACGAGCTGGAAACTAATTTAAGCTTCATTCTTAAACAGGAAAACTGTTCAGTATTAATACAGTTTTCTATGCATGTTTTCTTTTGTATTTCTTTTTTAACATTAAGATCTTGTCACCTGAATATAGTGCAATTGACGGTTTCCTTGGTTACAAATTTACATTTTCATACTTAATTTCACAAATGTTCAAAATTACAGGTACATTTTCCAACATCTGGTTGCAGGTCCATCATGGTGCACAGAGTAGCAGTGATCGGGGCAGGCCCCTCTGGTCTGACCAGCATAAAGGCTTGTCTGGAAGAAGGCATGGAGCCAACCTGCTTTGAAAGTAGTGACGACATGGGCGGACTGTGGAAATTCAAGGCAAGTCTACATTTAAGAAGACAAACATGTTGACAAGCAAACTGTTCGTGTGAAACTGAGTAAAATTCTTTGTTGTCTTTTAAAACTATTTCTCTGCAGGAAGTTTCGGAGCCCAACAGGGCTAGTATCTACCGGTCACTTACAATCAATATCTCAAAGGAGATGATGTGCTACAGTGACTTCCCCATTCCCTCTGATTATCCCAACTACATGCATCACTCTAAAATCCTGAACTACTTCCGAATGTATGCAGACCACTTTAAACTCCTAAAATACATTCGCTTCCAGGTAATAAAAACAAAGAAGAGTAGAATGAGAGAAAAGCACATTCTTCAAAACTGTTTTGGTGACATTTGGCAGATATCTGAAAACCTGAATCGGCCTACATTGTTATTTTTTAGACCTTAGTGAAAAGTGTGAGAAAAGCACCGGACTATTCTCGCACTGGCAGGTGGGAGGTGTTGACTGAAAAGAGAGATGGACATGAGGAGAGGCATGTCTTTGATGCAGTGATCTGCTGCTCTGGTCACTACACCTACCCTAACCTCCCACTCAAAGATTTCCCAGGTAAAATGTTTTGCATTTATCCTGAAAAGGCTTTGATTAAAATATGGCTGATTTTTAAAAATCAACCCTTAAAAAAATAACTGTCTTGTTTTTATACCTTTGTGTGTTAGTCTTTTCATATGACACCTCTGTTATGTTGCAGGAATTGAGACATTTGAAGGAAAATATCTCCACAGCTGGGACTACAAAGGACCTGAAGACATGTATGGAAAAAGAGTGGTGGTAATCGGAATTGGAAACTCTGGAGGTGACATTGCTGTGGAAACCAGCAGAGTTGCAGAGCAGGTTGAAGAAAGCTTTTTCGTTCTTCTTATCTTCTTTTGATTAGAGATAGAAAAAAAACTCCTTCATGAGTTTTGGTGAATTCTGTCTTTCCCATTCTCCAGGTGTACATGAGCACTCGTCGTGGTGCTTGGATCATCCGGCAAGTTTCCGACAATGGTGTGCCAGTTGACATGAAGTACAACACACGCTTTGTTCATATCCTGTTTCAGCTATTCCCAATCAACTTCTTCAATTGGTTTGGTGAGAAGAAACTCAATGCCATGTATGACCACACCATGTACGCCCTAAAACCCAAACACAGGTAGGTGGTGTCACGCCCACATAGATTTTGACTCAGGCCAAGGTAATGAGATCAATCACAGTGCGTTAGTTCCCTATAATATACACCAATCAGGCATGACATTGTGACCACCTGCCCAATACTGTGTTGGTCCCCCTTTTGTTCCCAAAACAGCCCTTACCTTTTAAGGCGCTGACTCCACTAGACCCCTGAAGGTGTGCAGTGCTATCTGGCACAAAGATGTTAGCAACAAATCATTTGAGTCCTGTAAACTACAAGGTGGGATCTCTGTAGGTCAGATTTGTTTGTCCCACACATCCCACAGGATTGAGATTTGGGGAACTTGGAGGCCAAGTCAACACCTCAAGCTCATTGTGCTTCTCATATCATTGCTGGACCATTTTTGCTTTGTGGCAAGGCACATTATCCTGCTGAAATAGGCATCAGGGAACACAGTTTCCATGGAAACTGCAACAATGCTTAGGTTGGTGGTACATGTCAAAGTAACTTCTCCATGGATGGCAGGACCCAAGGTTTCCCTTCAGAACAGTACCTACAGCATCACGCTGCCTCCGGCAGCTTTCCTTGTTCCTATAGCGCCATCCTGTTTACAGATGTTCCTCAAGGTAAGCGATGCACACTTAGCCAGCCAGCAACGTGATATAAAAGAAAACATTAACAATACTAATCCCTGCAGACTGGGAACACCCCACATGAGCTGTAATTTTGGAGGTGCTCTGCTCCAGTCATCTGGTCATCACAAACTCTCTCAATCCCCTATGTTTAGCCAATTCTCTGTTTTTAACACATTGAATCTGAGGACAAAATGTTCACTTGCTCCCTTATAAAGAGATAACTGGTGTTACTGACTTCACCTGTCAGTTGTCGTAATGTTATGCCAGATTGGTGTATAACGCTGTGCTGTCAGATGAGGGATTCTGCTTCTCATTAAAATACTCTACTCTAGGCTCTTCAGTCAGATCCCAGTAATCAATGATGACTTACCAATGAAGATTCTGTCCGGGGCAGTCATCATCAAACCAAATGTGAAGGAAATCTGTGGGTGCACTGTGGTGTTTGATGATGGAAGTACTGTGGAAAAGGTCAGAGAAGAGTTTTCTTCAACTTTCTCCAAGATCTTTGTTCAGTGAAGACTTAGTTTAATACCATATTTCTTTGTTGTCACAGGTGGACACTATTGTATTTGCCACAGGGTACAACTATGATTTCCCCTACTTGCCAAAAAACGCCATGTACAAGTCTGGGCACCGTGCGGGTCTGTACAAGCATGTTTTCCCCCCAACCCTAGAGCATCCTACTTTGGCTGTCGTGGGTTTCATTCATGCCCTTGGAGCCATCATGCCTCAGGCTGAAATGCAGGCCCGTTGGGTCACTCGTGTCTTCAAAGGTAAGGTAGTCTGTTATTACTAACAGTTAGCATGCCTAACTGTTAGTTACAAATTAGTTCATTTATATTTACAAATTACCTTTTTTGCTGCCTAGGACATAAAAAACTGCCGTCAAGCCAGTCCATGATCAAGGCTGTTGAAAAAGATACAAAAAATATTGAAAAAAGGTAACTATTTGTCTTATTAAATACTTCAACCTGTCTTTTACCATTGTCCTTTCTCCTGTTATATGTCAGAAGATGCTCTAGCTATAGTGAGATTGGTTAGCAAGGTGCATAGAGAGGTTAGACAGGTGTATTGTCATAATACCTAAACATACAAATGCTCATTAGTCTGAACATGTAAATAAATTAATACTCACATTCTTTTTTCTTTGTAAGCAAACTGTACACATACATAATTTTCATTATCCATGTAATTGCATTTAAAAAGCAAACGGCACCATTTTAAAAAATCCAGTTAGAAATCTGAATTTGAAGCCAGCTGCTTGCATACCCTGACAATTCTAGCATGTGATTTTTTTTTTCCTTTTTTCCTTTTAAAGTTCAGACTGTAAAGGTTGCAGCTGCGTCATACCACATTTTAATCTTACACATTTTATAGCCATTAAAAGGTGTTTAATTTTAGACTTTTAATATTGCAATGATCAAGAACACTTAGCATTGGAATTTTTAGACTCTGGAAGCAATCATAATATCAAACCTAAGTATAAACAAGGAATGCTTTATTCTAGCATATCTATTCTGCGCTATACTCTTATATCTTATACTTCTATACCATGTTAGTGCCACTTTAGAATAATACTATTCTTTATATTATTCTCTCCACAGTTACATTGTTTCAAAGCTGACCCCACTGCAGGTGGACTTTGTTTCCTACATGGATGAAATAGCTGGAGAGATTGGTGTAAGGCCAAGCCTCCTCTGGCTCTTCTTCACAGACTACCCCTTGTTCAAGAGGGTTCTCTGGGGGCCCGTTACCGCCTACCAGTACCGGCTGATGGGACCAGGGAAATGGGAGGGAGCCCACAGGGCAATCTTTACCCAGTTTGATCGCATGTTCCAGCCTCTAAAAACCAGAAAGGTATGATGTTACACTTTTTCTTCTGCAGTCTTCTTTGTTACTGTTGTGCATGATTTTAACATGAAGTAAAAATCATCACCCCCCCCCCCCCCCCACCCCCCACCCCCCCCCCCCCCCGTAGCTGGAACCAGAACAGCCCTCCACTGCTCGTCGACTGGTTAAAATGAGCTTGACTGTCATGGTTGGAGGAGCTGCTATCTACTACTTTCATACTCGCAAGCCAGATGTCATCCCCACACTGCTGTCCAACATGCGTCCACAAAGAGTCTGATCAAGCTTCAGGGTCCAACAATGAGCAGAGGACTCTGAAACACACCAAATGAAATAAAGAAAAACACAAATTCTACTATTTCTGTAGTTCTTTAAAATATTTAGTTCACTATACTCCTGTTTGGAATTATTGAGCGATTAAAAAGGTGTCTGCTGATTTGTGTGTTATTCTATTTTTCATATGTGTGGTTATTTTAATGCATAGATTTAAAGCAACATTTTTTCTTTAAAAAACCCAGAAATATTTAGTTATAACACATTTAAAGTGCATTCCTTGCAGTACAGGAACTTAGGCTGACAGTGGATAGAAATGAATAAGTTCATACCAATGCAGATGACAGATTTTTTTAAATTATATTATTATTCTTTATTCTTTCTTTTATTGACAGATTTTCTGGATTGTTGAATCTCAACCAGGAAAACAGTTAGAAAAAGGTCTTATTCACATCACATTTTAAGTTATAACTGTAGAGTGTGAGTCCGGTGTGGATAAAGTAGTGTATGATCTGAATGGTATCTTGTGTGCAGCTCTACTCAAACAAAAAAGGGTATCTTCTGAGAAGAAAATGCAAAATCATTTCCTGATTCCCAAGTTCCTAATGTTGCAAAATGACTGGTGGC